>NC_140581.1:376703873-378049716 GCF_964204655.1 Triturus cristatus | reverse complement strand
GCTAGAAAATCAAAACGTAGCAACACGGAAATATAACAGTAAATCATTGTCCAGCCAGTGCTGCTTTAAATAGACAAGCACTGAAACGAAGACACAACTAAATGCTATGCACAAAATATTTAAAAGATTTCAAGTGGAACTGCAAATTGAAAATGCTCCAAAAGGCCACACCAAAGAAATATTACAGGATGAAACTAAGTACATTTATTGTGTTCCCATTATCTGATTGGTATCAGATGAGAATGTGCTCACTAACAAGCTCTGACCCTAAAACCAGTAATGCCCCCACATGGGCCAAATACAAAACATAAAACATTTCACAATCTGCAAGGCGAGGCCTACAGTCTTTGTCAAATCATTAACAATGTAAAATGAGAGGTCTACTGCCTTTGTCACCACATTTAAAAATAAATAGATTAAGCCTATTAGCTTTAAAATGAACATAAACATGATCTTGTGGTCTCTGCCTAGTAGAACCTATCAACCTTTTTAGGCAGACCTAAAGTATGCATTGATTTGAGACACCAATAAAATATTTGTCAGCAATAAAATATTTTTCTCAAAAGTCTTCTGTTTCAACTTCTTCTTTGATACTAGAAGCTATTGACCCAGCAAGATTGCCCTTTGAGCAAAATGTAAACCAAAGCTTAATTTTAAAGTCTTACATTTTTGCTTCAGCCCAAACTGTATTTCGCTGTGGCATAAATCCATCAATCTGCAGAAACTAAACAATTACCTCTTCTAGTTAGTACAAATATATAGAATGGAGCCGATTTCCTCTTTTTCTATATGTGCTACAGAATGCGGCACACATATAAAGAGGAAAAAACAAGGAGAAATAATGTTATTTCTCCTCTTTGTGCCTTCCCTATGCCACCCCTTGGGAGGGGTAGGTTTTGACACACTCGCAGGTTTGCGAAATCTTGTAAATCTGGGAATGTGTCAAATGCCATGGGTGTTACGTGGGAACACCCACCGTAACGCCTGTGGCACGCCTCCCTATCGCAGGGTGAGGCAACCCAGCAACTTGCGCTGCGTTGTCTCAGTCCATATCAACAAGGCCATGAAAAGCCACACAGGGTGGCGTTACGCGGCCTTGTAGATATGGCCTTGCAGTGCGCGCTGCCGGACCATCACTGAAAGTGACGTTCTGGCAGTGCAGGGGCCTTGTAAATATGGCTCTGAGTGAATAGCGTGAAGATTATGCTAGCCACCTTATTTAACAATACGAGAAACCACAAGCCCAACTGTAGGCATAGCACATCAACTCCTGCCACTACAGGCAAAGTTAGGAGTCCCCATAGTGTGGGTCCTTCAGATGATCTAAAGTCCAGCTTTACCTCTCGAACTAGTCTTGGAAATCTATTGGGACAACTTTGCCAGATAGGCCTTCAATAAACGACTTACTTAATGCTCGTTATACTGGTGATTCAATTATCAGTGACCTGGAAAATACCTACTGCACTTAATAGTCAATCTGACATTAATAGCTATTCCTAAATATTTGTACATTTTCACTCTCTCTAGTTTTCGGCCAATATTTGATCAGGTTAAGGTTAACTGTATTGCTGACAACACTATGCTTTACTGTAAGTTCTAACGCGGCGAACCATTATCAGAGCCCAATTTGTATGCAATCCTGCTTTACAAGATCATCTGCATGTGGCAGTGAGTTAATAAGCACTCCATTGAATTTTGGAGAGTTACCTTTAACCTCTTGTGACGCAGATGAAAGATCATAAATGAACAGGGGCAAGTGTCCATCCCTGCGTGAGGCCATTTTGTACTGACACCGGCTCTTCACTCCCCACGCGGACCATCCTTAACTAAGCCTGCATATCCGAACATGGAGCCTCTAAAAGCTTGAAAAGCCTGTTGGGATAGACCTATCTTCACCAAATTAGACCATAATAATTGGTGGTTCAATTCATTGCATCAAATTCCAGTTTAAAATCTACAAAACATATATTTAGACCATTTGCACAGATTATTTTACAGGTGACACAATCAAGTACTACAAAGACAGGGTGCAGCATGGACTGGACCAGGCTATTATTATCTATTAAGTAGGGAATACTGCTATTGAAACACTTTTTTTATGTTGCACTACAAAGGACTATGGCCTTCCCTAGTCATTAACTATTTTTCAATAAAAGCGTGAAAAGTGCCTCAGTCAGCCGCTAGGGCAGACTGCTGCTGTGTTCCTCACACTGACATGCACATTCATTGTACACATTGGATATAATACAGTCCTAGTGTGCCACTTGCCATGGTAGATGTTTGCATGAGCGTGGAGTCTCTATTCTAGGTAATTAGCATCTCTGCCACCTCCATCCCCATCCATTTCTCCATTGGTTATTTGTCTGGTTCATGAATGAGCGGGCATTTGTATATCGCACTGTTACTCCAAGAAGTGTCCTGGCGCCCCACACATAGAAGGCCTCATCATATTAGGCTTGGTTAAACAACCAAGTCTTCAATCTTTTCCTGAATTGAGACATATCTGTAATGCTTCGATTATCATGCCACGCACTGTATATTTGGAGGGTTGAATCCCCCATGTGTCAGGATATTGATTTGGGCAAGAACTGGAGAAGCCATACACGCATGTCACCATGAAGGTTGTGAGTTCAGCATGTCTCCAAATAGCTTTTTACACCTGGTGTTGTTGGTTCATCCTGTGGCCATTTCTGGCGCAATTGCAGCTTTCACCTGTTCCTCACTTGCAGTAACTTTTCCTGGGTATCTGGCCACCACCTGTTGCCTGTGTAGACCTTTTGTTTCTCACTAATTATTTTTCTCCATGCCATATCACTTTCTTAAAATGTCCTCAGCAGTACTTTATGTAGGTAGCATTGCCTTGATTTTTTCCAGGATCTCATTCCATGGTGCAGCTTTCTTTCCGTGTGCTATTATGGAACTTACAAAATGTTTCTTCTTTTGTTCCTGGAAGTCAAAAGTAAGGTTTTCCACCTACTCCTTTTTGAAACTCAGGGACATATTTACAAGAACTGATGCTTCGATGCTTCAGATTTCTTGTGCCTAACACAAATGCACTAATAACGCCTTGGATGCGCTGTATTTCCAATACAGTGTTCCATGGCGCAATGATTCACGGATGCAGCAGAACTTTTGACGCATCTTTCGGCGCTAAAGTGATGCATTCCTGGAGTTGGTTGTAAGACTGATGCAACTCCAGCAATGCATCAGAATACAGAGGCAAGTCCCATGTTAAAATCCCTGCGTCAATCCTTATGCCTGGTTTGAGAAGGCGAAGGGATTTTGACGCAGCTAAATCGTAGAGTGATACAGTGAAGAGTTGTAAACTTCACTGCGTCAGTTCTACTTGTCTTTTAATGAGGGAACACCTGGTTCAGGTGTAATGTGACGCAGGCCTCTTCAAACTGGCGCTTTGGGCCCAATGTGTCAGTTTGCAAATATGGAGCAGTGTGGAGCACTGATTGTGCTGCCACTGAGTAAAGAAAAATGATGCTGTGGCGGAGCTAGCTCCTCGTAAATATGTCCCTCAGGGGCATATTACTAGAAAATGATGCAGCGCCGCAAACCATCTTGCTGTGCCAAGCTGCATCATTAGGAAAGTGCAGGGATGCATTATATTTACAGCAAAGGTATTTCTCCTCCCTGCGCCAATTTAACGCCTTTCCTGGAGAGATGTTAGAATCTGACGCATTCCCAGGTTTTCAGAACCTTGTAAATCTGGGAATGCATCAGAATCCACGGGTGTTGCGTGGGAACACCCACAGCAACACACATGGATCACCCCTTTCACAGAAAGTAAGGCATGAAAGGGGGCCATATGTACAAGGCCATGAAAGGCCATGCAGGGTGGATTTGCATGGCCTTGCTCCTGTGTCGGTCTTCACTTTCCTGTTTCCTAGACAGCACATGTTTGATCCTGGACTCTTCCATAGTTCATGTCCCTCTGAAAAGGTTCTCTTCCAACTGTTTCGTGGATTGCTGCATTCATTTTTATTCCCCCCAATACAGTACTAGTGTGTGTGTGTCCATTTTTACTGCAAGCTGCTTGGCTATGTTTGTGTGTGTTTTTTCTGTGTACACATCCACTGTTTTGAAAAGCAGTCAAATCAAAATCAAATAAACTTTATTCGGTTTTGCATCAAAAAACCATAAGAGTTATACATATATGGATGCATAAAAACATAAAAACACATACCTAAAACAGTAATTCATTAAAACATATTGAAGTCAAACCTCTTGTACAGATTAAAAAGGCCCAAAACCAACCCATCCTAATTGGTTCGGGGCCTTCGTGCGCAAAGTACCGACAGAGCATGACCTCCAGTTTAAGCTGCGCACAGGATTAACTAAACCGTTAAAACCTTAATCAGCCACTATAAAAGCAGTCAAATATAAGTAGAGCAGGTGCAACACAACCTTGGCATCTTGTGTTTCAGCGACGGAGGAGCATTGCCCCACTGAGAAGGTCAAAAAGGTCAAAATAAAATGATGATAACTCATTGTTATTATCATTTTTTGTTTACGTCCTTGCTCAGCTGGGGTGGGGCGGGGCTGCTCTACTCACGAGCAGGGAAGGGCAGGGGAGGAGGAGTAGTTTGCCCACTCCTAGTGCGCATAACCCTTTGGCGGGCCTTCTTGGGCTGGTCAAACCGGCATGCGCACTTTGTATGTTCTCCATACAGGCTGCATTACAGGCTACATGGAGGACATGCCCAGCCTCCCATTCACTGGCTGAGCACCAATCCACGGCGCTCATATCAATCACAGTGCATTGCAGCATTGTGATTGGCTATAGGGAGGCTGGGAGCCGTGTGCTTCCTGCTTCCTGCCGTGCGTCGAAGAGGACCGAGAGGAGGAGGGGGTGGTGGCAGCGTCAGACAGGTAGGTGTATTTTATTTTAATTTAACTCTATCCCCCTTCTCCCCCCCCTCACTCTCGACCCGACTCCCCCACCACCGGTATATACCAGCAGCCACTGTTGTGTTTAAATGTCATGGTTCGACACCTCTTAAGGTAAAGCTGGGCCTACGTGTGTAAAATTCACAGCAGCAGACTGGATTGGCATCTGTTTTCTTGAACTCATTGAAAGAATATGCAATTGAGATGCATTTACAAAGCAGGCCTTTGGCCAAATGTGACTCGTTTATTGTAATACACACAATATGGCTTATTCATTGTTCCAAAAATAAAACCCATGCTCATGCGACAAGCTGTGAACTACAAACTGTAACAATGAAATACTGTTCTCTTCCCCGGTTGCATTGAAAAATAGCTCACACAGCAATGAGAACATGAACAATTAAATCGCTTACATACAGATGAGTGTCACTAATCACGCGTATTCATAAAATCAAAGATCTTGTTTCACATGCTCTTGCATTATGATCACTGCACAATGGTGCAGGTGATGAATGCTATCCCAAACGATTCAGCTTTATTCGTGTATTGCATTCATTGAAAACATCCCTTCCTGTTTGCTTTTAAGGCTGACTTTAAATAAAAGTTTATTTTATATTCATTTACTACAGAAAATTACTGACCACAGAAACCAATGCAGACCTTTGTTCCTCTTGATGTGTTTCTTGTTAGTACCCTGTGTACCCTGACATTGCAGATGGGTATTCAGTACTGTTTCTGTAAAGAGTCTGCATAGATGCATTTCCCAGATGGTTCCTTTCTTTTGCATGCTGGAAAACCCATGTCAGTCTTTTGGTAATCATTGATTCCCCATATCATGATGTGAGGATGGCACTATGACCCTGCAATGTAAATCCTCCCGAATCCTCAGTCAGGACACTAAACACCACGGCCTGCCTAGCGGCTGTACAGGAGTGTGGAGTGGTGAGGGTATTCGATCAGTAGAGTTATAGAGCACTTTTTGTCATTCGTGAGGGTATCCAGGTGCTGATATGGTCCAGTTGATTAGCTGATTCAGGGACTTTCAGAACTCTGAAAGAGATGGGGAGCTATGTAGATGAAAGGGTAGCTCATTCCATATTTTTGCTAATAGGTAGGAGAAGGGGAGACCTTCACGTCTGCTACATCGGATGCGGGGGTGAGAGTTAGAGAAAGGGACATGGAGTGAAGGTGTCTGGTGGGCCGATGGAAGCTTGGTGGTCTAAGTAGGCGGGTTCACAGTTGTGTAGGTCCTTGTATGGGTGGGTCAGGAGCTTGAACTGGCATCTTTTCTGAACAGGGAGCTAGTGGAGTTCCCTGAGGTAGGGGGTCATGTCGGTTTGTCTAGTGAGATCCAGGACGAGTCTGGCTGTGGTATTCTGTATGGTCTGTACTCGTCGGAGGAGCTGCGATCTCTGCGTAAAGAGATTGCGTAGTCCATATAACTGGAGATCAGGGCCTGGGTGATGGTGCGTCTTGAGGTTTGGGGTAGCAATTTGAATATCTTACAAAGCATGCACAGGATGAAGAAGCAGGAGGAGGAGATGGAATTGACCTGTGTTGTCATGGTTAGCTTGTTGTCCAGAATGATGCCTAGGTTTCTAGCATAGTCACTGGGGGTAGGAGTAGGTCCAAGTTCTGAGGGCAACCAGGATGTGTCTCATGGATAACTTTTATTTCCGAAAATCAGTACCTCGGCCCTGTCCGAGATGAGCTTCAATCAGTTGTCCTTCATCCAGTTGGCAACGTCTGTCATGCAGTTTTAGAAGTTGCTCTTTGTGTTGATTATGTCTTTGGAGAGGGAGAGGATAAGTTGAGTGTTGTCAGGGTAAGATATGATGTTGAGTCAGTGGGTTTACAGATGCTGGCCAGAGATTTCATATGTGTTGTAAAGGGAGGGGCTGAGCAAGGATCCTTGAGGTACTCCAAAATTATTTCCTTGGGTTCGAAGGTGAAGGTGGACTTTTTGTGTTCTCCCAGTGAGGAAAGAGGCGATCCATCTGAGAGCGGCTCCTCGGATGCCTATGCTGTACAACTTTGTGATGAGCATGTGGTGAGAGCCCATATCGAAGGCTGCCAAGAAGACTAGGAGGATCAGAACCGCAGTCTCTCCTTGGTCGAGCAGGGCAAGGATGTCATTTGTATCCTGTATTCAAGTGTGGAGCAGTACAGGGAGGCCATGGGTAGAGATAAACACCCACAAAGTTAAAGAACAAAATGGATTAGAGAGATGATGATGATGAACGAGATTTGTAGAGCACATAGATGCTCCTAAGAGAGTTCCCGTGCTAGTCCGTCAGCAGATCAGTTATTACAGGGTGGAAATCTATGTTTTTCACTTCTTTTTAAAAGTATGCTCAGAGATCTCCCTCTGCAGGTTCAGGGGAAATGTATTCCACTCAGAAGGAACCAGTAAGGAGAATGGACGTCTGCCGGTCCTAACCTGAGAGACTCTAGGGATCTTAGCTAAGGCCTGAATAGAGGACTGGAGATTCTTAGCAAGGCAGTAGAAATGGACTCTGCTGGACAAGTAACTTGGGCCGATCTGATGTAGAGCACGCAAAGTCAACACCAGAGACTTGGAAAGAATGCTCTTCTTAACAGGGAGCCAGTGCAATGTATGAACATGCTTAGAAATCTTGGTTCTCTGAGGAAGATTTAATACAAGTCATGCCGCAGCATTCTGGATCGCCTGAAGCCTATGGATGACATAGTCTGGCAGTTCAAAATACAAAGCGTTGGGTAGTCCAAATGAGAAGTAATAAGGTCCAGGATAACAGCTTTTCTGGCTGGGAATGACAGAAATAGCAGGAACCTTTTCAGTGCTCGAAGGAGCCAAAGCACGTTCCAACCACCAAACTAATCTGCGGTTTGAAAGATAACCGATTCTCAAACTTAACTCCTAGGTTATGGCCGCATCCATTTGAGAAACCGGGGGGATGGGCGGCTCCATCTGACCAGCATGCCAGACAATAGTATTTCTTGACGGTGTTACACATCAGCTGTTTCTAATGCATCCAGGCAAACACAGAAGTAATAAATGTGGTGTCTAATAAAACGTTGATGACTACAATTTCCTACCTTGGTGTGTTCCGTTTCAGCACCACCAAAAAAACAACTGGTGATGAAGGGAAGAAACTAATTTGCCAAGGAGGCTTCTCTCGTTATTTAAGACTTTCTCCGCCTAATTGGGACCCTCTTAAGGAGACACTTGACACCTTTCATGTGCATGTTAAGTGTGGGGTGTTACTTTGGCTACTGCAAGGAGACAAGCTTTCTTAGGGCAATTATGACGGAAGCCTAACAGACCTTCACAGCATTTAGTTCTTAACACGGATATTGAATAAAGAACTACTGTGAATTAGATGGTGAAACTGGAATTTTGGGGTTAATGAGTCCTGATGCCTCGACATTTGGCAGCACAACAAAGCTCTACAGGAGTGGGGCTGAAGCACTGGGAATAGCGTGTCTGGAACCTGAAGCAAGGAGAGAGAGTTTGCAGGTTTGGTGTTCAAACTGAGCCACACAGAAGATCCTCTAGGACAACAGCATGATTCTTGCTGACAGGCACAAGTAGAGTGTGAATAACTAAGCAGTGTCAGACTGCAGGAGTCAAGCAGTGTGTGTTAAGCCAAAAGGCAATGAATGCTCCATAAGCACCCGAGAAGGAGCTCACCTCATGCAGCCTTGTGATAGGTACTGTGTGCAGAAACCATGTCTCATGATGCCTGCTAATTACAAGATCCTTGAAGCAGGAGTCATCTTTGCAATCACTATTGTCCCAAACCAGGAGGTCCCAAGACAGCTAGCTAGTCCAGCAAAGAAATAATATTTAAAGAATGCCTAATTCCCATCTTAAGAAGACTGTGTAGCATTCTCCCCAGCCCGGACACTCGTAAATGACTGCGCTACAGACAGAGGGTAATTTTACAGGTCTTTACTCATCAGCATGTAAACGCAAACTCCACATTCAAAACCTTTCTTCCTTTCCCAACATTCGAACGTTCACCTAATTAGTCTACGGAGTCCATTTGGAGCCAAAAGGGTTCTGTCCCGTCTAATACACAAGACACTTCATACAGCTAAGCACAAAAAATAAACCAGAAATACAGCAGCAACCTTAGTTTTGGTCCACATAACTAACTACTACATATAGAAGCATGTCAGTCATTTAAATTGAACCAAAGCTAATGACATGCACAGCAGCAATCAAATAAAAGGATGAAAATAAAATAATACAAATAAATAAGGTAAAAGAATGCAAAAAAAACATGCAAATACATTCTGCAAAAGAGAACCATGAGAAAGCTCTTTTGATGGCACAATCATCTTTGATCCTAGCCATCCAAATAGAAGCAGCATAGCTGACTGGAGTGTCCATTTTAGGGTAAGGTACTATTCTGAATTGTGATCCTACATACATATATAGCTTGGCGAAAAGCCAAAGAAATAAAAGAAAACAGAACAATGAGTCACTAAAGAACAGTTTATGAACCCTGCATTGGAGCATCCCATTCTGCACTTGAAAGGCCCGAGAGAGGCCTTTGCGCTTTGATCACTTGCATTGCATTATGCTGTTCTGTGCCTAATGATCAAGAAGGTCGCATGAGCATGAACCTGCATCACCACATACTGTTTCTCAACCTTGTAAACCACATAATTCCTTTAATGACTGACAACTGTGCATGGCCCCTGATCTTCATGAACCACATAATTTCTTCAAGCGACAGGTGAGCTTTAGTGACCCATGCACCTCTCACCTGCATCACTCCATACCCCCTCCAACCTAAGACAGCTGGCTCCATGGGTAGGCTGTGACCCAGTCCCCACTATTGCACACACCCCATGTTGCCCTACCTGCGCTTCTCACCATCCACTGTCTCAAAAACCTGTGGGACCGCTCCCCACAAAGTGTTTCTCCATGTGTGCCACCAACCGTCATGGCACAAGGGCATTAGGACTGTCAAGTATTGAAATGTGATAAACCTGATCATCTCCTAACCTGTGTTGATCTTAGATAACCATTAGGGATTCTTTCATCTTTAACATCATTATATTAGTGAAACAACAATAAAATAAATCACCAAAGTAAAGTAACATGCTAAATTTTAGTTTATTAATTACAACCCTACAAATATTTTAAAAACATATAATTTGAGGGGGGGGGGGGGGGGTGGTGGAATTTAGTATTTTACCTCCAGACCAACAAACATTGGAGAAAATGCATACGTGAACGTGGTGAGATTTACTATTTTAACTCCAATCTAATAATCATTGAAGAAAGTGCCTAAATTAAAGGGGCTGAGATTTGCTATTCTAACTCCAAAGTCACAAGCATTGTGGAAAGTGCATTAATAGAAGGAGTAACATTTGCTATTCTAATTCCAGGCCAACTAATAATGGTTAAAGTGTATGATTAAAGATGGTTAGATTTACTATCCTGGCTAATAACACTTTAACACACACACATATCACCTAATTGATCAAGGTCTTCATTCTTGACTTCCTATCTCCCCAATCACTTTTCCATTTCAAGCTTCCTCTTGTGTTTTATTATACTTCCCCATTCCTGTGACAAACAACATCAGTCAGTTATCACAAAGTAGGTCGTAATACCCAATTCCCCCAAAGACACCTGTAACCGGGTCAGGCAATAAGACCACAGGAGGGCCACATAATTGGCACTCCCACCATGGCAGCGCTGCCTGCCTGTCTATCAGTGACCCATGGTCGCCCTCAAACCTACCTCTGGTAGGCAGGCGGGATACTACCCTGCTGTGTGAAGCATCACTCTACACAAAGGCTTTGTCTGGAGAACAGAAGAATCAACCAAAACAGGTTCTGAAAGTGCAGACAGTGGATCCACATTTCCTTTCTGCTTTAACCCCATAAAAGTGAGACTCACTTTTTGTTGCACTTCCAAGTTCTCTATAACCAAGGGTGGGACTGCTCTACAGAGTAACCAGCAACTATAATTAGTATCTGCTTGATAGCCAGCTTCCCAGGGGTTAAGGGACATCACCCCTTGCTAAAGATGTGTTCACCTATCCTGAAGCATCTACAAGTCAGCCTGCCTACTCAGAGAGGGAAGGAGTCTACCAACACTGTAAGAGGAGTAACTGTCCACGTGGAGCGAAGTGGCCTGTGTACGTTTTTATTTTGTTCTACATTTTTAATAAATGTAGAAGACTAATTTAGATTAGCAATTAACAAAAACATGTTTAATAAAAAATAAATAAATATTAAATACACTTTTAAAAGTGTTTATATACTTTATCATATGGACATCGCCGCTTCAGTGGCAGAGAACTAGCGAATTCTGGCTTCATGTGAAAAGTTACTAGCAGTAACTTTACACTAATAACTTAATGTTGTATTAAAATTTTAATTAATTATAATATATTGACTGAAATATTTTTAAATATGTTTTTTTTAAAGTCCCACCTAAAGTAAAATGTTTTATATATTCATTATGAATAAAAAATTACCAAACGTAATGCACAGAATTAATTTAAGTGTTTAAAAAAAAATTGCATTTACTTTTAAATCTATTAAGTCTAATAAAATATTTGTTCATAAAATATTCATTTTTTATTTGTATATAATGTTTTTTACCATTACATTAATTATATATATATATTTTAAAAGTCTAAATAAATTAATTTATTTTGGTGTTAATTGCTATGGGATTTGTGTTTTAAGTCCCTGCTTCCATTATTTTCTATGGGAGGGTGTTGCAGCACCACCAGCTGGACTTATCTCAGTTCGTTTTTTTGGCTGTAGTGATGCTGTTTCAAGGGGGTTGACACATAAAAGTCTACACTTCGTAGTAAAGTTACACTTGGAAATGGTGAATAGTCAAAAGTACTAAGGGGCTTATTTACAAGCCCCTTGCACCGCTGGTACATCACTTTTTTTGATGAACCGGTAGCGTATTTTGCTGCCCCATATTTACAAGGACATGTAAAGCCACCCTAAGAGGCTTTTCATGGCCTTGTAAATATGGCCCCTTTTCATGCAGCACTCTGCATGAAAATGGAGTGCCTTAGATGTTGCTGTGGGTGTTCCCACGTAACACCCATGGCTTTTGCGGAATGCGTCAGAATGCTACGGTGCAATGAGGAGAAAGGTTTTCATTTCTCCTCATTTTTTTTTTTTTAAACTCTTTTTATTGATTTTGTACTAACAGTTACAGTGTCATCATATTACAAAGTATACATCCTGTACTGGCAATGACATGTACAATTACACTTGTGGCAGTACACTCCATCTCATCCCTCTGTATCTCTTTACTGAAGGGAGCTTGCAAACTAACCTCCATCGCTGTCCAGGACACCCATATCGGCAACAGCCCTCCCCTGCCCGTATCCCCGACATGGAAACAATCTCTCAACTTTCCCCATCTCCTCAGCTCCCAGGCATTGCCGTCGCTTGGCAGCAGTGGGTAGTAAGGCACCTTCCTCCCGCAGCCACATTCCAGTTTCTCGTTGCTTATTAATTCCCCGTCTCAGGGCCCGTTTCTCCCTCCCTCCCAGTAACATCCCTCTCCCCTTCCGGGTCCGAACCCTCTGGCAGGTGCTCCAGCAAATAGCAGGTCAATGGGGCCCAGATATTCCGT
The DNA here is from genome assembly GCF_964204655.1 of Triturus cristatus. NCBI lineage: Eukaryota > Metazoa > Chordata > Amphibia > Caudata > Salamandridae > Triturus > Triturus cristatus. The sequence goes on along the minus strand of NC_140581.1, from coordinate 378,037,202 downwards.
GGCTGGGAAGCGCTGGGCAGCAGCTCCGAATAGTGAGCCAGCTGTTCTTGGCACATCACCAGATCCGCTATCCAGTCCTTAAACTTCGGGGCTCTCCCCCTACCCCACCTACAAGGCCACCCTTCGCTTTGCCATTAGGAGCACCAGTGCAACATATTTCCGATGCACCGCTTGTACCGGTTTGACATACCCCAGCAGAGCCATCACTGGCGCGGGTTCAATGAGCGTGTGTGTCATACTGGAAATAGCCTCAAACACCTGCCGCCAATAGTCGTTCACTCCCGGGTAGTCCCACGCCAGATCCAAAAAATCCGCCCCGGGCGCTCCACATCGGTCGCATCTGTCTGAGTCCCTCAATTTAAAGCGAAGCATCTTTGCTGGTGTATAGTATAATCGGTGCAAGTACTTGTAATGGATCATGCGGAGTCTACTGCTGGCCGCCACCCTCTCAGTTTCTAGACAGCAGTATTCCCACTGCTCATCAGAGAGTGGCATGCCAAGGTCCCCATCCCAGCGCGCCCGTGAGTTTGGGTCGACTAGGTCTCTCTGTGTGTGCACCGTTCTATATATGAGTGATACTAGTCGTGTAGCTGTCGTGCATTTAAGCATTACCTGCAGTGGGGCCAGTGCCCCCGGTTCCTCCGGGAAATTCGGAGTGATTTTACGTAAACCCTGCCGTAGTCTGAGATATAAGAAGACGTCGAGCGATGTCTGCTGCTGACCCTGTAGCAATTGCTCCATCGTACGGAAGCTTCCCCCTAGATACAAGTCCCCCCATGTCGCAATCTTCGCCCGTTTCCTGAACTGGTGAAACACTGCCTCTTGTAATAAGGGTATATCTGGGTGGTACGTAATGGACAATGAGGCTGCATACTGCATGGGGCACCCAGTATATGCCGAATCCGATTCCATGCGTGAATTGTACATGAGACTGTAGTCGGACTCCTGTCTCTAGGCGGCACCCGCTCAAATAGTGCACCCTCTCGTGGCATCGGGTGAGCCAGCCAGTGCTCCGTCGCTACCTGCGGCATATATCTGGGCTGCGTTATCCAGTACAAAGCATAATGGGCCTGCGCACTAAGGTAATGTATCTCAAAATCAGGCACTCCAAAGCCCCCCTGCGCATATGGTCTGGTGAGCACTTACCACTGTAACCGCGGCTGTCGGCCCCCCCAGACCAATCTCGTTAGTTCCGACCTGAGCGTCACGAAGAAGTGTCTCCCCGGATGAAACGGGATATTAAGGAACAGATAGAGCAGCTGAGGGAGTATCACCATTTTAATCAAGGACACACGGCCTGCCATGGACTGGGGCAGTGCAATCCATCGAGTCACACTTTCCTCAATACGTATTATCATAGTGCCATAATTCTGACGCATAAGCTCATCTCTGTCCCTAGTCACCCTTATCCCCAAATAGCGCACCTCCTCATCACACCATGCCAGTGGGATGTCAGGGTCAAACCTAATGGTTGCCGATGTCAGCGGGAAGATGCATGATTTTCCCCAGTTGATATGGATCCTGGACAGTTTCCCAAAGAGTATAAACTCCCTCAAAATCGGGTTCAAATTTTCTTGCGGGTCCCGAACGTACAGTGTGATATCATCCGCATACATGGATATTAGAATTTGCAGCATATTACATCTCAGTGCTTTGTCTTTATGATGCTGACGCAGTTTCGCCGCCAGTGGCTCCATCGCTATTGCAAAAAGCAACGGAGAGAGCGGGCAGCCCTGCCGAGTGCCTCTCGTGATGGACAGTGACCCAGACATGCGCCCATTTATCAGTAGCTTAGCCTCGGGCTCTGTGGACAATAATCGGATCCATGACAAAAACAAGGGGGGGAAGCCCATTCTCAGTAGTACACCAAAAACATAGTCCCACTCAACCGAATCAAACGCCTTAGTGGCATCCAGAAAAATCGCAGCTAAAGGCAGCTCCGGCACGACATTATTAAGTATCGTAAAAAGTGTCCACAAATTATGGGACGTGGCCCTACCCGGGACAAATCCTGATTGATCAGGTAGTATCAGATTTTCCAGTAAAAGGCTCAGGCGGGTAGCAATCAATTTAGCCAGGATTTTAGCATCGCAATTCAGGAGGGACAGCGGTCTATAAGAGTCACACACCCTCGGCGGCTTACCCGGTTTTAACAGTGAAATCAAAAGCGCTTCCCTCATGGAGGCTGGGAGGCAGCCAACCTCCAGCGGTTCCTCATACACTTCACGGAGCACTGGGGCCATTATATCTATGTATGTTTTATAAAATTCGATAGGGATACCGTCCGTCCCAGCAGCTTTCCCCGACTGCATGCTCATGATCGCCTCACGTACCTCATCCAGCTCGAATGGAGCGCATAAAAACTCTCTCTGTCTATCGCTGAGCCACCCCAGCGTCACGTCCTCCAGAAATTCTTCCAGATGCAAGGCATCGCGTCTGGTGGTGGTGTATAACAGTTCATAGTGTCGCAGGAAAGCCTGAAGTATACCCTCCGAGTCACGATAAACCCCTCCCTCTAGATCCTCAATCTCTAAGATGTAATTTGCACAGCGAGGCTTTCGAACTAGGGTCGCTAGCATCTTCCCTGGTCTTTCCCCCTCTCCATAGCTTCTGGCCTTCCAGTTCTTACTCCGGAAGCTCGCCTCTCTCCGCGCCGTGGCCTGGTATTCCGTTAGTTTTTCGCGAAACCTGATCTGGGCTTCTGCAGACAGCTTTCGAGCCAGCTCCGCCTCAATCCCTTTCAGCTCCCTCTCTAGCGTTTGCAAGGAGCGGACCATGTCTCTGAGCACCCCAAACCCCTTGGATATACAAAATCCCCGAATTGTCACCTTGAAGGCTTCCCATATGGTTTCCACATGTTTCACCGAGCCCTTATTCCGGGCAAAGAAGTCATATACCTCCTCCCGCTATTCCTCCTGGAATACCGTGGCCAGCAGCATGGCAGCGTTCATACGCCAGCCACCCCGCGGCATCTCCAATTCCGATGATGCCAGCATGAGCTGCACCGGAGCATGATCCGAATACGTTCGGGCCAGGTGTTGCAATTGAACTATCGCAGGCCCCAGTCCCCGAGACACCAACCAATAGTCGAGTCTCGCCCAGGACGCCGCTCGTGCTGTGAAATGTGTCCCCTCACTAGCGTCAGGGTGGACATGCCTCCAGGCATCTACAAGTTAATATTCTTCAATAGTGTCCCTAAGTATTCCCCCAGTCTTTGTATAATGATGCGGGGCTGGGTGTGATCTATCATAGTTCGGGCTGTAAGTAGCATTAAAGTCCCCACCCCAAATAATATGTTGTGAACTCACCTCAATAATCTTAGCCCACAGCGTGGAGAAGAAAAGCGGGTCATCAACATTTGGCCCATAACAGCAGGCCAGTGTGACAGATACCTCCCCCAGCCATCCCCACATGAGGCAATATCGGCCTTTCTCATCCTCCAGCACCCCCCCCGAAGTGGAATGGTACCTGCCGCTTTATAAGTATTGCCGTCCCTCGAGCATATGAGGAGTAAGAAGAGAACACCCTGTGGTCTGCCCATCTGCTCGCAAATCGATTACATCCCTGCGGTGAAAAGTGCGTTTCTTGTAACATTGCAATGTGCGTATGCTGTCTATCCAGGTAGGACAACACTTGTCGTCTTTACCTCGCATCTCCCAGCCCCCTAACATTCCACGTGAGGATATTCAGTTTGTTTGCCTCCCAATCAGCCATATCCCTTCGCTTCCTTTTTAACCCGGTGCACCACCCAATCGATGCCAATCAGTCCCAGTAATGTCAAAAAGCCTAGTACAGTAGCCAACTCAGAAATCACATTGCTTGAGTCCACCGAACGTGGTTCGGTTTGGTGAAAAAATGTTGTTTACCTTGATGTGTCACTCTGAAGCGTGCCGGGTAGAGCAGTGCGTAATCGATTTGCGCCTTTCTCAGTTTTGCTTTCACCTTAATGAACTTACGTCTCTCCTCTTGCACCATAGGGGTGAAATCCGGATAGATGGAGAGGGTATTCCCATCGTACACCAGTGCTTGTTTCTGTCTGGCGGCCCGCAGGACCACGTCTCGATCCCTATAATTCAGCAGTCTTGCAATTATTGGGCGCGGTTTAGCTCCCGGCGGCGGTCGGGGACCCAGCGATCTGTGGGCATGCTCTACAATAAATTGGCTTGACAGTTCCTCTGCTCCGATAGTGGCGATCAGCAATTTTTTCACATATACCTCCAGCATCCCTACATTGGTGGTCTCCGGGATTCCCAAGACGCGAATATTATTGCGCCGGCTGCACGCTTCCAATTCCTCATTCTTTGCAGCTATCACTCGTAAGAGGTTATCCATTCTTGCGAGCTGCGTGCTATGGCTGGAGGTCACATCTTCTGTTTCCGCCTCTTGGAGCCGCTCCTCATGTCCCTCCATTTTGTGGACCAGCGCGTCCATTCTAGTCGACATATGGTCAACCTTTTCAACCACAGTGGCAAACCCCTGGCGAATTTCTTGGAGGATATTCTGGGTGTCCGTGGTCCCACCTACAGCTCCATCCTGGACCTCGCTCCGCCCCTCCTGTTGTTGGCCACTCTGTTGAGTCTGTGCCCCCTGCCGCGCCCCCTGCTTGGCTTGCCCATATTGCCACCTCAGACTGGGCCCACAGCTCCGGCAAGTCCTCCGCGCTTTCTACAGATGACCCTCTGCTCCTTTCTGCCTCCACTCACCGTCGCCTCTGTATCCGTTAGTCCGAGTTTACACCAGCCTGTTCCGCTGATTTCTTCCACTAGGACAAGGGGGCCTCTCACCGCCACGGTTTCCCGTTAGAATCCCCAGCATCTCCCCACTTCTAATGCTCTCCTCACATTCCTGGCGCAGCGCAGCGAGTGTCCAGACTCCTCTCCAGCGCTGCACTGGGGGTGCAACGCCTGCTCACTGCGTTTCACGGGGCCTCTACTCACCCAGCTCTGTACCGCGTTTCGCTTCCAGCTGCCAGGCAGGGCACACAGCGCACTCCCAGTTCCCAGTTGAGCTGCCTCTCAGGCCTCACTGCAGCGCCCCCGTGTCAGACAGTGCGCATGTGCGCAGCGCCTTCAAGCTTCAGCTCACAACACCAGCCGGGATCGCACTCTCCTAAGTAATGGCCGCTCCATCCACGTTTCTACCCTTCATGGGTTCCTCGCAGGCATGCTATCTTTCCGCTACAAGGGCAGGGTCTAGCGTCTCTCACCCGCTCTTCCGCCGCCTCTCTAGAGCTGCAGCACCGCGCCGTCCTCCGGCAGATACCGTTGCCCCGTCGGTGCGCAAGGTGCCTCCGCTCCGCCGCACAGGCGCGCCCTGCGGCCTTCTCACTCGGGAGCAGCCGCGGCCTCAGGTGCCTTCCACCGCCGTCACACAGCACGCCGGCGCTCCTCCGCCTCTTCCCGGACACAGCTTCCTGCACAAAACCAATCATCCCCGCAACGCAGGCACTCTTGCACCCATGCACCATGGCGCAAGGGTGCCTGCGTCGGCGCATGGCAGCCAATTGTGCTCCAGCCCAGGGGGCGAGGGGCACAGGAATCTGTCATATCGTTGCAGATATGATGCATCCCTGTGCTTTGAAAGTGGCTCAGTGCAGCGCATCAAAATGGCTTGCGGCACCGTAGTGATTCACTTTTTCGTAAATAAATGTCTAACTGTACTAGAAAGTGTAAAAGTAAATTTACACATGCAGATTAACTAATGTGTAAATTTACCTTTGTGAATAGACCCACTGTCTCAAACAAGAAAATGTCCCAGTGTTGCTGTCTCATAAATAAATAAGGGCCATATTATCAAGGCCTGCGTTGAAATTATCGCCGCTTTAGCGGCAGAAAACTGCAGCTAAAAGCGGCGATAATGGACTTGATAATATGCTGCAGAGAATTCCAATAGAAGCCTATGGGGCATATTAGCAAGGGCAATATCGCCGCTTTAGTGGCATTTTATTATTCTATATTATTATTGCCATATCAGCAAGCTGTCGCTAACAGCTGTTAGCGACAGCTTTCATGTGAAAGCGACCTTGTTGGGTGCCGCTTTGCATGTCAGCGATATTAATCGCTAATGACATACAAAGTAGGCGTTCCCGACCACAAGACCAGGAAAACAGCCACTAACAGGCCTATCGCCTATTAGCAATGAGGCCCTGGCCCCGGTTAGTGATGTTAAAAGTCACTCTAACCGGGGTCATCGCTGGACTTTTAACACCTGCCCAAAACCTGACTAGTGCATACTTAACATGGGGGGGGGGGGTGGATTATGCTGATACGACCACAGGGTCGTATCAGCAAGGTTTCCCCAGTCCCCTATGCAACATCGTTGGTTTTGTAGCGATGTTGGCCCATTTCTCCTGCTATCTCTAGGTTATTGATCGCCATGGCGCTAATTGTTGCTAATACAGCGTTAGCGTGGCGATCTATTCCAGCGATAGCAGGCGATAATTATTTTCGCGCTTTATCGCAGTTTCTTGCTAATATGTTGTTCTGGTGTGAACATGGTCTTCTATTGGAATTCTCTGCTGCATATTATCAAGCACATTATCGCCGCTTTAGTGGCAGTTTCCTGCCGCTAAAGCGGCGATACTTTTAACGCCGTCCTTGATAATATGCCCCTTAATAAGTCACACATGACTTGGACACGATGGATTAGAGAAGCAAGCAGTGCTGTTGACAATAAAATCCTACCTGAGTTCATCTTTAGTTCTATAAACGCAACCTGAATCATATATTTAACTTTTGCTTTTCACCAAAAAATCTCTGGCCCTACTGCTTGCCATATTTATTTACTGCCAGGCGGATAGGACTCAGGAACAACCTCCATGAAATGAGAGATAACATGAAGGCGAGGGCTGGCATGTCTCTGTTTCCTCATCACCGCTGCAACGGAGGATGTAGGTTTCACATACATCACTCCTAGAGGTAAAATCAATTGCAAATGCACTTGAAACGAATAATAATTTCATAGAAATCGCTGTTCAGAATGTTGGTTCAAAAACAGACTTCATTGACTTCCAGGTTCATTCCACTGTTTACTTTCTTTGAGTCAATGTTATTAATCAGTTGCTGCGTTCTTGTTCCGCCCGTGTTTTAAGTGAGTCCTTGGGTTTCAGTGACCTCTACAGGCCGGTTTGTTAAGAACATCACACTGAATGCTCCAAAGTGGCTACTTACTAGCAGTGTGAATCTAGCCTGATGCAGCTGAAGTTGTGAACTAATTTCACCAGCTGACACATGTCGGAATGGTATGAAATGGCACTTTAACAGTGGTGTGTAGTTTGATGTTATTTTTATATCAGATTATTCAGTAAATACGCGCTTACACCCATTTTTGGGTTTGACGAAACTAAAATAGTTCTATAGCTATACATGTTTTCAGTGCTTTATTTGTAAAATAATAAGTGCCAGGGCCCTGACCAGGAGGCCACTGTCCTCGCTGCCAATGGGGGTACCAAAACAACTACTAACCGTCTCTCTCACCTGCAAGTGCGACAGTTCAGATTATTCCAGGTCCCCAAAGCTGAAGGGATGGCTGGGGAGGCAGCTGTTAGTAATTTGTTTTAGTATATTGTATTAATAAACAACCGTTTTTCTGCTCATCGCCAAATTAGATGAGCAATGCCACCTTGAGGCAGGCTGTCATAAGTGCGGTGTTGACAATTAAGTGCTGGTGCCGAGCACCAGAAACCAACTAATTGCCAGTGCCAAGCCCAGGAAACCAACAGTTTAAATTGAGCACTGCATATTTTACTTTTCAATTGGAACACAAATAAACCCTTCCAATAAACCAAATACATTAAGCAGGTTTGGTAGGGTGCTTGTTATGCAAAGAAAGATGAAGGCCCAGATTTACTATTATTTAGCTAGAACCCCACATGATGCTGACCGACACTGAATTAAGAGAATGATAGCTTAACCAACTTTAAACGCAAAAGCATTTTTGCAACAAAAGTTAAAGCGAGTGCAATGCTAAACCACATTGCAGAGCTTTGTGTGAAACCCCCAATAATTGATACAAAATGGGTAAAACGAGGCAGAAGCAACTTGCACAGCCCCAGATTTCTATGTAAAGCTATATCAATGCAAGCAGTGCATCACAGCTTTCCCTGAAATAACAGCAACAAATGAAAACAGGCCCAAACAATGGGCAACAGGAAATTGCATAACACTTACTATGTGTAACTTTTCATTAAAATGTACACTTATCACACCTGGTCGGCTGCATGAAAAAAATTGTTCCCAAGGGTGTGCATCAACAGCGAAACACATTCTAGCTACTGCTAGTTCTTACTTTACACGGTGCCACAATGCTAAATGTGTTCTGTGTCACTCATTGCAAAGTATGATTTGTATAGCTAATTAAGTCGTCAGCAGGCAACACATGGTATATGTTGGAATAAAAAGTCCTTTACATTGTAATGGGTGTGGACCCTTGCCCTGAGTGCTCAAGTGTACTATTGTCTGGATCCATGAAGCTGATTTGTGTTGTCATAGGCAAACATGGATCATGACATAGGCCTGTCTCACGTATTGGGGTCTTGAAGGACTGGGAAGGGTGCCCAAAGCACCCCACATAGGGATGGAAGGCTACTGCCTTCACCAAGAGTTAAGCAGCATGAGTGCTGCACAAGTGGGGTAGTGGCAGCATGCTGTGTCATGATCAGCAGGAGTGAACAGCTCCATTGTAACCTGTGTCACTGGAGTGACGCCTTCTGGCTCACTTACCTCTTTCAAAGTTTTTCCGCTGCTGTGTGCTTAACTCATCCCTTGACCTAGATCAGTTAGATGTAGAGTGCTGCATAGCGTAGAAGTGATGATTCTGCACTGGATGTGTGTCTGGGAAGGATACATTACAAGGATAGAGCAGTGCTGTGCAGTGCATGCATGGTGGGTGTGTGTACTGGCTGTATGTATACCTGCAAGGAATACATTACAAGAGAGATGTAGTGCTGTGCAATGCATACACTGTGAAAGCATGTGCTGCATGTATGTGTGCTTGCGAGAAGGGTGAATAATTCTGCAGTGCATGGTGAGTGTGTATGCTGGCAGTGTGTGTTTGCAAATAGTACACCTTGACACAACACAGAAAGGCTACAGCACTGAGCAGTGCGCACAAACTGAATGTGTGGGCTGAACATATGTGTGCCTGGGATGGCACAAAACATTGAGGTGACAGTATTATACAGTATGTGTGAAAGTGTGTCTGCAATGGCACATTACATGGATGACCCTGGGTTCCATTTTGGTAAGCCCAGGCCTGGTGAAGACATGAGGAGTAGCTGACCCCCGCAGACAGATTTGTGTACTGCTGCATTCCTGTGAGCTGGGTGGGCCACACTGGGGTAAGGGAGAGAGAAACTCCACCTGTACACTTCAAAGGCTTCTCTTTGAATCAGTGATAGATCACAAGGGAGGGGCCTAGGTGCATATGAGGAAGGAGATGGGGCTGATATCTGAATCATGAAAATCAGGGCTGGGGGGCATAGGATCAAACTTTTGATGCACATGTCAGTGTGACTGACATCCAGGTATGAACTCTAGTCACTCTCATGCGCTCTGTTGTGGGGCTATCAGCTTTGAAGTCTTTCCTGCTGTGACAACAGGGCTTTAAGGAGGAAGAGAGAGAAAAATGTACACTTCAAAAGAAGCAGAACCCCAACAGAAAACAAACACCCTGACCCTAAATCACATTTGGTGTCTGGAAATGGCCTACAAGAAGGGGAAATTTAGACCCCAAAACCTATCACCTGCCAAGCAGCCAGACAGGCTGTGTAAGGAGGGGAACCTCTGCCTGTGACCAGGAGTGGGGCCAAGGCCTGCTACTCTCCCTTGTGGATGAGGGGACATCACCCACAAGACCACCTGTTCTGGAGCCTGGAGTGCCAGTGCCTGCCTGCATTCCGGGCCCAATGTGCCCTTTGAGGAATAGGAGAGCGTTGGAGGGAGTGAGATCCAGTAGGAAGCCCAGCCGAGTGGACTCTCGGTGTGTGGTATGAGGAGATGGTGACTGCCCTGATCAGTTTGTTGCCTGTGTGCGGATTCCAGTTGATGACCACCATATACGAGAAGGGCCCACTTTTAAAAAGAGCCATGAGCAGAGTGCCGTGTGGGACAAGTGAAACCATGTGGTGCCTGTGATCGTGAACTCGTATGCCAGGAGGGGCTGCCAGGAAAGTTATTACTGGCACGGTTCTGCTGAAGCCTGCACCGAGCCTAGTCGAGACCTCAAATGCTAGGATGGGCCGCCGTGGTATGGACTATCGTGCGGTGAGGGCCGATGCCTTTGTGGTGGAGTTGCAGTAACCCTGTATACCAGGAGGGGCAGCCAATGCTTAACTCGTTTCAAGGATGAGGTCGTCGCCCAGGAAATCTGAGCTGTGAACTATAAGGATTGAGCTGGAACTGCTATGCAGAAGGAGCACCGGAGCACCTCAGCACCTCAACACCTCTGAACGCTGCTGGATCTGGCTGCATGTGCTCAAAAGAGAGCTGTGTGCAGTTGACTCCCCGCACAGGACAGAAGCAGTGTGAGTACCCGCGGTCAGGCACTTGCTGGGACATTGCAAGCGTCCTCTCTGCTGGAGGGGGTAAGACTGGTTACAGGCCTATCGGGTCCTGGGGGAACTCGCTGCTGAGGGCGCTGAGGTGCCACACTTTTGACTATTTTACGAACAGCCGGAGTGGACTAGTAGTGACATTCTCTGAAGAAGGGATTTGCTAGAGAAACATTAGAGGCCCAACCTGAAGGGGAAATGTGTTATTGTTTATAGATGTTGTAATATTGATTTGAATGCAAAGAGTTAGAAATAAAATACTTCTTTTTACTATAAAAATAGGTATTTGATTGGACACTAATTTTGTTGACATTGCTGTGCACTCTTTGAGTTATGAGTCATTGTCACTGAGCTGTATTCCCACTGCCCCCCCGAGGGAGCCTTGGACTACTCCGTCATAGCTACCACTGAGAGCCAAGTGTAGAAAGGGTACTTGGCCCTGTTGCTCAGGATCCATAGTAGTTTGGACCCTGGGACATCAGGAGTAAATGGCCTCTACCCGCATTGTAGTTCCACGTGGCCATTTGAAAAGGGTTTTGACAGTATATAAATATATATAATGGAGCGCAATTTTTTGCTCTTTGATCTAATACAAAGCGATAGAAATTCGCTCAGCATTGGGTTGCCTGCATGAAAAAAAGCCTCAAAACACATGTTGTTTTTGCAATTATTTGTTTTTTAGTAAAATCTGAACTTTTTAAGGGGAAAAATTCCAATCAATATCATGATCTAAGTTCTTGACTAGGGAAAAAGTGGGTAAGTAAAATGTACCTACATCTGAAAACAAGCATTGGCAAAGCCAAGAGGTCTGCATTGTCCACCAACCACTTGGTTTTCTCAATGCTTGTTTGATTTGTGATTGTTTTGACAAAACTTTGGGGTATATTCACAAGAACGTGTGATAACTACCACAAGAGTAGCGTAACGCAACTTTCAATATCGCAGCCCATCATGGCAAAATAACCCCGTGTCAAAGTGGAATTTACAACAAAGCGGTAGCATGGGATAGACACCAGATAACGCGTCAAATGTCAGCGTCAAAATCGACGCCACGCCGCAAAAATGCGAATCGCAAAAAATCATGCGATGAGGACAATCGCGGTACACAAATCAGCGAAGACCAGCCACAGGCCTGCAAATCCCACGCGTCTGACGGGAAAAAGCAACATAAAAGCAAGAAAAAAAAAAGCCAAAAAACATTTCAAACTGAGTAGCAACATGGATGCAACCGGACCGAGTGCAGAGGACAAGCCGGACACCACAAGCCCCACGGAGGACCAGCCAGGAACCCCGCGTTCGTGGAAGGGCAAGGACAAGAGGAAGAGGAAGACGGGGTTCAGTCCGCAGGAAGACCGGATCCTCATCACGGAGATGACCAAACACCATCACCAACTGTTCGGCACCTCCACTGCGGCACTGACAACCCAATCGAAATACGGCAGGCCATCGTTACCAACGTCAATGCAGTCGGAGTGTTGAGGAGGTCACTGGAGGAGGTCAAGAGGCGCTGGCATGATCTGAAAAGGCAGACCAAACATAAGCTCGCCGACAACAGGGAGGCAGCAACGGGGACTAGATGTGGGCCTCCTGCGACACAGGAGGAGCTGGATGAGCTGGAGCAAATGGTGCCACAGTCAGCAGTGAGGAGACAGTGGCAGGATTGGGGGGCCTGGACACAGCGCGATATGACCTGACACAACAGCAACAGGGTGATTAATGACCAGGGACGGAGTGGACGGGGGGAGATGGGCACAATGGCACACATGCACAAGTATACGTAGCACACTGCACACCCACAATGACCGTGAAACATGTCCCTGATTGCCTTGGCACACTAGAGCACACAAAGAAACGCCAAGTAAGACCCCATCCACAATGTGCACAGAGGGCCCCCCCAATCACCAATATCACAACCGACCCATGCACATGTGCCAAATCCAGCAAAGCAGCGGCTTTGTGACCCACACTATGCAAGTAACACTGCATGTCCGATAGCATGGCAGCAGCCAAAAAAAACGACATGGCCCCCAAATCGACATGGAGGTAACCCAGTGCGGATCACATCCGTAAAGGAGCAGGTCACACCCTGACATGTCTATGTGCACCCACAACCCATGCCTTACAATACACGCAGCAGACGAACAATGCACCAGGCCACAAAATCTATCCGAGAGCACATATGACCCAAGTCAAAAACAATTCAACCCCCGAAAAGCACACAATTCAAAGTCACCCCTCCTCAAAGGGAGAAGGCTACACAAAATCAGAGCTGCAGGGTCAACTCCCTCACAATGCAGCACACACACATAGCAATCACAGGACATCAGCAACGACGGCAATGTGGTACAATGTGCAACACCAGCACCACAGGACAGAGCCCACAACAGGTTCCGCTCATGGATAGTAACTGTCCACTCACATCTGGCATTGCCTGACACAGTGTGATGATAATGAACAGGTACCACCACACATCCGTCATGTATTCGGAAAACACACTGACTGCCATTGAATAGCCAGCTCCCCCAAAACATTCATAATGTACATTGACATGCAGTCTGAATGTAAACATATGCAAATCAACAACATACATGTGAAACTCTGTTAACCTGCATCTCCCCTTAAGATTGCAGAGGGACAATCAACACTTACTGCAGAGCAGAACACAAACCCCATAATTGATGATGTAGAGGACAACATGCACATATGTCAAGATACCCTCCAATGGATACTGGACAGCCTCTGACACCACCTCCAGGAGCAGGGCAGGCCAGCTGCCTCGAGGTGACCCCACCACCTGCACAGACCATACAGCAGGAAACACACACCACCACGGCTGTCCCAGGACCCCCCCAACCAATACATGGAGCACATACAACATGTGTGGTCTTCTCGGGTGGAGTTGGCTGAACAGCTGCGGGTGGGTTTCGAGCTCATGGCAGCCAAACTTGATGCCATACATGGGTGCCAGAGTCCCATCATGGACAACGTACAGTCCCTGTCGGACACCCGCTGTCCGTACCATGCTCCGCCACGGACCTTGGCTGACCTCACTGGTGCCATGAATCGGACACAAGAACTGTGTGGGCAGACAGGCACCAGCCATTACATCACAGAGTTGGGACAGTTGAGGAGGTCAATGGAGACCATGGAGCAGATGCAGGCTGGAAGAATGTCTGACATGGATGGACACCAGCGAGTAGTAGCTGGGAACTTCAATGCCCTGCAGTACTTCATCTTGCCATTGCTGCCACTGAGCCGTTCCCAGATGACTGCACCGGGAACATCGACACACACAGCTCCGACCCCTGATGTGTCCGTGGCACACAGTGATGCTGCCCCATCACCTTTGCAGTTTGATGTGTCAGTGGCACACAGTGATGCAGCCATCATCCCGCCACACACACCAGACACACTGGACACAGAACCCGTATCAGGGGAGTAAGAAGGGGATGTGAACTAATGTGTGGGGAAGGAGGCAGTAGCAGCCATCACCGCCGTATGGCCTGTCCCTGCCTGGTTATGACCTGTGCATCATGGCCTGGGAAACACCTCATAGTAACCCCCAGAACACTCTACGACTTTCACCCAAACCCCGACACGGACTGCCATTTCTTCACCACTGGCCAATTACACAGCTATCCTGATGCACTGCACTCTCCCTCTTCCCAATCACTGGTTGGCACACCACTGGGCTTCCATGTGATGTAGGCTTGGATGGCCATGTACAGCCCCAGCTCCCGCAATCACCTGAATGTGAATAAAACATTCTAAATCACACAGATGTGTCATCACTATGTTCACTCATGTATGGAGGTATGACTGGATATAGGTACAATGATTGCAAATGAAGATACACCCTGGTAACTGACATCATGTGGATCCCTGAGACACATGGCCAATTGGATGACTGTGAAGGTGAGTACTAGCTGTGTCCCCATTGCACATCAACAACAGTCTCACAACCCCCAACGTAAGCACACGTCCATGTATTGAATAGGGCTGTGTGTAGGACTGGCCCAAATGAAAGCAGGCCAGGAGTGGTGTCCTACAGCACATGTAACACCAGAAGTTCACGTCGCAAACCTACTCACACACATCTGTGTGGACACATTCTGTTGTGATATGTGACATTGCTCCACATGGTCAGGGGTTGGACACCATACTCACATTGCTGAAGTCACGTAAGTGCACATGGCGTCCAGCACCTATCCAATAACAATGTCTGGCTCGCAGAGGTGGAGCTTGCCAAAGGGACACCCCCTCATTGCACATGCGTCAATCAGTTCCTCCCTGTGTAGGGACGATGCCCATTGTGGCGCACGAGTGGACAATCCAAACAACATACCTCACAGTTAGACACCAGTGGTGTTGCATAGACTTTATTGGCATGTGCGTGTCAGTACGGACGAGGCAACGGCCACAACAGGCAGGGACATGCTTAAGACACTTACACGCAGCATGGGTACATGTCGAAGTTCAGGAAATGTTAGGGCTAAACTGGGCAATATTCATCACGGATGGCAACATTCTCAGCCCACCTTGCCTTGCTGGATGAGTCATGTGTTGTTTGGCGTCTGCCCATTGCCCCGTGTGAGGAGGCACGACTCACTGCCCATGGGATCTGCATAGTGCTCTGCCTCCGGAGTGCGCCGATTGTCTGCTCTGCTGACAGTGATCAAGTGTGAGGGTCCAACAGGTTCACATGATGTTCTACATTGCCATGTGTGTGCTCTCCCCCAGCAGTGTGTCCGAATTGGCAACGTTGCCAAACGACGCTGTGTTGAACCGGGCATTGACCTGCATCACCTTGCACAGGTGTGTGTAGACACGAGTTGTTCCACACCCATGCATCCAGAGCCCAGACATAGGCAGACGTATCCTCTGTTGTGCTGGGATGTGTGAGCAATCCCCACGATGCAACAAGTTGTTGGAACATGTGCTGTGAGTGACAATCGGATGTGGCTGCAGGAACATAGTTACTCGTCCATGAATGCCCGTGCAGCTTCATGTGCAATGTGTTCCAATAGTATGTCGTTGTCGTGTTCAAAGAACCCCAGGGTGAGCCAATCTATTAAGTGATCCGGGCAGATGTGCTCTGCCCACGCCGTTTCACCAATCTGCAACACAGCCCAATAGGGGAGCGCCTCGATGTGGTCACTGCACACAAGGAATTGTGCAATCTCCCATGCACAACTACCAATACATACACAGTATGTCAAGGCATTCCATGCACGGCTGTCTCGGTTACACTCCTGTTCGTAAACAACAGGGGGTGCAGACACAAGTCATAGTCCAATTCATCAACAGTTGTGTTGGATAGGCAGACATCCATGAGACACTCGAATGTGCATGTTCGGCAGTGGAACCAGGGCTGGACGCATGTGACATAGGCAATGCGGAAGCTGAGCCAGTAACTGATCCGCAGCACTGCCAGTGGCACTGCGCCCAGTAAATGCAGCATACGTGCACGGTACTGTTCTACGTGACGGGGGTTGTGCATGTGCCCGGTATGGCCTGCCATTGCGTTGGTGCGTCTCGTGGAACCGGCACTCTTCTGAACTGCGGCAGTTGTGTGGAGGATATGCCACAGCTCTGAACAATGATTCGAATATGTGGAAAAAGTTGGGGAGAGTGGGTTGCTGTTTCTGTGAGTGTCAAGGGCATCCCATGCGGGGGCACCACAGGCAGGGGCGTGTTGCGGGCCTGGGTGTAGTTTCGGACGTTGTTGTGGCCCTCTTGGGTGTCCGGGATGCAAGATGGGTGGCGCCATGGCATCTGTTGCCTTTCCGATGTGGCCCTGGGCTGTGCTCCCTTTTGTTGTGCAGGCTGCCGTCCGACTTTACACCAGGTCAGAGCAGGTGTAGATTTCCTGGTGCTAACGTGCCTTATCGCCTTTGTGTTTCTATCGTTGTTCTGTCTGGTCATTGTGAATGTTGAGGTGTGATGATGTCGTGGCTTTTGGCACTGGAACGCCCACTCTGCATCTCATTAGCGATAGTTGCGGGGGGCCTCTGTGGCAATGTTTTTTGCAGCTGCTATTGCGAGTATACTGGTGCTGTGGGCTGTTAACACCAGCTTGTGAATGGGGCGATAGATTTATCGCAACTTTGGCTGCGATAAAGTGCCGTTGACTCGGCGATAGTTTCTTGTGAATATGCCCCTTCATTGTTTGGGACGGTGCTGGGCACTCATCGATCTAAAAATTACATTGGCTAAAATTATTTTTTGGTGTCAAAAAGCACACATTGCCACAGTAGTCTCTGGCATGTAAGTGAACTACTTTGTCGCAGTGTTCCTTGTCAAAGAGTAGAATGCTGTAATTCAGAATGAAGTCAGCCACTTTATATATGTACAGCTTAGTGAATATCTCAGTGACAACATAATGCATTGAACTACAAAAAACACTGGAATTTAGCGGTTAGACTTACCTCTATAAATATAAGTATGTTTCCCAATAATTTTAGTAAAACCAAAAGGTTTTGGCAACCACCAGATGAAATAAATGTATGACACTACCTGATGATGTTTTTGGTTTAATTTTTTATTTTCAAGTTTGAAATGATGGCATTTTCACCAGTCATGCGAATTATTGCATCCAAGATGCAACTGGAAAATTCTAGCAAAGCTGGTCTGCACAACTGCGATGGTTGAAGTCTTTTGCTGCTGCGGCCAGTAGTGCCATGCGGGTGCTCCTTCTGGTTTTAACTTGAATGTCTCCCCCAGACACTGCTGCCACCGGCCGCCCTTTGATTCCCTCCCCTCCTCTCACTGCCTAGGGGAGATGCATATCAAGGACGTTAGAAGGAGGTGTTTAGGGGTATAGTCTGGACATCTACAGCACTGCAGTTACATTGTCCTTAAGCCCTCACACTCTGACTCAAAGCGCCACAGAGAAAAATAAAAATCCCTTATATAATCATCTCTTTATGGCATATTACAATAGAATCCATAGCAACTAATGAAAGACTAACCCCACGGCAATAGAAAGAGGACTAAGAGTCTCTTGCATCTCTCAAGGGATTCACAGTAACTAAAAACATTTTTTTTAAAAAGACTAACCCCACTGCAATAGAAAGAAGACTAAGATAACCTGCAGCAGTGGCCATTTTGGACTGGGCCCATGCACACCAGCCCCACTCAAATAAATAGAAAGTGACCTATAAACCAGGGCACAGTTGACATATTGGAGTGAGCACTCGCTCACTGATCTAATTAGTGAAATAGGTGCCCACTTCAAAACGATTCATCTGCTAAGTCACCTATTTCACTTTGAACAGCACCCATATATCTAACAGAGATACCTTAAGCCCCTGATACAAATCTTGAAAGATTTGGCCCAGACACTTGGAGCATAAAATACCACAAAAACCTCTCAATTAATGCAAAAAAAAGAATCAAGATCAACCTTCTCAAACTACTTCCAGAAACACTAATAGCTGAATCCTACCACTCCCGAGGATTCAGCGAGGCTTCTCCGGATGACGCCCCTTGTTGCCGGGCAACACCCCGTGCTGGCACGCATCCCAGCACGGCTCCCCTCAGACATCAGCGGGGAAATCCGCACAGTGCTCCCGAGGTTCCCGGGCCGGCGGCGGTGAAATGAGCAAACACAGCGCTTTCTTCCGGTCACAGGCACACAGCGGTCTCAGGTTCCCGGGCCACCGGCGGTGAAATTAGCATACACAGCGCTTTCAGGTTCCCGGGCCGGCAGCGTTGAATTCAGGGACAATGGTTGATGACAGTTGAAATTGCAAGTTGAGCGCAGCCTCATGCACTCCGTGTGGTGGACGATCTTCAGCACAAAGCCCCACTTCCAGCAAAGCAGGAGTTAAGTTAGGCGCAGTTCCGCGTGCACAGCGTTGCAGGGACAGTCCTTGAAATCTTTATTGTCCTTGTGATCCCCCAGTAACCAGGGGCCAGTCAGAAGACAATGGAGACACTCTGGAGATGGCCTTTAGTTCCCCTCTGGCAGGGTAAGATCAGCAGGCAGTAGGGCAGCTCAACAAGTTGGGGCAGCAGTTCCGGGGAGCAGTCAGCCTCAGCAAAAGTGGCAATCCTCCTGGCGCAGCAGTCTTTACTCCAGCAGAGTTTCTTCTCCTTAATCCACTGGTGTAACAAGGATTTGTGGCCAGGACCCTCCATTTTACACCCTGGTGCCTAGCCACTAGAAGGGGCAGAAGCTTCTGGAAGGGTCTAGGGGGTTCTGGGGTGTTCCCTGCCTTCCCTGACCTGGCTCCTGACTGTCTACATTGACAAAGGCAGGGTCGTTAAGTCTATTGTGGGGCAACCGGTCCCAGCCTATTCAGGTGGAACGGCGTGAATCACCACTTCCTCCTCGCAGCCCAGGGAGGCCATCAGCACACAGATGAGAGGGGGAGTCTGCAGTGCACAGACTAAGCGCAGGGCAGGAAAATGTCCACTTTCTAAAAGTGGGATTTCTAAAACAGTAGTGACCAAACCCCATACCCCACTAGAGAGGGTTACCCGCTACCATTCTATCCATACCAAACATGACATATTTATTATGTCCCATTTAGAAGTTATCCCATAAGGGGGGTTCCCAATGTTAGCCTATGGAGGGGTAGGCCTCACTGCGGTAGCAGGGGCCTGCTGCAGGTATGACGATGTAACCATGTTTTTAGGGGAGAGCACCTGCACCTTAGCACTGTTTGGCAGTGGTAAGTCCAACACAAATGTACGGTCAAAGTGGGAGGCAAAAGGGCAAAGATTTAGGGGGTGGCCCCCCTAAGGCTGACAGGTCCAACACGTGTCTTCCCCAGCTGAAAGTTGGGAGATCTACCCAACCTCTAGGGAGTTCTCGTCAATAAGGCGGAAGAACCTAGGCAGACTGTCAGCATTGGCATTGTCTACTCCGGGTCGGTGTTCCATCCTGAAGTCCATACCCTGTAAAGAAATGGACCACCTCATCAATTTGGGATTTTCGCCCCTCATTTGCATGAGCCACCTGAGGGGCCGGTGGTCGGTCTGAATCAGGAAGTGGGAGACAAACAGGTATGGCCTCAGCTTCTTCAGAGCCCAGACCACCGCGAAAGCTTCTCTCTCTATTGCACTCCACCGCTGTTCCCGGGGGAGCAGCCTCCGGGAGATGAAGGCCACCGGTTGGTCCAGGCCCTCCTCATTGAGTTGCGAAAGTACTGCCCCTGTGCCGTCTGAGGAGTCCATTTGGACAATGAATTCTTTGGAGAAGTCAGGGGCCCTGAGCACAGGAGCTGTGCACATGGCCTGCTTTAGGGAGTTAAAGGCTGTCTGGCAAGCCTCCATCCAGATCAATTTCTAGGTTGTTTCTTGGAGGTTAGTTCAGTCAAGGGGGCCACAATGGTGCTGTAACCCTTGACAAATCTTCAGTAATATCCTGTGAGGCCCAGGAAAGCCCTGACCTCAGTCTGTGTTTTGGGGGGCTCAGGATGGTTTCTATCTTGGCCTGTAGGGGCTGCACCTTACCCACACCCACCAAGTGTCCTAAGTACACTACTGGGCCCTGTCCTATCTGGCATTTGCTGGCCTTAATAGTCAGGCCTGCCTGCCGCAGTGCCCGAAGCACTTCTCGGAGGTGACACATATGGTCTTCCCAGCTGCTGCTGAAGACGGCTATGTCGTCCAGGTAGGCAGTGGAGAAGGCCTCTAAACTGGAGAGGACCCGATTCACCAGCCGCTGCAAGGTGGCAGGAGCGTTTTTTTAGCCCATAGGGCATCACCCTAAACTGGTAGTGGCCCTCTGGGGTGGAAAAGGTGGACCTCTCCTTAGCTCCATCTGTTAGGGCGATCTGCCAGTACCCTGACGTAAGGTCAAAGGTACTCAGGTATTGGGCAGTCCCCAGCCGGTCAATGAGCTCATCCGCCCTAGGGATGGCGTGAGCATCAGTCTTGTTCACAGAGTTTAGCCCTTTGTAGTTCACACAGAACCTAAGTTCAGGTGTGGTGCCCGGTGGGGCAGCTTTCGGTACCAGAACCACCGGATTCGACCAGGGGTTGTTGGAGGGCTCTATCACCTCCAATTCCAGGATCTTAGCGACTTCACTCTGGATGCTGGCCTTCACCCTATCCGAAAACCGGTAAGACTTAGTCTTGACAGGGAGGCTGTCTCCTGTGTCCACATCGTGGGTACACAGGTGGGTAATACCAGGGATAAGGGAGAATACAGAGGAGTACTGCCCCAGGGCCTGGTGGCAGTCCCTCTGATGCTCGGGAATCAAGGATGGGGAGAGGACCACTCCTGCCACCGATCCGTCCTTCTCTTGGGAAGCAAAGAGGTCAGGGAGAGGTTCACTTTCCTCTTCCTCTGCCCCGTCAGTCACCATCAGTAAGGTGAGCTCAGACCTCTTGTGGTGGGGTTTGAGGCAGTTGGCATGTAATACCCTGTGAGGTTGCTTGGGGGTCTTAAGTGGCCTTGTCCTTCTTCTCAATCACCTCATAGGGGCCCGTCCAGCGGTCCTGGAGGGCACTGAGCTCTCCAGGCTCCATGACCCACACCTTCTGTCCAGGCTCTAGCTCCACAGGGTGAGAATTCTGATTGTACCATTGCTTCATTACCACCTGACGGGCCTCTAAGTTGTCAGAAGCCTGCTTCCACAACTTAGCCATTTGGCTGCGGAAGGCCACCATATAGCTTACTACATCTTGGGGAATCCTCCTGGGAGTTTTCGCCCACCCATCTTTCATTAAGCTGAGAGGTCCCCTAACAGGGTGACCGTACAGAAGCTCAAAGGGGCTGAATCCCACCCCCTTCTGCGGTACCTCCCTGTAGGAAAACAAGAAACAGGGCAAGAGGACATCCCACTTTTTCCTCGGGCCCTCAGGCAGACTCCTAATCATGCCTTTTAGGGTCTTGTTAAATCTTTCCACAAGCCCATTTGTCTGGGGGTGGTAAGGAGTGGAGAACTTATAAGTAACCCCACACTCCTTACACATAATGTTTGTCCCCCTGTCAGACACAACTTCTTTGGGGAAACCCACTCTGGTAAAAATCCCCATCAGGGCCCGGGCCACCGCAGGTGCAGTGATGGTCCTCAGAGGGATGGCCTCTGGGTACCGGGTGGCGTGGTCCACCAGAACCAGGATAAACCTGTGACCAGAAAAGGTCGGCGGATCCATAGGCCCCACAATGTCGATGCCCACCCTTTCAAAGGGGGTGCTAACGACAGGTAGTGGTTCAAGGGGAGCCTTCAGCTTGGCCCCTGTTTTCCCACTAGCTTGGCAGGTCACAAAGGTCCTGCAGAAGGTATCTGAGGAGATCCTCATCCTGGGCCAATAGAAATGTGGGACAAGCCTAGCAAAGGTTTTGTCTTGGTCCAAATGTCCTGCCAAGGTGATCTCATGAGCCAACTCCAAAAGAAAGGCCCTGTAGCACTGGAAGACCACCAAGACCCTTGATTACCCATGCACAGGAGCCTTGGGCTCACTGTAAAGGAGGCCGTTCTCCCAGTAAATGTGATAGTTCCCGGAGGCATTGCCTGCTGCCTGGTCTTCGGCCTGTCGCCTCATGCCCTCAAGGGTGGGGCACTCCTTCTGTGCCTGACAAAACTCCTCCCTGGGGGTCCTCCTTCCACCTGCCACTCCGCAGGGGTAGGCAAGTCCCCCAGGGGAGCAACATCCCCCTCCGTGGACTCCGGTGCAACCGCCGCAGGTGCCCCATTCATCTCACGGGGTGTGCATTCCAGGGCGGGTTTCACACGCATTCTGGCTTTTTCCTTTTTTGCAGATGGCTGGGCCATTGTTCCAGGTTCCAGCCCTGGTAGACTCCCTTTCCTGGCAGCCATGGACCGTGTGGTAGCACAGATCCACTCTGGTAACCCCAGCATCTCCACATGTGCTTTGAGCTCCTTCTCCTTCCAGGCAGTGTGCTCAAGGTCATTCCCCAACAGACAGTCGACTGGCATGGCAGGGCTCACAGCAACTCTTAGAAAGCCTGAGACCCCTCCCCACTCAAATGGAACCTGGGCCACAGGATAGTGACCCTCCTTGTTGTCAGCCATCACAACTGGGTGGAATGCATTGGGAATACTTGTTCTGGGGACTCCTGCTGACTCCTTACCATAGTCCTGCTGGTGCCTGTGTCCCTCAGGGCCTCCACCCCCCTGACCATTGATGGTGACCCACTGCCTATACTTGGTAGTGTTCGAGGGCACATCAATCTTTGGAACCATCTCACTGTCTCCCAGGGACACTAGGGTCAACCCTCCCTACGCATCCCCATTATCTAGGGACAACTCCTCCCCCAGTGCTACATTAGCCACCGCGGGGTTTTTACCTCCAGTGGGAAGGTGTGCTCTCTTTGGAAACTTGGGATCCCCCTTGTAGTGTCCAATTTCACTACATTCATAGCACCGGACAGTTCTAGACTGCTGACCTTTGTCAGGATAAGTAGGCTTTTGGTGGCCAGATTGGGGCTGGGACCCAGACCCTTTCCCTTGTGAAATGTTTTGGGGCCTTTGGAGAACTCCTTCTTTTTATCTACCCCCTCTTTCTTCTGGTTGGAACCCTGACCACCCTTTTGGGAGTTCCCCCCAGATCCCTTGGTGGACACCCTGGTACCGACCCAAGTGTCCGCCTCTTCGGCAAGCTTCCTAGGATTGGTCAACTTGCGGTTAACCAGGTGTTGGCGCAGCTCTGGAAAACATTTCTCTAGAAAGTGCTCTCTCAAGAACAAGTCATACAACCCCTCATAATTATTTACATCGCTGCCCCACACCCAGCCCTCCAATGCTTTACTAGCATAATCCAGGAAATCTACCCAGTTCTGAGTGGGAAGTTTGTGGCTATTCCTAAACTTCTGCATATACCTTTCAGGGGTAAGACCAATCTTTCTGACATACCGGAGGTATGTACTTGTATAGGCTACCCCCCAGTAACTCTCGGGGACCCCATGGGCTCTTAAAGACACCTCATAGGCTACTAGCCATTTATCAATATCAACCCCCACATTAAAACTGGCCACCACATCTTTAGGGATATAGATCCTGGACTCACGTGAAGCTTCAGTAGGTACGCTGCCACCATTTGTGTTGCTGTTGCCCCTATTTGTAGGGCTCGGATTTCTAGCTCCTTCAGGCTGAGCACATGGGCAAGTTTCCTTACCTCCATGGCTAATCGCTTTTCTTCACGATCCCGCTCCATGGCCAACCTTTTATCTTCACGCTCTTTCTCCAACTTGGCAAGCTCCAGTTTAAGCTGTCTCTCCTCTCTCCTGTCCGCCAATTCCTCTGAGGACAGGCTCCTTGCTGAAACACTACTGCCTGCCCTTGTAGGTATTCTTGGCCCTGGTAGTAAACTGTTGCTTTCATCTGTAGGCAGTAGGTCTAGATCTCCTATGGTGTCTTGCTCTGATCCCTCCTCGTCCCCTACTCCTTCTGGGTGGGCCAGTGTCCATGCTCTCAAGGTTTTTTGAAGCTCCGCCTTCTTGGCGTTTCGCTTGAAGAACACCCCTTTCTCCTGGCAGACATCTTTGAGCTGCGCCACCGTGTAAGCTTCCAGGTTGGCCAGCTCGAATTCCATCTTGCTAGATAGGACCCCAGACATTCGCAGAGAAAACCAATGGGACTTAAGTAAAAAGGACTTTGAAAAAGAGCTGCTCACAATTGCCAGTCAGGGAGAATTTTTGGAAAAACCAAAAGGCCAATTGGAGAGGACAGACAAAAATTCTCTAGTTAGAGAAGGAAAAAGTTTAAGTCGCATCAGGTGTAGGATCGTGGCGCACACTGAGTCACTATATGGTGTTACACAAGCACAAGTCCTATCCCACCGCTGATCACCAGTGTTAGAAACGGGGCCTCTAGTTGGCAGGGGTATGCACCCTAGTCCAAGTAGGGACCACCGGTTCCAGCAAGGTAAGTCCCAAAAACACCCTGGACCACCCTCTGGTAGCTTGGCACAGAGCGGTAAGGTCTAACTCACGAGGCAATGTGTAAAATATTTGAGTGACAGGCACCACAACAACACAGCGAAATACCACAAAAGGGACACTACACCGGTTATTTATAAAAATATAAATATCTTTATCCAATTTTTAGGCAAGATCAAAACAACATAGATCCACTATATAGTAAATAGTTTTCTCTTCAGGTTTTATCTATGATAATGTTCCGAAAAAGGGAAATCAACTTGCAGGTATTGTAGTGGTGACCCCTGTCCCAGGCGTGGGGAAAGTCACGTGGAAAACAAGTTGCGGGCTCAGAACAATGTGGTCCTTTAATGCCGGCGCTTGTATAAGGGGGCAGGACCCCTCACACTCCGTGATAGGTTGTGGCCAAACTACTGAGCCTGAGGTTGATTGTCAAAGTGACAATATGCCCCAGATATGCTTAGATCACCTTGGTCCACAGGCCCCCGGTCTTAGTTAATACAGGCGGGAGGCCGCAAGCGCTGTCCCCCAGTCCCGCAGTACCGCACCTTTTTCCGTCCCAGACGGTAGCCCCGCACGCTCACAGGACTCCCGAGCGGTTACCTGGGGGGGCACGGGCTCTCTCCTTCCTTCGCCGGCACCAGCTGGTCGCAGGGACGGGGTTGGGTTGTCTCGCGCTCCCGAGGATTCAGCGCAGCTTCTCCGGATGACGCCCCTATTCCAATTCCAGCCCGGCTCCCCTCTGACGTCAGCGAGGAAATCCGCACAGTGCTTCCGAGGCTCCCGGGCCGGTGGCGGTGAAATGAGCATACGCAGCGCTTTTCTCCGGTCATAGGCACACAGCGCACTCAAGTTCCCGGGCCGGCGTCGGTGAAATTAGCATACACAGCGCTTACAGGTTCCCGGGCCGGCGGCAGTGAATTCAGGGGCAATAGTTGATGATGGTTGAAATTGCAATTTGAACGCAGCCCTACGCACTCCATGTGGTGGGCGAACCCGAGCACAAAGTCCCTTTTCCAGCAAGGCAGGAGTTAAGTTATGCGCAGTTCCGCACGCACAGCGTTGCAGGGACAGTCCTTGAAATCTTTATTGTCCTTGCGATCCCCCAGTAACCAGGAGCCAGTCAGAAGACAATGGAGACACTCTGGAGATGACCTTTAGTTCCCCTCTGGCAGGGCAAGATCAGCAGGCTGTAGGGCAGCTCAGCAAGTTGGGGCAGCAGATCCTGGGAACAGTCAGCCTCAGCAAAAGTGGCAGTCCTCCTGGCACAGCAGTCTTTACTCCAGCAGAGTTTCTTCTTAATCCAGTGGTGTACCAAGGATGTGTGGCCATGACCCTCCCTTTTATACCCTGGTGCCTAGCCACTAGAAGGGGTCAGAAGCTTCTGGAAGGGCCTAGGGGGATCTTGGGTGTTCCCTGCCTTCCCTGACCTGGCTCCTGGCTGTCTACAGTGACAAAGGCAGGGGGCCTCATTTATGAAAAGTGACGCATCACTGCGTGAAAACAGTGATGCGTCACTTTTCACTGCGCCCTCCCTGCGACTCCAATGATGCGTCATATTTACAGTATGACGCATCATGTCGCAAGGAGTCACAGATACGTCAGTATTTCTGACGTATCTGTAGGCGCAAAAGTGACGCATTGCTGGAGTGTGTCACAAAAGTGACTCAACTCCAGCAATGTGTCCTTTCACATGGGGCAAGCCCCATGTGAAAGGGCCTGTGTCAGTCTTACGCCTGCTGTGAGGCAGGCGCAAGATATTGACGTATTTGCACCCTAGAAGTGGCACAGTGAAATCTCGTAGATTTCACTGCGTCACTTCTACGATGCTTACTTACGTGGGAACGCCCACCCTGCATATATTATACCTGACGCAGGTATAATGTAGCGCAGGGGTTTACAAAGTGACGCATCTAGGTAGATGCGTCACTTTGTAAATATGGCGCATCATGGCGCATGTTTTACGCCACTGGTGCGTCACAAAAAGTGACGCAGCGGTGGCGCCAAAGTGACGCAGGGGCTCATAAATGAGCCCCTTGGTCGTTAAGTCTATTGTGGAGCAGCCGGCCCCAGCCTATTCAGGTGGAAAGGTGTGAATCACCACTCCCTCTTCGCAGCCCAGGGAGGCCATCAGCACACAGATGGGAGGGGGGAGTCTGCAGTGCAGGGCAGGAAAATGGCCACTTTCTAAAAGTGGGATTTCTAAGACAGTAGTACCCAAACCCCACACCCCACTAGAGAGGGTTCCCCGCTACCATTCTAACCATACCAAACCTGACATACTTATTATGTCCCATTTAGAAGCTATCCCATAAGTGAGGTTCCCAATGTTAGCCTATGGAGGGGTAGGCCTCACTGCGGTAGCAGGGGCCTATGGCATGTATGACGATGTCACCATGTTTTTAGGGGAGAGCACCTGCATCTTAGCAGTGTTTAGCAGTGGTAAGGCGCCCAGAGTCCTAAGTCCATCAAAAATGTATGGTCAAAGTGGGAGGCAAAAGGGCAAAAATGTAGGGGAGACTGCCCTAAGGCTGATAGGTCCAACACATGTGATAGTGAATGTTGTATGAATTGAGCATTTCCGTTAGAGTCTCCATGAACAAGTTGAAGAGCGTGGGTGAGAGTGCAGACCCCTGAGGGACCCCAAGTGTGGATGGCGTAGAGTTGGAGAAGGGTTTGATTGACTTTTAATCTTTGCATTCTGTTGTTAAGAAAGGAGACAAGGTATGATCCCTGATTGTTTAAAGTCAGGGCGGGTTAGGCCCATCCTTAAAAAAACCACAGCAGATCAAGATTACCTTAATAACTTCCATCCTATCACTAGCATTCCAACTCTATCGAAGCTCCCAGAGAAATGTGTTCATGTCCAACGATGTAACCACATTGATCAATTCCAGATTTTAGATCAAATCTAATTGGGTCTTCGTCAGGGCCATAGTACTGAAACGGCCCTTACTCACATAGCAGATGACACTCTAAATCTGGAATTGACCAGCCCTGACTTTAAACAATCAGGGATCATACCTTGACGTAGGGAGGCATTTAATATTTTGGTCCAGAGTGGGACTAAGGGCCATTTCAACTCACTGAAAAAACTTGAGGGTAAGGGGTCACAGAAGTGGTTTTAGGATTTCAAAGTAGTAAGCAGTTTGAGTATAGAGAATTCGTCAAAAGGTGAGAATTGGCTCCAGAAGGCGTAATTTTTGGGTGTGAAACTTGGAGCAGGCAGAGGCTGAGGCGGAGGAGGGAATGCAGGGTTACGAGGGAATGGGACAATCAGTTGGTTGCATTGTAGTGCTCGGAGATCAATTTCAATCTTAATCATCTTTTTAAGGAAGAAGGAGGCAAACACTTCACAATTTGGCTGCGTACTGGACTGTGATGGTGGAAGAGTGGGAAGATAATTGGATTGGAGTTTGATTAATTCTAAATGTTTTTAGGTGTGTTTCTGGCATTATTTAGATGTCTTCTGAAGAAGTTCGATTTTGCCCTCCTTATATGTTTGTTGTAAGTGCTTCTTCTAGATCTCAGGAGCATGAGATGTTCAAGGGACGAGGAGCCTCTCTAGGATTGTTCGTCTAGTCTCAGACTGCATCTCTCTGAATTTAAACTATCGTTGAACCAAGGTTTGGAGTCTTTGGTGGACCTTCTTTTTAGTTGAAGGGGACAAATGTACCTAGAATACTCAATATAGAGTTGTTGTAATGCTCCGTGAGGTCCTGTACCACAGACATGTCGATAGTTGGAAGCAAGGTATTCTTCCTGAGGTTCATTCATGTTTGTGTATCGGACAGATCATTTCCTTGAATGGGGCAAAAACTTGGGGGCATATTAACAACGGCCAGTGATAATTATCGCTGGCCGTGCTTAGCGATAATTATATTATCGCAGGCTATCTCTGGTATTTATCGCCCTGGTAGCGTGTTATTAACATCGCGTTACTCCAGGGCGGTAAAAATTCCAGAGATAGCGAGGTTATCGCCCTTTTGCAGGGAACATCGCTGGTTTTGCATAAGGGCGATAACCTTGCTGATACGACCCACAGGGTCGTATCAGCATAATCCACCCACTATGTTAGGGATGGCTAAGTCAGGATTTTAGCAGACAATAGGTTTTGGCGTAAACGGCCATTTTCGCCAAAATCTAATGTGTGCTAAAATCATTTGGGCTGCCTTGTAAATATCGCGATGTAAACATCAGCGATATTTGCAAGGTAATCCTTCTTGGGTACGCCAAGTAACGCCCACTTTGCATCTCATTGGAGTTGGTATTTGCTTGCCTGACCATTTCATCCCGCCTCTGCTATGATGTGTATCTGCCTGTCTGGTTGTGTGAGTGACAAGGCTGGGGAAACCCAGAGGGGCAGGGCTAGGTAGCCTGGTGGTGAATAGGAAGATTGGCAGCCAGATGGGTGGGAGGAGTGCACCTGGGCTCTGAATAGGGTTGTGCTCTGCTACCACAATGCTGGCTCCACCCCCTGTGGAGCGGCTGATGTCTCTGCCCTGCACCCTGAATAGAAAGGCAGAGTCATGTCAACAGAGTACTCAAGAACTGGTTTGGACTGGGCAAAGGCCCCTCTACCCCAGAGGAACAAAGGAATTAGGGGTATAAGTATTGGGACCCTTTTCCCAAGAAATGAGATCCTGCTGAAACAAGAAGAACCTCTGCCAGAGGAGAAGGAACTGGGAAAGCTGTAGGAGGAGTACTGTCCCTGACCTGGGGGATTGGCCTGCAGTGGTTGCCTTGCTACTGAAGGAGAGGAGAAAGACTACTAAAGACTTTGCTTCAACTTGTGCTTTAAAAAGATCTCCAAGGGCTTGAACTGAGCTTGCCCCCTGAACGAAGTCCCAGGACCAGTGGACTTCATCCCCAGCTCCCCAGAGTCTTTTGAAAGTGCCTGCTGCTGTTGTTGGGCCTTCTGAGCGACTGCGTGTCGCAAGGAGCTGGAAGCGCGACGCAAGGAAGAGAAGCGTGCCACCGTCGGAGCTGTTGCCATCGCATCTCGCAGAGAGTGTCGCCGCTGCAGCATCGCATCGAGCGGAAGCGTCTCGCATCATTCCGGAAGTGTCTCGCAACGCCGAAGAAGCGTGTCGCCATCGGAGCCATCGTAGCTGTCGCATTGCACCGCATCGAGAGAAGAGTCTCGCATCGAGGAGGAAGCGTGTCGCCATCGCAGCCATCGTAGTTGTCGCATTGCACCGCATCCAGAAAAGCACCTCGCATCCACGGAACAGCGTGCCGCCGTCGAAGCCGCTGTCGTCGCATCTCGCCAAAGGTGACGGCGCTGTAGCTGACGCATCAAGTCGAGCCTTCTCGCAACATCGGAGAAGCGTAACGCATCTGGAAGATCCCTTCTTTATTTCTTTTGCACCAAGAACTTCAACGCATCTGCATCGCTGCAACACTTTCGTTGCCCTGCGTGTCGCATCCAAGGTACATTGACTTAAAGTGTCGCATTTAAGAACTTAAGAGAAACTAAGCAATCTTCTACCAACTAAGCAACCGTATTGTGTATTTTTAATCGTTTAATGGTCTTGTGATAATCCTGTATAAAGAATCCTCATTTTTAATATAAATACCTGTGTGGTGTCCATTTGTAGTGTTGTCACTTGGTTACTGTATGTGTTCACAAATGCATAACCTATAACGCTCTGAGATAAGCCTTGTCTGCTCGCGCCAAGCTACCTAGAGGGTGAGCAGGGGTTATTTTAGGAGTGTAAGAGTGTAACCCCTTACCCTGACTAGAGGACAGGTTCCCTGCTTGTCACAAGTACCTACCTGTGCCAACCAGAGAACCCGGATTCTAACATTGGTGGTCAGCGGTGAGGATTCTGTATTTGCATTTGTGACTCATGTACAGTAATTGGTGAACACTACTTAGTGAGTGCAGACCTTAAACGCAACCAGTACTTGTTGGTAGATTTCTTTTGGGACTTTCTATTTTTGAGTACTGCCAATCTTAACCATGGTGGAGAAAGCAGCATCCATAGTCTCTGTGAATACTGAATTGGAATGGGAAGAAGAGAAATTGGATAGCTACACTGCAAAGCAGCTGCAATCCTTCTGCAGGAAATTTAATGTTTCTACAACTGGATGTAAAAACAAGGCAGAATTCTACAAGGTGCTGAGGGCCTGGGTAGAAGCAGGGAATGCCACTGATAATGATAATGTAGAGGAGCAGCTGGATGGGCCAGTGAGTCCAAGAGGAAGGAGAACCCCTTCCCCTGCCGGTAGCAGTGTTTCTGGTAAAAGTCTATCTCCAGAGGAGCTGGCAGATAGAAGAGAGTGTAGGATGCACAAAATAGAGCTGACCAAGCTCAAGTTAAAAGGGCAGTTAGAATTGGAATGGCAAATTAGAAAGTTATCCCTAGAGGAAAAGAAAATAGAAATGGAGCATGAATTGATTATGAGGAAGCTTGACTTAGAGCTCGAGAGGCTTGAGACCATGAGTGTCTCAGACCAGCAACAAGAAATGTGTGTAGCTCAGAGATTGAGCTTTGCTGAGTGGGAGGAGGAATCCAGCTCAGATGGTGGCAGCAATATTGAATTTTCTAGTGCTGAGAGAGTAGTACGCACACCCGGAGATGTGGCGCCTGACTTGAAGGAGGGGGTTAATTTACACCAGGAGGTTCAAGGATATGAGGTTGCTCCAGTGGTGCACAGCGTTCCTGAGGTGAATTGGGAAACTGGCACAGGGGTTCATAGTCCTAGTGGTGGGAGGGATTCCCCCATAGTTAAGATCCTGGTGTGTGAGTGTGAAGACCGCCCAGAAGAGTGTGGGTTGTGTGACAGAGACAGTCAGATACTGTCTTGCCAGTCTCAGGAGAGGGGTGTGCAGTACGTATGTGAGGCACTGGATGGTGAGGTGAAGGATAGTTTGGTTAACTCTGCTAGGGGGCTGTGTGATCCAATTGTGGGAGAGCATATTGTAAGTCCCTGTTTTCCAGAGCTATGTCAACACCTGTTGGAGAGTGTGTTCTCTGATCCCAGGGAGCTCACATTGGAGGCCAACCTTTTGGTGGAGTCCAGAGGGTCTGGAAAGGCATTGGCGAATGATCCCAAGATGAGTGGTTCAGGTATCTTCACACCCAGTGTGGTGGAAGTGGTTCAGAGTAGCCCAAATAGGTCCTGTAGTAGTGAGAGGGGTGTAGGGCCTCACGTATTGTCTTTAAGGGGAAGGAGTGAGAATGGGTTATGTCCCGGTAGTGCCCAACCTCAGTCTCAGAGCCTGGATGGTTCTTTAAGGGAACACCAGGTGGGGAGCTTAGTCTGTTCTGAGGGGCTGCCCGTTGTGCGGGACCCCCTAGTGTCTGGTGAACGGGGAGTGTGTGTAAGCAGGACTCCATCATTTCTGGTGTCTGGCAGTACCGCTTCAGTTGGGAGGGTGCAGAAGTCCAGAGTGAGGAGTGAGAGGGGGAAGGAGCCCCCAGTGGAAGAACCAGTGGGTCAGGGGCCAGCCAGAAGGGCGGCGTCCCCAGTAAATGACCATGGTGACACCACTTCTGTCATGGGGGATCTTCGCGCACTGTCAGATGGACAGGGGTTGGGAGATCTGCGCCAGGCAGACTGTCACACATCACAGGAGTTATGTGTCACCCTCAGGGGGGGCATGCGTGCTCCCCGGGAAGTCCTGGTGCGCCAGGCGAGCGTTCAACCGCATGGGTTGGTCCCAGGGTTGGGAAGTCAGGTTCAGGTGTTGTCTGACCTGGAGGGTGGGACAACTGTAATCAGTGTCCTGACCCATGTTGCTTCTAGGGGTACCACGCCAGTTGGGAGTGTGCAGTACTCTGGAAGTGGGTGCAGAGGGAGGGAGTCCTCGCCTCTGACCCCGGTGCAGCCTGAGGGTTTAGACCCTAGGTTGGAGAGCCAGGTTCAGGTGTTATCTGACCTGGAGGGAGGGACATCTGTAATCAGTGTCCCTACCAGTCTGTCTTCTTGGTGTACCACTCCAGGTGGGAGGGTACAACAATCTGGAAGGGAGTGCAGAGGGAGGGAGTCCTCGCCTCTGACCCCCGCTCAACTGAAGGGTTTAGACACTAGGTTGGAGGGCCAGGTTCAGAGTGTCCCCCCTGACCTGGGCGCCCAGTTGCAGGATAGAACCCCTGAACTGGTGGGCGAATTGCGCAGGACACCTGCCACGGGTGCCCTGGCAATTCTGGAAGGGGGTACCACTCCAAGTGGGAGGGTACAGAGCCCCAAGGAGGAGGACCGGGTGTGGGAGAGGCCACCCCAGTTTTTGGTGCAGCCGCCGTGTACAGGCCTGGGGCTGGTGGGTCAGTGCCAGGATGTCATACCTGACCTGACAAGAGGGAGAGTGGACAAAGGTTGCCAAGCACCTGGGGCTACTGCCCCCCGCTCCCTGGCGCCACAGAGGTTTGAGAGCCCTGAGAGGCATACGGCCTGGGTCTCATCCCTGACTACTGTCAGTGGCAACTGTAGCATTTTGCTGTCTGTCTGTTGGGACACACCTGTGAGCCAGTTAAGGTTAGGTGATGCACAGGTGGTGTCCACAGGTGAGGAGAAGAGTTCCCCATGGATTGGCTTGGTGGGCCCTGAGAGTTTGGACAGAGGGATTCCAATAGGTTCAGATTGGCGTAGAACTGGAGTCTGCCCCAGCAGTTGCGGGCCAGGTCCTTGTTCTATCGCCCCAAGCAGGGAAGACCATCACGGTGGTGATTGGTCTGCCCTGTGTTTTGGCTGGAAGGGGGTTGTGTTGTACTTGGCCCTTTTTGCAGGGTCATCCCTGAAATTGTTACCTTCCTCCTGTATTTATTCTGACCTGTTGTTGGCTATTCTATGACTCTGGGCACCTTACCTCTGCTGTTCAGTGCTAAAGTGCATATGCTCTCCCTATGTAAAATGTATATGTTGGTTGGATTCCATGATTGGCTTATTTGGTTTACTGTCAGACCCCAGTAAATTGCACCAGGAGTGCCCAGGGCTTGTAAATACAAATGCTGCTGGTGGGCTTGCAGCACTGGTTGTGCCACCCACAGAAGCGGCCTAGTAAAATGTGTCTAAGGTCTGACATTGCAGAACCTGCGTGCAGTCTGGTACTGTCATGCTGACTGGGCAAGTGCACCCACTTGCCAGTCCCTAAACCTTCCCTTAACTTCATATTAGTCACCCCTATGGTAGGCCCAAGGGCAGGGTGCATTGTAAGCATAAGGTAGGACAAGCCCTGATGTGTGTGGCATGTCCTAATAGTGAATTACAGCCATTTTCGTTTTTCACTATTGCAAGGCTATCTGTTCCCATAGGCCAGAATGGGCTGTTAGAATTGTTACATTCTATGATCCTAACAGACCCAAGGAACATGGTAGAAATTCGAGTTTAGTATGCCTGAACTCAGAATAATAAAATACATCTTTTAGTAAAGTTTATTTTAATATTCTGTGTTTGCAAATACCACTTTTAGAAAGTTGGTATTTGCTTGCCTGAGCATTTCAGCCCGCCTCTGCTATGATGTGTATCTGCCTGTCTGGTTGTGTGAGTGACAGAGCTGGGGAAACCCAGAGGGGCAGGGCTAGGTAGCCTGGTGGTGAATAGGAAGATTGGCAGCCAGATGGGTGGGAGGAGTGCACCTGGGCTCTGAATAGGGTTGTGCTCTGCTACCACAATGCTGGCTCCACCCCCTGTGGAGCGGCTGATGTCTCTGCCCTGCACCCTGAATAGAAAGGCAGAGTCATGTCAACAGAATGTTGAAGAACTGGTTTGGACTGGGCAAAGGCCCCTCTACCCCAGAGGAACAAAGGAATTAGGGGTATAAGTATTGAGACCCTGTTCCCAAGAAATGAGGTCCTGCTGAAACAAGAAGAACCTCTGCCAGAGGAGAAGGAACTGGGAAAGCTGTAGGAGGAGTACTGTCCCTGACCTGGGGGATTGGCCTGCAGTGGTTGCCTTGCTACTGAAGGAGAGGAGAAAGACTACTAAAGACTTTGCTTCAACTTGTGCTTTAAAAAGATCTCCAAGGGCTTGAACTGAGCTTGCCCCCTGAACGAAGTCCCAGGACCAGTGGACTTCATCCCCAGCTCCCCAGAGTCTTTTGGAAGTGCCTGCTGCTGTTGTTGGGCCTTCTGAGGGACTGCGTGTCACAAGGAGCTGGAAGCGCGACGCAAGGAAGAGAAGCGTGCCGCCATCGGAGCTGTTGCCGTCGCATCTCGCAGAGAGTGTCGCCGCTGCAGTATCGCATCGAGCGGAAGCGTCTCGCATCATTCCGGAAGTGTCTCGCAACGCCGAAGAAGCGTGTCGCCATCGCAGCCATTGTAGTTGTCGCATTGCACCGCATCCAGAAAAGCGCCTCGCATCCACGGAGAAGTGTGCCGCTGTCGGAGCCGCTGTCGTCGCATCTCGCAGAAGGGGTGTCGCCGCTGCAGCATCGCATCGAGCGGAAGCGTCTTGCAACGTCGGAGAAAAGTGCCGCTGACAAGGCCGCTGTCATCGCATCTCGCCAAAGGTGACGCCGCTGTAGCTGACGCATCGAGTCGAGGCTTCTCGCAACATCGGAGAAGCGTAACGCATCTGGAAGATCCCGTCTTTATTTCTTTTGCACCAAGAACTTCAACGCATCTGCATCGCTGCAACACTTTTGTTGCCCTGCGTGTCGCATCTAAGGTACATTGACTTAAAGTGTCGCATTTAAGAACTTAAGAGAAACTAAGCAATCTTCTACCAACTAAGCAACCGTATTGTGTATTTTTAATCGTTTAATGGTCTTGTGATAATCCTATATAAAGAATCCTTATTTTTAATGTAAATACCTGTGTGGTGTCCATTTGTAGTGTTGTCACTTGGTTCCTGTATGTGTTCACAAATGCTTAACCTATAATGCTCTGAGATAAGCCTTGTCTGCTCGCGCCAAGCTACCTAGAGGGTGAGCAGGGGTTATTTTAGGAGTGTAACCCCTTACCCTGACTAGAGGAAAGGTTCCCTGCTTGTCACAGCCACCCTAAAAGGAACCACCAAAAGTCACCTCCAGCACCTAACTACAATCTTCAATGTGGCTGCCAGGCTCATCACAGAAACCAAACACTTTGAACACATCTCTCCAGCTCTCAAAACTCTCACTTGGCTCCCCATCGAAGGAGGGTTCATCTACAAAACACCATGTTTCACCCACCAAGCCCTCCATACTGCAACTCACAAATATCTAGAATCTAAACCATCGCAAGCAGGAAGAAGCCGGGCTCTGAGAAGCTCCAACTCGCTCCTTCTCATACCCCTTAAACTAGAAAAAAAATCATCACAGACACGCTCCTTCTCCGGATATGCCCCCATAATCTGGAACTCACTCCCTAAGGACCTATGCTGCAACCCTTCCTTCTTCTGCTTCAAACGAGACCTAAAATCTCTTTTACTCAACAATTACTTCAGCGAGATCATGCAATTACTTACGCTTCCCAAAGACCCAGCTCTCTTGGAAAAGTCCAGTCAGAATCTTTAACATGCTGACTCAAAGTCTATCACCTTCCCCAGCACCCAATTACATTATTTATTTATATTACTGTGCTCTCACTGTGTCTACTCTAATACTCTGTGCTCCTATATTTCTATGTATGACCTCATGTGATTTCAACTTGCCTCTCGTCATGTACTTGTGTAAACTTATTCCCTATACATGTAAAGCGCTCTGTTAACTTTGGGTTGAGCCAGCACTATATAAAACAAAAACAAAAAAACAAGAAAAGAAAATTAAATGAAATAAAAATATAGGGGCAGATTTATGAGGCCCGTTGTGCCATCGGAACGTCACTTTTTGTGACGTTCCGTGGCGCAGAAGCCTGCGTGATATTTATCAGGCAGCACTGAGCCACTTTTTGTGGCTTAATGCTGCCTCATAAATATCAGTCCCTTTAACGCAGTGTTCTGCGTTAAAGGGGCGTGCAATGGGTGTTGCTGGGGGCGTTCCCAGCAACATCCATGGCCTTTTGACACTGGCCCAGATTTACGAGAAATCGTAAATCTGAGGCAGCGCCAAAAGCTTACGCCTCCCCAGGGGAGGCGTAAGGGAGGCGCAATGGGGAGAAATATCTTTATTTCTCCTCGTTTTTCCTTTTTCTATGTGTGCTGCATTCTGCAGCACCCATACAAAGAGGAAAAACCTCTTGTGATTATTTTTGTACAGAAAGGTTTCCCTTCCTATACAAAAATATTCATCCCCGCATTGCAGGCACCCTTGCACCATGGTGCAGAGGTGCCTGCGTTGGCGCAGGCAGCCCATTGTGTGCCGGCGCAGGGGAAAAGGACTGGAATGCGCCGCATTTTATAGATACGGCGCATCCCTGCCCTTTTCTTTTGCCGTAGGGAAGCGCAGTAATGGCTTCCCTACGGCAAAAGAATGGAATTTACATCTCTTATATGCTAAAATCTCTTAATTTTAAAAATAGGCCAATAAGGCTTGTAAAAAAGTGCTTTTGTACAATTGCGCACTTTGAAGTATCTTATCAATGAAGTGCCGGCTGTTTGGTAACGTGTATGTTTTCAAAGCAGTGCTCTAATTAGGTGTGTACGAAATTTGAGTGATTTGCCTTCATGTAACCACGTAATCTCAGGAAAATTATGCAGCATTATATATAATGTATATGCATATTTACACAAAATGCAAATCTGTCATTTAATGCTATGTTTTAACATAAAAATCACAATGGTGTTCTGTTGTTGGCGTTGTCCCCACAGTCCGGCACTGTAAGCTTGCTGCAAACTGCAGCATAATTTCCTGTAACAGGCATAATGTGAAATTCTAGAAATTACAATGGCAGAAATTAAGGGCCATATTAGCAACGCTTTGTGATAAATATCGCAAAGCGCGCTTAGCGCTCATTTTCTTAACACCTGCTATCGCTGGATTTTATCGCCGAGATAGCGCATTATTAGCAACGCGTATCTCCAATGCTATAATTAATCCAGCGATAGCGGCGAAATGCCTGTTCATCTCATGGAATCCAGTTCAAATAGGCCAGCGATAGGGGAATGCTTGCTGATATGCCCTGGTGGATTCAGCCCCACAATCCACCTTCCATTGTGTAGATAGGTAAGAAGTGTTCTGAGCAGGTGTAAAAATTCCAGCGATAAATGCGGTTAGCGCGATTTTTGTCATCGCTAACCGGGTCCGGGGCCTCATTGCTAATAGGGGGTAGATCTGTTAGCGGCTGTTTTTGTAGACTTTTGGTTGGGAACGCCTACTTTGCATGTCATTAGCGATAAATATCGCTGACATGCAAAGTGGCACCCAAAACGGTCGCTTTCGTCATGAAGCTGTCGCTAACAGCTGTTAGCGACAGCTTGCTGATAGGGCGATAAAAATATCGCTGCTTTAGTGGCAAAAAGTGCTGCTAAAGAGGTGATACTGCCCTTGCTAATATGCCCCTAAATTACTTCTGGGCCTGGTTGCCATCTTGCAATTAGAAGCAATTGTCAGTAGTTAAAATTAGCACATGTAGATAGCAGTGAATGATACAAGAATTAAATAGAACTTGTGAAGTGGGTGCAATAGGCAAAAACATTGAACTTCTGATAAAGCAGAAACACATAACTAAGGGCCATATTGGCAACGCTTTGTGATAAATATCGCAAAGCGCGCTTAGCGCTCATTTTCTTAACGCCGGCTATCGCTGGATTTTATCGCCAAGATAGCGCGTTATTAGCAACGTGTATCTCCAATGCGATAATTAATCCAGCGATAGCGGCGAAAGGCCTGTTCATCGCATGGAATCCAGCGCAAATAGGCCAGCGATAGGGGAATGCTTGCTGATATGCCCTGGTGGATTCAGCCCCACAATCCACCTCCCATTGTGTAGATAGGTAAGAAGTGTTCTGAGCAATTCCAGTGATGAATGCGGTTAGCGCGACTTTTGTCATCGCTAACCGGGTCTGGGGCCTCATTGCTAATAGGGGGTAGGTCTGTTAGCGGCCGTTTTTGTAGACTTTTGGTTGGGAAGGCCTACTTTGCATGTCATTAGCGATAAATAACGCTGACATGCAAAGCGGCTCCCAAAACGGTCGCTTTCGCCATGAAGCTGTCGCTAACAGCTGTTAGCGACAGCTTGCTGATACTGCGATAAAAATATCGCCGCTTTAGCGGCAAAAAGTGCCGCTAAAGCGGCGATACTGCCTTTGCTAATATGCCCCTAACATTTCATAAACACAAAAAAGTATACCTAGCACATTGAAAGAACTCAACTTGTTGTATACCATATTGTTTTACTTTATTAATGTGAGAAAGGCCAGTTTAAGGCACTCTTCATTGCCTTCAGAGCACTTCAAGGCATTAGCCCTGAGTAGCTGATACAGCGTTTTCAGCGCTACACCCTGGCAAGCTCCCTGCGTTCATCCCAATGTGGAAATCTCGTAATCCCTAGATTTAAGAAAACCAACTCGGGAGGGAGAAGATTCGTTCTAAGCTCATCGAGGCTGTGGAACTCGCTTCCTATAGAACTAAAATCTAAGACAAACCTATTGGAATTCAGGAAGAACCAATATATGCAGTTTTAAAGATTTCAGTAAATATAGCGCCCCAAAGCACAAAGCGCCAAATGTGGCTATCTGGCTCATGCCCAACCGGGAGAAAGTCACAACTTCAGGTCAACCACAATAGAGCGTAGGCCAGCTACAGGGACCCAGCTAGGCCCGCTGTGCAAGAGTACCTTAAGTCCTGGTTGCAGAGCGTTGCATGGGCCCGTATCGAGAATGCATCTCGCAGATGTGGTAAATCGTTGGTTCCCAGGAGCTGCGATTTGAGGTCCTGTGTCATTGACGAGGATCCTGCCGACAAGGTCCTGTGATGTGGAGTCCAGCATCAAGGATGCGCTACGCAGTCGGGGCGATGCATCATTTCCGAAGAGCTGTGAGGCTGAGTCGTTGTTGAGGCTGCTGTCGTTGTGAGATTTGCAATGCAAGGCCCTGCATCAGTAAAGCTTCATACAGCTGAGGTTCCGACATGGGCTGCAAGGTCGATGCGCAGTCCTTGCACTGGGAGAATCCTAGCTAAGCTAATGCGTCGGTTCTGCTCAGAGTTGTGCCGCAGAGCAGAGGAGATGCGTCAGTTCTGCTTGATCCATAGATGGGCTGGCAGAAACCTTTAGGCCCTCTTCCAGGGGTCCAGGACTGGGGTGGCACCACTTTGCAGAGTGGGACTCACAGATGACAGAGTCCAGGTGTTGGGTTCAAAGTTGTTGGAACCTTCTGTCCCTGAGGCTCTAGTCAGGAGGCCAGCCAACTAGCCCTTGGAGTCACTCTGGGGTCCTGGGTTCAACAGATGAAGGTCTAGTCCTTCGCACCCAGGCAAGAGGGCAGCAGGTCAGCACAACAGGCAGCAATCCTTCAGTGCAGCTGTCCAGCAGATTGGCAGTCCTTTCAGCAGCACAACAGTGCTTCTTCTTGGCAGAATATCTATAGGTCCAGAGGTGTACTGAAGAGTTGGTGTCTGGGGTCCAATATTTATACTTGGAATTTCCTTTGAAGTCGGAGACGCTTCTGGAGGATTCCATTTGAAGACTCCAGGTATCCTGCCTTTCTTGTCATGGCTTCAGACTAACTACAGAGAATATACAGCCCTTTGTGTGGAGGCAAGACACAGCCTATTCAAGTGTAAGCAGGGCCATGCTCAGCTCCGCCCTCCCATCCTGACACAAATGGTTCATCCAGGCACTTCAAAGCGCTCTATTGCGTGTGGCTGTCTAAATAAATACACAAAGCTGAGCTGTCAGTTATTCCCAGTCTTGTGACCCAGAAACAGGCTACAGGCACTAAATGACTCAGGCCATGAGAGAGGATTTTTCATTACAATACCAAAAACACCAAACATGAACTGGTTACCTGCTCCCATTTGGAAATCATCACATATAAGATGTGATAAATAAGGTAACTCCAATGTTATCCTATGGGAAAGGTAGGCCTTGCAGTAGTGAAAAACAAATGTAAGAGTTTTTCACTACCAAGACATGAAAAACTAAAAAGTACTTGTTCCTCATTATAAATACACTGTACCTTGTCCTCTGAGCTGTCTAGGGTCTACCCTAGGGGACCTCCCAGTATTAGAAAAAAGGAAGGTTTGGGCCTGGCAAAAGGTTTATTTTGCCAGGTCCATATGGCAGTTTATAAACTGCACACACAGGCTGCAAAGGTAGACCTGAGATATGTTTAAGTGCTACTTTAGTAGGTGGCACAATCAGTGCTGCAGGTCCAATGGTAGCATTTAATTTACAGGCCCTGGGCACAAGTAGTGGCACTTTATTTGGGACTTACAAATAAAATAAATATGCCAATTCGGAATAAGACATTTCTATCATGTTGTAAGGCGAGAGCACAAGCACTTTAGCACTGGTTAGCAGTGGTAAAATGTGCAGAGACCTAAAGCCAGCAAAAATGAAATCAGCAAAACAGGGGAGCTGAAGGCAAAACGTTAGTGGGGAAAACCATGCCAAGGATGCCAGCAGTGGCATAATGAAACTTGAGGGCCCCCACTGGAAAGTGCATGGAGCCCCTCCCTCCCCCCAGCCCACCACCAGGCACTTTTGCTGATGGGGCCCCCTGGATCTCATGGGGCCCTCCCGCACAAAGGGGTCTGCGGGGGCTTATGCTACGACACTAGATGCCAGGTCTAACAGAAATGTACTCCAGCTCAGCCTTGGAATAACAAATATCACCACACATGGCCAACAACTTGTATTTCAACACACTCCCATACAATCAAGCCACCAAATAATCACATTAATTAATTTGGAATATTTATGACAACATTTTTCTGATCTTCACCACCCATCTACAGGCGAAACATATTTCAACACCAACCAAACACAGCCAGGCTGACCACATACGAAATGAACTCACACATCAGACAACATTTTCTGCCTCCACTATATCGGTAGCATGTTTCTTGCTTTGCCCTTATTTTGAGGAACAATTATTTGAGGAGAAGAGAGAGGGTTTATAGGCAAAGGATCAACATCTTTGGCATGTCTAGAGAAGCATTCATTGCCAGATACCACATCTCTCATTTTGTGCTGTTGTGATCCCTGGTGTGGTTGCAAACTTGGAGCAGGAGCTTGATTCACTACTGCCCGCTCGCAGGCTATCCTGGCCAATGTCAAAATACTGGATGTGCTCCATTTCATTGCAACTGGATCTTTCCAAAGAGTCAACTCTGACAACATTGGCATTTTGTAGACAAGCCACTCTCTACGTTTGTATCAGATACTGAGATGCATCAACAGAAGAGTGCCCCAGTTTACCACCATGCCACAGTAACAGTGGAAAGGCAGAGGGTGGCAAGGGAATTGAATGCCTTTGGACACTTTTCTAGTGTGAGTGAGTGAGTGAGTGAGTACTTTCTTGTATAGCGCATGGCTACCCTATAGCATCCCAGCGCTGTAAGACCAGAGAACGTTAAAAGACATTATTGAAACAAAAATGTCTTTAGTCGCTTCCTGAAAGCCAGATGATTAGATTCATGCCTGATGTTGTCGGGGAGTTTATTCCATCCTTTGGCCGC
This sequence comes from Triturus cristatus, assembly GCF_964204655.1. Taxonomy (NCBI): domain Eukaryota; kingdom Metazoa; phylum Chordata; class Amphibia; order Caudata; family Salamandridae; genus Triturus; species Triturus cristatus. Next base: position 377,995,307 of record NC_140581.1, on the reverse strand, counting down.
TTGGACAGAAAGCAGGCGGCCGCCCATCCGGGCCAACTTCACCCTGGGAACTACAAGCAGATTTCGTTGGTTGGATCTAAGAGATCTAACCGATTGATGGCGACGAAACAGGGAGTCCAGAATGGACGGGCCAACATTGTGGATGGACTTATGTGCCAAACACATAGTCTTGAACACAATCCTTTCCTGAATTGATAGCCAATGAAGCAACCGAATTGAGGCCTTCGCTGAACATCGTTTGGGGACTTTCATAAGCAAGCGAGCTGCACAATTCTGCACAGATTGCAGAGTTTTTACGGTAGCTGCTAGTGCCCCCATATAAATAGCATTTGCATAGTCCAGTCGCGAAAGAATCAACGACTGGACCAATACGCGTCTGGCTTCAAATGGAAGAAGATCTAGGACTTTTTTTAGAACTCGCATCAATCCATAGCAGGTCGCGGCCACCTTCTTAGCCTGATGTTGGAAATTCAGGGCGGAGTCCAGCCAGACCCCTAAGCTTTTTATTTTGGTCTTGGGCACTGGAGGAGGTCCCAGACAATGCGGCCACCAGGGGTCCAGGTTAATTGGGGCTTTATAGCCCAGCAGCATAATGTCCGTTTTGGCCCCATTTAGCTTTAAAAAGGACGAGGTCATCCATTCAAGGACTTTGGTGAGACACGGGGTCAGATTGTTGATCCCCTGATGTAAGGCATCGTCCCTCACCAAAGAAACAACCAGCTGTGTGTCATCGGCGTAGGTGATAAGCTGGATTCCCCAGGGAAGCACCACCTCAGCCAAAGGTCTCATGTAAATGTTAAACAACGTGGGGCTGAGTGATGATCCCTGGAGAACGCCGTGACTCAGTTGCAGCTGGCTCGTGGAGGGTGTCTTTGTCTGCATCCATGTATCACTTCAGCTATCGTACCACACAGCACACACTTTTCTCAACAGGCACCACTGGCACTCCATAAATTTGGTGCAATCTGTCTTGGTGCCAGGGGCTGCTTTACTGATGTGCCTGCTGCCTTTTCTACAAGAAAACACCAAGAACATATGACAGCTACATCTTCCATCCATCACCTCTTGCATTCGTTTAGTTACTGGGGATTTCAGTGGCATGTGGCTCACTGGTAAATAACCACACCTCATACTGGGGCTTAATGTTCATTTGGGGGGCATCTCACCCATACTTATTAATCCCTAAAACACAATACACAAACTCACACTTACTGTATGTTGAGAAGATGTAAGTTAGATTAAAGGACTCTGGCTACCACAACAAACAGAAAAGCGTTGGGAGGCCTAAGGGTAGCCATGCACCATATAAAACCCCCAGAATAGAATAGAATAGAAATTTACATACAGAAAGACGATGTCAGTCATTTTGTGGACATTCTGAGACATCTCCTCAATGCCACAGCACCGTTCTCCTCTATCCCGCTGCTCCTTTCTATAACCAAACCCCAAACATGGCTAAGGGACAAGATGAGAGACCCCCCACCCCCACCCATTCAAAGATGAAGAAATGGGTCCATCAAAGGCTCTTTCATCTTTATGAGAATCCTGAGAGCCTGCTCAGCAATGCAGCATTGATCCAAATATGGAGAGACATTGCAATGCAATGCAGTGCATTGGGTGTCCACACCCAGAGGAGCAAACTCTGCTACAAGAAATGGGACAACCTTCATCGGTGGATCTGTATAAAGTAAAAAGATATTCTGGGGTTTTCCTCCTAGTCACACACGCATCATTCATGCATGATACTACTGTACAGATAGGTCCTGAAAGCATCACACACGCAAAATGTGACAGGAGGAATGCTTGCTAAAAGTCAACCACTGTACATCTATTGGGGGAGCATTGCAACCTATTGTTCTTTTGCACACCATGCCAACTCACTTTGGACCTAGCCTTATGCAATCAATTGTGACCTTGCTCTCTGCAGGCAAAACTCCTTTTTTTACTTTAACCACGGGATTAGACAAAAAAACACCTCTTTGCAAGACTGTAAGGAAACTGCCCTGTCTGTAGGATCACCCCCACTTTTTGCCCCACCTTTTGCTAGATGTTGCTAGTTTTTCGACTCTGAAGTGCACTGGGCCATGTTGAAAAGGCCCCAGTGCATGTGCTCTGACTCCTCAAAGTGTATGTATGATTGGCTACTCCCCGATTGGCATCTTTAAATTACCTATAAGCCCTTGTATATGGTACAAAATTCACCCAGGTCTAGTAAGTTAAATGTCAATAGTGGATTGCAGCACTTGTGCTATCACTGCAGTGGCAAAGTGAAAACATGGCTCTAGGCCTGTAACTTCAGCCTAGCCAGGCATCTTTTAAATTACCAACTCGATACAGGAGAATAACCCTTTTACCAAGTCCAAGTGGAGACCTAAAAACCTACCTTTTTAGGTCTCAGCTTGCGCTGTCTTGAAGAGACATGTTGTGTTTAATCTGCGTGCTTCAGCCCACGCACAGGCATCATATATGCTCACTCCATCATCTGTTTCATATTCTTTGTCACCATTTGTTCCTGGCATGCATGGTCGTGCCTTTTCTTGTGTTTAGCCCTCCCCAAGAGCATGGACCAAGGACTTGTAAACATCCACTGCTCCCATTTTTAGAACCATTTTAGGATATACTTTTTTCTTTCTTTTTCAGCACATTATACAATACTCATGATTTTTCCAGCTCCGTCTCCACCCACCCACCTTCATGCCCCGTCCACAGATCCCTCCCATCACTGCTTTTCGCTTCGGTGCTGCTTTTCATTTCCCCTACCTCCTCCCTCCCATCTGTGCTTGCTCCCACGCACCTCTCGATGCTTGCCCCATCCACAAATCACCCCTACCTGTCACTGCTTTAAATGCCCATTGTAGTCTTTTTCATTCTAGTGAGTTGTGGTGTTCTGCCTTTTAATGTCCTGCTAGTGTATAGCTGACGTGCTGATTGGAGCATGTGTGGACAGCTGCTATTAATTGGCACACGTGCAGACGCTGTTTATTTAACGAACTTGTGGGTACCAGGTGGGAGTTTGTGTTTACACCATATGTAGGCATTTGGCAATGGTGTATATAGCTGGAAAATCAGACCTCAAGTGAATCAGGTATGCGTTATCACAGGGCATGTCAGACCTTCTAAAGTACCTTTGTCTTCTGCTGTAATTGCATAGCCATGTTTCTCCTGTGCAAAATGATTAAACTGTTTGTGTCTCACCTTGTTGCTTCTCATTTCAGAGGGTGAAACTCTATTTCTTTAAATTTCTCCTGTCGAGCCAGGCTGAGTCTTGATGTCATCAAGGTCTGCCTACCCCTCAGTGTCCATGGCAAAAGTAATCCTTTTAATGTGGGTGCCGATGTTTTTCCTCTACAGTAAACCAGCCTAACACTGGGATTCTTTCTATTTTTTTGTGTGCAGTTTGATATAATGCCAACACCACCCGAAGGTAGTAGAGTGCTTTACATTAGCACCACTTACTTTTTTTGTGCAGTTTCATATAGCGTCAAAACCACTCGAAGGTATTGCAGCGCTTTACATTAGCACCAGTTCTTTTACGCAGGGACACATTAATTTCTGTAGACACGGGGAGATTACGTGATTTTCCCAGAATCAAGGATGTTAAGCCGACCCTGAAACCCGAACCCAGTTTCCCAGTTCCAAAGTCGGCAGCTCTGGCCCTTCCACCACATCATTTCCCTAGAGGTCGCCACATCGCCTCCATAGCTTCGGCCACAGTTTCACATTCTGTGATTATGGCCAAATCACTTAATCTCCTAATAGCAGCAGGCATTTGTTGTTGGTTGTCCGTCCACCTACCGCATGTCACTGCTTCCCCGCTGAACTCCATTGCGCGGAGCCCCTCCTCATATACCGACTCTGTTTTGCACTTTTTTTGTGCAGTTTTATATAGCGCCATCACCTCCTGAAGGTATTGGAGCAATTTAAATAAGCACCAGTTACTTTTTATTGTGCAGCTTTATATAACGCCCATCACATCCAAAGGTATTAAAGCGTTTCACATTAGCACCATTTACTTTTTTCTGTGCAGTTTTATATAGCACCAACACCACCCAAAGGTATCGGAGCGCTTTACATTAGCACAAGTTTCTTTACATAAGAATATGTTTATTTTTGTAGGTCTGGCGAGTTTAAGTGATTTGTGCAAAATCAAGAACACCGAAACTCGAACCCGCGTTACCACCTCCATAGTCTGCAGCTCTGGCCCTTACGCCACACCTCTCGCAAAAAGACAAAATATCCTCTTCCTAGCCTCAGCCTCAGTTCCACATTTTGTGATTATGGCTAAATCACTTAATCTACCCGTTTCTGAACACTACGAGCACTAGCAAAATCAGTAGGTTTTGCCTGTGCGAAATCTATTGTTTTTAAGTCTCAGGCCATTCGCTGCTTGGCTAAACAGCGCATGTGTTCTATCTGTGGGATCACAGGCTGCCCATCCCCTACCATTGATAAACTTCAGTGTGCTCTCATTTGATTTGATGCCATTCTTCATACGGGCGTCATACCCTCTTCTTGTGTTCGGCCCTCCCATAGCGCATGGACAAAATGCATGTCTCCCTACACTGCTCCCAGTTTACACAGCTATTTTTTCTTTGTTTTCAAGCACTCCATAGGAGTACTTGTGTTTTCAGACTGTCTCCCTTGAACACATACAACACATGCCACAAAATATGCATGTGTATGTACATAAACAAATGCATTTCTTAAAAAGTTGTTAAAACCCTAAAAACATTTGTATACTTTTTTTTGTTTTGCACAATCCGATGGTATTGAAGCACTCACTTCATCCTCCATCTTGATATAGCGTGAACACAAGCCAATGGTATTGGAGCTCATTAAGTGCTCACCAGTTACATTCCACAATGACACATTCATGTTTGTTGCTGATCCTGCTTCAATTAAGGTATTTTTTGTACCCCTTCATTGTTGCTTCCATATTCCCATCCCCTCCTGCTTCCCTGCCTGACCTGCCCCACCACTACGTCCCTCGTTGCTGCTGCTTTTATTTATTTTTATTTTTTATAATAACCAATGGTCCTGGAATGCGGTACTGGAATGCACGTTCCGTCCTCCGTCTGAACAAAGTCTCCCTTGTACACATACAAACATACCACAAAAATGCATGCGCATGTACATAAACGATCACATTTCTTAAAAAGTTGTAAAACATGTACAGCACTTCTTATTTTTCTTTTTGCACTATCTGATGGTATCGGAGAACTCGCTCCGTCCTTCGTTTTGCCATAGTGCGAACATGAGCCAATGATATTGGAGCGATTTACGCGCTCATAGTTACATTCCACAATGACACATCCATTTGTGTCACTGATCCTGTTTCAATGAAGATGTTATTTCCCCCCTTCATTGTTGCTTCCTCCCGCCCTCTACTGTCCTTGCTTGCCTATCTCCCCATCCTCTCCTTAGAGCCATCCCCCACTACCTCCCTCGTCACTGCTGCTTTTATTTATTTATTTTTTTGCACGATCAGATAGTATTGGGGTGTTTTTTCCATCTTCCATCTTGCCATAGTGCTAAACCCAGCCGATGGTATTGTAGTACTTTAAGTGCTTACCAGTTCCATTACACAATTACACATTCATTGTCATATGCAGGGGGAAGTGTAAGTGATTTGCCCAGAATCACAAATTGTTCAGACAACGCTGAGATTGGAACCTGTTTACCCAGTTCCCCTGTTGGCAGCTCTGGCCATTACACCACATCCTCACTTCACTTCAAAGCTTCTCAACTTTTTTTCACTATAACTTCCACATTTTTTTAGCAAGATCCCGTCAACACCGTAAAAGCATTGGCAAAGCCAATAGATCTCGACAATGCCCCAGCTATTGGCCTTGCCAATGTGAATGTCTTTTAGCCATGTTGTCTAGCAGCACATCTGCTATTCAGCATGCCTAAAAGTCACTGAAAAAAGCGCTATGATGCGGTGAGTGCAGGCCACGTCATATCACTTTTTTGTGTTAGGAGGGGCAGGACAATAGACAACATGGGGGGCAAAGAGACTCAGCTTTGGCTCAACATCCTGTGATTCCAGGCTTTCAGTGACTTTCAGCAATGTTTGTAAATATTTATAAGTCACCCTAAGGCAACCCTTAAAAGCCCATAAGACAGTGTTCCGACTGTTAAAAAGAAGGACATGTTTCTTTTATGTTTTACATGTTCTGACAGTAAAAACGTCTGATTGTCACTTTACTGTAGCTGGGCTAATAGTCCAACTGGCTAACATTGAGTTAAACTAGCTCAGCCACTAAATGCTAAGCTCCATTTGAGACTGCCAAATATGGTTCTTCAAGGCATCAAATTAATTGTTACATTAAACCCAACAAATAGCTTAAGTCAAATTTAAATTAACTTTTAAATATTAAAGTGACTTTAGAAAGTCACCCCTTTCTTGTCCTACAGATCTGGCAGTCATTTTCTTATTAACTACAGCAGTTGTCACCGGCCTATTCCTTTGTAGGTAGACAAGTTGACATCTCCCCCAGAGGAGAAAACTCATCGCACAACCAGTTTTCCAGGAGATGTGGCTAATAATACTGGGCACACCTCAGGGGTGTGTCCATAGCTACGATTCAGGGCATTTTGGCTTTAGGCAGAGAGATGCACTCTGGGGGAATGTTTAGTGCCAACCCCAAAGGGAATTATGTCAGAAGGGGTAGGGTTGCCCAGTGGGGCTAATTGTAGCCCCATTGGCTATGGAGTCCTCTCCGCCCAGAATTTTGAAATTGGCATAAACGTTGCACACCTGGCTTCCAGCTTCAGAACATCGCTGGACTCGGAAAGAACAGAAGAAGGATTGCACCTAGCGAACCTGGTGACCTCGGAGAGGCAGGATGCACAAAGATATACTGCACCTGCTGATACAAGACAGAACTCCAGAAAAGGAAGTGCTAGTCCAGCTTTTGACTTTGTGGCGAGAGACTCCAAGGGGTGGATCTGCTTCCACTTGTGCCAAGGACTAGTGCGTGGACCCCCAGCACTAAAAGTTGTCACTGAACTTTCCCTGGCCTCTGCTGGTGTTGCTTGTGAAATCAAGTCTTAGCCCTCAAGATGTGTCCTCCATGTACTGGACCCTTGGCTGGTGCTAGAGTGTACTCTTTCTCTCCACACAACTTCAACAAAAGAATAATGTTTTTCCAGCACCTACTCCAAAGCTCATACACTACAGCTACTTGCCAGTTTTCAGGTAGCCTTAAACGCTGTGGAGAACCACGGCTTTCACAGGAAAACTGGATTTTGTCTTGCAGTCAACATCAAATCCAATGCCGAACTAAAGCTGCAAAGGATCCTGCTGGGAAGCCGTTGACGAGAAAAAGAAACAAAAACATTCCTCAGTGCAAAGGCAAAAGTTTGACTAGGACCAATCAGGCCCTTGCATCCGACCCGCACTCGATCACGGTCAGCCTGAAACTTTGACTTTAGCCTGGACCCTCACATTTAAAGCTCACGGACTACCACAATGAATGAAAAGCAGTGAATTAAAAATGTTTTTGAATGAATTAAATTGATTTATGCAAAGATTTCAAAAATCATAAATCCGGTCCCCTTCACCAGATTTTTGTCACTTAGGTGTCTATTTAAAGAAAAAAATATATACTGTTTTAATAAGTAAGTGGGATTTTTATTCTGTTGTGTGTCTTACTTATTGGCTGTTTTGGTTCTGATAAATGCTTTACACTTCTTTTCCTTTGAGTTAGGCCTGACTTCTCTTTGCCACAGGTACACAGAAGTGAGCTAAGGTTTGATTTAAAGAAACCTGACTGGACCTGAAACACAATAGTAACATTATTTACTTAGTGAGTCCTCACAGACACCCCAACTAATAATCCACTTTCTCACAATGGACCCTTTCTCCTCCTTTGAAATGCTTAATTCAAAAAGAAATTTGGGCAAGAAAATGTTCCTAAAACTTTGAATTGCGACAAGTTTGGCACAGACTGCACAATGTATTTAGGGGCATAATATCCCTTTTAAATAAAGTACTTTCGATATGCACTATTGACCATATGAATTAAAAATATATTTCTTTCTCTCACATTCCTTTTCAGTGGAGCAGGCTGACCAAGGACAATCCCAAGAAGACCGGGAAGAAAATCCTTGTTTGTGAGGTAGGGACTGCCACTCGACACCACCAGCAAGAATGAGGAATCCACCACAAGCATGGAGAATGTTCCATCACAAAGAAAAAATAGATCTGTTACAAAAAGATTATGGGTGTTCGCTGAAGAGCCAGCTACGAGCATGGGGAATGTGGACACCACCGGACAGGGGGAAGCAGATCTTGGGGCTCCATCAGGTCTTGAACAAGAACATCCAACAGACCTCACCACCATCTGGGCCTGCACACACCACCTCCTTAACTTCAGAGGCCCCCATACCATCGGAACCTGCATCTACCTCTACAAGCATCATCTCCTCCTGCCAGTGCCTGCCCAGAGAACACCAGGAGTCGAGGGATACTTAAACAGCTGACATCCCACAGCTCTCTTGTGCAGCCTACTCTCTTCTCCCAGAATATGTGTCCTTGGCTACTTTCAAGAGGTCCTACGACTAATCAGAGAGGTTCAGGGAGGGATCTCTTGGGATATCCAGGACCTAGTTTGAGAGGTCCAGTTGGTTTGAGAGATAGTGACTGAACACTTCTTAACTTTATCTGGCCTCATGACCTCCCTGAGAGCAATTCTTATGTAACGTCTTCTTCCCCAACCCATCCCAACTCCTTTTGTCCCATCTCCTCGTTTGCCTGTATCCTTGTATTCCCTGCTATCCTTTTGTTGTTTTTTTCCCATGGAGTTCCTGGTCCTACCAAGGCCAGCCATTTAAGGTGTTCATCAGAGTAGGACTTCCCCATCATTGTGGTGAAGACAGAGAGCGAGGATGGCCGGGAGTCCAAGTAGGCAACATTAGTGGCTTAGGGTAGAGATTTTATTATAGTTTCAGACACTTGACGGATGTTTTTAGACTCTTTATGGGCTAGGTTTTTAAGGTTTACTGGATCCCCTCTGTATATCGACTGCTTCGCTTGATGTTTCATGGTGTGTTTGTATTATTTGCTCACCCGCTCCAAGTTTGATTTTCTCTTCTGGATTAAGACTCCATTTTATTACCCATTCTGAAGGACAGCTTATATGTTTTTTGTTTTGTTTATAATACTTGCAGATTATAACTCATACGTTGTATGGCAAGCTAAATAATTTTTAGTTATTTAGAAGGTGCATTCAAACTAATTTAAACTACATCAAATACACTTTGAAGGTTAACAAAGACCAGAACATAAATAACAATACTGAAATGCCACATGAAACATTAAACATAGATAAAAGATAGAAACAGGTTTTATATTTAAAAAAAGGTATAGAGCAATGGCCAGGCTCTAAGCCTCCTTCAAGCTTAAGTTAATTAACAGAAAGATCTCACAAGCGGTGACGTATGTGCTGTCTCAAGCAAGACCTACAACTGAGATAAGCACTATCATTATTCTTCATTCATGAAATGACTAAGGATGAGAAGCAGAACTTAAGCTCATAAGTTTTTAGACTTACCTTACCAATGCATGGTAGAGGGCCTAATACATGCTGCAAAGATAACGCCTGATTTCATCTGTGTTGATGTTCGCAGCTTCCGGAGGCTTTCCGTCCGACATCGTAGGTTTCAGTCCGACCACCGTATTAGGATGACGGCAGTCAGAATGAAACCTATGGGGGGATTCCAATGCGCTTCTGTAGGAGCATCGGAAGCCACCATAATCCTCTAATGACGGGGAACCAGGCCCAGCTCCGCCGTCGGGATTATGATGGCACTTTTCAACGGCCGTTTCATGTAGGCCTTTCCAATATGGAAAGGCTGTTGGAAAGTATCTTTGGGGGCCCCTAGCAGGGCCCACTTCACCCTTGGCCCTCCGCTATGGGGACTGGGGGGCACCTATGTTGCCCCTGTAAACATCCCTGCACCTGTAAACATCCCTGCACCGGGTGGCAGGCACCAAGCGGTGCCTGCCACCCGGTGCAGGGATGTTTGAAAACATCCATTTACCAATGGCAGCTTGTGCTGCAGGACTTTTCCGCTCGTCGCACAAGCTGCCATTGGGTAATGGATGCTTCAGGCACACAGGCTCCCCTGAGCCAATCCCAATGTTGCCATGCAGCGTTGGGATTGGTCTGAGTGCCATAGATCGGCGCTCAGTTCAGGACAGGGAGCCCGTGCATATTTTCTACCAGGCTGTTCATTACAGCCTGGTAGGGAGTATGCAAAGTGCGCATGACTGCTTAACTGGCGGTTTACGGACGGCCAAGCAGGAATGCGCACTTAGTGTGCATAGTCCACTCCTCCTCCCACCCTGAGCCACCAGCCCCATCCCTCCCTAACCCAGCCCGCAGCAACCAAAAATAAAGCGATAATATCCTTGATATTATCGTTTTATTTCACACCTTTTCACTGCTCTAAAAGCAGTGAGGCGACACTCTTCCACCTTAGCGGAGGAGCCGCCACTTCAATCAATCAATCAGGGGGTTTAAAGCGCGCTACTCACCTGTGAGGGTCTCAAGGCACTGGGGGTGGGTGGGGTGCAGCTCTAGATCAGCTGAAGAGCCAGGTATAGAGGCTCCTCCTGAAGGTGTGCAGAGAGGAGGAGTGTCTGATGTTGACTGGAAGCTCGTTCCAGGCTTTGGCTGCGATGTAGGGTAAGACTTTTCCATCTGCTCTGGTTCTGCGGATGTGCGGGGTTTCTGCTAGGGCGAGGTCGTTGGAGACGAGGTTTATCTTGGGTATGTGGAAGGAGACTCTTTCGTTGAGGAATTTGGGTCCGCTGTTGCGGATGGATTTGTATGCATGGGTGAGTAGCTTGAAGGTTACTCTCTTCTCAACTGGGAGCCAGTGGAGGTCTCGCAGATGTTGGGTGATGTGCTCATTGCGTGGGATGCCGAGGAAGAGTCTGACCACGGTGTTCTGGATGGTCTTAACTTTGTGTAGCAGGGATTTGTTGATCCCGGCATAGAGGGTGTTTCCGTAGTCCTGTCTGCTTGTAATGAATGCGTGGGTAACAGTCTTTCTGGCCTGGGGGGATCCACTTGAGGAGGATGCGCAGGGTGCAGAAGCAGGTGGAGGTGACGGCATTGATCTGTCATGGTGAGGGAGGAGTCGAGTATGAGTTCCGGGCATGGTCCGTGTGGGTGGGGTAAATGCCGATGGTGGAGGCCCACCAGGAGTTGTCACACACGGAGGGGGAGGGTCCGAGGACTAGGACTTCTGTCTTCTCCGAGTTGAGTTTCAGACAGCTGCTGCTCATCCAAGCTGCGACGTCGTTCATTGCTTCATGGAAGCTGAGTCTGGTGGTTTCGGGGTCCTTCGTGAGGGAGAGGATGAGCTGGGTGTTGTCGGCGTAGGATACAATGCTGAGTCCGTGCTGTCTATGGGGCTATGTAGATGTTGAAGAACGTGGGACTGAGAGAAGATCTTTGTGGAACTCCGCAGTTGATCTCTGTGGGTTTGGATGGAAAAAGCAGGAGTCTGATCCTTTGGGTTCTGCCGGCAAGGAAGGAGCGGAGCCAGTTGAGAGCAGTTACCTATATTCCGGCATCGTGGAGTCTGGCTGTGAGAATGCAGTGGGAGATGGTGTTGAAGGCTGCGGAGAGGTCGAGTAGGATGAGGGCTGCGGTGTGGCCTTGGTCAAGGAGCATGCGGATGTCATCGTTGGCGGCGAGGAGGGCAGTCTCGGTTCTGTGGTTGCTGCCGAATCCAGATTGGAAGGGTCGAGGATGGAGTTCTCTTTAATGAAGTTGGTCAGCTGAGCATTGACGATCTTCTCAGTGACCTTGGCTGCGAAGGGAAGGAGGGAGATGAGTCGGTAGTTCTTCAGGTCCATCGGGTCTGCAGAGGGTTTCTTGAGGAGGGGCTTGACTTCTGCACCACAGTGTATTGTGTAATGGATAGCCTCCTCAAGGGAGTAAGATGGAGAAGTGATCCAGATAGTCCTCCAGGAAGAGCTTGTGCCAGCTGTATCCTGGGGAATTACTCTTTCTCCTGCCATTTTTAATACCAACCACAGTATTTACCTCTCCCCCGTGCATTGATATATTCTGTTACCACCTGCCATCAGGCTGCCTTCTGTGTTCCACTGAGAATAAATAAAGGCAGCCCAGGTAGTTTTTCATAATATTTTACTACAAATGTACCTAGAAGGGCTGTCTCCTACTCCATGAAATTTTGTTTCCTCTTGGTAGCATCCAGACCGTCAGGCAGAATGTGTTGGCTGCAAGAGATGAAGAGACGAAGAGGAAAAAAGTTGAACCTATGGTGTGGCCAGTATTTATGTTTTTGGAATTGAATGGGTGTCAGTTGTGTAGGAGTTTGTTCAATTGCATATAATTCATCTATTGCTCTCCACCAAGTGTGCGGAACGTAAAATAAATGTATACAATTACTAGAAGAAACTTTACAGTAGTAAATTATGTTTATGCAGACTCCACTGACCAGCTGAGGAGGTGGAGAAAGGTAGGTCTCCACTTTGTAGTAACATTACAGTCCGAAAATGGTAAATAGCCAATAGTAGTACAGTTCCTACAAAGTGTAAGAGTACATTTACATGTTTAGATTTACTAATGTGTAAATTTACCTTTGTGAATGCGTCCCAGAATGTTTACGGTAAACAGCATGATCCTGCAAACCAACGTGTCTCATGTTAACATTAAAGAAAAAAGAAGGTACTGAATTGCAGTACTACATATGCTCTAGTATAGCAAAGAGGCACATGGTATATAATAGGTATTCAGAGAACAGTTCATTGTTAACAATAGCAGATCATTCTGAAGAAGGCAGTGACTGAAAAAGCATGGAGACTAAAGTACTGCATCACCCACTGGAAGTCATTACACAGATCCTAAAATGTATACAGCAAAAGGTCCTAAGAAAGTATGCACTGAAATATATAGATAAAAGAGTATAGAATAAAAAATAAGTAAAAAGACATTTCTGCAAATTCAAATAGACCGGGCCCCCAAGACAATTTTAAAATGCATATGTGCAAAGCAGCAAAATGTATGACACATACGGTGCTTAAAGTTCCCACAAGTACAAAATAGCAAAATGTTTTTAAAAAGTTTGATAAAATTCTAATCTGGGAGAGCTTTCCAAACCGCAGTGACTGAGCTACATAGTTTTTTTTGCCTAATCCAAAGAGCATGCCAGAAACTATCAAGACCAAATACAATAGGTTGTCTGGTATCAGTACACAAGAGTCTTAAGACCGCTAGATAATGCCCTCGGCCCACCAAAAACCATAACGGAATGATCCATTTTTTTCTCAGCGACCAGTGAGTCGGACAAAAAAAGAGTAGATGGACTATGGATTCAGAGCTAACTTGGCAAGTGGGACACAAGTCAACCGAATCATTATTGCTGGACAATTTTGAGCAAAACAGTTTGGTGGGAAGTGATTTATAGCGGAACTGCAGAAAAAGTTGCCATGCCATCGGTGGCACAATTTCATCAATGGTCGTCTCAAAGGACGGAAAACATTTCGATTTGAGAAAGGCTTTGGTCAGGCTGGATGCTGGAGCTGAGAGAACTTCTTTTAAAATCGAATCCCAAAACACTTTTTTCATTTTTTCTCTGGGAATTTGCCAAATTGATTCTCGATTTGACCAATAGGCGTCCAAGTCCAATTTTGCAGAGATTTCCGAAGAGTGGAAAACCAGTTTATTGACGAGGCCTTAGGAAATCTCAAGAGGTATAACAGAGTCTCTCGATAGGTCTCCATCTCTTCTACAGTCCATAGCCTAAACCAAAACATTATCAATCTGTACATTGCCTTGTGTCTCAGCTGTTTATGTGCCAGATCCATATGTAAAGGTGTCAGAGGGGTACTAGCGGGGAGATCAACCAAAGATCTCAGGAACCGATTTTCCACAGCTATTAAAGACGATATATTTCCTATCCCCCACAACTCTATGCCGTACATTAAGCCCCCCAATACTTTAGTATTATAAATTTCAAGTGCAGGAGCAATCTGCCGTGACATAGTTTTCCTGTGTATTTTGCTGATATGATTACATTGGAGTATTTGATGAAACTTAGCCTTCTCCTTTTGTGCATCCCAATTTACAGATGGGGATACACGTATTCCTAGGTAATCAAAGACGTCAACTTGTTCAAGTAGGGTGCTACCTGCTCGAATAGATCTACTAGAGAGTTTTGATCCACTTTTGTTAAAAATCATGGATTTGGTTTTTCCCTCGTTTAAGAACAGCCCCCTATCATTACAAAACTGTATAAAATCATTTAAAAGTTGTTGGAGGCCCTGGGGAGATTTAGAAATTAATAGGGTGTCATCCGCAAATAACAAAGCGCGGAATTCTTCTGTCGTTTAATTTCGGTGCATCGCAACCATCCCTGTCCAAAAAATCAATAACTCCATTTATAAAGAGGGTAAAAAGGGAGGGCGCCAGCACGCATCCCTGCCTCACTCCACAATTTACAGGACATTTTTCTGTAACTTCACTTCTTGGGCCCCACCTGACATGGGCTGTGTTTGAGGCATGTAATCTGATTAGGATATCTAAGAGGCTTGCCGGGATGACAAATTCTCTCAATACTCTCCACAGCTTTGCCCGGGGCACAGAGTCAAAAGCTGTGTGGGAGTCAACAAATGCCACATATAATTTACCCCCTTTAAGGTCCACTTCCTTCCAGTACATGCAGATAAAACGGAAGACCTGGTCTAGGGTGCTAACTTTTGAGCGAAAGCCCGCCTGAAGGTCACTTAAAATGTAAAATACCGTCATCCATTCATGGAGCCTCCCTAAAACTTGTTTACAAAAGATCTTTTGGAGAGAATCTATTAGGCTTATTGGCCTATAGTTAGATGGCTTGGTTTTATCTCCTTTCTTATAAATGGGCACAATTTCCGCAACCTGCCACGATTTCGGAATAGGTGCTCCTTGCAGAATCAAATTAGATAAAATATTTATGTACTGCCCCCAAAGGCATTTATCTTCTTTATACAGATCATTGGGGATTCTGTTTGGGCCTGGGGCACGCGCTGGTACACATGAAGAGATTGCCGCATAAGTTTCTACTAGGGAGAAAAACATGTGCTCAAAGTCCCCACCTCAGACAACTCACCCATCTCACCACTACCATCACTCTCAATGGCATAGAGAGACCCAAAGTAGGCTGTCCAATCATCAGGCTGTTTATTAAATTCCAACTGAGGTTTTTCTCTCTTGAGCCAGTGAGTTGCCGCTCTCCAAAAGGACCTTTGGGGCCCTATTCACTGAAATAACTTACTACCATTTTGGTATTCACAGAAGGCACTTACTCATTTCGGTATTCACAGAAGTTAGGAGTCCTAACTTTAGGACTCCTAAATGCCTTCTGTAAATACCGAAAGTCTTAAAGTTAGGATTTTTTCTCAGTTTAGGAATAGTAAAGTTAGGACTTCTAACTTTAGGACTCCTAAATGCCTTCTGTGAATACCGAAAGTCTTAAAGTTAGGATTTTTCTCAGTTTAGGAGTAGTAAAATTAGGACTCCTAACTTTAGGACTCGTAAATGCCTTCTGTGAATACCGAAAGTCTTAAAGTTAGGATTTTTCTCAGTTTAGGAGTAGTGAAGTTCGGAGTCCTAACTTTACTACTCCTAAACTGGGAAATATCCTAACTTTAAGACTTTCGGTATTCACAGAAGGCACTTAGGAGTCCTAAAGTTAGGAGTTCTAACTTTACTGATCCTAAACTGACAAAAATCCTAACTTTAAGACTTTCGGTATTCACAGAAGGCATTTAGGAGTCCTAAAGTTACAACTCCTAACTTCTGTGAATACCGAAATGAGTAATTGCCTTTTGTGAATACCAAAATGAGTAAGTGCCTTCTGTGAATACCAAAATGGTAGTAAGTTTAGGATATTGTCTTAAGTTAGTTCTGTGAATCGGGCCCTTGGTCTTTACCAATTAGTGCTGTGTGTAGAGCTAGCCATAGTGAGCTTTCCCACTCCTTTTTGGCGCTTTCAATAGCCCGCCTGTACCTGGAAGTCATTACTGTGACAAGGGGCAAAGAGTTCATTAGGCATGACTCCAATCTGTCCTCAGTCTCAAATCTTATGTTGTCAACGGAAGTCTGATTTTGTCAACAAGAATTCAGAGTATGATGTGGGCTTGAAACCTGCACACAAACGATCTCAGAATGTGTTTATAGGTAGCTGCATGTTAGGTGGTCTGTGTGTGTGAGTGAGTGTATGTTTATCTACTGGTCTGTGAGTTGCTGTAGGTCTATGTATGCAAGCATGGAGCGCTGTTTGCATATTTATATGTGAGTCATCGGTGTCGTGTGCCTGGATGGTAGGCCTCCATGCGCTATTCAAAATCAAACCTTCTGGGTTTGGCAAGTATTGTTTGGCTTGCCTCTGTCAGCGCTGCTCTGACTCTCCATTGCACAGTATCCTCAAGAAGATGAAATGGGGCATTATCTATGAAGCAAACAGCCGCATCTAAGGGTCACAATACATGTAAACAAAGCATTTTCCCCATCTCTCATTTTCAGATGAAAACAATTTGTGAAGAGGGTCATAGTTAAAGATGCAATGTTTACATAATGCCCGTAAGGGGATACATTTCATTATGTTTAATTATAAATTGCAGTAATCAGACTTGCTGGGTAAATCAAACCATTCCCATCTTTGGAATCAGGAACCCACAGACTTTGGAGGAAATGATATCCACACAATTCCCCTTTGTAATGCTTTTACGGAGCTGCATGCAACTGGAAACAACCTGAGTGGTAGTAGAAGAAATAGACTATAGGGCAGGGAGTAGTCGGGTTCATCTGGTAGCCTTGCTTTGCCAAAGAAGTGCTTCCATAGCTATGCATAGTAGAGACTCCTTCGGTACAATCGGGCACTTAAAGCAACTGGTTGCCTCGTCGCCATGGTCAGTGCATGATCAGCTCAGACAGATGCAACACTGGTTCCCATAGTACTGCTTTGTAAATTTCAAGGAATGTAAATAAAAGTGATAATCAAATCCCAATTATTGCTTCAGAAGAAATGTGGTTTCAACGTGATCGAAGACTGTGGTGATGGGGGTGGACGAGTTCTTGCAGGAGCACAGTAGCAAACAGGAATTGATTCAAATGAGTCCCCCTTATTTCTCAAACGGTGATTGAAATCTTGACATAATTGCTGGCCACAATCTGAGAAGTGCTTTGTAGACTTTTGGTGGTGATGCTAATCGGTCATTCTGCCTTGATAGTGGGTTGCATCAGTGTCGAGCGCCTGGTGCAGCTGTCAGGGTTGAGGTCAGCAGTGGTAAGGTGTGAAAGGTAAGGAGAAAAATAGGACTGGGCTGTTGGACTACAGCTGTTGCCTTGATATCCATTCCTCAGATTTTGTGTGAGGGGTATTCAGAATGAAGTGCTGGTTCAGAGGGCACACTGGGAGCGCTTGGTTTTCGTGTGCATGCCAAGTTTGCACTAGTGCAATGGAAGTGAGAGGGTGCACTCGACAAGCCCTGATGCTATGGACTGGGGCTCCGGTCCCATGGCTCGATGTTGAGGGACCATTTTTTGCAAGATTTGTATTAGGCATTGTTGTGTCCAGCAAAGTGGTGGAAACTCACTGCTGATTGAATGAAGGTGAATTTATGTCTGTTGCCTGGTGTACTTTTCAGAGTTGAGTGGGCCGAAACACTGTATGGGACCCAAAGAGGCGAGAGGGGCTGTGCTTTTGAGGGGGCCTTTAACCCCTCCATTGTTTGGGAGCAATGGAGGGTCAAGAACAGGGGGCATATTAACCAGGAACAGGGAAAATTAACGCTAAGGGCGCTTAGCGTTAAGTTTTTTAACGCCCGTTATCGCTGGATAATATTGCCTGGTTATCGCGTTATTAACAACGCTAACCGCCTAGGCGATAAAAAATCCAGCGATAGCGGCATTTTGGGAGGTTATCGCTGGTAATGCAGCGATAAAACTACAAGGATAGGGATATCCTTGTTGTGATAGCCCATGGTGGACTTAGCCATGTAATCCACCTCCCATTGGATTACATGGCTAAGTCTGAAAATTAGCAGACGTAAAAAAGCAGCGTTAACCGTGGTTAGCGCTGCTTTTTTTGTCTCTAACAGGGTTAGCGTGAAGCTTGATAATAGGAGAAATGTCGCTTAGCGACATTTCTCCTATTATTTTGCTCTGGAACGCCCACTTTGCATCTCATTAGAGATGCAAAGGGAAGCGTAGTGAAAAAGGGTGCTAACGTGATTTTGCATGTTAGCACCCTGTTGTTGATAGGGCGATATTTTTATCTCTTCTTCTTTGGCTTTTAAAGCCAAAAAAGCGGAGACAAAGCCCTTGTTAATATGCCCCAGGGTCCGGGAACATGCAGAGTTTACAAGTTGGCCCATGTCAGGTGAGAGTAACTCAGGGCATATTGGGTGCTAACATGCAAAATCGCATGTTAGCACCCTTTTTCACTATTTGTGATTTGTGAATGCAAAATTACAATTGTCATGATGAGAAGAAAGCCTGCCTAGTGTGACCTTCGCAAGCTTGACATGGTATAACTCTGACTGAACATGGAATGCCTTGTCTGGTCTCACAGTACTGTGTGGCCTCACTGCTTTTACTCCCCCTTGCTCACTTCCCATATTGTTGATTCTACTTGTACAGCAGCAGCAACATCGCCACAACGCTGTGGGGAGACAGACTCACATGAGCTGCTGGAGTGGCCTCTGTGGTGCCCTTTGAAAGGTCAGGGAGCCTTTTCTGGAGTCCCTGCATGACTGTCCACCGTGTGTGGACACACGGCAAGGCAGGAAAGTTGCCAGTGGGTGCTAAGTGAAGTTATTTCTTCCTCTTTGGTTACTCGAGCCCTTTCTACTAATATTACCTGATTCCTTCCGCAGACAAGACGCCATAAAATATTTCAGGCAAAATATCACCCTGGCAAAAGAGGTTCAGGGTCATGTGAAGAGTACACCTTGGCTTGCCCTTCCAGGGGTTAAAGGAGAAGGAAAAACGTCCCCTGTATTCTGAGAAGAGGAGACAAAAAAACACAAAAAAACCTTTTATAGCCGAATGAGCTGTTGCTAGGCACCTCCGTTCTGGGAAAATATTTAACAGTGGTAGCTAGGGTGATAAACAAAATTAAAGGTTGCTGGGTAGACGTGGATTGCTGCAATTTATGCCAGTCTGTCATTCTTTTGTGACCTATAGTACTAAAGTATTATCTCAATATATTATCTCACATTGTACACATTTGTATAGCGCCTTCTACCATTAGTACGCCATTGTAGTGCTTTATTATTGCTGCAATTAAAGCAACTCAGTCTGTTGCGACCTTTAACACCAAAGGATTATCTCTTTATATTACACATATATATCTCCATGGTCTCTTGATATTATGTTACATTGTATACACCTTTGTATAGCGCCTCCTTTCATTAGTATAGCACTGTAGCGCATTATTTATTTCTGCAATTAATAGCACTCAGTCTCTTATGACCTTTAACACCAAAGTATTATCTCTTTATATTTAACATGCATTTCTTTATTGTCTTCTTATATTATATCACATTGTATAGCTCTTTCTATCATTAGTATAGCACTGTAGCGCATTATTTATTGCTGCAATTGATGCCAATCTGTCCTTCTGACTCGTGTTTTAACACCAAAGGATTATCTCCTTATATGATGTCACATTGGACACATTTGTATAGCGCCTTCTACCATTAGTATAGCACTGTAGCGCATTTGTTGCTACAATTAATACCACTCTGTCATTCTTTTATGAGCTTTAACACCAAAATATAATCTCAAAATATTATGTCACACTGTACACATTCGTATAGCCCCTTCTGCCATTAGTATAAAACCAGTAATGTTGTGAGTGCCTTTTACACTGTTCAGTGTTCCATCGATTGGTGGGGTCCAGAGAAAGATCTTCGTGTCGTCTTATGAACACGGATGGGTGAAGGACTCTACAATGGTACTGAACTGCCGCAATCGCAGATTATTTTCTAGATGAACATCACTGACCAGGAATATAGCTAGGATGCAATCGTATACCTCTGAGGGTGAGGTATGTTTGACCTGACTTTATCTGAATGGTTCCAAGATGTATCTTGGTGAGGCGAGCAGCAGTCCTGCAATGCAATGTGTTTGTCTGGGCAAAGCCATTTATTGGGTGTGATTGGAAAGCTGTGATGTAACAGGGATTGGTGGTTTCAAAGTGCTGTTGGCTGTCCGATGAGAACTAGTTATGGCATAATGTGAGTTGATGCATGTGGAAGGTCTATCTACCTTGTCCTGACTGGATAGATAAGTGGCGTTTCCTGGGCTTGGTTGATGTCCCACCATGGCAATTGCGAACTATTTGACAAACCTGAGCTGCTTTGAGCACAGGTAGGATGTGTTAGGTGAGATCTATTGATCTAACGGCTTCCTATGCATCAAGCAGAAATAGGAGGATTTCCTCAAATGCGGGATTATCACAGCACACTTTTTTATCAGTGATATCTGACCCTAGTCTTGTTACTCTATCATCTTAACCTAGGTAAAGCTTATATACCTAATCTTGAAATGCGTTTATACTTTCACCTACTCACCACTTATTGTGCTTGGCACTATGAATCTTTGAAATATATCTACATATGTGAATACTAAGGGGGTCATTAGCATGGCGGGTGGATCGCTACCGCCCGACCGGCGGTGGTGATCCGCCCGCCAAAACACGCCACCGGACGGCCTGTTACCCCCCGCCACATTAGCATGGCGGGGGAAGTACCGTGGTGGACTGAAAGACCGTCCGCGCTTTTCCGCCGGTAGGCAATCGTCACGATTGCCTACCGGGCGGAAAAGGTCCACAATATGGTGGTGGTGCCTTGCAGGCACCGCCATCCATATTAGGATGTTAGTGGTTTCATGCCTTTCCATGGCAGAGACTCTGCCGTGGAAAGGCAGGCGGGAATCGCTTTGGGGGCCTGTTGTGGGCCCCCGGAGAGGCAGGGGGGGTGCACTTGGGGGGTACCCATGGTACCCCCCTACATTGACATACACAAGGTGGCAGGCACTGCGCAGTGCCTGTCACATTGTGCATGCCAATCCACAACATACATTTACGACATTGTGGTGGGTGCTGCTCACAGCACCGCCAGCCACAATGTTGTATATGCGGGATGTGACTGCCACGGTGGCGGTCACATCCTAATTGGTGGTGCGGGACCACCGCACCACTGGCAACCGGTTTCAGCACCGCTAAGGTGGCAAATGGACCCCTATAGGTATATGACTATATTTGAACTGTTACCTACCAAGTATGTCTTTGAGTTAGTCTTTAGACACTTGCACATGATGTATTTTTTCAATTCAGCATCTCAGATGGCAGATTTACTCGTGGTACTGACTATGAATACTATGGTTGGATCCACCTGTATTCACACAAACTTTGCTGACTCCTTGACTTAATGAATCCTTGGGAACTACTGATTGCTTTTTCTTGCGTTTATCACTGGTTACACAATAGGGGAAGGAAATGTATATATTTCAATAAACTGTTGCTCCTTTTTATATGCATAACAGAAATGAAGAAAATAATAAGCAAACAAAAGTGTATGTACAGGGTGGTCGAGGGTCCGAAGCGTTCAAATAGACAGTATACTGCCGAAGCCAGTATTGTCCTACATCAGAGAACCCTAGGCAAGTGGGGATTTCCACCAATAGAACAACAATCGGGCATAGAAACAGGGCAAATCACCATGGATAAATAGAAACACAACACCTAGAAGTGTCATATCTTCTCATGCCTGCCTGGGCACCATCTAGCATTATAAATGGCGACCTCCATTACTATGCGCCTGTACATGCCACAAGCGCATGTCCCAGTGCCGGGTGCTTACTTCACTTGACAATTCCCATCAATATCCCTTTTGGCAAGGAGTAGCTCCAAGCTAACAATACAAAACAACTGGTCATAGGGTCTGAGGG
Source organism: Triturus cristatus (assembly GCF_964204655.1). NCBI lineage: Eukaryota > Metazoa > Chordata > Amphibia > Caudata > Salamandridae > Triturus > Triturus cristatus. The sequence goes on along the minus strand of NC_140581.1, from coordinate 377,973,327 downwards.
AATTTTAAAGACCTGCGCAGACAAATCCCCAAATCACTTAAATCAACACAACAAATAAAGTCCGCGGGTCTAAGCCAAACACTCATAAGAAAAGAAGCGACAAGTCAGCACATTCAAAAATGAAAGAAGTCCTCATGAAGAGGGCCAAGTCCCATCACCCACCGAAGTGGCATGCTTCATCATCTGGGACCTCCCATAACTACACCTGGTGTAGTTATAGAGCTACTACTCCTTCGATTACTGTAACAAGGAGGAGCTCAGGGATGTTTTGATTCCTGTAGTTGGGAGGGTAGATGATCTCAGACTGAGAAAGCTGTCATAAGTGTGGTGAATCTAGATGCAGTGTGTAGAAAAAAGTGGTTTAAAATTGATCATCATTGGAAAATAAATTTTATTCTGTATCCAATGACACCAAACTAAAAACAGCAGAAATTGTAAAGGGAGCGCGTCCACAAACGTTATAGGGCCGCGCCCTCGTGGGTCAACATGTTTCAGCCAACCTGTGTCTACCCAATGACTGTGGCTTTCGTCAGGACCAAAAAGGTAACACTACTGCAAAATTGTGAATGAGTGAAGAGTAAGATAAAAGGAACAATACAACCTACCAAAGTACCTACTTATCTGTGGATATGTGGCACCGTAGTGATGTAACTTAATCACCCGCAAAAAGTCGGGGATGCACCTACACTCCTGGTTACAACTCAGGGCGTGAGGCAACGCTCTGTCCGTCGTTACCCCGGACTTTCTTCCTGGTTGTACCGAGCGTCCCAGATGATGAAGCATGCCACTTCGGTGGGTGATGGGACTTGGCCCTCTTCATGAGGACTTCTTTCATTTTTGAATGTGCTGACTTGTCGCTTCTTTTCTTATGAGTGTTTGGCTTAGACCCGCGGACTTTATTTGTAGCTCCAAGCTAATCAACAATTTAGGGTATCTCGAAAGCTGTCAAGACTTCCCTTTCTGCAACTCATTATTAAGGGACTTTCACCCCATTATCTAGGAACAAGCAGCAGCTGCAGTACCTCAAGGGACATGTTTCTTTTCTACTGCTCTGTTCTTATTTTCATAGATAAACCATGGTAACCAACAGTTTATAAATGTATGTATTGGTTGTTATACACGCAAACCTTGCTGTGAAGCAATAGATTGCTATGCATTACGTGAGGGATTGAAAGACGTTCTAGTAGAAGGTGAAAGATTTATTCGATTTGAAGAGAAACCAATGTTTTAAAAGAAAGGCAATCTAGTAGATCGTGTAAATCAAGTGGGGATTACACAAATGCATTTTACTCATATTTAGGCACAAGGAGATCAACTGATTCACCCAGAATCACACATGTTGAGTCTCATACCGATGACAGGACTCAAACCGTGGTCCCCAGGTTCCAAAGGTCACCATTAGCCTACATCTCCTCCCATCCTCTCCCATAGCTGGTTAACTGTAGATGATCAGGGCTTAACCATAGATGACTATGGTTTATCTAATGACTACCAGAGATGTCAGTAGTTTAACTATAAATTACGATGACTTTGCTATACATGACCTTGGTTTAACCATAGATGATCTGGTTTTATCATTGAGGACAATGGTTTAATCTAGGAACACCATGGCTTAACGATAGATCATCATGAACGATCTAACCACACATGACCATGTTTTAGCTACCGGTGAACCTTGGTTAGGTCACACCTTCATCTCAAAACCAATAAAAAAAATAGAGAATTACAAAAAAACTGTAAGTGCAGAGTTTAACTTTATATTTAATCCTCTCTATGAAATTATTTTGAGAGCAATCATATCACTTATAAAATAGAAACTTCATGGAGATGTGCTCTGCTTATTATCAACATTGTTTTACAAAACTGATAAACATATTTGCTGAGAAATTTTAATTCGCGTATCCCAAGCCCTCTCATTTACATTCCGACCCAGAGAGCTGATTATTTATCTGGTGCATCACGCGCTGTTGAGCAGACACGCACCGTGCTTCAGCGGCTCGAGCCTGGTGGGACTTCATTTCCGGGTTTTCGCGGCTTCCTTTAACTTCTGAGTCATGGCTGCTTCGGTGAACTTTACAGACTGGAGAGAGAGACTTTGCTTTCTTTTGAAAACAGATGCTCGAAGCTGGCAGGAACACAAGTGGGAGCCGCTCGCTGTGTACAGCTCTGTGATTCACTGAGCTATTATGATGCTCCGACTAGATCAGTGGGAATGCCTCCTTTGTTGTGTGCGCGAGGCATCATTACATGTATTACCGAAGCGCGGGAAACTACAGCCCGTGATCAATGAAAAACACATGTTTACGGAGGATATGACGAGTGCTGGGTCTGTGATGGGAAGGAAAGGGGTACAAAGGCTGCCACTGACTCAAGGGACAGCATGATACATACATGACAACACACTCGATTCAGGTGGGAGACTCCAGACTTTTGAAGCCATGATTGGTTTTATTTAGCTATCTCCTGCCTAAAATTGCCTCGGCCTCAAAAAAAAGCAATGGGGAAAATACATTCCCCCGATTTTGTTTACAAAATCTCCGATTTGACATGTTTCAAATGTTGGCAGGTCTGATGATTCTTTCCTCAGGGATTTCAAGAAATTGGTGCCAATATTCCATATTCAATATTCTTTGGAAGGTTTCACGCATTTCTTATTGCTGGGGTTTTTCGTTTTGATATTTAATCGTTTCCTGTACTTTCTGCACTCATACTTATTACAGAGAGGATGTGGCGTTATGCCAGTTCTGCCGACTCTGGAACTGGGGAGCCAGGTTTGAGTCCGGGCTTGGTTCAACATCCATGTAATTCTGGGCAAATCACTTCACCTCTCCGTGCCTTCATAAAATTAATGTGTCCTTGTTTAATGTAAGTAGGGGTCAAGTAAAGTACCTCAATACTCTTGGGTTTAGGTTGTGCTCTATAAAACAAGAAAAACAAACATGGGCGTCGGCAGAAATTTTTTCAGGGGAGGGGGCAAAATTTTAACGTCATCCATCCTCCGACATGATGTGTGTCTGGTGGGGCAAAAGAAACCATGGGGCGCAGGAGGAGGCGAGGGGTGCAGGAAGCAGGCTGCATATGTTTCCTTACACCATAGGGTTGTTGTTCCACAGCCAGTGGCGTAGCTAGCCCAATGGCTGTCCGAGGCTGCTTCTGCATTTGCCGCCCTGCGGCGGCCATATTAAAAAGTGGGGGAGTGCTGGCGATATTCTGCACCGATTGCCAGGACAAGTTTTGAGTCTCTTTTCCCCCTCTCTACATGTTGGACAGTTCTCCACCCAATCCACAACCTGAGAATCCATACCCGGCCACCAGAAATGATCTTTAAGACGACGTTGAGTGAGAGTTTGACCCAAATGCCCTTCATGAGCCAAGGCCAAAAGTTTGCTTCTTAGGCCACAAGGAGGTATGAACTTTTCCCCTTTCGCAATAAGATTGTCACCAACAAGCGAGAGATCATCTAGTACCTTGAGAAAAAGAACGCACAGAAACTGATACCGCACTCTCCCTTCTAGGGCCAAGCGAAATAAGCTTGATAACCTCTTGCAACGTTGTGTCCACAACCATTTCTCGCTCCCAGTCACACGCTTGGAAAGCCCCTTCACCAACGAACACCGCATCTTCCACTGAAGCCACCGCAATGTCATTAGAAGCACTGGAAGTCGAGGAATCAATAACTGACCTCCAATCTAAAGACAACCTTGAAAGACAATCAGCTTGGGTGTTTTTCCAGCCTTGGATGTATTGAACAGTGTACTGGAATTCTTGGAGCTTAGAGGCAAGCCTAGCCAGTCTAGCAGAACCCTTGCCCGTGCCCCCAGGAGAGAGAACTTTTATGAGAGGTTTATGGTCAGTTTTCAGCACAAACTTCAAACCCCACAAATAAGTTCTAAAATATTCCACCGCCCAAGCAGCAGCTAGAGCCTCTCTCTCAATCACCGAGTAATTTCTTTCCGCATCAGTCAAGGTTCTAGAGGCAAAAGCAACTGTACACTCAGACTGATCATAAATTTGAGATAGCATAGCTCCCAAACCAGTAGCACTGGCATCCACCGTCACAACAGAACTCTTTTTAATGTCAAAAGGAGTAAGCACTTTTGCATCACAAATCTCTCTTTTGATAGCCTCAAAAGACTCTTGCAACTGAGGAGACCATACAAAACTAACACCCCTCTTTAAAAGTGACCTCATAGACACAGTTTTATCAGAATTTTTTTTACAAACTTGGAGTAGTATTCAATAAGTCCCATGAAGGAACGCAACTGATCCTTGTCTTTAGGCCGAGGAGCAGAGTGAATAGCACGACACAAGTCTTGTTTTGGACGTACACCACTTGCACTAATTGTGTATCCTAGATAGTCTATCTGTTCCGTCAAAAACTTACACTTGTCTCTGCGTAGCGTCAGCCCAGCTGACAAAAGTCTGTCCAACACAATCCTGAGAGTAACATTATGTTGCTCCTCAGAGCTACCATAGATCAAAATGTCGTCTTGAAAAAAAACGGTGTTGACCACACCTTCAAAAAGATCAGTTACCATCCTCTGAAACACACTGGCAGCCGAAATGAGACCAAAGGGCAAGCGTGTGAACTGGAACGTGCCAAAAGGTGTGATGAATGCTGTTAAGTGTTTAGAGTCCTTGTGAAGATTAATTTGGTGATAAGCACTTCTGAGAACCAACTTAGAAAACACCCTAGCCCCGTGCAGTGTAGTGACCAGTTCTGAAATGTTAGGGAGGGGAAAAGTGTCCGCAATCACACAGTCATTCAAAGACCTCAAATCAACACAGAAGCGGAGTTTGCCATCCGATTGTTTTGTAACGACAATGGGAGAAACCCATGGTGAAGCTTCTACAGGTTCAATAACCCCAGAAACCAGCATCTCATCAATCATATTTTTAACCTCTTGCCTGACAACTATTGGAATACGCCTGGCTTTGTTTTGCACTGGAACAGAGTTCTCCTTCAAAACAATACGATGGGAATATCCCTTAAGTTGGCCCAAACCCTCCCTGAATACCGAGTTGGCATTCTGTAAGATGTCTTGTAAACCACTGTCCTCAACAACCATTACTTGTGGAGAAGCACGGGGATTGACAATTATCCCTAAATCATACTGATGGACCCACCCGAGTATCGCTGGACCCACCTTTGACACATACACCTTGCCATGTATATTCCTATAGGAAAAAACAATGCTCGCTGTGAAATATCCAACAATGTCAATTGACTCGCCTTGATAACCACCCGGGGAAATGTCCTTGGGTAAGAGACACCTGGAACCCCATTTGTCCCTGAAAAGATCAAAAGGAATAATTGTGTACTTCGAACCTGTATCCACCATTAAGTACACCTCTTTACTATCAATGGTAAAAAGCGCTTTAGGCCTAACTTTGCGCCTATCATCAACTTTCCCTGTAGAGTCATCATCAATGACCAAAATTTTATGACCCTCCTCATCGAACAAGATAGAGTCTTCAACAGTAGTGACCAAAGAGCGAGGTTTGCCACGACAGACTCTCGCATAATGGCCCATTTTACCACACTTTAGACACTCTTGTTTAGCTGCAAAACAAAATTTTGAGTCGGAAGAATGAACAGAACTACCACATCTGTTACACAAGCGAGGTGAAGACAACTTTTGTGTACTTGGTGGTTTGGAAGTAAAGTTCTTTTTGAACACATTCTTGTTCTTCACTGCAGCAACATCAGACAGTTCACCAGAAGCAAACATTTGTTCTGAGTACTCTTGAGTTGAAATTTCATTAACATCACTAGAAGGCTTCTTCTCTAATTCTTTCATGTATCCCTGCGACTCTTCTACTATTTTTGCTAACTCAATAGCGGTTTGTAAGTTAGGATTTTTAGCCGCCCAAAGACGCTCCTGGACTTTCTTATTGTTACATTGAACAATGAGTTGATCTCTAATAAGCTCATCAGTCATATTGCCGAACTTACATTTCACAGACATTTCTCTTAGTCTTTCCACAAAGTTATCAATTGATTCGCCCATCTTTTGACCCTTGGTATAGAATCTATACCTATTCATGACCAAATTCTCCTCTTTGGCATATCTGACCTCTAAGCGACAAATTGCTTCCTTGTACTCATCTGGGACAGGTTGGCCGTTTGCCTGTAGAGCTTGCGGTAAATAACGAAAAATGCGTTGACCTTCCTTGCCCAAAGAACCTAGTAATAACGCTTTCTTCCTTTTCGCAGCATAATCTTGCGCATCCAAAGCGTCTAGATAGTTCTCAAACATTGGGAACCAATCATCCCAAGAAATGCTGGGTTGACCAGGACTAGCTAGAAAACTTGGAGGGAGAACAATCGATGGGTTCTCGTTGGTCATGTTAATTCCAAGAAATTTGTGCGCACACAGCAAAGTAAATTCAAGTACAAAAAAGAGAAGCACCCAGAAACAGGAGAAATAACAGTACCTGTGTGTCTCTTAGAAGTACACCAAAAGCGTGTGTATTGCCGCTGTTGCCAGGACGTTGTAGAAGCGAAGATCGGAGACAGACGATAAACTGTGTCCGTAGTCAAGACAACAGTGTCAACAACCAAAGATGGCCGCCACGTACGGCCACGTACAGTGCGTGTGGACGTCAGAGCGTCAGAGCGTGAGGACGCTTGTGCACATCACACAGGAGATCTGATTCTAGAAGACGAAGATCCTGCTACGCCGCTGTAGAAGGGTTCTACGACGTCACCATTGAGCCTGCAGCCATCAAGATCGACGGAGCTCCTCCAGCACCAACTGCCACCTCAGCACCAGGCGGGACGAAGAACGAAGCAGGAGACAAATGGTGAGTAGCGACTAGCCCCTGGGGAACCTTAGAACTTGGCTCAGCCTCACACACGAGTAAATCTTACTTCCAGTGACAAAGACTTGTTTGACGAACCTTGAGGTCAGCGTTGACCAACCAGCTGCTTTTGCACCGACAAAAATGGAGGAAATTCACGCCTTGAGCCGATGAGAAGATAAATCAGGAGACTCGGAAGTAGATTTCGAAGGAAAACAAGCGGGTGTGGAGGGTGAAGATCTTCCGCTCTTGTGATGAAGCAGCTGTATGCCTTGGATATGTAGCGTGGGTTGTTAACCAGTCGTCGCCAAAATTGTGGTAAATACGCAGACGTAGGCAAGTAGCTTCTTGTAGAGTGATTTATTAAGTTAGGAGCAAACACAAGAGCGGACTCTCCACGACAGAAGCCAACAGCAACTGCCTAGGAAGAGAACCTAGAATTCACCAGGCAATACAGAACATAGGTGAATAAACATTCTATCATCATAGAGAACACTGAGCATGTACTACACCAACCCGCGACGGCCGCAATTTAAAGTGGGGGTGGGTGGGCGATTGCTGCCCCCTAGATGGCAGGTATGAAGGGAAAAGGCCGCCGGCCCCAAAACTCGTGCCGCCAGGGGCAGACCGCCCTCCCCCCACACCCACTTGCACAGCCACTGGCCACAGCCATCTCTTTTTGTGTGTTCTTTGTCAGATATCACACCACCTAGCAGTTGGCAAAGAAAAAAGCAGAGCTGCAGGCTGGAGCAGCTCCTGGCCAAAGGTGAAAAAGTACAGGCATGCAAAGGGTTGAGAAACCTGTTGCAAAAGCTTAATAGAAGGATCAAGCTGCCATTGTCTGATTATTAATTTCGAATCTATTTTTAGGCATTATAACTGAATTATAAAAAAAACATGTAGAATCTGCATTTGGTGTTAACGTACACAAACAAATGACAATTAAATTATATGATAAATGTATTTATTTTGAAAATGTATTAACCCCTTCGACGCGCATGACGGAGCGGTTCCATCATGCACGTCGGTTGCGCTGTGCGCATGACGGAACCGCTCCGTCATGGCCCCGCCCGCGCACAGAACCTTCAGCGTGGCGCAGAAATCCGCGCCGCGCTGAAGGGGTTAATTTACATATATTAAAATAAATCAAATTAAATATATTAACTTAAATAAAATAACAACAGCTCTCATACAAATCAGAAAAAGAAACATATAAACTTAACCTGGATAACTGTTGTAGGTTAGGAAATGCAAATACCTGCACTCTTGCTGAAATTTAACAATCACATTTTTCAATGAGTAGTTTTATACAGTGTGGGTTCACTGGGTAATCATCTCAAAAAAGGAACTGTGAACGTCTGTAGTCTTGTGCAAATTTGTCAATTACTTTTTCAATCAGCTGTTTGTTTTCAGCAATATTTGCTCGATGTATGCTCATCATGAACAAACCCAATAAGCGATCATCTGCCATTGTCGACCTCTATCAGGTTTTCACCCTTTTCATTGTGCTGAAAGACCTTTCCACTAATCCAGTGGTCACTGGTAATGTGAGAGCAATGAGAATTGCTTGCTGGACTGATGGAAATACATCGGTGTGGTTTAGCAAATCCAAAAATCCATTGTCAAACTGCTCATCCTTTATTGACCAGATCTCAAACCATGTGACTGCTTCAGCTTCCAGGTTTTCAATGTTGTAAATTTAGTGTCATTTTTGCGTTCTGTTTTGGGTAAAGTGAGAAAAGACTAAACTTTTTCATGTTTTCATGGCTAAACCCGCTTTCTAATGATGCAAGGATAGAGAGTCCATGTATGGGACATAGACTGCTGACACTATTATTCCACAGAAGAGGAACCAAAATTAAAACGAAACACTTGCCGGCCATACTGTCAGGGAACACAAAGTTCAAAGTAAAATTTTTCTGCCATCATTTGAACAGTTGAAAAAAAATCCTTAAATTGCTCTTCTGATTTTTGTCTGTTATCACGGAACACAGTCAGAAGGTGTTGTATGTGGTTACACACCTTGAGGACATCAAGCTGAACAGCTTGGAGAGGTCTGGCTTACAAATGTGACTGAGGAACATTGCAATTAATATGCATCCTGGCATTTTTTTCCCTGATGCTGATTTAACCAGTAAGGTTAAATGCTTAAAACTCTCTTCAAAGTTTGAGCAAAACTTTCTAATGCTCTTGTATTTTGCTTTCCAACGTGTTTCACTCAGCAATGTCACATTGGGAATAGGAGACCTTATTTTTGGACTCTCATGGAAAAACTTGATGATGGCCTTCACTGTGCCAATAAAATTCCATAAGGAACAGCATCAGGTCATTAATAACTAAATTAACTTTATGTGCAGCACAGTGAGCACAAGCAGCTTTAGGATAGTTTTACTTTATTATGGCCTGAACGCCACCTTCCTGCCATTTTAGAGCCTCCATCATATCCTTGGCCATGTAGTTTTCTAAGTTTAATGCAAATTTAGAACATATATCCATAATCATATTTGCAATTGAGATAGCATCCATTTCTTTAACATTGTAAATCCAAGGAATTCTTCTCTGATGACAGCTACCGTGCTACTTGTGCCAATAAAACGTACTCCAAAGGACAGCTGTTCTTTTCTGGATATGTCACCACTTTTATCAGCGATGATTGAAAATCCATTTGACATATTGACTAAGGATACCAGATCGTCTCAATATTTTTTCACATAATGTAATCAATTCATGTTCAATTCGAACTGATGTATAACATGCATTAGCTGATGCATTTTCCAGATGGTTCCTTAGGATGACATCTCCAGCTTCAATGCGAAATTGGTAGACTTTGCACGTTTCCAGCTGTACTTTTTTTCCCACATAAAGCAATGTCATGTGTGCCACATAATAAGATAGTGGACACAATTGAAAATAAATTTTTCCAATTTTCTTCAACATGCCTTATCACAGCTCTGTCTATGTAGCAAACAATACTTGTTTCCGGTTTCTTTTTGATCATCAAAGAAGTGAGTTGCATCCACTTGTGCGTTTTCATGCAAAGAGACGATGAAACATGGTTGTGTGTACTTTCATGGAAGTCTTTATATTTAGTGAAAAGTGTAGTTATGAAGGCTCCTTGTGTCCCATTATGAACTGGCTGTGGCAAAACTCTTATTTCACTCTCTCTCTTTTCTCTCTATCTCTATCTCTCTCTCTTTTCTCCTCTCCCCTCTCTCTCTTTTTTAGTGCACAGTTCCCTGTAGCATCACAACAATGGTGCGCCACGTCCATTTTTAATCAGGATGGAATCCATATCCATCAAAATAGTTTTGATTGGACTTCTATTCCCTGTTTTAATCCTAACATTGTCTAGTGACCCACATTCCTCACATCTACACTTTTGAGGTCCATCACACCCACTGCACCAAACGGCATGGAATAAAAGATCTCCGCCAAAGAGCCCCTCATAGGGTGCCCGTCAGGTATTGCAGCGCCGACCTGAAGAGGAGCAGACCCTATGATGCACCTAGGGGCCGATTCCGTTCCTGGAAAAACCGGGTACGAACCGTCGGTCGGAGCGTTTTCTCCGTCCGACTCGTACCCGGTAAAAACACCATACAAACTTGCAAGTACGATTCCCACGGAAACACCATTTCCGTACGAGTCGGAAAAAACACCGACCGACTGCAAAATACATACGAATGTGATCCGGGACACCGCGGACGTGACGTCCGGACGGAGTTAGGCATGTTTTTACGTCCCAGCAAGTACGATTAGTACCGACAGCAGTCCGGACAGCAATATTTTTACGGCACCCAAAAAGTGCCAGAAAAGCGGCGTACGCCGCAATGCGAGCGGAATAGAGGGCCCGGTACGCGTCTTCCCCCCCAGCCCCCCCGCGGATGGACGTGACGTACCCCCAGCCCCCCGCGGATGGACGCGCCGTACCCCCAGCCCCCCCGCGGATGGACGCGCCGTACCCCCAGCCCCCGCGGATGGACGTGCCGTACCCCCAGTCCCCCCGCGAATGGACGAGCCGTACCCCCAGACCCCGCGGATGGATGTGCCGTATACCCAGCCCCCCCCCAGATGGACGCACCGTACCCCCAGCCCCCCCGTGGATGGACGCGCCGTACCCCCAGCCCCCCTGCGGAAGGACGCACCATACCCCCCCAGGCCCCCGTAGGTACGGTGCGGACCCCCACCTGTGTATGTACGGCACGTACCCCCACCCGTGTATGTACGGCACGTACCCCCACCCGTGTATGTACGGCGCGTACCCCCACCCGTGTATGTACGGCGCGTACCCCCACCCCCGTCAGTATGGTGCGGACCCCCACCTGTGTATGTACGGCGTGTACCCCCACCCCCGTAGGTACGGTGCGGACACCCAGCACGTAGCGGTACACGCCGTACATACACGGGTGGGGGTGCGCACCCTACCTACGGGGGTGGGGGTACACGCCGTACATACACGGGTGGGGGTCTGCACCGTACCGACGGGGGTGGGGGTACACGCCGTACATACACGGGTGGGGGTCCGCACCGTACCTACGGGGGTGGGGGTATGCGCCATACATACACGGGTGGGGGTCCGCACCGTACTGACGGGGGTGGGGGTACGTGCCCTACATACACGGGTGGGGGTCCACACCGTACCTAAGGGGGTCTGGGGGGGACGGCGCGTACATACGGGGGCTGGGGGGATGGCGCGTACATACGGGGGGGCTGGGGGGGGGGACGGCGCGTACCGGGCACCTGTTTGGACGTCTCCATGGCTGCTATAGGAGTTCGCTCCGGACGGTCTTTTTACCATATGGTTGTACAATCGGACGGACGGTATGAATCGTACTTGCGTGCTCGGACTTCAGTTTTCAGATTCGTACGTAAAAATGTTCGGGGACGTGTCGGACACCTTTTCCGACCCGAGGACGTGTCGGGGAATTTACCCAATGCGATTCGTATGGACTTTTTAACATACGAATAGTACTTGCCAGTTTGTACGGGACTTGTACGATTCGTATGGTAAAAAATCCAGATACGATTCGTACGGGGAATATTTTTCCAGGATCGGAATCGGCCCCTTAGCTGGCTGGGTATATGAGGGTCCTAATTCCGAAAGGAGGAATTCCCCTTCTTTCTTCCAGTTTTGGAGTGAGCACTGCCTCAGACTTAGCCAACCTTTTCTCTGGTCTTTATTAGAACTGCATACCTTTCTATGTTGTGGAAAAACGATGCAATACTTGCAAATTGCACCTTTCAGTTGTGGAGAGTAGGTAAGCCATGGTAAATATTGATTAATCCAGAAATGGCAGCGTGCTCCGCCTGAATTTTTCTTGAAGGAATCCTTTTCTGGTGAAGTATACGTATCGATTAGTAGATTGTATTTAAAATCACCAGTGTTTTGCTTAATTCAAATACAATCCAATTTCCTTTACAGGAGCATCAACATAATTCTGTTGGAGCTGAAACCGGACCTGAAGAACTGCTTGTGCTTGGCTCTTCTGCCCCCTGTTCACCATGTCTAGATTCTTTTCTTGCTTCCTTAATATCAGATTCTAAGTCATCCAATTTTGATTTTGAAAAGAATTTGCGGATGTCCATTTCTAAATAGAAACGGGGATCATTAAATACTCTTCGTATCACCAAGCTGGCTGTATTGAATAAACTGTGAGTTGTAGATGAGCTGTAGGGAGTTGAAAAATCCCTTTAAATTTCTCCTGTAAGGAGAACCAAGCTTTATTTGCATAATGCATAGTTATAGTTGTAAGATGAGATTTGCGAGCGTCAAATAACTCACCTACAATGCACTATTTATTGAATAGAGCCCTGTATACAGCCCTGTATGCAGTAATAGAAACTTGAAAATGGAAAAGTGAATGTGTGTGGGTATATGTATTATTATTATTATTATTTAAGAATTTGTATAGCGCAAACTGTCACCATTGCAGGCATCCTGGCGCTGACAGAAACAGAGGAAGAGCGCGAGAGAACCAGCGGGGAGTGGGCTAGCCAGGGAAAAGCCAGGTTTTAACCATTTTTCTGAACGGCAAGAGTTCATTAATGTGCCTAATCTCGATGGGGAGGGTGTGCCAGAGTTTAGCGGCAGCCACCTCGAAGGATCTGACCATCCTGAATTTGGGGATGACCACCAGTTTGGCATCAGAGGAGCGAAGACACACACACTGACACACACAAGCATACACACTATGGGTCCGATTCCGATCCTGGAAAATACGGGTACGAACCGTCGGTCGGAGCGTTTTCTCTGTCCGACTCGTACCCGGTAAAAACACCATACAAACTTGCAAGTACGATTGGCATGGAAACACCATTTCCGTACGAGTCGTAAAAAACACCGACCGACTGCAAAATACATACGAATGTGATCCGGGACACCGCGGACGTGACGTCCGGACGGAGTTAGGCATGTTTTTACATCCCAGCAAGTACGATTCGTACCGACAGCAGTCCGGACGGCAATATTTTTACGGCACCCAAAAAGTGCCGGAAAAGCGAAGTACGCCGCGATGCGAGAGGAATAGGGGGCCCTGTACGCGCCGTCCCCCCCAGCCCCCCTGCGGATGGACGTGCCGTCCCCCCCAGCCCCCCGTAGGTACGGTGCAGACCCCCACCTGTGTATGTATGGCGCGTACCCCCACCCGTGTATGTACGGTGCGTACCACCACCCGTGTATGTACGGCGCGTACCCCCACCCATGTATGTACGGCGCATACCCCCACCCCCGTCGGTACGGTGCGCACCCCCACCTGTGTATGTACGGGGCGTACCCCCACCCCCGTAGGTACGGTTCGGACCCCCAGTGCATCGCGCTGGGGGTCCGAACCGTCCCTACGGGGGTGGGGGTACGCGCCGTACATACACGGATGGGGGTCCGCACCGTACCGACGGGGGTGGGGGTACGCGCCGTACATACACGGGTGGGGGTCCGCACCGTACCTACGGGGGTGGGGGTACGCACCGTACATACATGGGTGGGGGTCCGCACGTACCGACGGGGGTGGGGGTACATGCCGTACATACACGGGTGGGGGTCCGCACCGTCCCTACGGGGGTGGGGGTACGCGCCATACATACACGGGTGGGGGTCCGCACCGTACCGATGGGGGTGGGGGTACGCGCCGTACATACACGGGTGGGGGTCCACACCGTACCTACAGGGGTGGGGGTACGCGCCGTACATACACGGGTGGGGGTCCGCACCGTACTGATGGGGGTGGGGGTACGCACCGTACATACACAGGTGGGGGTCCGCACCGTACCTACGGGGGTGGGGGTACGCGCCGTACATACACGGGTGGGGGTCCGCACCGTACCGACAGGGGTGGGGGTACACGCCGTACATACACGGGTGGGGGTCCGCACCGTATCGACGGGGGAGGGGGTACGCACCGTACATACATGGGTGGGGGTCCGCACCGTACCGACAGGGGTGGGGGTACACGCCGTACATACACGGGTGGGGGTCTGCACTGTACCGACGGGGGTGGGGGTATGCGCCGTACATACACAGGTGGGGGTCCGCACCGTACCTACGGGGGCTGGGGGGACGGCGCATACATACGGGGGGCTGGGGGGGCGGCGTGCACATACAGGGGGCTGGGGGGGGGACGGTGCGTACCGGGCACCTGTTTGGACGTCTCCATGGTTGCTATAGGAGTTCGCTCCGGACGGTCTTTTTACCATACGGTTGTACAATCGGACGGACGGTATGATTTGTACTTGCGCGCTCGGACTTCAGTTTTCAGATTCGTACGTAAAAATGTCCGGGGACGTGTCAGACACCTTTTCCGACCCGAGGACGTGTCGGGGAATTTACCCAATGCGACTCGTATGGACTTTTTAACATATGAATCGTACTTGCCAGTTTGTGCGGGACTTCTACCATTCGTACGGTAAAAAATCCGGATACGATTCATACGGGGAATATTTTTCCAGGATCGGAATCGGCCCCTATATATATATATATATATATATATATATATATATATATATATATATATCAGGCTCTTGCTTGCACCAACGAGCAGGAGGAACTCGAACACGGTCACGGGCCTCAAGCTGCAGCCCAATCTTCGATCTAGAAGCTGCCTGCTTGTAAAATCCTTTTAGCAGTCCCAATCACCACTGCCTAACGCGTTTCAAACAATCTTCATCAGAGGCTTAGGAGAAGGAGAAAACACGCATATGCCAGACTTGCGGTATTTAAACTTTATTGATTGCGCGCCATGAATCACCTGCTCGTATGAGTCTGCGCATTGCATGTTGGTACCTGCAGTCCGGAGGGATATGGATACCCCCTTTCAAAGTGCGTGAAAATGTTCTGCTGGCAATTGAGGCCCTCCGATGGGCCTTGACAAACAGGTAGGTTCCGTATTCAGTGTCCGTGAACCACAAACTGAGGCTAGCTGGATGCACACCTCCGTGGCCCCCAGGTTCTTGGGGTGGTTCTCTCCCAGCGGCATGGCGGCCGCTAATAGATCAGGCTCTTGCTTGCACCAACGAGCAGGAGGAACTCGAACACGGTCACGGGCCTCAAGCTGCAGCCCAATCTTCGATCTAGAAGCTGCCTGCTTGTAAAATCCTTTTAGCAGTCCCAATCACCACTGCCTAACGCGTTTCAAACAATCTTCATCAGAGGCTTAGGAGAAGGAGAAAACACGCATATGCCAGACTTGCGGTATTTAAACTTTATTGATTGCGCGCCATGAATCAGCTGCTCGTATGAGTCTGCGCATTGCATGTTGGTACCTGCAGTCCGGAGGGATATGGATACCCCCTTTCAAAGTGCGTGAAAATGTTCTGCTGGCAATTGAGGCCCTCCGATGGGCCTTGACAAACAGGTAGGTTCCGTATTCAGTGTCCGTGAACCACAAACTGAGGCTAGCTGGATGCACACCTCCGTGGCCCCCAGGTTCTTGGGGTGGTTCTCTCCCAGCGGCATGGCGGCCGCTAATAGATCAGGCTCTTGCTTGCACCAACGAGCAGGAGGAACTCGAACACGGTCACGGGCCTCAAGCTGCAGCCCAATCTTCGATCTAGAAGCTGCCTGCTTGTAAAATCCTTTTAGCAGTCCCAATCACCACTGCCTAACGCGTTTCAAACAATCTTCATCAGAGGCTTAGGAGAAGGAGAAAACACGCATATGCCAGACTTGCGGTATTTAAACTTTATTGATTGCGCGCCATGAATCAGCTGCTCGTATGAGTCTGCGCATTGCATGTTGGTACCTGCAGTCCGGAGGGATATGGATACCCCCTTTCAAAGTGCGTGAAAATGTTCTGCTGGCAATTGAGGCCCTCCGATGGGCCTTGACAAACAGGTAGGTTCCGTATTCAGTGTCCGTGAACCACAAACTGAGGCTAGCTGGATGCACACCTCCGTGGCCCCCAGGTTCTTGGGGTGGTTCTCTCCCAGCGGCATGGCGGCCGCTAATAGATCAGGCTCTTGCTTGCACCAACGAGCAGGAGGAACTCGAACACGGTCACGGCCTCAAGCTGCAGCCCAATCTTCGATCTAGAAGCTGCCTGCTTGTAAAATCCTTTTAGCAGTCCCAATCACCACTGCCTAACGCGTTTCAAACAATCTTCATCAGAGGCTTAGGAGAAGGAGAAAACACGCATATGCCAGACTTGCGGTATTTAAACTTTATTGATTGCGCGCCATGAATCAGCTGCCCGCTGGGAGAGAACCACCCCAAGAACCTGGGGGCCACGGAGGTGTGCATCCAGCTAGCCTCAGTTTGTGGTTCACGGACACTGAATACGGAACCTACCTGTTTGTCAAGGCCCATCGGAGGGCCTCAATTGCCAGCAGAACATTTTCACGCACTTTGAAAGGGGGTATCTATATCCCTCCGGACTGCAGGTACCAACATGCAATGCGCAGACTCATACGAGCAGCTGATTCATGGCGCGCAATCAATAAAGTTTAAATACCGCAAGTCTGGCATATGCGTGTTTTCTCCTTCTCCTAAGCCTCTGATGAAGATTGTTTGAAACGCGTTAGGCAGTGGTGATTGGGACTGCTAAAAGGATTTTACAAGCAGGCAGCTTCTAGATCGAAGATTGGGCTGCAGCTTGAGGCCCGTGACCGTGTTCGAGTTCCTCCTGCTCGTTGGTGCAAGCAAGAGCCTGATCTATTAGCGGCCGCCATGCCGCTGGGAGAGAACCACCCCAAGAACCTGGGGGCCACGGAGGTGTGCATCCAGCTAGCCTCAGTTTGTGGTTCACGGACACTGAATACGGAACCTACCTGTTTGTCAAGGCCCATCGGAGGGCCTCAATTGCCAGCAGAACATTTTCACGCACTTTGAAAGGGGGTATCTATATCCCTCCGGACTGCAGGTACCAACATGCAATGCGCAGACTCATACGAGCAACTGATTCATGGCGCGCAATCAATAAAGTTTAAATACCGCAAGTCTGGCATATGCGTGTTTTCTCCTTCTCCTAAGCCTCTGATGAAGATTGTTTGAAACGCGTTAGGCAGTGGTGATTGGGACTGCTAAAAGGATTTTACAAGCAGGCAGCTTCTAGATCGAAGATTGGGCTGCAGCTTGAGGCCCGTGACCGTGTTCGAGTTCCTCCTGCTCGTTGGTGCAAGCAAGAGCCTGATCTATTAGCGGCCGCCATGCCGCTGGGAGAGAACCACCCCAAGAACCTGGGGGCCACGGAGGTGTGCATCCAGCTAGCCTCAGTTTGTGGTTCACGGACACTGAATACGGAACCTACCTGTTTGTCAAGGCCCATCGGAGGGCCTCAATTGCCAGCAGAACATTTTCACGCACTTTGAAAGGGGGTATCTATATCCCTCCGGACTGCAGGTACCAACATGCAATGCGCAGACTCATACGAGCAGCTGATTCATGGCGCGCAATCAATAAAGTTTAAATACCGCAAGTCTGGCATATGCGTGTTTTCTCCTTCTCCTAAGCCTCTGATGAAGATTGTTTGAAACGCGTTAGGCAGTGGTGATTGGGACTGCTAAAAGGATTTTACAAGCAGGCAGCTTCTAGATCGAAGATTGGGCTGCAGCTTGAGGCCCGTGACCGTGTTCGAGTTCCTCCTGCTCGTTGGTGCAAGCAAGAGCCTGATCTATTAGCGGCCGCCATGCCGCTGGGAGAGAACCACCCCAAGAACCTGGGGGCCACGGAGGTGTGCATCCAGCTAGCCTCAGTTTGTGGTTCACGGACACTGAATACGGAACCTACCTGTTTGTCAAGGCCCATCGGAGGGCCTCAATTGCCAGCAGAACATTTTCACGCACTTTGAAAGGGGGTATCTATATCCCTCCGGACTGCAGGTACCAACATGCAATGCGCAGACTCATACGAGCAGCTGATTCATGGCGCGCAATCAATAAAGTTTAAATACCGCAAGTCTGGCATATGCGTGTTTTCTCCTTCTCCTAAGCCTCTGATGAAGATTGTTTGAAACGCGTTAGGCAGTGGTGATTGGGACTGCTAAAAGGATTTTACAAGCAGGCAGCTTCTAGATCGAAGATTGGGCTGCAGCTTGAGGCCCGTGACCGTGTTCGAGTTCCTCCTGCTCGTTGGTGCAAGCAAGAGCCTGATCTATTAGCGGCCGCCATGCCGCTGGGAGAGAACCACCCCAAGAACCTGGGGGCCACGGAGGTGTGCATCCAGCTAGCCTCAGTTTGTGGTTCACGGACACTGAATACGGAACCTACCTGTTTGTCAAGGCCCATCGGAGGGCCTCAATTGCCAGCAGAACATTTTCACGCACTTTGAAAGGGGGTATCTATATCCCTCCGGACTGCAGGTACCAACATGCAATGCGCAGACTCATACGAGCAGCTGATTCATGGCGCGCAATCAATAAAGTTTAAATACCGCAAGTCTGGCATATGCGTGTTTTCTCCTTCTCCTAAGCCTCTGATGAAGATTGTTTGAAACGCGTTAGGCAGTGGTGATTGGGACTGCTAAAAGGATTTTACAAGCAGGCAGCTTCTAGATCGAAGATTGGGCTGCAGCTTGAGGCCCGTGACCGTGTTCGAGTTCCTCCTGCTCATTGGTGCAAGCAAGAGCCTGATCTATTAGCGGCCGCCATGCCGCTGGGAGAGAACCACCCCAAGAACCTGGGGGCCACGGAGGTGTGCATCCAGCTAGCCTCAGTGTGTGGGTCACGGACACTGAATACGGAACCTACCTGTTTGTCAAGGCCCATCGGAGGGCCTCAATTGCCAGCAGAACATTTTCACGCACTTTGAAAGGGGGTATCTATATCCCTCCGGACTGCAGGTACCAACATGCAATGCGCAGACTCATACGAGCAGCTGATTCATGGCGCGCAATCAATAAAGTTTAAATACCGCAAGTCTGGCATATGCGTGTTTTCTCCTTCTCCTAAGCCTCTGATGAAGATTGTTTGAAACGCGTTAGGCAGTGGTGATTGGGACTGCTAAAAGGATTTTACAAGCAGGCAGCTTCTAGATCGAAGATTGGGCTGCAGCTTGAGGCCCGTGACCGTGTTCGAGTTCCTCCTGCTCGTTGGTGCAAGCAAGAGCCTGATCTATTAGCGGCCGCCATGCCGCTGGGAGAGAACCACCCCAAGAACCTGGGGGCCACGGAGGTGTGCATCCAGCTAGCCTCAGTTTGTGGTTCACGGACACTGAATACGGAACCTACCTGTTTGTCAAGGCCCATCGGAGGGCCTCAATTGCCAGCAGAACATTTTCACGCACTTTGAAAGGGGTTATCTATATCCCTCCGGACTGCAGGTACCAACATGCAATGCGCAGACTCATACGAGCAGCTGATTCATGGCGCGCAATCAATAAAGTTTAAATACCGCAAGTCTGGCATATGCGTGTTTTCTCCTTCTCCTAAGCCTCTGATGAAGATTGTTTGAAACGCGTTAGGCAGTGGTGATTGGGACTGCTAAAAGGATTTTACAAGCAGGCAGCTTCTAGATCGAAGATTGGGCTGCAGCTTGAGGCCCGTGACCGTGTTCGAGTTCCTCCTGCTCGTTGGTGCAAGCAAGAGCCTGATCTATTAGCGGCCGCCATGCCGCTGGGAGAGAACCACCCCAAGAACCTGGGGGCCACGGAGGTGTGCATCCAGCTAGCCTCAGTTTGTGGTTCACGGACACTGAATACGGAACCTACCTGTTTGTCAAGGCCCATCGGAGGGCCTCAATTGCCAGCAGAACATTTTCACGCACTTTGAAAGGGGGTATCTATATCCCTCCGGACTGCAGGTACCAACATGCAATGCGCAGACTCATACGAGCAGCTGATTCATGGCGCGCAATCAATAAAGTTTAAATACCGCAAGTCTGGCATATGCGTGTTTTCTCCTTCTCCTAAGCCTCTGATGAAGATTGTTTGAAACGCGTTAGGCAGTGGTGATTGGGACTGCTAAAAGGATTTTACAAGCAGGCAGCTTCTAGATCGAAGATTGGGCTGCAGCTTGAGGCCCGTGACCGTGTTCGAGTTCCTCCTGCTCGTTGGTGCAAGCAAGAGCCTGATCTATTAGCGGCCGCCATGCCGCTGGGAGAGAACCACCCCAAGAACCTGGGGGCCACGGAGGTGTGCATCCAGCTAGCCTCAGTTTGTGGTTCACGGACACTGAATACGGAACCTACCTGTTTGTCAAGGCCCATCGGAGGGCCTCAATTGCCAGCAGAACATTTTCACGCACTTTGAAAGGGGGTATCTATATCCCTCCGGACTGCAGGTACCAACATGCAATGCGCAGACTCATACGAGCAGCTGATTCATGGCGCGCAATCAATAAAGTTTAAATACCGCAAGTCTGGCATATGCGTGTTTTCTCCTTCTCCTAAGCCTCTGATGAAGATTGTTTGAAACGCGTTAGGCAGTGGTGATTGGGACTGCTAAAAGGATTTTACAAGCAGGCAGCTTCTAGATCGAAGATTGGGCTGCAGCTTGAGGCCCGTGACCGTGTTCGAGTTCCTCCTGCTCGTTGGTGCAAGCAAGAGCCTGATATATATATATATATATATATATATATACACACATATATATGTATATTACCTACTGGCGATCGCCAGTAGGTAGTTATAGTTAGGACCTTGTTTCTATTCAAAAAGCGTTTCTTCTTCTCCCAATAACTTTGGCGCCGGTTGACGAATCTTCATGAAAATTTCAAAACGTTGGTCTCGTTCCGGTCAGCTCCTATCCTGAAAGTTTCGGGGTGATTCGGCAAGCGGGGACCGAGAAAAAATGGGGGTCCCAAAACGCGTTTTCTCCGTGTTATTTCCCATAAGAAACTTTAGACACGACTACAGCCCGAACTGCTGAACGGAATTACACCAAATTTTGCAAAAAGGTAGCCCTTGGTTCAGAAAGAGAACTTTTGTTAAATGGTGTGAATCCGTTCAGTAGTTGCTGAGAAACTCAAAAAATAAGAGTAACAAAATTACTTTCCCATAGGAAAATTTATGCAAGGATACAGCCGAAACTGCTGAACGGATTTACCCCAAATTTGGCAAAAGATACTGCTTGGCTCAGGAAAGCGACCTTTTTAATAATGGTGTAAATCCGTTCAGTAGTTGCTGAGAGAATCAAAAACAAACGATTCGATATTTAGAGGCACCGAGGTTCCACGCACCCTTCCGACCACGAGCTGCATTCTAATTGGCTGTCAACACCTCAAACCAGGAAGTGTTGGTAGCCATCTTGAGCCTTGGTAGAACCGAGGCACAAGAAATCAGTAAAACAAATGCGAAAAAGAAGAAAAGGGGGCAGGGTAGAAACACCCTGACCCCCTAGGCCTGCTTAGGAGGGACCCCCAAGGGCAAAAAAAACATTATTATTTTTTTTAATCTGGGGATGCACGGAGGATCCGCGGATCTGGCCGTGAAAATAAAAAAAACAAAGCGTGGGCTCCTGCGCTTCGTTATTAATTAGCCCCCGAGTGGGCCAAGTCCCAGGGGCTTCTTAAAAATATATGCGTGGGAGCCCAGGGGGACCCCCACAGCCCCGGGGACTGTCACCCCCCAGGGCTTTCTAAATATATTTGCGGGTGGCACACAGCCCCCCCGCAGCCCCGGGGACCGCCACCCCCAGGGCTTGTTTTTTAAATGGGTGGGGCCTCCAAGGCCCCCCAAACCCTGGGGACCGCCACCCCCTGGGGCTTTTCTAAAATATTTGCGGGGGCTCACGGTCCCCCTGCAGCCCTGGGGACAGCCACCCCCAGGGTTCGTTAAAAAAAAAAACTGTTTGGGGGGCTCGGGAGGGGGCGGGGCCTGAGGTGACATGTGTGCCAACACGCCCTGTGGCGCGTTTTAAGTTGGGGAATTAATTCCTCCCTGGGGCCCAACTAGCCCACCAGGTACCTCCAGTAAGCGCCACAGAGCTGCGTTGCAGAGTGGTGTAAAAAACACCTCTCTGCAATGCAGTTCCCTGGCGCATACTGGAGGTACCTGGTGGGCTGGTTGGCCCCCAGGGACCCTCAGGATTGAAGAGGGATTTAAACCCACAGCACTTCCCTGGCCACTGGACGGCATCCACGTCATTCACCAGATATAATCCCACATCACCAGGAATGACCCCACCAAACCAGATAATCATATAACCCCCTAAGGGGGCACACCATATAAACCGACTTTCTCCTTCCTCTCCCCCATTTTTCTGCTTTCTCCTGCTTATGACTCGTTTTTTACTGCTCTCTCCACCATTTTTCTGAGTGCTTTCTCATGCTTTCGCCTAATTTTTTCTGGTCTCTCCTTCCACTCCCCCTTTTTTCTGAGTGCTTTCTCATGCTTTTGCCTTGTCCTTTACTGCTTTTTCCGTCCTCTTCCCCGTTTTTCTGAGTGCTTTCACCTGCTTTTGCCCGATTTTTTACTGATTTCTCCTTCTTCGCGCCCATTTTTTCTGAGTGATTTCTCATGATTTTGCCTCTTTTTTTCTGCTTTTTTTCTCTTTCCTCACATTTCTGAGTGCTTGCTTTCCCTCATTTTTCACTGGTTCTTGTTATTTTACAACGCTGCGCAGGGCATATAAACTGCCTAACAAATGCCAGAGGCAGCAAACTATGACATACAGGCTACAGCTGCCAGGATTGGATGCAGGTTGCTTGAGGGCTAAATAGCACTATGAGATAGAGGAGGCGTGCCAGTCAGTGAAGGGCCTGTTAGTGCTGCTGCTGCAGCGCACGACACAGATGCTGGTAGTCTCTGGAAGTCCTCCATCTTTCTGATGTGCGAGCCTGCACAGTGCGCACTATGCTGGAGGCTCGGCGGGGGCAGGTCGGACCATGATTGGTCCAACTTCGAGTCTGGACTAGGCCTGGGCGAAGTTCGTGACCAAAAACTGTGCCGCGCTATGTGGAGTTCTGCAAGCGGTGGAATGTGTTAGGTCACGCCATTCATGCTGATTTTTAGTGCTGGGTGTTTGTCCCGTCCTGGAAAATCAATGACAACAGCACCATGCATAGTGCAAGATGGCAGGGCTTCTTTCTGCCGCTCGAGTAGATGTTCTACTCGAGCAGCTGCTTCTTCAAAGCGACCGGAAGGTTTCTCAACACGAGTGACTGCGGCCACCCGCGAGCGCCCGTGTTGAGAAATCTCACCAGGAGGTGATGTGGAGTAAAATGTTCTACGTAACGTTGGCTTGCGAGGAAAAATCACCACTACGCGGAGTGGAGCAGAGTTTTTCGGAACTCCGTGTGCTACACGGAATGCGCGTGGGAAAAACCCAACAAACTCTGCGAGCGAAGCGGAATTTATGCCCAGGCCTAGTCACGGCACCGTTGGAGGCTCTCGTTGGTAGCGCTCAGCTACCAATGACAGTAGGCTACTGGTAGCTGCCTGCCGCCAGGAGGACGACTCCCACACCCTGCTGTGAGTTGACCCGGGGCCAGATTCCGGACAGTTTTTTGCGCAAAGGCACCGCCCATAACACTGGTGCTAGTGCAGGTGCAGCATAACACTACAGCAGGCGGCAGCAATAGTATTACTCTGCACTGCACTGTGCAATCCACAAGGCACCCTTGTCCCCCCGCGACTGCCCATGGACTAATATTTGCTTTTCAGATTTTAAATAGGTACCATATCATATACTCATTATACTGAGAGCATGCAATCAAGATAGGTGAAGCAGAAAAAGGTGCTGATAGATGAATGTAAGAAATGTCTAACACACATTAGCCATGATTTAATATTCCTCTCCTTCCTCTATCTAAAGATACCTATGATTCACCAGCGTCTTTCATCCGCTCCTCACAAACTGTTTCTTTTCCCTGTCCCTTTGTCCCTGTAGTTACACTTCCTCCAACCAAAAGGTAAGTTAAATTCACACACCATTAAATCTACATGTGTAACTTTATTATTACAATTTATAGTAAACGTACTACTTTTTGATATTCACCGTTTCCGAGTATAGAACTACTACAAAGTGTAGAATTACATGTCTCCATCCCGAGCCAAATGTAATTGAAAAATACATGTAACTTTAAATTTTAATTAAATTAATTATAAACATAACGTTTTGTAATTTCTAATACATCATAAGTAAATGCAAGCATTTTACTTTGAGTGTGGTTTTCAAAAGATAATCTTTAAACATAAATTTAAATTTACTCTAATATATTATAATTCATTAAAAAAATTAAAAAGTTAATAATTTAAAGCTACTACTCCTACATTTTCCCATGTAAGCAGAGTTCTCCACCACCTGGGCAGAGATCTACCAACAGCAGAAAAAGGTGCTGATAGATGGATGTAAGAAAATGTAAAAAGTGTTTTAATTTTTAAAACAATAGTAAAAGTATGTTTATGTTCGATATTACTGTAAATTCATTTGATCTAATTCTATTTATTAATTAAAAACATGTTTATGCAAAACAAAATAAAAAATGCCATGGCACTATTAACATACCTTTTAATTAAACATTGAATACATTTAAACATATTAAATTCAATCCCACGTAGAGTGAAATGTGTTTTCCTACTTACTATCTGCCTGATTATGATGCCAGGTGGAAAGCCTTCGACAGCTCGTTGGAGACTTTCAGCCCGACATCAGAGGTTTCCATCCGACCACCGTATTACAATATTGGCAGTTGGAGGGAAACTCATGGGGGAATTCCGCTCCACTTCCAATGGGCTCACGGAGTAATCCCCAAATGGCAGCGAAGCTAGCCTCGGCTCTGCCGTCAGGATTACTATTTCCCTTCCCGCCTACTCTTTCATGGCTGTCTGACTGCCATGAAAAGGCAGACAGAATATGACTTTGGGGTCCCCTAGCAAGTCGCCTTCCCCCCCTGGCCTTCCGCTTTGGGGCTGTGGGGCACCTGTGGTGCCCCCTTAAACCTCCCTGCACAATGGGGCAGGTACATCATGGTAGCAGCACTTAGCACAAGTCACAACAGGAAATAAGCAGTTGCATCTTAATTAGGGAAGCAGGAATGCCAACTCCTTGTTGGGCGGTCCCATTTCGGACACAATGCCGGTCAGACGCTGTGTTCAAAATTACAAAAATGTTATGTATAGAATTAATTTAAATTAATACATTTTTATAGAAAGCTAATTTGCATTTATTTTTAAATTAAAAAACCTATCAAAGTATTTTACTATAAAATTATATTTTTTTTTAATTCATATATAGTCATTATAACATTACATTAAATGCATATATATTTTTCAAAAGTTGAAATACATTCATTTATTTTAAAATTATTTCCAAGGGGTCTACTTTAAGTCCCTGCCTTCATTACTTTCTATGGGAGAGTGTTGCGCTACCAGTGCCTGGCCATGAGTTATGCTGGAATTATTCCAGGTCTTAGTTCAATTGCATTTACTTGTGTTGTGGAGCCTTTTCGGATGTAGAAACTTTAGTCAGAAACATTTACTTTTTTCAGAAACTCACTATCTTTTTCAGTAGTAATTGGTGCAAGTGATCTCAAAACAGTGCCCAGACAAGGATCATTCAGAAGCAGTGCCGGACTGGGAACTGAAAGCAGCCCTGGCAAAATTTGCTAGACCAGCCCCCATCCGGCATGTAGCGAGCGAGCGCAGCGAGCATGCCCAACCGCTACTAGGGGGGTTTGGGGGTGTTCTCCCCCCAAGAAAATTTTGGAAAACAACAGACCAAAATGACGAATTTTAAAGCACATTTTTCATTACATATTCAATTGTATCAACTTTCAAAGCATAGTAAATAGTAGATGATGACCTTAAAGAGCACCAGGTTACCCATTGTGGTCCCCGGACCCACGAAAACTTCTGGCATGCCTGAGAATCTGTGCATTTTATAAGGCCTCTACATGTTGGTGCATGCAGAGCTGCTGTGCAGTTGCGGTTGACATGCATGATTTGCTAATATTTAAATAAAAATATTACGAGGACTGCATGTCAGAGATTGCGAAATACCTTGCTGTGCGTGCCAGAAGTTGTGCTCAAGTTGTAACTACGATGCACACGTTCCAAAAATTTCAATTGAAAATAACAGCAAATAAAAATGTGCAAGTATGTGTACAAAAAAGTGACCACAGCAGAGAAAACACCAATGCCACATGCTTTTGGGTTGTATATTGCTTTCAGTGGCATCAGTGAACACAAAAACAAAACCTTTAGATTAATTGTTCAGACATGCCCTTTATAGCAGGCTCCAGGAGCCCTGGGTTCATTAGCTCTCAATACTTCTTCACTCTCTGACCACTCTTCCACCCAGGAGGAATCGCGTTAGCACTCAGAGGCTGCAGAACATCAATCTTCTCCAGAGATCTGAAGGATCCGCCAGTCATCTTGAAAAAGGAGGACTGTCTCCCACATGAGGGAAGCTGATGTCTGGAGAAACTTTAGAGGGTGGTTCGTCAATCTCTTTCCTTGGAGAGATCCTATGAACTACAGTAGCATCAAATTCCTCATAAGAGGAATTATTTATTTTCTCTTGGATTAGATGCAAAGGTGGTATGTGTAGAACCACAGCACCCACCTTTAGAAAGGTTTTCACCTTTTTCTTATATTTTTTGCCCGAAGGGAATATGTTCTGATGTCAATCGTGAAGACTATTTTGATTTAGAAGCTTTCCTCTTTAATTTCATCAGGGGTGTGGTGGAGTAGTTTCATGTGTCCTGCAGTAGCAAAGCACCTCTGCTGCGTACCCCAATACTGATTGCCTAGTACTGTAAACAAGGGCACAAGCTTGCACACCATTTTACAGTATTTGCCAAAGACTTGGGCTCTAGGTGCAGGATCATTTTCAGGACAGTTGGAGCACAGTTTTGAGAAAGAAGCAATCGCCTATAGTATTGCTCAGGTTCAGTTAGACATGGATAGGCCATCTGATAACATTAAACCAGAACTTGGGAGGAAGTATGGTGGGCGGGGGGGTTGTACGATATTTACTAACAAGATGATGCTCCCAGAGGTTTCGCTCCAAATCATGAAGTAGAAAGCCCTGGAACATGTGGAAGCTACCTTCTTAAAGGGCCAGAAGTGTTTATGGCAATGTGACTGTCCCTAGTATAGAGTCTTCTTACATTGCAAGTTCTTGGAAGATGCAATCAACAACAGAAATGCCATTTAAAGAGTACTCTTTTGAAGCCTGAAGAATAACAAAAGAACAAATTAGTTCCACTCAAAGCGAGGGATCACTGGAGAAGCCAATCACTATGTACTGATCGATCAAGAAAGTGGTGAAGTGGCGGGTGACACATGACTAGGACGCAAAGTTCAATTTTCAAAGGGGACTTGCACTTTGAGGGCACATTTTTTTTTTAAATTAACAGTGTTCATTATGGGGACTTTTTTTTCAAACCCAGTCTGTTATTGCTGGTTATGACCACACAACTTTGAGCTTCTCTGTTATTGTTTTGTCAACATATGACTCTAAGTGAATCACTAGTCCAGTTCTTTACATCACTCTTCTAATTAACGCACCACTCAGCCCTTTTACAATTTACTATCATCCACACTGTGCACATAGGTATGTATACAGACCTATTTCCAATCACAGAGTGTCCCAAATACGCTGAAAAGTGGAAGCACAAGCCATTTGTCTGTGATCCATGGAGATTCTGTTATCAGCACTTCTCCCTTTTTCCACAAGAGCAGTTCAAACATGAATGGGAAAAATATCCTACTTTGCAAAAGTTTTCTATATAATTATGACTCTGCCATATTTGCCACATAATACAACATCTGCTACATTATCTGACAATTTTAACTAATAAATTGTTTTTAGCTCAAACGGATCAAAAGTTACTAAAAAATGTGACTTGTGCTGCTGCGAAGTGGAAGGCCCTTTGCAAAGGTTGACTGATCACCTTTCTCACTGCTGTAGTTGTATGTTACACCGGTACTAATTAGGCAAAATCTTTCCAGAGATTGTTAGCATGTGTAAAAATGTAAAAATTATAAAGTGGCAGAAAATATATTACATTACTTTGCAGCCTTTTTTTGCTGCATAATTTAGTCAACACTGCGGTGTAATTTTGTCTTCTTTTGCTGCATAATTTCAGTGTCCCCAAAGCAGGCAGCACATCTTAAAAGTGCTTGTGCATGAAGCAGAGAGAATGTGAAGTTTGTGAACTTAGTTTAGTGTGCGTGCAAATCCTGTATTGCCAATCACTGGTGAGTTCCAGCTACTACTGTTGAAACAAGGCCAATAGCGATACCAATCGGTGAGGCAGACTGGCCTCAAGGGCAGGGCCGGCTTTAGCGCTGGTGGTGCCCTGTGCAACAGAGTTTGTTGGTGCCCCCCAATGACCACCTCCGCCACAGAGTCCCTCAATTCCACCCTTTAACAGTGCCCCTCAAGTCTCCATAACCACACTCTCTCTCAGATGCATTTAATTTGATTTACAGCGCCACTCAATCCAGTGTAGGGTTTCAGAGCACTTTACATCACACAGACTACACAGAGACAATCAATTATATATGTGTAAATCACTGTATAGGAAATGTTACATAAGACAAAAGACTAAAAGGTGTAGAAGTCACATGCCAACCATACTAGTGGGCAGTACAGTTTAATAGTGATTGGTCTGGACAAACACAAACTCAGAATTTAAAACGTAATACCATGGTTGGGGGTTCTCTTTAATAATCAGAATTGATTTCTATCCAAATGAAATCTTTTTGCAACATTAGGATAATCAAAGCCTGGGGAAAAAAAGATAATGCTCTAATTTGTACCTTGCAGTTTGCATGCAGCTCTTAGATGACAATAGCTCACTGTTCTATGTTAGGATTTTAACTTCTAAACTACAAGCAACCAAAGATCTGTCTTTCAAAATCAGTAACCCACTAACCTATTTATATTATTTGCACATTGTGATCTGCATAGTACATGTTCTTTGCAGCAGGCACATTAACTTTCTGCACAACCTTTCCATGAATCAAAACTTCCACTAGATAAAATTCCGATCTCTCTCTACGAAGAACATTAATCAGCGTGGTTATCATAACATTTTTATTGTTGCCGTAAATTGCTGGAGGCCAGGAGGGAGGCAGCAAGCACTTTTAAAACCATAATATACTTGCCACCCAAAGTCAGCACCCGGTGCAAACACACCGGTTGCACCACCCTAGAGCTGTCACTTCTCAAGGGTCCTGTGACCTCAGTAACAAAGTCACTGTTGCTCTAGGGTGTGCTACTTCATAAGCCTGCCCGCAAGACTAGAGGTGAACTTCATTATGGATTGTGGTGGACAGGCCTCCAAAGTTAATCCACACTTGCCCCCACTAGGGTAAACCTGCTGGTGCTAAGACACTGGGGCTTCTATGGCCTTGCGGGGCCTTCTTAGGCCTAGCATGGGAATGTGCTCCCTCAGGAGAGTGGTCTGGGGGACTGGTCATGAAGGCTGAACCTGGTTCCTCAGTTCCAAATCCACAAGCTCTGACCATAGTGCCCCATCCTCTCCCCCATTGAACACCATACTGCCCCACTGAGAGAAACTCGCTCTGCCTTCAGCTACAACCTAAATGTGCCCTGCTATAAATACCCGGATGTGACTCAGTTCAAATTACGCACTAGACAAGAGCAATATATGCTGCCTAAAAAAACGTAACAACATCCGGAAAAAAGCAAACACCCATAGGGAATGCAAGATTAAGTAAAGCACGTAAAATGTAAGCAGGAACAACATGGATAACTTAAAGCATTTACACTCACTATTCAGAAATAAGTGTGTCCTTGTGTCTGAAAAGTTAAGGACATGACTACATGGCCCGGAAGGGACCTGCTTCAATTTCCATTGCTTATAGCCTTACAAAACGCACGCAGTATGATTTAAAAAGACCACATCCATGACCACCGAGCCGCAGTACGCATTTTGTTTTCCAATCCACCCATCAATCCGGCATTGCAGTATCTCCAGGAGTCTTGCACTTCTTCATTCAAGGAAAAAAATGCTGTTCAAAGAAAAGATAAAACAAAAGTAGCGCTTCACTGGCAAACTCTGTATAGTGGCACTAATGTGTTTGGGTGTGAATAAAATCAATCTGGCTGCTTTGTGAATACTGTCTTGCTTCATTTAGTTATTTATTTATTTTTCATAGTTGAAACTTTTATTTCTCTCACTCCTGAGGCTGTACTTTGGAATAGAATAAAGTCAGAAAAAGACAACATTTGCAGCAAAAGTATTTTTCGTTTTTGGATCCATTTCACAGTGAAACAAATAAACGAAAGGTGGAAAGAGAGGGTGAGAAGCAGGCCAGCCCAGCCACCACCTCACTCCCTGCTACAAGTGACACAGAACAAACAAAAGTCACTGCTCTGCTGAACCGGGCCGGGGTCTAGGCCCTCCTTGCTCCTTCCTTAGGCCCCGGCCCTTTTGCTTTTGATTTCTGGCCCCGGCCCAGTTGCGACGTCCCCGCCCCCGGCCCCAGACAGCGCCAACAGTCACCCATAAATCAGATCTGACCACGGCCAGCAACAAATAGCACTCACCTGCAGACTGGGGGAATTAAATCAGGGGGTGCCGTTCTCTTTCCCTGTTCCTGACAGTCTCCCTCTGGCCTCTGAATGCCTGCCTCGACCTCGCCTCAGAGTCACGTCACCCGACCATGATGATGCTGTAGACGTGCGCAGCGTGACAGGTCAGGTGGTGGGGGCGGTGTTTAATAAATTATAATGAGTAGGCCGGCGGGCGGCGGCTGATCATACTAGCCTACCTGTACACGCGTTGGAGCACCACAGCAGAGAATCCTTGTCCTGCTCACACCAGGCCTCAGTCAGACAGGCTTAATGTAAGCACTGTGTTCTGTTGTTGGGGCCGATTTGGACCGACCGTGACACACGGAGTCACGTCGGTCCAAATCGGCCCCAACAACAGAACCGGCCCCCTGTCACAAAACCGGCCCCCACCCCATCCAGCCTACCGGGGGATTGCCCGGTGCCCGGAATCACCAGTCCGGGCCTGTTCAGAAGCCCAATTTTAATTCAGCCAAAAACATCATACTATTACCCAGGTACTGAGCCTGAACCATGCCCAGACATTCCTACTTCCAAAAAGACAGACAAGTGCTAGAGTGTCTGTTCCATCGAAGTTTACATGCAATAATTCTAACCACTAGCAATTGCTCAGGTTAGCATTCCAACCCATTGTTCTTTTTCACACACCGCTAGCTCAGTTTCAACCCAGCCAAATGCAAACCATTCTTGGCCCTGCTTCAATAGGAACAGTCCTGCCTGAACTGCAAGGTCAGGTCCTCGCTGACCCGCAACACAAACATCCTAAGACCAATTTCACCTTATTGAGGCTCATCAGTTAGGTGTAGCTTGATTCCAGTGTGTGCAGGACCCACTTATGGCATAACGTCAAACGCACAAAAGGTGATGGGAGGAATTCTTGAAATAAGTATACCCACTGGCAATCACTTGGGGAAGCATTCCAACCAGTGCTTAATTTATGCCGGTGCTTTCCGGTGCTTAGCATCGGCACTTATTTCCCAGGGCCGAGTCTATAGTTTTCTCTCCCCTCGGGGTGTGCCCAGTAATTATTGCTTGCCTGTGGTGCACGTTCCCTGTTCTACTCATAGTCATAAGTGACAAGGCTGTTGCTGCAATGGATTAAACTGCGCAGCAGCGCATGAAGGATTGACCTTTTCTCTGGCTCGTCCATCCAGCACACTTTGAGACCTCCCAGCTGCACTTCCTGAGAGCCGGAGGAAAGAGAGAAAGCAGCTCCCTGTTCTTAGATGGAGTGCTTGAATTACGTGTCTCAGCCAATCTAGATGCCCCTTTCAAGTTTTTCTTTTTTAGGAAAGAGGAGAGTGGCTTCAGGATTGGATGGGAGGCCTTCCTCGATGCATATCAAACTCTGTAGACGCGTGCACAATCAGGAAATTACAGGCAGCGCGGAGGTGGAAGCACGCACAGTCTCACCAATCACAGGGCAGCTTCATTTTGAAGGCTTAAGTGGTTGGATATACTTTTCTGGTTCATATTCAGCTTCTTCTTCCATTCGAAATTGTGTGCAAATGCATGTGCGTCCGGACACCTGATAGCTTTAAAGCCAAAAGATGATGTCAAGCTGTCGTCATTGGTGTCGTCCCTGACCTGTGAACACAGGCGAAGGCTCACCTTTCCTTGACCTGAAATAAAGTCATCACACCGAGGGAAAAGGAAACTTCAGTGACTGGTAAATTAATATATTGTACGTAAGACATGCATGCTGATCGCTCATGTTGTGTTTTGGCCTGGATGTGCACTTCATTTTTTGAACCATACTGATTACTTTCTTTACTAAGGCATTTGGCATCTAAAATCATTGAAGCAACATTCCGTCGGGCGCTTAGCTAGTGGATGTGGAAAGGTGATGGGGAAATAGAGTGGTGCATAAAGTAGTCAGGTGTAACTTTAGAGGACGGGCTGTAGAGGAGAGTATGTACCGGGTCATTATAAACGTAGACTTACTTATTTCAGTTTTAACCAGGTTGGAGAGGCACATGCACCGTTTATCTGGATGGCGGCACTGTGTGTTTCCATTTCCCTATATAGAAGTGTCACATGTCTTTTCTTCCAGGACGCCACAAATCTTTTCATTTAATTTTGTATGTCTATGCCGTCATCGAAACCATCATCTGGCAAATGATTGAATATTGGCATTTTATATGAATGTATATTAAAGTAAATGCTTTTATTTGCTTTTATTACATTTTTATGTGTCTGGTTGTAACTCAACTATTTCACCTCTCATTATTTACCCGCTAAGCCAGTGAATCATGCAACCATGTGTGCAGAAAGAAAAAGTACTGCTTTGGTCACTGTACAAATTTGACAAATTATTTACTTATGTGCATGAGATAATTTTCACCAATGGAAATAATATAAAGACACACTCAACCTTAAGAAGTACAATCGGAATTGCTTTTAAAACATATATTTCCAACCTACTGTTTTCTCAAAATATTCTTTAAAAACATCTTTCTGCGCTATTCTCGGATATTTACCTTGCTTTGCTCTCTCAATTTGGGAACATTATTTACCACCACCGCTGCTCCGAATTACACGGTGTTTTTATGGTCTGTTTTCTAATTCTCACATCCCACTGTATTGCTGGGCCACCGTCTTGGCTTCTGGAATGTGTGAGTGCTGAGTGCTTTTGATATGGTCACATTTTCTTCTTTCCTCTGATTGTGGAGGCAGAGGCTGCTCTTTGACTTTGGCACTCAGTGTGCTGTAGATCCGACCCGTGGGGAGCTGAAAACGTCACTCTCCAATCTCACTAAGCTTTTTCCCCCATCCTGGTCCAAATACCGATGCATACATTAAAACACAATAGACTTATAAATTTCAGATTTATATTCTATGCACATGCATATCAGTGCGGTATTTTTCTAGCGCAAAGTGAGCTAGAAATGAACAAAGCACTGTACAGAGACCGGTGTGCAGACATGGAGTACATCACACAGGCTCAAACTTACAGTAAAGAGGAAAGGGTACAGAAATTAAGAGGGGTGGGCAGTGGCATAGCAAGGCTCCCATGGGCCCTAATGCTAGCAAAGAAAATGGGGCCTAAACGTTCCTGTTGGGCGGTAAAAACATCAAAACTTGGAGTTCAGAGGTGCCCTCCCAGCCACTGCATTTGCTGCACAATTGACATCACACGCCCCTGGGGTCCCAAAATAGTTTGTCTCAAAAGATGACCAAGCCTTAAAACAACAGAGTGCTGAAAGTCACTGGAGAAGAAGGCATGCTGCTTTATTGATATAAAAGGTTTAGGTCCAAGAGATTTAGATCATACCAAAGCTGAAAGATTCCATCAAATGTTAACCGACCATCAAAATTTACCCCCTTCTTTCCCTTCTCATTCTTCTACCTTGCATACCCTAATTTGTCCACTGGCTTGAACGCCATCGCCTTTTGGTCAATAAGATTGGTGGGGTGAGCTTCAGGTTTCCAAACAACCACAATGGCATATATTGTTAACACACAATGGGGCAGATTTATGACGACTGGCGCATCCCTGCACATCAGCAGGGATGCGCCAGTTATTATGCGCCACAGCTGTGCCACCATGGATGCGCCGCATTTATAATGCGGCGCACCATGGGGCAAAAACGGCACAGATGCGTGACGCATCTGTGCCGAAAAGTGGCGCATTGCTGGAGTTGCGACGCAGCTCCAGCAATGATCTGGGGGGCCCTATCTCTACAATGCTGCGTCAATCCTTACGCCTGCTTCAAGCAGGCGCAGGGTTTTGACGCAGCATGGGTCTAAAAGTGACTGAGTGAAATCTTGTAGATTTCACTCAGCCACTTTTAGGAGGCGTTCCTGCGCCGGAACGCCCCCACCTGCCCTGGAACGCCTACATGTGGCGCAGGGCTTTACAACGTGACGCATCTGGGAGATGCGTCACGTTTGTAAATACCCCGCACCATGGCGCAGGATTTGCGCCACTGCTGCGTCACAAAAGTGACGCAACGGCGGCGTAAATGAGGCGCAAGTCAAACATAAATCTGCCCCAATATACGGAAAGCAGGGTGCATGAGAGGGTCTAAGGGGCAGTGGAGAAGGAAAGGAATGCAGACTGGTATGGGTACTGAGTGAGCTAAATTGCAATAAATTGTAAAAATGCTCAATATTTTTGAAGAGTTTCAAAACAGAGAGCGGGAGAGTGTGTGTGTGCTTTTTTTGTCTGTGTGTATGTAACAATTCTTGGTGAAATGTTTGATCTGAGGGTCATAAATTTAAATCTTGGTGTGGCCACTCAGCCTTTCATCTTTCTGAGGTGGAAAAAATAAATGCATTTGAGTTGGATAACAGCATTTTGAATTCGGTTGCAAGGCCTACTCTGGCAAATATGTGATTTACAAACATGCATGATGTGTTAAGGACATAGAAATGTATTTTAATCTTTTTTTCTTTCAATTTATTTGCAATATTCCTCAGTCATTATTTCCTCTGTCCCTCCTTGACCCAGTACCTTTCATGCTTGTATCCATTCCCCTGACCTCTTTTATTTCCTTCTTCTCATCTTTTTCTTTTACTCTTCCTCAGCACCTCAAGCCATGCCTCCTTTCTTCTTTCCATTCTTGCTTCCTTACATCCTCATTCATTCCCCACCCTTTCTCCTTCGTTGCATAGCTTCTTCCTTCCTCCATTCATTCCTTCCTTTTTTTCTAGATACTTCCTTCATCCCTTCTTTAAATTCTTTCTCTTTTATCCTCAACCATTCCTTCTTTCAATCCTTTCTTCTTTCTATTCTCCCATCACATATTGTTCACTTCCTTTCTCCCTCTATCCCTTCATTTCTTCCTTTCACATTTTCTTATTTCTTCCATCTTTTATCCATTACTCATTTATTTCCTCACTTCTTTACTCCCCTTCCTGCCTGCACTTGTTGCTGCCTTTTTTAATGTATTCCTTCCTTCATCTTTTCTTTTCTTTTAAACAGCACTGTACAAGCGCATTCTCTTTAGTTTGCCAAGTTGCATCAAGTCCTCAAATGACCTTTCCTAAAGCTGCATTTTGAGATGTACACACATTCTCTAATTTGAGTTCACTTTTGAGTTATTTTCTAAGGCTTTCCATATATTATGTTATATTGATTTGTATAGTGCACTAATCACCTGAGAGGGTATCCAGGCACTTTGGCAGGTGTTCAGGAGTGAGGTCCCCGTGGTGCATATTCAGCATCGTGCAAAACTCAAGAAGTGAGGAGGAGGCTTTGATGTGTTGAGGCTTGTGGATGTGGGTGGTGCCAATAAAGGGAGTGGGTGGAGCCAGTTGAGGAAGTGGGTGGAGCCAGGGAAAGTGGGGGTGGACTCTAAAAATAAATCTGAGCCCCTGCACTTAATATTTTACAAATAAGCACTGATTCCAACCTATCATTCTTTTTTATATCATGCCACCTCAGTTTGGACCCCGTCATATACAAATCATATACAAATCGCTATTGAATGTACTCCAAAAGGGATCAGTCCAGCCTCAGCAGCCAGGCTAAGTTCTCCGTGAACCAGAACACAAGCTACCCAAAACTAGTTCCCCCTGATTGGTGCTTGTCAGTCAGGTGTATCTTTGTCCCAGTGGCACAGTGAGCACAGAAGCAACATACACGCATACCTTTTCAACTTATAGTGTAACATTAAACACACAAAAGGTGACCAACCCATCATTCTTTTCCCATCATGCCACCTCAGTTTAAACCTAGACATACACAAATCAGTCTGTGCCCTGCTTCAGTAAGAACAATTCAGCTCGAACTTCATGACCAAGTCTCCCTGAACCAGAACACAAGCAACCCAAGACCGGTTTCAGTAATTTTGGTTCATCAGTCGGGTGTAGCTTAGCTACAGTGCAACATAAATGATGTTCTTAGGCAGGTATTGCAAATGCATGCAATTAAGCATCCTTAGGACATTTGCCAACTTTATTTGGCCCTTGATGTATCAACCATAAGTAGTCTAGGAATGTGTGCCAACCATAGGCAGCCCTGAGATGTGTGTCAGCCATAGACTGCCAGGAATGTGTGTCAACATTAGTCAGTCCAGAGATTCAACCAATCAAAAGCTTCAAATTTAGTATGTGGGCTGCACTCTGGAGAGCTGCCAGAAGCTCACAAGATACTCATTGCAGAAGCCTGGAGTAGAATATTGTCTTTTTCTCAACCACATCTGCAAAGTGCCACCTACATTACACTGATAAACTAGTAAATGGTCAGAGGAGACTCATAATCATGCACTAACAGGCCCAAGGATGGTTACACTTGGAGCTGAATTTAGGCTCCACCTTTCATTGCCACAATTTTACAATTATATATTCATATCTGACATTATATTCACTGTGTGTCTTACCTTCCTTAATGTATGTGAAGCATTTAAATGTATTAATGAGATATCATCATCGTAGGAATTAGAGGTTTATACACAACTATACTAATGTTCAGTTGAAACATGTAATTATGTACTCTTTAACTCATGTTTTGCAGTTATTCTTGAAGTTATAACTGTGTATGTATAATCATGTATTCAAAGTTCATATGGGTTAGGTTAGACTAACGCAGGGCCCGCTTTAGCACTGGTGGTGCCTGGTGTGAAAATAATTTTTGGCACCCCTTATCCATGACCTCCTCCTCTGATCACTACCACCGGGCAAACGTGCCCCTCATCTCTCCATAGCCCTTCTCTCACATACATTCGATTTGTTTTAAAGAACTGGTAAAGGCTGGATTTACTAATAAGAATGTATAAGAATGTATATCTACCCAAAGAAACCCTTTTTAGCAACATTCTGAATAGATAATAAAAGACGGGGTAAAAGTACAACGTCCCAACCTATTTTATGCAGTTTGCATACAGTTCATTGATGACAGCTCTTAACAGTCACTGTTCTATATTAGAGTTCTATCTCATAAACTGTAGTAACAAAAGGATCTCTGTGATAAAAGCATTATTCCACTCAGCTGTCTACATAAAGTAAGGATCGGTGATCAGCATAACCCCTCTGTGAAACTTTGAGAGTCAAAACAGCCACTAGACAAAACTCCCATCTCTCTTTCTCTAGTAGGAGCATTAACCACAAGAGTTGTCTTGACATTTTTATTGGTGCCTGAAAGCTGGACAAGGAACTCTGCTTGCAGGCGTTATTAAATCCTGAGTTATTGTAAGCACAATGTTCTTCCACGTCTGAGATTACCAGGTCAGCCGTGGTGCGCCCGCACCAGTCACACCACCCTAAAGGCAGCCCTGGCCTGACTACAGGCCTCGGTTGAATTGCGTTTAGCCTTGCCAGTATACTTTTTTTTAATGTTGCAGGTGTATTATCATGTTTCACTTTAGAAAAAGGTGTATTGTTTGTATTAGACTGTTGATAGTAAGGTCTGACGACGCCAAGCGGAATAGGCTTAAAGCTGGGGTAGGACCCTTGACGAAGTGAGTTTTACCTATCTTGTTTCACCACAGGAGGGTAATACAGCATCAAAGTACACATGGCATACCAAGGTAGGGTGACCGACGATCACGCTAATCCTCTGCTTCCCCCTTTTTCCTATATGGCGCCTATCACAGAGTGTGACTACAGGGCACCCCTTTACCGCTCTCGTGATATATATCCCCCAACAATCGCGAGTGAGTGAAAATATGTACTGTTAACCTTTTTACTGATACACGCTGCCTGATCAAAACTTAGGTAGTAATAGAAGGATGCTCTAAGAGAATGGTGCTAACTGAATAAATGGGTGTGTAAAAACCTACTAATCAATGCAAAACACGCACAATGAATTCTCACATGCAATAAGTGTGTGAATCTTACGTAAAATATGCACACTAACCGCAGGCCCATTAAGACAAATTAATTGTAGATATAA
This sequence comes from Triturus cristatus, assembly GCF_964204655.1. NCBI lineage: Eukaryota > Metazoa > Chordata > Amphibia > Caudata > Salamandridae > Triturus > Triturus cristatus. The sequence continues at coordinate 377,934,779 of NC_140581.1, read as the reverse complement.
AGAAATGCACTATGAAATAAACGTCCTTATTTCGGACTCAAAAGGGATGGTCACAGAGGCACTGAGTGAAATGGATGCATCATTTTTCACATGACATACTGACGCTCCTATAACACAGGAGTGACAGTGAGTACGAGAAGTCTCAAAATACACAATACGAAATGCATACACAGGGAGATGCATGCAAATGTTGTAAACTTTAAATAATACTATGGTAAATTCACGCAATATTCACATGAATCAAGCATGTTAAATGCGTGTATATCTAAATATGTATGTCTATATGTTCTCGTTTCAGGTGAATCCCCACCGGGACAGCTTGAGGGCAAGCCTAATGATTGCCCCAGCATACACAATTCGGCATGCTCTTGTAGTTACATATTAAGGATATCATTATCCACTGCATAAACCAGGGAGGTGCCATTATATTACCCTGATGTAAGCCCTGGACCTGAACAGGCCTTAGAGTAGGGCTGAAATATGTCAGTATAACGCAGGGTCTTACGACCATAAAATCCTCAATACCCACAATATATAGGGCCTTATTTACGAAGGCCTGCGTCACATTTACGCCGCAGTTGCGTCACTTTTTGTGACACTGAGGCAGCATAAATAATGCACTATGTTGCGTCATTTTTAAAAAGTGACGCATCTAAGCAGATGCGTCACTTCGTAAACCCCTGTGTTACATTATACCTGCATCAGGTATAATGTATGCAGGGTGGGCGTTCCCCCGCAAGAAAGGGTCGTGGGAGTGGCGCAGTGTAATCTATAAGATTTCACTGTGCCACTTCTAAGATGTCAATGCATCAAAACCTTACACCTGCCTCATGGCAGGCATAAGAGTGATGCAGGTCCTTTCACATGGGAATTGCCCCATGTGAAAGGACACATTGCTGGAGTTGCGTCTGTTTTCAGACACACCCCAGCAATGTGCCACGTATCTGTTATTCCTTGCATCATGATGCATCATACAGTATATATGGCGCATCCATCATGTTGCAAGGAGGGCACAGTGAGAAGTGTCGCATCTCTGCTTTTACGCAGCGATGCGACCCATAATATTTAACTTTCCCCATCTCCTCCACCAATAAAGGGATACCTTGGAGAAACTGTGGGATTTTTAATCTCTATTTAAGCCCCCTGGTTATTCTTCTTGTAAGTGCTCCCTGAAAGGCAGTCGAGCACACCCTGACCTTTAAAAGTCAGGGTGAACCCGATGATGAAGCATGACACTAGTAGAAAATGTGAGGGTTATATTTAAAAAAATGGTTTTTTTTCCTTCACGCACTAATTGTGCAGAGCCATGTGGTTATTTTATGTGACCACCCACCTCTGTCCGCCTTTTCCTCTATAAAATAGGTGAGCACATCACCCCTGACCTTCAATCACTGAAATGGCTACCCTTCGAGGCTAGAATTCATTTCAAAATTGCTTGTATGACCTACAAAGTGCTGCACTACAGTACCCCCTCCTACCTGACCCAAAACTGACCCCAGCAGGGCCTTGGGAAATATACAGAAGATGTACCGCAGGAGCCCTTATATGGGAACACTATCTTGCCTATCAAGAGGACATGTGTACATGTCTACATGAACATCCACGTCCTTGGGACACATTTTAGTTCCAGGTGAACATATTAAGATGTAAGCCCAATTTCCTGCAGTAAGCACACAGTCACCACCACTGCCAAAATTCATTATTTGAAACATTCGTGCATGGAAAATTGAAATATTTAAGTCTGTTCACGTCACGTGTACAGTTCAGCACACGTCCTCCTTCAGGCTGACATGTTGTCCTTCTGTGTGAATTTTTAGGTTGATCCTTCATTTGCTATTTTAGGGGGATCTCTGAATACAGGGGAGTGGTGAGGCAGACGGATGAGCGGACCTGTGGGAAGCATCATGCTGAGGTCGAATGCAGGGATTACAAAATATATTTTTAATGCAAACAGCATTTGAGCAACTAAACAAAATGGTGAAATCAAAGACAATAACCCAGTAGAGACAATGCGCCTCTACCAAGGCAAACTCTGCCCCTGCAGGCAAAACCACAGAAAGAATCTAATTGTATGCAATGCAAAGGAACTCGTGCACCTTCCCTCAGCCAACCACAGTGTAATCTGCATGCCCTACCCACCCCCCTTCAGTCATACCACAACAAGAGATGAAGAGGATGCATATGTTGTTTACCTCTTGTGGCCACTGTTACTGCACCCAGATACTGCGTGTGCATGCTGTTATTGCACACTGCTGTGCCTCCTGGAAGCCTGCCCAGGCACAGAGTCAGCAGGTTTGAGAGTAGTGCCCCATGAGATGTGCAGATCGGAACTCTGTGGAATCTTGCGGAGTTTTTAGGTGACTCAGCGGAATTCCGCAGAGCAAAAACGCTGCGAGCTTTGCCCAACCCTATTCAGAACACAGGAAGGAAGTTTCTTTATGAAACACCTACTTACTTTTATGTGTTTCATTATTGCTTTGGCTGTCACTAATATGTACTTCATCTTTTATGGCTCAATCTACTAAAATATTTCAGCTTACCTGCTGAATTGTTGTAGGCCTTGAACTTATTTTTACTCTGCTCGTATACTGGATTGAATAGTATCCTAAAATAAAATCCATTTAACAATTGTTGATGATTTCTGGTCCTTACTGTGGAGTCACATGGGCTTCACAAGCTAGAAATGAACAGTTCATGTCTAGTCCTTTACAGCATTTCAAGTCATCCAACAAAGGTCCATACGACTATTGGGGAAAAATCTTTAACAACTTCACCAAGAGATTGTGTTGCCAGTATCACCGCACTGTCCCACTTATCTCCACAAAGTACTCAGTCATATTCATGGGGAGGGTATCCAAGGAGTTTTCTACCTGGACTACCCATTCTCCTTTGATAGTTTTACTTCCTATAATCTTTAAACTCCCAATGCACTCTCCAGCTTGCATCCTTCATAATGCCTCCATTGCTTCTTGACATCTGATTAACACACAGCAAACCTTACGACGGCAAGGAAAGCGTGTAAAAAAAGCCCCTGCACATAAGTAGATAAGCATCTATCAGCGGATTCACTATGTTTACTATTACTGGTGCTGAGATCACTTCCCCTTCGTCCAGTAGAACCCTTCAAGTTCAGGCTCATCCATTAGGCATCTTTTTGAATCAGAAATTTACTTAGATGTTGCCTTTCTTCTTAGTTTTTAGCTACATAGTTCAGAGCTGCTTGCACAATTTGTAATCAAGAGCTGACTCTGCTTCTTTAAAAACTTCAGAAGACCTATGCCAGACCCTTTTTTACTGTGGCAGTCCTGCATCATATTTATAAAGGTTTAGATCTTCTAAGGGCTTGTGTCACTGTTGCGTCACGCTACCCAACACAAGCCCTTGAGTCAGATTTACTAAGCCATCCTAAGCCACCTTGCATGGCTCTGCGTGGCCTAGTAAACCTGGAGTAGCGCAAGACAGCGCTAGTTGCTGCCTTGTGTTACTTTGTATTAGGAAGGCGTTCCATGGGTGGAGCGTGGGTGTTCTCATACGTCCTTCTATGGTTTTTGTCGCATTCCAAGATGTACTAAGACTAGTAAACCTGGGAATGCGTCAAAATGGTACACCATCCTAGCAGAGGTGTAATGAGGAGGAATCAATATCTTTATTTCTCCTTGTTATTTCCTCTTTCTGTGTGAGCTGTATTCTGTAGCACACATAGAAAGAGGAACATTACTCTGAGGATTGTTTTGTGCAAGAAGGTGTCCCTTCTTGAACAAAAACAACACTGCCTGTAATGCAGGCATCCTTGCACCATGGTGCATGGTTTCCTGCGTTGGTGCAAGGCAGAACTCTGTGTACTAGAGCAGAGAGAGAGCAATTATACGCCATACATTAGTAAATATAGTGCATTCCTGCTCTCTCTGCTTGATACAGCACAGCATGTTGCCCTGCTGCATTGCGCCAAATCTCATTCAACCTGGGAATAAGTGTTTTCTGATTTGAAAGATCTGATAGCCATAATGTTTAATCTGGGTACCCAAACCACCAAAGGCATTGCAGAAATCACGACATCTCTACTTATACATCTGGCACCAAGTCTCTAAAACAATCTAAGTTAAAATAAGGAAGATTTTAAGCTGCTTAATCTCTACTTGTACAAATTTAGTAGTAAAGCTGATATTTAGTTTCAATCTCCCTGTATAAAATGTCCTCCACAGCCTCAGAATGTGTAGTCAATTCACCTTGAGTTTATTGCCCACCCGTACAATTAGCTAGAGTTGGTAGAATTGCACAATTTGTTCCCACGCAGAATATGCAGTTTTCACAAAAACTACAAATAATACATAGTTGTCAGTGTCAAAAGGACACTTAAGGTATTTCCTTGCTTAGAAAAGTCATGCAATTTACATGCACAATGGGGCACATTTACATGAAAATGGCGTAGTGCAGTGTCGGAAGCAATTTTGCTGTGCCGTGCTGCGTCATTTTCAAAACGCAGGGATACACCGTATTAACTAGAATATGACTCATCCCTGTGCTAAAAAAACTGCCTAGTGCCACGGCAGGCACCCTTGCACCATGGTAGTAGGGTGCCTGTATTGCAGTGATGATTGTGTTTAGGCGAGACCTATTGGCTATCCCAATGCTTCTTTTGAGTGAGTGGCTCGTGCAGGTATGCCACTGTGAGGTAAAGATGCTGCGAGTACTTTTACAGGAGCCCCTGTGACATTACGCTTCTTCAAAATGTATCTTGGGTCTGGTGTAATACTTTTAGCCCCTATTCCGGTCTTCTAGCACCCAATGCATCCTTAAATGTCCCATGTACAGCCAGGGTTGACACACTCCTATTACTCCTGCCCTCCAGTGACACTTTACCTGTCATGGGTGGTGGTGGTAGTGGAGGTGGTGGACGTGGTGGTGGTGGATGTGGTGGTGGTGGTGGTGGACATGGTGGTGGTGGACGTGGTGGTGGTGGATGTGGTGGTGGTGGACATGGTGGTGGACGAGGTGGTGGTTATGGACATGGTGGTGGACGTGGTGGTGGACATGGTGGTGGTGGACGTGGTGGTGGTGGATGTGGTGGTGGTGGACATGGTGGTGGGACATGGTGGTGGTGGATGTGCTGGTGGTGGATATGGTGGTGGTGGCTATGGTGGTGGCCTTGTTGGTGGTGGATGTGGTGGTGGTGGATGTGGTGGCGGTGGATGTGGTGTGGTGGGCGTGCTGGTTGTGGACATGTTGGTGGTGGACGTGGTGGTTGGCATGGTGGTGGATGTGGTGGTGGTTGTGGATGTGCTGGTGGATGTGGTGGTGGTGGTGGAGGTGGTGGTGGTGGACATGGTGGTGGTGGTGTACATGATGGTGGACGTGGAGGTGGTGGATGTGGTGATGGTGATGGACGTGGATGTGATGGTGGTAGATGTGGTGGAGGTTGTGGACATGGTGGTGGACGTGGTAGTGGATGTGGTGGTGGTTGATGTGGTGGTCATGGTGGACATGGTGGTGGTGGACATGGTGATAGTGGCATGGTGGTGGTGGATGTGCTGGTGGTGGATATGGTGGTGGTGGCTATGGTGGTGGCCTTGTTGGTGGTGGACGTGGTGGTGGTGGATGTGGTGGTGGTGGACGTGGTGGTGGTTGACATGGTGGTGGTGGATTTGGTGGTGGTGGGCGTGCTGGTGGTGGTGGTGGACGTGGTGGTGGTGGAGGTGGACGTGGTGGTGGATGTGGTGGTGGCTGTGGATGTGCTGGTGGATGTGATGGTGGATGTGATGGTGGTGGTCGACATGGTGGACATGGTGGGGGTGGTGGACATGGTGGTGGACGTGGTGGTGGACATGGTGGTGATGATGGATGTGGTGGTGGTGGTGGATGAGGACGTGGTGGTGGTGGTTGTGGAGGTGGTGGGGGACATGGTGGTGGGTGTGGTGGTGGTGGATGTGGTGGTGGTGGATATGGTGGTGGTGAACGAGGTGGCGGGGGTGGATGTGATGGTGGGTGTGGTGGATGTGGTGGTGGTGGATGTGGTGGTGGTGGACATGGTGGTGGTGGTGGATGTGGTGGTGGTTGTGGATGTGCTGCTGGATGTGGTGGAGGATGTGGTGGTGGTGGACATGGTGGTGAACATGGTGGTGGATATGGTGGTGGTGGACATGGTGGTGGTAGTGGATGTGGACATGGTGGTGGACGTGGTGGTGGTGGATGTGGTAGTGATGGACATGGTGGTGGTGGCATGGTGGTGGTGGATGTGCTGGTGGTCCATATGATGGTGGTGGCTATGGTGGTGGCCTTGGTGGTGGACGTGGTGGTGGTGGACGTTGTGATGGTTGATGTGGTGGTGGTGGATGTGGTGGTGGTGTACGTGCTTGTGGTGGTGGTGGGCGTGGTGGTGGGTGTGGTGGTGGTGGACATGGTGGTGGTGGACATGGTGGTGGATGTGGTGGTGGTTGTGGATGTGCTGGTGGATGTGCTGGTGAATGTGGTGGTGGTGGTGGACATGGTGAACATGGTGGTGGTGGTGGACATGGTGGTGGATGTGGTGGTGGACATGGTGGTGGTGGTGGATGTGGTGGTGGTGGTGGACATGGATGTGGTGGTGGTAGACGTGGTGGTGGATGTGGTGGTGGTGGACATGGTGGTGGATATGGTGGACATGGTGGTGGTGGATGTGGTGGTGGCCATGTTGGTGGTGGATGTGGTGGTGGTGGATGTGGTGGTGGTTGACATGGTGGTGGTGGATTTGGTGGTGGTGGGTGTGCTGGTGGTGGGGGACGTGGTGGTGGGCATGGTGGTGGTGGATGTGGTGGTGGTGGTGGTGGATGTGGTACTGGACGTGGTGGTGGTTGTGGATGTGCTGGTGGATGTGGTGGTGGTGATGGACATGGTGGACATGGTGGTGGACATGTTGGTGGACGTGGTGGTGGATGTGGTGGTGGTGGTGGATTTGGTGGTGGTGGTGGATGTGGACATGGTGGTGGTGGTGGTGGAGGTGGTGCTGGATGTGGTGGTGGTGGACATGGTGGTGGGTGTGGTGGTGGTGGATGTGGTGGTGGTGGATATGGTGGTGGTGGTGGCCTTGTTGGTGGTGGACGTGGTGGTGGACAAGGTGGGGGTGGTGGACGTGGTGGTGGGTGTGGTGGATGTAGTGGTGGTGGATGTGGCGGTGGTGAATGTGGTGGTGGTGGTGGATGTGGTGGTGGACATGGTAGTGGTTGTGGATGTGCTGGTGGATGTGGTGCTGGTGGTGGAGGTGGTGGTGGTGGACATGGTGGTGGTGGTGGACATGGTGGTGGATGTGGTGGTGGTGGACATGGTGGTGGTAGTGGACGTGGTGGTGGTGGATGGGGTGTTGGATGTGGTGGAGGGGGTTGTGGATGGTGTGGTGGGCATGGTGGTGGACGTGGTGGTGGTGGTGGTGGATGTGGTGGTGGTGGACATGGTGGTGGTGGACATGGTGGTGGTGGTGGATGTGCTGCTGGTGCATATGGTGGTGGTGGCTATGGTGGTGGCCTTGTTGGTGGTGGACATGGTGGTGGTGGATGTGGTGGTGGTTGATGTGGTGGTGGTGGATGTGGTGGTGGTGGGTGTGCTGGTGGTGGTGGTGAACATGGTGGTGGTGGATGTGGTGGTGGGTGTGGTGGAGGTGGACATGGTGGTGGTGGACATGGTGGTAGATGTGGACGTAGTGGTGATGGTGGATGTGGTGGTGGTGGACATGGTGGTGGGTGTGGTGGTGGTGGACGTGGTGGTGGTGGATGTGGTGGTGGTGGACGTGGTGGTGGACATGGTGGTGGGTGTGGTGGACATGGTGGTGGTGGATGTGGGGGTGGTGGATATGGTGGTGGTGATGGTGGTGGTGGACGTGGTTGTGGAGATGGTGGAGGACGTGGTGGTAGATGTGGTGGTGGTAGTTGTGATGGTGGACGTGGTGGTGGTGGTGGACATGGTGGCGGTGGACGTGGTGGTGGTGGTGGACATGGTGGTGGTGATGGTGAACGTGGTGGTGGTGGTGGTGGATGTGGTGGACATTGTGGTGGTGGATGTGGTGGTCGTGGTGGACATGGTGGTGGTGGATGTGGTGGTGGTGGACGTGGTGATGGAGGACATGGTGGTGGTGGACATGGTGGTGGACATGGTGGTGGTGCTTGACATGGGGATGGTGGACGTTGTGGTGGCTGTGGTGGTGGGCGTTGTGGTGGACAGTGTGGTGGTGGACATGGTGGTGGACATGGTGGTGGATGTGGTGGTGGTGGACATGGTGGTAGTGGTGGTGGACGTGGTGGTAGATGTGGTGGTGGTGGATGTGGTGGTGGTGGACGGGGTGGTGGTGGACGTGGTGGTGATGGTGGATGTGGTGGACATAGTGGTGGTGGATGTGGTGGTGGTGGAGGACATGGTGGTGGTGGTGGTGGAGGACATGGTGGTGGTGGACATGGTGGTGGTGGACGTAGTGGTGGTGGTGGATGTGGTGGTGGTGGACATGGTAGTGTTGGACATGGTGGTGGTAGACATGGTGGTGGATGTGGTGGTGGTGGACGTGGTGGTGGTCATGCTGGTGGTGTACATGGTGGATGTGGTGTTGGTGGTGGATGTGGTGGTGGTGGACGTTTTGGTGGTGGACGTGGTGGTGGTGGTGGACATGGTGGTGGTGGACGTGGTGGTGGACATGGTGGTGGTGGAAGTGGTGGTGGAGGACGTGGTGGTAGTGGTGGTGGACGTGGTGGTGTATGTGGTGGTGGACGTGGTGGTGGGTGTGGTGGATGTGGTGGATGTGGTGGTGGTGGATGTGGTGGTGGTGGACGTGGTGGTGGATGTGGTGGTGGATGTGGTGGTGGTTGTGGATGTGCTGGGGGATGTGATGGTGGTGGTGGATGTGGTGGTGGTGGACATGGTGGTGGTGTTGGACATGGTGGTGGACGTGGTGGTGGTGGACATGGTGGTGGTGGTGGATGTGGTGGTGGATGTGGTGGTGGTGGTGGTTGTGGATGGTGTGGTGGACATGGTGGTGGACGTGGTGGTGGTTGTGGATGTCCTGGTGGATGTGGTGGTGGACATGGTGGTGGTGGACATGGTGGTGGTGGTGGACATGGTGGTGGATGTGGTGGTGGACGTGGTGGTGGTATTGGTGGATGTGGTGGTGGTGGTGGATGTGGACATGGTGGTGGTGGCATGGTGGCAGTGGATGTGCTGGGGGTGCATATGGTGGTGGTGGCTATGGTGGTGGCCTTGTTGGTGGTGGACATGGTGGTGGTGGATGTGGTGGTGGTTGATGTGGTGGTGGTGGATGTGGTGGTGGTGGGTGTGCTGGTGGTGGTGGTGGTGGTGGTGGATGTGGTGGTGGGTGTGGTGGAGGTGGACATGGTGGTGGTGGACATGGTGGTAGATGTGGACGTAGTGGTGATGGTGGATGTGGTGGTGGTGGACATGGTGGTGGGTGTGGTGGTGGTGGACGTGGTGGTGGTGGATGTGGTGGTGGTGGACGTGGTGGTGGACATGGTGGTGGGTGTGGTGGACATGGTGGTGGTGGATGTGGGGGTGGTGGATATGGTGGTGGTGATGGTGGTGGTGGACGTGGTTGTGGAGATGGTGGAGGACGTGGTGGTAGATGTGGTGGTGGTAGTTGTGATGGTGGACGTGGTGGTGGTGGTGGACATGGTGGCGGTGGACGTGGTGGTGGTGGTGGACATGGTGGTGGTGATGGTGAACGTGGTGGTGGTGGTGGTGGATGTGGTGGACATTGTGGTGGTGGATGTGGTGGTCGTGGTGGACATGGTGGTGGTGGATGTGGTGGTGGTGGACGTGGTGATGGAGGACATGGTGGTGGTGGACATGGTGGTGGACATGGTGGTGGTGCTTGACATGGGGATGGTGGATGTTGTGGTGGCTGTGGTGGTGGGCGTTGTGGTGGACAGTGTGGTGGTGGACATGGTGGTGGACATGGTGGTGGATGTGGTGGTGGTGGACATGGTGGTAGTGGTGGTGGACGTGGTGGTAGATGTGGTGGTGGTGGATGTGGTGGTGGTGGACGGGGTGGTGGTGGACGTGGTGGTGATGGTGGATGTGGTGGACATAGTGGTGGTGGATGTGGTGGTGGTGGAGGACATGGTGGTGGTGGTGGAGGACATGGTGGTGGTGGACATGGTGGTGGTGGACGTAGTGGTGGTGGTGGATGTGGTGGTGGTGGACATGGTAGTGTTGGACATGGTGGTGGTAGACATGGTGGTGGATGTGGTGGTGGTGGACGTGGTGGTGGTCATGCTGGTGGTGTACATGGTGGATGTGGTGTTGGTGGTGGATGTGGTGGTGGTGGACGTTTTGGTGGTGGACGTGGTGGTGGTGGTGGACATGGTGGTGGTGGACGTGGTGGTGGACATGGTGGTGGTGGAAGTGGTGGTGGAGGACGTGGTGGTAGTGGTGGTGGACGTGGTGGTGTATGTGGTGGTGGACGTGGTGGTGGGTGTGGTGGATGTGGTGGATGTGGTGGTGGTGGATGTGGTGGTGGTGGACGTGGTGGTGGATGTGGTGGTGGATGTGGTGGTGGTTGTGGATGTGCTGGGGGATGTGATGGTGGTGGTGGATGTGGTGGTGGTGGACATGGTGGTGGTGTTGGACATGGTGGTGGACGTGGTGGTGGTGGACATGGTGGTGGTGGTGGATGTGGTGGTGGATGTGGTGGTGGTGGTGGTTGTGGATGGTGTGGTGGACATGGTGGTGGACGTGGTGGTGGTTGTGGATGTCCTGGTGGATGTGGTGGTGGACATGGTGGTGGTGGACATGGTGGTGGTGGTGGACATGGTGGTGGATGTGGTGGTGGACGTGGTGGTGGTATTGGTGGATGTGGTGGTGGTGGTGGACGTGGACATGGTGGTGGTGGCATGGTGGCAGTGGATGTGCTGGGGGTGCATATGGTGGTGGTGGCTATGGTGGTGGCCTTGTTGGTGGTGGACATGGTGGTGGTGGATGTGGTGGTGGTTGATGTGGTGGTGGTGGATGTGGTGGTGGTGGGTGTGCTGGTGGTGCTGATGAATGTGGTGGTGGTGGACGTGGTGGTGGGTGTGGTGGCGGTGGACATGGTGGTGGGGTGGTGGACATGGTGGTGGACGTGGTGGTGGTTGTGGATGTCCTGGTGGATGTGGTGGTGGACATGGTGGTGGTGGACATGGTGGTGGTGGTGGGCATGGTGGTGGATGTGGTGGTGGACGTGGTGGTGGTATTGGTGGATGTGGTGGTGGTGGTGGACGTGGACATGGTGGTGGTGGTGGATGTGGTGGTGGACCTGGTGGTGGTGGACATGGTGGTGGGTGTGGTGGTGGTGGACGTGGTGGTGGTGGATTTGGTGGTGGTGGCCTTGTTGGTGGTGGACATGGTGATGGTGGTGGACGTGGTGGTGGGTGTGGTGGACGTGGTGGTGGTGCATGTTGTGGTGGTGGATATGGTGGTGGTGGTGGCCTTGGTGGTGGACGTGGTGGTGGATGTGGTGGTGGTTGACATGGTGGTGGATGTGGTGGTGGTGGGTGTGCTGGTGGTGGATGTGGTGGTGGGTGTGGTGGTGGTGGACATGGTGGTGGTGGTGGTGGACGTGGTGGTGGATGTGGTGGTAGTTGTGGATGTGCTGGTGGATGTGGTGGTGGTGGTGGACATGGTGGTGGATGTGGACGTGGTAGATGTGGTGGTGGTAGCCATGGTGGTGGGTGTGGTGCTGGTGGATGTGGTGGTGGTGGATATGGTGGTGGTGGACGTGGTGGTGGTGGACGTGGTGGTGGGTGTGGTGGACATGGTGGTGGTGGATGTGATGGTGGTGGATGTGATGGTGGTGGATATGGTGGTGGCCTTGGTGGTGGACGTGGTGGTGGTGGATGTGGTGGTGGATGTGGTGGTGGTGGTGGTGGACGTGGTGGTGGTGGATGTGGTGCTGGTGGTGGTGGTCGTGGTGGTGGTGGTGGACATGGTGGAGGATGTGGTGGTGGACGTGGTGGTGGTAGGCGTGGTGGTGGTGGATGTGGTGGTGCATATGGTGGTGGTGGACGTGGTGGTGCTGGACATGGTGGTGGTGAATGTGGTGGTGGTGGTGGATGTGGTGGACATTGTGGTGGTGGATGTGCTGGTCGTGGTGGATGTGGTGGTGGTGGATGTGGTGGTGGTGGATGTGGTGGTGGAGGACATGGTGGTGGTGGACATGGTGTGGTGGTGGACATGGTGGTGGTGGTGGACATGGTGGTGGACATGGTGGTGCTTGACATGGGGATGGTGGACGTTGTGGCTGTGGTGGTGGGCGTTGTGGTGGACAGTGTGGTGTTGGACATGGTGGTGGACATGGTGGTGGATGTGGTGGTGGTGGACGTGGTGGTAGTGGTGTTGGACGTGGTGGTAGATGTGGTGGTGGTGGATGTGGTGGTGGTGGACGTGGTGGTGGACATGGTGGTAGTGGTGGACGTGGTGGTGGTGGTGGTGGTGTATGTGGTGGACGTGGTGGACGTGGTGGTGGTGGATGTGGTGGTGGTGGTGGAGGATGTGGTGGTGGTGGAAATGGTGGTGGTGGTGGATATGGTGGTGGTGGTGGATGTGGTGGTGTTGGACATGGTAGTGGATGTGGTGGTAGATGTGGTGGTGGTGGTGGATGTGGTAGTGGTGGATATGGTGGTGGGCATGGTGGTGGACAATGTGGTGGTGGACCTGGTGGTGGACATGGTGGTGATGGTGGATGTGGTGGTGGTGGATGTGGTGGTGGTGGAGGACATGGTGGTGGTGGACGTGGTGGTGGTGGACATGGTGGTGGTGGTGTACATGGAAGTAGACATGGTGGTGGACGTGATGGTGGACGTGGGGGTGATGGTGGTTGGTGGTGGACGTGGTGGTGGTGGACGTGGTGGTGGATATGGTGGTGGTGGACATGGTGGTGGTGGACATGGTGGTGGTGGTGGACATGGTAGACGTGGTGGTGGTGGTGGACTTGGTGGTTGTGGTGGATGTGGTGGTGGAGGACGTGGTGGTGGTGGATGTGGTGGTGGTGGACGTGGTGGTGGTGGTGGACATGGTGGTGGTGGACATGGTGGTGGACGTGGTGGACATGGTGGTGGATATGGTGGTGGTGGACATGGTGGTGGTGGACATGGTGGTGGTGGTGGTAGACATGGTGGTGGTGGTGGACATGGTGGTGGTGGTGGATGTGGTGGACATGGTGGTGTTGGTGGACATGGTGATGGACATGGTAGTGGACATGGTGGATGTCGTGGTGAATGTGCTGGTGGTGGAGGACGTAGTGGTGGTGGATGTGGTGGTGAACGTGGTGGTGGTGGATGTGGTGGTGGATGTGGTGGTGGTGGATGTGGTGGTGGACGTGGTGGATGTGGTGGTGGATGTGGTGGTGGTGGACAAGGTGGTGGTGGATGTGGTGGTGGACGTGGTGGTGGTGGACATGGTGGTGGTGGATGTGGTGGTGGACATAGTGGATGTGGCGGTGGTGGATGCGGTGGTGGTGGACTTGGTGGTGGTGGTGGACGTGGTGTTTGTGGTGGTGGATGTGGTGGTGATGGATGTGGTGGTGGTGGACGTGGTGGTGGTGGTGGCAGATGTGGTGGTGGTGTAGGTGGTGGAACTGATGGTGGTGGTGGGCGTGGTGGTGGTGGTGGACGGGGAGACGTGGTGTGGTGGTGGTGGTGGATATGGTTGTGGTGGACGTGGTGGACATGGTGGTGGTGGACGTGATGGTGGTGGACATGGTGGTGGTGGAAGTGGTGGTGGCGGTGGACGTGGTGGACATGGTAGTGGTGGTGGATGTGGTGGTGGTGGTGGATGTGCTGACAAATAGTGAGAAAAGGTAAAAGCAAGACATAGAGTGAATGATAAAAAAAAGAAAGCAAACTAGAGCACGAGGGAAGAAGTGATGAGAAAACTGTCACAGTAAAAGCAAAACACAAAATAAATGATAGCCATGCACGACTGAATAACTAATGCTGCTATTTTGAAGCACACGCGTGCTTGTCACAGTAAAAGCAAAACCAAGAGTAAATGATAGCCGTGCACAAGTGAATAACTAATGCTGCTATTTTAAAGCACACGCGTGCTTGTCACAGTAAAAGCTAAACACACTGCTAGCACTGCAATTGTGTCTTTGCTGGCCCGGGAGTGGTACGTGAATGCTTGCGTGCGTGCGCAGTCGGCTCTTTTTGGAAGCACATACTCGTGCTTGTGGGGGTGCCCCTGCTCGCTCCCGCAAGGCGGATGCCACCACAAGCACGATTATGTTCTGGTGTCAACATGGGCTTCTATGGGAATTCTCTGCGGCATATTATCAAGCCCATTATCGCCACTTTAGCAGCAGTTTTCTGCCGCTAAAGCGGCAATAATTGTAACGCAGTGCTTGATAATATGCACTGACATTTTTTAAGTGTTCTTCAAATGTAAAGGAATTTGAAATTGGAGGCTAAAAATGTAGTTGGTATCCTTAGATTGATTTGTTGGAACAGCACAAACACAACCACCAGAATAAAGTATAGACGATGGGGGGCCTAAAATGAAGCAGCAACAAAACGCATGCATTAGGAGCAAAAAGTACAAAGTAATATTCTAGAGTTTAGCATATCTCTTTGTCATTAAAAGTTAAAAAATCAACTTAGAAAAGCTCCAACCTTCTCATTAAAATTTCGACTTTTATATATTTGTTTGTGAATTAAATGAAATATTTCAAAAATTGTGTATTTGTTTGACTTATACTTGTTTCTGTATTTGTATTTTAATTTTGGGATTCAGATCATAGAAGCTGCTTAGGCCGGAGGTCCCAGCTTCCAATGATATCTCGGTGGAGGTCCTCTGGTTCCAGTAATGGTTCAGTTGGGGTCCACTGAAGTCAGAGGTTAAGAATCTCTGATTTAGATAATGAGCTACACCTTCTATCCCACTGTCCTTCTTGACAAACCATTAACGGAAAGCGCTTAAGTACTCACAGACCACTCATGACACAACACAAACCATTTGTCAAAGTGAAATTCGCCTTTAGCAGTAAAGCCCAGCAGATAATTGCTTTCAGCATGCACAGATCATAAACTGATGCTAAGGACAGATGTTGATAAAAAAAAGGTCAATTTACTCCTTTCCCTTCTTTCCTTGACTTCTTCTTCAAAAGAGATGTAAGGCAGAGAACATTCTTCTTTGTTGAGGCAAAGAGAAATCAATTAGCCTGTAGGGTAAAAGAAATTCTGGATCAAATTAGGCATGCCTGTTCGTCTCCTCGGAATCTGACCTAAGGATGATACTTTAAAATGTAAATAAGTACCCTTAATACTTCCTAAACTTTCCTACTCAAACATTTTGTAAAGACTCCAAATGTAAACACTTTTTGAAGAAATTGACTAATTGTTTTGTGTTCTTGTTTTTGACAAAGCATATCACTGTCATTTGTAACCCATGAATCTGGATAAATGTCAAAAGAGCATCACTGACAAAATTCTTTAGGTAATTCCATTACTCTGAGTCCATTATTCCTCATTCTAGACCTAGACCCACAGACAGGCAGTCACTTAACCAAACAATCCACTTTTTAAAATAAGCTTACTCCCTCCCAGGTAAATATACTTAGATCACCTAACCAGGAGATATCCTATATTGTCCCTAAGTCTTACCCACTCTGGTGGACAAGGCAGGCTAAGACGAACCAACCGGAAGGTAGAGAAATCAGAGTGAAAATGGAATAATGGAGAACATTTTATGGAATTACCATAAGTAATTTTATCATTACCTCTTCCTTACACAATTGAAAATACCAAAACAAAAAACCTTAGCAAGTCTGATGCCAAAAGAACTGACGCTGACATTTAAATCAAGACTTAAAATTGATGCAGAAAGGTATATTTATTAGAGAATATTTATGCCTATTAACTTTGTGGGCGAATGAACTCTAGATCCAAACTCAGTAGCACCAGTACTCTCCAACTGAAGGCAATAGTGCATGGTACAAATGTAAGGGATTACCCATGTAGTCTCCCCACAAATTTCCACCAGTGAAGCTCCCTGTGCTATCGCCTTGGGAACAGCGTAATTGTAGTGAACCTACCCAGCACCCCAAGGAACCTTTTGAATCTTAGGTGTCCATCAAATGCACAATATTAGCCAATGTGTGAGAGTATGAGTAAAAGGCTTTAAACTTTTCCATGCTGGACTAAAATTGATGAAATGTTGCTTGAGACTTACAAGAGTCAGTGGCATGCTTACGTAGTCTCCGTCCTCAGAAGGAAAGGTAGTGCATCTTTTGTCCTCTCTCCTCGCCCCTGCTCCACAAGGTCACGGTTGCCATTCCCTCAGCCATGTCAACTTGGAACTGTTTCACAAGATGATTGGACAGTCTAGTTGAAGAGTCTGCTGGGGAACATGTGTTCATCTCGTTCATTGCCAACGTAGATGCTTTTTGTCCGTGATTTTTGCTTCTTTTACTGCAGCAGAATTCCTCATTGGATTCTCTTACCTAGAAAACTATATGCTGCACTCTTTTTGCAACCCTGTCTCAGGTTAGTGTTGGTTCCTTGTCTATCAAATCCTGTACAATTCACGATCTACAAGTACTACCAATATCTCCCAGGATGGTTTTCAGTTCTTAGTGGCTTTTCCTTCTTAAATGGGAGTCTCCTAAGGAGAAACTTTACATCTTTCACATGTATATTAAGAGCAGGTTTGAACCGTGCATACTGGAAGCAGTCAACTTTTCCTCAGTCAATCAAGAAGGAAACTAGAGGCACCTTCACATTGTCTAGTCCTTGACATGAAATGGTTATAAATCTCTCAAAAAGAATCCACTCTGACCAGGTGAATCAAACTGCCCAACTCACATCCATAGAGTGGAGGACAACTTCTTGTGACAGACAGAACCAATTTATGTTCAAACGAAAAGAGGACACTACCTTAGGAACAAAGGGTGGTCCTAAATTTTAAATCAATCTGACATATGGATATTTGCAGGGAAGAAATCCTAAGTCCTTTAGTCTTCTGGATGAATTAGTAATAACTAGACAAAAAAACTTTAATATTATGTACATTAATTTAATTGACTCCAAAGGTTCAAAATGAGGTATTTACAGAATCTCCAAAACCAGCACTACTTTCCACTAGGGAGCTAATCTTCTTGTAGCAGGATGAGAAATAGAAAACTGTTCATGAGTCATAAGGCATAAGGCTCAAAGGACTGAACAATGCCCCTTGGTTCTTTCAAAGTCTTGATAGAATCCCACTGTGTTTGCAAACTGGCTACTATAACCAACATTGAAACCCCTCTAGAAGGAAGCGAAGATTATACAATCTATCTCCGGAAAGAGGATTTGGCCCTTTGCGGGCACACATTCTTATGAAAGAAGCCCAATTTTGGGAGGCAGATTTAAACATCGGGCTTTATTACGAGGCTGGTGGTCCACGGACCGCCAGACTCGCATGGGCGCAGCGGTTGTGGTCTTCCGACTGCCCTATTACAATTAGGGCGGTCAAACTGACATTGTCAAGCTGCAGCAGCCAGGAAACCACCATTCCCTTGTGGTGTTGCGGCAGTCAGGAGGCCACAATATGTTTGGCGGGACTGCCAAGGTTCCCCCAAGCATATTATGAGTTTCCTCTCCGCCACGGTTTTCATGATGGTTCAACCATCATGAAAACCGTGGCAGAGAGGAAACAAGGGGGCCCCGCAGGCCCCCTGGTGCCTCACACCATATGGATGTATGCTGGGGTGGCACAACATGTGCTCCCTGTATACATGCACCCCAGTTCCTGCAGGGCATGGTCTTTACAGCCGTTGCTGTGCAGGAACTGTTTTTTGCATTCCCATTGCGGTTCCCATTTTCAGGGCACCACCATGAGAATGTAAAAAAAACACCCACCAGACACAAGAAATACTCGTAATATGGTGGGCGGCCCAACCGCAGGTTTGGCGATGCGGCAGCAGGGCGAAACTGGCGCTGCACCATCAAACTCATAATCAGGCCCATAGACTGATCTAGAATGTTGTTCTGCAACAGCTATTTCTCTAGAGATCCCCTTGTTCTAAAGCCCATCTACTCAGCCTCCAAACCAACAAACGGAGGAGTCATAGAACTTTCTGTTAAAAAGATGGATGGATGAAACACCAACACCGCTCTCTTCTTGCATTTGGACCTCAGCACACCACCTCCACTGTACTTCACTGAATTCAATGAGCATTTCATAGAAGTTAAAGATAAAATATTTCCTTATTACACCCACTCCCACATAGGACCAAGCCCCACCCAAACTGAGATATTGTAGATCAAGCTATAATCAGTGCTCTGAATTCGACTGAAATAAAATAATCCTCCAAAATGAACCCTGAACCAAGGATTACCGACCAGATGACAGGAAGCCAGATGCAAAATAAAATGTCTTCTGGATAAGTGATCTGGATATGCTTACGGGGGTGGGGTGGCACAATATGTTTTACAAGGGGGTTTAGTCAAGGGACTGCCTGTTTCTGGAAGAATGAATCCCTTCTATAGTGAAAAGATTGGAATTAAGCTTGGAACAATGAGGCAATGGCCTCTACTGCTTCATGACTTTTCCCATCATTTCTGACTTTCTTGTTTTCCAGAGTCTTTCCCAAATACTTTACTAAAGCATATTTTGTTCCTTACTAACTCTGATCAAACTGCTTCTCTCTCCCAATAGCTGTGTCACACTTCTTGTCCATAAATGCACCCGTCGTGCCTCATTTGGAAGAATTGTCTCAAGGATCTGTGTATCCACCACTCGCCACCAGTAAATTAAACGGTCAAAAGCATGTACAGGCTTAAACAAGCATTTTCAATGCATTACGTCTTGCATTTGCGAGAATTTGAGCTATTGACATTGTAAATGACAATGGGCATATTATCAAGACAGGCGATAAAATTATCGCCGCTTTAGCGGCAGAAGACTGCCGCTAAAACGGCGATAATGGGCTTGATAATATGCTCTATGGAATTCCAATTGAAGCCCATGTTAGATGTCCTTCACATCTAACATGGGCTTCAATTGGAATTCCATAGAGAATATTATCAAGCCCATTATCACCGTTTTAGCTGCAGTTTTCTGCCGCTAAAGCGGCGATAATTTTATCGCCTGGCTTGATAATATGCCCCACTGTCTTTTATTTATGTGTTGTTTTTAAAACTGATAATTAAAAGGCATTGTCATTTACAATGCCAATTCCTTAAACTCTCGGAAATGTGAGACCTCAGTGAATGTGCTATAGGCTGTAATTAAAGCCTACTGAGTAACAACACACGTAGCAGGGCGTGTCGCCATGAGAGGTTACAAAATGAAACAAGGAGGTACTAAGGAGGGAGTACTTAGCCTATTGACCAATGAACAACCACAGTTTACAGTGGACAATAACACAAGCCATTGAAAAATAAGGGCAGCGAGTGGGCGGGGCTTCAAGTCTCTACCTGAATACAGAATGCCTCGAGCAGCAGCGCATGCACTGCCAAGGCTCGACCTGAAGCATGAGGTTCCAGCAGGAGGGGATGGAGGAGCATATGACCGTACAGACGAGGTACACTGCTTAGTGGACCAGTTGTACATGGCTACTGTACTACTTACAGGGGCATCATGGGAATGAATGAATGAATGAATGAATGAATGAATGAATGAATGAATGAAGGAATGAAGGAATGAAGGAAAACTTATAATGCGTAACTAAGCCCAAAGGCATCAAGGCGCCTAACACAAAAAGATAAAACAGATCAGGAACCAAAACTACGGGTAGGCCTTGGCAAAGAGCCACGCCTTTAATGCCTTCCTAAACGTAGGGACAGTATATTGAGTTTTAATTTCAATGGGGCAGGTATTCCACAGTTTTGGGGCTAAGGACGAGAAGGCCCTCCCTCCCCATTTGACTCTTCGAAAACGGGGAACTGACAACAGATTCTTTCTCGAAGAGCGAAGGTTTCTGCCCGGGACATATGGTACCAGCAGGTCCTTCACCCCCTCAGCCCCCACGCCAGATAAAGCCCCGTAGGTCATGCAAAGGATCTTAAAAACGATCCTGTCTTGGATCGGGAGCCAATGCAGACTCTTCCTGGCAACGGTAGCTGAAGAAGTCCTAGGAGCATTAAGCACAAATTTGGCTGCCGCATTCTGGGCTGTTTGCAAACGTGCCACAAGGCCCTTATTTATGCCGGAATAGAGAGCATTGCAGTAATCAAGCCGTGAGGCGACCAATGCAACAACAATCTGTTTGCGGGCATGCGGAGCCAAATAATGTCTGATTTTCCTAAGGATCCTGATAATAGCCCAACAGGTAGCAACGGTCCTGTTAACCTGCTGCGAAATGAAGAGGGAGGGATCGATCAAAACTCCCGGATTACGAGCCAAGTCCGTGGGCCCAGGGCACGCTCCAAGAGAAGGGGGCCACCACTCAGAGGTCCAGATGTCCCTGTTTCCACCAAAAATAAGAACCTCGGTTTTTTCCCCGTTCAGCTTTAGTGAATTATAAATCATCCACTGAGAAACTGCCTCCATGCAGTTCCTAAAGCTGAGAGCGGAGGTACTGCCCGAGTGGGAAAGGGACACCATAATCTGGGTGTCGTCGGCATATGATACCACCTCCATCCCGTGAGATCTTATTAACTTGGCAAGTGGGGCCACATAGATGTTATAAAAGGTAGGACTTAGGGCCGACCCCTGAGGGACCCCACATTGGACAGGTAGGGATGGAGATAGGTATTCACCCAATTTGACCCTCTGTTCCCTCTGGTCAAGGAAGGAGGCTAGAAGGCTCAAGGCCAAACCTTCCACCCCTATCTCCCTAAGATGAGATATTAGAACCGAGGGAGATAGGGTATCGAAGGCGGCTGTCAAGTCCAACAAGACCAGAAGAGCGGTATGGCCCTGGTCAACCTCCTTACGGATGTTATTGAGCACTACCGTAAGAGCCGACTCCGTACTGTGATGTCTCCGGAAACCATGCTGGGAGTGATCAAGACAGCCCGAGAAGTCCAAAAATGCCGTCAGATGCTCATTAAGATGGGTTTCGAGCATCTTTTCAGGAGCAGGAAGCAGTGAAATCGGGCGAAAATTTTTAAGGATTTCAGGGTCTAGAGTTGGCTTCTTTAGGAGAGGCTTAACCACAGCACTTTTCCACGAAGAGGGAAAAGTGCCCTCCTGTAATGCCTGGTTCATCATACTCAGGAGCGGGGGCAAAAGAGTTTCCCGACATTCCTTAAAAACTTTAAGAGGACAGGGGTCCAGAGGGGACCCTGACCTGGTCTTGCTTAGAAGCAGGTCTAACTGTTGAAGGGAGAGCAGTGGAAAGTTGGACAGAGACGCAGAAGGGGCCACCGTTCCATCACCCACATCAGGTATGACCAGAGGGAGGGGAGACAGCGCAGCCCTTTGCAATTCAAGGGCAGAGTAGATATCGGCTATTTTAGAATGGAAAAATTGGGCGATCTTATCGCAGAGATCCTAGGAGCTGGAGATATGGTCGGGCACTTGCAAGGTGCACAGAGAATCTGCAATTTTAAAGAGTTCTCTGGGGGAGGTAAGCGAGGTAGTCAGATTAGAAAAGTACTCCTGCTTTACTTTAATAACCTCCGCTTTATATCCCTTAAGGAGGAGTTTATGTTTTCCCCTCTCCTGATAGTCCCAGCTCGCCCTCCACAGCCTTTCCTGCCTCCTACAGCCTTGTCTTAGAGCTCTCAAAGACTCAGAGAACCAGGGGGCCGAAGGTCTCTTCCTAGCAGTATAACGAAAAGAGACCAGAGCCAACAAATCCACCGCCAAAGCGATAGAAACAGTCAGTTCAAGCGCCTCTGTGCTGACATCCTTTGCTGTGGTAGTTGCTAAATTGGGGATTAAAGGAGCAAGAGTGTCATTAGAAATACTCCCATAGTTACGCTTAGGTTCTCTCTTGCTGGGACCCCTCAACTTAGTAGATGCCGGAGAGGCCTGAAGCTTCAAAGGAACTGCTAGGTGATCAGACCAGACCAACGGTATGGGCACGTCTGTCGTCAACCTCGAATGATTGGAAAACACCCCATCCAAGATGTGACCTGCCCGGTGGGTGGCGCTGGTAACCAGTTGCTGAAAACTAGGGGTGGGCGGAATTTGCGGAATTAACCTTCGCAAATTATCGCGAGAATGTTTCAAATTATCGCAAACAAGCAGAAATATCGCGAAGATGCGGAAGTTTTTTTCCGGCATGTTCGCGAGATTTTCTGCATGGTTGCGGGTCGCCAACTTACCCATGTGGTTGCTTGCGGGCGCGGCCATCTTGTTTTGAGTTGTTCTCGCGGTGCATGATCGCGAGAAGAAAGACGTGATCGCGCGACGCATGACGTCACTGCGGGCGCGAACTGTCGCGAGACAGCGCAAATGGCTAAAAACAATACAACATCTCATGGAGAACGCGACCGGATCAAGAAAACTTGTCGGCGAACGCAGGGATTCAGGTAAGGCGATCGCGCGCGCGCGAGAATGTATCATTTTACAGCGCGAGCAAGAAACAAATTATCGCCAAGCTGCGGAAACCGGAATTTTTGACATTTTCGCGCTCTCCGCGGAACGCAAAAATGTCAAATTATCGCAATTTCCGCGAACGGAACGAAATTTTTGCCCAGGCCTACTGAAAACCACAAGCGGACAGGGACTCCAAGAGGGAAAGAGTTTCCCTGGAATCTAGGTTTTCAAGATGGAAATTTAAGTCTCCCAGAACAGTAAGTTGGGCGCAGCCAAAATAGGGCTCTAGGAGATTAAACAGAGAATGGCTAAAATCCACTCTCGGTCCCGGTGGTCTGTAGATCAGTATGCCCGCAAAGGGAGCAGCGAAAGGGGAAATTATCAAAAACTGTAAGGCCTGAAAGGTATCTAAGGGGGCGGATAGAATAGAAATACGACAGGTATGGGAGTTCTTATAGAGGATCCCCAGACCTCCTCCCCTGCGTCCCACTCGGTCCGACCTGACTAACGCATAACCCTCCGGGATAGCTTCCACCAGGTCGGGCCCAGAGGAATCCGAGGCCCAAGTTTCTGTAATGAAAACCCAGGAAGGCTTTCTTACAGCCACAAACTCCCTAAGGGCGATGTTATTCTTCACCAGCGATCTAGCGTTAATAAGAAAGCCGGTTTCACTTGCCAAGGTAGAGGGGGGGCAGAGTCTGTAGGGGGGCAAACATTAGGAGCACATTCTATCTGCGGCATACAGTTTTTGAGAAAACAGCAACAAAAGGGGGCATCAGGAAGAGCCTCCGGAGGACAAGAGAAATGACACGTTAACCGTGGGGGTCTAAGGGCAGTTAACTCAAGGTAGGAGTATTTGAAACTACCATCTCTATCACCACTCTCTCCTAAAGACTTATTACCTTGCCCAGTTCCTAGCACGTCCTTAGCTCGGGCGTGACTCCGGCGCGATGACGGCGCTCCCGCTGCGCACAAACGCTGCACGTGTGCATAGTGGGTAAATATAGAGGTCTAGCGCGTCAGCGGGACAACTAGAGCGCTAAACAAAATGGCGCCCGCAAAGCGTCCCTTCCTACCCCCAAGATGGCGTGAGATAGCTGGTACACCGCGCTAAGGGAGATCCGCTGAAACTGCGGTGATTCTGAAGATTTTATAGTGCAGGTATGCGAAGGCGAGCTAAAAACCAGGGAAAAGCTAACACAAATACCAAACAAATATAGTAAAACAGGAAGTTTTTAAAATACTCAAATGTACGAGTATAGCGCATAAATATTGAAGGAGTGAAAGCGCCCAATGATAAGCGCTAAGCGTAGTATGAGTAGCCTTGTCTGGGAGAGGGCTGTGTCTCTCGCCACAACCCACCCACATCCATATCAAAGTCACTCCTGGCATAGAGGTACATTTCCACCACCACTGTGTGGGTTAAGGAAACAAAGGCACGTTTTCATTCATGGGTACCATTTCCATTATTCCATTCCAATATAGACATTTATGTGATGCAGGGCATCAGCCGAAGGCTTGGGTAACTTCAGGTGTACACATGCGGGTATTAATCTTAGCACCTACAAACGACCAAAACATCAAACTGTGCACTGTGAAAAATGAAAATGTAATATGGAAATAGGAAGCTTACACCCTATTGTCCCAATCAGGGCCGGACTGGGAACTAAAATCGGCCCTGGCAAAGTGTTCGGCAGTCCCCCCTGGGGGTTTGGGGGTGCCGCCGAGCTCTTTGCCAGGGCAGGTTTTCAGCCGATTTTGTTACAGGGCCAATTTCGCAGCTATGCCCATCCCCTCTACCTGCGCCCGTTCCCACCTCCCAGCTGAGCGTCCCTCCCCTCCCCTATTAATGCAGGCTGCTGCGCGGTTGCGCCGCTGGTGCGCCAAAGGCACGCCTAAGGCAAGCCAGTCTGCGCCCGTCCGCACCTGGACCGTGCCCAGCGCCAGACCCACTGGCCCCTGTGACCGCCACAACGCCAGATGCCGCTACGATGCCAACATGCTCCTCAAACTCAATGCCGGCCGATCACCCACTTGCTTCCAGGCCGCCCCGAAGCTCACCCACAGACCCTTCTCCTGCAGGAGCTGCAGCTTCACCAGCACCCAAGCCACTGCCCCACACGCCGGAGCAGGATGCAACCATCTCAGGTGCATACTGCTCAACACCCACTCCGTCCACAAGCACGCCATCAAACTCTGGAACCTACTAGACTCAACCTCCTCGGACGTCGCCTTCCTGATGTAGACCTGGATGAACCCCTCCTCGGCGCCCGACATTGCTATAGCCATCCCGGACAGATACAAGATCACCCGCAGGGTCCGCACCAACAGATCAGGAGGAGGAATCGCCATGGTTCACAGGAATACCCTCAGAATTTCGTCCAGCACCGAAGACACCCTCAGCGCCGCCAAACACCTGCACTTCCAGATCCACACCGATCCCAACACCTACCCTCAGAGGAACCCTCGTCTACAGACCCCCCCAGACCCCAGCCATAGTTCAGCGACTCCATCACCAACATTGTCAGCATGCACACCCTTGCATCCACAGACTACATCCTCCTAGGAGACCAGAACTTCCACCTTGAAAACGCCAACGACTGCAACACTACCACCCTGCTCGACAACCTCGGACTCAAACAGCTCGTCTCGACACCCACCCACTCCCCCGGACACACGCCCGACCCCATCTTTTCTGCCAGCAACCACGTCACCTTCCGCCACACCACTGAACTCCACTGGACCGACCACCACTGCATCCACTTCACCTTCAAGAAGCCCACCACGTACCATCACCCACAACGGATCCCCCACTGCAGCTGGAACAAGGTCACCACAGACCAGCTAATCTCCACCCTCGCCCGAGACCCACCAACCGACACCATCGACATCAACACAGCCGCTCGCAACCTTATGCAAAGGATCGACGACTGCGCCAACACTCTCGCCCCGCTCAAGAAACCCTCAAACAGACGCACTGACAGAAAGGCTATCTGGTTCGCCGCCGACCTTCAGGCATCTAAGCAGACTTGCTGAAGACTCGAGAAGAAGTGTCAACACGAACAAACACCGGACAACCAAACAGCCCTCAAGAACGCCATCCGCAGGCACCACCAACTCATCCAAACTGTCAAAAGGACCTCCTTCAAGGATTGCATCGACAACAACGCGCACAACAGCAAAGAGCTCTTCAAGATCGTGAAGGAACTCTCCAACCCCAGCTCCAGCTCCAACGACATCCCGCAGTCACAAGACCTCTGCGACTCTCTAGCCACCTTCTTCCACTGCAAGATCACTGACATCCACGACAGCTTCAACACCCAGACCCCCCGACTGCCGCCAACACCTCACACTCACCGCCCATCAGCCACACCACCCTCCTGCTCGCCTGGACCAACGTCAACGATGACGACACCATCAAAATCATGAATACCATCCACTCGGGCTCACCATCCGACCCCTGCCCGCACCACATCTTCAACAAAGCAAGCTCCAGTATCTCACCCCAACTCCGGAAGATCTTCAACAGCTCCTTCGAGCCGAGATCAACGCCCTACTCAAGAAACCCAAGGCAGACCCAAAGGACCTCAAGAACTTCCGGCCCATCTCCCTTCTCCCGTTCCCGGCAAAAGTCATCGAGACGATTGTCAACAGGCAATTGACCCACTTCCTTGAGGAGAACAACACCCTGGACTCATCCCAATCCGGTTTCCACAGCAACCACAGCACCGAAACCGCCCTCATCACCGCCACAGATGACATCAGGACCCTGCTGGACAACGGTGAAACCGCGGCCCTCATCCTCCTGGACCTCTCAGCCGCCTTCGACACCGTCTGCCACCACACCCTACACGCACGCCTCCACAACGCAGGGATCCACGACAAAGCCCTGGACTGGGTCACCTCCTTCCTCACTGGCAGAACCCAACGAGTCCGCCTCCCTCGATTCCGCTCCACAGCCACCAAGATCACCTGCGGCGTACCCCAAGGATCCTCCCTCACCCGACCCTTTTCAGCATCTACATGGCACCGCTTGTCAACATCGTCAGATCACATGACCTCAACATCATTTCATACGCTGATGACACCCAGCTGATCCTCTCCCTCACCAAGTACCCCGCCACCGCCAAAACCAACCTCCACGAAGGAATGAAGGCCATCGCCGAATGGATGAAGCACAGTCGCCTGAAACTGAACTCAGACAAGACGGAGGTCCTCATCCTCGGCTCCACCCCCTCCGCCTGGGATGACTCCTTGTGGCCGGCCACAATGGGAGCTGCACCCACACTCACCGACCACGCACGCATCCTGGGGTTCATCCTGGACTCAACGCTTCCAATGACCCAGCAAGTCAACGCCATCTCCTCCTGCTTCAACACCCTCCGCATGCTTCGCAAGATCTACAGATGGATCCCCACCAGAACAAGAAGGACGGTCACCCAGGCCCTCGTCAGCAGCAGACTGGACCACGGCAACGACCTCTAAACGGGAACCACGGCCAAACTCCAGAAAAGACTACAATGCATACAGAATGCCTCGGCACGCCTCATCCTCGATATCCCTCGCTAAAGCCACATCGCATCACACCTGAAAAACCTGCACTGGCTCCCTGTCAACAAGAGGATCACCTTCAAGCTCCTCACCCACACTCACAAAGCACTCCACAATGCCGGACCGGCATACCTAAACAAACGACTCACCTTCTACACCCAGAACCGCCAGCTTCGCTCCACTGACCTCGCCACCGTTCCACGCATCCACAGAACGACCGCCGGTGGCAGATCCTTCTCCCACCTCGCCGCCAAGACCTGGAACACCTTTCCCATCCACCTGCGACAGGCCCAGGATCTGCTGACCTTCAGGAGAATCCTCAAGACCTAGCTGTTACAGCAGTAGGAGCATACCCCTCCCCCCCACCCCTCAGCGCCTTGAGGCCCTCACAGGTGAGTAGTGCGCTCTACAAATGACTGATTGATTGATTGACATAACAACTAAGGCACAGTCCCGTTTCCACTTATATGCAATTAAATAAAAAATGTGGGCAGATGTACGACTTACAGGAAGAATTAAACAATTTCTAAAGCTTTGAAACGAAGTGTCCTCAAATAGTGACAGATGCAGCCAGAGTACTCATAAATCAGAACTGATGCTACCTAAAGTGTAAGCTGTACCACACAGAGGACGTAAAACCAGACAAAGTAAAAATATGGCTCAATTACACCCGATTTATCCTATACATCAAGGATGTTGCAAGGACTGCGGTGACTCATTGGATGCAAACAGAGCGAACATACAGTCCCTGCCCGCATGAATTTTTCAGCACTGCCAAGCAACGGACGGAATCCCTCCTGCCTCTTAAACTAGGGAAATGGCTTCAGCGCACGTCCTGGCTCATGACATTTAACCCCTATAACCTATTACACGTCATCAAATATAGCCGCGCACTACCTCCCAGTGCATCGGATTGACAGATGGTTGTTAAAATATTGTTGGCTTTTGTTTTTTGTTTTTTCACCATAACCACGCACAAGCAGACATTATATGCAAACGTTTAACGTAGAACACGCGGCTCTTCATTGCTTAAGTAGCAGAGCTTAAGCTCTGTACAATGGGCCCAGATTGTCAACACGTTATGTGGTATCAAGTTCAGCTTCGGTGCAGAAAACTACCATCTGTGGTGCATATGAACGAACCTGGGGGCATATTATCAAGAAACGGCGTTAAAATTATCGCATATCATTATGCCCTTGAGAATTCCCATAGAAGCCCATGTTCTGGTGTCAACATGGGCTTCTATAGGAATTCACAAGGGCATATTATCAAGCCCATTATCGCCGCTTTAGTGGCAGTTTTCTGCCGCTAAAGCGGCGATAATGTTAACACCGTCCTTGATAATATGCCCCCTGACTTGCAAAATCAATAGCTAAAGACAGCCACGCCCACAGATGGAA
This sequence comes from Triturus cristatus, assembly GCF_964204655.1. NCBI lineage: Eukaryota > Metazoa > Chordata > Amphibia > Caudata > Salamandridae > Triturus > Triturus cristatus. The sequence goes on along the minus strand of NC_140581.1, from coordinate 377,906,418 downwards.
TTTATGACTTTGGAAAACTTGCAAGTTACTCGCAATTATAGATTAAGGGTTTGGGATAAGAATCATTTTCCACTCAGGGAAAGGGAAAGTAAGATAATTAAGACGATATTGAATACCATAAGTTTTCTTTCTGGGTATTCCCAAACCTTTCCTATGTCTTTTGAAACACAATTAGCAAAATTACGCTTAGGTGCCTATTGCAAGTAGGTTGGTAATCAACCTGTTATTTTCCTCCATACATCAGTTCCAAACGTGTCTCTCTCTGGCTAATTTAACTATCAATTATATGGGAATCCATTACAATTGGGTTTCCCAGTCATCAATCTCAGAATTAGGAAAAAAACATCAGTTATAGATATAATCCTTTGACAGACAAAGATTGTCCAGGATGTCGTGTGTGTGTGTGTGTGTGTGTGTGTGTGTGTCGCGTGCATGCGTGTGTGTGTGTTTGTGCGAGACACAAGTGTCCAAGTGCATTGGATGCAAGGTCTCCTCCTGGGCATACTTCACTCGTCCCTACCTTTCCTACTCATCTGCCATGTCTTTGAATACCTGTTGCATGGATAACCTCTTACAGGGCATGCCTCATAATCTCAATACTTGGGGACTGATTTAAAGTTGTGCGTTTAAAGAAAGTCCTCCAATTTGCAGAGCAAGTGCTAAATCCAGGAGAGATTCGTAGGTGCAAACCTCTAGCCCACACAGATGTTTGAGAAGAAAATGTGGCTCATAGATTGCCTCATCTTCTGGAAAAAAGAAAAGGATGTTGACGATTCACATTAAAAGAGGAATAAACTTTCAGCTTGGAGCTCCAGATAGCACCTCATGTTTACAATCCTGGGAGTGCGCCAAGGAGAGTGACTGGTTGTGTGTGTGTCTCTCTACAGTGTGTGGCGGGAGTTGATCCCGGACAGCAAAGATCCACACACTGTATTCACACACTGTAGTCAGAGGACAGAAATCCAACCAGGTACATAACCCAATGGAAGGATGTGCATTTGATAAGCTGCAAGGCTGAAACTCTGTCATAGCATAAAGATTGATGTTAACTTGTAAAAGATTGATGGCATAAAGGCGGAGCGGGCACACCAGAGGCTGGGCATAGGACGGGAATTGCAATAACTGGATGAATGAGATTACCCGGAGGTATCCTCTACAGGCATGAGGACTTTGACTGGCTAATGGAGTGTAATGTGGTGAGAACAATCCACACAGGGTGGGACTGAAAGTAGGCCTCGGTGCCAAAATAAAAATTGCTCCTGTTAAAAAATTAAAAGCTAAAATAGTGTCCCATGTTTGCAAATCTGGGGCACTTTTGATTTTCTAAAGATAGGCTGTATAGGTGGTGGTTCGCAAGGCATGGGCGATTGCATAGACTTGAGCTTGCTGGAGCAATGTTTGTTTGAATATCAGGGAAATCACCAGTAAAAACTGGCCCAGCAAGCCATAAAACAGGCCTACAACCAGCCAAAAAAAACGGCTGTATACTGACCTGTCATGACAGTGCTTCTGGCACTGCCTGATTGCCCTGTAGGCCAGTCTGACTCTGAATCCACACACTGCACCACACACTGACAAGCACATCAATAAAATGAGGGATACAATGAAAGTTTATTTACAGGTCATGACTTGGATGCTGTTTGATCATAGGAGCATGCTTGTAGTGGTGGAGCATGCGAGGAGAGCCTAGCCTGCCTGCTGTGTTTGCACTGTCAAATATCAAATGCCTACAGAGTAAGAGACTGGATTATTTGTTGGAGTGGGTGATACCCCACTTCAAAGAATAATACCAATCCCTGTCAGGTTGAACCACTAAAGTCACGAAACAAACTTGTGCTTATCCCTCTGGTGTCCTGGAGGCAATGTTTAAAGTGCTTATGCAGCATTCAAACAGTGATAAAGTGAGCACACAACACAAGGAAAATCCCAAACTAGCCTACAAAAATAGAGTACATTTAAATAAATAAAATTACGTAAAAATGACAACAATCCAATCAGTAGAACTGGAGTGATTAATTTTTCAGGTTTAAAAACAGCCCCATATGTGGGTATCGGGTCAAGACCGAGCCAAGGACAAAGCGCCAGTTCACACTGACCGCGATGGAGCAGGGGTCAGATACACGGCCATGTTAGCCTCACTAGAAGTTTTAACTTCTGACTTTGTTGCATGGATGGTGTGAAGCAGCTCTGCGGGGCTCCGAGTCACTCTGCATTTGATCCTGTGAGGCTTCAGCCAGGTGCTGCGTGGCTCTGTGGGTGTCTGCGTCACTCGGTGTTGGATGCGGTGACACTATCGGTGAGGATCTGCTAGGCTCTGTGGGGCTCTGCATTGCTCTGCGCTGAATCTGGTGAAACCTTTAGTTAGTCAGGGAGAAGTGCACTCTGACTCCAGACATGGGTACAAGACCTGGAGGACAACACGTGGGGGTCAGGACCCACTCGCACAGAGGCCAGCAGAGGTGACCAGGTCAGATAAAGTTGGGTCTGGTCAGCTGGGAAGCAGGAAAGGCCTCTGGAACTTGTTATGTCCCTGTAGTTCACACAGGAGGCCAACCAGCTGACCCTAGAAGTCACTTCTGGGGTCCTGGTTTCAAGGTAAGCAGGTCTAGTCTTCCTTCAGGATCTTCATACAGGAGGGCAGTCTTTCTTCTGGTCTTCACATCTACACAGGTCCAGGAGTGTTCTGATTTCAGGTTCTGGGGATGCCATTTTTGTGCCGAGTGCCAGCCTCTGGGTTGGGGGCACCCCTTTGTCTAACTTTAAAGCTGGGTTGGTATAACACTAAAACTGGTTTTGGTCTGTTCCTCTCCTTTCCCTGGGTTTGGCTTGAGCTAGTCTAGTGAAACAAAGGACAGGCAGGTCCAGGTGTGAGAAGTATCTGCCAGTGACAAGGTAAGCTACTTCTGATGTCAGGAAGGGGCTGGGGACAGCCCCCAGGCAACCCTTTGAAGTGCAATCAAGGCAGGGTCACAGCTGCTCCCCAGCCATCCTGTTGTGAAGACCCCCACCTCCCTATGCACAGGATCTTTGTCCACTGTCTGGGAGAAATACACATGCTGCCACAGGAGAGCCATTAACAGTCAAGAGACCCTGGACACTGGCAGAAAGGCACATTTGGCTTATACTGTAAAATGCCAACTTTCTCAAAGTGGCATTTTCAAAATAGAAATTTAAAACCTGATTTTACAATCAGGTTGAATATTACATTTCTATTGCAATGAATCCTTGAATCCTTGTTCTAGCTAGTTCCAAACTGAAGTTATGCATTATGAGGAGTTATAATGTAACCCAATGCTTTTCTACTGCAGAGCCAGCCTTACTGCAGTGAAAAATGGCTTTGGAGGTTTTTTGCTGCCAGGACATGTAAAACTAAAGTGCACATGTCCTACTTTTTAAATACCATGCACCCTGCCCTATTGACATTTATAGCGTACCTTAGGGGTGATTATAAGTATTAAAAAGGAAGGTTTAGGCCTGGAAAGAGCTTTATATTAGTGTAAATGTTACAATGCACTCTAAGTGTTGACTCAAAGAAACCAACATTTAACAAAAGTAACAATACAACACAATATTAGTACACATGTAGTAGTGTGCTACTCTGGAGCGAGCACTGCCAATGCTTGTACAGCCATGTAGGCACAGCTGGTGCGTGCAAGTTGACTAGTCCCACAGTGCACCACTGCAGTGGCCCTAACATTTAAAAGTGAATAGTCTTTGATATTGTGTTTTAACAAACGAGTCCTTTTTCAAAACAATGCAGACGCTTCTTCTATGTTATAAACAGTTTATTGTGAACAGAAATGTTACTTAATTTCCATAGTGCAAATACAAATGTTACTCCACACTTGTAGAAAGGAATTATATCTCACTCAGAACATCTTCTTGTAATCAAATTTGATGAGATGACCCAATCCATTTCGGGTGAAGCACCCTTTGTCAAGGGTAACTGTGAATTAAATTAGAAACAACTGGGGTCAAAAGACGGGCAACATGCAGGAGAGCCATAACAATTGGACAGTGAGTGTGTCCTGAATGCCAAGACATAGAAGAAAGAAGAATCCACTGAATAACAAAAAAGGGCCTGTGTGGTGAGCCATGCTGATTTGTGCTTTCCATGCAGAGGAAAGTGACAAACAGTTAGTAATTCAGCCTGTTGGGGAAGATGCAAAGTGCGCATGACGGTTTGACCTACCCTCTTGGGCTGGTCAAACAGTCATGCGCACTTTAGAGTGTGCTTTACACTCGCCCCCTGCACTGGCCAGCCCGGCCAACCCGCCCCGCCCCGCACCCGAGCAGGAAGGAAGACTAAAACGATCATAACGTTAGTTATTACCATTTTAGTTTTCCTTTTTTACAATCTTCTCAGAGCAGTGGGACGACGCTCCTCTGCCTTAACAGACGAGTTGGCGCTGTACTTGTAGCATAATATACTAGAGACACATCTAAATTAAATATGCCAATATACCACATTTAAAAAGGAGAACACAAGCATGTACTTGTAGCATAACATACAAGAGACACAAGTAAATTAAATGTGCCAATTGGGTGTATACCAATTTTACCACATTTAAAAAGGGGAACACATGCACTTTACCACTGGTTACAAGGAGTAGAGTGCACAGAGTCCTGTGGCCCACTGAAATGGATTCAGTCAAAGAAGGCAAACATTTAGGGAATGTCACACAAAAGACAGTCATTTTAAACATACAGATATAATATGTCACCAGCATGTAAGGATCTTACATCCTTTGTAGTCTGCAGAGTCACCAAAATACAAGAAGGCAAGGCATCACTTGAGAGGAACTTGGTGTGGAAGAGGTACAAAGAACCCTAATGCAAACAAATGAAACGAGTCCCCTCCTCATGGGTAGTGCAAGGTCGCCGTTAATGGAGCGCCGTGGGCCCTTCACACCCAGTGCTTAACTTGAGCCGTGGTTGCAGTTGGGGCACACCGGCACTCAATTTTGTGGACCAGAACTTATTTTTCCTTATCAGATATTGACCGCGAGCAAGAGGACAAACACACAAACGAGAAAGAAGGAGGAAGAGAAAGATGGAAACATAGGCACAAGTAGGGAGAAAGCAGGGACCAGCAAGAGTGAGAGAAAGGGGTGGCCTACTAGCCCTGTCTTGTAATGTAGTAAAGAGGCCTGAGGAATGGGTCGACACTATGTAGCCATGGTATTCGGTGCACCGATTTTTAACAGAGCCACCAGAGCAGGGCTTTAGGTGCCGCCTCTTATATGGTGGTTGAGAATCTAGAGCACGTGCTGCGCTAATGGCAGCCTTGTACCTGGTGGGAAAGAATCTAGAGCAAGTGCTGCGCTAATGGTAGCCTTATACCTGGTGGAAAAGAATCTAGAGCACGTGCTTCGCTAATGGTAGCCTTGTACCTGGTGGAAGAGAATCTAGAGCAAGTGCTGCGCTAATGGTAGCCTTATACCTGGTGGGAGAGAATCTAGAGCACGTGCTGTGCTAATGGTAGCCTCGCACCTTGTGGGAGAGACTCTAGAGCATGTGCTGCGCTAATGGTAGCCTAGTACCTGGTGGGAGAGAATCTAGAGCACGTGCTGCGCTAATGATAGCCTTGTACCTGGTGGAAGAGAATCTAGAGCACGTGCTGGGGCTAATGGTAGCCTAAGCCTTGTGCCTGGTGGGAGAGAATCTAGAGCACGTGCTGCGCTAATGGTAGCCTTGTACCTGGTGGGAGAGAATCTAGAGCACGTGCTGCGCTAATGGTAGCCTTGTACCTGGTGGGAAAGAATCTAGAGCAAGTGCTGCGCTAATGGTAGCCTTATACCTGGTGGAAGAGAATCTAGAGCACGTGCTTCGCTAATGGTAGCCTTGTACCTGGTGGGAGAGAATTTAGAGCAAGTGCTGCGCTAATGGTAGCCTTGTACCTGGTGGGAGAGAATCTAGAGCACGTGCTGTGCTAATGGTAGCGTCGCACCTTGTGGGAGAGACTCTAGAGCATGTGCTGCGCTAATGGTAGTCTAGTACCTGGTGGGAGAGAATCTAGAGCACGTGCTGCGCTAATGGTAGCCTTGTACCTGGTGGGAGAGAATCTAGAGCAAGTGCTGCGCTAATGGTAGCCTTGTACCTAGTGGGAGAGAATCTAGAGCACGTGCTGGGCTAATGGTAGCGTGGCACCTTGTGGGAGAGACTCTAGAGCATGTGCTGCGCTAATGGTAGTCTAGTACCTGGTGGGAGAGAATCTAGAGCACGTGCTGCGCTAATGGTAGCCTTGTACCTGGTGGGAGAGAATCTAGAGCAAGTGCTGCGCTAATGGTAGCCTTGTACCTAGTGGGAGAGAATCTAGAGCACGTGCTGGGCTAATGGTAGCCTAAGCCTTGTACCTGGTGGGAGAGAATCTAGAGCACGTGCTGCGCTAATGGTAGCCTTGTACCTGGTGGGAGAGAATCTAGCGCACGTGCTGCGCTAATGGTAGCCTTGTACCTGGCGGCAGAGAATCTAGAGCACGTGCTGCGCTAATGGTAGCCTTGTACCTGGTGGGAGAGAATCTAGCGCACGTGCTGCGCTAATGGTAGCCTTGTACCTGGTGGGAGAGAATCCTTCTGTATCATGGCATGTCTTTCTCTACTCGGACTGTGGCTGGCTGCGCATGGCATGATTTTGCCTCCCCTGGCAGCTCCCACTTTCACTGCCTCATGAGCGCATGTGCTGTTTCCACCCATTCATATTGTTACTCACGTCTCGGCTGTGCACCCCACAGAGCTTTCCGTCCCTTGCCATAGGCATCACACCGCCAAGAGCCGCCTTCGACCCGCTGCACAGCGGTGACTCATGTGGCTCCTCGCGGGGAAACATTTGCTCCCCAGCGGGATGAAATGCTGAGTCATGTTTTCGCTCTTCTCGCGCAGAGTGGAAAGGAGTGTCTACAAAGCCAGGAGCGTGAGGGGTGTTCATAATCACCGAGGCATCTCTGCCAGGCGCTGACATCCGTGCACGGCCTCCCATGCTAACTCTATGCGTGAATCTCTTGCGCATAGTCAGTGTTTGTCATTTCTGATGTTATAGCCAAGTACTCATCCTAAGCGATGTATTCTGCTTCTTAATTATGCTCCACAGCTTTTCATCTGCAAAATCCATATACATTGGCTTGTTTCCTAGAATGGAATTATATTATTCGGCAATACCGTTGCCAATGAGCCTGTCTGTTATCGAAAAGAAGCTAAGTGAATCTGCCCTGAAGGCGGGGAAGAACGATGAAACTCGCAGTGCAATAAAGGTCTTTGATACCTAAGTAGAGTTTAATAAACGTGTCTTGATGCCACTGGGCACAGTACATGCTATGCTATCGGTATAAACTCAACACGAAGGAAAGCAAACAGCTTGAAAAGGTCCGGATGATTGGCGTAAACTGTGCGAAGGAGGTCTACACGTGTCCAATCTTCATGACTCAAGTAGGGTGTGCGAAATTCACATAATTTCCCTTTGAATTGCTACACGAAATTTCAGTGAATTTATGTAAAACTACGCGAAATGCAAATCAAGTGTTAAATCTATTTATTATGCAAAATGCGTCATCGAGTCCATCTTGGCCGTGTTTTTCCCTAAAATATAGCAGTAAATCGTACATAAAGTGAACATCGGCCACTCACGTTCTGTTTGTTCATGTTTTTCCTGTGCTCCCACCAGAGGCAGCTCCTCCGCTAAGGCGGAGGAACGTCGCCCCACTGCTCTCAGAGCAGTGAAAAGAAGGGGAAAAATAAATGAATAATAACGACGTTATTATCATTTTATTTTTTATTGCTGCAGGACTGGGTTAGGGCGGGGTTGGGCTGGAGGCACAGGGAGGAGGGATGGTTTATGCACACTAAGGGGCATATTAACAAGCCAGGCGATAAAATTATCGCCGCTTTAGCGTCAGAAAACTGCCGCTAAAACGGCGATAATGGGCTTGATAATATGCTCTATGGAATTCCAATTGAAGCCCATGTTAGACGTCCTTCACATTTAACATGGGCTTCAATTGGAATAATTTTATCGCCTGGCTTGTTCATATGCCCCTAAGTGTGCATGATTGCTTGGCCAGCCGCCTTATGCCAGCCAAACAGTCATGCGTACTTAGCATGTTCTCCATTGCACTGTAATACACAGCCTGGGTGGAGAACATGCACAGGCTTCGTGACCCCCTCTGAGCGCCAAACCAAGGCTCTCAGACCAATCACAATGCTGCATTGTAGCATAGTGATTGGCTTAGGGGAGCCTCTGTGCTTCCGGGACTCATCAGTAATAACGGAGGAGGGACGGAGGTGGCCACAAGGAGGGAAATTGTTTTAAAAAAAATATTTGGTTCCCTGCCCCTGTGCCCCTGTTCCCTGCCAACCGTCACTGGCACCCACAGCAGGATTTTTTGCTGAATTAACGGAAAGTTACGCAATACGGCATAATGGCGTAATTTCAGGCATTTCGCCTAAAAACTGTAAAACAAAAAGCTGGAAATTAAGCAAGATTGCGCTGGCGTAAGGAAAATTTCTCCTTGGCCTAGCCTCAACATCTTGAATAGGGAGAGCGACGGTTGTAGTTGTTCAGTGGTCATTCAGGGCTACCCTCATTACCACCGCAACACATTTCACCATATAAATGACTTTAACTTGCAAGATAGGTTTTTCCACATTGACATCAGTGTATTTTCAGTCTCCTTTGTGCAGATTCTCTACCCGTCAATGTATGCGATGTTTGTGGATATATGTAAGTCGAAGCTGGGTGTAAATCAGTGGAGCGCTGCACGGTTAAAGGGAGGCGGTGGGATACATGATTGTGAGGTAGGAATGGACTAGGTGCAGTGGTGGAGAAGAAAAAAACGAAGGATAAGGAGAATAGGTGGGAGAGAGTCAATGGATCTGAAATGCAATAGGACTGGGGGTGAGGGAAGAAGACAAGATGTGGCCAGAAGTCTGCTTTTTTTCAAACAAATACAATTAATTGATTAATTTCCTTCACTTGTCTTTCCTGTTCACCCCTTAAATAGTTGGCTTAAAGACTGCGGGGCTTATTTACAAGCCCCTTGCGCTGCCGGTATGTCACTATTTCCCATATTCAAAGTGACGCACCGGTGGCGCAAGGCCTTGTAAATAAGCCCCTGCATGTCTTAGAACTTCCCTCTGTAATATATATCGGAATAAGGGGCATATGTACAAGGAGTCAACGCCACCGTAGCGTCAATTTTTGGACGTTACAGCAGCTTCTTTTTATCGCCTTATTTACAAGTTACTGCTAACCTCAGTTAGGGGCAGTTTTCTGACGAAAACATGAATTTTTAAGAACGCTACTTCTGTTAGTGGAAGTTAACGAAAATGAGATGCAAGGTAGGCCTTCCCGTGCAAAAACTGCTTCTAACACCACTTTGCGATATTTACAAGAAATTCCTTGTATGGTGCAAAACCAAAAAGACGGCCTCTAAATGCAGTTGGAGGCAGTTTTTTAAGACCAGAAAATAGCTGGTCTTAAAAATGGTGCAAACACTTGGGGCCTCATTTCAGAAGGTTTTGGTGCTGGACAGCACTGCAAGCAATGTTGCTGTGCTGCCCTGCGACAAAACTACAGGACAGGAATGCGCACCATCAATAAGATAGGGCGCATTCCTGGGTCTCATTCATGAAAAGTGTTGCATCGCTGCAACAAAACAGCATTGCAACACTTTTCACTACGCTCTTCTTGCGACACCATGGATGCGCTGTATTCACTGTATGGCGCTCCATGTCACAATCAATGACAGATACGTCTGGAATGCTGACGAATCTGTCAGCGCTAAAGTCACGCATTGCTACAGTTGTGTCACAAGCATGACACAACTCCGGTAATGCATGAGAACAGACTATCCCTGGGGCACTGCGTCACCATTACGCCTGCCATGAGGCAGGCGTAAGGTACTGACACAGTGGCATGCTACAATTGTTGTAGTGAAATCTGATGGATTTCTCTGCTCCACTCCTATGAGGCTTTGTTGCGTGGGAACACCCACTCTGCATACATCATACCTGATGCAAGTATAATGTGGCACAGGTCTTCACAAGGTCACGCATGTGCCTAGATGTGTCACTTTGCAAATACGGTGCAACGTGTTGGAAGAATCATGCTGCAAGTAAGTCAAGGAAATGACGCACTCGCGGGGTGAAACTGTCAGAAGGGGCTCATTAATTAAGCCCCCCTGTCTTTTTCTCTTACGCTGGTGCACAATGGCTGCCAAATGCGCCAACGCAGGCACCCTTGCGCCATGGTGCAAAGGGGACTGTGATGCGAAGTTGATTGATGTTGTGGCTCCATCACTTCACGAGACGTCTGCAGGTGGGGCTAGACTAGTGGAGCGCAGGAGTGAACTAGTTGGCCTTCTTGGAGTGTTCTTTGCGTGTTTTTTCGTGGGGGGTGCTAGAGTGTCAGCGCAGTTGGAGATCCATCGGTGGAGGTTGCGCACTGCGGTGTTGTCATCTGTGAGCGTTGGCGGAGTGGTGGAACGGAGGGAGTTGACCTTGATCTAGCTGTGAGGGGGTGATGATGGCAGTGGTGTATGGTGGGCATGGTGAAGACGTGATGTATACAATGATGGTCGGTTCTAGAGAGTCCGGTCGTGTGGCTGTACTTGAAGTTCCAGCTGGCGCAGATGACATGCCCAAGTGTGTGTCTGGCTATGTGGGTTGGTGGGGTGACCAGCTTCTTGAGTCTGATGTTGGTGAGGTTCCCCAGGAGGGGGGTGGTGTTCTAGCAACTGGGGTTGTCCAGGTGGAACGTAAGGTCTCCAACCAGGATGTAGTCGGTGGATGGGAGAGCCTGGGGTGCAAGGAGGTCACAATGGCATCAGTGAATGGTGGTCCATAGCCTGGGGAGCCTGTAGATGAGGGTGCCGCAGAGGATGGTGTTGAGGTTGGTCCGGATCTGGAAGTGGAGGTGTTCCATGGTCACCGTTGGGTCATTAGAGTGCTTGGTCAGTCGGAGTGTGCTCTTGTAGACGATGGCAATGCCTCCTCCTGGATGGTCGGGGTGGTCCTTGCGGGTGATTTAGTAGCCATCAGGGATGGCGATGGGGATGTCTGGTCCGGAGTAGAGGTTGATCCAGATTTTCATGAAGAAGTCGATGTCTGAAGAGGTGGCGTTGATAAGGTCCCAGATGTCTGTGGCGTATTTGTGAAGGGACCGCACGTTGAGGAGGATGGAGTTGAGCCGATCAGGTGCGCTGTTGGTCGGCTGGGTGTGCGGTATGTTGATGTGGCAGAATTTGCATTTTCAACAAGCTCAGGGTGCAAGGATATTCTTCAGGGATGCTAGATGGCAAACAGCATGACGTCCATGTTTACGGGTGAGGAGGGTGCTGGCGTTGTAGCTGTGGAGTATCCGAGAGGCAGGATCCCTAGTGCTGGGCACGGTACAGGGCCGGATGGACCCAGACGGGCTTGCCTTTGGCTTCCCTTTGGCGCACCAGTGGCACACCCACTGCGCATGGCCGCACAGCCTCCACCATTAAGTAGTGCTGCAGGGGGGCTGGACAGCTGTGAGGCGGGAAACGCAGGAAAGGACACTGGATGGGGGACGCGGGTGATCACAGTGGCAATGAGGGGGAGGATAGGGAAGAAGAAACTGCAAAAAAGCACAGGAGAACAAAGCCAAACACAGCAAAGATAAACAATAAAGAAAAAGGTAGGAAAGCAATGTCGAAGAGCAGAAAGATGAACCCAAACAGCAGACGAGAGGGACAGGAGGGCAGTCAAGCTGCAGAGCAGTGACGCTCTACCTTGGACCGCAAGGATGAGGCGCAGGCAGAAGCCTGCGGGGGAAGGAGGGACTCGAACACCTGACCTCCGCGTGAGAGGAACCAGCAGCAGATAGGGACAGCAGCAACCAGATGGTACAGAACTGTGGAAAGAGGAAGTGCACTAAGGGTTAGTCCCTCGTACACCCAAAAGCAAACTAACAGGGGGCAAGGAAAGGCAGCACCACCCGGTTGCCTCTTCTGATCTGACAGTGGTGACTAGAATCCGTGTTCCCCAGTTCCACCGTGAGTAACAGCGGATCAAAATTCATACCCAAAGGCCTGGGCCAGAACCTGCCCCGTGCCCCTGGCACTCACTGCCACCTATGGCCGTTCTCAGCGAATTGAGCGAGTTAGTGGAGTCCCCCACCAGTCTTGTCCGGTGCCCTTGGTGATGTAGGGCAGCCGCAGTTCAGGGATTTTTCAGGGCATGGTGTGCGTCACCCACAGATGCTAGGCCTGGGCCCAACTCACCCCCGGGCCTCCTCCGCTATGCGTCCCACCTTCTCCTCACCTGGACATTGACACCGGGGCTCAATGCGCTGCACTCTCTCCAAATCTGTGAGTCAGCCAGCAGGAGCCTCAGCCAGGTCGGATTTCACAAGTCTGGGTACAGCAGTCGCCGCCAAGTCCACTGGGGAACCTCCCGATGCAGGTGTGGCAACAGGGCCCCCTTAGGCGCAAAGATGCAGCACTCCCGCCACACAAGTTTAGTACAGTTCAGGAGCCTCACCCTCCACAGCGTCCGGCCAGCACAACATCCTATGGCATGTGATGCAGAGAGGCGCGGCACACCATTGATATTCTCCTCCGTGCACCCTGTGGTAGTGGTGGATCGTAGTATGCGATGCAGACCTCCCTACATTGGTGTGCAGGAGCACTTTTACCATTGTCAGCTACAAGGGCTGCAAGGCATTCTTCCCACACAGGTCAGCAACATGTCTCCATGCGACATGCCAGATGTCACCACCAGGTATGGGCGATCACCGTGCCTCAATGTCTACCACCACGGGCTAGCGAATCCACAGCACCTCTGCATCCCACTCCGGGTCCCAGAGGCGGCCCAGCGAGGTCTCCGGGCCTCGGGGACTGTCCGTGCTTTCAAGGTTTTGGATGCAATGGTGCTGCAAGGAGTGCGCAATGAAAAGTGATGCATCACTGGTTTGGCACAGCGATGCACCTCTTTTCATAGATGTAGCCCTGAATTTCCTCTTCCAATGTGACTCTGGCTGGTCAACCTGACTTTTGGGGGGCTTGGAGTGGTGTTGATCTGTGCTGTACTTAGCCCTGGCTGCCCCAGTCTGCATTCCATTGGTTTTATTTCCTATTTTTCATTGGCGGTGGACTTTTAGGCTATTTTTGCCTCTGGAGGCAAAAAAAGTCACACTGGGCTGACTAACGTGAGTTTTTTCGCCGCAAATGGGCCTTTCGTAAGTTTTTGCCCACTAATGTCAGAATTAGTATCGCCTTCACGCTAGTGTTACCGGCAGTTTTCACTGCGGCTACCTGATACTATTGCCAAGTAGTGGCGTATAGTAAATAAATCGCCAACAGGGCGATAGTTTTTGTTGACAGGCCGCTTTAAGAAAACTGCCGCTAACTAGCGTTAGAGTTAGTTAGCAGCAGTTCTTGTAAACATGTCCCTAAATGTCATGATTCCCCAGCCTTTTAAAATAGTATTTGTTATACTGGTATTATAGACCCTGGAAGGTTAAATGGGGAAGCATATTATGGTCTCTGTGTAGCAGGAAGACTACAAGTTACATGTAATGAGGGCCAAAGTAAGGAAGGTGCAATACTGATCTTCTATGCTAGTGATGGATGGCTCATCTGCGGCTAAGCAGTAGTGGTGGGCAGAACTTGCAGAGTTTCATTCCATGGAATTCCGAGGAGTTACATAAAATCTTCACAAGATTCCGCGAAGTTCCATGAGTGGGTGTAATTTGGCATGTCGCACTGCTCATGCTGTTTCATAGAGCAGTCCACTTGTTCAGTGTTATAAAATCAGCGTGAATGGCAGCATGTCAGAGGGCGCTGCTTTATTCTGCTGCTCGAGTAGATTGTCCACCCACCACAACCCCCGCCTTTAGAAATCTCACTGGGAGGCATTCTAGTCCCTGAAAATCACAGCAGAGGATGAAAATTCTTGCTTGCACTTGCCAACTTAACGCTGGAGAGCAGCATGCGAGAAAAAACTCTACAATGCTGCAGTTGGTGGAGTTTCGCTGGAACTTGGCTTTCCAGCGGAGCACAATATTTCACCCACCCCTACTAAGCAGCTGAAAGGTTTACTGAGAAGACCCAGTAAGGTGGTTGAATTAGTGGGATAAACATGAAAATTTAACCATAGAAAAAAATGATTACATTTGGGTAGCAAAACTATCTGTATACGTCCAATAAGGGGTGAGCCAGTTGCTATAGCAACTTCCCTCAGGAGGTACAAAGGAATGTACACAGTATAGAATGGGTCAGGCTGTGTGAGTAGATGGTAAATGAGTAGAGAAGAAAGAAGGAGGGGAAGATGAAGAATGTAATGTCTTTGTTGGATCCTAGTTGAGCAGAATTATGTGAAGTGACTCATTATGGCTGGGCATGCATGTGTGATGTTCAGGGTGCACTAGCAGCTCTGATGGCGCTGGACGTGGGGCCAGAAGAATAGTACTTGGAAGTCAACAGAATTAAAAATGTAAAATAACATGTTAGTGTGATGCTCGAGACATAGGCTCCCGGTGGCATCGTTATGTTTTAATCCAACCAAGTGTACCCTAAAATAAAAGAAACCCCTGGGTTTGCACTTAGGTTGTTGTAGGATAACAACTGGACCCCACATATGACCAGAACATTAATATTCTGATCTCCTCTCTAATGAGGTTGAGACCACCATGTCAGTATCATCTTAACAAGGTGGGTCGGGCTGGCCGATGATGAAGCATGCCGCAAAAAAGTGAATGAGGCCTTTCCGTCCAATATCTTTATGCTTTTTTGTGTGGTCAGTATTCTGTAACGCATAGTTTTTCTTATTCCTGAAAGAGAACAGGAATATTAACTGTTAGTGAAAGCCATTTCTTGCAGATATAAGTGTGCATGCTCTTTCTAATTTCCTGAAAGAAGCATGGTGTAATTCCTAATTGAGGATGCAGGACACATGTAGTGAAGCTGCTGAAAGTATAGGATACATTTATTGCCAAATATTGGACAGAAGTGGATGAGCTAACTGATTTGCAAATGGAAAGATAAGGTCATGTTTCAGCGTCAAAAGGTTAATTATGAAATTTAGAAAGATAGCAGAGAGTGATGATAACTTTCATCTAGTAATAGCCGTTTGGTGGGAGTAGTGATACGAAGAGGGCAAATGATGGTCATTATGACGCGGACATGAAAGGATGGAATGCCACCATCCATCTTATTACGTTTTGGTTCATTATCTATTAGGAAATACTTTGTACATATACAATATTGGAAAACAGAAGTAGGTTATATGATATAACAAGGAGATGTACTTTGCCCTACAATATTATAATGCAATTATAGAAATGATATCCTGTTGTATAGAGCTAGCTCTGGTATGGTCTGGAAAGAGCAGCATACTCAGACTTTGAAGGTCACATCTTTGAAAAATCTAATTATTTGTTGAAACTTGGTGATTACAGTTCATACCAGCAATTCAGACTAAGGAAATATAATTATGGCCGGACTAGCCTATTTCCTCTAGCAGGTTCTCACATAAAGAAAATAAATACATATTTTCAGTTTCTCTGCAGGTCTATAATCATCAGGCTGTTTGGGCAGCAGCTGCCTATCAGCTCGACTGAATGCCCCGCCAACTTTCTGTGTCTACTATGAATAGAAATTAATGATTTTTTAAAAGTTATTTCATTGCAATTTGGAAGGATAGCATAATTGATTTCCATGGTTCAGTTTGATTTACTGGCAAATAATGATTGCATCATTTTCATGAAAATAACATAGCTGCCAATTTACTGGTGATAGGCTATGAGCAGGTCAGGAGCAGTGAAAAATGGTCTCCGCTTAGTAATAACCCAAGAGTGGATTGCAAGAGGAATTCTGCCTCCAGTTTTATTCCTCACGTATGGATGTGATTATGAAAGACACCTTCTATAGATGATTATCTGTATTTATGTTTACATGTATTCTGTATTTGCATTGCGTAAACGTATCCAAAAGGCAGTGGTGTATTCCAAATGTCAATGGCAAATATGCATTAGAGTGATTGGAGAGGTGCATGGCTTGTTGGAGCAGAAGTGGACTGGAACAAGGTTGAAGGTGACGGGAGGAAACAGGGATGGCATGCTAAATCCTGTGTGCATAGATGAAGAAGGTCTGTTGTATTGTTTTTACTTCTTTACACTTCTTTGCCTCCAGTCACATGGTGTCCTAGCTGCGGTGTATGAAAGACACTGGAGATGGTGAGCTTGTCAGCCAGATAAGTGAGGGTGTTGGTCTTGATGGCTTTGTAAATGATTCATCTGGGTTTGAAGATGGCATGGGCCAGCAAGGGTGCCAGTGGAGATCCGTCAGGATTGGGGAGATGTAGTGTATTTCTTGAGACCCTTGATGAGACATGCAGCAGTGTATAGGATGCCTTTAAGGGGGGCGGGGCATGAGTGGAGTCTAGGAGGCCATGGCGATAGGCAGTACCACCATCCTCACATAGGAGTACAAGGGCTTGAAAAGCAGTTCAGAAGCCTAATTAACAGAGGAGCAGTTTTAATGTTTTTAATAAAGCAAGCTGGTATCAAGCCACCTTTGATTTCTTGGCAATGTGTTCCTTGAGGGTGAGGATGGTGTGATACGTGTGACATTGTGAATCCAAGAGCAGTGAAAGTTGGGGGTTGAATGCATTCAGCTACAGGTCATTAGACTAGTTTGCTGCTTGTTATTTTTGGCAAATGCACTGCATTTATTTGAGCCGGTGCTTGCAGGTGCTCATCACAGGCCCTTAATTGGTTTCCGGTGCTCGGCATCAGCACCTAATTGTCAACACCATACTTAGAACAGACCACCACATGGTGGCCCTGCTCATCTAATTTAGAGATGAGCTGAACAATGGTAGTTCAGGACTACAGCAATCAGTAAAATTGCTAATACCTGCCTCCCCAGCCATTCCTTTAGCTTTGAGGGCCTGGAATAATCGGAACTGTCACATTTACAAGAGAGAGAGATGATTAGTAGTTGTTATGGCAGTGCTGACAAGGGTGATGGGTGGTGCAATCTGCAGAGGCCGCCTGGTCAGAGCACTGGCACTTAATATTTTACAAATTAAGCACTGGGCAAATGCCAGGAATTCTGTGTTGATGGGGTTGAGATTTAGTCAGGTGCTGGACATCCAGCTCTCTAGGGGGTGCATGCAGTGCTCAAAGTGTAGGATGTCTGAAGTCGAGGAGACCCTCAAGCAGAGTTGTGATCAATGGCATATTGGTGAATTTTGATGCTGCTGTCAATGAATACAGCTCCAAGGTGTTACATGTAGAGGTTGAAGATGACAGGAGACAAGATGGAATTACGATGAACTCCTCAGGTAAAAGGAATTCTTGTGTGGCCTAACTGTGCCCATCTTACCAAACTGGTGTTGGTTGAATAGTTAGGAGAAACAGTGAATATTGCCGGTGATTCCCATTCAAGACTTTAGTGTGTGGATGAGGATGGGATGGTCGACAGTGTGAAGGCAGCTTAGAGGTCAAGCAATATCAGGAAGCAGAGATCACCTTTATCTGTGGTCAGGAAGGCACCATTTTTGATCTGTACGTTAGCTGTCTTTTCACTGAAGCGGGATCTGAAGACTGGCAGTAGTGCTGGTCATAAGATCTTGAAGTTGGTTGTGTACTTCTTTTTTAATAAATGTACTGATGAAGACTAGGCGAAAGATGAGCTGGTAATTGGCGAGTTCATCGGGTTTTAGGCAAAGATTAACAAACGCTGTGTGTTGGGTTTGCATTCGTTTTCTAACGCAAACCTATCATAAAGCATTCAGGCACGATTTACAATCAAATGCAAATTAAATTTGGATTGGATTGTAACCCAAAGTAACGCAAAGTTGCACTGCCTTGCATCAGAGCGGTAATCCATGGGTGTTGCATGGGTTTTTCCATGCAACCACCCATGGGTTTTAACGCAAATCCTTATCTACAAAGAATTGAACACAGGCATAATGAGAATTGTTTTTATTTCTCCTAGTTTTCCCCACTTTGCAGGTATGCTGCATTGTACAGTACTCATACAGAGTGTGATACACCTTTAAGAATAATATGTGTACTGGAAAAGATCCTTTTCAGTGCAAAAACTATGCTTCAGACAATGCAGACATCCTTGCACTATGGCTGCCTAAAGTGTGTCAGCACAGGGAGAAAGCAGAACAGTGGCACGTCTGAGTAGATATAATACTGTTCTGCTCACTTCTGTTCACTCAACGCACTGCAGCAACGTTACTTGCTGCCCTGCGTTGCTCTATGTAAATCTGTACCCTGTATGCCTTTCTGCATTTAGAGAAGAGTCATGATAAGACATTATCTACACATGAGGTGAGAGCTGCGAGAGACAGGGCTTCGTAGTGCAACCATTGTGGGCCATGGGAAGGGATCGATCTCAGAAGAGAAGCAGGCTTGGTGTTGTCTGTCTTTTTTCACTGAAGAAAAGATTGATGGCATCGGCACTTGTCTGTGGAGTGTGAAATAGGAGGGTCAGGTGGAGCAATGATGCAGTGCTTTGGTGTCCTGAAGTGTGTTCTGCTTCATTAACGGGTTTGTACCTATTACTTGGCCGTAGCTAATGTGACGAGTTGGCTGTGTGTTGGAAGCAATGTCTTTGGGGTATCGGGGTGCTGAGGGTTTCAGTTGGAGCGTGGGTGCCAAGAAACACGACAGACAAAGGTCAAATAATTGTTCAGCTTCTCTCTATCAACAGCCTCTGCAGTCTGGTTTAACGTAAGACAATATTGTCACAAAACTTTAGCAAGATTGCTCATGACGAGATTCGAAGTGATTCTATGTTGACTTCATGCATCCATGGCAAACAGCTAGGACATTTCACTGGTCAAGTTAAAATTTTAAAAAACATTTTAGGAAAAAGACCTAATTGCACTGCACTCAGATTCAAAGAAATTGAACACAAAATGATGACATTGCGACTGATGCATAAAAGGCATTGCAAATCCATAAATAGGCGCAAAGCCAATAGGGTTCATGCACAGAAAATATGCAAAGCACTAAGTGCACAAAGATGTTGCACAGTGTGGAAAGCAATCACATTGAAATTTGGGTGGGTCCTTGTTCTGTAAATCCATTTCCAAAAATGTGAGTAATTATTGACTGCTAATAAAAGTATTGACAGCACAATATTACAAATCGTCCTTAGCAATTTGCTTTAGGTATGCACAAAAATACAAATTATGCACAATTTGCACAAAAAGAGAAAACACAAACGCTGCATTTGCCTAACTCAGCACCAAAAAAGTGTAAAATATAAAAGTCATTCTGAAATCCCTCTCATCTAAGCACAATGGCCATATCCTACTTGCTGTTATAACATATATAGCTGCAGGCTGCTGAAAATTAGGCCTATGCGAGATTTCCTTTTACACTACCATAAACTTGTACGAATTTTTGGCTTTTTGCATCACACTTTGTTGGACTTGACCCTTTCTGCAGTATCATCCCGGAAGATTTTGCCTTCACCCTCCTGTTTTCTGAACCCCTTTTTATTGGTTTTTAGGACTATGCACTCTTTACCGCTGCTATGCAGTGCGACAGTGCTCGTGCTCTCTCCTTTAAATATGGTTGAATTGGCTCACATCCGATTGGCACATTTAATTTACTTGTAAGCCCCTAGCAAAGTGCTACTACATGTACCCAAAGCCTGTTAATTTAATGCTACTAATGGGCCTGATGCACTCATTATGCCACCCACTTAAATAGCCCTTTAAACCTGTCTCACGTCTGCCATTTCAGACTGTGTGTGCAGTTTTAGGATGCCATTTCGACCTAGCAAAATAAACTTTTGGTGATACCAAGGCCTGCACGATGTTTCCTTGGCGCAGGCCTTGGCATCCTCAACAACGATGCAGAACTCCGCATTGCAAAATCGCAGCTTCTTCTGAACCAGTACTGAGCAACACATCTCTGATAAAGGATTTTGCATCGCAAGCCCCATGTCAATGGTACCCTCAACGAAAACACAGGATCTCGCATCGCAGCCTCACAGCTCCTCGGACTTGCTTCTGCGTGACACATCCTTGACGCAGGATCTTGCAACGCTCTGTAACCAGGATTTAAGATACTCTTGTTCAGTGGGCCTAACTTGGTCCCTGTATCCAGCCCACACTCCATCGAGGTTGGCCTGAACTTGTGGCCTTGTGCCAGTCGGGTACGACCACATAACCAAAGTTGGCGCTTTGTGCATCTAGGAACTATTTTTACTTAAAACTTTGAAACCTCATATCTCTGGTTCTACTCATTGGATTTATTTTGTTTTGATGGCAATTTTATATATTACATTTTAATCTTTTTTTCTAAATTGTTGTGGGATTTTTCTCATGTTGTGTTTTCACTTTATTACTGTGAGAAGTGCTGCATACATACTTTGCACATTGTTTCTAAGTTGAATCTGACTGTTTGGTTCCAAACTACCAAAGGGTTAAGCAAAGGTTAATTTGGGGTTTGCTTGTGTTTCACCCTGACAGAGAATGTGGTTGCTGCTTGTGTAGGGATTCACCCCCTTCAACCAGTAGCCCAATTTTCAACACACTTTGGGGCAGATTTACTAAAGTGTTACCCAACGCAGCTCAGCAGCCAAAAAAGCTGCACTTCGTTGTGCAGTAGGAAGGGAGCAGGAGAGCACCATATCTACAGAAATATGTCTTTCTCATCCACCCTCCCTAGTGCCGGTGCAGAATTTACCTGTTGTGTGCCATACACACACCTTTGTGCCATAGTGCAAGGGTGTGTGCGAGAATCTAGCATAGGTTTTGTACTGGAAGGTTTTCCTTCCAGTACAAAACACTATGCCTACACAACATTTAAAACTTTTCCTACTTTGCATGTGTGTTGTACAATGCAGCACGCATGAAAAGTCGGAAAAGAAGAGAGAAATAAAAAATTTCTCCTTTTAACACCGTGTTATTTTTTCACACAAAACCCTGTCTCACATATTTGGTATATAAGATTTTGTAGCAAAAAGTGTGGGTAGGTGCATGGGAGCAACCATGTAATGCCCCCGTCACGCTTTGCACTGCTTTGCGTTACTTTTAGTTAATTTCCAGCGCAAAATAAAGTGTTGGGCTCGAAAGTAAATAATAAAAAAACATTTTATGCTGGTTTGTATCACTTTTATGATGCAAAGCCGGTGCAAAATGTTAGTAAATCACCCCCGAAATTCTCAAAATTGTGCCATTATGACGGGTGGCATAATTTTAAAAAGTTCACATAAAAATCCTATTGCAAGAGCAGTGGTGGCTCATCCACTAAGGCAGAAGAGCATCGCCCCCCTGCTCATGTAGCAGTGTTAAAGGAAAAAAAATTATAATAATAAATGTTGTTATCATTTTATTTTTAGTATCTTGCAGCCAGCTTAGGTGGGGCTGGGCTCCTGTGACGTCGAGGGAGTAAGAGTGGTTGCTGCACCTTAAGAGCCCTTGACGGTTCAGCCAGCCATATCGGGCAGGACAAACAGCCATGCGTACTGTAATTTAATGCACAGCCAGGGTGGAGAACATGTACAGGCTGTCAGTCCCTGTCTGAGGGCTGAACCACAACGCTTAAACCAATCATGAGGTTGCTGTCATGGTGACAGCAGTGTCGTGATTGGCTTAAGGAAGCCTGGGTGCTGCTGGGATACAGGAGAACAGCGAGGACGAAGAAGAGACCGGCGGCAGGTAGGACTTGTTTTTTCTTACCCACCCACCTCCATCACCATTACCTACAATCTGCCACAATGCCAGTGTCTGGAAGCGAACAGATATTTGGAGCAATTGTATTTTGCTTGCTATTTTCTAGTGCAAAATTCAGAGTGGTGTGCTTGGATTGAAGTGGAGTGGATTGGAGTGAGGTGGGATGGATTGGATTAGGGTGGGGTGGGTGGGACTGGCATGAGGTAAGGTGGGTGGATTGGAGTGGGGCGAATTCGATTGAGTAGGTTTGATTGGATTGCGTGGGGTGGATTTGGTGGGGTGGATTGCACCTGAGTGGGGTGGAATGGAGTAGGGTGAGCTGGATTGAGTGGGGTGGATTGGATTGGGGTAGATTGGATTGGGGTGTGGTGGATTGGATTGAGGAGGATTGGATCGGAGTGGGGTGGGGTGGATTGGAGTGGGTTGGATTCGATTCGATTAGAGTAGACTGGATTTGAGTGGAATAGATATGAATTGGGTGAATTATGGTGGATTGGACTGGAGTGAGGCTGATTGGATTGGAGTGGGTTGGATTGGATTGGAATGGGGAGGATTTGATTGGTGTGGAGTACCGTAGATTTGATTGGGGTGGGGTGAATTAAGGTGGTTTGAAGTGGTGTTGATTTAACTGGAGTGGGATGCGTGGCTAGGATTGAAGTGGATGGATTGGAGTGGGGTAGGGTGGGGTGGGCTGAATGAATGGGGTAGAGTGGGGTGGACTGAACTGAGATGGGGTGGGGTGGTTCGAATTGGGGTAGAGTGGAGTGGATTGGAGTAGAGTGGAGTGGTGTGGTGTGGATTTAAGTGGAGTGGGGTGGGGTGGATTGGAATAGAGTGCAGTGGATTGGAGTAGAGTCGGGTGGATTGGGGTGAGTTGGATTGGAGTGGGGTGAATTGGGGTGGGTTGGAGTGGGGTGTTGGGATGGGATGGGGTGGATTGGAGTGGGGTGGACTGAAATGGGGTGGAGTGGACTCAAGTGGGGTGGATTGGATTGGAGTAGGGTGGCGTGGGGTGGATTGGATTGAGGTGAGGTGGTTGGATTGGACTGAGTTGGGTTGAGGTGGATTAGGATAGGGTGGATTGGAGTGGGGTGGAGGGGATGGGGTGGTTTGGAGTGGGTTGGATTGAAATGGGGTGGCGTGGGGGGACTGAACTGAGATGGGGTGGTTTGGATTGGGTTAGAGTGGAGTGGAGTGGATTGGAGTAGAAGATACTGTGGTGAACTGGAGTTGAGTGAGGTGGATTAGAGTGGGTTGGATTGGAGTTGGGTGGATTGGAATGGGGTGGGGTGGAGTGGGGTGGAGGGGATGGGGTGGATTTGAGTGGGGTGGATTAAAATGGGGTTGGGAGGACTCAGGTGGGGTGGATTGGTTTGAGGTGGGGTGGGTTGAATTGGACTGGGTTGGGTTGAGGTGGATTGGAGTGGGGTGGAGGGGATGGGGTGGTTTGGAGTGGGATGGATTGAAATGGGGTGGAGTGGGGTGGACTGAACTGAGATGGGGTGGTTTGTATTGGGTTAGAGTGGAGTGGATTGGAGCAGAATAGAGTGTGGTGGATTGGAGTAGAGTGGGGTGGATTGGTGTTAGTTGGATTGGAGTGGGGTGGATTGGAGTGGGGTGGGGTGGAGGGGATGGGGTGGAGGGGTTTGGGTGGATTTGAGTGGAGGTTGATTGAAAGGGGGTGGGGTGAGGTGGGCTTAAGTGGGGTGATTGGATTGGAGTAGGGTGGCCTAGGGTGGGGTGGTGTGGATTGGATTGAAGTGGGGTGGGTTAGGTTGGATTGGATTGGGTTGAGGTGAGGTGGATTGGGGTGGGGTGGGGTGGATTGAGTGGGGTGGATTAGAGCGGGATGGATCAGAGTGTAATGAGTTCCATTGAGGTGGGTGGATTGCATTGATGAGGGGTATATTGAATTGGAGTAGGGTGAATTGGATTGAGTGGAGTGAAGTGTATTGGAATGGTATGGATGAATTTGATTGAGTGAGGTGGATTAAATGGGGTGAATTGGAGTGGGGTGGACTGAAGTGAAATGGAATGGAGTGGAGTGAGGTTGATTGGATTGAGTGAGGTAGATTGGATTGAGTTGGGTGGATTGGATTTGTGTGAACTGGATCGGGTGGATTGAATTGAGGTGGGGTGGATTTGAGTGGGGTGGATTAAAGTGAAGAGGGTTAAAGTGGGGTGGATTGGAGCGGGGTGAATTGGAGTGGGGTCACGTGGACTGGATTTGAGTGGACTGGATTTAAGTGTACTGGACTGAAATGGGGTGGACACGACTTGAGTGGGTTGGATTGGACTAGAGTGGGTTGGGTTGGGTTGGGTTGGACTGGAGTATGTTCGATTGATTGAAGTGGGGTGGAGTGGCGTGGTGTGGTGTGGTGTGAGGGGGGTGTGGATTGGACTGGAGTGGGGTGGGGTGGGGTGGGGTGGAGGAATGTGGTTTGGAGTGGGGTGGATTGGATTGGAGTGGGGTGGATCACGGTGGACTGGACTAGTTTGGACTGGAGTGGATTAAGATGAATTGGATTGAGTGGGGTGAGTGTATTTTGTTCTGGTGTATTGGATAGGAGTGGGTGGGGTGGATTTGAATGGGAATGGGTTGCAAGGGATTGGATTATAGTGGGATGGGTTGGATTGGATTGGTTTGGGTTGGGTTGGATTGGTGTGGGGTGGGGTGAGTTGGATTGGAATGGGATGGATTGGAGAGGGGTGGGTTGAATTTCAGTAGGTTGGGTTGGACTGGAATGGGTTGGATTTGACTGGAGTGGGGTGGATTGGATTGAGTGGGGTGGGGTGGGTTGAACTGGAGTGGGGTGGACTGGACTGGAGAGGGGTGAATAGGATTTGAGTGGGGTGGATAGGATTAGAGTGAAGTGGATCGGGTGGAATGGGATGGGGTGATTAAGATTTGAGAGGGGTAGATTTGTTTGGTTTGGATTGGATTGGTGTTGGGTGGACTGGATTGAGTGGGGTGGATCGTGGTAGTTTGGAGTGGGGTGATTTGTGATGGAGTGGGGGGTTTGAATTGGGGTGAGATGGACTGGACGGGGGTAAAATGGATTGGACTTGAGTGAGGTGGATTGGTTTTGACTGGGGTGGATTTAATTGCAGTGGGGCAGATTGAATTGGAGTTGGACATATTAGATTGGAGTGGAGCAGTTCGGATTGGTGGGGGGCAGATTGTTTTGGATTGGAGTGGGGCGGATTATTTTGAAATGGGAGTGGGGCAGATTGTTTGGAATGGGAGTGGGACATAACATTTTGTATTGGATTGGGGCAGATTAGAGCGAGGCAGATTGTTTTGGATTGGGGTGGGCAGGCTAATTGCTTTGGATCAGGATGGGGAAGATTGTAGTGGGACAGATTATTTTGGTCTATAGTGGGGAAGATTGTTTTGGAGAAGATTGTTTTGAATTGGAGTGGAGCACATTGTTTTGGATTGGAGTAGGGCTGATTGGAGAGGGCAGATTGTTTTGGATTGGATTGGAGCAGATTGTTTTGGATTGGAGTGGGGCAGATTGTTGTGTACGGGAGTGAAGCAGATGGTTTAGGATTGAAGTAGGAACAGATTGTTTTGGATTGGAGTGGGACATATTGTTTTAGATTGGAGTGGGGGCAGATTGTTTTGAACTGAAGTGGGACATATTGTTTTGGAATGGAGTGGGGCAGATTTCTTTGAATTTGAGTGGGGCTGTTTGTTTTAGATTGGAGTGAGGCAGATTGGAGTGGGACAGATTGCTTTGGATTGGAGTGGGGCAGATTATTTTGGATTAGAGTGTGGCAGAGTGGTTTCGATTGGAAAGATGCAGATTGGATTGGGGCAGATTGTAGTGTGGTAGTTTGGCGTGGGGTGAGGTGGATTTGGGTAGATTGGATTGGGCTGGATTAGATTGATGTGGAGTGGGTTGTATTGGATGTGGGTGAATAGGGATGGAGTGAGGTGAAATTCATTGAAGTGAGCAGGTTGGAGTAGGGCGGATTGGAGTGGGACAGATTGCTTGAATTGAAGTGGGGCAGATTGGAGTGGGATGGTTGGATTGGGGCAGAATGTTTTGGATTGAAGTGGGGCAGATTAGAGTGGAGAAGATTGTTCTGGAGTGGAGTGGGTAGATTATTTTGGATAAGAGTGGGGCAGATTGTTTTAGATTGAAGTGGGGTAGATTGTTTTGGATTGGAGTGGGGCAGATTGTTTTGAATTTGAGTGGGCAGATTGGAGTGGGGAAGATTATTTTGGATTGGAGTGGGGCAGTTTGTTTTGGATTGGAGAGGGGCGGATTGGAGTGTGGCAGATTATTTTGGATTGGTTTGGGGCACATTGCAGGCATGGGGCGTATTTGGGGGGTATTGGAGTGGGCTCATTGCTTTGGGTGGATTGTTTTGGATTGGAGTGGGGCAGATTGTTTTGGATTCCAGTGGGACAGATTGGAGTGGGGCAGATTGTTTTAGACCGGGGAGGGGCAGATTGGATTGGGGACGCAGAGAAAGGTGAGGTGGATTGGATTGGAAGGGGGTAGATTGGATTTGGCTGTATTGGATTGGTGTGGGTTGGATTGGAGGTGGGTGAATTGGGATGGAGTGAGTTGGAATGGATTGAAGTGGGGCAGATTGGAGTGGAGCAGATTGTTTTGAATTGGAGTGGGGTAGATTGTTTTGGATTTAAGTGGGGTAGATTGTTTTGAATTGGAATGGACAGATTGGTTTGGATTGGAGTGTGGCTGATTGTTTTGTATTGTATTGGGACAGATTGCTTTGAACTGGAGTGGGGCAGGTCATTTTGGATTGCAGTGGGGCAGATTGGAGTTGGGCAGATTATTTTGGACAGATTGTTTTGTATTGGAGTGGTGCAGATTGTTTTATTGTTTTGGATTGGAGTGGGGCAGATTGTTTTGCATCTGAGTGGAACATATTGGAATGGGACACATTGTTTTGGATTGGAGATGGGCAGATTGGATTAGGGATGGAGAGAAGAGTGGGGCGATTAGAGTGGGGTCCGGTGAATTGGATTGAAGTGGCGTAGATTGGATTGGGCTGTATTGGATTGGTGTGGGGTGGATTAAATTGGAGGGGAGTGAATTGGGATGGAGCAAGGTGGAATAGATTGAAGTGGGGCAGATTGGAGTTGGGTGGATTGGAGTGAGGCAGATTGTTTTGGATTGGAGTAGGGCAGATTGTTTTGCACTGGAGTGGAGCAGATTGGAGTGGGGTGGGTTGGGGGATTGGAGTGATTGGGGTGGACTGGATTGCTTTGAGGTGGATTGAATTGAGTGGGGTGAATTAGATTGAGTGAATTGTATGGGGTGAGGTGGGGTGCACTGGTGTGGACTGGAGTGGGGCAGATTTGATTGGAGTAGGGTGTGTTGGGTTGGGGTACACTGCACTGCATTATTGCAAAAATTTCACATAAGAAAGAAAGATTGTTGCTTTGCAATATATAGTACAAGATAATCGTAATCTTTGGAGAACAGCGCTCACGAGCAAAAACAAAACACAGGTGCAAAGTGAGAAGAGGAGAATTGCCACAAAAAAAGAAAGATAATCATAGAAAATAAAACCTTGCAATTTTGTTTGTTCTTCGGGCACGTTTTTGCCAGCCACAAGCCTTCTGTTTGCAGTGCACTAGATGTAAAAAAGAACAAAATAGGAACTTAATCACTTTGGGACAGCGAATGGGCACTGATTATGTAAAATCAATCAGTGCTTAGTCCCTGCTCCAAACAAAGGAACGGAAATGATGCTACATTTGCATTGACCTGTTATGTGGTTGTAAAGAAGACTACCACAAACCAACACATTTTAAGCAGCAGGCGGACTCCAAGCCCTTTTTCTTAACAACAGTGACTCGCAATCGATATGCATGTGCTAGCGCTTGCTATCGCAGACCCAACCCTAAAAACAACTAGTCGCTACCTAATTTAGGCTGAGGAAATGCTCATGTATATGTTATGCACTTGACCTCTTTGTTGTTTTGTGCAAGGGTTATAAAAAAGGACGGTAACCCTCGCCCACTCCAGTGGCATTCTTCATCACCCCATTCCTCCTCACATGATAAGAATGTATTGTCCATGGTGGCCTCTGTGCACACCATAGGGCTCATTTATGAGCCCCTGCGTCACTTTTGCGCCGCCGGTGCGTCACTTTTTGTGATGCACCAGTGGCGTAAAACATGCGCCACGATGCGCCATATTTACAAAGTGACGCATCTACCTAGATGCGTCATTTTGTAAATCCCTGCGCTACATTATACCTGCGTCAGGTATAATGTATGCAGGGGACGCATCACTGCGTGAAAACGGTGATGCGTCACTTTTCACTGCGCCCTCCCTGCGACTACAATGATGCGTCATATTTACAGTATGACGCATCATGTCGCAAGGAGTCACAGATACGTCAGTATTTCTGACGTATCTGTAGGCGCAAAAGTGACGCATTGCTGGAGTGTGTCACAAAAGTGACGCAACTCCAGCAATGTGTCCTTTCACATGGGGCAAGCCCCATGTGAAAGGGCCTGCGTCAGTCTTACGCCTGCTGTGAGGCAGGCGCAAGATATTGACGCATTTGCACCCTAGAAGTGGCGCAGTGAAATCTCGTAGATTTCACTGCGTCACTTCCACGATGCTTTACTTACGTGGGAACGCCCTTCATAAATGAGGCCCCATATGTTTTGGTCATTTTTTGCAGGTGAACATAGAGCTGGAACCCTACTACTCTGGTCACTGTTATGTGTCGTTCCTGTAGAAGCCACAGATTTGTAAAATCTAATTTAAAATAGGGTTAGTAACGAATCCCCAGTAGGTATAGTGCTGACACTTTTCTGCCCCTCCTGGTAACCATATAGTCCATGAGCATTCATTAGGACAGGTCCTACCATAGGTAATGCCCTCCTCCAGCGACAAGTGCCTAGATTCTGTAAAATGTAAGGAAATGCATACACCTTATCATCGTTTTTGAAGGCGTAGGATGGAGGGAAATATGCTGTTGCCTGGTCCTTTGACCTTTGGTATTATAAACAACGTGGCTTAATGCTGCCTTGTAAATAAGGCCCCCTTTCACGCTATGGTTAGCTTGCAAGGGGTGGGCAGTGGGTGTTGCGGTAGGCACTCCACCGCAACACCCATTGATTTTGACGCTGCCCCCTATGTACAAGGGCAGCATACATAGGAGGCAGGGCCAGAGTTAAGACCAGGGAATACCTGGTCTTAACTGGGCGAAGCGAGGAGAAATGCTGTATTTCTCCTCGTTTTTGCTTATTCCATGTGTGCTGTCTTGTGCAGCACACATGGCATCAGTGTCAGAAGTATGAAGCCTCCTTGGCATAATTATTGTTGCCAATTTAGACAATACCTGACAACACTAGCTGAATCTTTGGTAAAACTAATTAAATCCTCTGTCACATGGTGGTGGGGAGTTGAGTAACAAGCAGTGTTTCAAGACACCAGAGATGCCTTGTCAGCAGAGACTTTCTTTAAATAGTCTGATGTAGCTCACAAAACCGAGCAATCCATTGATGACGGCCTCACCAGCCCCAGAGCTGTGTTATCGCAGACAGTTGTGTGGGGAGTGTGCCACAGTTTCATTTACAAGCAGGGCATTGACCCCCACCAAGCAGCGATATTCCCTCATCGAGAAAGAAGTTATCACAGTTCACTGGGATTGCCGCCATTTTACTTATAGCTTTATGGGCAGCCGTTTCTCATAATCACTTATCACAAACCACCAATCACACTATACAATGAGTCTTCCGTAAGACCGCCCCCCTTGATAGTAAAATGAGTGCTCCAACTCCCAGAGTACTCATTTGACATCATCTACCATCAGACGTGTCCCACCACCCTCGACTTGCAACTTGTCGTGAAGCAGATGAGGCCCAGGAAACTTTGGAATATGTCAAGTTCATCTTGGACAGCAACAAGCCCAAGCCTGTTGCTTTAGGTGCCATTATAGCTTCCAGAAATGAGTAGCTGCAACCAATAATAAAACTAGTACAGATTGATAATTGGAAAGAAATTTTAGATTCACTCGGCACATGCCACAGATGTACCATTCCAGCTGTGGTTACTGCATTACGTTCAACATGAGCTTATAAACACTCCAAAAGGCTTCTTTTTGAGAGGCAATTGTTGGGCTATTACTCAAAACCTCACTCAACAAGCAGTTCCACTGACTCACTCATAGCATCAAGGAATTGTGAGAACAAAATCTCATTTACACACAAAATGTTTGGTTCCCAGAGGTTGCAAAAAGTGTTCAAGGCTATTTGGGGAGATGTCTAAAATTTCAAGCAGACAATACACATAAACCACGGGCACCCATGACAAGACCCCTCCCATCACCTGTGAGTACGAGCCAATGCTGATTTCATGTGCCTCCCCGATGGGCAGCATAAGTTGGTAGTGGTAGATGACTGCTGCAAAAACCCTGCACTAGAGTTTGTTAAATCCATTTCTTTTTTTTTTGTTTAAGAAATTTTTATTGAGTTTTTAAAAGGGATAAAACACGAGAAATACAAAAAGGATACAATCAAATAAGAAATCAATATCATACTTACAAATTATAGTACGCCAGTTAATGAGAAGCAATATACAAAAAACCCATAGAATGATCAAACAATAGCGGAAAAGAAGAAAAGAGATAGAACTAAAGAGAGAAAAGGAAGAAAAGTAAAAGGAGAGAAAAAATCAAACAATAAAGATCATAAATCATAGAATATGAATCAAAGAATAGCAAATGTCCTGAGACCATGTAAGATAGCAGAAAAAGAAAAGAAGAACCAAATTAGGGAAAAGGAGAATGTGAAGAGAGAAAAGATGTAAAAGGTAGCCAGAGAAGATCAGTTTTAATTTTTGGGGAAATGACAGAAGAAGAGACACTAGCAATCCGATGTTCATCGCAAATAAAATTTCACCACATTAATGAAGATATTTTCGAATTGTCTTTCCAGGAAGATAAAATAACTTTGAATGCTAATGCAATAAAAAGATCAAACAATAAAGAGACAGACGTGGATTCATCCAAATCAGGTGATGAAGAACCTAAAAAAACATTTTGAAATGACAGACTCAGATTACAATCAAAAATGATCATTCATTTTGACCAAACTGATTTCCAAAAGGTCAACACATTAGAACAGTCATAAATGAGATGTCTCAAAGTGCCGGTATGTTCAGAACAAGACCAGCAAAGTGGAGACGCGGACGGTGAGAACTTGGATATACAAACAGGAGTAATAACAGCTCTATTATAAATGAAATACAAGGATTGAGTTATACGGGCAGCCGCAGAGATCTTAAATAACTTGGACCATAATTTATCCCAGACATCTATAGTAAATGAAAGAGATAAATCTACCTCCCAAGCCAGCTCAGTAGAGGATTTGGATCTCTCGGTAGTATGTGACAACAATAGTTTATAGACAAGAGCTGCTTTAGGTTTATGCAAAGAAAATAGACTGTATAATGGTGTTGGGGGAGTAAGGGATGGTGTAGGTGCATAAGATTCAAAAGAGGCTAACTGTGTTTGTATAGCAGCTGAAACTAAAAGATACTCGGTAAGAGAGGTGTCAGGTAATTGGAATCGTGTTTGCATATCCAGGAAGGGAATAATAGAGTGTTGAAAAATTAATTGATGAACAAAAATAATGCCCTTCTCCTTCCAATGCTTGTAATAAAAAGATTTACCCTTGTACCGAAGAAATTTATTATACCAGATAGTGGAGGATGGAAAGCATTGAAAAGGAGTTAAACCCTTAGTGAATGTATTGTATAATAAATTTTGGGAATATTTTATAATAGGGTTAGTAGAGATGAAAGAACAATTAGACATGTAAAGCACATTCTGAAAAGAAAAATCCTTTAAAGAGGAACGCTCAAAAACGATCCATCGTGGTACAGGAGTATCAGCAAAATCAAAGGATAGAGCAAAGGACTGTTTGATTATAAAAGCTGAGTGATAAGCCTTAAAATCGGGAAGACTTACTCCACCTTCAGACTTGGGGCGTTTAAGTTTGATAAGGGAAATACGTGGATGTTTCTTATTCCATAAAAATTTTACACAAATGGAATTAATTTGTGACAGATATGAAGTGGGAATGCGAATAGGCAACATAGACAATATATAAAGGACATGAGGTACAATCATCATTTTTATAGTGTCTAATCTACCCCACCAGGAAAGGAATAATGGGGACCAGGTGAGAAGCAAAGATTGTATTTTAGTAATTAATGCAGCAAATGTAAATTTAATTGTGGCAGGTAGGGACGCGGAGAACCAAACTCCAAGGTATTTAATTTTCGTGGGGCACCATGTAAAGTCAGTATCATTAAACATATATTGATAGCATAACGAATTCAGGGGTAAAACTTCCGTCTTAGAGAGATTCAACTTATAACCAGAAATGCTGGAGTATAACCGAACCTCATCCATAAAGGGGGGAAGGGATGTAATTGGATGAGCCATATATACCAGTATATCATCAGCATATGTGGATAATTTAATTTCTATTGAGTTATATGTAAAGCCAGATATATGAGCATTGACCCGAATACGTTCAAGGAAGGGTTCAAGACATAGGACAAATAACAAAGGGGAGAGAGGACATCCCTGACGTGTACCACGAGGCAAAGAAAAGGATTTAGAAAAGTGATTATTTACAAAAATACTGGCTCGGGGACAGGAGTACAATAATTTAATATATGAAATGAAGGAGGGACCAAAACCAAACCATTTGAGGGCTCTAAACATAAATTGCCAATTAATACGGTCAAACGCCTTTTCGGCATCTAGAGGCATTGCTGCAAGAGGAGATTTAACTTTGTTTGCATGAGATATAATATTAGCAAACATTCGAGCATTATCTGCGGCTAATCTACCCTTAATAAAACCAACTTGATCAGTCTTAACCAATAATGGAAGAAGACTCTCAAGACGACTAGCAAGAATCTTTGCAAATATCTTACAGTCATAGTTAATTAATGAAATAGGGCGATAATTGTTGCACAGGGAATGATCTTTGTCAGGTTTGGGAATGATGATTATTAGAGCATCCATAAAGGAGCCAGAGGCCTTCGCATCATTAATAAAGGAATTAAACAGTGTCAGTAACTTGGGGACCAAAAGCGAGGTGAAGGAAGAGTAGAATTCGACCGAAAAGCCATCTGGTCCAGGGGCCTTAGATTTTTTTAAGGATTTAATGGCATTAATGATTTCATGGGCAGAAACCGCAGCCTCCAATGACTCAAATTCACTAGGTAAGGAGGGGGGAGAAGGTAGGCCAGAAAAAAAGATATCTAAATTTTGATTGGAAGGATTGGTGTCATCAGAATATAGGGCCTCATAGTAATCATGAAAGATATTTGCAATGCCATCATCTGAGGACACTAATTTGTTGGTAGATTCGTCTAAAATTGGGCCAATGTTTTTGCGTTCAGATTTGATCTTTAAATAATTGGCTAACATCTTGCCAGCTTTATTTTGACCCCCCATGATATTTAGACTTAATTTTGAGAAGAATATTACAAGCTTCCACAGTCGCCAGTTTATTAAGTTCAGACTTAGCTTTAATGAGCTCATGCAGAGCCGAGGGTGATTTGGAAGTGAAAAAATTATGCTCCAATACCTTAAGCTTTTGAATAGAGGCTAAATATTTGTTCCTAGCAATTTTCTTTTTCTTAGACACATAAGAAATAGTAAATGCTCGGAAGGAGGCCTTAAAGGCGTCCCAATTATTAGAAACAGAGGTTGCTAAAGGATTATTAAACATGAAAAACTCTTGAACAAAGGCAGTGGCTTCTGTAATGAAAGTAGTGTCTGATAATAGAACATTATTAAGCTTCCACCGACTAGATTTTTGGAGGGTTAACGAGAGATCCAGGACAGTAAGGACTGGTGCATGATCAGAAATAAAGATTGACCCAATTTCCGAGGATTGAATCGATGGGAGCAGGGATTTGCTAACTAAAATATAATCAATCCTGGATCGCGTAAGGTGTACATTGGAAAAAAACGTGAATTCAAGAGAGTCCGGGTTACATGTTTTCCAAACATCAAATAGAGGAAGAGATGTAATGGCCGATTGAAAAGCCTTGTGAGACTTGTCTGGTTGGAATTTGGACTTAGATTGTCTATCAGAAAAGGGGTCAATCCATTGATTAAAATCACCAGCGATAATAATGTTGGGACAATCAAAGGTAGAAAGTAGAACCTTAATATCATGCCAAAATTTGGGGTCAGGTTTAACCGGACCATAAATATTCAATAATAGCAAATCCTTGCCCTGTACAACAACCTTGGCCATTACCCATCTTCCATCAGCATCATGTTGCGTAGAAACAATTTGCACAGATAACGATTTGTGAAACAATATAGCGACAGCCCCTTTCTTACTAGAGGCAGGGGAGTGTACAACTTGACCTACCCATTGCCTTTTCAACTTTAGAGATTCTTCTTCATTACAATGAGTTTCTTGAATGAAAGATATTTGAGAGTTTAGTTTGGATAAATGAGATAGTACCTTCTGACGTTTGACGGGGTTGCCAAGACCACGGACATTCCATGTAACAAACTTACACATAATGGAGGAGCGGAGGGGTACAATATGGAAGGAGATGATACACTTCAGGGAAACAGCTAGAAAAAAAGAGACACCATAATTGATCAGAATAAAGGACAAAAACATTAACATAATACACAATTCCACAGGACATATGCAGTAAACAACCTAACATCAGGTGAGTGAAAGTGCGAGCGAGGGGATAAAATAACAGAGCAAAAAAAGAGAAGGAGGACAGAAGGTAAAGAAAAAGAAGATAGATCAAGGAAAGAAATCCAGACCTAAAAGACAAAAACAGAAAGGAATGCATGGGGCGTAACAGCACCAACGACAGACTAGACGACAGAGACTAAGATAAAAATAGAAAATTACTAAACAGCCATATTAGAAAAAAAAAAGCAAGAGGATTAGAGGACATTAAGGAACGGAGGGAGAGCCAGTTGCAGGAAGTGAAGAAAGATTTTGAAGAAACAATTTCAGTTTCAGAGGGTCATCAAAAGAACGCGTGGAGCCATCATGCGTGATTTTACACAAACATGGATGGAGGATGCCATAACGAATATTCAACTGTCTCATTTGAGGACGGAGTGCCAGAAATGCCTTTCTTCATGCATTGGTAGCATTCGATAAGTCTTGTGAAATAAAGATGTTGTGACCCGACCAAGTAAGGTGACGTTTTGATTTGGCGGCTGAGAGGACTCGCATTAGGTCGGTGAACTCCAGAAACAACGTGATGATACCTCTGGGTTTAGAAGCATTAGGTTGAAAACGACCAAGCCGATGGGCACGTTGAATGTTTAGTGCAGGATCAGGGGCAATGCCTAAGAGTTCAGACAAAAATTTCTTCAGAAAAAGAAGCAGATCTGGGCCCTCAAGATTTTCTGGTAAGCCATAAAGGCTCATATTGTTGCGCCTATTGCGATTTTCAAGGTCCTCAGTGTGAAGTTTAAGATGGTGGATTTCTTGTTCCAAAAGCGGGATTTTAGTAGAAATGTCCTGAACATCACTAATACATTGTTCCATGTCGAACACCTTAGCTTCCATAGTAATCCATCGATCTTCAATTAATTGAAGCTTCTCGTTAGTTGTGGCCATGAAAGATTTAAGACCCCGTACTTCATCCAAAATAGTGTCTAGAACAGGATTCTGAGAGGATAAAATAGGTGAAGGAGGGTCATTCTTGGCTCTCTTGGGTTTGGTACCAGACGAAACTGCTCTAGCCACATGTGAGACTTCACTAGCCATCTTGGAATAATAAGATGGTCGAGAGGTAATTCTCAATAAGGACTTCCGTCTGCCCATCCGCCACAAAAATGATAACACTCTTTTGAATTAGTCTTCGGAGACCCAAAACAACCAAAAAGAAAAAAGAGATAGTATGTGCAAGTAACGAATGCCACCTTCCGTCAGCACTCTGGTGATAGTCTACCTTTGTGAGCTAGACCGCGTGTCAATTGAGAAAAAAATCAAACAAGAAATCACCAAAAGGCTAGGAAGTGTAACAAAAAGTAAAATAAGCACACACTAAAAATAGGACAAAGAGCCAGGAAAAAGAGAAAGTAGCGCAACTGGCAACACCTCTAGAGATACTATTGCAAAAAACATGCTGCACCTTGTACATGCGGAGATGTGACGATGAACATAATCACCATTAGCTATATTAGGTGATAACTGGCAATAGTCATTTGTTATTGTAACACAAGATAAGAAATGAGAAAAAAAAAACGTTGCCGCGCGTTCATTATCAGAGCGCCGGTTTACCTCAGAAAGTATAGCAAGGCACGAGTGGTCCGCACAAAATGGCGGCGGCCGCTCGTCTTTGTTGAAGTAAAAACATCGCCACGGTCACCGGGCTCAGGAAGGCAGAATCCAGGGTCAGGACGTCCACAATCGCCGCACCAACCCTTCAGCGCTTCAAATTCATCCTCGGTGGGTCCTCAGGGGCCAGATTGCAGGCTGTTGACGAAGTATTACCTCCGCGTTCAAGCGGAGCTCACGGTTGCGGCGCGAGACCACGCCCCCTGTTAAATCCATTTCTGATGAGTTAGTGATTCCCAAATTATAAAAATAGTGGCAACTTGTGGAATGTTGAAGAAACTTAGGAGTGACAAAGGGCCTCCATTTCAGAGTCTGGAAATAGCAGAACACTTTACATCATTGGATGTCAAGCATCTAAAGGAAACACCACGCAGACCTCAGGCTAATAGAGAAGTGCAACAATTTATGAATATAGTGAAACCCATCAGGAATTACCCATGCATCTGGATGGAAAATTGATTGGGGCACTTAGCACTTTTTAAGAGAACATCACCTCGCTTTGCATCTCGCAAGTTCCATATCAACCATCCTGGGTCCCTGAGTCCATTGACCATGTCAGGATCTTAACAAAGTGCAGGACAGAAAATGACAGGTGCAGGTGATGCACAGCAGTCAAACCTTCAGCACTGGCCCAGGGAGATCTGGTACTTCTGAAAGGCAGACGTTCAGGCAGCAATTTCAGGTTACCATTTCCGACCTCATTCTGGACTGTGATAAACTGAAAAAGAACTCAGCTCACTGGCAGAAGGGGTACTGAAATAGTAACAAGGAATGTGTCATTTTTTGTAGATTTCGGGGTGAAGTTGGCACACCAAATGAGGTTTCTATCACTTTAGCAGTGCAGAGGAGAATACAGTTGTGGAACCTATCTCTCTCCCAGCCAAACCATCCCAGAACCTTCAAAGCATTGTCTACACCTAAGTTCCTTCGCTCTTTACCAATAACTCTTGACCCTGGCACATTTGCTATCTCTGGATCAGTGACGTCCGAATATAAGCTGAGGGACAATCCAAGGCCTTCCCAGTGATCCAGAGGCTACATTGAACAGTATTCTTTTTGTTGTATTTCTGTTTATTGTGTTTGTTTGGAGAGAAATATGGTGTTGCACTTTTGTGACATCACAGAACACACCATTACTTGCAGCTGTTTTCGCCTCCCCTTTGTTTCTCATCTCTCACTTAGGACCATATGTACTAATATGTAGTTGCAAAATACTGGTCACAATTTGCGACCAGTATTTCTGTGATCAGTAATGATTTTTAAGAACCACGTAGTATGTACTAGTGTTCCTAGAAACCTGAATTGCAGTGGGTTGGAATCCAACTTACTCATGCACATCAATGAGTTAGGTTATAAATTCCGACTCACTATAATTCATTGCCGTCACAGGTATGGTGGCCTGCTGGAATCAGCAGACTCCCATGTCTGTGACTGTTTATGAATAAAGCAATAATTTTTTTGAAATGCAGCTTGTTTTCTTTAAAGGACCTCTGTCTACTCTAAAAAAGTGTTATTTTCAACATCCTTTTTGTCGTCTGGTCCTGCACTTTTTTCGCACCCTCCTCTGAATACGTTTATGCAGCACTTTAAGATTAATATGCCAAGCATGCGTACCCACAACGTTGAATGTTATGCTGCAAACTAGTTTGCCACTCAATACCTGCTGTGCTCCACCGAATAGCGCATGAAGAGTGAAACACGTGTCCAGAGTTTAGAAAGATAACATATTTGAGAAGCATTAACTGTGATGGAGTGTTCTGTAAAGAGGTATGGGGCATATTATCAAGAAACAGCGTTAAAATGATCGCCACTTTAGCGGCAGAAAACTGCCGCTAAAGAGGCGATAATGGGCTTGATAATATGCCCTTAAGAATTCCCATAGAAGCCCAGGTTCTGGTGTCAACATGGGCTTCTATTGGAATTCTCTGTGGCATATTATCAAGCCCATTATCGCTGCTTTAGCGATAGTTTTCTGCCGCTAAAGCAGCGATAATTTTAACGCCGTGCTTGATAATATGTCCCTTAGTTTTCAGCACTTTCCTAAACCGGATCAGGATTGTGATGATCCTGTTGGATACAGGAATGTAGGTCCAGATTTTGGGTGCATCGACAGAGAATGCCTGTTCCCTTCCTTTTTGCACTTCTTTGTCTGCAGCCACCGGAAATGGTGGGTTTTTCAGTGAGATAGGTGGGGTTGTCAGTCATGTGGCTTTATAAATGATACATCTGGTTTTGAAGACAGTTCAGACTGGCAAGTGGAATTAGTGGACCTGGGTGGGGGGCTATTCACTGGCATTCTATTTTTCCTTTTTTGTATACTCCATCTGTGTTCCATCTGTGTAAAAGTCCTCCGAGCTCAGCTTTATGAATCAGGATCTAGGATTTACATAACATGTTTCTTTGCACAGTTAAGATATGCAAAAATGTTTTGACAAGCACACAATATTTAAAGGTGCTGAAAACCTTCATTCAACAGTGCTTTTTTCTCACTCTCACTTAAAACAAAATAGCATCAAACATGATATAACTATATTAGTGCACATTTTGCATTGAGTATAAGCCCATTATGTTTACCACTGTGTTTCAGATGCATTGCTATGCAGAGCGAAGCAATGTGAACATGTCAGTGGTGTTCACCCAAAATAGCAACTCAGAATATTTTTAAGTCATAATATCATGGCCAAAATATCAGGACTACAATAATGTCATGGACAAAAGTATGATTTCAGGGCCTGCAACCCTGGTCAGCCTCATTCCGATGTAAGCGAGTTGGCATCTCACTCCCAAACGCGCTCATACAAAAACATCAAACCAGGACTGGATAAGGTTCATTAACCAACTTAAAATCCTATGTTGCCCGCTAGAAACCTTGTTAACAACAGATTTCCACATTGAGGGGTTTCATGCCTGCTTTATACCTGCAATTCCATCTGAGGCAGGTAGAGGGCCAGGGGGCCTTGCTAGCTTTTTCTCCCTAAAATCCACGGACTGGGGCGTGGCGAAGATGGGAGACGGGAGAGAAGTGCTTTAGTGTCTCTCCGCTCCCCACCTCATGACCCGGCGAACTGGTTCGGCTAAAATCAGAGATCGAACCTCTGGAGTGATCGGGCTGAGACACTGGAGTGGCGGGGATCGCCTGACCGCCTCCGGGGCTTCCTCCATGCCAGACGGCAGACCCTGAAAGCAGCGACCGCCGGAGGGCCTACACACGAGGGCGACAACGGTGCATCGTGGTCTCGGACCTGTGACCCTGGTAAGAGTGCGGACCGGGGGCCTGCGTCAGGCCCAGGGGTGGACGGTCCAACCAGCAGCAGGGGGCATCCAATCTATCTTGAGGTGCCCCCTCAGATTTAGGGGGGCCCACATCCTTGGTGCAGTATCCTGCTGGATACAGTCTAGTGTTTCTACTGTCTGTAAACCCACACTAAACACCCACCCACCACAGGCGTCACCAGTCAGGTGACCCTGGTGTTAAAAGGGGCCGAGCGCACGTGCTCCACGCCAGTTACTAACTATACCTCCAGTGTCTGTGTGGTCCTTCATTAAGTATGCGGGCCTAGCGCCCCCACCACTTTACAATGGCGACGAGTGGGTCCTATCCCACCTGTGCTGTGGCCTCACTTCCCCGGTTCCTCGAGGGGGAAGTGAAAAGCCGATAAAGACGGGGACCGGGAGCCCACCCCGCACCACCGCGACGACCTGCGGGCGAGCAACGCGCCCCAGGGTGAAGAAGAGGAAGTCAGGTGCCCACCCCGACCCCGTCACGCTTGCCGCTGTGACCCCGGTGGGGAAGTGCCCCCGAAGAAGAGCGAGCGGAGCCCACCCGCATCGGCCGCGACCAAGTGACCCCAAATGTGAGGAGGTCGCAGCGGGAGCCCACCCGCATCTGCCCGCCGGAGGTGAGCCCGTGAATCGGTAGGGGGACGCGGGCGACAATAGACAAAAGATGAGGCCCCAAGTGCGAGGCGGTCTCCGGGAGCCCACCCCGCTCCATACACCCTGCAGCTGATGCCCCGACAGCCTGATGGTGAGAGTGAAGCCCTTGCACAAGCGGAGCCCACCCGCAGCAGATGGGCAGCGGCTCTAACCCCCACCGCCTGCGCGGCACAAGAGCGGAGTGAGGCTGCGACGGCGGGGAGAAAAGCGACCATTGACCCATTCTGTGGCCTCCGCAGCTCGCAACCTGCAGCCCTAACCCCGCCCGCGCAGCGAAGGAACTGAGAGGCTGCTGCGAGCGGGGAGGGCGAGGAAGGGAACAGCGCCAGCACTCCGGCACAGCCCAAGAGAGAAGTCGTCTGTGGCGAGGACGTCAGGCGGTGCCCATCCCTCACCCCAGCGAACACTCCTGGCCAGCGGGAGCGGCCAGGGCTAATGAGCACAGTCGGAACAATGCTGGGGCATATAAGATAAAGCCGCCCCCCCCAGTGGTGCCTGCATGCATGTGCCCCAATCAGTGGCAGGTGGCGTATCAAAGGTGCATCTGAGACGATTGAAGTGCTAATTAATTGATGAGTGCGAGGTGCCCCCAGGCGGCCGAAGTGAGCACCAAAACCCCCCCCCCCGCGGATCGTGAAGGAAAGGCCTGCTGCGGGGGGCGGAAAGAATTTAACTTATGCACGTATGCAAAGCGGCTCACTGCAGCACACCAGACCCTCCGGTCTTGCCTGACCGCCTGCGTATGCCCCCGAAAGCTGCTGAGTCTCACCCGAGTGCAGTGGGGACACCATGAGCACAAGCTGGGATCGCAAGAGTTAAAAAAGCATCCGGCCCCCGGCCGGAGGAGAGCAGCGCCCGGCCGAAGTACACTAGACACTTACCCCATCGAGGTGAACTGGTCTGCAGTCTGGAGGGGTCCTGGTGAAGGTGGTGAGCAGCAGCCCTCGGCGAAGGTGCTCCCCCACGAGGACAGGGAGCACAGAGCCTGCAACCCGGTAGAAACTGCAGAAGAAAGAGGGCAGCAGAGGCAGCACTGACACCTAGTGGCAAACTGGGGGAACTGCACCTGCTGATCGAGGGAAATGCAGCTAAACAAGAACAGTGACAGGAGAGCACTGAGAGTGCTCATAGGCAGTTCCAGGCTGCTATAACTCTCGGGGAAATGTCAGAGCATGGAAGGCTGACATGAGGAACAGGACGTGCATTGGAAGAGAGTACACAAGTGCCTGAGGAGAGCCACAAGTGGCGATTGAGACGAATGCACTAAAGGTACGAGGGAGAAACCACGCTAAAGGATGGCATGAGACAGACAGCACCGCAACGTAGCAGGGCTATCGCAAGAGTTGCAGCAAGCAAGTACCCCGCAGTTAACGGAATACAGCGACAGGAACCCTAAGAAGAAAAGCAGAGCGAAGACACGAGCACGCAAAAGGGAGTAACCAGGAGCAGGTCGATGGAGTGGTGGCGCAGACCACCAGAAGCACGGAGCTGAGCCCGAGAGAGAGCGCAGCAGTACCTAGTGGCCACAGGTTGTCGCTGCAGCAGTAAGAAGAAGGAGCACCACCAGACAAGCGAACGAGGATTCAGGAGCTCAGCACCCGGCAAAGTGCGAAGACGTGCAAGAACAGCAGACACTGCTCCAGGAACAAAGGAGGTAGAGGAACATGCAGCGAGTGCTCCCAGCGAGGTAACAGAAGAGCGCCATCAGAAGCGAGCCACAGCAACGTGATTGCGGAGAAGAAGAGGTGGTTGCGAGAGCCACCAGAAGCACAAAGACCCGGGGAAGGAAGAGAAGAAGCTGACCAGCCAGATGGTCGCCAGCAAAGAGAAGAAGCCGACCAGCCAGATGGTCGCCAGTGAGGAGAAGAAGCCGACCAGCCAGATGGTCGCCAGTGAGGAGAAGAAGCCGACCAGCCAGACGGTTGCCAGAGGAGAGAAGAAGCGGACCAGCCAGATGGTCGTCAGAGAGGAGAGGCCTGACAAGCGGCCTGATCAGAAGAATGGAGAAGAAGTCCGTGATGTGAAGAACGAAGAGGATGTCCGCAAAGAGGACCCCAGGAAAGGTCCGCGAAGAGGACCAGAAAGAGACGGACGAGAACTTTAACATTAGAAACTAGAAGTTAGAATGAATCGAAAGAAGAAGGTTGCGACGACCGATCCAGTCACAGATTGAACAGAAGACAGAGTCCCAGACCAGAGGGAAACTTGTAGAGTGCACGCTACACGGAGAAGCCTGGTGAGGAGGAGAAAGAATGCGAGAGGACCAGACCGCGTTGCAAAGGAAGAAAAGAAGAGAAGGAGAGTGAGTGAAGGAAGAAGAGGATGACAGGATGTTAGCCTACAAAGGAGGAAGGTACAGTGGCACCGCGCCACGGGCAGACAACCAACACAGGTGTGCGAGGGGCAATGAGGCGAAGTGACCGGGCAGAGTACTCGCATCATCACAGAAGAGAATACCCCGAGACATCAGACCGCAGCCTACTGCCCCATCAAAGAATAATGGTGAAATCATCAACACCATCAAGGAGCAGCACAACACCTAAGGTAATCCACACACTTCAGGCAACCGGAGTCCAAGAAGGCAGGCCGACCAGGAACCGTCTGTGCACCCCTGTCAGTCTGCAGCTTTCGGAAGTAGAGCACAACTGAACATTTGAAGATCCACCCCTTGGGATAAAGCAAGACTAGGCCGTGGCCCTGTTGGGAGTTCTGAAGCGACCCCTACGCGCAGCCTACACGAAGGCCCGCACAGCCCACGCGGTCGAGTGGAAATCCAGGGACAAGGGGTCTCGGCGGAATTCCAGTGAAGTTGGAGTCCGAATGGGAGAGATGTTCGGCAGCAGCTCCTCGACATGCGCAGGATGCACGGAGGCCGCAGCCGGAGACTGGTTGCCCTGCGAGCCAGAGAGGAAGACACAGACCCGGACTTCTGATGGCGAAGACACCGAGATGGAACATCACCCTTGGCGAGCACCTGAGCGACTAGGCTGTGAGTCCCGTTGGCAGTTCAGAAGCGACGCCTTAGCGCGGCCCACGCGGAGCCCGCACGGCCCACACGGTCCCATGACCACCCAGCATGAAATCCCACACGGAGGCGCTGGTGAGAGAGGTGCCCAAGTGAGAGAGGCAAGTCGGACGCATCTTGGCCGTCAAGATACTTGAGCAGCTAGCACATCACCTCCAGGCAGAAACCTTATGCCAAGAATCATCAGAGTGGATCTCATCACAGCTCCCATTATCCTGATAAAGGACTCGTGTACATAGACATTGTTACTGATAGACCAGGTCGGTCTCAAATAGTTGGCCAAGACAAACCCAAACGTCATGAACAATGGTGGTCCAAGAAAACCAACACCGCCGGACTGCGGCCTGAAGTTAAGGCTACTTGTGGTTTGCTTTGGGTGTCTGTTTTCCTTTACAGGTTGGACTTTTCTTTTATCCAAAGCTGGGAGGGATGTAGTATCCTGCTGGATACAGTCTAGTGTTTCTAATGTCTGTAAACCCACACTAAACACCCACCCACCACAGGCGTCACCAGTCAGGTGACCCTGATAATAAACGGGGCCGAGCGCACGTGCTCCAGGCCAGTTACTAACTATACCTTCAGTGTCTGTGTGGTCCTTCATTAAGTATGCGGGCCTAGCGCCCCCACCACATTACACTTGGGACGCCAGGCGGAGACGCCTGTGGGGTGTGCCGGGCTGCAGCCCTGGCCTGACTGATAAGGAGCGCCCTGGCAGCCTTTCCTGGGCCCTGAGAATATTCCGGCTGATGGTGCCAGCGAAGGCAAGCGGCAGCAACGGCCATCGGCGAAGCACCAGATGTGGGTGTCGGAGCGACGAAGAATATTAACGGCGGCTGGGCTCCCTACTGAGAATGAGAGCAGTGAAGCTGGGAGGCCGGCATGCGAGAGCGGCCATGGCGTGACGCGGT
Organism: Triturus cristatus; assembly: GCF_964204655.1. Classification (NCBI taxonomy): domain Eukaryota; kingdom Metazoa; phylum Chordata; class Amphibia; order Caudata; family Salamandridae; genus Triturus; species Triturus cristatus. Next base: position 377,862,519 of record NC_140581.1, on the reverse strand, counting down.
CCTGGGCCTGCAGCCCCCAGAAGAGTGCGGATAGAGGCCCAGCATCAGCTCTCGGTGTAGACATTCTAGCTGGTGGCGGAGGGCTCCTGGTCAGCCGATTGCTTGTGCCCCACGGTCCCTCAGAAAAGACACCTGTGGAGGGCGCTGCCCACCTGGTGGAGGTACCCCCAGCGGCTCTCCCTGGGCCCGGAGTGCGTTGCAATGAAGGCGAAGGCCTAACGGACAGACAGGCAGGTGAGGAGCTCGGGAGGTGGGCGGGCAGGAGGAAGAAGATTTCCCGGACTGCACAGGTGGCAGGGGCGGGCAGAGGGTCCAGCCTTTTGCCATCTAGCGAGCGACGGGGTAAAGGGGCGATGCAGCAACCCCAACCCACACTCCGACCGGCCCCAAAGGACCCAAAGAGCGAGCCCCGTTAAGACCCACCACGGGGTGGATCGAAAGCAAGATAAGAAAGCCCGCAGGCGGGAGCGGCATGATAGGTCTGAACCTGCAGTACAGCGGATCATCAGCCTCACAAGCCTAACCACAGGAGCTGAGCATAGCAATCCATTTGAGCCTTCCTCTTGCCTTAGGTACATGAACTACTGCATATTCCTCCTTAGCAGACCTAGATTTTGCGGCAGAGCATGGGTCACTGGTGGCAGTCCTCCCCCACTGACGGTGGTGAAGCCCTCTTTGCTTATTACCAGCAGCAGCTCGACCTGGGACCTGAAGTTGCGGCGCCGGGCTCCGGCCTTCTTGCGGTGCTTCCTGAATCAGAGGTTACAATTCCCTTGGGCCTCGGGCGGAGGTCATCGGGGGACTTCTCCGGTTCTTAAAATGGCAACAGCAAGAGGGAAAAAAGACTGGAATCATGCATGCTACTGAAACAGTCCTGGTCCCTAGGGGGGGGCGGGCCCCCAAGAGAGACCGAGGGGATATCAGGGTCCGCAGATGATCCAATCACTCGCCCCTATCTGGACTCACTCTTTGCTTCGCTGCGTGAGGACTTACACTCCTTCAGGAAAGAAGTTGCACAAGAATTAGAAGAACCTGGATGGACTAGGCAAAAGGGTATACACGTTGGAAGATCATGAAGCAAGCAGAGATGAAGAAATCAAACAACTCCAGCAAGAGATCCTGCACCTTAAAGATCAAAACCTAGACCACCAGGCTCTTACAGAAGACTTAGAGATCAGATCCCACCAGAATAACATACAAATCCGTGGCGCACCACCCGGAACAGCGGGATCTGATATTACATCGTACGTGCAAGGACTATTATGAGCAATCTTGGAGGTGGGCCCTGAGGTGACAATCCAACTGGACAGAACTCACAGAGTAGGACTCGCACGCTCAGCTAAGGCTCCTCCACCAGACATACTCACATGTCCACGACTTCACATTGAAAGACTGAATCCTTCAGAGAGCCGGAGACAAAATACCAGTGTTATACCAAGGGGCCCACTTAGGGCCATATTATCAAGGAACGGCAATTTTCATTATTGCCGCTTTAGCGGCAGGAAACTGCTGCTAAAGCGGCGATAATGTGCTTGATAATATACCCTTGTGAATTCTCATAGAAGCCCAGGTTCTGGTGTGAACATGGGCTTCTATTGGAATTCTCAAGGGCATATTATCAAGCCCATTATCGCCGCTTTAGCGGCAGTTTCCTGCTGCTAAAGCGGCGATAATGTTATCGCCGTTCCTTGATAATATGGCCCTTAGTTCTTTACCAAGACCTCGCAGCATCGACCCTCCAAAAATGGAAAGATTTCCAACCCATCATTGTGCATCAACGAGCAGCAGAGTTGCGCTACTCCTGGGGCCACCCGTTCCGTATCATCTTTAGTCATTTTGGAGGGGGACACTACCGACCCTGCGTGCCATGGCCGAATGGTCCCTAGGGGTACTGGTACTTCTCCACAGAGGGGCCCTGGCGCCTCCCCGGGCGACCTTCAACTGGACCCTGAAACAATAGGCAAAGAGAAGCAGGCGGTCATTGACCCCCTAGTGGGCTCCTCCTCACGGCCAGCCGCGCCTTGACAAAGCTTGTCCCCTGGAATTCCCGCTCTGTCCTCTTCAGCAGCAACTTTTTCCTCTTTCCATCTGCGTTAAAAACACCTTGGAACTGCGAGTGGCGGGGCCCCGGCGGTGGCTGGGCCAGGGCGGTGGGAGGGCCGCTCCCACGACCCCACTAGTTTCAAAATGGACATGCCAGAAGTGGACTCTCCTCTTTATTATTTTTGTTTTATTTTTCTAATGTTACAGTATATTGGGTTTTTCGGTTATTTTTTCTTATAATTTTTTAGGGCCGGACCTGGGAACTGTAATTGCACGCCATCGACTCCCATATTTCTTAATAGAGCTAGTTACACCACTGCAACACGTATGACTCCTCCCTTTCACCCACGTAGCCACCATATAGCACGTTTTACTCAAACCCGATGTCGCACAAAGTGAACATACTCACATTAAACGTTAAGGGCCTTAACCACTCCCTGAAACAAAGCTCCATACAGTCTTATTTAGAACAATCATCTCCTTCCCAAGGATATATTTCTCCTCCCAAGCGAATAAAACAGCACAATGGCCATTTTAATCTCCCAACAATTTAAAGAAGCCGAAATAAAGGGCAGACTCCAAGCATATTCTCTACGAATCGGCGCAGACCTAATCACAATTGCCTCCATGTAATCGCTCAACGAGAGACAAGAGAATTTCCTTAAACAAGCGGTTACGGAGACCTTAGGGGCACCAGGCCGACTGACGTTGTTAGGAGACAACTTAAATCTTGTTTTTGACAACATCTTCGACAGATCTGCACTAAGACATGGACAGGCGGGGGTGCTCTCTGAGAGGGGTAGGACTTGGCTCGCTAGCAGGGAACTCACAGACATTTGGAGGAACGCACATGGGCAGACCCGAAACTACACATTTTACTCCTTTGCAAAGAAAACTTAAGCCAGTCAGGACTATTTCTTGGGTTCTAGAGACCTAGGGGCAGATTTATGAGGTTTTGCCGTAGGGAAGCGCAGCAGGCCTTCCTGCTGCGCTTCCCTACGGCAAAAGAAAAGGGCAGGGATGCGCCGTATCCATAAAATGCGGCGCATTCCTGTCCTTCTCCCCTGCGCCGGCGCACAATGGGCTGCCTGCGCCAACGCAGGCACCTCTGCACCATGGTGCAAGGGTGCCTGCGTTGCAGAGATGAATATTTTTGTACAGGAAGGGAAACTTTTCTGTACAAAAATAATCACAAGAGGTTTTTCCTCTTTGTATGGGTGCTGCAGAATGCAGCACACATAGAAAAAGGAAAAACGAGGAGAAATAAAGATATTTCTCCCTGTTGCGCCTCCCTTACGCCTCCCCTGAGGAGGCGGAAGCTTTTGGCGCTGCCTCAGATTTACGATTTCTCGTAAATCTGGGGCAGTGTCAAAAGGCCATGGATGTTGCTGGGAACGCCCCCAGCAACACCCATTGCACGCCCCTTTAACGCAGAACACTGCGTTAAAGGGACTGATATTTATGAGGCAGCATTAAGCCAAAAAAAGTGGCTCAGTGCTGCCTGATAAATATCACGCAGGCTTCTGCGCCACGGAACGTCACAAAAAGTGACGTTCCGATGGCGCAACGGGCCTCATAAATCTGCCCCCTAGTAACTAAGGTACAAGACGTTGCCATAGAACCTTGATCCCTGTCCGACCACTGAGCAGTGACCGTCACTATTGACCTCCCAGCCATCGCCTGGGTCCCAGAACATGGCATCCACAGGACAGCCTCCTATATCGCCCTGCTAACATGGAGCGACTGACAATAACGATCACTGAGTACCTGGCTATTAATGACAACCCAGAAACCGCAGTCTCCACGGTCTGGGACGCACTGAAGGCAGTGGTGAGGGGAAATCTGATAGCCATGGTCGGACGAAAACAAAGAGCTTAGAGAAAAAAGGGAAGAGAACTCCTGACAGGTGGCAGAACTTGAATGCATCCATAAGTGGACAGGAGCCCCCAGGGTATGGAGACAGATTGAGGCTGTCAGAGTCCAACTAGCAGGTCTGGACATAGATAGGGCCGAATACGCGGCACTCCGCCTAAAGCATCAATTCTACATCTGGGGAGATAGGGCAGGGCGCCTTCTTGCTAACCTGCTGCGAACAAAGAGCCAGGAGCAGAAGGGTGGTGGACTCTGAGGGTCATGTCCAGACAGAAGATCCGCTCATTCCAAAGGTTTTTAGGGAGTACTACCACCAACTACATACGGCACAGAATCTGCGACCAGAAGAAATCCAAACGTACCTTCGGGAGGCACACACCTCCTCCCTCTCCCCTGATCAGAAAGATGAGCTGGACAGCCTACTCAAATTAGAGGAGGTTATCTCCTGTATAGCTAAGCTAAAGCTCTCTAAATCTCCTGGGCCAGACGGCTTCCCCACCATTCTATAGAAATTTTTTGCTATAGTCTGGCACCACTTCTCACTCGGCTGTTTAACACCCTTGGATCGTCAGCGACTCTACCCCCCTCGATGAAAATGCCCTCTATCACTGTGATCCCTAAACCAGGGAAAGATGAAACACAATGCTCCTCATACAGGCCAATCCCTCTTCTGCATGTCAATTTTAAAATACTCACAGGTATCCTGGTAGCACATCTCAACCTCTTACTTCCAGGATTTTTCGACCCAGACCAGGTAGGGTTTGTCCCACAGCGCCAGTGTGGGTATAATACGCGAAGAGTACTCCACCTGATAGACATGGCCCAGAGACATGGCCAAGCATGCATTTTTCTTTCTGTCGATGCTAAAAAAGCGTTCGACCGAGTCCACTGGCCTTATTTAGAGGCTACCCTAGGTCATTTTGGCATGGGGACATGTTCAGGTGGTGGATCGCTAGCATATACGATGGCTCCACAGCATTGATCCAAGTGAATGGCTACTCTTCCACCCCGCTCGCGATCAACAGGGGTACCAGACAAGTGTGTCCGCTATCACCATTACTTTTCGTCCTCTACAAGGAGCCCCTGGCTCATAGAGTTCGCTCCCACCCAGATATCAAAGGAATCCAATTTGGTGGTGAAGCCCATACTATTAGCTTATATGCAAATGACGTTCTTGCCACGCTAGAGTCCCCAGCTACATCCTTGCCTGACTTCCTCAACGAATTGGAGGCATTAGGACGAGTGGCAGGGTTTAAAATGAATATCCAAAAATCGCAAGCCTTAAACTTAAAACTGTCACAACAGGCGCTAACCTTACTTCAACAGGCCTTTCCCCTCAAGTGGGCTACTTCCCATATTCGGCACCTAGGTATATTGATCGCCTCCACGATATCCGAGACGGTGACCCTCAATTACCGCACACTACTGCAGCAGATATGAGCCGAGATACAGCGCATGCGGCAACTCACTCTCTCCTGGTTGGGGAGGATAGCTGCAGTAAAAATGGCAATTCTTCCCAAAATGTTATACCTTCTCCAGACGTTGCAGTTGGATCGCCCCTCCCCCCCCCCCCGTTCCCCCCCCCCCCCCAGGCTCCATCTGGGCACTTCAAACTGATATAAATCACTTCATCTGGGCTTATAAGTGTCCTAGGCTCAACAGGCAACTGGTCTATAGGCCCCCCTTGAAGGGTGGATTGGAAGTCCCTGACAATGTCCTCTACTTTCAGGCTTCGGAGTTAAGAGCGTTCGTCAAATGGTTGTGGGCAAATTCTGAAAAACACTGATTATTTATGGAAAAGGCACTAGTAGGTTCCCCTTCCTCCCAAAGGAAGCACGGCGTCCTAACTTATATCTTTCGTCCATCACTGGGCCCGCACTAACGACCTGGGATAAGGTGGCAGGCCGCAGACAACTTACATCCTTTCCCTCACCACTAACCCCTATAGTAGGGAACCCCGATTTCACTCTGGCTCTCACAGATCCTGGTTTCTCTCGCTGGACTCAACCAGGGTGTAGATCGGTGGGACACCTGTTTGACATGGAGGGCCCCATCCCATTTGACTCCCTCCGTCAGGAGTTCAATCTTCCCGAAATTGAGAGATGGCATTACACTCAGATACGCCACTAGGTGATGCAACCCACAGTCAGACCTGGCGCCCAATGTCTTCTCACTCAATACGAGTGATGGCTGCTATCCAACACGACAAACTCACGTCTCATCACACACCTCTTCAAGCTTTTGACACCGGAACACCCACTAGTGAAATCACCGGGTCAACGGCGGTGGGAGTCGGAGATGGGGAGGGAGCTGACAGCAAAGGAATGGGATGAGATACACTACCGCGCTAGACACACAGCCCATAATACCCAGGGGGTCGAAACGGCTACGAAAATCATAACATATTGGTACCTCACCCCCAGTAGACTGCATAAATGCGCTCCATCTAAGTCACCAAACCATTGGCGTCACTGCGGCGCACCAGGAATGTTAACACACATACTATGGGAATGCCCTATATTAACCACACTCTGGTCCTAGGTCCTGAAAGACATCGATACTCATCTTGACACTGATCTCCCCAGATTCCCGGCCTATATTCTTCTAGGGATCCCTAATGCACTTACTTTCCCCCTGCGGTCTCGCAGAGATAGGCAGAGAGGTCTCGCATTACTAGCAGCTCTGCAGAACGGTCTCATGCACCGGGGCACTGAAACTCCCCGACACACCTGGGCTGGCTGCAGAGGCTCTGGTACATAATGGGGATTGAGCGTGTTACTCTCGCATTGAAAGATCACAGCTCGTCATTAGCGAGTACGAGAGAACAGGGGGCAGGATTCCCCCTCGTATGGTTCCTACCTCGATTTTGTTGGGGCAACCAGGTCCGGGAGGGTTGGGTGGGGGGTGGAAGGATTTAATGGGTTTCGAATATTGCTGCTGCTATCACAGAAGGTGGAATCTCCACCGGTTGCATATGCTGATTATTTCTGTAAGTAATAAAGGTATGCTAAAACTAAAATCCACGGACATTAAACACGAAAACGTTGATTCTCCCCTAATTTTCTGGTATTTCTTTTATCACTCCCTATTGATATTAACATTCTGTTAATTAATTTCTATTGCAACATCTTTAATCAATCGAGCAGGGACACTATTGACCAACTGGATGAATTTATTTCAGACTTTTATCAAAAAAACGAAATGCTCTGTTCATATTATTTGGGCTGGGGACTTCAATATTAGTATCTGTAAATTATCTGATCCATGGCTGTGTGGTTTGTGCAAAGATCGAAATGATAATGTAACCCATTTCTCCCATTTCGTTTATGGGGATTCACTCAATGAACTGTCAATGAGGTACGACCTCGCCTTTCAAGCGATGCCTGCTACCCTAGTACCCTCGTCACTACCTTTACAGGGAATTACACTGGCAGCGTTATGAATCACATCTTGCTATCCTCTGAAACATTGCCCTGCTTGATTGGCTTTGAGGTTATTGTCAGCTGCATAAGTGACCATAACCCACTACACATTACCCTGGAATCCACTATACAAACGGCAAAGCCCAAAAGTGGCGATAATCTGAAGATCTTGCTGCACAAGAGCTTAAAATTAAAGTTGAGCAAGGTTGGTCCAGTCAGATTAAATCAAATCATTGCCATTCTGACTTGTTTAACAGTGGGCCTGGGGCCTGGAGAGATCCGAACTGCTTTTGTAGATGTATGCAGGTCTATCTCAAAAAGCCTCACACTCACAGCTGCCCCTTGAAAGCCGTTATCCTGCCTCTGGTTCAACGAGGCATGCTCAGCAGCCTGTAAGATATTAGTGGTCGCTTTGAAGACCTGCCCATGAGTAGTAGGCGATATCAAGCTGACTAGAAATGAATACAAAAAGGTCCTTGAGGAAATGAAAAGGGAAATTAGGTGCAACGCTTGGGAAGACCTTCAAATGTCAGGGGAAATAAAGGAGAGTTCCACATTTTGGAATAGGCTTTTTTTAAGGAATCTGACACCTCAAACAGATACAATTATTGAGGTAGGAGCCTAGGTGTCTCACGATACCAAAATGTTTTCCCCGGGGGAATTATCATTTTTAGAGGGGACAAATAGCCCCTCTGCCATAGCAGCTGTGATTGATCTTCAAACCCCAATCAAGATCGATGAGGTTATCACAGCAAAAAATAAATACATTTCAGGAACGGAGCCGGGACCAGATGGAGTACCCGCAGATATCGTTAAGTTTAACATCCTTCTGTGGGCTCCATTATTTATAAATGCATGTAGATCAGTAACCCAGGTCCCCATTCACAATCCTTGGAAGACTGCCTTACTAATTCCGATATTTAAAAAAGGACATGCTACTCACCGATCTGGCTCATTGATTCGAGCACAAAAATCTTGGCCCGAGTTTTATTGTCCCACTTAGAAGAATGTTTTGCCACAAATAACATCCCATCTGATGTCCAATTTAGCTTTTGACCAGGTCTAGGGACAATCAAACAATCTTTAAATCTCTACATAATCCTGGTGAAGTACACAAAGGCCAAAAATGAGTCTGTGCAAATGGCTTTCCTCAATCTATCAAGTGCATTTGACCTCGCGAACCGTGACAAACTGTGGCACATAATGGATGTATGGGTGTTGATCCAGAACTTTTACTACTTACCTACATCAAGACTTGACAGAAAGGGTGTGCAAAGGTCCCTGGGGCGAATGTTCCACCGATATCAAGTCCACACAGGGTGTCAGGCAGGGGTGCATTTTGGCCCCCTTCCTCTTCCTCTTATACATCAATGGGATAAATACCTTCTTGATGGAAAAAGGGAAGGATGTGCCGCATATGGGGAACAAGAATGTCCCTATCTTACTATACACCGATGACGCGGTGCTGATCACCCACACAACAAATGCGCTCCAGATCCTTCTTGATTTATTTATGGCAATTATGAAAGGCCTACACCTCCAAGTTAATTATTCAAAGTATTTTATAATCAGCGCAAAGTCTAAGGGGCTGATTACGAGTTTGGAGATCCATGGGACTGTCAAACTTGGGGTGGAGGTGCTGTGGCAGTCGGGCACCACCGCACTGATGGCCCGACCGCCGCATTACAAAAATGGCGGTTGGACCGCCATAGGACTCCGGCAACCACCTGGGACCCGCGATCCCAGGTGGTGGCGTGGCGGTCTGAAGGCAGCAATATGCTGGCAGTGCCGCTGCGGCAACTCCAAGCATTTTTCGAGTTTCCTCATGACCAGGGGTCTCATGGCGGTGACCACGACATGACAATGCTGGTGGTGAGGAAACTTGGGGGCCCTGTTCTCTCAGAGTCTTGGGACGCATACAGGAGGAGGGCACATCCTGCATGCACCCACAGTTCCAGCATGGCATGGACTTCACAGAGTTAATGCCATGCTGCGACACGCTGTGGCGGGCCCACGGCACTGCCTTTCTAAGGGTCTGCTATGAGCCTTTAAAACACAGTGTTGTGGGCCAGCCACCGCAGGACCGCCCGCCCGGATCACAACTTGCAATCCAGCAGGTGGTCTGCTTTGGCGGTGTGAGAGTGGGGGTGGTGGTGCACCCCGCTCCCACACCACCAAAGTCGTAATCAGGCCCTAAGTCTTTTCGAATGGAGGACCATGTTTTAGCAAAGGCTAGTAATTGTAATTATCTAGGTATTCTTTTTAACTAATCATTTAGTTGGGCACCACTTTTAACATTAAGACTCCAGTCTTTTAATAGGAATACTGAAGCCATATTTAGATATGCCCAAAAGCTGCAAAACAAATCAATATCAGAAATGTTGACCTTATATAGGAATAAGTGCATTTCGGAAGGAATATACAGTGTCAGGCTGCGGGGTTATACTAGAACCGAGATCCTTCGAAGCATAGAAAACAGCTTTACCCGTAGACTGTTATCAGCCCTGGAAAGCACAGCCTCTTTAATAAGCCACGAAGAACTGGGGCTGACATACTTGGAAGACCTGATCGGCCTGGCCCCTTTATTACTCTGAGTTAAAATCTGGGGCACCCTTGAGACCACTGTAACCAGAGCCGACATTGCCGACTGCCTATCATTAGAAAAACCCAATCAAATACCATTGTGGTTATCCTATGTGAAAGACACCTTTATGACACTAGCTTAATGGATCTGTATGACAATCCCTCCATGACTGGACACAAACATAGACTGCATGTTAAACAATGTTACCTGGATTATTGTATAAACAAACACTTGGAAAGTGCCCAGGTTAAGGTATACTCTTGTCTCTACAACACGTAGCATTGAGGCCTACTTGGGTAGATTGAGAATCCCACATATCGACACTGGTTAACAATTTTTCGGCTGGGAACATTGCACTTTAAATTTGCCTTTCCCCGAGCACGGGCCTGGAAAAGGGTGTGATGGTTTCTCAACACAGAGGACTATACCTGGAGCCTAGACGCTCTTTCTTGGTCCCAATATTACACAAATCAAACCTGAGACTCCATAAGGAAGGGATAACATTCTTGCAATCCCTAGGCTCACGAGATTTGTGCTTTTCACTATTAATTTTATAAAAACTGCCTTTTATATTCAGAAAAGATACTTAACCTAATGTAGGCCCTCATTATGATGCGAGGCGGACTGCCACCGACAGGCCGTCAGTGGTGGTTTACCCGCTATCCAGGGCATCGGTCTGACGCTGCATTTCAGTGCAGCAGGTCGGACCACATAGGTTGGAGGTAGGACCGCTTCCCCCGACAGGATCAGAGACGGGACAGCGTAGGGATTAGGATATCCCTTTCAGACTACCTGTTCAAGGCGGTCCCACAGCCATGAAAAGGCAGATGGAAAGCGACTTTCAAACAGGGCCCCGTACGCCACTGTTAAGTGGCCCTGGGGGCATACGTATCCACACATCCATGCACCGTGTGCCAGGCACCACACGGTGTCTGGCACATGGGACATGGATGTGCACAAAGTGCCTTTTTTTCTGCGGCTTGTGCTGCCGCCGTTTTCCTGGGCTGCAGCACAAGCTGCAGTAGAAAAGAGCACTTTGCAACCGCCTGCCCGGCGGTCCTATCATAATATGGCAGGTGGTACTACCCACTCATTGTCGGACAGTCACCTGTCCGATACGATGGCGGTCGACGGTCTGTCCAACTGGCATAGTAATGAGGGCGAATGTTTTTGGCAGATGAATTTAAAAATATGTATGTATCTTTCTGATCTGTGTTTGTAGCTACAAGGATATTGGCTTTTGTATTTCTTTTTTTCATGTATTTGCTCGTTTGTATCTTTGTGTTTTGCTTTTATGGCCTTTTGGCAGAAAAAAGTAAAAAAAAACTATTAAAATTCATTCTGCCACTGAAAGACTTGCTTTTAAAAAAAACATCTCTAGAAAACAGCTATATTGGTTTAAGTTTTTTAAGCAAAAGACCAAAATGTTTAGGCGATGGCATATTATCTATTCTTCCTTTTTTGTGGCATATTTTTGCTAATAAAAAACATTAAAATAATTAACCAATCTTTCTAAAGCGAGACTTTTTGCAGAAGTTGTTTTATGTTATGTTATGCAGATTTGTAGAGTGCACTATCAACCAGGAGGGTATCCTGGCGCAGAGCAGGAGAGAACCTTGCCAAACCTAGGGCCAAGGCGGACTTCTCGAAAAGCCAGATCTTCAGCTTCTTGAGAAATTCAAAAAGTAAGGAGGAGTTTCTTATGTTTAGTGGCAGGTCATCCCACATTTTGGGAGTGATGTATGAGAAGCTCAACCACCAGATCTGGTTTTCTGTATGTGTGCAGGTAGGAGTCCAGACAAGCGGAGGTGTCTGGAAGGCTCGATTGTTGAGGTGTGCTGGATACGTGTTATGTAGTATCTTGTAAGTGTGGGTGAGAAGTTTGAATTCTGGTTGTTTGTGAATAGGGAGCCAGTAGAGCTCCTTAAGGTGTTGTGTAATGTGACTGTGACATGGGGGGTTGATAGTGATTCTGCTGTGAGTTCTAAATGGTCTGAAGCCTTCTGGTGAGTTTTTTTAATGTTGAACTCGTTGTATTTCATTATAGGTTTCTTTTCATTATTTGTGTTATTGTGAAATTTGTTTTTACCTATTTTTAAATGATATTATGGAAATGTTATTTTTTATTTAGGTTTTTGAGTTTACTTTGAGATTGGGCGGGTCATGCTTTTTACTAATATATTAATTAAATTTACTTAATGATTTTGATATTTTATGTTTGTTTTCCTATTTGATAGATTTTCAATTTGGTACTTAATTTTAATTTTGGGTTGTGGGGTTATAGGGGGTTTGGGTGAAAAGTGTTTAAATTTGACGCGATGTTAAATATTAAAATTCGGGAATGCAATAGGGTGAATAAGGGATTTTTCTACGTCAACCCAGAAAGGAGAGGAGAAACCAGGGTTATCTAGTAAACAAAATGAAAGTTTTTGAATACAAAAGGTTGATAATAAGAAGAGAAGCTAGGGATTTCAACCCTACCATGTTTCCAATCTTTCTTAAATTTAATTAAATCTAACCATTCCATAAATATCTTGAAAGCATTGTGTCAATTGTCTTAAAAGTAGTAGATGGGGTGTAAAGTGCTATCATAGAATAATATAGAATGTTAGTGACGATAAAATAATTTTAATGGCACCCAATGTGCCCACCAAGATGAGCATAAAGGGTTCCATTTAGTCATGAATGTTTCTATTTTTAATAACAATTCTTGAAAATGAACAGGCATATTTACAGAGCCCCTGTGTCACCGGAGCATCACTCTTTGTCTTTGGCTTTAACTAATCCTTGAAGGATCTTCTCTTAGTTTGACAAATAGAATCAGAGTTCTAACCTATTTATTGTGCAGATAGTTGCTTTATTTGTCATAAGCGTAGTTTTTTCTGCTTCAAAACAAAATTAATAATGAAACTGTGAGCAGTAGCTTTGAAAGCTTTATATACTTCAAATAATTCAATAATAAAATCCTGAAAGACCGTAAAATGTATGTTATAAAGTAATAAGTTAAACCTCCATATGTTGGAATGAGGTCAGTAGGGAATCAAGTCTATATCAGTAAGAGTACAAGTATGATCAGAAATCACAATGGATCTAATTTTGGCGTTTACCAATTGTTGCGCATTTACTCATGTGAAGTGGGATTAGTTGGCCTCCATGAATCTACAAAAGACGTTATTCTGATTAATGAACCAAATTGTTTATGCATTTCATGAGGTAAAGATTTCACCTTGGAGTGTCTATCTGTAAAGGGATCCAATACTTGATTTCAATCACCTTCTGACAGAAAATATTGATCATTCAATTCCAGTATGTTACGAGTGCAATTTGGTAAAAAAACAATAGTCTGTGTGGGACCATAAACATTACATAGAGTAATAGGAATTTTAGGATTAGTAAATTCAGCCGGAATCCATCTGCCCTCATTATATATGTGTTGAAAAAGACTACCAACATCGCAATGTTTAGTGCAGAGAATAATTGTGCCATTTTTCTTTTGGAAGGCAGGGGAGACAAAGACCTTCCCCATCCAGCCTCTGTGAAGTTTCTGTGCTCCAGTATCTGAGTGAGTTTCTTGCTATAAAACAATATCTGGTTTAAATTTTGCTAAGTGGGCTATAACTCACTTCTCTTTATTTGGGTGATTCAATCCCTTAACATTCCAAGATCAAAGCTGAATTTTGAAACAAAAAGAACATATAAATATAAAGGTCTTCAAGGAACCTTGGGATTGCCAACAGAAAAAGAGTACCATGCTTTACAAAGGAAAATTCACTGGCTCCCCGTCGAGAAGAGAGTAACCTTCAAGCTACTCACCCATGCCTACAAATCTCTCCACAACACCGAACCCAAGTACCTCAACGAAAGAGTCTCCTTCCACATACCCAAAAGAAACCTCCACTCCTCCGACCTCGCCCTAGCAGATACCCCGTGCATCTGCAAAACCAGAACGGGTGGAAGAGTCTTCTCCTACAATGAGCTCCCGGTCAACATCAGACGCTCCCCTACCCTGCACACCTTCAGGCAAAGCCTCAAGACCTGGGTTTTTGGCTACCTTGGAGCTGCAGCCCGCCCCCCCCCCAGTGCCTTGAGACCCTCATGGGTGAGTAGCGTGCTGTAAAATTCCCTGATTGATTGATTGCAAATGGAAAGATAGTAATATATTCATCAAGGAGAAAAGAGAACATAGTATAATTTAAAAAAAAGGAAAAGTGTGATGTCAGAAAAGAATAGACAGTAACATTTAAAAGATAGTGACTGAATAATGTACCTGTGGGTATGCAGAAAAACTGTAGACACAGCACATTACTGAAATAAAGCAGGAAGTCACAGGGCAAATGATGGGGCAACATAAGACACAAAAGGGCAGCATAAAGTCAAGACTAGACGATTAAAGAACAACTGCAATGAAAACAAAAAACACACATGAATTGCTGTACTTCTGCAGAGTACATCTGGCTATGTTAATCACATACTAAAAGGAAGAAGATCTGGACAATTCCATTGCCTCGGTCTGTTGATCAGCCATGAGTTTTTTTAAGCAAAGCTGGATCCTCATATGTTACTGTGTGTTTGTTAAAAGTCACTTTAAAGTAGCATGCATGAGTTAAACCATAATGAGCTTGCAAAGAATGAAAACGCTGGGCATAGATTTTAACATTTGTTCCGTCTCTTAGCTGTTTTTTCAGGCTACATCTTGTCAAAGGAAACACTGAATTACCATCAATGAAAGACATTTTTTATTTTTTATTTTATTAACTCGATAAATTCCCCCCAAAAGTAATAAAACTGCTTGGTTTAGTAGCCCAATTAGTATACTTGGGTCTCGGACCCAGTCTGTAGATTTGTTAAATATTGAGCTTCGTAGACTCTGGCACATCATGTAATTTTGGAAGAAAAGACACAAGTTAATGGATTGCAGCCCTCAATGTCCTCCAGTAATACATACATTTGCAGATTAATTCTCCTATTTTTATTTTCTGAATCCTCTATGTATTTTCAGATTATTAATTTCCTTCTGCACGTAAATCTTAATTATAGTACCTTGAATGTCACTTATTTGTTGCGCCACATCCATGAATCTTTTCTCCATAGAGGATCACTTATCATTCAGTAATTGCAACCATTTAGTTGTCTTCTCAACCTAAGGAAGAAGTGCACGCATTTCTTCCAGTAACAGTTCCAAAGAAATGGAAGATGATGAAGTTGATGGAGAAGGAGGGTCATGTTTTTGGCGTTTGGTAGCTGTTAAAGAGGACAAGGGCTTCCAAGAGATAATTTTAGCAATGACAGACGGCATAATATCTTGTTTGGTGGTCGGAGGATCATCCATTGTTCCATGTGAAATAGAGGAATCAGCTAGGCTTTGACTGACAGGGACAGGTTGGGTAGAAAGCTTAAGGTGTCTGGCAGTTCCCATTAATATCAAAATTAACTCAAGTATACACATGGAAAAATTCTAACCAATAGTGCAGAAATCTCAAAGAGGTTGTTTAAATTAATATTACAACAAACAAATGATGGACGGAATGCTGACAATGCAGACATTCTCCCCCAGTCAAGAGATCTGGGTTAAATCCATCGTTCTTTTGCCCACTACACCACCCCAGTTTAGACATGGCCATATGCAAATCAGTCTTGACCCTGTGCCTCATGGGAACAGTCCAGCCCGAACTGCCAAGCCATGTCTTCCCTGGACCGGAATCAAGCATCCTAGGACCGGTTTCTGGCTATCAGCCGTCATCAGCCAGGATAGCTTGACTCCAGTGGCGTAGTGAGCACGGGTCCCACGTCTGGGAATACCCATCCCACTTAGGGCGAAAAGCGTTACAACAAACAAATGATGGACGGAATGCTGACAATGCAGACATTCTCCCCCAGTCAAGAGATCTGGGTTAAATCCATCGTTCTTTTGCCCACTACACCACCCCAGTTTAGACATGGCCATATGCAAATCAGTCTTGACCCTGTACCTCATGGGAACAGTCCAGCCCGAACTGCCAAGCCATGTCTTCCCTGGACCGGAATCAAGCATCCTAGGACCGGTTTCTGGCTATCAGCCGTCATCAGCCAGGATAGCTTGACTCCAGTGGCGTAGTGAGCACGGGTCCCACGTCTGGGAATACCCATCCCACTTAGGGCGAAACGCGTTACAACAAACAAATGATGGACGGAATGCTGACAATGCCTACATTCTCCCCCAGTCAAGAGATCTGGGTTAAATCCATCGTTCTTTTGCCCACTACACCACCCCAGTTTAGACATGGCCATATGCAAATCAGTCTTGACCCTGTGCCTCATGGGAACAGTCCAGCCCGAACTGCCAAGCCATGTCTTCCCTGGACCGGAATCAAGCATCCTAGGACCGGTTTCTGGCTATCAGCCGTCATCAGCCAGGATAGCTTGACTCCAGTGGCGTAGTGAGCACGGGTCCCACGTCTGGGAATACCCATCCCACTTAGGGCGAAAAGCAGTACAACACACAAATGATGGACGGAATGCTGACAATGCATACATTCTCCCCCAGTCAAGAGATCTGGGTTAAATCCATCGTTCTTTTGCCCACTACACCACCCCAGTTTAGACATGGCCATATGCAAATCAGTCTTGACCCTGTACCTCATGGGAACAGTCCAGCCCGAACTGCCAATCCATGTCTTCCCTGGACCGGAATCAAGCATCCTAGGACCGGTTTCTGGCTATCAGCCGTCATCAGCCAGGACAGCTTGACTCCAGTGGCGTAGTGAGCACGGGTCCCACGTCTGGGAATACCCATCCCACTTAGGGCGAAAAGCATTACAACAAACAAATGATGGACGGAATGCTGACAATGCATACATTCTCCCCCAGTCAAGAGATCTGGGTTAAATCCATCGTTCTTTTGCCCACTACACCACCCCAATTTAGACATGGCCATATGCAAATCAGTCTTGACCCTGTGCCTCATGGGAACAGTCCAGCCCGAACTGCCAAGCCATGTCTTCCCTGGACCGGAATCAAGCATCCTAGGACCGGTTTCTGGCTATCAGCCGTCATCAGCCAGGATAGCTTGACTCCAGTGGCGTAGTGAGCACGGGTCCCACGTCTGGAAATACCCATCCCACTTAGGGCGAAAAGCGTTACAACAAACAAATGATGGACGGAATGCTG
Organism: Triturus cristatus; assembly: GCF_964204655.1. Classification (NCBI taxonomy): domain Eukaryota; kingdom Metazoa; phylum Chordata; class Amphibia; order Caudata; family Salamandridae; genus Triturus; species Triturus cristatus. The sequence goes on along the minus strand of NC_140581.1, from coordinate 377,845,452 downwards.
ACAATGCAGACATTCTCCCCCAGTCAAGAGGGGTCAAGACTGATTTGCATATGGCCATGTCTAAACTGGGGTGGTGTAGTGGGCAAAAGAACGATGGATTTAACCCAGATCTCTTGACTGGGGGAGAATGTATGCATTGTCAGCATTCCGTCCATCATTTGTTTGTTGTAACGCTTTTCGCCCTAAGTGGGATGGGTATTCCCAGACGTGGGACCCGTGCTCACTACGCCACTGGAGTCAAGCTATCCTGGCTGATGACGGCTGATAGCCAGAAACCGGTCCTAGGATGCTTGATTCCGGTCCAGGGAAGACATGGCTTGGCAGTTCGGGCTGGACTGTTCCCATGAGGCACAGGGTCAAGACTGATTTGCATATGGCCATGTCTAAATTGGGGTGGTGTAGTGGGCAAAAGAACGATGGATTTAACCCAGATCTCTTGACTGGGGGAGAATGTATGCATTGTCAGCATTCCGTCCATCATTTGTTTGTTGTAATGCTTTTCGCCCTAAGTGGGATGGGTATTCCCAGACGTGGGACCCGTGCTCACTATGCCACTGGAGTCAAGCTGTCCTGGCTGATGACGGCTGATAGCCAGAAACCGGTCCTAGGATGCTTGATTCCGGTCCAGGGAAGACATGGCTTGGCAGTTCGGGCTGGACTGTTCCCATGAGGTACAGGGTCAAGACTGATTTGCATATGGCCATGTCTAAACTGGGGTGGTGTAGTGGGCAAAAGAACGATGGATTTAACCCAGATCTCTTGACTGGGGGAGAATGTATGCATTGTCAGCATTCCGTCCATCATTTGTGTGTTGTAACGCTTTTCGCCCTAAGTGGGATGGGTATTCCCAGACGTGGGACCCGTGCTCACTACGCCACTGGAGTCAAGCTATCCTGGCTGATGACGGCTGATAGCCAGAAACCGGTCCTAGGATGCTTGATTCCGGTCCAGGGAAGACATGGCTTGGCAGTTCGGGCTGGACTGTTCCCATGAGGCACAGGGTCAAGACTGATTTGCATATGGCCATGTCTAAACTGGGGTGGTGTAGTGGGCAAAAGAACGATGGATTTAACCCAGATCTCTTGACTGGGGGAGAATGTAGGCATTGTCAGCATTCCGTCCATCATTTGTTTGTTGTAACGTTTAAATTAGTATAGCAGCACCCAATGGCCTAAAGGTGTAGAAGTTTGAGCAAAATACACTAGAAAAAAACAACATTTTAGGGATACTTGAACAAGCATTTTGTATGCAATAGGGAGAAATGCACGAGCCTCAAGGAACAAGATGGCCATCATATCTCCCAGCATCTCACAGCGCCAGTTTAACAAAGAAAAGAGTCATCCTAAGTTCATTACCCAGACCAGAATAGTTCCCCTGCAGTGCCCTGAAACTTGAGGATAGCCATGTTGTAGAAAATGAGCTGGGACAGAATTGCTGCCTGCGGGAAGGAGAGCCAGAGCTCTGAAGCTAGGTGGTCATATTGCGCAGCATTGCAGCAATGCCGCCAAAGTAAGGTTTTAAAGCGAAGAAGCAACCTAAGCAACAGCTAATCAAATGTAGATGATGAAGTATATTGATGAGACAGCCTTATAAGAAAACATTGCCACAAATCTGCCCTCCCTCTCTTATGATGTACACACAAATGATGTAAGTCAACAAACAGTTGACTACATTATAGCTTCATCAAAAGTCAAAACTGAAGTGTTCACTTTAACACTAAGAAGGGGGAAATGTATAACTGCAAAGTGGCACCCTTCCAAAAATTCTTGAATAAAAGATACTAAAATATGATGGTCAGCTAGGTAATAAAAAAGACTATTGCACTCCACTAAATCAGTCCTTTCAAGATTTGAGACTTAATGAATACTGAAAATGTACCCCAAGTTTTCTCTTTATTTCTACTATTGGTGTTTTAATTTAAAACACAGCCGTGGCCCGTGGAGGGAGTTCCGTGGGGCGGTAAGGCGGGGCGGGGGAGGGGCAGGGTGGGGGGTTCTAAAAACCGGAATATGGATAATTGCAGGTAAGTAAACAATTAAATAAATAAAACGAATTTCGTAGCGCGTGCTGCATCGAAAAATGCGATGCAGCGCGTGCTACGAAATTCATTTTATTTATTTAATTGTTTACTTACCTGCAATTATCCATATTCCGGTTTTTAGAACCCCCCACCGTGCCCCTCCCCCGCCCCGCCTTACCGCCCCATGGAACTCCCTCCACGGGCCGCGGCTGTTAAAACATCACCCACATAATCTGTCAAAGTGAGGAAACAGATTTATGAACTTCTTGTGTCACCTATGGCTCTTTAGACTTTTTTTCCGCAAGATTGTGTTTATAAAAGGCATCATTTTACAAAATGTTATGGACATTGTCTTAGGGACATTCATGCTCATATTAAGCCATGCAGGTGAACAGGATTGCTTAGAAAAACAAGTGAAAACTGTACACTAAAATTCACATGTTTTCAAATGTTCTTACAGGGGTTTAAAGCCCAGAGAATCTACTTGGAGGAATCTGAGGTTACAAGTCAATTATTTACACCTTACCACACCTCTCCAACCTCAAGATATGACATTTATGTTGCCTGTTAGTAAGTATATATCTTTAGGAGGACAGTCAGAGTTGCTACACTTCTGTAGCTTAACTAATTAAAAACATGAGGGATGAGTGTTTGAGATTCAATTCACAGTATAACCATCCATCTTTTTGCTTCCAGCAAGCACTGTTGGTACCATTTTCCTATCTAGGATTAACATTTATCTTTTTTCATAATTTTCCTTCTCAATACAGTGAGTAGATGAGAATTATTTATAAGATACTGTTTATATCTTCATCAGGGGCTGCAAAGGCTGTAGTGTAATGTAAGCCACCGAAGTATTCGTTAAGGGGGTGAGAACCCACTTCAAATAATCCTCACAATACTTGTCAGGGTGAACCACTAGAGTCAGTAAACACACCTGTGCCCCACCCTCTCGTAGCTTGGCACAAAGCAGTCAGGCTTAACTTTGAGGCAATCTGCAAAGTATTCATGCAGTACTCAACCAGTAGTAAAGTGAAAATACAACACAAGAAAAATCCCAAACCAATTTAGAAGAATAGAGAATATTTTAATAAATAAAATGACAGAAAAATGGCAAACATCCAATAAGTAGAAGTGGAGATATGAAACTTTAAAGTTTGAATGAAAAATAGCATAAAAAAGGACAGAGTGCCTGTTATGATTATGGCGATGTGGAATGAGACGTCAAAGTGTTTACCATGCATCAATCCGTACCCGCTTTTTATTTTGCCCTGTTATCAATAAACAGAATTAAAAAAAAATAATAATAATAAAAAAAAAAGCACAGTGCGTCAACCACAGTTGCATTAGACTGGGTCAAGGTCAACAGTTAAGGCCGCATAGAACATGAGTCGGCTAGAGGGACCAGGCTCCTCGCGGTGGAAAGTTCACCTTCTGACTTAGAGACTTTTATGGAGAAAAAGTGGCAATGATTCATGGACAGGGCAAGCTGTAAGCTGGATCTGAAGCGGACCCAAGGATGGTCTTCTGCTGTAGAGCATGTTCCCAGTGCGGTCGTCGATGAAGAACGGGAAGTGCCAAGGGGGTGAAGTACAGAGTTTGTGCCTAGAAAGGCCTTGACATTGATCGACTTTGCCTTGCTGTCGGTCTCATTGAAGCCTTTTACATTCGGAATGCGAAACTTTTCTGGAAAATAGATCTCCTTCAGCAGCGCAAACCAGGAAGCTAAGGTCAACCAGCGATTCGGCATCGACAGCTGCAGCTTTAACGGCAACATTGGTCTCGATTCTCGAGGCAGTGAAGTGGGCAGAATGTTTCTAAGTCTCAGACCTTGCTGTTTGGTGACTGGAGGTGTACACTCTAACACCATCCAAGGGTCCAGGACCTGGGGGCCACTACTAAAGGATTAGGACTCAATCCAACAGAGACCAGCAGCAAGCTCCAGGGCATGTCCAGTTGGTACTGATCAGCTGGGCACTTGCAGAAAAAGGCCTCTGGAAGAATATTGTGTCCCTGTAGCCATCCGGTCAAGGGAAGAGTCCCCTTCCCCACACCCAAAGCTTTTTGTCCACTGTCTGGTAGCAATACACATCTCACCGCAGAGGAGCCATGAGGGGTCATTTGACAGCTGGACACTGGCAGAAAAGCTATTTGGTTTTAAGCAGGAAAAGGACAACTTTCTAAAAGTGTAATTACCAAAACAGTACTATAAAATACAACTCAACCACTAAGTCTGATTATAAATTACTATTAAAATGAATCACTATCCTAGCTACTCCCAAACTGAATTTAGCACTTATTAAATGTAATAGTGCAAGCCAGTTTTAACCTATAAGAGAACCTGACTTACCACAGTGAAAACGACTTTGTAGTTTTTTCACTGCGAAGACAACTAAAATACAAAATGTATATGTCCTAATTTTTAAATATCATGCACACAGTTGTATGTGTTTTTGAGGCATACATTAGGGGTGATTTATTAGTATTTAAAAGGAAGCTTTAGGCCTAGTGAAAAGTTTATAGTTCCAGGTCAAAGTAGCAGCTCAAACTGCCCACCCAGGCTGCAGGGGGAGACCCGGAGACATATTTTACAGTGCTACTTCAGAAGGTGGCACAATAAGTTCTGCCGCCCACTAGTCGCATTTTATTTGCAGGCTCTGGGTGTAGGTAGTACTATTTACTAGGAACCTACAAGCAAATGAATTGTGTCAATCAGGTGTATGTCAATTTTAACATGTTTGCAATTTGAGCACACAAGCATTTTGCCACTGGGTTAGCAGGAGTAAAGTACACCGAGTTCTCCAGCCAACAAAAATAATAGGGATCAGTAAAAAGGCAAAACAAATCCCAGGTGGCCCCGCAGGCAGGTAACATTTCCAACTGGTAATGAGATTAAACAGGGACAACCTGATGAAACTTCCTCAGTTCCGGAATGTAGGATCTGCAGTATGCTCACCAGTGGCCCAAGGTGCTCATTTATGGAGGGGCCTATTTCCTCTTCAAGACAGCTAGAACAGTAAATGAAGGTAAAAATCTCCTAAAGGGATACTTTTTCCTGCAGATTATTCGACTAGTTATATATCTGTACATGTGTTCCTAACAAACTATTTAGGTATCACGATACGTTTCATGCAGTAAAAACCCCTTTTTACTGAGTCTGTGCTTTGACGCATGAATTCATCTTATTATAAAACGTCATCATACTCATTCGCTGCAAACTTAGTAATTACTTTTGTGTTTTTGTAAAATTAGTAAAAGGATATAGGAATGATTGGATATAGTAAATTTTTCAAAAACAGAAAAAGTTACTATTTTAACAGTAGATGTAACAGTAGACATTCAAAAACACATTTTAAAGCTGAAAAATCAAGTCATCTTGCAACGATGACACCTTTATGGAGCAGATGCAAAATTTTGAATGTTTTCAAAACCAAAAAGGTCTCATCAAGCAGTTATCATGCTCTTTAATCAGCCTAGTGGAGGGGCAGGAATGGTTCTTGAAAGCAAGCAACCAAAATACGTGACAGCCTTGTCAGGGGACCTCCATGTAGAGTGCTTGTAGTTGATTTTACTTTTCTTTGTTCTTTTTTTATTTTTTTAACATGTCTACCACTGTATTCAATGAATTTTACTGTCAACTACCGCTATTTAGGCCTCCTGAGAGTCATAATATTATATTACAGTGGGCTTAGAGCCCACCCATTCCTTATCATTAATTGGCCTAATTGTCACTCTCATTTGCTTGTCCTTTATTCATTACCTGTGTTGGCATTACCTTTTCTTCTCTTTCTCTTCTTGTGTTTGTCCCTCCCCTGGAGCATAAACACATTACTATGTTCTTCCACTGCTCGCTTTTTCAGGTGCTACTTTTTTCTTTCTGCTTAAGAGCTCTATGAGAATGCATGTGTTTCCCCACTGTCTCCCTTGTGTGGTTTTCTCTCCCTTTCCACTGCTCTGTGTTCCTCTCTCCCAGCTGTGTGCTTCTCTCCTGCTTCCCAAGTGTTGCCTTCTCACCTGTGTGCTTTCTCCTGTCAGTTCTACATTGCTGTCTCTTGCTGTTTGATCCCCCTACCTATGCCTTCGTGTTACTCCTGCCACTCATCCCCTCTGTTGCTTCCTCCCCTCACGTGTCTGCTGTGTTGCTTTTCCACCCGCTTTAAAAACATGCCACTGTGTTGCTTCCGACCCTCACCACCTCTGTTGTTCCCCCAACATGCTTTTTGCACATTTTATTTTGGATTTAGTGACCGATACAACACAGTAACAGTAACTAGAAAGATTTTAAAAAGCTGCTGTACTCAAATTGTAGGCATGTGCATATGTGGAGCGCGCACTTTAACAAATTACGTGGCCAGCCGTGTCAAAAGCTTTTTTAAAAACTCTTCAGCCAAGTGCCACAGCATTAGGGATGCTATGCCACATGGCTAAAAATATTGGCAAAGCCAATAGGTTCCAAAGGCGTGACCTATTGGCTTTGCCAGTGCTTGTTTTATTTGCTATTTCTGTCTGATAATATGCACTTATGCATATATTTGTCCTATCTGTTTTAAATAAACTTAAACTGTGTTTGGCGATGGATTATCTGATTATCTGAATTCTTTAATGATTGCTTTCAGAAAATGCCTTATCCTTTGGCTTTGCGGGCTTTTGGTACGATGCCTTTTTTTGTTATTAAAACAGACATTATTTAAAGTAAGTACTAGTACTACAATAGCCCGGGATTCCTGATTCTGACATTTCCATGCTAACTAAAAGATGGTGTGAAGCACGCTGCTGCTTTTAGAACACACTGCCACGTTTCTAAAGTAATTTGAGATATTGTGGCTCTGCCGGAAGCTGGAAACGAACCCACTCCTTCAAACCTCCTTCAATCTGTTTAAATGTCAAGTGCGTTGACAACATATGGGAAGGGATAGCTTAGTGTGTCTAATTATTCTGGAACAGACACAGCAGTGCCTAACACCCTCTCTCTAACTAAAATGTCCTCATGAAATTGACATACATTTGAAATGAATGCAGTTTCACTTTTCCCTTAGAAAGAGACTCCCGTCTTCTAAGATCTTTTAAATATAGTTCACAATAGCATCAAACACTTGTCCAAAAAGGTATTCTGGAAACTTTTGACTGAGAGGAACCAAACTAGACTGGACAAACTGGCAAATCATGCTGCAAATGGCGCGCGCCAAAGTTGATTTTGCACAGATCTGCATTATGGTAGAGTACATTCAACTTTAAATTAAATCTAGAAAAGATTAATTTAATAAAATGTTCAGTATCCTACTACAAAATACCGTGGAATTAAAAGCTAATGTTGCGTCAATATGCAATTAAAAAACGAATGCTCAAACCAACACCACGAATTTATATCAAGAATTAGAAGACTAGAATTCGTGAGAAAATACAAAACTATATGGAGCGTTTATGTGAATTAGAAACGACATATAAACACAAGGTCAGTGGGCCAGGGAAGCACAGAGCACAGGAAGCGAAGACACAGTCACTGGGGCAAGGGGACACCAACACAGGGATTTCGAGATACAGACAGACATTGAGACAAGGAGACATGGCTAGTGAGGCAAGAGGACCTGGCCACTAGTGCATGTACACACTGATGTTGAAACATGGAAGTTCAGAGATATGCACAGATACAAGTGGGCACTGGGTAAGGGAGAAGGTAAAGAACATTGAGGCATAGGACATCCTCACTGGGTCAAGGACACATAGAGGCCAGGACAGAGAACCAATCATTGGCAGAGCAGATCATAGACACAGTGATGGAAAGAAAACACAGACACAGGGGACATATGAACTTGGAAAGGGAAACACGGCCAACCAGGCAGAGAAACAAAGACAGAAACAGGGACAAAGAGACATTGACAGTGGGAAGGCAGAAGTGGACATGGTTGAAAGCATATAAACACAGAGAAACATAGACACAACTATGAAAAAAAGAGGCACTGATGGAGACATAAAGAGGGTAATTTGGAGACACAAGCACTGGACCACATTGCAGGACACAGAAATTCAGACTATGATACTGCACAACAAGGCATGGATGTTGAGGACACGGAAACAAAGGCAGTGGGAGAGAAACTGTGAGACACTGAGACAGAAGAAGACAAACTGTGGCGAGGGAGGCAGGCAACCAACACCTCTAGGACAAAGAAATAAGACATGCAATAAAAGACACTGAGACAGAAGTACATTCACTTCTGGACAGAGAGACATGGACACTGGGACAGGTAAGACCCAGGCACTGGAATACCCAACTATGCTAATCGGAGAGGCAGACATAGACAATGAATAGGGACACCGTCACTGAAACAACAAGACACAGGCATTCAAAACTGACATACATGAACAATGGGACAAGAAGGCTATCGCCATTTGTGCCATTCACCATGTAACATAGCCATTGAAGTCTCTCTGTATTACAGAACTGTGTCGCATCCTGGTAAAAAACAAGGCTACAGCATGCAAAGATAACATCTTGTGTCTATTTTTTTAAAACCTCTCTTCTAAGATGCACACACATATACACTGTTCCACCTGGCATCCTTGGGTTATTTCCTAACGTTTTGCCTTCAAAACTTCTGTTTTTGCTGACATTGTTTTTGCTGGCCTTAGGACTTTGCGCACTTTATCACTGCTAACCAGTGCTAAAGTGCTTGTGCTCTCTCCCATGTGGGTATACCAAACGGACATATTTAATTTACTTGTAAAGTGGCAGTACATATGTGCACGGCCTGTAAATTAAATGCTACTAGTGGGCCTGCAGCAACGATTGTGCCACCCACTTAAGTAGCACTTTAAACATGTCCCAGGCCTGCTGTTGCAGCCTCTGTTTGTGCAGTTTAAATCTGCCATTTCGACATGACAAAGTAAACCTTTTCCCAGTCCCAAACTTTCCTTTTTAATACATATGTCACCCTTAGGGTAAGCCCATTAAAGCCCAGAGGGCAGGGTGCATTGTATTAAGAAGTTGCACATGTACTTTTAAGTTTTACATGTCCTGGTAGTGAAAAACTCTTAAATTCATTTTTCACTACTGCAAGGCCTACCTCTCCAAAGCATTGGAGTTACCTTATTACATTTTATATGTGTCATTTCCAAATGGGGACAGCTAACCAGTACATGTTTGGTGTCTTTGGGATTGTAATGAAAAATCCTAACTTATTGTGAAATCGGATTTTAAATTACCATTTTGAAAATGCAATATTTAGAAAGTTGGCATTTTCCTACCTTAGCCATTTGGTGCCTGCAGCCAGGCTCTGGGCCACATGACTGGATATAGTTAGCAGTTGGGCTTTGGGTATTCCTCCTAAACAGACACACAAAATGGGGAGGTTAAGTGTGACTGGATGGTCTATCACTGGCAGAATGGGAGAGAGGAGCTGGCCCCAGCCCCACTTACAATTGAATAGGCTGAGTACTTTCACCACACAAAGGACTGCATACCCCCTGTAGATAGTCTGGAACCAGGGCCAGGAAGGCAGGGTACCTGTGCATTTCAAAGGCATGCCTCTAGAAAATGCCCAACTATGTACAAATACTGGTCTTCAGACACCAACGATTCAATCCACTTCTGGACCTATGGATACTCTGTCAGGAAGAAGGACTGATGTGTTGCTGAAAGGACTGCCACTCTGCTGGACTGGACTGCTGCCCTGAAGGGCTGATGCCTTGCTGTCCAGACCTGCTGACCTCTTGCCTGGGCGAGGAGGACTGGGCCTGCATCTCTTGAACCCAAAACCCAAACTGACTCCAAGGGCTAGTTTGCTGACCTCCTGATCTGAAGCCTCAGGAACACAACAGGCTTCCAACAACCTTGAACCTGTACCTGGACTCTGCCATCTTTGAGACTACCCTGCCAAGTGATGCCACCCCAGTGCTGGTCCCTTAGATGTAGTCTTAAGGTGCTCTGCCAGCCTCTGTGGATAAACGGAACCGATGCATCTCCTCCGCTGCATGTTGCAAACCCAAGCAGAACAAACGCATCACCACTGCTGCGTGGATTGGACCTGGCGCAAAGACCTGCATCGACTTCGCAGCTCCATCAGAATTCGCCGCATTTTAAGTGCAGGCCTTGCATCCCTCATTGACGCCAACCTCAATGACAATGGCGGACTCCACATGGCAGCCTCCCAACTTCCCGCATCACCTCGACTGAGCGTGGCATCCTCGACGCTGGACTTTGCATCGCAATACCCAATGACAGGATGCTTGATGACGACACAGGCTGTCTCATCACAGCCTCGCCGCATCTCAGACTGACGCATCGATTTTACTGCGTGACGCATCTTGATCCTAGGTATGACTATGCTCACTAATCCAGTCATGCCCACCTCTAAGTGTTCTCATTAAAAAGTGTATGTATCAACCATCCCCAACTAATCTCACACCCACCAAAGAAAAAATGTGAGATAAGTCAGAAAGTGCCTCACGTAAGCACCACCCATGGAGCTGCTGGTTGGTACTCACCAGTTTGCTCGTTCTGTCATCATTGGCAACTTTCTTGACAGAAAGAAAAAGAGGTGTTGCCTAACTCTAAGGCTCATGTGAAATGGTTAAGAAATGATAACGTGTAGATAATAATGGCATTTATCAACCATCTAAGCCCCGTAATGTGAAGCAAAGGGAATGGATTTCCGAGTTAAAAAAGATGAGTGCAGGGTGTCATGTAACTAGTTACCTAGGAGTATATAATACCGCTTAAAATAAGTCACAAAGATTTAAAGTGTTCTGTGTAACCAGGTCTTTTTTGCATGGATTCAATAGATTGCAGACCTTGAAAGCACTCAGGGAAACATTGGCACGGTCTTGTCAACAATTCTTTCAGGGGGTGTTGCTTATTTTGTTTTCTCCTGCCAGGGGACTCGCACAGGGAGCAGACCTTGAGCAAATACTTATTTCACCTCCGTGATGCAGCACTGAGCTTCAGTGGTGCCAGCTTGAATTTTTTGCCGGAATAGACCTGAGGACACAACATTGGGGTATTTTATTGGGCAATAACATATCTTTCTGCTTAAAACGTTTCACATTTAGCCAACATCTAGCAAGATCGCGGTAAGAATATCCAAAGCAGGGAGGATTTTCCAGAATTGTGCAGGCAGGAGAACTGGTTTAGGGTAGTGTTCTTTTTCAAGACCCTCTTTATGTAAGTCTGCAGACACTGCTTTTGTGTGGGGTGATGCTCCTCACAGCAGGGTAGTCTCCAGCCTGGAGGCCTAAAGAGGTGTGAGCTACCTCCTCCTGGCTATGTACAGACACAAGACAGTGATCAGGAAAGACAAGAGTCTGGTTTTACCTAAAAGACCCTTCTCACCTTGAGCAAGAGATTGTAGACCCATTCACTCCCACCATCTACCAAGTGGGAGTGCTACAGAAAGGACTTGATCAAAATTCTGTTGGAGCCTTGTCCTTACTTCAATGTCTAGGTCTCCTCCCTTCTGCATCTCCTGTGATACACTTACACTGTCTTGGAAAACAACATCACCCCCATCTTGTGCACAGGAACATGCTCAGGACTTTCAAAATGGAACCCAGAGGCCGTCGTCATTCTGGTTCACTTACAAGAACGATGTATATACTACAATAGCCACATACACAAATATGCACAACATACACTTGGATAGGATTAGGTGACAAATTCGGGTATAAATCTGATGGCACATTCGCGGGACTATCTCAGAAAGTGCCAAATAACTCTTGTTCAGAGAGTGAGGTAAAAACATTTATTTACAGAATAGTGAGGAAATATCTTTAAATTAAACATTTTCTTTTTTCTGCGCCAACTCCGGTTATGCAGTGACAGACCCTGTATCAAGTTTGGAATACTCCACACTATGTTTAAAAGGGCTGCCTTCAGCTTGGCACACAACAGGTTAGGGTTCTTAATGTTTAAATGATGTGAACACTCTGGATCGCATGTTTAAAATGTATGCCCTTGATATAAAGCACTATATATATTGTTAGTTTTTTCTACCGCTTGCATCCTCTGTTTGCCTGTCATCTCAAAAAGACTTTCCCGGCTGTACACCTAAAACCCTGCATGAACAATTGACCTTGTAGTACTTCCTCTTTAACCCTCACCTTTCTTCAGTGACTTTCTTCTTAACTTCCATCCTCTGCATTCTTGCAATTTCTGAGTGTAGCCTTCTCTCAGTCTCATATCTGCCTCAATCCTTATCTTGATTCTGAAATTGGCCGATACCTCATTTCAAAGATCACAACCTCTCCTCTTTGAAACCTGAACCCTGTAAACTAACGTTACCTAATCTCCACCAACCGACCTATCTCACCAACCATGCACCTGAAACCATATAGCCCCCACTAATGATCACACCTAGCTGGTATTATTAGAGTGTATTACAAAGAAACTGGACTAAATGCATACAATCTTTTTCTTAAGAGGCCATGTCTAATTGCAGTAACCAACAATAGCAACTAGATTAAACGTGAAACTTGGGTTCCATAGTAGCGTGCTAATCATCGTAAAGTGCTCCAACGTCTCGTCTGGAGTAGTAAGCACTACACAAATTCAATTACAATTAAAAGTACAATGAATGATGTATACATTGAACAAAACACATTTTCTTATGCACTCAACAGAAGATACCCTTCTCCTCCTGAAGGAAGGACATTTTGCCCCATGCAAATTTGCCAGTTTCTAGCTCATGACACACTTGTGATTCCTCAGCAAAATGATAAAACAAAACAGTTACTATTGAAATTAAAAACTAAAACAACATCCACCACATAGTATACAATTACCGATTTAAGAAACTGCAACCTTCCTAGTTTTAGATAATACCAAAGACATCATTAACGCAGTGATCCCGGCCTCCTGGTCCTCCGTACTCTCAGCAACATTCAATACAATAGACCCTTATGTCTTCATCAACACCCTTTCACCAGACATGACATTCATGTTCCAGCAGATGTTAGCTAACCAAGAAGAGCACCTCTAAATCCCAATGGCTAGCAGTGACTTATGAAGTCTTCCCTGTAAAATTCTACTTTTACAAAGAGCCTCTGGGAGACCTTAACCGCCAGGGAATATAGATTCACCAGTAAGTTGATGATGCACAACTCAAACTCTTCATAATCAAGTTCTGGTACTCAAGCGCAGAAAATTTAGAAGTGTCTGTACTTAGTACCGGTGAGTACTGGCCCCTTTAAAGCACTGATTTAACCTTTGTTTTATCTGTTCGGCCTTTTTCGTTTGCACGTTTCAGTCAGCGAGCACCACTCAGTAGGCTAGCGAGCCCTGTTCTTCAGTAGGCAATGGTGAACTTTCAAGTCTGGGAAATAAAAGGACACATTTATCACAAAAATCACGCAGCGCAGCAAGCCACATTGCTGCACTGCGTGATAGGGCAAGGGCAGGAATGCCCAGTCTTTAACATTATATGGCGCATTCTTTCCTTTCACTGGTACACAATGTGCTACCTAGCACCAATGCAGGCACCCTTGGACCATGGTGCAAGGGTGCCTGCATTGTAAGCAGGATTGTTTTTGTGAAGGAAGAGGCTCCTTCCTGCACAAAAACAATCATCTGAAGCAGTTTCCTCAAACTATGTGCGCTGCAAAATGCAGCACACATAGAAACAGGAAAAAACAAGGAGATATTAAGATATTTGTCCTCGTTAACGCCTCACTTGGGGAGGTGTACTATTTTGACACATTACCAGGTCTATCAGTAATGGTAAATCTGGGAATGCACCAAAATCCATGGGTGGATGCTTGGCTTTATAAATCTTTCTTAGTAGTTGCTTTGCCATTGCGCCCCAATGAATGGCACAAGGTTGATGCAACTGCTTGATAAATATGCCCCAAATGGCTTTATCTGCACAGATGGTCCAACATCATGGGTTGAGGCACATAAAGTACGCACTATGAATGTTAAACTTGGACTTGGCCCCTCAATACAAGCTGCTCTTAACTCAGACGGGGATGAGATGGCAACAGCACTTACCAACCCCATCGGAATTATGAGATCTATGGCTCAAACTGAGAAATTACCTCTAGCTCGGCTTACCCTATGAATTTGCTGGCACGCCCCACTCTATTTGCATTCTTTGCTTGGAAGTTTAATCTGAAGGCTCTGAGTCAGGTCTGCAATGTTTGCAACAGTTTTTTTCTTCATTCTCAGATCAGCAGGAGCTTTTAATGTTTTCATATTTTGGAGAGGAAACGTAAATATAAATAGTGACTGGTTTACCAAAAAAAGTAGTAAATATCCACCCACAGAAGTACACCTTGAATAGATGCAAATGTACTACTTTTTTTCATTCACAGGCATTGGCAGTAGAAGGCTTGGAAATCTGTGCTAGACTCAGGTTCCAGATACACTACTGTCAATCAAACACCCAAAAGGTGATGGAATGAATGCTTACAAATAGTTTATTGACTAGCAATCGCTCAGGTAGCATTCCAAACCATCATTTATCACCTACTATACAATTCTAAACAGAGGCCCACCTACAGCAAATCAGTACTTACTCTGTTGCTCATTGAAACAGATGATACAAAACTTGGTTATCTCACCCCTTTACCCTGGAGCCCACCACTTTGTTTAGTAGGGACATTTGAGATCCACACCCCTCCCCTCCAAATCTCACTAAGTCACACCACTGAGGAAGTTTTTTAAGACCTAGAACACCCAAAACCTTGTTTATTATAAATGAAGCCTGACAAAGTATACACTTTTCCCACCTCATTTGTGGCCTTTTCGTGAATTATCCTATGGGAGCTTCTCAACTGACTACTCACTCACTCAATCCTTCATCAAGGTGAGGGATTCCCTCATTTCAATAAGTCCAACTGGGAGCTGAAGAGTTACCTGCGTCTCCAGAAACAGGGCAGACATGCCTAATTATTGGGGAGAGGCTTTTCTTCAATGCACCATTTTGTTGGTATTTGGTGATACCCGATGAAGCGTGCCGCAATGCAGGTCACTCTGAATGAAGGTCAGATTCTACTTTATACACTTGTCTGAAGATAAAAGTGAGGCACATAGAGCAGGTATGCTGGCAGCGCTTCCCCTGAAGTAAACCCCGCTTACTGCATACTTATCTGGGACTAGGAGACAAAAAAATGAAGCTTACAACAGAGTGCAGCAGGAGTCAAACTACCCAGCTATAGTGTATAAATAAATGGGGAGGGGAGGGGGGAATAAAGCCCCACTTTTGCATATAAACTCTAGGCCTCAGTTACAAACTTTTGATGCATGGCAGTGCAGCAGGCCTTCATGCGCTGCCGTGCGTCAAAAGAAAAGGGCAGGAGTGTGCCGAATACAGTGCATCCCTGTCCTTCTCCCCTGCGCCGACGCACAAACAGCAACCGTGCGCTAACGCAGACACCCTTGCATCATGTTGTGGGGATGATTGGTTTTGTGCAGGAAGGGACTCCTTCCTGCACAAAAACAATCATTGATGGCATTATCCTCTTTCATGCTGCAGAATAAGGCGTAGGTTTCTGACTCATTCCCAGGTTTATGATTTCTCGTAAATGTCGAAATGTTTCAGACTCCATGGGTGTTCTGTGGGAACGCCCACAACACCCAGAGAACGCCCACTAAGTGTTCTGCGTAAAAGGAGAGCACATTTACAAGGGCATGAAAAGCCACGTAAAGTGGTTTTGCGTGGCCTTCTAAATGTGCTGCAGAACATTGTGCCACCGGAGCGTCTAAAGAGTGACGCTCCGGTGGCGCAAAAGTGGCACTAGGGCCTCGTAAATGAGGCCCCCAAAGCTAAGTAGAGAACTGGTCCCGCCAGATTCTTCCACTAATATTTGTGGTTGATGAATCAAGAAAACACGATGTGACAGAGGCCTTTCCTCCCTTTATGGCGCTAATTAGAAATGGAGCATGAGAGTGAGATAACGAGAAGGGAAGGGGAGGGTGATTTTGTTTTGTTTGGCGAGGTCAGGTGACTTATGGGAGGAAGTGCAATTACCTCTAGTAGTAAGTACTGGAACGAGGGAAGGGTTGAGGATGTAATGCGCAGGTGAGCTGTACAGGCCCATGGAAAATAAAATGAACTGTTCATTCTTATGAGGCCACCAACAGGAGTTAGTGGGTCCACTGGAATTACCTCAGTACTAGTATTGAGGTCATGTGTGATGTGGGACTTCCTCATTTCACTGAAGGGAGTTGGTGTTCACAACTAGATTTAACACCTGTCAATTCTGTAGCCCCACACCCAAACATTTCTATTTCTGAATGTCTGCCTTTCAGCTCAGTTTCTGCACTTAGTTTCCTGGAAGCATCATAAATAGATTGAACAGTTCTTAAAAGACCAAGCAAAAGAGCATACATGTTACTGTGAAAAGAAAACAAATAAAGGAGTTGTTTACTGGCATGGCGGGAGAGAACTATGCATTTACAGAATGATCTGCGCTGCCTATGTTTCTGATGTTTATCAAAATGCACTATCTTTATGGTTTTGTTAAAGTGGTTAGGGTAAAAACCTGTTTAGTAATTCTGGCTTCTGAATTTGACCACAGTGTTTGATCCTAGACAGTCCCTTGATCCCTTTGTGCTTCAGTTACTTAATCCTAAAGCATTGGACACACTTACTAAAATGCTGGTATAAGGTAACATGTTCATAAATGGGCATTTACATTTTTGTTGGCAGTCTCAGATAATTAAAGTTTGTATTATTGTTATTTATTTATTTAGTTACTTGTTTGTGTATTTAATTTTGTGTAGTGTCGCTCATCACCAAGTCCAGTTCTGAGCAGAGAAAGACAAGACTTGAGAGGTTCAGAGTCCAAGAGAGCTGAAGCCAACTGAATGCATATATGGAATTTAGAGTAGACATTCTTTAAAAGCCTGTTGAGGATAGGCTCAGTTGAAGGCCCACTTCAAATGTTTTTAGGAATTTCCTTTACTCAACAAAACCAGCTTCTGAACAGAGGCACATTTCAAAAAATGGGGTTACCCAAATGTGGTCTGGGACCTGGGTGCAGTACGATACAAAAAACAGTTCTCCAGGACCTTAATCTAACAAGATATTAATCAAAGTTCCTGTTTAGGTATATTAAGTCAATGGTTTCATGAGCTGTATTGGAAACCATTTATGGGCTCACAGTACTTAATACGTTATTCATAAAAAAGGGGGTGCAACAAACCATGATAACATTCACTATATATTTTATTTTCATATTGATTGGTGAACGGAGGTCAAGAATTTTGACAATGCAGATTCTTAAGGTTGCTCCAGAGAGAACGAGCATGAAAAGAGGGGTGCTCAAGTGAAAAGGTGTTGAAAAGAATTCAAGATAGTGATATAAAGAAAGACTTTATACATTTGTATTTGGAACTGGTTGTAAATCACCATCCTATTAGGCCTGGCTTAATAAAAAATAAAAAAATGAAGTAGGCAAACTTTAAAGGAAATTCTCTGTAGTGCAAAAGTCCCTGCTTTTCCCTGACCAGACTCCAGACACACTACAGGGGGGTGGAGACAGCTTTGTGTGAGGACAGGCACAGTCCAATTCAGGTGTCAAGGACAACTCCTCCCACCACTCTATCTCAGGAAGACCCATGAGCCTGGTGATGGGCCATCAGGATATGCAGGGCACACCACAGCTCCCTTTGTGTGACTGTTTAGAGTAAATGCACAAACAGCCAACCTGTCACCCTCCCTCAGATGTGGATTCCACAGGCAGGCAGAGGCGCAGACTGGTAAAGCAAGAAAATGCCCACTTTCTAAAAGTAGGGATGAAGTAAACATGGCAGCAAGGGATTTAGTTATAGAAAATCTTTTTGATTCAAAGAGCTGTATCGATAAAGCCCTAAATAGTGACTTCAAACAAACAAATTGACAACAATCTGTGATATTCATTGGAAGCAAATATATCAACAGAAAAACAAAACAGGTGTATACTTTACTTTGAAGACCCTAGATCAACGAATGAATGGAGCAGGAATAACCTCCAAAGTCTAGACTAATA
Organism: Triturus cristatus; assembly: GCF_964204655.1. Lineage (NCBI taxonomy): Eukaryota > Metazoa > Chordata > Amphibia > Caudata > Salamandridae > Triturus > Triturus cristatus. The sequence goes on along the minus strand of NC_140581.1, from coordinate 377,827,472 downwards.
CTGTGGCCAAAGTTCAATTATATAAGCTCGCCACAGGTGCTTCAAAAAGGAAAATGAATCACACCCCCTTAATCGTTCTACGGGTGGTGTCAAGGCGAATGAAAAAATCAATTTGATCACTGAATCGCGTCGCCACTTCGGGATACCATCACAGATCGGGTCTTCACATATGAATAGCACGTCCTTAAGGTGGTCTTGCAGATGAAAACATGAAATAAGACCGAAACGTCAACAACTTAACCCATTTTCATGTAGAAAGAAAATCTTTTTGGAAAAATTAATTGTTTCTTCAATGATGTTCTCCTCACTTAAAATATTTTGAAATGGGTTTTAACAAAAGTGTTTACGAGAAATTAGTTGATGTATAACCAATCTACCTCAGCCACTTTTCTTATTTATGTGATTTGCAATTTGTACCCTTATTTATAAAATGGAATTTTCTACATAAATTTGTTCTTCTAAAGTATACACCTGTTTTGTTTTTCTATTGATATATTCGCTTCGAATAACTATCAGAGATTTTTGTCAATTTGTTTGCTTGAAGTCACAATTTAGAGCTTCATTTATATAGTTCTTTGAATCAAAAAGATGTTCTATAACTAAATCCCTTGCAAGATTTAAACTGCACACACAGACACTACAGTGGAAGATCTGAGACATGGTTGTAGGGCTACGGACAGTGCTGTAGGCCCACTAGACACCTTTGATTTACAGGCCCTGGGCACCCCTGGTGCACTTTACTAGGGACTTACTGGTAAACCAAATATGTCAATCATGGATAAACCAGTTACAGAGACATTTTACATAGGGATCACTTCCACTTTAGTACTGATCAGCAGTGGCAAAATGCCCAGAGTTCAAAAACCAGCAAAATATAGGAGCAAAAAGGCAAAACGTTTGGGGATAACCCTTCAAAAAGGGCCAGGTCCAACAATGTCACTCAGAAACCCTCAGTGAAAAAAATCCCTGTGATTCACATTTACCCATCTATAATTCTATATGATATCTATGGTTCTCATAGAAACCCTCTGTAGTTCATTTCATATTCTAAATGTCATAACTAACTGCTATGATGTAGCAACAGTTGATAAAAAAGCTGGTTACCCACTGTTGTGATGCCATAAAGGCCTTCCAGGACAGATGACAGGGCTTGCTGAGAGTCGGTCATTGCAGCTCTGCTTGTCTGCTTTGAATGAAAGCAGAAAGCACAGCTGCAGGAGGGGGAAGGCAGGAAGGGAAGGGGGGTTGGGTTTGGGTTTGGTTTGGAATTAAAGGTAACTTTGTTATCGCTCGAGGCTGTGCATGCGCTGCTCTACGAGGCATGCTGTATCCAGATAGGGACTAGAAGATCCGCCCACTCTCTGCCCATATTTTTATTGGCTTGTGTCATTGTCCACTGTAAACCGTGGCTGTTCATTTGTCTATAGGCTTAGTAGTCCCTCCTTAGTACTGCCTAGTCTCATTTTTTAACCTTCCATGTCGACACCCCCTGTTTCATTTGTTGTTACTCGGTAGGCTTTAATTACAGCCTCCGAACACTATTTTCTCAAATAGCTTTGTCCTCCCTGCTGTTGCAGGGAGGACACGCTGTCTCCTAACACTTTTATTTTTTATTTTTATAGCACGTGCACCAAACGCATTTGCAATGTGATAGGTCTTGCATTTGTGAGAATTTAAGCTATTGGCATTGTAAATGACAATGCTTTTTATTTATCTGTTTTAAAAACAACTCAGAAATAAAAGTTATTGTCATTTACAATGCCAATTGCTCAAAGTCTTGTAAATGCAAGACCTATTGCATTGCAAATGCTTGTTTTTTAGGACATCGAGGAGAGGCTGAACTATGTTTGGCTCCCCCATCACTCCTCTGCCCCTGTGTAGCAGCTGAAATCAGGGGAAGATGATTTTGGGGCCATGCATAACATAAAATTATAGATGGGTAAAAAGTGAATTATGGGGATGTTTTCACCTCTGGGTTCTGAGTGACATCATAGACAATTCGAACTTCGCTCTCATTATCTACTTGTATTCACTCAGAACCCCTAGGTGAAAAACATCCCCATAATTCCCTATTACCCATCTACCATTCTATATATTAACAACAGCCCTAGGCCTCCAGCTTCACCACCAATACCCTACCCATAATACAACATTCTTAGACCCTGGAGTGTACAATCAAGGTGAGACATGGCCATAGCAAATTTTTAAGGCACAAGCGACAGTGAGAATTATTACAACAAAAGGTCATGTTTCTTTGCAGCAGAGGCAACAGAGTCTCGAAACTGCAGAGAGGAAATTAATTTGACAGAACATGATGACAGAACCAGGCAGGTAGAAAGGGAATACTGTAGGCATGCCCTCGGGCATCGAAACAGGCTCAGAGCCAGTCGAGCAAGCGCGCCTTCCACGAAGCTGTTATCAGAGCAGCACTTCTGAGCGCCAAGAACATGTCTGCCACTGTTGCCATGGTAAGGACGTGTGTCAGTCTTCCCTACACTGCAGCTGAGCCATGAGGTGACGTGCATCCATGCACGCCCTCGCATTAACTCCTTAGGAACCAGGGCACATGAGGCAGCAAAGGCAGAATCCAACTCTGTCACAGTAAACAGGATCATTGTAAGGAACGTAAATCTTCAACTATTCGTGAGGGCTCTGGCGGTCTGTAATTCAACATGTGGTTCCAGCTCTGGTGTGCCCCAGCCCCAGTCCAGCACGCGAGTCCCTCGTTCATTGTAGTGAATCAATGACGGCATCTTTTAATCTATGCACACCACGACAGGCTGGGCAAGTGGTCGGCATGGTCACCCATGTGCAAACACAGCCTGAAAGACATTCTTATGCTGCGCAAAGGCCAGTGCTTATCTTGTGTAAAATAAGTTCCAGGGCCTGCAGCTGTGCTCAGAAGCCCACAGCCGATGAGTCGGTACTAGGAGGATCAAGGCTGCGTGGTCTTTTTTTAATCCACCACCAGACACGCCCTGCTCCTTTATCTCCCCCCTGCAGACTCCTGCTGTACCCCTTTCACTGTTTTCTGTCTTTCTCTTCTTCACCCTTGTGTGCTGTTCTCTCTCTTGCCCTGGGTCAAGAAGAGAAAAGAATAAAAGTCAGTTGGTCACTAAAAATGACTGCTGATGGGCCCCACCTTCAACCACCGGCTCAATTTAAGCACTGGCAATGATCGGTCCAACTACATATTGGCCTGCACAATTCTCGCGTCTTCGTCTAATGCAGGCGCTGTTCGAATCACTCACCCGCTTTTACATTTTGTTTCTCTTGCTAGCAAGGGAATAATAGCATGTTAAAAATGCAGTTTTCACGTTTCCTGCAGAGGAGACAGTTGCCCCCCCCAAACCTGGGGCTTAGCTATCAATGGTGCTGCTGGTGCAGTGGCACCTGGGTCCACAGCTGCGAGGGACCCCTGAACTCTAATTAGTGATATTTGTACTACCCAGCAGGGAGCTACAGGGCCCATGTCCTTGGCTTGCACTACGGCCTGGGGCACGCTTGCACCACCACTGCCAGAAACGGATGAAATTCGAATAAGTAGCCGAAATAGATCCTTGTAGCTGGCAACTGTATGTATCTTTCTTACTCCTCCCCTCTACATCCATTGTATCTAGAAGCGCTGCAACAAGGAACTGTCTACGCTCTCCCTTCAACAATACTGTAAAATTCTACTGTGCTGTATTTGTATTCATATAGGGGCATATCAGCAAGGGATTTATCTCCGTTTTTTGGGTTTAAAAGCCAGAAAAGCGGAGATAAAACCATCGCCCTATCGGCAAGAGGGTGCAAACATGCATATTCGCATGTTAGCACCCTTTTTCTCTACATGACCTTTGCATCTCCAATGAGATGCAAAGTGGGCGTTGCTCCCCAGAATAACGGGAGAAATGTCGCTAAGCGACATTTCACTTATTATCAAGCCTCACCCTATCCTGCAGAGCGATAAGAAAATTAGCGCTAACCTCGGTTAGCGCTACTTTCCTTATGCCTGCTTTTAAACTGACTTAGCCATGATATCCTATGGAAGGTGGATATCATGGCTAAGTATGTGTAGCCCTATCAGCAACGTAGCGCCAAACGTTGTGCAATTATCGCTGGAATCCCAGCGATAATTGCACATTTGGCAGCTAACTCGGTTGTTTTTATCGCTCTGGAGATAAGCGTCGCTGATAGAGCGCTATCTCCACGATAAAAACAAGCGATAGCCGGCAATAATTATCCTAGCGCTAAGTGCGCTTAGCGATAATTATCGCCGGTTGTTGCTGATATGCCCCATAGTGCTTTCCATATCGCTTGGAAGCCCTAATGCACCTTCTTAATTACTGATTGGGTAGGAACTCTGGAGCATATTATCAAGAAACGGCGTTAACATTATCGTCGCTTTAGCGGCAGAAATCTGCTGCTAAAGCGGCGATAATGGGCTTGATAATATGCCCTTGAGAATTCCTGTACAAGCCCATGTTCTGGTGTCAACATGGGCTTCTATTGGAATTCTCTGCGGCATATTATCAAGCCTAATATAGCCGCTTTAGCAGCAGTTTTCTGCCGCTAAAGTGGCGAGAATGTTAACGCTGTGCTTGATAATATGCCCCTACGTAGGTATAACTTATATAGCAATTTGTGTCCCTGACCAAGTTATGGAAGTGCTCTGATTTTCATCAACTTCCTGGGAGCCCTTCGGCTGTATAATGCAAAGCTTGTTGGTTGTAGATTGTCCCATGTGTGACAAAACCTGGTGTGGTGAATGAGGATTGGAGGCAAGGTAGGAGTTGCGTAGGGCTTTAATTGCAGATAAGCATGTGTGTTACTGAGAGTCTAAGAGATAGCAACAGATGTGCAAGCATGTTCTTACCATCTATATGTTGATGCTTTATGTAGATATTAAACTGTGGATGGTGCTTGGATAATCCACTACTAGGAACACATTTATGGGCCCCACAATGTATGGGAAAGAATGTGGAGGTCTCTTTTCGAGTCCACCCATGGGCGCCGAGGGCTTAACCTGGTAGGATCTGGTTTGAGTCATCCTTGAGCATAGTGACACATGGAGAGATCATATGTAGCCTTATAAAAGTTGTGTCATGTTTTGAGGAAAAGCCAAGCCTTCACTTCTTTTCTTGATTCTGAGTGGTTGCTGAGCATCCTTATTTTCTTGGACAAAATGTTTCGTATTTTGAAGTACCGAGAAGGATATTTTACATACAGAGGGGCATATCATCAAGGACCGGCGATAATTATCGCTAAGCGCACTTAGCGCTAGGATAATTATCGCCGGCTAACGTGGATTTTTATCGCTGAGATAGCGTGCTATTAGCAACGCTTATCTCAAAAGCGATAAAAATCCTAGCACTAACTGCCAAACGTGAGATTATCGCTGGAAACCCAGCGATAATCTCACGAAGTTTGGCGATAGGTTGATGATAGGGCCTCACATACTTAGCCATGATATCCATCTTCCATAGGATATCATGGCTAAGTCAGACCTGAAGCAGGCATAAGGAAAGTAGCGATAACAGGGGTTATTGCTACTTTTCTTGCTGCTATGCTTCATAGCAAAGGGCTTGATGATAGGTGAAATGTCGCTTAGCGACATTTCTCCAGTCATGTCAGGTCAGGAACGCCCACTTTGCATCTCATTAGAGATGCAAAGCTGGGCGTTCAGAATTCAGGCGCTAATGCAAGGTTTCACGCGATAGCGTGACCTTGCTGATTAGGCGATAAAATTATTGCCGCTTTTCGCCTGAAAACGAACGCAAAAACGGCGATAAATTTTTATCGCCTCGTTGCTGATATGCCCCAGAGTTTCTTCTGTAAAGAGAGATGATTCAAACATATACTTCAGTGATTACTAAGATAAACCTCTCATTCTTCTGGGCCCAGAGTCACCACTGAATGGTGAAAGTACCCCCATACAATAAGATTAATTCATCACAGCCTTTTATTTCTCCTTTCAGGAAGTTGAAAAAGTTCTATCTAGGCCCACCTTTTCCTTGTTTCATTGACAAGCACTCCTGTAATGGTAGAACCACCAAGGTCATTGTTTATCGCTTTGTCCGATATTATCCATAAATTACTTCGAAACTCTAGATTATGCCACGACGCCTGTTCTGTTGCAGTCTGGAAGGTGCTGCAGGTGGCAGACTCCATCTTCAAGGGCATAAATTAGGTGAACTCTGATTCAGTTATGCAGAATGTCACATTAGTGCCCTTGCTTCCATGTGTGCAATGATAAACTAGGCACCTAAATCAAGACAAACATATAAGTAAAGGACCACTAGAAAGAAGGATTTCTTCAAAAAAGTGACCAATGTGTGTGGAAGAGGGCTCTGGGCCTACGATGGAGACAGTGCTGAGCGTGCTAGGCTTTAGGGTCATAATGCCCCCTCTTAACTCACATTCCAATGCATTGAGTGAACCGCAGCAACTTCCTGAATTTCCTGCTCCTGTCGCTTCCTGGTCCAACACAAAACACAAACGTTATCCCCCTTCATCTAGCATTGCTGGCATCCCTTCCAGTGCGTAACCCCTGTCTGATTGAACTCAAAAGTTTGAGGAAAATGACTTATTGTTCCTGAATTTATGTTAGTTCAATATTTGGGGTCAACCAAGCCCATCAGTTCCCACGTCCTGGTGGATGCCTTCTGTCACTGTGCGCTCCTGGGTACCAGGGGACTGAAGGGTACAGCCGGTGCTGGTAAGAAACCATCAGAGGGCTCTGAAGTAATCTGAAACATCCAGGGGCAACCACGAGGAGCAAGAACAACTCCCAAAACCACATGGGACATGACTAGAAGCACTGAGCAGGGTGATGAACTGAGCTGGGTCACCATTAATCGATTATCTTGAAACAGGGGACTCCAGTAAACTAGAAAGTATTCTTTTCTTAATTTCAGCAGCTGCCTATTCACAAGAAACACCCCTATAGTTTTTTTTGTTTATTCAGATCCATTTGGCTTTAGACATCTGTGTGTTTTTGGATAATCGGGGTACTAGGATTAATGGCAGACTTGGATTCAGGGGGGCAGATTTACAAGCCCCTTGTGACGCAGCGGCGGCGCAAATCCCGCACCATGGTGCGGGGTAATTACAACGTGACGCATCTGGGAGATGCGTCACGTTGTAAAGCCCTGCGCCACATGTAGGCGTTCCTGCGCGGGGGGGCATTCCGGCGCAGGAACGCCTCCTAAAAGTGGCTGAGTGAAATCTACAAGATTTCACTCAGTCACTTTTATGCCCATGCTGCGTCAAAACCCTGGGGCATATTTACAATAACTGGTGCATCCCTGCATATCAGCAGGGATGCGCCAGTTATTGTGCGCCACAGCTCCGCCACCATGGTTGCGCCGCATTTACAATGCGGCGCACCATGGGGCAAAAACGGCACAGATGTGTGACGCATCTGTGCCGTAAAAGTGGCGTATTGCTGGAGTTGCGTCGCAAGCGCGACGCAGCTCCAGCAATGCTCTAGGGGGCCCAATCTTGCTAATGCTGCGTCAATCCTTACGCGTGCTTCAGGCAGGCTCAGGGTTTTGACGCAGCATGGGTCTAAAAGTGACTGAGTGAAATCTTGTAGATTTCACTCAGTTACTTTTAGGAGGCGTTCCTGCGCTGGAACGCTCCCCCCTGCGCAGGAACGCCTACATGAGTCGCAGGGCTTTACAACGTGACGCATCTCCCAGATGCGTCACATTGTAAGTACCCCGCACCATGGCGCAGGATTTGCGACGCCGCTGCGTCACAAAAGTGACGCAGCGGCGGCGTAAATGAGGCGCAAGGGGCTTGTAAATCTGCCCCCCCTGCGCCTGCCTGAAGTAGGCGTAAGGATTGACGCAGCATTAACAAGATTGGGCCCCCAGAGCAATGTGCCACTTTTACGGCACAGATGCGTCACGCATCTTTGCCGTTTTTTCCCCATGGTGCGCCGCATTGTAAATGCGGTGCATCCATGGTGGCGGAGCTGTGGCGCACAATAACTGGCGCATCCCTGCTGATATGCAGGGATGCGCCAGTTATTGTAAATATGCCCCATGGGTTTTATTTATGAGCCCTTGCGTCAGTTTTACGCCGCCGGTGCGTCACTTTTTGTGACGCGACAGCAGCGTAAAAAATGCGCCATGTTCCGTCATATTTACAAAGTGACGCATCTAGGTAGATGCGTCACTTTGTAAATCCCTGCGCAACATTATACCTGCGCCAGGTATAATGGGGCAGATTTACAAGAAAGTGACGCATCTGTGGAGATGCGTCACTTTCCCTGCGCCAACATGCAAAACCCTTGCGTCACCATGGATGCGCCGTATTTACAATACGGCGCACCATGGCGCAAGGATTGACAGATGCGTCAGAAATCCTGACGCATCTGTTGATGGAAAAGTCACGCATTGCTGGAGTCGTGTCACAAGCATGACGCAACTCCAGCAATGCTCAGGGGTGCCCTATTCCTAACATGCTGCGTCACTCCTTACGCCTGCTTCAAGCAGGCGCAGGGTTTTGACGCAGCATGAACATAAAAGTGACTCTGTGAAATCTTGTAGAGTTCACTGCGTCACTTTTATGGGGCTTTCTGTGATGGAACGCCCACCCTGCATACATTAAACCTGACGCAGGTTTAATGTGGCGCAGGGCTTCACAACGTGACGCATCTCCCTAGATGCGTCACGTTGTAAATGGGCTGCAACATGTACGCTGCCGCTGTGTCACAAAAGTGACGCAACGACGGTGAAAAAGTGACGCAAGGGGCTTGTAAATCTGCCCCAATGTATGCAGGGTGGGCGTTCTGATGTAAGTAAGCCTAGTAGAAGTGACGCAGTGAAATCTATGAGATTTCACTGCGCCACTTCTAGGACGCAAGTGTGTCAATATCTTACGCCTGCCTCACAGCAGGCGTAAGACTGACACAGGCCCTTTCACATGGGGCTTGCCCATGTTAAATGACTCATTGCTGAAGTTGCGTCACTTTTGTGACACACTCCAGCAATGCGTCATTTTTGTGCCTAATGATACGTCAGAAATACAGACGTATCTGTAAATCCTTTGCGACATGATGCATCATATTATAAATATGACGCATCCAGCATGTCACAAGGAGGGCGGAATGAAAAGTGACGCCTCGCTGTTTTTATGCAGCGATGCGTCACTTTTCATAAAGTGGTCTGGATCTGCTCTCCTGGACGCAGAGCCCACTTCAGGGCACCCGAGCAGGTCTGAGAGCACGGAGTGGCGCCAGCACCGACTGGTATATGTGCATAACTCATCCCTATGCTTGGGGTCATACCTCTGCTCCTAAATGTGCTAATACCTTTCCATTTGTTTTGCTCTTTTTCTTGTCATACTCCCTACTTTTCTGAGTGTAAAATGGCCTCATTACTTTCTAAATTAAATAACTGTGAGTTATTCTCTAGGATTGCTATGTTATGCTGTATCTGAGCCCACACCCATACCACCTCCTACAGGGAGCCTCAGCTGCCCGTTCAAGCTTCCATGCTGGAGTCGGGTCACAAACATGGATGGCCGTCCTTTGCAGGTCCCGAGGTACAAGTGACAAAGCAAAGCGCCCACCAGGAAGGCATCAGGAGTCACGAGCTGCTACAGAACTTGGAGCAAGCTCTGAAATGTAAACTCAGCTCGCTTTGCGCCCTCAGAGGCACTGGGAGATTTAAGTAGCAGAGAAGTTGCAATGCACGATATAAGGAGCTGTGATGTGGAAAGAGGAGGCTGAACCAAGTACTGCACTATTAATAATACCCCTGATTGCTAACAAAGAGAAGCAGCGTCCTCACTATCATGCGCAGCCCAGTCCCCTCAACAGTGCACTCAAGGTAGCAATGTCCTAACGGGTTAAATTGCTAGAAATTACTTCAAAATGACTGGGCAAGTCCAATATTCCTGAGACCCAGGGCGGGGTCCTGATGCAACAAAAGCTGGACCGTTCTTCCCGAGCAAAACACATTTTGTGGCATCGGATTACCACTGACGACAAAACCTGAAAAGTCCCACTGCTTAGCGGAAGTAACACGGCTGTTGAAGGTGTCGCCTAATGAATGATGAATATTACAGTTTGCCCACACCATAAGAGTATTTTAAAGTTCTGCACGTCATACATTTGGACAGGTTCTGTCATATCAAAATCATTTGCATTTAGTTATAATCAAGGCAAAAGATCGACAAATATATTATAATATTATAAATAGCGTTAAATGTTTTGTTCCCATGTTTCCAGAAAATGTGCAGGACTCTTACAAAACACAGTAAATATCTATGTATAGTAAAGTTCTGATAGATGCTTCTAACTGCAGATTCCTCGCTTATGGAACATCCACAGGTGCCAGATTGGATTCGGAAGGTTATTTCAGCATGGCCACTCCGTACCAGAAGGTGGCAAGTCGCTGCCACGCATAGACTTCGCTCCGCACTGGAAGTGACGGCTGATGCGACATTTGAGCTCCACTCAAGCGCGCGGACGTCAATTTCTTTCTTTCTGCGCCTTTGTACACAGATCCAGAGCTAGCGCATAACTTTGTCTCATCAGTTGACTAGCTTAAAAATAAACTTTTTCCAGTGCCCCCTCTTAAAACTACAGGGTTTAGGGCTTGTAGGGACAGATCCCCATGAGGTGTGACTCTTCGCACAGTTTGGACCACGACTACAGGTCATGTGGGGAGTGTGTCCTGATACACCCGAAGGCGATCTGTGAATGCAAGGTCACACTATGTAAATGTAAATGTTGTAGACTTGTAAAGCGCACAGCTGCCCCAGCAACAGGGCGTCCCAGCGCTGTAGACCGCTGGGGAACCCATCCTGGCTATCCCTGTGAGATGGTCTCTTTCTGGGTATCTCCAAGGTGAAACCAGGCATCCCTGGCATCTGTGGGGGGCCATTGTAGAGATGAGGCAAGCTTAATGCCCAGAGTTGCCGAGTGTGTTCATGGTTAGTGTAGGTACCGAGGTGAGAATTATCAAGTCCGTTTTGACCCTGGTCCACGACCCTGCCGTGTCAGGAATTGAACCCTGGTCCCTGGCCGATTCTCTGCTTACGGGTCTGCTGCCTCTAACCAGTGAGCCACACCTCTCCACCTCTATATGTCGCTGAACACCAGGAGTCAAGTAGGGGTCATGCCCGCTGAAAGTCAAGGACACAAACCCATACCCCCCTTGCGGTAATGTTCCTACAACAGGTCATCATCACTGTCCAAGCTTTTAAATAAGACCAAAAAACAGCACAAGCAGTCAAAGCAGGCTTCGTTCTAGCTTCACCACTCATCTTCTGAGACGTAGCAATGATGTCAAGGTGCACTTTGGTCTTGTTCCCATTCCCCCACTGAGGAGCCGATTTCGCAGCTGACTCCAGAACCCCCTAATTCCGCGGGCAGTCAGCTATGCCACAACAGGTTGAGGCATTTAAGGAGGTCATGCTTCGAATCTTCGACACACTACAGGCTCCCTCCAGCATTCCTTCGGGCCCCATAGATCCACAGAGCCTGCAGTCAAGTTACCACCGACAAGTCTGCCTATAGTGCTGTCTGTGCCTCCTGAACCTGCTTCGGGTTTAGCTCCAACTTTGGAGCCGACTCCACATCCGGGACCACAATCCATGCCAGTTCCTGCCACGCCAACGCCAGCCCCTATGCCACAGATCCCAGTGTCCTGACCGACTCCGAATTTGATCCATCTTCACCTCAAACAAAGTCACATGACGTCCCAGGCCAGTTCTGACGTACCCTGCCGCATTATACTTTGAGTCTGACAAGACAGGGTCTTTGCCCGGAAGTGGCCCTCCAATACTTCAACAACTTTTCAGGTCAGACTCTGACCAGAGTCTGCCAGCTTTGACAATGATGGTGATGCTGGTGAAAGAGGGGATTTATTTTCGCCACAATATGACAGTCAACTTTTTTATCTGGACGTACAAGAGGCCAGTGGGGCGGGGTCCTCCCCTGGCTCTTCCACAGAAAAGTTAGTCTCATTTGCTGCAGTCATTAGATGAGCTGTGGCGCCACCTGTGGTTCAAGGTTGGCCATAATACATTTTAGCTTGCTGTGCTTCCTTTCAGCCTCACCAGTACCCCTTGAGTGTTCATGAAAATAGTGGGGGTTGTTGCACCATACCTTTGGAGGTTGGGTGTACCAGTCTTCCCCTTCCTTGATGACTGACTGTTGAAAGTAGGCTCACCAAAGACAGAGGTAAACCTCCTTACATCACTGTGGTTCATTATTAAAATGCCAAAGTCACACCTGACCCTTTCACAGAGGTATTCTTTTATCTGAGCCATCCTGGAAACGGTGCACTTTCTGGTGCTCCCTCTGAATCAACAAGTCCAGGACATTCAAGCTATGATCCTGAAGTTTCGGTCTTGGTCCTGGGTCTCAGTGAGAATGGCTCTGATGCTTCTTGGCCTACTGGCTTCCAGCATCCCGCTCGTTGACCATAACGGAACTCACATTTGAGCTCTGCAGTAGGATCAGAACTCGTAGTGGGCCCAGCACCAGGGCAACCTGTCACATTCAATCCAAGTTTTGGGGGCCACTACAAAAGAACTGCAGTAGTAGTTGGTGATACCCAATTGGACCAAAGGCAGACTCCCGTCCCTTGCCCACACAGAGCTAATGGAGGTGACCGACATGTCATAGCTGGGTTGGGGTGTCATCTGGGAGAGGTGGCGATCAGAGGAATTTGTTCTCCGGTGGAAACCTGCCTTGTTATCAATCTGCTGGTATTGTGATCCATTTGCTTGACAATGAAAGCATTCTTGCTGTCCATCAATGGGAGGTTGATTTAGGTCCTCACAGGCACCACTATCATGTGGTATTGCAACAGGCAGTGCAGGGTTGGGTCTTGTGCTCTGTGCCAGAAGGCTCTGCACTTCTAGACCTAGGTGAATCATCAGGACATTTCTGTGATCGTGCACCACCTGGCAATATCCTTTTAGTTAAGTAGTTTTTATTGAAGATAAAAACACACAGGATAACAAATACAAATTTAGCCAGTAGGAGTAAGTGAATTGTAAAACATGACAGCAAATATAGATGGTGACTGTACACTAGGCTAATACTACGTAAGGAGGAAACAGAATTTAAAACAGTATAAACAGTAAAACTTAAAAGTTTGCTAAGAACAGGAAATAAGCAGCAAAGCATAGTATACCACAAAGAAATATAAAACTCCTAAAAAGGTAATAATGCGAATATATTATTTAAATAGAAGAGTGAACATTTTTATCAAAAAGGAGAGAAGGAAAGAGAAAGAGGAAAAGGATAAGAGTAGAAAGAAAGGAGAAGTAAAGGAAAGAGAGAGGACAGAAAAAAAAAAAAAAAGAAGGAGAACAAGATGTTAAGAGTAGATAGAGACTATGATGTCGATGATAAGAAGGATGTAAAGGGTAGCCATAGCAGGTCGGATTTAATTTGTACGTGAATAGAGGATTGAGGGATAGAGGCAATTCTATGTTCGTCACAAATATAGTTCCACCAATGAAGAAAGGATAATTTAGAATTGTCTTTCCAGCAAGTGAGTATGACTTTAAAGGCCACAGCAAGGAATAAGTCTAACAGCGGAGATGCAGGAGTAGCTAGATAAAAATCTGGTGAAACAGTGCCCAAAAATACATTTTGAATATTAAGTTGTACATTATTAGGAAAGATCCGTGTACATTTTGACCATATCTCCTTCCAAAAGGCATAAACTTTAGGACAATAAAATAATAAATGTATTAAGGAGCCTTCAGCATTAGGGCAAGACCAACAAGATGATGTGACAGAGTGATTGAATTTATGTAACAAAAGAGGAGTAATGATGACTCTATTGAAAATAAAAAAGAGGGATTGTGTGAGACTCGCAGCTCTGGAGGTTTTGAATAGTTTCTGCCAAAACTTATCCCATTGTGATACTGACAGAGTCAAGGAAAGGTCATGTTCCCACTCCAGTTCCACCTTAGATTTGACCCGTGTACAGATAGTAGATAGAGATTTATAGATATAGGAGGCACTAGGAATAGTATCGGAAGAAGTATGAAATAATGAAGAGACAGAAAGAGAGGAAGAAGGAGTTGGAGGAGAAGAGAATTTCTGTAGACACTCCTGTAGAATTGGGGCTAACGTATCATATTGCAGAATACAGGAATCGGGAAGATTGAAGGTAACTTGTAACTGATGGAAAGAGAGAATTACATTGTTGACAATTAGTTGATGTACAAAAAGAAGGCCCTTTTCTTTCCATTGTTTGTAATAGAATGACTTGTGGCGAAATTTAATGTACTTGTTAAACCAAAGTGATGACACTAGAAAAGATTCATAATTATTCAGGTTCTTAAAGAAAAGTGTGTGTAACAACATTTGAGAATGTTTCAAAATAGGATATTTGGAAATAAAAGTACAGTTAGTCATGTGTACAACATCTCGTATTGAAAATTCATTTAGCAAGGAACATTCAACATTAACCCAAGAGGGTTTAGGCAAGTCTTGATAATCCCTGGACAAAGCAAAAAATTGACGAATCAAGAATGCATTATGATACAAATTAAAATCAGGGAATCTTACACCTCCTTCATTTTTAGGACGAATCAATTTAGCCAGGGCAATGCGTGCATGCTTGTTGTTCCATAGAAACTTTGTGCATAGCGAATTAATCTGGGAAAAATAGTATTTAGGAATTTTGAAGGGTAACATTTAGCCAGGCCAATGCGTGCATGCTTGTTGTTCCATAGAAACTTTGTGCATAGCGAATTAATCTGGGAAAAATAGTATTTAGGAATTTTGAAGGGTAACATAGACAATCTAAACAAAATCTGAGGAACTATCATCATTTTAATGGTATCAAGTCTGCCCCACCAAGAGAGGAACAACGGAGACCAGAGATTTAACAAATTAGTAATTTTAAGTTTTAAGGCAGAGAAATTCTGAGCAAGTGTATCACGAATGGTGGGGGTAAACCATGTACCAAGGTATTTTATTTTCTGGGGACACCATGTGAAATTAGACAATTCAAACATATATCTGTAGCATGAAGGATTTAAAGGTTAAATCTCAGTTTTAGAGAAGTTTAATTTGTAACCTGAAACCTTAGCGAATTATGCAATTTCCTTCAAAAAGGGGGGTAGGGAGGATACAGGATTAGACATATAAATAAGAACATAATCAGCATATGCGGACAGTTTAATTTGTTGAGATTTAAGATTGAAACCAGTAATGAGAGGATTACTTCTGATACGTTCCAGAAATGGTTCTAGACATAACAGGAAAAGTAATGGTGAAAGAGGGCAGCCCTGACGTGTACCTCTCTGAAGGGAAAAATAAGGGGAAAAGAGACCATTAACAAAAATACAAGCTTTGGGGTTGGTGTATAACAACTTAAAGTAAGAAATAAACTTTGGACCAAAGCCAAACCATCGTAAGGTGTGAAGCAAAAATTCCCAATTAACACGGTCAAAGGCTTTTTCAGCGTCCAGGGATAAAGCCGCTAATGGGGAGGGATATTTTGTACTAAGAGCAAGGATATTGGAAAACATTCTGGCATTATCAGAGGCCAAGCGACCTTTAACAAAACCAACTTGGTCAGGATTGATGAGAAGGGGAATCATTTTCTCTAAACGAGAGGCCAATATTTTTGCAAAGATTTTACAATCATAATTAATTAACGAAATAGGACGAAAATTTTTACAATAGGAGGGATCTTTATCTGGTTTGGGGATTACAATGATAAGATCTTTCAAAAAAGTACCACAGGCTTGGGAATTGGAGATAAAAGAATTAAAAAGTTCTAATAATTTGGGTGCAAAAATTGAGGAGAAAGCAGAAAGTAATTCAATTGAAAAACCATCCGGGCCAGGAGCTTTTGGTTTCTTCATAGATTTAAGTGCATCAGATAATTCTTGTAAGGACACTTCATCTTCAAGGGGTTGAAAGTTATCTTGGGAAATTTGAGGCTTAGGGATATCCCTGAAAAAAGTAGCAAAATCATCTTCAGAGGGATTGGTGGTTTCTGTGTATAAGAGCTTGTAGTACGATTGAAATGTGTCAATAATATCTGAATCAGATGAGAGGAGAGAGTCATCAAATTCTGAATGGATTGGGCCAATAGCTTTCCGTTCTGATTTAATTCTTAGATAGTTTGCCAACATTTTCCCGGCTTTGTTTTGGCCTCTGTGATATTTCGACTTAACCTTGAGGAGAATATTACAGGCATCCGTTGTAGCAATCTTATTCAGGGTGGATTTAGCTTTGATTAACTCTTGTAGAGATGAGGAGGATTTGGAAGAATAATACTTATGCTCTAACGCTTTTATGTGGGTTAAAGTTTCTTTATATTTAGCATGCACCAATTTTTTCTTCTTTGAGGAATAGGCAATAGTAAAAGCTCTGAAAGATGCTTTAAAAGCATCCCAATTGTTGTGTAGGGAGGTATCTAAAGATTTATTAAAAGAAAAAAATTCCTTAATAAAAGAGGTCGCTTCTGAAATAAAAGTGCGATCTGATAGAAGAAAGTTATTGAAACGCCATCTACCTTGTTTGCAAGTGGTGAGAGATAAGTCAATATGGGTGGAGACAGGAGCATGGTCAGAAATAAAAATAGATCCAATCTCAGATGACTGGAGACAAGGTAGCAGTGATTTAGAAATAAGAATATAATCAATACGAGATCTAGTATGATGTACAGGTGAAAAGAAAGTAAATTCTGAGGTATCAGGGTTACATGTTTTCCAAGCATCGAATAGCGGACGAGAGGAAATGGGTGTTTGAAAGGATTTGTGGGATTTGTCAGGTTTGAACTTGCATTTGGATTGCCTATCCGTGAATGGATCCAACCAATTATTAAAATCACCACCAATCACAATATTAGATTTGGGAATTGATAATAATTTCAATTTTATAGAATTCCAAAAATCAATGTCTGGTTTAACAGGCCCGTAAATATTGAAAAAAGTCAGTTGTCGTTTATTAATGATAACCTTAGCCAGTACCCAACGACCCTTCGGATCACACTCAGATGATATGATTTGTGCATTAATGGATTTATGAAATAAAATAGCGAAACCACCGTGTCGGTCATTGGCAGAAGAGAAAACAATCTGATTGACCCATTGACGTTTAAGTTTAAGAGATTCTTTATCATTGCAATGAGTTTCCTGTAAAAAAGCAACCTGGGTATTAAGTTTAGCTAGATGAGACAATACCTTTTGACGCTTGACGGGGTGGCCCAGACCACGAACATTCCACGACACGACATTAACCATAATTCAGGGAACAGGGGAACGTACGAACATAGGACCATAAAACTGCAGGATTGACAAGAAGAAAAAAGGAAAGACATATTACAATAAGTAAAACAGAGAGACAAGTCTTATGAAATAAGCCAGACCTAGATAACAAGATTAAAAATGAGGAAGAACGAAGAAAAGAAAAATAGAGAGAAGGAAGAGGAAGAGGAAAGAGGTGTGAAAGAGGGAAGAAGAGAAAAGTAAACAGACCAAGGAAGAACATCCAGATCTGTAAAAAGAAAAGAAGATCTAAGAGCTGGGAAACGTAGTGACACCGAAGGACGCGGACCACAATGAAAGCAGGGGCAGAAGAAAAAATAAGAAATGGGCTATAAGCCTCACAAGAATAAAGAAGGACAGAAAATCAACATAAGAAAACAGGCAAGTCAATAAAACAATTAAAGCAGGAACAATCCAATAATGTAAATGAAATCAAGAGCCAGTATCCATGCCATGCGAAGAAAAGTTATGAAGAAAAAGTTTGAGTTTATCCGGATCCTCAAAGGAGCGAGAGCGACCCTCATGAGTGATTTTGCAGAGGCAGGGATGAAGAATTCCATATTGAATGTTGAGTTGTCACAATTGAGGCCGAAGAGCAAGGAATTCTTTGCGTCTGGCGTTTGTAGCATTAGATATAGCTTGAGATATGAAGATGTTATGACCAGACCAAATAAGGCGACGTTTAAATCTGACAGCCTTCAAAACTTGCATGAGTTCGGTGAATTCCAAGAACAACATTATAATACCACGAGGTTTATTAGCAGATGGCTGAAGGCGACCCAAGCGGTGCGCTCTTTGTATGTTGAGAGGATTAGACAATGACTGAAGGTCCAAAAGCTCTGGAAGAAATTTCTTTAGAAATGAGACTAGGTCAGACCCTTCAACATTTTCCGGCAGGGCAAAAAGGCGTAAGTTGTTTCTACGATTGCGATTTTCAAGATCCTCAGTGTGGAGTTTTAGTTTCAAAATTTCTTGTTCAAGAAGAGGAATCTTTGTAGAGATATCTTGAATGTCACTAACTCGTTGCTCAAGATCAAGAACTTTACTTTCCATAAAAATCCATCCTTCCTCAATTTGCTTAAGCTTATCATTGGTGGCAGTCATGAAGGGCTGAAGGCCTCGAACCTCATCCAAAATGGTATCCAGGATTGGATTTTGCGATGATAAAATTGGTGAAGGTGGATCATTTTTGTGCCTTTTCGGTTTTGTGCCAGAAACCGATGGTCTGGACAAGTGGGGATCGCTAGCCATCATAAAAAACAACAGAAAGTCAAACCAGAAAGTCAAACGAGAAAGTAAATCCAAAGCAGCAAAATTTTTGACGGAACTGCAATGTAAGGAGGTAAGTACGCCACTCACGCAGGTGCACTGAATCAACTCAGGAATTGGCGATTGGAAATGGACTTGAGCTTGGGCTTGAATAGGACCGAGGTAATATCAGTCCCTTTAACGCAGTGTTCTGCGTTAAAGGGGCGTGCAATGGGTGTTGCTGGGGGCGTTCCCAGCAACATCCATGGCCTTTTGACACTGCCCCAGATTTACGAGAAATCGTAAATCTGAGGCAGCGCAAAAAGCTTCCGCCTCCTCAGGGGAGGCGTAAGGGAGGCGCAACGGGGAGAAATATCTTTATTACTCCTCGTTTTTCCTTTTTCTATGTGTGCTGCATTCTGCAGCACCCATACAAAGAGGAAAAACCTCTTGTGATTATTTTTGTACAGAAAGGTTTCCTTTCCTGTACAAAAATATTCATCCCCGCAACGCAGGCACCCTTGCACCGTGGTGCAGAGGTGCCTGCGTTGGCGCAGGCAGCCCATTGTGCGCCGGCGCAGGGGAATAGGACAGGAATGCGCCGTATTTTATAGATACGGCGCATCCCTGCCCTTTTCTTTTGCCGTAGGGAAGCGCAGCAGGAAGGCCTGCTGCGCTTCCCTACGGCAAAACCACATAAATCTGCCCCAAAGTCCCTAGGGTAGCCCTTAGTCATGGAAATCGATAAATCATGTCGGGGAGATGCAAAGGGTATGACTAGATGATGGCGGAAGTCACCGGGATGAATGAACCAAATGCCATGCAGCCAGGAGCCAGGCCATGCATGTTTGGATGTGCTAGTGCACAAGCAGCATTTAAAAAATGGGAGCCCTGGGGGGTTCATCTGCTTTTTCATGTCGAAGAGAGCCATCGAGGGCCTGCATAAGAATGGAAAATGTACTCTTCATGGTGCCCAGAGGAAATACAACGCTGTCTATGTTTTCTCCAAAAATTCATCTATTTTCATTTACCTTCTACCGCTGACAGCAGAAGACATGACCACTCATTATTATCCCACACGAGGTATTTATTTACTCCTTGATTTTAGTGCTAACTGTTGTTCGGAGCAAGTAATGGGTTCCACAGATGCCAGGAGGGCTGAATCACTGATAGATTTCAGGATAACAGCTATGCCATCCATTGAGATTCATTGTATGTTCATGCATTTTATGTGGCTAACCTACACGTCTGACTGGGGACTGCTGCTGCAGAATTATCGTTGTGATATTGTACATGAGAGACAACAACAACTAACAGACATGTCAGGCGACAAAGTACACAATATTAAAGCATGGTGGCATCCGGAAACGCCCCATGGCAGCAGCTCGGGATACCATGCGATACAGTTTACAGAAATCACGGCTGTGATCCCGCACGTCCATAACTCATTCCAGGACACGCTTCCCTCCCAGGGGATGGTTAGATATTGACTCCCACTGCCCCGGATATATGTCCCTTCCGTCCACTCAACTGCCTACTCGTGTGAAATGCTCGTGTATGCCACTTTGTTTTCCCACTCCAAGTTGTAAACCTTACAAATGTACAAATCTAGAGGTATATTTACAAGTGCATTGCGCCAATGGAGAGTCACTTTTTCCGACACTCCGGTGGCGCAATGCCTTGTAAACATGGCCCGCCTCGCCACAGCTTTCTGTGGCAATAGGGCCTGGAATGGGTGTTGCTGTGGGCATTCCCACGCAACACCCAATGCTTTTTGACACTGCCCCAGATTTACAAGGATCTGTAAATTTGAGGCAGCTCCAAAAACTAACATTCTGCACACATAAAAGGAGTAAAACGGCATTCATTATTTTTTTGTGTGGGAAGGTATTCCTTCCTGCACAAACTCAATCATCCTTGCAACGCAGGCACCCTTGCACCATGGTGCCAGGGTGCCTGTGCTGGCGATAGGCAACTTTTTAGTGCCGGCGCAAAGGAAAACACAGAGGTGCTCCGCATTCTTGTAAATACTATGCATCCATGCATTTTTAAATGACGCAGCGTGACGCAAAAATTCCTTGCAGTGCTCTGCTGCACCATTTGGTTGAAAATATGCCCCCTAATGCATAATCCCATGATGTAATGTAAACCTGGCTCAGCAAAATATATGGGACTAAAATCTTTAGGATAATCGTTCACTCTATTATCCTTTAGCGAGCCAACCAACAAAACAATATCTCCCCAGTTGGTAGTTGGTTGGTCCATTGGTACATTAAGGATTACTGGTGGTGCTGGTTGCACAGTTTGTAGGATTTGTTCAGGAAGCAAATCGGACAAAGGAGCAAAGCGATTAGAGCATGTGATTTTGGGGTAGGGCCTAGTTGTTTATCCAGTGGTTCAGCCCCAGGGGGTGACCTAATGAATTAATGATAACGATTGGCTGAATTGTCGGAGGAGTAACTAAAATTGAACAATCATGAGTTATTGGGGCTGATGGCCCCTGAATTGTGCTTGAAGTGACAGTGCCAGGCTTGGGTGCATCATTTTTTAGGAAGTACGTTAATCTAGACTTTGCCCTCTTTCCCTCTATACGCGCATTCCCTTGGGTCAGCATGATCTCAACCTCCTCTGTTAAGTTATCAATGTCAGTCAGGGTGCAGTTCTCTGCAGCATGTGATTTGAGAGATTTGAGATTTTTTCCAGGACCCCTGCTGAACTCCATAGCCTTCCTTTTCCCCATGGTGCTTAAGTTACAATACACTTGTTTACTCACAGGGATTGCAAGCCACCGCCTCTTGCAGTTTGCATATGGAGTTTGGATTGTGATGCCAAGGGGGGTGACCCAGGACAGCCTCAACCGGCCATGGACGGGCACATGCTGTGGGAGAACCTGATTGCGCATCTCAGCGATTTGGTCTTGGCGGCCTGCTCCCTGCCGTTACATTGCAGCACCTCCAGGCACTGTTACTGCTAGACGTTGGAGTCCCCTTTCAGGGGGTTAGACAGTGCTCCATGAGGGTCTAGCCCCCATTGCTGCTGTGATCAGTCCCGTGCTGTGGGAGAACCTGGTTGTGCTTTTCAGCAATGGTCTTGGCAGCACTGCCCCCTTCCGTGATGTCGCAGCACCTCCAGGAGCTGGGCGTTGGAGTCCCCTACCAGGGGTTCTGCCTTCCCCCCCTAATGTCGCTGTGATCAGTCCCACCCGCCTATCACATCAATCTTTTGATGTCTCGGCTCATACTTTGGCTTTTATGGCCAAACCCATAGCTCGGCTCACTCATTCATGTTCTCTGCGCAACCTTGTCACTCTGTGGGAAAACCAACAAAATGCTGCAGGTGCAACCGAGACCTCCGACACGGTGGATGAGATCATGTATGCCACCAGCCTTGATAAGGTTCTCATACAGGCAGCAGAAAAGGAAGTTATGGAGGTCTTTGCATAGGCAGCCAATGCAGGGAGTCAGCGCCGTGAGATCCTTCACTCATTTAATTGCCCATATGTTCTGGGGCACTAAATGCTTTACCACATGATATTTTACCTGCACATCTATGCTCCACCATCCATTAAATTCTTTGAGGTGACCTAAACATCTGTATAGTCAATCCTGCTCTCTGATGTCATTTGCCCTATCTAAAATGACTGTTTTAATATTAATTATTATTACTGAACTAGAGAAAAGGCTTTTGAGCCACCCTCTTACCTAATTAATTAGCTCATCATTACCTTTGATTGCGCACAAAGGTGAGAAAAGTGTGCACACAAACATGTTGCTGCTGCACACAGACAAAAATAGCTAGAGGGAACACTGACTGAATCCCATAAAAAAACGTAACGCATCCTTAAAGACTTCACTGAAGTAACATAGGATGTGTATTTGTAAAGCGCAAGTAACACCCAAGGGTATCAAGGCACTGAATAACATGGGCCCGATTCACAGAACTAACTTAAGACAAAATCCTAAACTTACTACCATTTTGGTATTCACAGAAGGCACTTACTCATTTCGGTATTCACAGAAGTTAGGAGTCCTAACTTTAGGACCCCTAAATGCCTTCTGTGAATACCGAAAGTCTTAAAGTTAGGATTTTTCTCAGTTTAGGAGTAGTAAAGTTAGGACTCCTAACTTTAGGACTCCGAAACTGAGAAAAATCCTAACTTTAAGACTTTCGGTATTCACAGAAGGCATTTAGGAGTCCTAAAGTTAGGACTCCTAACTTTAGGACTCCTAAACTGAGAAAAATCCTAACTTTAAGACTTTCGGTATTCACAGAAGGCATTTAGGGGTCCTAAAGTTAGGACTCCTAACTTTTGTGAATACCGAAATGAGTAAGTGCCTTCTGTGAATACCAAAATGGTAGTAAGTTTAGGATTTTGTCTTAAGTTAGTTCTGTGAATCGGGCCCGTTATGTTTATTGTTACCCAACTCAACGGTACTCATTTTATCAAAGTCAGATGGATGAAAAGATGAGTGGACCTGCCCGGATTTGAACCGGAGACCATGAGGTCGAACACAGGTCCCTACAGTGAACACATTAGTACACTGATCCACCCGACCGGCTAGTACAAAAACAAGCAGAAATAGCTATATATTACAGCAATCACATTCATGGCAAATGGACATTATAAAAAAGTAATTAAACAGAGCAAAATGCACATCACTTGAGTTTTATGACTTGCTTTCTCCTAATAAAACCACATGAAATACACAAAAATTGAATTACAAATGAGGTCTTTTTACAAAATCTATTTCTTATGACAAAAGCGGATGAAAAACAAAGCAGAAAAGACGACAAAATGTATCTGATGAAGTACAGTTGCATCTTCCAAAGACACAATTTCCAAAACTCAAACACAGCAAAGGGAAAATAGTGCTCCTCTAAAAAGTTTCTGTTTTTACCTTAAAAATTGCATCAATGAAATGAGTAGGTCATTTTTCCAATTGTTTTTACTTTCTACCTACTCGCAGTTTGTGGTGGAAACAGATGAGAAGCCCATGGATAAGAACAAAAAGCTATAGATTGCTGAAAAGAACACAATTCTGAATTCAACAAGGGGTCATTTTAGTAGATTCCTCAAGGTTCTACTAAATAAACTAACTTGTTGAAATAAAACAGATCTTGAAAATGCGTAAGAAACAAACATCCCTTTGTCACTACATTTTCATCTGTAACTTCTTGTCATGATAGTTGATTTACAAAAGCAATACTATATCCTCTAAACTTTTTTTAGTCATGGGAATATATTGGGTTTGTATGTTCTCCAAGAATCTTGAGGTACCCAGACTTAACCACTAAGCTGCACCTTACAAAGTTAGTTCATTGTGTGCCGACTATATACCATGTCGTAAAATATCAAGAGTGGAAATGGGTGTAAAGGAAACTAGGAGTGAGCAGCAGACTCTGCTTCTCCCGTGGAGTCTGAGGAGTTTTACCCACTCGGCTTGGAGCACAGAGCTTGGCAAAAACTCTGCTAACCTCCACATAGCGGAGTGTACTGGCACCCATTTTTTCATTCATCTGTCTTTCCCGCCACCTCCCTGTAAACTTCACCCAGATTGCTCCATCCCTTGTGACTCTAAGTCAATAGGATCCAGGTTTGTTTGGAGCCTCTGTTTTCTGACTAGTGGAGGTGACTTCTGGACAGCACAAGCGCGATCTCCCCAGTTTTGTGCTGCTAATCTTGCTGCTGCTGATACTGTCCCTGCTGCTTTTATCTGAGCTGTGCTCCAGATCATGGAACTGCTGTGCTGTGCTACATCACGGGTGGGCAGCGATACACGCCAGGACTAAATGAATTCTTATTCCTACAGTGAGAAAGATTGAACTATGATCTGCAGTGTTTATTAAACACAGAGGAACTGCTCCATCTTCCATCTTCCAAACCTGTTTAGAAAGCAACCACTGCAGATGAATTCCACCGGTGGAGTGGCAGGATTTTTTGTAATTCTGCATTAGAAGAGTACGTACGGTTATCAAATCCCTCCTATTCCACCAGTGGAATTAAAAATTCCCCCCAGGCCTAGATATTTGTACATCTCTGAATTTGTGGGTACCCACGCCAGCTTGTGATTAAGAGGGTATTTTACAACATGTCTTCTTTCTTACACACTGGCTTCCATTTGGAAGGAACAAATCGAGATAACTCCAATTGTTTTACTATCCTGTGTTCCCACATATCGTCTTTTCAAAAATGGTACCACACTTGTTTGGCTGGGCCTAGCGCCAGCGAAACAACACACCCCAAAATACGAACTGGAGATGTCAGATTTCACCCAGCAGAATTCATGCTTTTTTTTTACAACATAAGTAGCTGCATATTATGGGCCTTTGTTCAGCCGACACCCAGGAAAACTACTATACCAAGACATTGCTGAAGACTAAGAACTTGTGTTGTTCTAAAGAGTTTTTTTTGCCCAGAGTCCCCTGCAAACCTCAAACTGTGCCTCAAACACACCTTTTCCTCAAATTTCTGTAACACAGTTCTGGAATCTGTGAGGAGCCACAATTTCCCTACCACCCAGCGTTTCCCTAAGTCTTCTGATAAAAATGGCAGCTCACTTGTGTGGGTGGGCTTAGTGCCTCTAACATGAAAGGTCATATAACGGAACATGGACATTTCACTTTTTCCACCTAAAACAGACCATTTTTTTGCAATGTGAGAAGCTGTGAATTTGGGTCCTAGGTCACCCAGCACCTACGGAAACCTATCAAACCTGCACCTTTTTTAAAACTAGACTCCTGGCGGAGACCAGGGCAGCATGACTTGCTTGGCTGTCACCAGGTTTTTTTTAACCCAGCAGCCTTTGCAAACCTCAAACTTTGGCTAAAACACAATTTTCCTCATATTTCTGTGAGAAACACTTCTGGAATCTGTGTGGATCCACAAATGGCATACCACCCAGCATTCCCTTATGTCTACCGATAAAAAAATGGAAACTCGCTTGTATGGTGGGTCTAGTGCGCATGCCAGAAAAGTGCCCATAACGCAACATGGACACATCACAATTTTCCACTTAAAACCGACCCTTTTCTTGCAATGTGGGTAGCTGTACTTTTTTAGCGCTAGCTCAGCTGGCACTTAGGGAAACCTACAGAACCTGTACATTTTTTAAAAACAGAAACCTTTGGGAAATCCATGGTGGCGTGACTTGCATGGCTATCACCTGTTTCTTTTACCAAGAATCTCATGCAGACCTTTAGCTTTGGCTAAAAACACATTTTCCTCTCATTACTGTGACAGAAAGTTCTGAAATCTGCTAGGAGCTGCACATTTCCTACAATCCAGCATTTCCCCAAGTCTCCCGGTGCCTCATATGTGTGAGTGGGCCCAGTGCCCACGACAGGAAAGAGCCCATAAACAACATGGACATAATACATTTTTCCACTCAAAGTCAACTATTTCTGTGCAATGTGGGTAGCTATGCATTTTGGGCCCTTGTTCAGACATCACCAACGGAAACCTGCCAATCTTGCACATTTTTAAAATGTAGGCACCTGGGATAGTCCAAGGGGTTGTTACTAGAAAATACTTTTTTTCTGTCCAGGGGAGGAGGGAACTCTTGCCCATTGTCAGGGGGGCATTACCCCCTTCAAAACTACTCCCTGATGTCTAGTGGGTGCATCCCTCCTTGGGGATCGCACTCCTGCTGCAACCCTCAACAGAGTAACAGAGATATCATTGGAAAGGGGAGATTTTCCCCTTTCAAACGATACCTTCACCACGGAAATCAGTGCTCAGGAGCTGAAATATGCCTCAGAGTACAGATTCAGTGAAAGTAAAGTGAGCCAATTGGCTTGTTTCACTTTAATTTTGAGTGGAAATTATGTCAGAGCGCCATGCACGCTGATTGTCATTTCCAAAAAAAACGTCTGGGCTACTGGGAAAGCTCTTCCCTAGCAGCTGGATCTCTGAAACCAAAAAATGAAAGGGTCCTTCACAGTTCTCCCTAGAGTCAGACAGATACACTGGGGAGGGAGTTTATGTATCATTTCGGAGAGGATAAGTCCTCATATGATGGTCGTCTTCCACCTCTCAAATGGAAAGTTTTGCTAGAGCAAACGCCACTTGGTGGAGTGTTATACAACTCTTATAGCTCTGTGAATCCTTCCCTGGAAGACCTTAACTCGCTCTGCTGGAAATGTTCACCTTACCTTGTGTTTAGGGCAACAATGCTGTCCTAAACTAAAAATTATAAATTCCACTGCTGGGGCAACTTTATTACAAGGTATAAAAGTCCTGAGTTGGAGTGGTAGAGAAACGCATGCATCTGGTTTAATATATCAGATCATAATTTGATGTTGTGAAATGTTTTCTAAATGTAAGGAAAATAATTATTTAATTTAGTCCCCAATACGGTGGACTCTATATATCTTATCAACTGAAATGTTTCGACCAAATTGTCGGGTTCCAGCTTCCCTCTCCCCCAAGCAGTTGTGCCCATCATCGCCTCACAAGACCACCCCTCTCTTTTCCTTACAGCCCCCAATTATGGACTTCAACTGGAGAGACCAGGATGAGCATTATGCCCCACAGTACTGGCCCTTTAACACCCAACTGAACAATGACTCTGGCCCCGCCCCCTGGGCGTGGGATCATGCAACGTCAGTCCTGGATATGACGGCCAGGCCCTTTAGGAGGCAGAAAATACCCAGAAGGAGGAAGAAGACGGGAGCGAGATCACGGAACGGAGCTAAGGAGCCGAATGGCGAGAGCGGTACAGAGAAGCCAGAGCAACCCGGACGAACCGGATGTGGAGAAGTCAGGAGGCCACCGACTCCATGCAGCGCCCAGCCACGTTCCCGGAGGAACGTGGCATGAGCAGGTACTAACGCGTTTCCAGGGAACAGGGAAAAGGGTGGAGACGCCATCAGAAAGGGCTGGGGAGGCTTCTGAGACCTCACGCTATATTTAAGATACAAACTAGGGAGCATCTGGCACGTCCCCCTTCTTGCCTTTGGTGACGGTTCTTCCCCCTACACCAGCCACAGATAGCCGAGTGAATACTCTCCCACTCCCTTTCCCCTATTTGGAAATCGCAAAGTTCAGGCACTAACGGAAGTGCATTTCTTTTTTCTTCTTTTCCCCGTACCTGGTCCGAGTCGCTGAGGGAACCACATCTAAGGCGATGCCAAGGAGGGAGAGGATCCTATCCCCCTGAAGACGACGTCACCACCCAACGTGTTATTTTGTATTCTTTTGCGAGCAATTCCCCAAATTCTGAATAAACTGAGAGGTTACCGCATATTCTATTGTCACGTGTTTCCTGCCCAGCGTGACAGAAATATTGTGACATTATCTACTAGCATCGTCACTTCCTACATGAGAATTAAGCTTCATAAATGCTCAGTGAGGTATAAAGTGGAAGTGTACATTTATTTAAGAATTGTATATAGCGCTAGCTAGACCCAGAGGTATCAGAGCGCTTTACAACATATATCGTGAAGCAAATAGTTATACAGTGTTACGATAGACAGCGTTGTCTTGTGTTGAATCTTGTTCCGGCAGTCTTGGGAACGAGGCTAAAAGGGAAGGGTAACAGGCGATGGAAAGTTTTCTTGTTGAGGATTCTAGGTTCTGCGCTTAGCAGGATTCCTTTGGTGAAGGGTCTCTATCACATTGTGCGGCTTCTCTCCCTTCGGGTGTGATCTGTTGAGGAAGAGGTCTTTGAGCTGGCTTTTGAAGCTTAGGAAGGAGGGGTTGGTCCTGATGTGAACTGGTATGGAGTTTCAGATTTTGGGTGCATTTCCCGAGAAGGAGGGAGACAGGGTTTTTTGTTTGCGGGCTTTCGGTGGAATGAGAAGAAGGGTATTGGTGCTCCTGAGGTTTCTCGTTTGCCCTGCCTTTTTGAGTTTGGAAGCCAGGTAGGCCGGTTTTCTGGTGTGAAGAGCTTTGTGTGTGAGACAGGCAATTTTGAAGTTGGCATGCATTTCGATTGGTAGCCATTTTAGTTCTCTTAGGGAGGGAGAGATGTGGTAGTATTTCTTTGCTCCTGTGATCATCCTGGCAGCTGCATTTAGGGTTACTCGGAGGGGAGCTAGGTGAGAATTTGGCATGCCCGTGAAAGTTGCTTTCCCGTAGTCCAATCCAGACAGCACCAGGGATTGAGTGGCCAGTTTAAGGTTGTTGGGGGGGGATGAAGGGTTTTATTTTGTTGAGTAATTTTAGGTTCAAGAATACGCTCTTTGCTAAGTTCTTGATATGTTTGTTCAAGTTTAGGCTTGCGTCCAGGGTGATACCCAGGGATTTTACAGAGTCTGCCAGGGTGAGCTTGCAATTAAGAGCGTCAATGGATTTTAGCTATTCTATGGCTGGGGGAGGGGGGTCGGCTCCTTGTTGGAAATGAAAAGGATTTCCGTTTTGTCTTGGTTTACTTTACGGTGGCTGTGGGATAACCAGTGTTGGACTTCTCGTAGGGTGTTGTTTAGTTTCTGTATGTCTCCTAGTGAGGATGTTTCTAGTTAGATCTGGGTATCATCTGCATAGAGGTGGAAGGGAAGTTTGCTTTTTTGAGTATGGAGGTGCGGTGTTCCATGTAGATGTTAAACAGTGATGGGGAGAGAACCGATCCTTGTGGGACTCCTCTGGTTATGGGAGAAGGTCAGACGTGAAGTTGTTAATTTTTATTCTTTGTGAGCTTTTCTGAAGGAAGGAGGTAAACCATTGTAGGACCACCTCATCTGCACCAATTCTTTCTTGGAGTGCATTTATGAGCAGATTGTGGTGAACCATGTCAAAGGCTGCCGATAGGTCGAGGAGTATGAGTAGGCAGCCACGGTTTGTATCGAGTGATTTATAGACATCATCTAAGATGTTCCGGATCGCTGTCTCTGTGCTGCAGCCTTTTCTGAAGCCTGATTGGTGAGTATCCAGAAGATTGTTGCTGTCAATGTGTTGGTTAAGCTGAAGGAGAACACACCTTTCCAGAATTTTTGATAGGAGAGGGAGATTGGAGACCTGCCTGAAGTTGTTGGGGTTGCTTGGATCCAAGCCCATTTTTTTAAATAATGGCATGACTTGGCCCATCTTTAGACAGTCTGGCATGATTCCAGTACTCAGGGAGCTATTTATATGGGTCCAGAGGAGGGCTAGGGTAAGGTTGAGTTTTTTAGCCAGTTGGACGGGAATTGGATCGGCTATGTGTGAGGAGGGTTTGGACTCTGATAATCATTTCCATGATGTCTGCTTCTGAGATGTGGTTGAATGTCTTCCAGCTGCACGGAGGGTGCATAGGGTGGTTATTTCCTTCAATGCTGGGAGACAGGGTATCGTTAGTTGCCAGGAGGTGTTCATCAAGGGAGCATTCGATCTTGGTTATTTTATCGTGAAAGAAATTAGCAAAGGTGTCACATAGTTCTTTGGAAGCCTATATGGTTGATATGGGAGGTTTGGCTGTTTGTTGTTTGAGGAGATTGAAAAGTTCTTTTGGACGATTTTTAGCGTTGTCTAGTGCACTACAGAAGAAGGTGGATTTTTCATTCTTGATATGCTTATTGTATTTCCTGCGTTCTGATTTGAGCTGGTCAAGGTGGGTTGAGGATGGGTTGTTCCTCCAGAGTCTTTCCCCCGCTCTGAGATGTCTTCTTTCAGAGTTTAGGTCTGTATTGAACCAGGTTCTTGATGGGTTGCTCCTGGCTCTGTTTGATTCATGGGGGCTATTTGGTCTAGTATGGTTGTCATTGTTTGTTGTAGTGAGTAGTGAGCTCAGTTGCCGATAGGTCATTCGAGTTGGGGGGGGGGGAGTAGTGTTCTTACCCTTTCTTCCAGGTCAGCAAGGGGAATCTGTCTTAGATTTCTTGCCCAATGAAGGGTATCCTGTAAACGGGTAGGGCAGTGGGACAGATGGTTAATGTGAAATAGAATGATGTGGTGGTCTGACCAGTCGACATGGAGGATGTGGTCGATAGTAACTGTATCTTTCTAAGCAATAATGGCGTCCAGGATTGAGCCTCTATTATGCATTTGCTCTGTGCAGTATTGGGTAAGGTTATTATTGAGAAGAATATCGTTTAGGGATTGGATCAGAGTGTTATTCGCATCATTACAATGTAGGTTAAGGTCCCCCTAATATTATGTTGTCAGAGTCTGGGAGAGAGCAGTGTGATATCAGGTCAGAGAGGTGCTCTCCGAAAGAGGGAGTGTTGCCTGGCGGGTGGTAGAGGAGATGGCAGTGAATCGTTTTGAGGTCTTCGTCTTAATGGTGGAGGATAGATATTCAAATGTGGTGTAGGAGAGTGAGTCGATTTCGGTTACAGAGATGTTGCTCTTGTGGATATTTGCAATACCCCCGCCACGGTGGTTCTTTCTGTCTTTGTTTATGATTGAGCACCCGAGGGGCACAAGCATGTCAAGGATAGTTAAAGAGGATTCTTTCAGCGAAGTTTCTTTGATGAACGCGATGTCAAGGTCATGAGTTAGGAAGGTTTCTGCCAGTTCTGTTGCGTGATTGGACGCAGATCTGCAGTTTATAAGCATGCAGTGGGTCGTTGTCTTGTTGACAGGTTTCTTTGGAGGAGGGGCCATGAGTATGTTCGTGAGGAGGGCCGGCGGCCTCTCTGTTCTAGGTGTGGTCTGGTCTCTCCCATAACCCGTGATTACCTGGATCGTATAGTTGGGGTTGTTAGCTGTGGAGGAGTCACAGGAGTTAGCAAGAACAGTCGCCTCTTCCATGGACATTGCCGCACTTGTTCTTTTGGGTCTCTGAGGCTGGTTAATGAGGGGGATTGAGATCCCCCGTGGTGTGTCCTTGGATTGTGAGGACTTGGGTGTTTTTTGTTGGGGACAGTAGGAGGGGAGTGTAAGCATTGGATAGGCTCCAGATGCTTGGTGATGTTCGAAAGTATTTTGTTTAGGCCCTGTGTTATAATCTCAAGTTGGTTTTCCACCCAAGAGAGTCTTAGAGACATTTTCAGTGCCTTATGAAGGATAGTCTGGGGGTGGTGTGAGCCTGTCAGTGAGAGGGTGAGTTATTATATTATTGGCACCTGTGCTGCTCCTGTGGTTGGCCGATGGCATATGGAGGGAGTGTTCATGTTGCGTTTTAAATAACGGTTGATTGCGTACTGCTTTGAGGTGAAAGTTGGGAGACTTTGATCGTGTCTCTGTTCCCCTGGATGTCCGTAAGGATGAATTTCTGGGAAAGGGGAGGAGGGGAAGGTGTCTGTGGGGGGGCGGTGAGTTTTAGAAGAGACACATCTCGGAGATGCTCTGGTTGAGAGGGATTACAACAAACAAATGATGGACGGAATGCTGACAATGCAGACATTCTCCCCCAGTCAAGAGATCTGGGTTAAATCCATCGTTCTTTTGCCCACTACGCCACCCCAGTTCAAACATGGCCATATGCAAATCAGTCTTGACCCTGTGCCTCATGGGAACAGTCCAGCCCGAACTGCCAAGCCATGTCTTCCCTGGACCGGAATCAAGCATCCTAGGACCGGTTTCTGGCTATCAGACGTCATCAGCCAGGATAGCTTGACTCCAGTGGCGTAGTGAGCACGGGTCCCACGTCTGGGAATATCCATCCCACTTAGGGCGAAAAGCGTTACAACAAACAAATGATGGACGGAATGCTGACAATGCAGACATTCTCCCCCAGTCAAGAGATCTGGGTTAAATCCATCGTTCTTTTGCCCACTACGCCACCCCAGTTCAAACATGGCCATATGCAAATCAGTCTTGACCCTGTGCCTCATGGGAACAGTCCAGCCCGAACTGCCAAGCCATGTCTTCCCTGGACCGGAATCAAGCATCCTAGGACCGGTTTCTGGCTATCAGCCGTCATCAGCCAGGATAGCTTGACTCCAGTGGCGTAGTGAGCACGGGTCCCACGTCTGGGAATATCCATCCCACTTAGGGCGAAAAGCGTTACAACAAACAAATGATGGACGGAATGCTGACAATGCAGACATTCTCCCCCAGTCAAGAGGGGTCAAGACTGATTTGCATATGGCCATGTCTAAACTGGGGTGGTGTAGTGGGCAAAAGAACGATGGATTTAACCCAGATCTCTTGACTGGGGGAGAATGTATGCATTGTCAGCATTCCGTCCATCATTTGTTTGTTGTAACGCTTTTCGCCCTAAGTGGGATGGGTATTCCCAGACGTGGGACCCGTGCTCACTACGCCACTGGAGTCAAGCTATCCTGGCTGATGACGGCTGATAGCCAGAAACCGGTCCTAGGATGCTTGATTCCGGTCCAGGGAAGACATGGCTTGGCAGTTCGGGCTGGACTGTTCCCATGAGGCACAGGGTCAAGACTGATTTGCATATGGCCATGTCTAAATTGGGGTGGTGTAGTGGGCAAAAGAACGATGGATTTAACCCAGATCTCTTGACTGGGGGAGAATGTATGCATTGTCAGCATTCCGTCCATCATTTGTTTGTTGTAACGCTTTTCGCCCTAAGTGGGATGGGTATTCCCAGACGTGGGACCCATGCTCACTACGCCACTGGAGTCAAGCTATCCTGGCTGATGACGTCTGATAGCCAGAAACCGGTCCTAGGATGCTTGATTCCGGTCCAGGGAAGACATGGCTTGGCAGTTCGGGCTGGACTGTTCCCATGAGGCACAGGGTCAAGACTGATTTGCATATGGCCATGTCTAAACTGGGGTGGCGTAGTGGGCAAAAGAACGATGGATTTAACCCAGATCTCTTGACTGGGGGAGAATGTCTGCATTGTCAGCATTCCGTCCATCATTTGTTTGTTGTAACGCTTTTCGCCCTAAGTGGGATGGGTATTCCCAGACGTGGGACCCATGCTCACTACGCCACTGGAGTCAAGCTATCCTGGCTGATGACGGCTGATAGCCAGAAACCGGTCCTAGGATGCTTGATTCCGGTCCAGGGAAGACATGGCTTGGCAGTTCGGGCTGGACTGTTCCCATGAGGCACAGGGTCAAGACTGATTTGCATATGGCCATGTCTAAACTGGGGTGGCGTAGTGGGAAAAAGAACGATGGATTTAACCCAGATCTCTTGACTGGGGGAGAATGTCTGCATTGTCAGCATTCCGTCCATCATTTGTTTGTTGTAACGCTGGTTGAGATGGAAGCGTCAGAGGGAGTGGGATTAGCTTTGGTGGAGTGCGTCTGGAGAATGCTTTGTGAATTTACGTGGGGGGTGGTAGGTAGGGGAAAGGGGGATCAGTGGTAGGGGGTTGAGTGAGTGATTATATTATAAGTGAGTGATGGCATTCCATAGTGTGTGGAATAGCGAGTCAAATGAGTCTAGGTTGGTGGTGTTGGCATGAATCAGGACTATACCGTTGCTGTAGATGGTGGCAGAGGTGTTGCCGCTGCCCGAAGGGTGTTTCTCGTTAGAGATCGTCAGTTTGCAGCTGAGAGGGGTGCTAGTTATTTTGGATATGTGGAGGTAGGATCTAAGTATGGTGTTTCATTTCGCGGGTTGTTGGGTGTGGAAGATGAGATCCATTTTCTTTTGTCCTTTGGAGGAGCAGTGGTATATATCAGCGATGAGAGTTTTCGGGAATAGTCTAATCAACCTATGTCTGAAGTTTCTTTTTGCTTTGAGTGAGAGATTAGGTGGGAAGATGATGGAGAAAGAGTTAGGGCCGTGGGTTTTCAAGCATTTCGTAGGGGGGGCGGTGGGAGGTCGATGGAGCGAGAGGCATTTTGCCTCAGTGGGTGTCTTGATGTCGTTTGCGCACAATTGCCCCGGTTTCCACTAGGAGATCTCCGCTACTGGGGTCTCCCCAGGGTGGGAGGTAGGAGCAGCCACAGGGGGGACAGATCACCATCTTGCTGGCGTCTGGTATTAGTGCCTCCGATCCGGCGTTGTAGCAAGTTGTGTTTCGCAGCGGGTACAACTCGTCAGGTCGGGTGAGTAGGTATCACTCTAGCCTGAATTCTGTTGGTAAGCTAGGAAATGGACGGGTGTGTGCCTGGGATTGTGAACCTACATGTCACGCTTCCTCCTTTCTGCGTTGTTTAATATATGTTTTTATATGGTTGTATTTACTAGGTTTTACTTATTGTTGCATGTATTATATATTTTATATTAGATTAAAAGTACGTATGTTTTTCAAGTTCTTTGGCATTCATATTTGCTATATTTTTAGTTAGGGGCTTTGCCGTGTAAGTTTGTGAGTTTGAGTGTACGTGTAATTGTGATTTTTTAAATCTTTTTCACACTAAGCAGAGCATACTCTGGTATGGATAATCTCGTTCCCTTGGCCCGAGGGGCTCCTCTGCCTTCTTTGACTGAGTGGATATTTATTATATCTTATATGTATGTTGTATCTTACTTTCCTGCTTCTCTTACTTCTCCAACATTCCTTTTAGCATTTCCTTGTTGCCTAGTGAAGTCCCTGTGTAGTGTTCTAAGAATGTTTATGTTGAAATGAGAGACAGTTATAATGACCTGTTAACCGGTGGAGCGTTTCCCTGTTGCTCCACAGCTGTGTAGCTAGCCATTAAACTAAGTAACCTACCTTGGCTCCGGAGTTGTCACTACAGATTGTTGGCGACGAGCTGGCTACACAGATGAACCTTCTGCGTGCATATCGCTTGTTTCTCCATTTCTTCCGATCTCCACATTGATGTTGGGGAGAGCGCCACCCTTGGTTCTTCAGTGTCTCTGGCCTGGTGTTTAGCCTTTCACCTTCATTCACCTTGCATTGTTCCCGATGTAGAAGTAATCATTTCTCAACTCTGAAGAGATCCGCACCATTTGTGCTGCAGTCGGGTCCACGGTGAGACTGTTTACGTTTTAATTATTGCCTGCTTGAGACTTTTCTGCGCTTGAACCTTGTGTGGCTTGTTCGATTTGTTCAACAGTGGAATCGGCGTCTTTGCGTGCTCCCTTGCTGTTCACTTGTGTGGGTGTGCTGGATGCCGCAGCGTCTATTTGCCTCTGCGAAGATCGATCCTTCAGTCATCAAGGTTTCCCTCCTATGATGATGTAATCGAACATGCAGTGGGAGTCGGCGAAGCTGTGCGTCAGCGTCAGTCTCATGATATCACTCTCAAAGGGAAGCGCAGTGACACGGTCGACCATAACATCTTGATCGACCGTGTCAGAGATGCGGGCATTGAAGGAACAGCCCTTGAGTGGACCAGATCCTTCTTAACAAATCGATCACAGGCTGTACATCTTGGTGGTTTCTCAACCCCCATGATTAAAAATACCTGTGGAGTCCCCCAGGGATCCTCTCTATCTCCTCATTTATTCAACTTATACCTTCTTCCCTTGATCCATGCACTAAAATAAAGAAATATTCAAACCGTCAACTACGCAGACGATTTCCAACTGATATTCCCATAAAAAACTCTCCGGCCTCCATTCTCGAATGTCAATCTACAATGCTGTTCATCCGCGACTGGATGAACAGCAACCAACTGAAACTAAACCCGGATAAAACAGAACTGATCCTCACGGGAGGCTCACTGAACCCCTGGAGTCCCCAATTCTGGCCTAATGAACTGGGACAACCTCCGATTCCTTCCAAGCATGCCAAAACTCTGGGAGTCACAGTCAGTAACGATCTATCCATGAAAACCCAAATAGGATCGGTATCTTCTACATGCTTTTTCCAACTAAGAAAAATAAAGAAAATCAGCCGGTTCCTGACTCAGGAAGCAAAATTACAAGAGATCCTCGCCATGGTGATCTGGCACATTGATTATGCTATCTTCCTATACTTCGGAATCCCGGCCTATCTTACCTACCGTCTCCAACTGATACAGAACCAGGCAGCTAGGCTGATCCTGCAGGAAAACAAACGCCAACACGTCTCTCCCCTTCTGAGGAGACTGCACTGGCTCCCTATATGATGCGCCTTTAAGATGGGCTGCATCATCTTTAAATCTCTGAACGGAAAAAAAAAACAAATTTATCAACAGCTTGATTAACAGATATATCTCCAACCGGAACCTGAGATCCACCCACATGCACCTCCTGGCAACACCCTCCTTTAAACAGAAACAATTTGGCGGCTCTAGGTTTGCCACATTGGGTCCTAGGTACTGGAGCTCTCTGCCCCTAGAGATCAAATCTTGCACAGATCTCACGACCTTCCGCAAACTGCAAAAAACATGGCTCTTTAAACAGGCGTTCGAATAATCACTTGATTCATCTCACCACCCATCACCTACCCAAGCAGCGCCAAGAAACCAATCCGGTGTACGTGCGCTATATAAATCTAACATAACATAACATAACAGTGTTTGTTTGTTCCGCCCAGTGTTTCCAAGGTAACAATGAGCTTTAGTTCATGTCACCCGTAAAGGAAGCTGAGGAATAATTTTGAGCTTCTGAGCTTCTGCTGAAACGAAGTGCAATCAATACCCTGCCAACGTGTTATTTACTGCGTATCTTCGCCGATACGCACGGCCAATAATTACAGCAGATTTTTGTTTAACAACGTGTCACACTCTGCATATTTCCACCAATACACACGGCAAATTAGCACTATTTCTTTGACAAACAACGTGGCATTCTCTGCATTTTCGCCGATACGCACGGCAATAATTATCCACAAATACTCTGTGTCCAACCACATTTAATCAGGTTCATCCCCTGATATATTGTGTTTAACCTATGTAGTTACACTAACTTCAATATTGTTTTATGCTTTGTAGACACATACTGACTGTACACTCAAGTTAGTATTTAGACATTGACACCTATGTCAAATCTATTGTTCAAGGGCCTTTCTTTTAGTTGTTTTTATTTTTTATATCACTAATTCCAGTATTAATTGTGGTACTTTAAAATTTGGGACCGCTTAGGAGGCCGGGCCCTACCCCTGTCTATTCCGGTATTAGCGAACCGCGAATGGCCAATGCGGTATGTACAAGTGCTTTGCATAACATTTCATCGATAAACGCACTTGTACACGATATTACACAGTGACTTTGTGGGTTCCATCTTGGAGCGGTGGCCATCTTATGGTTGCCCTCACATAGGCTACACATTAAGGACAAGTACAGGCCTTTAGAACACATGTGCCTTCCTTTGACTTCTCTGTGACCTGTGCGACTTGGCTCCACCGCCCCAGGTCAGTCCGGTCCCACAAGCTCCCCGTCCCACGGCCACCTGTGATTAGCATCAGGGTTTGACACACCATAAAGCCTTTTCATCCCACACAAGCCTCCAGCTAATCTCTTTCACACCTGACTCTTCCTGCTTCATGGCTTGTTTTACAAACAGGAGGTGCCCGTGTTTATTGGGGTCTGCTGATATCTGATGTGGGATCTGAGCCTCGCTGGGTAAATAATTGTGGGCTGGCTGAACTGGAATGTGGGATGGTCATCATGACTCTGCCTTTTCGTTTGTAATGAATACATATGAATGACCATATCGTAAAACAAGGAATGTGTGCCTGAAGCATGATATTTTGTATATAAGGAGAAGCCCATTTCTGTAAGTTGAAGCAGTCTCCTGAGAACATACATTGTGTTGTACTTCTCGGATACCTGTAATTGGTCTGCAGCCAATAAACAAGATCTTTGACTTCACCTAGAAGACTCTGTGTTTCTGTGGGTCTGAAACAGGAAGAACTCGAAGTCTTAGGGTGTGTTCCCCTGCACCGCTGGGTTTTAAAAACCCAGTACTTCAGTTGGTGCCCAACGTGGGGCGATTTCAGCGGTACCGGTCCAAGCCAGAGGTTCGTGAGGAGCTTCGTGTGGAAATTCTGGAGGAAGGCTGCCACTTCATCGACCCCTGCATGTCGACGTGGTCCGAAGGTCTTTTCTGCGAGGTTCTCCACGTCCCGACGGCTACGAAGGACTGCTGCCCTGATTAATCGCCCTGTTTTGGACCCTTGACGATTTGGTAGAGCGAAACAATCGAGAGAGTCTTCTGGTGACGCCAAGGATCATCGCTACCTCAGTTAAGTATAAGTGTGGAGCGTCTCCCAGTTTGTTTTGGTATCCTTCGGGAATTTGGTATCCTTCGGGATCGCTTTGATTTGGAACTTGCAAGTGCCAAAGCCAGAGGACTCGTGTATTCACGAGACTATCATATTCGATAATCCTTTGAAGTTTGAAACTAGACTAGTGAGCGGAGATGCCTGGTTCTAGTGTATTTGGAAGGTTGTTTTGTTTGGGTTGTAGAAGGGATTCCCAATTAGAGGATTCGTGTCCGGTTCCTCCAATTGGAACTCCAACTTATGAGCTTTATGTAAAACATGGCGTGGGCCCCATTTCATATAATGAAGTATGGATCCGATACACCAGAAAGGACGGTGTTTTAAAATTGCCCCAAAATGGTAGTTTCGATACAGATATCTTAGATAATTTGGAAGTTAAATTATTTAAAAAGAAAGCCCGGCCGGCGATGTTTGATTCTTTCCGCCTATGGCGAAAGGAAGCCAAACAGAAGGAAATTAAGCTAGCGAAAAGGAATAAGAGAGAAAAAGGTATGTCAATGATGCAAGCAGCTGTGCAATTTAAAGATAATGAGGAGGAACAAATGAATGAGCAGTTGCATAGACAACGCAAACTAGGGATCGATAAATGTTACCCAGTTTTGTCACCCCTTCCACAAGATGAGACAAAAGAGAAAGAGAAAGATTCCCTAATGTCCCATTTGCTAAGTTTGCCACCCCCGTATGCACAAAATGCCACAGCGCCTCCACAGCTTGTGAATGTGCAGCCTCTAGTTAATGTGCCGCAAGCCTTCCCACAGCCGCCAGCTCCCCCTCAGCTGGCTCCTATCCCTACAGTGCAGCCCTCTCAAGGGCCGCCAGTTTTGTTACCTGTTGCCCCTGCGCTTCCTGCGACTTTGCCTAGTACATCAGCTGCCTCCCCTGGCGCTCTTCTTTACACTACCCAGGTACCTGTATCTGCACCCGCTTTTCTTCCCTC
This sequence comes from Triturus cristatus, assembly GCF_964204655.1. Taxonomy (NCBI): domain Eukaryota; kingdom Metazoa; phylum Chordata; class Amphibia; order Caudata; family Salamandridae; genus Triturus; species Triturus cristatus. The sequence continues at coordinate 377,788,142 of NC_140581.1, read as the reverse complement.
TGTCTTTCCCCCCGTTTTCGCCTCAACTTCTCCTTCAGCACGACAACGACTAGCTAATGTAGTTACTAGTTTAATGTCGCCTCTCTTTGGGTCATCTAGTATGACCCCTGGTTTACAACGTAAGCAGTTGCGTAGACAGCTGCCTAATCCTGAAGAGAAAGAGGTATTAGATCATATGGCGCGTAGGTGGATTATTTTTCCTTCACTCTATGATGTGGAATCAGTTGTTAACGTGTTTCACCAATGGGACGCCCCAAAACAGAGGTATGTGTTCGACAAAATGTGTGAATTCCTCTGTGAGGAATTGGAGGATCATGGTTCAAACTCAAACCCGCAGGAGTTGTGTCGAGTGCGATTTGATTTTGAAACAGGTACAATTGTGGGTCCCGATGTAGATAAAGCAGTTGCAACTTTACTGTCCTTCAGAAATGAGGATTGTCAAGAATCGTTGTTCGAACAGGCTTTCCCTGTGGGGAGAAAGGTAAAAGCGCGCCAATATCCGATGCGTGAGGTTCCTCCAGTTTGGAGACCTGCTGATGCAAATGTTAATCCACCTGTCCCAGCTCATTTCCAGCGTGTTTGGGTGCATGTCCCTTGGAAGCGTTCTGAAGTAATAGCGCTTAAACAGACATTGCCTGACCCCCGTAAAAACCCTACAGGATATTATAAGGAGTTATCACAAACTGCAGAATCGTGTGTCATGAATCTGGCTGACATAGATATGTTGTTCGGGAATGTGGTTCCACAGCCTTTATGGGGATCCATTCGTAATACGGATCATGCTGCAGAACTAGGGGGCACATGGGCTAATATCGTTGCCGCAGACACTAGACAAGTTGGTGGTGCAAAACCTGAGCCCCACGTAGCAGACCTCCCTGGTAGAATTATTACATACATGAAAACTTTAATGCCAGCGATGCGCGTGAATTGGGATAAACTATCCGCATGCAAGCAGAAGAAAGATGAAACAGTGTCCGATTTCTTCACTAGGTTTGAAGAAACGTTTATCGACCACAGTGGTCAAGACATGAGTACTGAAGGTGGCCAACGGTTATTTGTTGATAAATTTGTGCAGAATCTACTTCCCGAATTGTGTAAGAATTTAAAAGATTCAGAGAGTTCTTGGGCTGTTTCCTCTTCAGTGCAAATACTGGCTACTGCACAGTATTACGAAAATAGAGATAAAGACGAGAAGGATAGAACAGACAAGAAAACGAAAGAATTGAAAACGAAGGTCCTTTTACAGCAGGCTTATCCGCCACGTGGAGGACAGAATAATTATAGGCAAACCCAAGGTATCTATAAGCAACCCCAACAGTTTCAGAATAACCAGCAAATGAATGGGTATTATCAACCACGTATCCCTATAGGTCCCAATCAATGTTCATATTGCAAAGAGGAAGGTCATTTTAAGTATAGTTGTCCTAAATTGTTGCAGCGTACTAATAATGCGTATGGCACAAGAGGTAGAGGTGGTCAGCAAGCTCCTAGAGGTAGAGGGCGTGGAAATGTTCCCCAGAACGCGCGTCCTCTTCTGCCTCAAAATACGATAAATAGCTTTGATCAGCAAGCCAATGCAAATGGTAATACAGCTCAGTACTATAATAATGATTATTATGCAGAAGATGACAATATGGAAGGTAATGATTACTAGGACAGCCATAGACAGAGAGAGGGAGTTGTTTCCGTGCCAGTGGATCAGAGTGGCCCGTATGTTAAGGTGACTACAGCAGGTGTGTCAGAGCCCTTTCTGCTGGACACTGGTGCTGCAAAGAGTTCAATTATGCATTCAAAACTCCCTGGCGCGCCTTTGTCTGGCGAAACGAATGTTTCAGTAGGTTTTTCTGGCGCCCCAGTTAGGAACCCGATTTCTAGTCCTATGCCACTTTCTTTTGGACCTTGTGAGCTAAAAGCACCCCTCATCCTAACGACAGGTTGTGGTGAAAATCTGTTAGGATTAGATTTGTTAAAAAGATTGCATGCAACGCTATATTGTTCCCCTTCAGGAGTACAACTTACATTGGGTAAGGAAGTGATTTCCCCAATGTATTTGTCAAAGAATAAATTGCCACCTGAATTGTCATCCCTTCCGGATGTCCTTTGGGCTACTGGTCCCAATGATGTGGGTCTCTTGGAAATACCGCCATATGTGGTCACTTTAAAGGCCAATGTCAGATTGCCACACATTCCCCAGTACAAGATCTCCAATGAAGGTCAGAAAGCGTTGTTAGCAATTATCAATGATTTGGTTAAAAAGGGTGTAATTGAAGAGACAAGAGGCAACGTTTGCAATAGTCCTGTTTTACCTGTCTTAAAACGAATGGACCCTTCTCAGCCACCTGTTTACAGATTTGTGATTGACCTTAGAGAGGTAAATAAGATTGTTGTGCCACAGTTTCCAGTTGTCCCTGATATAACTGCCTTGTTAACTATGATTCCAGCTTCCGCTGCATGGTTTTCAGTGATCGATTTAAAGAATGCTTTCTTTAGCATCCCAATTGCAGAAGAGAGCAGGGACATTTTTGGCTTCAGTTTAGGAGGTCGAAGTTTCCGCTTTAAACGCGCTCCGCAGGGCTACTGTGAAAGTCCATCAATATACAGTCAGGCTTTAAAGGCGCAGCTTGATGCACTTGTTTTACCTAGTGGCGCTACCCTTATTCAGTACGTTGACGATTTACTAATCGCCGCGGATACTGAAAAGATTTGCAAAGAAGCTACATTGTCATTGTTGCACCATTTGTCTGCCTCTCATCATAAAGTGTCTCTCTCCAAACTGCAATATTGTCGACAAGAAGTGACCTACTTAGGTCATCTCTTATCGAAGGAGGGAAGGAAACTGACCCCAGAAAGAATTCAAGCCATTGCACAAGTAAGTGTGCCAAGAACACAGAGAGAAGTGCGTGCTTTCTTGGGCATTACTTCATACTGTAGGCATTGGATACCAAATTTTTCTTTGCTGGCAAAACCTTTGTTAGCATTAACATGTAAAGACACACCGAATCCTGTCCCATGGTCTGAAGAGTGTCAGAAAAGTTTTTGGGAATTGCGAAATGCATTATGTTCAGCTCCTGTGTTGGGTACCCCTGACTACAGCAAGCCTTTTACATTGTATGTTCATGAAAAGGACGGTTGCGCATTATCAGTGTTAACACAGCCTTTTGGCGACAGACTGCGTCCATGCGCATATTTTTTGTCAACCTTGGACCCGGTAGCGAGGGCATTACCAAGTTGTTTGAGAGCTACAGCCGCAGCAGCTATGTCTATTCGACAGTCTGCTGGATTGGTAATGGATAACACATTGATTGTAATGGTTCCACATGCTGTGGACACATTGTTAAACCGGACCAAGACACAGCACTTAACTAGTGCTCGATTGTCGGGGTATGAATTGACACTGTTGGCAAATCATATACACATAAAGAGATGCAACACGTTGAATCCAGCTACATTATTGCCGATTCCAGCAGACATAGATGAGATTGAGCAACATGATTGTCTGTTCAGAACAGAAGAAGAGACAAAAGGGAGAATAGATCTTAAAGATACTCCCCTAACTGAGTGTGATGGTACCTTATGGGTGGATGGTTCGTGCTTCAAGCTTCCGAATGGTGATACGACTGCTGCATATGCTATCACGACTTTGCACACGATCGTTGAAACTGCACGAGTGCCACATAATTTGGCTCAAGCAGCGGAATTAATTGCCCTTACAAGAGCATGCGTGTTGTCTGAAGGAATGAAAGTGAACATATATACTGACAGCGGTACGCCTTTGGCGTGGCTCATAGTTTTGGGCGATTGTGGAAAGAACGTGGGTTCCTGACTTCGCATGGAGCTAAAATTCAGAATGGCAAGTTGGTGAATGATCTCCTCGAGTCACTGACCTTACCGTTACAAGTTGCGATTATGAAATGCAGTGCGCACAAGAAAGTCACTGATGATGTTGGTCGTGGTAATGCGTTTGCTGACGAAATCGCGAAAGAAACAGCAAAAGATGTGAAGACTCGAATGTATGTTGCAGGCCCTGCAAGATGGGTTGGTGATGTTGGAATGTGTAAAGACACGATAGAGAGCGTGAAGTCCCTTCAAGCTGAAGCCACAGAGAAAGAGTTGAGCAAGTGGAGAGAAAGTACGGGTAAATTGGATGAGAATGGTTGTTGGGTTGATTTGTCAGAACATCGGCGATGGTTGTTACCTGATGCATATGTGCTTCCAGTGGTTACTATGGCACATGGAATGGCACATATCAGTGTGAAAGGAATCTGTAAGTTGTTGGCCCCAGTATGGCAGAACGCTGGAATTCCCAAGTGTGCAGAGAATGTGGTCAAGAATTGTATGGTATGTTTGAAATACAACCCTGGTAGGGGAACCCCAACTCCAGCTGGTCATTTTGCGCCTCCATCATATCCATTTGAGGTTTTGCAGCTAGATTTTATCCACATAGAAAGGTGCAACAACTTGAAATATGTACTGGTTGTTGTTTGCGCTTTTTCAAAATGGATAGAAGCATATCCCCTAAAAGACAACACTGCTTTATCCACAGCCAAAGCCCTTGTGAAAGAATTTTTCCCTAGGTTTGGAATGCCAAGAATGGTGTGGAGTGATAATGGGAGTGAATTTGTGGGTCGAGTGATGAAGAATGTGTGTGAGGGATTAGGTATAAAGCAGAAGTTTCATGCTGCAAATCACCCCCAATCAGCTGGATTAGTAAAGTGCTACAATGGCACTCTGAAGCTCAAGCTGGCCAAAATCCAGGTGAGCTCCGGTCTTAAATGGCCTGACGCTCTGCCTTTAGCACTCCTATCAACAAGAATGACTGTGCATTCACGAGTAGAACTTAGTCCATATGAAGTGGTTTTTGGCCGCCCGGCCAATGTATGGGGTGTGCCAAGACCGACAAAATTCAGCGAAATCGAACATCCAGTGCTGCTTGACTACCTGTATGAATTGACGGCTAAATTGCGTGTTTTACACCAACAGGTGCACGATACTCTCCCCCAGGCCTCTGAAGCTCCAGGACACCATATCGACCCTGGCTCGTGGGTACTCGTGAAGAACTTTCAGCGAAAGAACAACGATGAGCCCCGTTGGATCGGCCCTCACCTCGTACTTCTGTCGACAAGATCAGCGGTTCGAGTGAAAGGGAAAAATAATTGGATTCACGGCGCCCACTGCAAACGGATCCCTTTGCCCCTGCCATATGAACAGTGGGTCCAGGAGGGTATCACTGATTCTGAAACAGACACTGTACCTCGTTTTGTACCATTTAGTGATGCACGCATAAGAGGCAAAACTTCAGAACAAGAAAGTGACGATATTTTGCAAGAAGCTGTGCCACCGCCAATTCGTTTGGACACCACAGAGCCTGAACTCTTGTTTCAAGATCAGTCAGTACCTGGCAGAAACCGCTACAACTTGAGACCAAGGCCTATGGACAAATAATAATTCCCTTCCCTTACTATTTTTTGATATTATAGCTCTCCCATCTGAAGGACTTTCTTGATTTTTGTTTTTCGAACCACCATCCGGGTTCAGCCGCAGGGACGCGGTGCCAAGACTTTGGGGTACAGGCCGAAGACGTTAGGTCAACGGTTCTGGTTGGTCTGGGGCGTTCCCTGGACTGACAGGCGTACTCCTTAGCAGAAGATACTCACCCGCCGCGAGCAGCACGATTAGAGGATGGAGTTTTTCAAGATGGAGAGACCCGCTGAGGAAATGAACTTTAAGACGAAAATATGTAGAATAATGAAGAGCAAACGTTTTGTATTATTATGTCTGTTTATATTATTTAGTATGATGGTGTTTACTGTAGGTTATGTATTCTTCTCCTCTCAAGTGCCATTTGCACCCACTGAACAGCCTTTACCTCCTCCTACTGTCTCCTTACACTCTTTTCACCCTCTGCCTGAACACAAACAAGCTAGACGGTCTGAGTTTGTAAATAACTTGTTTATTCAACTACTGCACCAGCACCAACTAGTCATGAATACAACCAATTGCTGGGTGTGTGGTTTAATGCCACATACCATTAACAAGGGTATCCCATATCTAGTGCTGCCGTTCAGCTATAATGGATCGTCCTGGGCATTCCAGACCATGTTTCTTTTTGCATTAGATGCCTACTCCCCGCGACAACCGCGTTCCATCAGACCTAGCACAAATAATAAAGCCTTAATGAAAGGAGTTGCCGATATGAGCAGAGATATCGACGCATACTCATCTATTCCCAAGGATGAATTGCGAGCTTATGTAGGTTGGAACGCGACGGGGTATAGCATTAGTCTGGGTGAAAGGCAGCGGAAAATCTCATCCCCAATTTGGGTCGTACCCCACATAGGCCGGTTCTGTTTACAAGGTAATGGTCAAAATCCAAGAGCTCAACTGGCGAAAAGTGACTGTACTGAAACGTACACTTTTCCATCACAGTTTTCCCCTGCGTTTTTGGCTGCCAAGGGTACATATTTTGTCTGCAATGACCGAGCATATACATGGTTGCCCCCTGATTTCTCGGGCACATGTTATATTGCAAACTTGCTACTGCCAACATTTAATGCTGCCTCTGATTATCACAAGACCAGAGTTGTGAGAGGCTTGGTTAGTAAGGAGGATACTGCCGGTCAGGAAGCGGGAGACTTCTTTCTGGGTTTCCTGCCGTTTTGGGGACCTATGGTCAATAGTAGGAACCTGAGACAACTGACTTGTGTGGTTGAATCCACTGTTAATGTTACGGCTGGTGCCCTTGGTAATTTGACAGCTGAGCTCCAAGCGGATCGCCTTATGACTTTGCAGAACCGTATGGTTCTAGACGTCATACTTGCAGACCGCGGTGGGGTATGTAAGGTTATCCAATCTAGCTGTTGCATTTTCATACCAGATAACGCTCCAACAGTTTAGCAAGCCATCTCCAAACTGCATAAAATATCTGAATCCATACACGTGGATAAAGGAGATTGGTCACTGATGGGGTGGTTCTGGGAACTGATATCTGCCTGGGGTTGGAAAATTCTGATGGTCATTGGAATGATCTTAGCCATTCTTTTCCTGTTCTGTCTGTGTGTACAGTGTGCTCCTGCGATATGTGGCCTCTGTGCTACATTATGTGTAAGAAAACCTGTATCGAGGGACGAGCTAAGTAATAGGATGATGCTACAGCAACATCTCCATGACTTCATGAATATAGACCTGGACTCGGATTGATATAAGCATAGTTATTGCCTATGTAAGGGCAAAAGGAGGGTCTGTGGTACTTTAAAATTTGGGACCGCGTAGGAGGCAGGGCCCTACCCCTGTCTATTCCGGTATTAGCGAACCGCGAATGGCCAATGCGGTATGTACAAGTGCTTTGCATAACATTTCATCGATAAACGCACTTGTACCCGATATTACACAGTGACTTTGTGGGTTCCATCTTGGAGCGGTGGCCATCTTATGGTTGCCCTCACATAGGCTACACATTAAGGACAAGTACAGGCCTTTAGAACACATGTGCCTTCCTTTGACTTCTCTGTGACCTGTGCGACTTGGCTCCACCGCCCCAGGTCAGTCCGGTCCCACGAGCTCCCCGTCCCACGGCCACCTGTGATTAGCATCAGGGTTTGACACACCATAAAGCCTTTTCATCCCACACAAGCCTCCAGCTAATCTCTTTCACACCTGACTCTTCCTGCTTTATGGCTTGTTTTACAAACAGGAGGTGCCCGTGTTTATTGGGGTCTGCTGATATCTGATGTGGGATCTGAGCCTCACTGGGTAAATAATTGTGGGCTGGCTGAACTGGAATGTGGGATGGTCATCATGACTCTGCCTTTTCGTTTGTAATGAATACATATGAATGACCATATCGTAAAACAAGGAATGTGTGCCTGAAGCATGATATTTTGTATATAAGGAGAAGCCCGTTTCTGTAAGTTGAAGCAGTCTCCTGAGAACATACATTGTGTTGTACTTCTCGGATACCTGTAATTGGTCTGCAGCCAATAAACAAGATCTTTGACTTCACCTAGAAGACTCTGTGTTTCTGTGGGTCTGAAACAGGAAGAACTCGAAGTCTTAGGGTGTGTTCCCCTGCACCGCTGGGTTTTAAAAACCCAGTACTTCATAATCACAACTGTTGTTTATCTGTACTTTCATTTAAAAAATAATAATATATTCTATTTATTTAATTCAACATGCAAGCTGTTACTCCCCCATCATCTTTTCTAGATAATCCTGGTGAACCACCCGTGCGATGGGAGATATGGTTTGATGCTTTCAAGACCTATTTGGGTTCCATTGGTGCATCCAGATTTTGTGCAGAAAAAAAGAAATGTCTTCTACTTCATTCTCTTGGTTTTGAGGGACATTCTATTTTCAAACATCTTCCAGATTTCATGAGAAGTGATGATGATAATATTGATGAATATCAGGAGACTATCATCACACTAAAGAATAGATTTGACAAACAGCCTAGCCTTATGGTTTTTCGTCATAAGTTTTTTAAGAGGAAACAAAATGATGGAGAGGATGTTGATGCCTATATATCAGTTTTAAGGAGATTAGCAGCAGTGTGTTTGTTCAAAAATTTCACAGACCAACTTATTCGTGATCAATTTGTTTGTCAGTGTAAAGACAAGCAAATACGACAGAAACTGTTGGCAAAGGGGAATCCATCCCTTGAGGAGACTATTAAAGTTACCAAAAGCATTGAAACTTCTATAGTCTCTTTAAAAGACCTTGAGGACAAATTAATAGAACCTGTTGATGCTATTTCTCTTAACAAACCAAAACAGAAAAATGTGCGTTCTGGCAATAATCTTCCTAACAAATCCAAGATTGGTGGATCTTCTAATACTAATGTTTCTATGCATTGTGGTAATCCCCCACATCCCAAAGGTGGGAAATGTCCTGCATTTGGTGTCACATGCAATCATTGCAAGAAAGTTGGACATTTTGCAAAGGTGTGTCTCAAACTTAAAAACTCCAAAAAGTCTGTTGTATGTGCGGTTGAGTCAGAAGAAGACTCAGAGTCTGAAGTTGTTTCTGTAATCTACGAAAATTCTGTGTGTGGTCAGAATAATATCCCATCTGTTGAATGCGATTCTTCCAAGTGTGTTGATCCTTTTGCTGAAGTCACCATTGGTGGTAAAGTTTTGAAATTATTAGTTGATTCTGGAGCCAGGATCACTATGATCACTCAACAACTTTTTGAAGTAGTGTGGAATGAGAAAACTCTAGAACCCCTGGATCATTGTCCTGTTTCCTATGAAGGACATCTCATTGAGTTAATAGGTTTTTTTGAAGCTGACATGGAATTTAAGGGGAAAAAGATTAAAGGGAAAGTTTATGTAGCTGTTAAAGGACTCAACATTTTAGGGAGGTTTCACCAAGGGCTTTTTGGTATGAGTCTCAGGCCGGGTACAGATGAACAAGTTTCCATTTCTTGTTGTAATGACTATGGTCAAAAATGGAAGGACAGTTTTCCTTCAGTTTTTGGGAATAGCTTGGGCAAAATCCATGGGTTAAAAATCTTCGTAAAGGACAATGCCATTCCTATAAAACATAAACTTAGGGGTGTTCCAATCAGTGTTAGAAGTGGTTTGGACAAGGAGCTTAAGGGTCTGTGTGAGAAGGGTATCATTGAGCCTACAGAATCATCATTGTGGTTGTCCCCTTAAGTAGTGGCTCGCAAAAGGTGTGGCCAACTTAGGATTTGTGTGGACCTTAGGTCCCTCAATAAGGAGATTTGGGTTGATTCCCACCCTTTGCCAAAGATTAATGATCTGTTTGCTTGTATCAAAGAAGCCAAGTTCTTCTCTAAACTAGATCTGGCTTCTGCTTACCATCAAATAGAACTCCATCCTGAGTCTCGGCATCTCACTTCTTTTATTTCGCCCCTTGGGACATTCCAATATCGGCGCATGCCCTTTGGTCTGGCATCTGTTGCCTCTGTTTTTCAGAGGGTTATGCAAGGTTTACTGAAAGATATTGAAGGAGTTATCGTTTTTCAAGACAACGTCTCAATTTTTGCAAAAGATACCTGTTCACATGACACCATTTTACATAAAGTTCTTAAACGTTTTGAGGAGAAGGGGTTTGTTTTGAAGTCTGAGAAATGCAAGTTTCTGTGTACTGAAGTTGAATATTTAGGCCATTTATTATCTCAAGAGGGAGTTAAGTCTAGACAAGGTTTAGTAGAGGCTATAGTCAATGCTTCTGCTCCCAATGACATGGTGGGTGTCAAGTCCCTTCTTGGCTTATGTGAGTACTACTCACGTTTTTGTTCCTGATTTTGCAACTATTGTTTGACCTATAAGTAACTTGCTTAAAAAAGGTGTTAAATTTGTGTGGTCTGACGAGTGTGCTTCTGCTTTCATTCTAATCAAGTCATTGTTGAGTGAGAATAAAGCTTTAAAGCCTTTTGATCCTGATTTACCATGTTGTATCACTGTTGATGCTAGCAAAGTTGGTAATGGGGCAATTCTTTCACAAAGACATCATGATTGTGACGACACAGTGGCCTTTGCGCCAAGAGTTCTGAGGGATGCTGAAACACAATATTCAGTCATTGAGAAAGAACTTTTAGTGTGTTTGTGGGCTATAGAAAAATGTTGCCCATATATTTGGGGCAGACGTTTCAAACTACTGACTGATCATAAACCATTAGTTTCTATTATCAGTGCTGGCGTAAACAAGTGCTGTACGCCAAGGATTTTAAGCATGGTTTCTAAATTATTGCAATATCATTTTGATGTTTCACACATTTCTGGTGGAAGAAATAGGAGGGCTGATTCGTTATCTCGTTTTCCTCAAAAGAGGGATGAGAGTCTTGATGTTGCGTTCAGTGAGTTGTGCGAAGAAGACTGTGATGATTGTTTTGTGGCCACTTTAGATCCCCCCCACATCTATTATAAATTCTGAGAAAGAATGGAGAAATGCATTGAAAGATGACACTTTACTGCAACAAGTTTTTGATTTTGTACAAATGGGTTGTCCTAGGGATAAATGTTTATCTTCTCTTCTCCAGCCTTATTGTAAAATTGAGGATGAGTTGTCTATTGAGGATGGTTTGCTTGTTAGATCTGATAAACTTGTTCCTCCACACACGATATTCCACCCTCGGAGCCAGTGGTGGGTGTTTAGCAGATCTTTGGTTTCCGGTGTCACTGATAGAGGTAAAGGGTTGTGACTGGAAAGAAGAGTTCACAGTTGCTATTGCACAAATGTATAATTTTACAATGCCTGAAGTGGTATTTTTGATGAGTTTTGTTGTGTCATTTTCATGAAACCACCATAAATCCAACTTTTTGGGCCAACCCTCTCTGCTCTCCTGCAGTGTCACTTCTGCGCTGTGTGCTTGTTGTCTCACCATCTCTGATGCTGGTTCTTATTGTTCTCCTCCCTCCTGCAGGGTGTGTCACTTCTGCAAGGTGTGCTCGTTGTCTTACCACCTCTGCTGCTGGTTCTTGTTGTTCTCCTCTCCTGCAGAGTCATTTCTGTGCTGTGTGCTTGTTGTCTCACCACCTATGTTGCTGGTTCTGGTTGTCCTCCTCTCTCCTTCAGTGTCACTTCTGCGCTGTGTGCTTGTTGCCTCACCACCTCTGCTGCTGGTTCTGGTTGTTCTCCTCTCTCCTGCAGTGTCACTTCTGCTGCTGTGTGCTCGTTGTCTCACCACCTCTGCTGCTGGTTCTTGTTGTTCTCCTCTCTCCTGCCGTGTCACTTCTGCGCTGTGTGCTCGTTGTCTCACCACCTCTGCTGCTGGTTCTTGTTGTTCTCCTCTCCCCTGCAGTGTCACTTCTGCGCTGTGTGCTCGTTGTCTCACCACCTCTTCTGCTGGTTCTTGTTCTCCTCTCTCCTGCAGTGTCACTTCTGCATGGTGTGCTTGTTGTCTCGCCACCTCTGCTGCTGGTTCTTGTTGTTCACCTCTCTCCTACAGTGTCACTTCTGCGCTGTGTGCTCGTTGTTTCATCACCTCTACTGCTGGTTCTTGTTTTTCTCCTCTCCCATGCAGTGTCACTTCTGCTGCTGTGTGCTCGTTGTCTCACCTCCTCTGCTGATGGTTCTTTTTGTTCTTGGGCAGCCTTGTCAAGCACATACAGGTTATTCTGCATAACAGAATTATGCAGCATGAACAAGACTTTTTGGTCCCTAGCCTGTCTTCAAAATATCCATTCTGCTTCTGATGTCGATGTTGCTAAGATACAGGAATGCCTTGTTTGAGCTAAGCTGTGTCTTTAATTGCAGTAGCGTGTGTGTTGCTCTGTCTAGTTGCAATGTCCTTCAACTCCAGTGATTAGGACAAGATAGCGTGTCAAAGGTCGTGTCTTGAAGGTGTTCTTAGTCACCAAAAAGGATGCCGGCACTGAACGTATCTGTCATCATCCCCGGATCCACAAGGAGTCAAGGGCAGAATCTCAAAGCCACGTTGCATGCAGGGAAGCTTCTGTTGATGCTATGACCAGCATCCGGTGGTCACACACCAGTGAGAACAGCTTGGACTGAGGGCTCTTAGCGCTTGTTATATCACGTGCGGGGAGAATGTCTTCCAAGTGCGTTATCATGCTTACAATAGTATATCACATATGTATTCTTTGCGAGATTTGCAGTGTTTTAAATCTTTGTGTATGGGGGGGGGCTTTGTGTGTACGACACGCAACAATTTTGTCGGTGATTTTTACCTACGACTGTATTTTGTATTTATTTATTCAACGTTCATTTGCGCAATATTCTTGTGTGTTTTTTTATCGGTGGGTGTTGCCATTTATTTGTGTCCCATTTTGCATTTTGTTCGCGTACATCCACATGCCAACCTTCATCCTCTCAGACAGGCTGTGTTCTATGAGCCCCCGCCAGTCTGTTTTTATTGGTTGTTTTACTGTAAGTTCACGTCCGCACTGCAATCTGTTATCCTGTTTTGTGCTATTATCTTATTCTTTTGTTCACTCCGACCTCAAGGTGTGCCTCGAGAGGCCGCAGTCTAGCCACCTATCTTTATTTCCTACACCAGTCACTGTGCATCGCGGCGCCTTTTCCTTGAAGGGGATATTATTTCTTGGAAACCAAATCCCCGGCTCGCGATGGTTCCTCTCTGGCGCGTGGCACTGAGATGGATGGCTCCGTGTCCATCTATCGCTAAATGTAAGTGGCTGCGAGAGGGGTGCTAATAAACTGCCCGCGTCGCTATGTTCCTTCCAGCACTTTACGGTCCTGACAGACTTATAAAATGGGGGCAAACGTGACGCACCACACGCTGTCTGTTCTGCATCCTTAAGTACTAACTGATGCTTGCTGAGCATACTGATCAGCCAGCTAGGAGACCGTTTTTCGGCCTGCAGCGCCACCTGTGCATTTAGGCCGCAAGTGCAGGCGGAACCTCGGCGTGACCCAGCCGCTGATGCGATGGTATGTCTGCCACCAGCATTTCAATGGATAGCTCGAGTCACAGAAGTGAATTGAGCATAGCGCTTGAAGTGGGTTTTATAATTTATTATTACATTTTTTGCAGTTTCATATAGCGCGAACTCGACCCGAAGGTTTTGGAGCGCTTTACATGAGCCCCAGTTCCATTACACAAGAACACGTTCATTTCTGGTAGGCACGGGAGCTTAAGTGATTTGTCCAGAATCACAGGATGCTGTGCACACGCCGAGACTTTCCCAGCTCCAAAGTCAGCAGCTCTATCCCTTATGCCACCAGAGACTCTAAGGGGCATATTTACAAGCTGGCGCTAAAAAATGATCGCCGCTTTTGCGGCCGTTTTTGGCCGAAAAGCAGCGATCATTTTATCGCCTAATTAGCAAGGCCACGCTAACGCATGAAACCTTGCTTTAGCATGGGGATTCCTAACGCCCAGCTTTGCATCTCTATGAGAGGCAACGTGGGCGTTCCTGACCTAACATGACAGAAGCGACATTTCTCCTATCATCAAGCCCCACGCTATGAAGCATAGCGGCAGGAAAAATAGCGATAACCCCTGTTATCGCTACTTTCCTTACGCCTGCTTCAGGACTGACTTAGCCATGATATCCTATGGAAGGTGGATATCATGGCTAAATTTGTGAGTCGCTATCAGCAAGCTAACGCCACACTACGTGAGATTATCTCTGGGTTTCCAGCGATAATCTCACGTTAGGCAGTTAGCGCTAGGATTTTTATCGCTGAGGAGATAAGCGTTGCTAATAGCACGCTATCTCAGCGATAAAAATCCACGTTACCCGGCGATAATTATCCTCACGCTAAGAGCGCTGAGTTATAATTATCGCCGGGTGTTGCTGATATGCCCCTAAATACGTCAAATATTTAGTTACAGATTCATTACAAATCACTCAATCAGGATATTCCAAACTAACTCCATGAGTGAAAGCGACACAACGGGAGCAATGAGCCTTGCATTGAACCGCACCAGCAGAAAAGCTGCGACTGGTCTCCCTGCCATGAACATACAATAAGCCTTTTTGGTGACGAGTGAGCACATGCGCAGTTGCTTCGAGATTTTGGCGACAGCTAAAAACAAAAACACGTACCTAAATGGGCGGGAGGTTCGGCATGCTTTGGTTTCCCTGGCAGAGACGTTTTAAGGCGTGGGCCAAGTGGGCTGTGGTCCAGGGCCCCAGCTTTAAAGGGCCCTTTGTTATTTGGTCAGGACAGGGCCCCTCATTAATTTATCAGAATATAGAAGCTGTATTAACCACTTTTGGCCATAGAATATAGGCAAGTATACCACAGCCTCATACAGGGCGGCCCCTTGGCCCACTTCCATGCCAATCTGTGTGCGGTATGTGGATCAAGGCGGTCCAAGGGCACCTCAAGAAAAGGAGGGATGTTAAAAGTTACGGGTGCTGATTTTAAATAAGCCATTGCCTATCATATATTTACTATTGCTTAATTTTTAGGTATATCAATGGGCATGATTTACCAGAAAATGGATCATAAATTGGAAGCTTTTGCGACTAGGGGCCCGCAAAATAGGTTTTGCCCGTGGCCCCCAAAATCCTTAAGATGTCCCTGCCCTATTGTCAAAGGCCCGTGAGCTCTCAATGATGTCAGTTCAGTGACTCGTGCATGGCGAACATTCACGATCGGCGTACCTATCAACGGTGCAGCAGGTGCAGTGGCACCGGAATCCAGAGGCATGAGTGGGCTTTTGAACTATAATTATGTCTATATTTTGTTTTGTAAACCGTGGGTGGGTTCATTTTCCTTGCTTGCATGAGGGCCATGGCACCCTTGGTACACCGCTGACCTGCATATGGGTGAGTGCGCAAGGCACTGACAGCCCTATGCGTCAGAAGGACGGGTTCCACCCATACCCGTGTGGGGCACTATGCAGAGAATAGTTCATCAGCGTCATTATTGTTCCTCCGGGGCACAATCCATGACAGATGGGCTCCACCAGCAGATCACCCTGTTAATAGCCTTGGAAATGATATTTGCTGAAGAGCAAACCCGCAATCAATACCGTTCTAAAATAGCTTCGGCAATGATTTTTGCAGGGCACGGGGGCATATCGTGTTACCACTGAAAAACAACGCGCACTTGGCTTGCAAGGTTGAGAGAATTCAACATAGTTGCACTGCCTTTTATCTGTTTTTACTCTGCTAACCTCTGGAGAATCAGGGACATGTGTCGCGCTGTGCCAATGACTGCAGCATCACTGGCACATGTAGTGAAGTGCTCTTACTAGCACACACACGGATGCTTTGATCACAGACGGTTCTATTTGTGAATAATACCAGAGTCACGAGCAACCTGCAGTTCATAAATGCATTATTAACAAGGAAGCCAGAAAATGTTATAGTGACTGTACTCTCAGACTCCATTCCAGGGGCCAAAGGGCAGACCGGAGCTCCTGGGCCACAAACCATGGTGGCTGAGGTCGTTTGCCACGTGTCCTCGGGTTGAAGAAACTTGGGGGCATATCAGCAACACCCGGCGATAATTATCGCTCAGCGCTCTTAGCGTGAGGATAATTATCGACGGGTAACGTGGATTTTTATCGCTGAGCTGGCGTGCTATTAGCAACGCTTATCTCCTCAGCGATAAAAATCCTAGCGCTAACTGCCTAACGTGAGATTATTGCTGGAAACCCAGCTATAATCTCACGTGGTGTGGCGTTAGCTTGCTGATAGGGACTCACAAACTTAGCCATGATATCCACCCTCCATAGGATATCATGGCTAAGTCAGTCCTGAAGCAGGCATAAGGAAAGTAGCGATAACAGGGGCTATCGCTACTTTTCCTGCCGCTATGCTTCATAGCATGGAGCTTGATGATAGGAGAAATGTCGCTTAGCGACATTTCTACTGTCATGTTAGGTCAGGAACGCCCACTTTGCATCTCATTAGAGATGCAAAGATGGGTGTTAGGAATCCCCACGCTAAACCAAGGTTTCACGCGTTAGCGTGGCCTTGCTAATTAGGAGATAAAAATATCGCCGCTTTTCAGCTGAAAACGGCTGCAAAAGTGGCGATAATTTTTTATCGCTAGCTTGTAAATATGCCCCTTGGCCAAGTGTGACCCTTCCTGTGCTTTACTCTCAGGGGTAGCGATGGTGAGCGCTCCATGGGGCATATTATCAAGACACGGCGTTAAAATTATCGCCTCTTCAGCGGCAGAAAACTGCCGCTAAAGCGGCGATAATTTTAACTCCGTGTTTGATAATATGCCCCCAAGTCTTCTCATGGAGGGAATATCGGGCAGTGGCGGCTGGTGATCTTTAAAAGTGATGGGGCGTAATACTTGCCAGGAGTACACCCCATTTATTTCTAGATTTTACTTGAGAGTTGCCCATAAGTTAAGAATTACCTTCATTGTATGCCAGCATTTCATCATGTGTTCCCCCTACGCCAACAATTATATACAATATTCCAGTCCCAGAATTTTGCCACTGATAATGCCCAAATGCCAAAAATGACCCCCCTCAGCCTCAATATGCCATGGTTGCCACCTGTAAGGCAAATTATGGTCTCCAATATGCTAACCACAGCATTTTGCCATAGGTGTTACTTTATGTCAAGTGTTTCTTCCAGTATTTCAGAATCTGCATATCAGCTTGGGTGCCCTCGCCTATGCCAAGAATTACCTTCACAACCCCAGCAAATCATTTTGCCACGCGTGCCCCATGCCAAATATTTCCTCCAGTGAGCAAGTGCTAGCATTTTTTTTACAGGGGCACTGCCAAGAATTACCTCTAGTATATCAATGTCTGCATTTTGCCATGGGTGTCCTTTCTTAAGGCAAAAATTATCTTCAATATGCCAGCATCAGCATGTTATTTGGGTGCCGCCATAAGCCCCAAATTATATTGAGTATGCTTGGCCACTCAGACTCACAATTATAAACACGCACACAAACAACTCTTACTCACTCACAGGCTCTCACTCATACTCACTCGCTCTGGCAATAACCAGCTTCCTTCCTGATTGTAATTCATACTAACTCCCACTCACAGTAACTCACACACAAACATTCTCATACTCTCAAACATACTCTCACTTATGTTGGAAATGGCCCTTTTTGCAGGGTTATCCCTAAACGTTTTGCTTCTTCCTCCTTTGTTTTTCCTGACCTGTGGTTGTTGGCAATAGGACTATGGGCACTTTACCACTGCTAATCAGTGCTAAAGTGCATATGCTCTCCCTGTAAATTGTTACTGTAATTGGCTATCCATGATTGGCATATTTGTTTTACCTGTAAGGTCCCTAGTAACGTGCACTGAGCGTGCCAGGGCTGGTAATTGAAATGCTCCTGGTGGGCCTGCCGCACTGATTGTGCCACCCACGGGAGTAGCACTAAGATGGTGTCTCAGGCTTGCCACCGCAGTGCCTGTGTGCAGTTGCTAACTGCCATGTTGTCTTGGTCAGTGTACACACTTGCCAGGCCTAACCCTTCCCTTTTCTTACATATTGGACACCCCTATGGTAGGCCCAAGGTACCCCCCTGGGTAGGGTGCAGTGTATGTGAAAGGTAGGACATGTTCTAGTGTGGGTAACTTGTCCTGATAGTGAAATACTGCCAATTTCGTTTTTCACTATTGAAAGGCTATCTTGCCCATAGGTTAGAATGGGGAATGCTGTGTATCATATTTACCTGCATATCTTCCCGTAGCGTCAAGATAGACATATGGAGTCTGGTATCCCTGAACTCAGAATTTGATAATGCATCTTTTAGGAAAGATGGTTTTTAAATTCCGTGTTTGAAAATAGCACATTTAGAAAGTGGCTACTTTCCTGTTCAACCTTTCTGTGTGCCTCTGCCTGTTTGTGTATTGACTGTCTGGTTTGTGAATGACAGGGGCTAGGGGTGGCTCCAGGAGGGAGGGTGAGTCGCACTAGGCTGAATAGACCCATCTGCACTTAGAGTGGTGGGAGGAGTTGCACCTGGGCCTGAATAGGGCTGTGCCTGCCTTACACAATGTTGGCTCCCCCTCCTGCGGTGTGTCTGATGGCCCTGGCCTCCCCTCACAAAGAAAGAAGACATGCTCTGGCAGAGGGCACCTAGAACTGGTTTGGACTGGGTCCTGGACCCCTCACACATGTAAGAACAAAGACTTTGGGGTATAAATATAAGACCTGAAACCCCAGCAAAATTGGACTTGTACAATCAAGAGGAACCTCTGCCCAAGGAGATCAACTGAAGAAACTGAGAAGTACTGCCCTTGCTATGTGTTCTGGGGCTGGCCTGCAGTTTGCTGATTCTGCTGATCGTGAGGCTAAAGGACTTTGCTGTGTGCTGTGTCCCCCCCTGCTTAAAAACAAAGGACTTTGCTGTGTGTTGTGTCCTGAGAGTCTCCAAGGGCCCGAGGAGAGCTGGCCTCCTGTTTGCAACTCAGGGATATAAAAGTTTGGTAAGAACTTCTGCAATCTGCCCTACATCGTGTTCTGCTGTTTCTGCTGGGTCCTGGGGCTAATTGCGTGTCCCCACGACATTATCCGTGCTGCCCGGCTTGTGAACGCGCTTGGCTGCTCTCCACCAGTACTGAGAGTGCCGCATCCATCACCGTCGATGACCCGTGAGCAGAACAAAGTATTGAGGACTGGTGTATCTTCCCACCGGCCCCCGATTGCCGAAGATTATTGCCCCTTTACTTTGGAATCACTGCCGCACCTCAAGCTGTGCGCTCGAGGCCGGGTTCGCCGAGGAGAAGAACCGCGGAAGTCCCTTGCCGGCATTCACCGCCGCGGGCCTAGGGGTCCATAGCATCATCGTCAAGTCTGCGCTGGGATTGGTTCCCGCGGTGCGAGCCTCCCAGTGACTCAGAAGCTCGGTCTTGCGGCACCGCGCTGGGATTGGTCCCAGCGGTTCGGGTCTCCCAGCAACGAGGAGGCTTGTCCTGACGGTGCAGTGCTATGGACGAAGGAAGAGCGAGGCGTCTCTAAGCAACCGGGGCGAAGATGTGTCCAAGTCTGGGAGCATTGCCGGAAGAATCGCCGCCTGGAGGATCGCCGCACAGACCGCCCAGTCCCGTCCTGCCTCAAGGTAACCCCGCTCTGATCAACAACCAGAGCCTGCACGCAAGGCCTTACTGTTAAGCACATTACCGACGGGCCGGGTCCGGGGGTCTAACCGCTGCACTTGACTGTCGCGCACTCACACATTTAAAAGAGGGCGATCCCCTGATTAAAACAGGACCAACCAGGATTGCACCTTCCGTGCTACAACGGGGCATCTTCTTTTTATTTGACAAAGAGAACCTACAAGTTTAATATTGACAAAGAGAACCTACTATTTTCTATGAAAAATGTAACTTTATTTATAGGTATGTGCATTTTCTGATGTCTTGATCTGACCTAAGCTATATAAAGATATTGATATTTTTATAACAACCTGTGTGGTGTACATTTGTGGTGTTTCACTGTGTTATTGTGAGTGTTAGTGCAAATACTTTACACATTGCCTTGGGGATAAGCCTGTCTGCTCATGCCAAGCTACCATGCGGGTGAGCAGGGGTTATCAACAGTGTGTACCCCCTTACCCTGACTAAAAGCAAGGGTCCCAATTTGGACAAAGGTGCTTAACTCTTCCAACCAGAGATCCCCAGGACTAACACTTACAAACACACACATTTCCCCTTTCACACTACATTACTCTGGGCTCTGGTGCAACTGCATCTGTTGCACCATTTATAGCCACACACCTAATGCCATTCCATGCCCTCTCACAATCTCCAATCACTCACTCCTTATGATGCACTCACATTAATTCACCTACTCCCGTGGACTACCTTACACTTATTCATACACTCTCTCAAACTCAGATTTCCTTTCACTTTCATTCTCATTGACACTCACAAATCCATTCACACACACTCTAACTCAACCCCACTCACTGTCAATCCCTAAGAAACTCACTAACACATACACACACATGCACAGAGAGACAACTTTTATTTGCCTGTTTGAGGGGACTGTAGTTGAACAACGCCCCTCAGACATGTGCAGTCCAGACATCCAGCTAGGAATGCTGAGTTTTAAAACAACAGTCGGTAGCTGCATCGTGCCTCAGCCCTCTCAGCCCTGTCCTCCTCATCCTGTCATCAGGAGCATGGAGGCAAGGCAGAGAGAGCTGACCTGTGCATTGACAGTGCTCATGAAAAACACAAAACCTGTGTTGTCATGTATGCTGCTCAGATAACTTTAGCAGCAGAGGGAAAGGGCAGACAGTGGTGCCTCACCGGCGGCTGGGCTATGTCCTGTAGCCCCCGAGAAGGAGCCGTTGCTACGTTGGGGCACAAGCTCAGTACTCAACAGTCAACTAACAGACACCACCTATAGTCCCGCTACATGCTCATCATTTAGTTTAAAGAAAATACTTAAATCGCACAACAAAACGAAATACTACACCGTTCAATAGGAATAGACGTTCAGGATTGTAATCTCAGACATCATCAACAGTGCATCCTCCTGTTATCTTAGATATCATCAACAGTGCATCCTCCTGTCATCTAAGACATCATCAACAGAGCATCCTCCTGTTATCTCAGACATCATCAACAGTGCATCCTCTCAAACATCATCAACAGAGCATCCTCCTGTCATCTCAGACATCATCAACAGTGCATCCTCCTGTCATCTCAGACATCATCAACAGAGCATCCTCCTGTCATCTCAGACATCATCAACAGAGCATCCTCCTGTCATCTCAGACATCATCAACAGAGCATCCTCCTGTCATCTCAGACATCATCAACAGAGCATCCTCCTGTCATCTCAGACATCATCAACAGAGCATCCTCCTGTCATCTCAGACATCATCAACAGAGCATCCTCCTGTCATCTCAGACATCATCAACAGTGCATCCTCCTGTCATCTCAGACATCATCAACAGAGCATCCTCCTGTCATCTCAGACATCATCAACAGTGCATCCTCCTGTTATCTTAGACATCATCAACAGTGCATCCTCCTGTTATCTCAGACATCATCAACAGTGCATCCTCTCAGACATCATCAACAGAGCATCCTCCTGTCATCTCAGACATCATCAACAGAGCATCCTCCTGTAATCTCAGACATCATCAACAGAGCATCCTCCTGTCATCTCAGACATCATCAACAGTGCATCCTCCTGTCGGAATTCGGTCTCCTTGCTGGAGGAGATACCTTGTGACTACAGTCCCTGGTGTACTGGGGGTTGGGCATTGAATAGGCACCGGTTTAGATTACTCCAAAGACCCCCCTGAATACATAACTCAGTCCAATGTCATTTTAGCACTTTCATTGATTTGACAAATATTTTAAAGTCTCCACGGGACTTTTCTGTGCATTCCAGGCTCTTGCCCCAGCTGCAGGTTAAGCCCTGCTTTACCTGCTGGGTGGCATTAAAGTTCCAGCAGTGAGGCATGTGCGGTTCACGTACCCGACCTTGAAGCTTCATTTTTGTGGCAGCTGGGGTGGCGCATTATGTCAGAACAGAGACTGATGGATGAAGTTGGCATGAGCAGAAACACTGTATTTGGCAGGGGTGGCCTCATTTCTGGATTACCAAATACAGGCAAAGTAGGCACTGGCCTACGGGCTCAAATGCTTTTAGGGGCCCCACGACAACAGGTCAAAATAATATTGGTTTGTTCTTGAAAGAAAATTACATTCAAGCTTTCTTAAATATTGTTTCCAAAAGCTAGAAAAAAATTAATCAACTCAAAGAAACGAAAAATTTTGTTTAAAGACTCTATTGCGAAAATACTGTATTAATGTAATATACCCATTAACAACTTAAAGTAAATAAACCAGAGACATGAGATGCACATAACAGTTTGTCTCCTAAAAGCTCATCTTCTGGCAGCTGTCAATTTTTTCAACAAAACCCGGTACATTGGGTATTAAGAGATAATATGCGATGGGGGGGGCTGGAATTCGGCTGCCTGGGGGCCTCCCAATGTTTAATCCAGCACTGGGTGGCCCCCTCGGCCAGGTGCTGACATGTACTCAGGTACTGCGGTTGCTGCCCCCAGTTTGATTCACCTGTCATGGTGTGTCTTTGGCTCCTGTGGGTTCTGAACTGAGCAGTTTTTTAGGTCTCGCCTGACCCAGCGCATGCGCTGGTTTGGCGAGACTTATTGAGAGGGCTCCAAAAAGTGCTACCAGGCCAGCCTAGAGCTACAGTGCACGTGCGCGGGCACGCGCGACGTGCTTTACCGCGATTACTTTCACTTTCGCGGCCCCACGGCCACTTTGATGTTTGATCGTGATCGCGATCACTTTCGCGGCTGCACGGCCGCTTTGCATAGCTAATAGGTCTCGCTTTTGGGACCTTATAAGTATTTTGTTATGCAACTGTTGCATGGCTAAACACTTATAAGGTCCCAAAGGCGAGACCTATTGGCTATGCCAATGCTTGTCCTCTTCGGCAGCAAAGCAGCTGATCCCCCCAACGTCAAAAGCAGAAACACGACACAGCTCATCTCCCCAATGTCAAAAGCGGAAAACACTAAACTATTTGGCTCACAGCAGATTGCTGGTTGACACAGTGATGCTTCTTTTTGCAAAACTCAGTGGCGGCTCCTCCACTAAGGCAGAGGAGTATTGACCCACAAGAAAAATATAATAATACTAACAATGTTATTATCATTTATTTTTCACTATTGTCTGGTGCTGTAAAGGCGCTGGCAGGGCGGGGTGTGCTGGCCGCAGAGCAGGTGGAGGATTGGAGAGAACTCTCTGCATTTTCCACAACAGGCTGCATTACACAGCCTAGTAGGGAACATGCCAAGGCCCCGTCTGAGCGCCAAACCACAGTACTCAGACCAATCACACGGCTGCATTGCAGTGTTGTGATTGGCTTAGGGGAGCCGCTTCCTGTTCCTGCATGGTGAATGTGGACGAAGAGGACCAAGGAGAGCTGACCGCCCCAAAGGTAAGTGCGTTTTTCATTTTATTTCTCCCCTTTTCTTTTTTTGATCGGAGAGACTGGGTGAGCCACTCACAGCATGGGACACCATGGGTGTCTTGTGAAGTGCTTAAGTGGTGGGACATAAAATATAACTTTTAATTTTAGCAAGTTGTATGAGTGTGGAAAGGGTGATCTGTGACTTTAGGCTTTTATCAGTGCAAAGTACTACACACAAGTGATGTAAGTAAACAACAATTCAGTGACACACTGTTAGAAATGGGGGTCTATAGTTGGCAAAGGTAGGCACCTTTGTCTAAATAGGAACCATTGCTTCTAGTCAGGGTAAGGGGGATACACACTTTCGATAACCCCTGCTCATCCCCTGGGTAGCTTGGCACAAGCAGACAGACTTATTCCAAAGGCAATGTGTAAAGAATTTGTGCTCAAAACACACAGTAATACACTGATAACACCACAAATGAACACCACACCAGTTTAGAAAAATAAAGTATCTTTATATAAACTCAACAAGACCACAACAACAAAAATCCAACATACATGTAATAAGAATATGACTTTAAAAATGTTTCAAACAACGTGGCCCATAGAAAACTATAGGTGCGTGATTTCTCTGAAAGTACCTGTAGTTGCGACAAAATTCACAAGGCCAAACAGCCGAAGAGATTGGAAGCGTCAAAAAACAAAGAGATGCGTCAGTTCCTGAGACCATGGGGAGGCGATGCAACAGTTCTGACGCATGCAGGAAAAGTTATGCGTCAAATCCTGTCTGTAGGAGTAAGTGATGTGTTGATTCCGAGATGGTTTTGGTCTGCGGATGATGCTTTGGGAAAACTTGCCGCACAGGTTTGATGCGTGGAAATCCGGGATGCGCCGGCGATTGATGCAGTGATGCCTCGATCCCTTGATGCATCGGTTCTTGTAGCAGCAACATGCGCTGCATCGTTTTCGGCAGTGGCGCAGCGATGCGTGGAGATTCTTCTCGCACAGCGGTGCTGCGTTGGAAAAACAGCTGCAAGAAGAGCGATTCATTGATTTTCTTGTAGTTGCACTGCTTTTCCAGCTCCCAACAGTCCCAACAGTAGGAACAACCTTCAGAGGCCCAACACAGTCACAGGCACCTCTTGGCAGGTCAGAGCTCCCAGCAAGGAAGTTCAGACGTGCTGGGGGTGAAGTCTTTGTGTCCCTGAGACTTCAGAACAGGACGCAAGCTTTACTCAAGCCCTTGGAGATCCTCCTCAAGCAGGGTGACAGAGCAAAGTCCTTGTCCTTTACTTGGCAGAAGCAGCTACTGCAGGCCAACCCCCAGACAGCACACAGCAAAGGGGCAGTACACCTCCTCCATTTTTCCAACTCTTCTCCTTGGCAAAGGTTCCTCTTGATTCTAGAAGTACTCTAAAGTCCAGGGGTTTTAGGTCTAATACGTAAACCCCAAAATGTCTTTGTTCTCTTTGTGCAAGGGTCTCTGAGCCCAGTCCAAACCAGTTCTGTCCTCATTGGTGCAGTATAACCATAGGGGGTGGAGACAGCATTGTGCAAGAGAGACAGGCCCTATTCAGGTGGAAAGAAATCTCCTCCCACTACTCTTAAATCAGCCATGGTCTATTCAGCTCAGCTTTTAGTCATCCAGGAAGGGCCAGGCACACCTCAAATCCCCTTCCCCCCAGTGGCTGTCTACAGTGAATGCACATCCCCAGCACCCCTGTCACTCCAAAACCAGACAGTCAATACACAAACAGGCAGAGAATGGCTAAACAAGAAATTTGACGAAACCTGGGCACACACTATATATACAAATGGCTAATTACCATACAGTAATTGTTATCAATTACACATTAGAATAGAAAAGAACATTATTCTGTTTCATGTCAATAATGAGATCATTGGATTCTTCAGCATCAGCACAGATCTTTTATTTGTAGATATTGTTAGAAGTTCACGTAGCCAACACGTGTTTAGTCGGTTTAGCAACTTCATCAGGGCTACAACAAGTAAAGAGTAAATATCAGGGATACAGAATCTCAAAAATACAAAAGCCTAAGACATTTAGGCAATAACCTTCACCATCACCATCTCGTGGGAAAAAGTGATTATCCTAAGTGCATACTTGCCATATGCATAACCAATATCTAAAAATGTGCAAGGGTGCAGCATGGTGGTCATATCGTGTGATATTTCCATGATTACATATCCTGAAGATCACAAAGTTCAAGAAGCTGTCCAACATTATCTAAATCTTACATCAGCCATTGGCATCAGTAAGTATGGCTGTGCCTTATTAGCTTGCAACATTACTTCATATGAAAGAAAATAGTAGATATTACACAGAACAGAGAGACGAGGAAATAGAGCCTATATCCAACCTTACAGCCCTCGTGCAGTAATCGTGGTATGTAAAAGTATTAACTGATCAAGTACCTGTTAGTAATAGCGCAAGAATCCGAAAACCGGCACGCTAGATTGGGGGTCAGTCGGTCCCATGGGGAGTATTCCTTCCGTACCAGTTAGATAGGGCATAACGGTAGTCCCCTAAATTTTATCCATGCAATTTTTTTAAACAAGAAAATGCCTACTTTCTAAAAGTGGCATTTTCAAACACACAATTTAAAAACCATCTTTACTAAAAGATGTGTTATTAAATTCTTAGTTCAGAGAGCCTAAACTTTATTTTTCAATCTTGTCCCAATTGGTATTTTTGATTGTAAGATGTTACAAAGCATTTCCCATTTTATCCTATGTGCAAGATAGCCTTTCTAAAGTAAAAAACGAAATTGGCAGTATTTCACTATCAGGACATGTCACACAGACCAGCACATGTCCTACCTTTCACATACACTGCACCCTGCCCAGGTGGGTAACTTGGGCCTACTATAGGGGTGCTTTACATGTAAAAAAAAGGGAAGGTTAGGGCTTGGCAAGTGGGTGCACTTGCCAAGTCGATATGGCACTTAACAACTGCGCCCAGACACTGCAGTGGCAGGTCTGAGTTACCTTTTCAGAGCTACTCATGTGGGTGGCACAATCAGTGCTGCAGGCCCACTAATAGCATTTGATTTACAGGCCCTGACACACTTCAGTGCATTTTACTAGGAGCTTACCAGTAAATCAAATATGGTAATCATGGAGAACCAATTGTAACAACAATTACACAGGGAGTACTTGCACTTTGACCCTGATCAGCAGTGACAAAGTGCCCAAAGCATCTAAGCCAGCAAAAACGAAATTCAGCACAGCATCAAAAATGCAGGATGTCGAGGCAAGATGTCAGGGGAAACCATGCCATACATGCCAAGTCTAACACGTGTCCCCTCCAGCAGAAAGATGGGGAGTCTACCCACCCTCTTGGAAGCTATCATCACTAATGCGGAAGAATTTGGACAGACCATCAGCATTGGTGTGTTCTGTACCAGGGGGTTGTTCCACCGTAAAGTCCATTCCCTTTAGCGAGATGGACCACCTTAACAGTTTTGGATTCTCACTCCTCATTTGCATCAACCATCTGAGGGTCCTAAGGTCTGTCTGAACCCGGAAGTGAGTCCCAAACAAGCAGGGTCTTAGCTTATTCAGGACCCAGAACACAGCAAAAGCGTCTCACTCAATTGCACTCCACCTCTGTTCCCTGGGGAGTAGCCTCCTACTAATGAAAGCTATAGGTTGGTCCAAACCCTTGTCATTTAATTGTGAGAGTACTGCTCCCACACCATTCTCTGAAGCATCTGTCTGCACAACAAATTCTTGGGAGAAGTTGGGTGCCTCGAAAACAGGCACCATGCACATGGCAGATTTCAGGGCATCAAAAGCGATCTGACAGGCATCGGTCCAGATCACTTTCCTTAGCTGCTTCCTTGAAGTCATCTCTTTCAAGGGGGTAACAATGGTGACCTATCCATTGACAAACCGTCTGTAGTACCCAGTGAGTCCTTAAAAGGCTCTCACCTCTGTCTGAGTCTTGGGGGGCTGCCAAGTGAGAATGGTGTTGATCTTAGGTTATAGTGGCGCCACCTGGCTGCTTCCTACCTTGTGCCCTAATTACACCACAGGTCCCTGCCCTATCTGGCACTTACTGGCCTTGATAGTGAGGCCTGCCTTTTACAGAGCCTATAACACTTCACAGAGGTGTTGCAAGTGTTCCTCCCAGCTGGAGCTGAACACTGCAATGTCATCCAGATAGGTGATGCTGAATTGCCCCAGCCCGGACAGTACCTGGTTGACCAGTCTCTGGAATGTGGCAGGGGCGTTCTTCAACCCAAATGGGATAACTCGTAACTGTTAGTGCCCCTGTGGCATTGAAAACGCAGACCTCTCTCTTGCCTCATCAGTCAAGGCTATCTGCCAGTACCCAGATGTTAAACCAAATATACTAAGGTACCGGGCAGCTCACAGCCGATCAAAGAGATCATCAGCTCTGGGGATGGGGTGTGCATCAGTCTTGGTGACTGCATTGAGCCCACGGTAGTCCACGCAGGACAGGAGCTCAGGAGTGGCACCAGGTGCAGCAGCTTTTGGAACCAAGACCACTAGGCTAGCCCAGGGGCTGCTGGAGGGCTCTATCACCCCTAATGCCAACAATTTGGAAACCTCTACCTTAATGCTGGCCCCGACTTTGTCAGTTACTCTGTAAATGTTATGTTTCACAGGTAAACTGTCCCCACTGTTCCCATCATGGACACACCAATTGGTGATTCCTGGAGTCAGGTAGAACAGAGAGGTGAACTGTCCCAGTACCCAGCAACAGTCCCTCTGCTGCTCTGGGGTCAGAGTGGGAGAGAGGTTCACTCCATCCACTGACCCATCATGTTCCTTGGCTGTTAGCAGGTCAGGAAGAGGCTCAATATCCTATTCCATTCCATCATCCGAAGCCAGGAGCATTGTCACTTCAGACCTCTCAAAGTGAGGTTGAAGGCAGTTCATGTGTAGGACCCTCAAAGGAGTTCTGGGAGTCTGCAAGTTAACCAGGATGGTTACATCACTCTTGCGCTCCACCACCTCAGGTGGACCAGCCCGCTTGTCTTGGAGTGCTCAAGACTCCGCTGGTGCCATCACCCACACGTTTTGGCCAGGCTGAAACTCAACCAGAGTGGTATTTTGGTTGTACCATTGTTTCATCTCCTCCTGGCTGGCTTCCAGGTTCTATCCCACATAATGTATGGGGATGGAAATTATTTTTCCTCCTTGTTCTGTTTCTCTTCCCTTTTTTCCATCCCTGTACATTATGTGAGATAGATTGTGTGGAGTAGTATGTTGGGTGGTTATAAATATTCCAATAAGACCCTTCTCTGTGAGATACTACTGGCTTCCAGGTTCGCCTGAGCGAGTTTCCTGAAGCGTTGAGTCTGGTTTATGAAGGTCAGCATGTAGCTGAACACATCTTGAGGGGTCTTACCAGGAGTTGGCATAGGTAGGTACCTTTGTCCAAATAGGGACCCTTGCTTCTAGTCAGGTTAAGGGGGACACACACTTTAGATAACCCCTGCTCACCCCCTGGTTAGCTTGGCACAAGCAGACAGACCAATCCCACAAAGGCAATGTGTAAAGTGTTTGTGATCAAAACACACAGTAATACATTGATAACACCACAAATGGACACCACACCAGTTTAGAAAAAGAAAGTATTTTAATCTAAACTCAACAAGACCAAAACAACAAAAAATCCAACATACATGTAATAAGAATAAGACTTTAAAATGTTTCAAACATCTTGGGCGATAAAAAACTATGGATACGATATTTTCTCAAAGTACCTGTAGTTCCGACAAAATTGCGTTGAAAAACAAAGAGATGCAGCAGTTCCTTAGACCATAGGGAGGCGATGCGACAGTTTTGCTGCACGCAGGAGAAGTGATGCGCCGAATCCGGTCTGTAGGGGGAAGTGATGCGTGGATTCCGAGACGGTTCTGGTCCGCGGGTGATGCGTCATGAAATCTTGCCACACAGGTACGATGCGTGAAAATCTGGGATGCGGAGGCGATCGGCACTGCGTCAGTTTCTTCAGCCGCGATCACCTCCGCATCGGTTCTTGCAGCAGCGACAGGGACTGGGTTGGTTTCGGCAGTGGCGCAGTGATATGTGGAGATTATTCTTGCACAGCAGTGCTGCATCGGAAAACTAGCCGCAAGAAGAGTGATGCGTGGATTTTCTCGTAGTTGCGTTGCTTTTCCAGCTGCCAACAGCAGGAACAACCTCCAGAGGCCTAACACAGTCGCAGGCACCTCTTGCAGGTCAGAACTCCCAGCAAGGGAGTTCAGGGGAGCTGGCTGTGGATAAAGTCTTTGCGTCCCTGAGACTTCAGAAAAGGAGGCAAGCTCTACTCAAGCCCTTGGAGATCTTCCTCAAGCAGGGTGACACAGCACATAGCAAAGTCCTTGTCCTTTCCTTGGCAGAAACAGCTACTGCAGGCCAACCCCCAGACTGCACACAGCAAAGGGGCAGCACACCTCTTCCAGTTTCTCCAACTCTTCTCCTTGTCAAAGGTTCCTCTTGATTCCAAAAGTACAGAGGTTTTAGGTCTAATACTTGTACCCCAAAATGTCTTTGTTCTCTTTGTGCAAGGGTCTCTGAGCCCAGTCCAAACCAGTTCTGTCCTCGTTGGTGCAGTATGACCATAGGGGTGGAGACAGCATTGTGCAAGGGAGACAGGCCCTATTCAGGTACAAATAAATCTCCTCCCACTGCTCTAAATTCAGCCATGGTCTATTCAGCTCATCTCTGAGTCATCCAGGAAGGGCCAGGTACACCTCAACCCCCCACCCCCCAGAGGATGTCTACAGTGAATGCATATCCCCAGCACCTGTCACTCCAAATCCAGACAGTCAATACACAAACAGGGAGAGGCACACAGAATGGTTAAACAAGAAAATGCTTACTTTCTAAGAGTGGCATTTTCAAACACACAATTTAAAAACCATCTTTACTAAAAGATGGGTTATTACATTCTGAGTTCAGAGAGCCTAAACTTTATTTCTGTATCTTGTCCCAATGGGAATTTATGCTTATAAGATGTTACAAAGCATTTTCCATTCTATCCTATGGGCAAGATAGCCTTTCAATAGTGAAACACGAAATTGGCAGTATTTCACTATCACGACATGTCACACACACCAGCAAATGTCCTACCTGTCACAAATACACTGCACCCTGCTCAGGGGGATACCTTAGGGCTACCATAAGGGTGCCTTACATGTAAGAAAAGGGAAGGATACGGCCAGGCTCTTGCCAAGCCGACATGGCAGTTAACAACTGGGCCAGACTCTGCAATGGCAGGTCTGAGTTACCTTTTCAGAGCTACTCATGTGGGTGGCACAATCAGTGCTGCAGGCCTACTAGTAGCATTTGATTTACAGGCCCTGGCACACTTCAGTGCACTTTACTTGGAGCTTACCAGTAAATCAAATATGGTAATCATGGAGAACCAATTGTAACAACAATTTACACAGGGAGCACTTGCACTTTGACACTGATCAGCAGTGGCAAAGCAAAGCATCTAAGCCAGGAAAAAACTAAATCCAGCACAGCATCAAAAATACAGGAGGTGGAGGCAAAAAGTCAGGGAAAATCACGCCAAAGATGCCAAGTCTAACACACACACTTTGCAATTAAATAGCAGAGACGAGTTCACATTATAGTTGTTTTTCCCAAGATTATCAGGGAACGTACATAAGCTCTTTTGACATATAAAAAACAGAATGTGAGTCAAGACCTTAATAATAATAGTCAGAATCATAACTTGTTTTTCTATATCCCTTCATATAGCTAGTCTACCATTGCCATTAAATGTTACTAAGAAGGCACTAAGTATTAGCAATACTAGAGGCCCGCTGATGCGAACAGTGCAAATACGTCATCAAGGCGTAGTGTTAGAGATATCATAGGAACATCTGCAATGAAGATTGCTCCATTAACCTTCTAGTAGGGTGTTTGATGCAAATCTTTTCAATAAAGTCTGAATTTAATAGCAAAGCCAGAGGATTTCCTCGAGGCCTCGCCTGAATGACGAATTTTGGCTCATGTTACATGAGCCTTGGCCTCTAAAAATAATTGAAATGAAACGTTAGCACTCTCATTTTCTACAATTTCTATCTGATCTCTGGATAAATATTTTTGAAGAGCTGCAGTGCATATGTACAAGCAATGCCACGACAACTGTCCATCTTCTCTTAAATTACATTCTCTATTTCGTCTCCTCAGATCACAGTGCTCGGCCGAGTATTAAGGAAATTGGCATTGACTTTTTTCATTCTACCCACAGCAGATTTATTTCAGCTTAGTCCAGGCACGTATCAGTTACCTGACATTGCCTCAGGACATTAAACTGACGCAACTTTGGGAGCTGCATGTGAATAACAAATAAGCAGCAGGAGTCACAAAAACATAAATGTTTAGGAGGCAACATCTAAACCATGCCTATGTAATATGTGTCCTTTCGGGAATTTAGCTTTATTTTTGCTATGGAAAACTCATCAAATTATGCCATCACAACACAACATGTGGTTATGCTGCCGCTCGTTACAAAATTCGCAGGTACAGCACGAAGAACCAGTATGCATGCCGCTGTTGTACGCAGCAACGGTGCTTTTCAAATTTTTAGCACAAAACGCATTCTTGTGTCAAAAAGTAGAACAAGCACACATTTAGAGCTAAAATATACCACTAAATGATGGATTTTCTTTTACCCTGAGAATCATGAGTAATGTTCTTGAATTTTCACATAATTTTCGAGAAAGTAAATTACAGGCACCTCTATGTTGAATTATGTGATTATGCATTTCAATTATTTTTTCCAGATCCTTATGTAGTATATGAATAGGAAACTTTACCCTGTACACTTACACTTTTACTCCACGTACAATTACTCCACAGTTTTTACACCGTAAAATCTTTTACAACACAGGGCTTTACAACTCATTACATTACAAAGCATTACCTATTACAACACAATTTGCTATTCTAACTCCACCGGGGCATTACATTGGGTAATGCGTTGTAATTGTGTGCGGTGTAAAGCCTTGCATTGTAAAAGATTTTGAAGGGTAAAATATGCAGGGTAATGGCATGCGTTGTAACGCATGGAAGGTAAAGGATGTTTCCCGTAGTATTCCTATGCCGCTGTCATCTGTCTTCTCCCTTAAATTGTATTATTTGCCTAAATTCATTTTAGAAAACTGTTGTCAGTATTTGAGATAAAACTGGTAGGATGCATGCTTTTTGGGTCGAACTCCCAAATCCCAAATCAGATTCAATTATCACAAGCCTTTAAAATGTTATGAGGGGTTTTAATATTTTATCATTTTCAGGAAAGAATGATTAATAGGATTAATCATTCTTCGGGGCTTTGGGAGAATCAAATGAAGATATGCAGATAAGCTTGCCAGCATCCCATCTGTACTACCAAGTTTCAAGGGCTGCCAACGCAAAATATTTACTAAAGGAAAGAGATTTCTGAGCCTTGCCTGGAACTGACAAGAAAATAAGAAATGGAGTTCACACTTTTTGTGTTTGATCACTATAATGTATTCTGGCTCTTGTTAACATCTAGAAGGAGACTTCCAGACACTTGTTTAGTAAAGAGGTAAGAAATGTATGGTTGTAAAAGTTTTGTCTAAGTTAGGAGTAGGGTTCCCGGTTTTATGGTATTTATGGGTCATATCAGCAAGGGCTTTATCTCCACTTTTTTGGCTTTAAAAGCCAGAAAAGCGACGATAAAACCATTGCCTTATCGGTTCAGTGACTAAATATCGAGGGACAAAATATCGACTACACAAAAAATCGACACCAAAATATAGAGGGACAGAATATCGACTCCCTATCTACAAACAGGTAAGTACTAAAATATCGATTCCAAAATATAGACTGTCAAAATATAGTTAGCCAAAATATCGAATTTTTTAAATGTATTAAAAATAATATAAAATTAATTAAATATTAAAAACAATTAAATAAAACATACATAATATAATATAAAAAAGCTTAAAATGTAAACATAATATAAGTAATTTAAAAAAGTCGAGATTTGGTTGAATAGTGAGAGCGTAAAAATTACTATTCCCACTCCAGTGAGTGCAACAGTAGGGAAAGCGTTGGATAGCGTAGTTGTAAAAATTACTATTCCCACTCCAGTGAGTGCAACAGTAGGGAAAGCGTTGGATAGCGTAGGGGTAAAAATTACTATTCCCACTCCAGTGAGTGCAACAGTAGGGAAAACGTTGGATAGCGTAGGGGTAAAAATTACTATTCCAACTCCAAACAGTGCAACAGTAGGGAAAGCGTTGGATAGCGTAGAGGTAAAAATTACTATTCCCACGCCATAGAGTGCAACAGTAGGGAAAGCGTTGGATAGCGGGAGGGTAACAATTACTATTCCTACTCCAGAGAGTGCAACACTAGGGAAAGCGTTGGATAGCGCAGGGGTAAAAATTACTATTCCCACTCCAGTTAGTGCAACAGTAGGGAAAGCGTTGGATAGTGGGAGGGTAACAATTACTATTCCCACTCCAGAGAGTGCAACAGTAGGGAAAGTGTTGGATAGCGGGAGGGTAACAATTACTATTCCCACTGGAGAGAGTGCAACAGCAGGGAAAGGGTTGGATAGCGTAGGGGTAAAAATTACTATTCCCACTCCAGAGAGTGCAACAGTAGGGAAAGTGTTGGATAGCGTAGAGGTAAAAATTACTATTCCCACTCCAGAGAGTGCAACAGTAGGGAAAGCGTTGGATAGCGGAAGGGTAACAATTACTATTCCCACTCCAGAGAGTGCAACACTAGGGAAAGCGTTGGATAGCGCAGGGGTAAAAATTACTATTCCCACTCCAGTGAGTGCAACAGTAGGGAAAGCGTTGGATAGCGGGAGGGTAAAAATTGCTATTCCCACTCCAAAGAGTGCAACAGTAGGGAAAGCGTTGGATAGCAGGAGGGTAAAAATTACTATTCCCACTCCAATGAGTGCACCAGTAGGGAAAGAGTTGGATAGCAGAGGGTAAAAAATACTATTTCCACTCCTGAGAGTGCAAAAGTAGGGAAAGTAATGATTTAAATTTAAAATAAGATTACATTAATTATCAATACCAATAAAAAGTTAATTAAAAATAATTACCAATTAATAACAATTAATTACCATTTAAAAATATTAATTATCAATTGATAAAAATTTATTACCAATTAATAATAATTAATTACCAATTAAAAATTAAATATCAATTATCAATACACATACATAAAAAAATTAATATTTACTTTATTACAATTAATTTACTTCCCACCCAATTCCCCTATAAACCCACAACCCACTCCCAATAATAAAAAATACAATTAACATTATTATCAATTAATCAATTAATAAAAATAATTTTGCAAATAATAAAAATTATTTAGCAATTCATACAAATTATTTACCCATTAATACAAATTAATTACCAATTATTAATTAAAGATCAATTAATTATCAATACACATAAATAAAAAATTAATTATTTACTTTATTACAATTAATTTACTTCCCACCCAATTCCCCTACAAACCCACAACCCGCTCCTAATAATAACAAATACAATTAACATAATTATCAATTAATCAATTAATATAAATTAAGTACCAATTAATAAAAATTAATTACCAATTCATAATTAATTATCAATTAATTAATTATCAAAACATATAAATATAATTAACATTTAATTAACCATAATTAAATTACTTCCCACCCTATTCCCCTATAAACCCACAACCCGCTACGGAATTAAATTACGCAATAATTAAATTACATAACATTCATTTGTTGAAACAAATTAAACATACATTACAAAAATAATACATCATTTTAACACATATACTACCATACATAACACAATTTTTTTTTTCGATATTATGGTAATCTATATTTTAAAATTCGATATTATGGTATTCGATATTTTTAAGGTCTATATTTTGGTAATCGACATTTGTACCCCAATTTGGATATTCTGACCTATCTATATTTTGATGAGTCGATATTCTGTCCACTCTATATTTTAACTTCGATATTCTGGGCAGTCGATATTTTGGAATCGATATTTTGGGTGTTTACCGCCTTATCAACAAGAGGGTGCTAACATGCATATTTGCATGCTAGCACCCTTTTTCACTACGCCTACCTTTGCATCTCTAATGAGATGCAAAGTGGGCATTCCTGACATTCACTACAGGTCAGAACATCCATAACGTGGCTTCGCGCTATCAGCAAGGATGCCCTAGCATTTTAGCAGACGTTAGGTTTTGGAGAAAACTCCTGTTTTTTCCAACAACTAACGTCTGCTAAAATTCTGACTTAGCCACCCCTAACATAGGGGTTGGATTCTACTGATTCGACCACAGGGTCGTATCAGCAAGGTTATCGCCGTTTTGCAGGGTACATCGCTGGAAAACCAGCGATGTTCCCTGCAAAACGGCGATTTCCCCACCATCGCAGGAATTTTTATCGCCTTGGAGATACGCGTTGCTAATAACGCGATATCTCCGCGATAAAAACCTGCGATAGCGGGCGTTAGGAAAAGGAGCGCTAAACACGCTTTGCTATAGTTATCGCAAAACGTTGCTAATATGACCCGACGTTTTTTATCATTTCCATCTGTTTATTATCCATTTTTATGTTTTTGGCAATTTTATTAGTCTCTATTCATATTTATTTTGTATTTTGTGGATAATAAAGTCATAAAATAGTATATTTCCACATTTATTTAACTGATGAACGTAAACTTATACTTTGATGACTTCCTTTTTTGAGCAAATAATGCAGGCAAATGTAGCAAAGCACTACACCCACAGGTAAAGGATAGCATTGTATTTAAGAAAATCTCATCCAGTTTTTTCAACCTCCTGTGCTGGTTATCTGCTCAGCTATTGGCCTGGAATTCATGAAAGACAGCATGGAGAGTCCCTCACAAGAAGCCCAATTTTCTGTATTTTTCACATAAAAAAAAAAATACAGATGGGAAACACATTGTTTTCTGTCAGTATTTATCTGTAAAAATCTACAAAAATGGAAATCTCAGAGCGTTAGTTATGAGCCTATGTGGGAAGCATTTTTGTGTTGGGCCTTTATATTCTCTTGGGACTCGCACTTAGTGATGTGAAGGGTTTGAGAGATAAGCACACTGGTTAAAGTAGTATTGGCTAGTGGTTTTAGTTAGCTCTGCAGATCTATGGGAGTTGTCAATTTTCCACCAGTCTCTTATAGAGCTGGCTGCAGCAGAAAGATGTCCACTTGAGATGTGATGGCTCCGAGAGGTAAGTCAAGCAAGAGGGGAAGGGCTGAATATTCACCCGGATGACTTTTGTCAGTCATTCTGCATACGTTTATTGGTAGACACAGGAAACATTTTGTATAGAAGAGGAACTGAAGGGTAGGACTTTATTACAGTCCTCTATTTTGCCAGCCAATAAAAGCGGATCTTAATTACTGTGAGTGCCCGTTCATGTAGTAGTGAGAGTTTGGTTAAGTAGACACACCTATTTTACTGTCACTGTGTTAGACCTTTGGGTCGCTAGTTGGCTGAGGTAGGTACCTTAGGCCATATAGGGACCCTTGCTTTCACGTCAGGGAAAGGAAGGACACCTTCTCAGATAGCCCCCGCTCACCTCCTTGGTAGCTTGGCACTAGCAGCCAGGCTTATCTTCAAGTCAAATGTGTAAAGTATTTGCAACCACGCTCTCAGTAACCCAATGATGACATCACAAATGGACTCCACACGAGTTTCATAAAAACGAGTATACATTTATATAAAAAGATATACGATGAGACCACACAATATAAATCCAACATATGCGTATTTGTAATATTCCTCCTGGCCGGTTGTTAGGCCAGCCAGCCCTTGTAAGTTCTGGCGATATTAATGAGCAATTCTAAATGACCCACTGCAGTCCTAATGCAATGCTATGCATTTCGTAATGCTAGAATCAGGAACTTTGCAATGTAAAAATAATGCAGTTCGTTATGCAACAATCAAGCAGTTCATAATGCCAAAACAATGCAATGCGTAACGCAAGAATCAGGTGGTTCATTATGCAACCTAACGCAATGTGTAATGAAACAATCAAGTAGTTCTTATGCAAAAATAGTGCAATGCGTAATGCAACAATCAGGCAGTTCGTAATGCAGAAATAGTGCAATGCGTAATGCAACAATCAGGTAATTCGTAATGCAGAAATAATGCAATGCATAATACGACAATCAGGTAGTTCGTTATGCAAAAATAATGAAATGCGTAATACACTCCAGCACCGATCACGGTGCCTTAGGTGGTCTCTCTGCCACTCGTACTGACTCGCGGTCAGCTCTTGTCAACACATGCCCCACACGGGTATGGTGTAAACCAAAGTGCAGCTCCGCACTCGGGCCCTGGTACTGCCACTCCTTGGCAAGTACGGGCCGCGATACGAGCCAAAGCTGAGATTCGCGCTGCAAGAATGGGTGTACCAAAAACTCACCTCGGTACCCAGAACCCCTATCCGACTAGCATCAGTGTCTCATTCGTTCTCCGTATCATCTTGAAGCTACCAATGATTAGACAACCCAGAACAAGCGACTAAGAGTACTCTCAGGAATGGTGGGAATCAGAAAAACCTTTTCGTTATTATTCCCATATCAGTCCACAACAAGAGTAATCAGAGACACGGTAAAGTTTAAAATGTTTATTTTTAACTACGTGCTCTAAGGTGCAGTACTTTGGCTAACATAAGCAGACAAATGATTAAAAACAAATCAGCATTGTTACAATACCATAGAAAATGAAGGGAGAAATCATGTTACAAATGATAGTGGAAAACAACCACCCTCCCTTCGCTAGTAAACTAGTTTTATGAAACTAATAGAAGGTCTCT
This sequence comes from Triturus cristatus, assembly GCF_964204655.1. Classification (NCBI taxonomy): domain Eukaryota; kingdom Metazoa; phylum Chordata; class Amphibia; order Caudata; family Salamandridae; genus Triturus; species Triturus cristatus. The sequence goes on along the minus strand of NC_140581.1, from coordinate 377,749,973 downwards.
AGGCTTGAATGGGGAACCCCATACCGTAAATATCAACTTAGGTGAATCACATCACAGGATCAGCTCTGCTCTCTGTCTCTGGAAAGGGTTTCTCCAAGTGTCTGAATCATGCATGCAAATGCAATATTAAAGGCACCCCAGTTTCAGATATTTGCAGCTGTGTGCGTGTTATGGCTAGAGCGTGGGCCGATCAACCTGAATTCAAAAGCATACATTGTTATTTGACCTTGACAGCTTCTGCACACAGTGTTCAGACTAAGGTCGCGGTGCACGTCTAGAGATGTGAAGAACAGACCGTTCTCATGTGAAGAAAAAGCAAGCAAGCAGTTTTTCTTGTAATAACAGCTACCTGCAGTGTTGTGTGCAAAAGCAGCAAAGTGGCAAGATGGCGTTTTACATCTATGGTGCTTATGCTAACATAGCAATGTGTGTACATAGAACCACTTCTCCACTACACCCTCCCTTGATCGGACCACAAACAAAATAGGGAAGTAACGTAGGAACACAGAGTTCAAGTTCGATTGAGACAGAACCAAGTTCATGTACTGTCAATCCATATAATTGATAGTGACAGTTCAGAAAATTTGTTGGGAAAAGGGAAAAAATTAAAACATCTCTCAGGGTCGTGACACAGCCCAATGTGGAGTAAAAATAAAAATTAAAAATCTGGATTAGGACGTGCGGAAGATGGACAACTGTCAATTTAATCCGTCAATGTGTAGGCACAATAAGAAGCAACTGCCTCCAAGAGGAAGTCATTATAATATTCTGTAAAAGATTCAGCTATCCAGTCAAGTAAAGTAAATGAACATACATGTTCTTCGATAACCGGAGCCTCTAGCACAATCAAAGGACAACTTGCGTGTTCTTCAAGATAACTTCTCGCCAAGGAAGTCATATGCTGCCATATCCCAATTCCCCAGGACTCCATGTGCCGCCCCACAGGCCATAATCCCGATGCCAGAACAGTCCAACTCATGAGCCACTAAGGGACTCATCAGTCGATCATAATCCGGGGCAGGAGACGCCGTGTTCGACAGGCACAAATCCAGATCCCATTCAAATGGACAATCTAGGCAATGGGAAACAGGTTGCACGCAAGTAAAGTAAGAGAACCGGCAGGATAATCCATAAGCTACGCTTAAAGTGGCCAGTGGTAATGTTCCATAGTATTCAAGCATCCGATTGGGCAGTTGAAGCAGCCGGGCAGGATGTCGCGTGATACAGATCATGCAGCCATTGCGAATCAAGCAAACCAACAGGAGCACACCAGCAGCCAGGGTGAGAATCAATGGTAGCCCGCCGAAGACGCTGGAAAAAATAGAATGAAAAAATGCCGGTATCACACCAAATATTGTTTGGAAGGAGGTCACGAGGCCGGAGCCCACAACTTTGAAAAAATGCACCAAGCCAGTTGTGGACGAGGCATAGAATATAGTATGAATCAGAGCACCGAAATGAAGGGGGAGATCAGTATTTAAAAGCGCATGCACCTCGGTGTGGGTGTTTGCCACGTGAAGGACGAATGTTTCACGGGAGGAAGTCAGAGCGACTTCTTTTTGAGACAATAGAGCCCTTATTCTGCTCATCTTGATGAACTCTGCTTTCAAGGTTGGGATGGAAGGCCAGATAGATACATCCAGTCTCCCATGTGGGGAGAGAAAAAGACATTTTTACAACAGACTACTCGTTGTGAGACAGTTACAATGTACAGAATTCCCACTAGCATCCCGCAGCATGCCTCATTATTTAAAAGCAAATAACTATCGTTAGCTAATAATGGAAAAGTGGGTGTAATTGCTGGCACAGGATTTCCCTTCAGAATGCAAGCTAAATTTGGTGCCTGAAAGTTGCAGTCACCATGCAATTGGATGTTCCTACAGACTACTGAGTGATCAGGTATGGAAGTGCATTCCTCTCCTTTTAAATACACTTCTTTACCCTCTCTCATGCACCTGTATGTAAATGGGAGCAACCAAACTTCATGCAGGAAAGCAGTACCCAATGGTTCATATCTGCCTAGGGCATAATGTTTCATACATGAACTGAACTTAAACAATGGAAACGGTAAGGTGATTAAACCGTGGATAAGCCACACAGCTGAGTGTGATTCAGCCACAGAGAAAGGTAAAGGTTCCAACTTTTCAATATGCAATAACGAGTATGTCGCATCTTTCATGGACATGAACTGTTGTTTTGCAGTCAGATTAAATGGCAGGAATAAAGACGATGTGTTCATGTAGTCCCAGGGAACTTTCCCAGTCTTCAATGTTTGTAAAGTCCATGCAAACTGCATTATAGAACGCAACTGATTTTGACCATGGTATAAAACAGACGTATCATCCTGTACAATATCCACAACAGATGAAACAATATTATCTAATGTGTAAATTCTGGAAGAAAGGGTGTTAATGCTATTATTGATGACAGTTAGCACTTTTTCCAAATTGGCTTGATCAATAGCACTTAATCTGGATGCAGCTTCAATTTGAGATCATTTACAAACTTCGTTATAAACAGCATACACCCATCTTTTGGACCTGCCACCCACAGGACCCTTAACAAAATCATTCAAATCCACTTTGTCGTTCAATTTTGATAAATGAAGTTTAACAGATGCCAAGGAGGAATGTTGCAGCCAGTTCTGATATAACTTCCCCACAGAATAGGTAGTAACAGAATGGGAAAATTCAAATCGGGGGTCCACTCTAACCTGTGTATAGCCAGGGTATAGACAGGAATCTGAGCTCTTCTGCCATATCAACCACCCTTCAGGGTCTTGGTTGGAAATGTTGAAGGATGTATTAGTAATGAATGACTGCAACGCATCAAGGGACAGATCTGTGTGATTATTCGATTTTGGATAAGTGCCCAGATCAGGAATAGAGGGGGAATTCATCTTTTTAGAAGTAGCCATTCCAAAGCTGGTGGTTTGAAAAATGGAAGAATTCAAAAACAACATGTGGTTTGGGATAAGGCAAGCACGATGCAATGCTTCTGTACCTTGTACCTGCCATGCTTTAGAACTCCAAACAGATTTAAGATCAATGGTATCTTTCCACAGCTCATAGCCCCCTATAGCCAATTCATCCATAAAGGACTTGGAATACAATAATTTAGTGTGGGTCAGTCTAACTTTGGAACCTGACTCAGCACCCACTTTAAAATAAAAGGCTTCAGGTTCAGATACACTGAAATCAGTAAAATATGTAAATTTGTTCACTAGAGTTTTGGAGCTGCCTTCAATTGGTGCTGGACAATGTTGCCATTGCGTATAATTGACATTTCTAAATGTATTTGCTTTATGCAGGAATTGATTGCCATAGTGTTGGTAGCAAAACAACTCCCCATAATTTGCTGAGTCTAAATACAAATCTTCAGCATCAAAAGCAGCATAATATTTCAAATCAGAAAAAAGAGCCTGTACGGCTTTGACATCCCGATCATCAGAGCGGATGTTTTGTTTAACAACATCCCCCATAGAAACACGAAGTACATTGAGGACATTAATCACCTCTGTGGGGCCATGAATTTGAAATTTAACAGCAACTCATACAATCCCATCTAACACCGGCCAGGCAGTAATATTCAGAAAAGTCTGGTCCCTTTTCATGATGTGTGATGAGGAGTGGGGTGAGAAACTTCCATCAATTAATCTAATTGTAGATCTTTCAGTGAGATAGTGTCCATTCACTAGACAAAAAAATACAAGAACAAATCCAATAGACATAAACAAAAAAATAGTTATGAGCACCAGCCAAATGTAAGTCCAAGGGGGAATTAAAAAATGTCTTTTAAACCAAATAGCAAAAATAGAAATGTTCGATGGGGCTTTGGAAGTCAAAGAGTTAGTGTCAAATGAAAAATGTGACTGGTCAACTGCACTTGAATGTAAACCAGGCAACGACACATCTGTGGGATAAGTATACTCAGTATCTTCAATTGAACCACCAGCCGGTGGAGGCAATAAAGGATGAGTAACTGTATGCATCTCGAAGGCAATGTCAGGCCTGTTGGTTGTTGCCGGAGCCAAAACAGAATTTCTCAGCATTGCTGGACAAGAGACCGCTGGAGTCATACTAAGAAGAATCTGCCACTCCTTGTAGTTTGACATTGTCAATGGAGATGTACCTGTTATCCTTGTGACCAGGAAGTGGAGGTAAAATGACTTTTCTTGTACCCTGCACGCCAAGCACTGGTACTTGAGCACTATAAGAGGGGCCGAACTCCTTCTTGTTCTCCACCTTCTCACGGACCAGGTCACCAACTCGAGGTAGCCAGCCAACTACCGGAATCTGAAGCGCAGCATCATTTGTAGAGGGCAAGTGTTCATTTGCAAGACTGTCTCTGGTCTCTTGCAGATTCTGTAATACAGCACAGTGATCATTTACGTTAAAGGGTGCGGCTGGCGCCGCCATGTCCAGACCATCAAGGTCCGGGACAAACATCTTTATGCCAAAGAGCATTTCGTATGGGGTCCTCCCACCCAGAGACCTTCTAGGGAGATTATTAAGTGTACGTTGAACGCTGTACAGATGGGCCAACCAGTTCCTGCCAGTACCTAAAACCCTAGCTGTCAGGGATTGCTTTAAGTCACGGTTCATTCGTTCCACAACACTATTGCCCTCAGGCCGGTATGGAGACGAACATTTGACTTGGACCCCCAAAGATCTCATGGCTTCTTTGTACGCCTTAGAGGCGAACGCAGGACCTTGGTCAGAATGAAGGGTACCACATGCAAAAATTCCCACAAAGACACACAAATCCCTGATGACAGTTCGAGCATCAGCACTCCGTTGTGGCCAGACCCAAAGAAAACATGTGCACGAATCCACTGCAACTAAGATATACTTATACGCAGTATTAGAGGAGAAAGGACCGCAGTGATCTAAATAAACGCACCCAAGTGGTTTATTAGATATGTACAACTGTGTTTGAGGTTGGCGCGCAGCAGTTGAAGGTTTTATCTGCTGGCAGATGTCACAATTAAGAACATAAGCACGAGTCTGTTAATACAATCCGTGCCACCAGTAATGTTGTTGTAAGAGAGTAACAGTCGCCGAAACTCCGGAAGCCATACCTTCGTGAGCTGCTGTTATCAAGGAAAGTCTGCAGTCCGCATTGGGAATCAATCTGTCACCAACGTAGTTAATTCTCACATAGGGAACTTTATCAGGACTTAAATGATAAGAGTATTTAGAAGAGAAACCCCGCGGGTAATTATCACCCTTCTCTTTAGCACCAATGGCTGCCAAGATGTCATCATCAATCTTACTGTTGGATCTTGTAACTGCTGCTACTAGACATGTTGCCACTGCTGTTGTCGCTGCTTCGTCAGCTAAGCTGTTTCCGACAGCGTGGACACCTACTCGTTGGTGCCTTAGAGTATGAATCACATTCACGAGCGGCAGACATTGTTTGAGTTCTGCGACTCGAACCCAAAGCATTTTATGCTTGATTGTGCTACCTTTGGAATCACGATACTCATTTTGAGACCAAAAGAATAAATTGTCGTTGAAAGAGTCACTCACTATAAGAGTAGTAACTCGAGGATCAGCAAACTCCAGTGCAAGCACCAGAGCACGTCGCTCTGCCAACTGGGCGGTACAATCACCCAATGTCTGCATGTGCACGACATCAGATTTGAATTCACCATTCACGAAAGTACCAGCCACTATTGCGCAGGCCGCCGAATAAGCATGCTTAGAATCCGTCGCCGGTTGCGCCGAACCATCAGTGTAAATGACAAATGGTAATCCTCAAGCGGGCGCAAGGACAGAGGAGCTGGATGAACAAATTCATACTGCAAATACTCCTGAGTCTGCAATGAGGCATCAAAGATGTAAGTAACATCCAGCGATGTCAAAGAAGTGGCCCATTGTATCCTACGTGGGTGCAAAGCTTTAGCATTTGGTACACTGGCTTATGTCACTGCCTCTAGGGCAGGATACAGCGTGACAACCAACATGTGTTTCCCCTGCGACAGCGCTATCTCTTTCAGAATCTCCATCTGCACTGCAGTCAAAACTCTTTCGACTGTGGAAAAGCGCATTTCAGCCGAAGTGTTCAAGTGTGACTTGTAAGAAATGGGGACTGTTCATTATGTTCGTTAAGTATGTGAAACCCACTGCGCCAGGCACAATTCTAATTACCAGGTTAGTGAGGTTATCACGCTCCAGTAAGTATTTCGAAGCAAGAAGATCAGCCTGCAAAGATTGCAGGATAGCTGAATGTTCTGGCAGCCAGCTTGATTTGGAAAAAGTAGGTTGTACCAAGGCATATAGCGGCTTGATACGCTGGGCATAATCGGGAATGTAAGTACGCCTGAAATTCAAAAAACCCAGCAAAGATTGTAGTTTTTTCAGAGTTGTCGGAGCGTGCAAACATGCACATTTCTCCAGAAAGTGAGGTGCTAAACCTCGGCCTTCGTTGTTGAGTTCATAGCCCAAAAACAACACTGTATACTCTGCAATGTGCGATTTTACAACGTTAAATTTGTAACCGAAGTCCGCAAACATGACAATGATGCGGTCAACGCGACACAGATGCGGCCATAATTCGTCATCTGTGAGATAGATATCATCAACATACGAGTACGCATCAGAGTCAATGCTCTCTAACAGAGAGACTAAACGTGCGGCAAAGACACCTGGACTGTTTTTACAGCCCATGGCTAATCTTTTAAACTGTTTCTGTTTGCCACCAGAAATAAAGGCTGTCCATTGATTACTAATCGAGGACAGATTATGGCTATAAAAGCCATTGGAGATGTCAAGTGTGGTCTTAAACCTTTTTCTCATGAGACTATCAACGAGGGCAGAACTGTGGGTATTCTGTATGGCACAGGTCCGACAATGAGAGTTCAAATGCCGGTAATCCAAAACTAGGCGGTACGACCCATCAGGTTTCGTTACAGTGAATAGAGGATTATTCATGGGTGACACACATGTTTCAATAACACCTTAATATTCCAATTGTTCAAGGATTTCTGCGACGTGAGATCTAGCTTCGCGGCGCATGGGATATTGGGGTTGCGGCTGGGGCTTAGACCGTAATGGAATCTCATGGCTTGGCGACAACTTATCCCACCCAACCTGAGCCCACTCTTTTGCAAAGTTCTGAGCCTGATCCTTCGGCACAGTGTGCGCGAAAGATAGGAGGATTACCTCCTCCCCTCTAGGAGCGGCCAAAACGAAAGCTGGGGACCAGTCTGCCTCTGCTAACAGAATGTCATATGTAGAGGTCAGATTTTCCCCAAAAATCCCTTTTATGGTATGTTGTATGTCACCTTCTACTAAAAGGACTATGTCATATAGTCTGTCAGGGGGAGCCACTCTAGTATCAGCATTTTCTACAGTAATGAATGTGTCAGTTGCTGTCGCCTTCAGATATGGACGCAGTGCTTGCCGCACTACTGTAACCGCCCCTGCGCTGTCTAGCAGCGTTAGTGCCCATGTCAGGTTCCAAAGCTGCGTCCTCACTATCTGTGACATACCTCGCTGTTAGTGCAGCAACTTTCTTCTTTTGAAACGGGGGTCGTTGTTGTGCAAATTCATCCTGCTTGCCTTTACCGTCAGTCTGGCGGGGCTGCTCACGTTTTTGTTGGGCACCCCGACCGTTGCCACGTTCTCCTCCACCGGACTGTGAGACCGATGTTTCCTGTGAAGAACGAGGAGAACGTTGTTCAGGAGCCTGAAATCTATCAGGAGACCTAATCCTAGAGCGATAGCGCAAATCATATGTGCGTTCAGTAGTCGCTTGAACTGGCGATGCGGGACGAGACCCCTGTTTCTGTTGCTGCTTCTGCTGTTTTTTAGCTTTCCAATTTTGTTTAGGAAAAGCTGGACGGTCGTCTTTAGAAGACGTCCCTGTCTTAGTTTGCGGTTGCGTAGTTGTTGTTTGAACAAAAGGCTTAACCCCCAAACTATTGCGGCCAATGGTCTTATAAGCCTCCGCAATAATCTTTGGTAACTGCCGGGGTTTATCGACGTCGGCGACGAGGCGCAGCTCATTCGACACTTGAAAGTTAACCACATCTCCCTTGACTTTAGCAAGGATGAGCGTGGCAACTACGTCGAACACGCCGGCAAGCCTCATCCCTAACTCGACCGCCGCGTCTGGACCGTGTTGATCCTGAACACGCTTGATCACGGAGGGCAGTACAGCCATATACGGGGTGCCGAAGCTCTTCGAGTAGACTGCTGCAAACACTTTACCCCAGTTATCACAATCAGCTACCTCAGGGACTAAGTCTTTCTGCAAACTAATGGTGAGGATCCTGTGTTTTTCCACAGGAGTAGAATTCGGAAAAACTGCTTCCAGCTGGTCAAATTTCGCAATAAGCCAATAAGGCATATCATCCTTATTCTGGGGGTGCTTGCCCATTACCGAATTAACCATGACGGGACTAATAGTAATCCCGGCCGGGCCAGCTGGTTGCGCCGCAACCCCATGTGTCCCCACCTGGACATTGCGTGAGACGTATTGCACTAAAGCCCTATGTACCGTAATCAAGGAGGTTTGGAGTTGACGTAAGTCATCCAGCGGGGCTTGCAAATAACCTGGATGTGGTGTAAACCCGGCCTAGACTGGCCAAGTGGCCCCTGGAATGGACAAGAGACCCAAACGAACCGGTGTAACTGTGTGGGGGAGGGCACCATTGAACCAAATACGATTCTGCCAAGCAGAAATGGGAATTTCCTGCATCCTATATGGCGTGTAATTAGCCGGGACTGCCGTAGGAGTGTATGAGTGAAACGTATTATCATCCGCATTCACCGCCGTCAAAGTAACCCAAGAGTAAAACAGCTCATAGGGATGCGATGCATCGGCACTCACTACAAAGATAATAGACATCCCATCGTCAGGCACCCCGAACTGCGTCAAATGACGCCGGAGAGGTGCGCGACTATGCGCTGCAATTGCAACTTCAGCCATAAGGACACAGAGAAGAAAAATAATCTATATAAACAGTAGCACAAAAAGGGTATAAGATAAAATGAAACCTTTTTAATTGTCAAGTTTGAGAGAACCTATATATTAACTATTTAGGTAGGTTTAAACCGTCACTCCCGTAAATCAGAAACAAGAGTGAGGGTATTGTGGACTAATATAAGCACTACTAAGGTGTCTCAATCATAAGACCAAATTGTTAGGTGCGCCATGTTGCAGGGATTCTGCTCATGCACAGAACTATGCACAGAAAACTAGGACCTCAGTGAATTGCAGTGTACCAAAAACTCACTTCAGTACCCAGAACCCCTATACGACTAGCATCAATGTCTCATTCGTTCCCCGTATCATCTCGAAGGTACCACTGATTAGACAACCCAGAACAAGCGACTTAGAGTACTCTCAGGAATGGTGGGAATCAGAAACACCTTTTCGTTATTATTCTCATATCAGTGTACAACAAGAGTAATCAAAGACACGGTAAAGTTTAAAATGTTTATTTTTAACTACGTGCTCTAAGGTGCAGTACTTTGGCTAACATAAGCAGACAATTGAGTAAAAACAAAACCATCAGCATTTCTACAATACCATAGAAAATGAAGGGATAAATCATATTACAAATGATAGTGGAAAACAACCACCCTCCCTTCGCTAGTAAACTAGTTTTATGAAACTAATAGAAGGTCTCTAGGCTTGAATGAGGAACCCCATACCGTAAATATCAGCTTAGGTGAATCACATCACAGGATCAGCTCTGGTCTGTGTCTGGAAAGGTTTTCTCCAAGTGTCTGAATCATGCATGCAAATGCAATATTAAAGGCACCCGAATTTCATATATTTGCAGCTGTGTGCGTCTTATGGCTAGAGCGTGGGCCGATCAACCTGAATTCAAAAGCATACATTGTTATTTGACCTTGACGCTTTTGCACACTGTGTTTAGACTAAAGTCGCGGTGCACATCTAGGGATGTGAACAACAGACCGTTCTCATGTGAAGAAAAAGCAAGCAAGCAGTTTTTCTTGTAATAACAGCTACCTACAGTGTCGTGTGCAAAAGCAGCAAAGTGGCAAGATGGCGTTTTACATCTAAGGCGCTTATGCTAACATAGCAATGTTTGTACATAGAACCCCTTCTCCACTACAACACTTGGCACTGGCTGTACGCTGACACCATTCAAACTGGGCTCTGCTTGTTTAACCTTAGTGTCCAGTTCCCTCATGCTTAACTCATGAGCTAAGAGAATCTTTTTCTCTTCCAAGGCGAGAGCATTCCTGCTCTCCTCTGCTCGCTTTTCACTTTCAATGAACAGCTTTTTCTCTTCCGCTTCAGTTTTAAGTTTTAAAACCTCCAACTCAAGCTCTCTGACTCTTTGGTTTTCCTCCAGCTCCCCTGGTGAAAGACTCTTCCCTGAATGGCTACTACCAGCCCCTGAGGCTGGTCCTTCCACTGGCAAATCCTGTGGACCAAATCCATTCCCTGGGTCATCCTCATCCACCTCAACATCACCCGTCTTCTGAGCCCCTTTGGCTTCCCACCAGGCCCTCAAGGCCATTTACAGCTCCTCCTTCTTGGTGCTACTTTTCATGGGACATCACAAAGCTCTGCAGAATTGCCTCAATTGTTCAACTTTGTAGTTAAGCAATGCCTAAATGTCGAACTCTAAATTCTGCAGCCTCACTGGCTACTTGACTCCTCTGAGACATGATGTGTGGCTTAAAGGTACTCAAAAATAGAACCAATAAAATAAAAAAACACAATATGTGGTTGCGTCATGGTCTGCGCTATTCGTGGTGTACACCAATTACTGTGAGTGAATTTTCAAATACACGTTCAATCCTAAACCGCTGACTACCAACGGTCGATCCCAAACGCTGCCACCAATGTTAGACCTGGGGGTCGCTAGTTGGCTGAGATAGGTACCTTAGGCCAAATAGGGACCCTTGCTTCCATGTCAGAGACAGGAAGGACACCTTCTCAGATAGCCCCCGCTCACCCCCTTGGTAGCTTGGCACGAGCAGCCAGGCTTATCTTCAAGGCAAATGTGTAAAGTATTTGCAACCACGCTCTCAATAACCCAATGATGACACCACAAATGGACTCCACACGAGTTTCATAAAAATTTGTATAAATTTATATAAAAAGATATACGATGAGACCACACAATATAAATCCAACATATGTGTATTTGTAATATTCCTCCTGGCAGGTTGTTAGGCCAGCAAGCCTTGTAAGTTCTGGCGATATTAATGAGCAATTCGAAATGATCCACTGCAGTTCTAATGCAATGCTATGCAGTTCGTAATGCTAGAATCAGGCACTTTGCAATGTAAAAATAATGCAGTTCGTTATGCAACAATCAAGCAGTTCATAATGCCAAAACAATGCAATGCGCAATGCAACAATCAGGTAGTTCGTTATACAACCTAACGTAATGCGTAATGCAACAATCATGTAGTTCGTTATGCAAAAATAGTGCAAGGGGTAATGCAACAATCAGGCAGTTCGTAATGCAGAAATAATGCAATGCATAATACACTAATCAGGTAGTTTGTAATGCAGAAATAATGCAATGCGTAATACGACAATCAGGTAGTTCGTTATGCAGAAATAATGCAATGCGTAATACCCTCCAGCACCGATCACGGTGCCTTAGGTGGTATCGCCGCCACTCGTACTGACTCGCAGTCAGCTCTTGTCAACAGATGCCCCCACATGGGTATAGTGTAAACCAAAGTGCAGCTCCGCACTTCGGCCCCGGTACTGCCACTCCTTGGCAAGTACGGGCCGCGATGCAAGCCAAAGCAGAGGCTCGAGCTGCAGGAATTGGAGAGGCCGAAAGCATCTCTCTCCGAGCCCGCACCCTGCACCAGGTGACGACACACTTTAACTGGGGGTGCGACCTCGCTCTCCTCTCCTCTTCCCACGACCTGGGCCTCCGATGCAATATTTGTGGATTCCGGGAAGTGAAACTTGAGCCCTCCCTCGATAGGGTTGGTTCAAGGTCCCGCTCTGGCAATGGTGGGCTCAGGCCGGTGGCTCAGCTCCTTCGGGGCTGCCGGTCTGGGCTGCTGGTGCTACGAAGATCTCAGGCTGCAACAGGGTATACGCACACAGCGTCGCTGAGACTCACTTGAGCTTCGGTTGTGCACGATCACAGGGCTCTCCTCACAACGGTCTCAGGCTGCACGAAGCACATGCACGCAGCGTCACTGAGACTCACTTGAACTCAGGGTGCTCGATAACGGGGCAATCCTCATGAAGGTCTCAGGCTGCACAAAGCACACGCACACAGCGACGCTGAGACTCACTTGGACTCTGGGTGTGCAAGATAACAGGGCAATCCTCACAAAGGTCTGAGACTGCACAAAGCACACGCACACAGCGCCGCTGAGACTCACTTGGACTCCGGTGCACACAATCACAGGACAATCCTCACGAAGGGCTCAGGCTGCAAAAAGCACACGCACACAGCGTTGCTGAGACTCGCTTGGACTCCAGGTGCACATGATTACAGGGCAATTCTTATGAGGGTCTCAGGCTGCAAAATGCACACACACACAGCGTCGCTGAGACTCTCCTGGAAACTTTTTATTTCCTGAGTTTCCGCAACAGGGAGCCAGCTCACCTCAGGCCCTTGGGGATAAGTTACTTCCGGACACAGCACACAGCAAAGTCTTTTCAAACAGGGGGACACAGCACACAGCAACGTCCCTTTAGCCTCTCCTTGGTTAAAGCAGCCAACTGCAGGCCAGCCCCAGAAAACACAGCAAGGGTTCCTTCAGTCTCTTCATCTGTTTCATTCTTGGCAGAGGTTCCTCTTGACCAAGAAGTAGTTTCAGCCTTGTTCAGTCTTGATCAATCCATTTCTCCAAAGTTCAAGGGCTTCAGCTCTCATAGTTATATCCCTAAATTTCTTTGAAGTCTTTGTGTTCAGGGGGGCACTGACCTCTGTTCAACCCAGTTCTGGGTGCCTCCCTGCCAGTGACACCTTCTTCCTTTGATTAGTGGGGGTCTGGATTCTCAGTCACTCAGCAAGCAGGAGATGGTACCCTTGTTTTTTGGCAGCAACCCAGGCCTCTTCACCTCTAGGGTCTATCCTCCCCCCTACACTCCAGATGCAGGCCAGCCTGTTGCTGTCTCACCTCCTCCCCTCGGTCAAGACATTCCCCAGATCCTATCACTTGCAAATCCAGACAGTCAATCCACAACAAAGCAGAGACACACACAAATGTTAGAGCACAAAAACCCAGCCACTTCTAAAAGAGTGGTTTCTAAACACACAATGCAAAAACCCCCCTCATAAAAATATGTGGTATTACATTGTGAGTTCAGGCACACTACACTTCACCTCTCCATCTTAAGCCTTTGGGATGATAGGCTGAAAAACATATTACACAGCCTCCCCATTCTATCCTATGGGCAAGATAGCCTTTCACCAGTGAAAAACAAAATGGAGATTATTTCACTGTCAGGACATGGTACACACCTTAGTGCATGTCCTACCTTTTACATGCACTGCACCCTGCCCAGGTGGTACCTTGGACCGACTATAGGGGTGTCTGCTGTGCATAGAAAGGGAAGGGTAAGGCCTGGCAAGTGGGTGCACTTGTCAGGACAACATGGCAGTTTAACAAACTGCGCGAAGGCACTGCAGTGGCAGGCCTGAGTTCCATCTTTAAGGCTACTTGTGTGGGTGACACAATTAGTGATGCAGGCCAAGTCCAACACATTGTATATATGATTAGTGGTAGAGAAAGGGCATGTTTAATGTGGATCGACATCTGCAAGGATGGACTATGTTTGCGTTCCTAATTTTTCCAGTTGATAGAGGCATTTTTCAATCCCTATGGGTATCCATCCACCTAGTAGTGGGTGTTTAGGTAGATGTATGTAAGAAGGATTAGAATGGTTGAAGAACATTTTAGAGGTTGGAGATGGGTCGGTTGTATGCTCACCTGCCATAGTGCAAACTTCCTTATCAGGCCACTGTAGATATTTTAGGCTGCTTCGGGCTTGGAGCAAGCCTTTGGAGCTTAGGTCTATCTGGTCATGGAGGTGTCTGATGTACAGAGACAGCACATAGGGTGGCAATGGATAACTATTCCAAGCTACCTACGTGCATTTATAGACTGGAATGTATTTCAGAAACAGATACATTTTCACCTCCCTTTTGAATTTTAAACTTTCCTGAATACTTTGTATTTTAGCTGAGAAGAAGTTTCAAATGCAGAGAAGTTGTGGTTTGAACTGAACAGGCATATCCTCTATTGGATTTATTTTTGTAAGGAGATAAAAGAATCTGTTGTACTAAACTGGAGCACAATGTTCCATTTTTAGGAGCACTGTCTAAACTTCATCAGTAGGTATAAGAGTCTCTTTGGATGATGAAAATTGCCTTGAACATTGATCATTTAATTGTAGGCAGCCAGTGAAGGGCTTGTAAAGAGTGATGTCATGTTCTCTGAATGTAGACAAAGAGGAGCTGCTGTGGCATTCTGGATACACTGTAACTTGCATGTAAGGAAGCTGGGTGCAACACAATATTGTCTGTTTGCATAATCAGTGTTGGAGCTCACAAGAGTGAGGATAGCTTGTAGCTGTTGTTGGAATCCAAAGGAGGGGAAGTTGTGTCTCCATGTTTTCATTGTGTAGAAGATGTTTCTTGTTACTTCATTTACAATTGGCATCAGAAATAGTCTGAGTCTATGGCCGCTTTGAGGAAATTTACTTGTCTTAATGTTGCTGGCCGAGCATCAAGTTGGACCATATAGTTAAATGTTGATGACTGTACTATTGTATGAAAGCCATGACTTCGTTTCTTGTGATGCTGAGTTTCAGGTGGGTGTCCAGCATCCAGTCATCTAAGCGGTGGAACTAATCATCAGGGCTTGATGTGTAGAGGTCCCCAGGATTGTCAATTTTTGGATGATTTGTATGTCATCCACGTGGATGTATATTTTAGAAAACAGTGGTTCGCAATTGGTGAGCACGGTACAAGGTAGGTAGTCACAGTTAAGGTGACAAGGTACCATAGTTGTACTTGATAATCAATATCTTAGGGAGCTATAAGTAATATGCACAGGGACATGAAGATCCGAATAACGTGAGTTAATTATTTTTAGACAGATTATTCAACAAATCAGGTGCTCACATACGTAAGTGACAAAAAGCGTGACCTGAAAAAGTGAAGGTGACTTTAAAACATAAACATCGCATTGACAACATACAGGAGAACTCCTCAAGAATTTTATACAAAGTGTAAGGAGTTCCTGTTGTAGGGGGTCGACAGGGTTTCGATCTCAGTTAATCAAGATCATCTTCAGGACATAGAAGTAGTGCGCAAGCTGAATTAAGAGCCAGGTGGAGGCCGGGGAAAATTACAAGGATGAATAGAGATCGGCTGCAGCGGGCATGGAAATAAAGCACACAGTGCTAGAGCTGTATCCAAAAAGGGGGAGACCGTATGAAAAAGCTGGGCGAGTCAATTAAGAAGAGACGTGTGAGTGGGGGCCACTTGTTCTTGGCGCGATCTGAGCAGTGCAGAGAATAGTATCTGGTCAGGGATCAGCCTAACGCAGGCGTTGTATGTTCAAGGGGCTTAATTTATGTGTCACTGAACGAAGGGCTGCTTGTACAGTTAATGGAGAGGAAGCGCTGGGCCGGTAATTTGTGAGTAATGCTACATGAATGAGCCTGATTTGGGAGAACAGAGCTGCGTGTCCTGCTACTTCCAAAACTCTCTAACTGTGGGGAAACACAGGGCTACACGTGGATGTAGCACAGAAGAATGTAACCAGTTCCAGTAATGGAGTTAAAGGTTATATTGAAAAGGAGAGGTGATGGATACTTGTGGGGTGCCACAGTGCTGGGTGTGGGGCATAGATGAAAAAGCAGCGAGAGCACCAAGGCTTTGTTTTGTCCGTGAGGTGGGAGGTGATCCACCTTAGAGCAATTGCACATATGTCAGGATGTTCAAGTCTAAGTAAGTATGTCTCATGGTGGCCCATGTCTAAAGCTGCTAATAAGTTCAAAAGCAGTAGTGTAGCAACACCATTTTTGTCTACAGTAAGTTTGACATCGACCCATATGACTGACTCTGTGCCTCTACGTGATCTGAATCCAGATTCTTCAGTGAAGTTGGAGAGTTGGGTGAAGAGTGCTCTTTAAATTAATTTACAGAGAAATGTGCCATTAGATATCGGTCTGTAGTTTGTTGGGTTGGAAAGGTCAAGGTCTTTGTTAGACCTGGACATTTTTGCAGGTTTATCCCCAAACGTTTTGCATTTTGCTTCCTATTTTCCTGACCCTGCTTTTGTTGGCTTTAGGACTCTGGGCACTTTACCACTACTGATCAGTGCTAAAGGGCTCATACTCTCTGTGTAAATTGTAATTCTGATTGGTTAGCCAAGATTGGCATATTTAATTTACTGGTAAGGCCCCAGTAGAATACACTGTGAATCAAATGCTACTAGTTGGCCTGAACAACTAGTGGTGCCATCAACACAAGTAGCCTCTTTCAAATGTCTCTCAGACCCGTCACACAGCACAGCACAGTTTCAACTCCCATGTCAACTTGGCAAGTGCACCCACTTGCCAGGCCCTTACCTTCCCTTTCATTACACGTAAGTCACCCCTAAGGTAGGCTCAAGGTACCTCCATGGGCACGGTGCTGTGTGTGTTAAATGTAGGAAATGTATTGGTGTGTTTTACATGTCCTGATAGTGAAATACTGTGCATTTCGTTTTTCACTATTGCAAGGACTAGCTTTCCCACAGACTAACATTGGATGCCTTGTAACATTTTACAAGTGTAACTTTCATTTGGGAACAGCGAGAGATTTGGAGTTTAGGCTCTCTGAACTCAGAATTTAATAACACACCTTTTAGTAAAGGTGGTTTTTAAAGTGTGTGTTTGAAAATGCAATTTTTAGTAAGTGGGCAGTTTCTTGCTTAACTATCCTGTGTGCCTCAGCCTGCTTGTGCATTCACCATCTGGTTTTGGAGTGACAGGAGCTGTGGGTGTGCATTCACACTAGACAGTCACAAGGGGGGTTGAGGTGTGTCCTGCCTTTCCTGGGTTACTCATAACCAGGCTGAATAGGACTTTCTGCATTTTGAGTGGTGGGGGGTGTTTTCCCTGGCACCTGAATAGGCTGTGTCTGCTTTGCACAATGCTACCTTCACCTCCAGCAGTGAAGCTGGACCAGGGAGGACAAAACAGTTTTTTAATGAGCTCAGAGACTCTTGAAACAAAGACTACAAAGAGAAATTGGAGTATAAGCAGTGGACCTAAAACCCCAGACTGTTATATTACTTCTGGACTAAGAGGACCCTGCCAAGAAGAAGAGCTGAAGAACTGTCAGGAGGAGTACTGCCTCTTTGCTGTGTATTACGTTGCTGGGTTGGCCTGCAGTTGCTGATTCTGTCTGTGGGCAGTGGAAGGGACTGGAATTGTCATGATAATCTCATAGAATTCTTTTTTTAAGAGAATTTTGAAGGTGGTAAGACATGGTTGATTGATTCTGTTTGTTTTTGTGGTGGTAGCTGCTTTGTCCCTGAAGTGCCCAAGGTTTTTGATTTTCAAGATGATCTCTTTGGAGATGGCTTTGCAGAAGGTTTTAAAGTGTTGGATCTCTAAGTTGTAGGACTCTGTGCTATGGAATTCTGGCAAAATCATGTGTTGCTCCTTCGAATGGCATACTTTATCCAGTATGCATGCTGAGTAGTGCTGTCTTTTCGCAGTAATAACCTATCAAGACTAACCCTCAGCACCCCACCATGACCACCATGCCCACCATCACATTGTCGGAAACCTCAGCTATCATGCGCTCCATCCACTCGGAGCACCATCAGACCCCTACCTACACCAAAGGACTGAACCCCATCATCTCAGCCCTGACCCCAACACTGAACAGATCCATTAACACAGCCAGGTTCCCAGAATGATGGAAGCATTCTACGATACTACCCCTCCTGAAGAAACTCTGAGTGGACCGAAGTCACTGACCAACTGCTGACCTATTTCGTTGCTGCCCTATTCTGCTAAGTACTGTAAAAATCATCAAGAAGCGATTAGCCCACCATTTGAACAACAACTACCTCCTCGACCCCACGCAATCTGGATTTAGGCCCAAACCCAGCACTGAGACGGCCCTCATTGCCACCACAGATGACATCTGACTGATCATGGAGAGAGGAGACACTTCAGCCCTTCTCTCATCCTACTCAACTTATCTGCCACCTTACCATCACCCAGCCCATCCTCTTCAACACTCCCACAAAACTGGCATACAAGGACCCACTCATCATTTCTTATGCCAATGACACCCAACTCATCCTTTCTTTCTCTTATGAAACATCCAGCACCCAGATCAACCTCACCTCCTGCATTGCCAAAGTCACCAGTTGGATGAAGATTAACTGTCTGAAACTTAACACAGACATAACATAAGTGGTAGTCTTCAGACACAGCACTCTGAAACTCCACCTGGTGACCAACAGATCTCAGACTAACACCCTTCCCAGCCAATTCAAGCCAAGGACCTAGAAATAGTGGGTGACAAATAAGTTGAAATGACCAGCCAAGTCACTGCAGTCACCTCCACCTGTTCTACACCCTTAAGATCCTAAACAAATCCTAAACAAATCCTTTAAATGGCTCCCCATCCACACTTGCATAGCCATCACCAAGCCCTCATTACCAGCACACTGCACCATGGCAACACACTGTCCGTAAGCAGCAATGCCCAACTGACAAGAAGACTTCAGACCATACAAAGTTCAGCAGTCATATTCACACTCAGGCTCCTACCCAGCCCAAACATCACCTCACACACCTTAGAGACCTCCACTGGCTTCCCATTCACAATCGTACACTCTTCAAAGCCCTCACACACACATATAAAGCCCTACACAATCTAAGCCCCTCCTACCTCAATAACCGGATTAATTTCCACACCCTGACCAAAAAATGATGCTCGGCTGGCTTCTTTCTCGTACACATTTCTGCATATGCTCAGATCTGGCAGTTGAACTTTCTCATACCTCCACTTTAAGCCAGGAACAGCCTCTCACTGCACATCAGAGCAGCTTCCTCAGTCCTTGAGTTCCACAAGAAACGGAATACGTAGCTCTTCACCTAGATCTCAGACACAACAACACAGCCCCCTGCTATTAGCGCCAGAATTCCAGGTGAGTAGTGCACGCTACAAGTATACTTAACATACTAACTGCTGCTTTGTAAACAATGCTATAGTGGTGCAGTAGAATTATGGCCCTGATTTAGAGTTTGGTACATGGGTTACTCCATCACAAATATGATGGATATCCTGTCCATCTTATGACAAGTGCATTATTATCTAGGGAACATGCAATACGTTGGATGGTGTTAGACTTATCAGCCTTAGGGTGGTCTTTCCTTAAATCCTTTGCCTTCCTCCTACAATTTTGCTTCATCGTTTTTGATGGATTTATGACTCTGTGCACTTTACCACTACTAACCTGTGCTAAAGTGCATGCCCTCTCTCCTTGCAACATGGTAGTATTGGCTTATCCCCAATTGACATCTTTAATTTACTTGTAAGTCACTAGAAAAGTGGTCCTACAAGTGCTCAGAGCCGGTAAATTAAATGCTACAAGTGGGCCTCCAGCACTTATTGTGCCACTCACTTAAGTAGCCCTGCAAACATGTCTCAGGCCTCTCATTGCAGCCTGTGTAAGCAGTTTTAAACTGCCAGTTCGACCTAGCAAAATAAACCCTTTGCCAGGCCCAAACCTTCCTTTTAAATACATCCAAGTCACCTGTAGGGTAGGCCCTAAACAGCCCACAGGGCAGTGTACAACGTATTTAAAAAGAAGAGCATGTCATTTTAAGTTTTACATGTCCTGGTAGTGAAAAGCTCTTGGTGTTATCTTATTTCATTCAATAAGCTGGAATTTCCAAATGGAAGCAGGTAACCAGTTCATGTTTGGTGTCTTTGGAATTGTAATGAAAAATCCTCTTTCATGGTAAAGTCGGAATTTAAATTACAACCTTGAAAATGCTATTTTTAGAAAGTAGACATGTTCCTGCCCTAACCATTTAGGGTCTATAGCCTGTTCACATGACTGGGTGTAGCTGACAGTTGAGCTTTGTATATTCCTCCTAGACAGCCACACACAATAGGTGTGCCTGGATGGACCATCACTGGCAGGATGGGAGGGCAGAGCAGGACACAGCCCTACTTACACTTGAATAGGCTGTGTGCTGCCTCACACAAAGGGCTGCATAGCCCCTGTAGTTAGTCTACAGCCAGGACAGGGAAGGCAGGACGCCTTGGGACTTCAAATGGAAACCTCTAGAATAGGGGTCTCTAACCTTTTTGGTAGTGAGAGCTACTTTTGATCTGTGAAAATCATCATGAGCTACTAATGGCTGAGTAATGTGCGCATTAATCACAAAGTCCCGCCCCCACGCCCAGCTTTGCTGACTAAGGATAAAGATATATCCATTTAGTGCCTGCATGCACAATATGAAACCAGAGAGCCTGCTATTAGTCCCAGCTTCCCTCTTCAAAACATTGTGTGTTTCTGACTTCCGCAGTAACCAGCTAAGAAGTCTACAATCATAAGAAATCATACAGACATGCAGTGCCTTTCACAGCTGTCAGCAGGTTAAAAACCATAAATGACACATCTGTCTCTCATACCTCCTCATTCACCACACTACTACATTCCATAACTTGGTATCTGCACTTCAGTGGTCATCACGCACAACATGGAAACACTTACCACATAGAATCACAAAATAAAGACAACACCTTTCCAACCACACAGCCTATATGGATTAGCTTGCTGACCATGTATGTGCTTCAGAGCCCCACATAAGGGTAGTAAGCACTATATAAATGCTACAATACAATTATTTTATTACATCATACCTCCTTTTTAATTCTCGCCTTGGCAGCACATGTGCTGCATGCGCTGTCTCAGTGAGACATAAAGTAATCTGTATGTTGGGTTAAATGTAATGTCATTTGTCTTTCCGCTTGCTATTGGCTTAGTTGTGGTAGTGTTGTTGTTATCTCCTTTTCTGTTGGCTGTTGGTGATTTTCTAACTTCTGTGTAGTCCCGATACAGCGGCACCTAACTACAGTGTTATTTCACTCTGCTTGCAATTCTTTTAATTGAAGTGCAGTGTGCCATCTGTTTTGCACGCTGTAGCCTGCCTTTGTAATTGGAGACTTTCTAGCACGTTTGATATTTATTTTCATTTTAGTAACGAGTGAGGTTGTAGCCTGCATTTGTAATTGCCGAATTTTGAGCATGCTGGCTAGTTAGTTTCACTTTAGTAATGAGCGAGGCATTATTGTAGAGTTTTTA
The DNA here is from genome assembly GCF_964204655.1 of Triturus cristatus. Taxonomy (NCBI): domain Eukaryota; kingdom Metazoa; phylum Chordata; class Amphibia; order Caudata; family Salamandridae; genus Triturus; species Triturus cristatus. The sequence goes on along the minus strand of NC_140581.1, from coordinate 377,728,662 downwards.
TTTTGTGCGTTTTATTTTTTTAATATTGAAGCTATTGTACAGCTTTTAAAGTACCCCTCTAATTTGAGTGGTATGTGTACAACTGCTAAAGTGGCATGACCACCACGACATGCTTCAGTCAGCGGCCACGCCCACTTTCACTTTCGAGGAAGCGGGACAATGGCGGCCTTTTCCTTTTCGACCTCGCCACAGCTGGTTTTTCTTCTTAAACATCACATGAGTAAGAGTTTCATTTGTGGCCTTGTTTTAGTTTCCTTTGTTCCCGCCCCCATCCCGTTGTCCGAGTCTCCTTTGTTTTCGCCCCCTTTCCGTTGTCCGAGTTCCCTTTGTTTCTGCTCCCCTCTCATCCGTTTTGTCCACCCTCCTGCCCCCTTCCGTGCGCTTGAATGTAAGGATACATCCCTGCCCACACTTTTAATAGCATCCTGTTGGGTTATGATGGCAGCAACGCATCTCAGAACACCGCTGCTTCGGTCTGCTGAAGCCAAGCCTGGCCCTGGACAGGTTCGCCCTCCCCTTCAGTGGGTAGTGCATTCGTCTGAGCTGTCCATTAGACAGACCGCCGAAGAGTTCCGTAGAGCAGAGGGAGACACTATCCCAAGGGGTGTCATATCATTTTCTAAAAGCACATTATTACATTTGCGGCTCATTTTAGATACTTAAAATACTGAAATAGTATACACACATTTTGCGTCTCAATTTAGAAACAGCGAGTTTTACAAAAAAGTGCAGTCACAAAAAAGGACATCTACAACCATTTAGCCGGTTCTTATGAACAGCTCTAGTAGCGAGAAATTCAGTGTAATGTTTGCACGGATCGTATTTCAACAGCACTCCGCTCGCTTTCACTTTCAAGCTGCCCGTGACAATGGTGGCTGTGGTCTCGCATTTAGAAGAGTTTGAGCTATTGCCATTGTAAATGACAATAGCTTAAACTCTCGTAAATATGAGATCTTTTGTATTGCAAATGCTTGTTAAGACAGGTAATCACTTCCGTGTGGTATACACCTGCCCATGGTTCATTTCCTCTGCACTGCCAGCTGACAGATCATCAATGCAACCTAGCCTGCTACAGAGTGCCAAAAAAAAATACAGGAGTAGGGGATTAGGGGACTGTGATTGGCTCTGCATGGTCTGCCCATTTTCTAACAACACATTTTATTGTTTTACAAATATTCAAACAATGCATTAAACATAATCATGATTATTATACATCAGCTCCGTAGATCATGGATAACACTAGTTTATCATCGGTACATTTCCATAGGATCACCGCTCTATCGCAGTTAATATAGTGCACTTACTCTAGTGAGTATGTTTGTCTGTGTGTTAGTAAGACAGTAGTTGTTATCTGGGTCTCTGATGTTTGCCTCACATCTATTATATGAAGCTCTGATTGTGCCATTGTCTTCTACTGGGGATTATAGGCATGGGTTTAGAGTACCATGGCGTGTTATGACATAATTGCTGGCAATCACCTTTGGCCACTTTACTCTTCCCTTTTATGTGGTACGCCCTTCTCTGCAGTTTAGCGGTTGGACTGCGTGTCTACTTCTTTGTCTTTTGTAAATGAAAACACAGCCATATCCCGTGTTGGTGCAGTCAGGTTTTCACATTCCTCTTTTTATTTCCATGCCTTGCCTTCTGTTCGTTTCAACATTTCACATCTCCATTTGGGTAGATTGGCTGCATTGCCTGCCTTCTAGTTCAATTTAAATTGCCCTTTTGGTAATTTGGGTAGAACTAGCGCTAGATCGATACATCTACTCATAACCTTTATGTTCTTGGTGTGACCTCAGAAGTCTTAATGGATACACCTGCCGATAAAGGTGCAGACCTGTGAGTGAATATTTCAAATTCAATGGCTGCTATGTATCACCTTCAGAAGGATGAAAGGTTGAGTTAGCCCTGTAATTTACAGAACCGAGAACACAACGTGCATACACTCATGCTTGCAGGGAGTACACTAGACGTACCTGGATAAAAGTGAATGGTGCATTAGTTCTCTTGCTAAATCTCTTATTCGTCCTCACTTCCTACCCCTCCGTTCCACCCACCACTGAAAATTTCACTCTCCATGTACAGGTTTATAATGGCTTATTCCCATGCAATGCAATAGGTCTCGCATTTACTCGATTTTGAGCTATTGACATTGCAAATAAAAATGCCTTTTATTGTTGTTTAAATAAAAGGCATTGTCATTTACAATGCCAATAGCTTAAACTCGGGTAAATGCGAGACCTATTGCATTGCAAATGCTTGTTATCACACGCCAGGATCTTGAAAGCCTGAGGTCAGGGTGTGCACTATACGAAAATCTCTCCTGGCAGACGACATTTGCTTCATGTAATAATAATCAATGGCACATGTATGGTGAACATGACTTGCACTTACTTCATTAATATAGCATTATCATCATCGCTGGTGGGAGTCCATCCTTTCATGTTCAAAAGCTATTACTTCTAAAAATGCCTCTCAATGTAGTCATATAATCTGATGTTCACATGAAATGCTTCTACATGTAGGAGAAATAAACATAATGATTTTTAAATGACTTCATTATATTTTTGTATGATTTTTGTGTCACTATTTGCATTATTTTCAAGTCTCTGCTCATGGAAGGAATGGGCCACAATCCCACAGTTGGCCCATGCTCAGTTTGGCCAATGCAGGGGTGCAGTACTTTTTCAAATGGGATACATTTAAAGTGAAGCGTTAAGCCTTATTGTCATTGTGTAATAAAGTTAACACTCCATTGTTAATTTCTCCCATTATGTCATTATAAAGCATCGTTTTCCAGGTATTTTTTTGTTTGTTAAATAAAGCACCTCACGGAGGTTCTCCCTGCGCACAAACCGGAGCCAGGAACTTAATTTTACAAATCTCCCATTATTTCATTACAATTTAGTGAATAGACATGTCAAATTATGTTCCTGGTTCTGTTTTGTGGCCAGTAATAATGTGCAAGGTACCTTATTTCTTTAAAAATAAAAGGTGCCTGTGAAATGCTGTTTTAACTTAATGATGGAATTAAAACAGTGTTTCAAATGGATTTACAAAAAAAAAAATACTGTATCAATGTATGGTTAACATTGCATTATATACCCTCAATTTTATCACAGCACAAATCACAATGTAAACCAGACAATGCAAAGGCATAATCCATGGTCGATTTCACATGAGCACTTATGGCTATCAAAAGAGAAACTTCTCAATACTCAACATAATGATGTCATCTTCGCCCTAGTCATAGCCACGTTTGGAAGGATGTTGACCATAGAGTGTTACATCCATGACAGACTGTAGCAGATGCAATTGCAGGTATTGAAAGGTTTGTCTCCAAACACATCTATAAGTTGACAGGGGGTATTTATTTTGTGACTTTAAAGTGTTGCCCCTGATTAAATTCCAAGTGCATAATTTACCCATAAGAACTGGAACATTAGGCAATCCCACCTTTCATGTTTTTTCAGGCACTGAAAATTCTTGAGCATTGACAACTGCCTGGGTTTTAGAGGCCTCGAAAAAATACGTTCCTCTTGGTCACAAACCTGTAGCCGGTCTGGTAGTGCCTAACGTGGCAAGTGCTGCATCTCCTGCGCTGTGATATGCAGAGCCAATTGTGTGGTCCCGGCCTCAAAGTCAGGCAGGTTCAAAGCACGATGCAGGCAGCAGAAGGCAGGCATCATGGTTCTCCGTGGGCAGGCTTACACTGCTCATAAGTCATGCTGGGCCTACATCAGCAGCTTTGCCCCACCCCGGATAGGCTCCAATAACCAGCAGGAGCAGCAGGCTCCTATGACAGCGGGCACAGGCAAGAGGGATGAAAAATGCCTAAAATATAAACAAAATGACGACGATCAGGTACTAAAGTGAAAGTCAGGACACAAACCTACTGACCAGGTGTCGGCGAGCTACAAGTAGCTCGCGATTGACCGATTGGAGACCCTTGCTCTAGAAGCTTCTCCTACGATCCAGAGGAAGGGTACCAGGTATAACATTGGCCTCCAGACACCACCTCTTCAGTACACTTCTGGAAATGTGGATACTCTGCCAAGAAGAAGGACTTATTAAATATCTCAGGTTTTGCTGACTGGAATGTTGTAATTTTGGTCTTGTTTTATTTATTAAAATATAGTCTATTTTTCTAAACTGGAGTGGGATCCTTTTGTGGTGTGTTTTCACTGTGTTACTGCTTGAAGTGTTGCACAAATACTTTACACAATGCCTCTGAGTTAAGCCTGACTGCTCTGTGCCAAGCTATCAGAGGGTTGCGCACAGGTCAGTGTAGGGTTTACTTGCTACTTCACCCTGAGAAGAATTGTGGTTGCTTCTTGAGTGGGATTCACCCCCTCAATCAGTAACCCAGTTTCATACAGACAAGATATCCGTCACATTTGTGATGCAGTCACCGTCCACCAAACTCTAAATTTGGAGCGTTGTAATTTTTCCTTCTTTGATTTTCCCCATTTGTGTTGCAGCAAGCAAAGTTCGTTTTTTTTTCCCTGCTGAAAACCAGTTGTAAAAGGTAGCTACATCTTGTGGTCTTTTGTAAGTAGGAGGTTTGACACAGCGAAAGTCCAGTTCTTTCCATTTTCTGTACATTCCATTGCTGTTAATGGGCATTTTTGTGTTTGTTCTGTAGGCTGGGAGGTTGATTTTGAAGGTGACTATGTGATGGCCATTCCTGATTTCTGGAAAGTTATTGGTTCCCAAGACATGGCTAGTTGGGAGTATAAAACATCTAGAGGTTCTATTCAGAAAGGTAAACTTGAATTTGTAGATCTCCCCACATATCAATCTACACCTACTCCTAGTGTAAAATTTCTTATGGATGGACTTCCTGATTCCCTTGTGTAGATCTACACCTAGATTTAGATTTACAAGTCTTCACCTCCTCAGATCAGAGAGTGTGGACTCCTACAGCTGGATTTATGACTAAAAAGTAATTTTCAGCCAGAAGTTTGGGAACTGCATTTTGGAGTATGTACAGCAGTACACTCCAAAAAAACTTTTGTGAATAGTCCCCTTATGTGTGTCCAGCAGAATGAATTAGTCCTGATTTAATTTGTCAGAGGTTGAGTGCCTGTAAGTTAAATTTGATATGTTTAGTAATTGTTAGATTGTGGTTATTGAACCAGATGTTAAATTCCCTAGAATGACCTGGTTAGGATGGTTTAGCATAATCTTACTCACTACATCCAGTGAAGCATCTTTATATGTCCCATTACCTGGATATGGTCTGTTTATCATGTTTGATCTTGTAGGATCTGATCTATGAGGTTTTCACAACCACAGTGCCACATTCACAAACCTTGTATAAAATCAAAATGCCGAAAAAGTGAATTACTATCGAGAGGGATATATGTGGGGCTTGATTCAGGGCTTATGAGTTATTCACTTTCAGAACTCGGGGCCGATTTACAAGCCCCCTGCGCAACATTTACGCCGCCATTGCATCACTTCTGTGACGCAGCGGCGGCGTAAACCATGCGTCACGTTGCGCCTTATTTACAACGTGACGCATCTAGGGAGATGCATCACGTTGTAAAGCCCTGCGCCACGTGAAAACTGCGTTAGGTTTCTTGTGGGCGTTCCGGCGCAGGGTGGGCGTTCCGTCGCAGAAATGCCTCGTAAAAGTGACGCTGTGAAATCTACAAGATTTCACGGAGTCACTTTTACGTCCATGCTACATCAAAACCCTGCGCCTGCTTGAAGCAGGCGTAAGGAGTGACGCAGCATATTAGGCATAGGGCGCCCCTAAGCATTGCTGGAGCCGCGTCGCACTTGCGACACGACTCCAGCAATGCGTTGCCCTTACGCCACAGGATGCGACTCATGCATCGCCCTATCCTTGCGCCACGGTGTGCCGCATTGTAAATTCGACGCATTTGCGGTGGCGCAGGGAGGGAATTGCGTGTCGCATGTTTTCTGGTGCATCCCTGCTGTTTTGCAGGGATGCGCCAGAACTCGTAAATCTGCCCCTCATGCTCTACTACCAGGAGAATAAGATCAAGAAGCAGACACGAGTCCTACCCTGCCCCGCATGGACCTCAGATAAGAATGAAGCATAATACGAACACGATGAACACATAATACTAAAAACAATAAGCTACAAGTAAGCGACTCGCTGGAGGTAGGAGGGGGGATGGAGTTGGGCCTTGGCCTCTTGAATTGATTGTAAGAATTACTATGGCAGCGGGAATAGTAAAGGACCAATAGCGTAATTTTTACATGTATGTACAAATCCTGCTATTGTCTTTTTGAAAATGCATATAAATCAAATGACGATAAAAAATGTTTAAAAAAAAGAACTCATGATCTACCACCTGCTTCCACCTCAGACAGGAGAGGAGATAAGGAAGAATCTCTCCTTTTCAAGGGAGTGGTATCCCTGCATTGCTGGCCATGTTAAATATTAGGAGATTCTTCCTAACAGCCACACACATCACTGTTTGAAAGGACATGTGCAAAGGATAGCAAAGTCTTATATTCACTTACAGTAGGAGAAGAGAGGTAACAGAGACATTCCTAAAAATGGCAAATTCCAGTTCCTCAGATCTGGCACTATGTGCACCTTATTTAGTGTGTCCTAGTGAAGAATTTGGAGATTCATTGCTTTTTCCATTAGCTCCATTATGGTCTTCTGTAGATTCGACCTAACATGATGGTGATATAGCCACCTTATGTAAGATTGTTCTATGTCTGGCAAAGGTGACTATGTCTGACAAAGGTGACTCCATGATAGACCACAACAGAGATGATAATAGTCTTTCAGTGAAAGTTTAATTTAGTCTCCTTAATCTCATCTACGCTCAGTATGTATGGCAAGCTACTACATGAACTTTTATGGGCATTCCCAGTCCTCACGTTTGATGGTGGAATGTCTGCCATATCATTGGAGATTTATGACATTTCCACCAAATTGTTTCTTCCCTTCAATTTTTGACTGAAATATTTCTTTCCTACGGTGACAACACCCACAGTGAATACAGCGACTTTGATACAACTTTTGCGATGGTGGATGTTGTAAGTCCATCAGAATTGACAATGGGATATCTGGTAACCAAACTCTGAATTAGTCTTCCAGTCTGATGCGGCGGCTCACAACAAACTTTGGAGCCACCACCATCCTAGCTCTGAAGATGCCTAGCACTGTAATATTGTGAGACAGGAGACATCTGTTGTCCCCTATAAGACGTGCAGGTTAACATGCACGGTACTGGATGGAGGCCGGGAACCATTTGTCTAGCGTATGGGGATTGCACTGCAGTTTTTCTACTGTGATCTAGGTCTTTGGAACTAGTCTTAAAATTTGAGAAAGTACCACCAAGGTAGTACTGCTACTACCACAGAAAAAATGCAGAATCGTCTGTGAGAAACAGCTTGGATCAAGCAAGGTAAAAAAATTCACCCAAGCCCAATCACTGTTGTTATATTGTGGCTCATGCGGGGAATTTTCTCGGTGTGTTGCTGCCCTTAAATGGCATTTTTAATAAAATGCACGTTTATGCTGCTTTGGAGCATTTATTGTTACATTCAACCCGTTTGCTATGGAAAATGTATCAATCACACCAAGGACTTTTTTTCTTCATTTGCGTTTTGTGGCATTTTACTTATAATTTGTTTTCTCTTTTGTGTTGATAAGTACTTTTAAGTTCTTTATATCCTTAACTGTTATTTTGTTGCTTTTGTGACTCCCAGGGGTATCTTGCTGTTTAGACAGTGCAAGTCCTTCTCCCCTTCCACCTTCCAAGACGGGAGAGTAACCAGCGTTCCAAACCACTCACTTGGATATGTTGTTCAGATTAATTGTACTTTATATCCCTTTTTAGGTCTCCCCTACGCAGCGTACATGCGCTGCATAGGAGAGACCTTTAGTCATCGGCACAGCTTTGCGGCCAAAAACGTGCACGCGTTCCATTGCCTTCAATGGCACGTGTGGAGATTCACTTGTGGGTGCGAGCGGCTGGCGCCATATGTTATCAATTATCGTGGCACCAGCCGCTCGCTCCCCCAAGTGAATCACGCAGGCCCCCTCCTCTTTCCCCTCCCCCTGCTGCCGCGCGAGGCGCGCATGCGCTTGTGCTTGTTTTTAAATTGCATTGACATACCCGAGCAAGGCCTACTGCTGGTTGACGCTGCTCCCAGGGGCATAATGAAAGTTGAAGGCCCCCCCCCCCCACGCCCATGGCTGCTCCTCAGTCTGGTTGGCACAGTTGCTGCATTTGCCCATTTCCTCTAATCCCTTGATAGCTAGGAAGTGCACTTTCATTGAACCAATGGGTGCATTATGGGAGTTGCAGTCCACTCTTGCTTCAGTTAGATTACACCGATGATTTATCAACCTAATGAGTGTAGACTGACGTGATGCTTAGGTGATGCTTAGGTGATGTTTAGGTGGTGCGCTGATGCAAAATGGTGGTGGCGAGTGATGTTTGGTGCTCAGGTGGTGCCACTATATGGTGTGGTCATGATACTCAAGATAAAATTATGAAATTCTTAGGGAAAACTGAAATAATCTATGAATTTTGTAATGTGGCAAAATCTTTTCAAAAGCTACTTTTAAAAATGTAGGACTTTTTATCCATAAAATGACAGTCAAATAACTTTAGTTTACATGATATTCGTATGAATCAGACATGCAATGTATTTTAAGATCTGTGTAAGTAAACAAACACTATCCATGAAATGAATGATCAACTCGTAAGAGAGTTCGAATAAGGTGTGGCATCAGGGAAAAATAGGCGCACATCATGCTGCCAAAATGGTAGTGACCAAGCAGGCAGTATGGTTAGGTAATTTGCGAGGATTGCCCTTGAAAGATACATGAACCAAATGTGCATAGTTTTATAGGACGAACATAAATCAAACATGTAATCGTGATGTTTGTCAAAGTTAACATACCTACATTTGGAAATATTCATATTCGCTGTTCACGATAAACCAGCCTATCAATCCCATTTATTTACTAAATGTAGTATTAGAACATGGCGATGGAAGGAAGAAAAAAAAAGACATTTTCACTTCTGAAGTAAAAATCTACGATGACATCCATACAAGATGACACCTTGTTCAATGCTTAAATTCGGCGTTGTACACTGCCATGCTGGATTGAGATGCATCATACCGTGAAACAGAAATAAAGTGGTGAAACAAGCTAAACACCAGAGAGAAGAGTTACTGTGTGTGTAAGAACAACAAAAATTAAGGTAATCTTTCTTTCCTTTTCCTCTCTCTCAATATATGTGATAACAGTCAACATAAGCAACTGTATGGAACAATCTCAACCTTTGCAGTTGGCAAGCTCTCTTATGGTGCTGAATATATCACATAGTTAGAAACCATAAAACAAGCATTGGCATAGACAATAGGTCTCGCCTTTGTGACCTTATATGTGATTAGCCATGCAACAGTTGATGTTGTTGCACCAAGGATATTGTGCTGCATAACTAAATACTTATAAGGTCCCAAAAGCAAGACCTATTGGCTATGCCAATGCTTGTTATCTTTACTGGCTTCCTTAACCTTTACTGGAAATCTGTTCTGTATCCTACCCGTCCTATAAAATACATCTCTCATTGTATCAGAATAAAAGCAGTGTCATTTATATTATGACCACCCCTCTGTACTAAACTGTGCTTGCATTCACTCTTCCTACTGTCTCAATAGGCTGTATTTAGAAAAAGCAAATGTTAGGATTCCATCTGTTCCATATAAGATACATGAGTACCAGGCATCATCTCAGGCCCTGCTGCAAGGACTCCCAGTGACCTGAGGACTTCCCTTTTGGCTCCAAGGTCTGTTATCTGGAGGCCTTTGTAGTTGTACAAAGCTTAGGAACGCCCTATAAATACGTCTTGAGATGCAAAAAAAACATTCACAACAACATTTCCATTTTTTCTCTTTCCGATCTTCACCAATTTATTTATTCGTTTTACTACATATATCATGTTCAATGTATTCATTTTGTATTTTTTTATTTATTCTAGAGTGGGTGAGTGGAGAAAGCCACTAAGCCTTGAGATACGGTCCATTAAGCCGGGCTGCAGAGAATGGGTTACAGAAAACCCTCCCTCGCCCACAGATCATCACTGCAGTTCAGGCGAGAGATACAAAAGCAATATGTCACTGACCACCCTCCCTGCCTACTATCACCCAGCTCTCATGTGGCAGCTGTAGTGACCAGGGTCAGGGGCACTAGGACCCTGCACCCGAATGCTGGGAGGGGACAGGAACCCGACACCACTTCCGGTCAGGGAGTGGGGAGGGCATTCCTGGACAGCGAGGGCACAAGCAAGGACGTGCATTTAAGCGCAGCAGCGAGACACCAGAATAAAGAACATACTGTAAGAACACTTACCTGTAACTGCGTGACTCTGTGGACACGACAACTGGCGACAAAGGTTTGGGATCAGGATTCACCACGAGAAGCCCGTGACCCGCCTACGTAATCCAAACGGAGCCAGGAGCCCACCCTGGTCCGCTGACCACTGAGAAGTAGAATCGCGACATCTGGAGTTCACCCGACTACAGAAGACGAAACCAGGAGCCTACCCTGGTCCATCGGGCCTCAGGAAAGAAGACGCAAAATCTGGAGCCCACTCCAATCGCGAGCAAAGCGTAGCCAGGAGCCCACCCTGGTCCGCGTACAAGGGCCTGCAGGGACATCGGAAGCACACCCCTGCCGTATCAAGAGTAGTGAGGTGAAGGGAAAACAAAAAGGCACCCGACCGTGAAGAAAGCTGCCTGCTGACTGAAAGAGAGCCCGAGCTTCCCACGTGTAGATTTTGAGCTGAAATCTTGCGAGAGTTTGGCGGCCATCTTGGAGTCAGGCGGGACAGCCAATGAAATGCTAAAGAAGACCCAGCGGACATCTTAAAGTCAGACCATACAGCTAATAGCAAATCTCACCCATACAGAAGTTCTGGCAGCCATTTTAGAGTCAGGCAAAGCAGCCAATGAAAGGCTAGAGAAGGCACGGCGGGCATTTTAAAGTCAGGCAATACCTAAAATACATAGAAAAGAAGAGAGGGTGGAAATAAAAAAGAAATTGCAACACAAAGAGTAACAAAATACAACAAAAGAAGATGGACATACTAAGAAAGGAGCGAATAACAACAAAATGACTGATGCAAGTGACAAGAATAGTGAGCAGGCAATATTTCGCAGACCACTACCATTCAGCATATCGGAACAATAGACAGGCATCAGGTGGGAAAGATGGATTAGGCAATTCGAAAGATACGTACGCGCCACCGATATCGCAGAAGCAAAACACGTGGATCTATTTCTAAATTTCGTCGGGGATGAAGTGGAAGACCTGCTAATAACATTTCCCGCAGAGGAAAGAGCAACATACAAGGGACTGATAAAGTGCCTCAATGACAAATTTGACCCACAAGGAAACATAGACTTCGAAAGGTACACCTTCAACACAGCATGTCAACGAGCAGAGGAGTCCCTCGACAACTTTGCAACAAGACTACGAAAACTGGTCACATATTGCGAGTTTGACAAGTTCGACAACGAACAAGCAATAAGACTGCGCATCATTGAAGGCTGTCAGTCAGTGGAGTTCCGCGCACTAATTCTGAAAGAGCCGTCCTCTCTAGAAAAAATACTGACAATTGCTTGAGCGGAAGTCATAGCAACAACACATGCAAGACAGATGGAACTAGGGAAAGAAGGAAGAGCGGAGCAAGCGAACTGTTTAACTGGAAATGGCAAAAGGAGAGACGCTACACCGCCACCACCAAGAAGAAAGCATGAAAAAATGTGCTATCGGTGCAGACTCGAGTTTCCACATGTCGGCGCGTGCCCGGCAATGGCCCACAAATGCAGGAAGTGCAACAGAGAAAACCATTTTGCAAGCGCCTGCATGAGTGATCAATTTAAAAGTGAGCGAGGATGACCGGCAAGACCACGGACGGTGCCAAGCAAGTACGTAAGACACATGGAAACAACGAATCGCAGTTCCTCAGCTGAATCAGAAGGAGCAGGCGCGCCAGAAGTGGTGGAACGGCTATATCTGATGTCATATGCCCCAGTGGAAGATTGAATGACAGAACACATCAATGCCGTAGAGAAACATCAGATCAAGAAAACAGCGACAGTGGACATTGAAGTAGGAAGACACAATACACATTTTGTGTTAGACAGTGGGGCTACATGCAACATCATGTGCATGTCGGAGTATGAGAAGATGAAAGTGAAGCTGCCACTATCACCGTCCACTGTTGATGTATTCACCTGGGGCTCGAGGAAATCAGTAGTAAACATGGGGAAGTTTACAGAGGCATTGACTTACAAAGAAAGATCAAGCACCGAGGAAATCCATGAACTACGGGGAGACCTTCCAGCACCCCGTCTGCTAAGTCTCCTAGCAATGACATACAGCATGTCAGAAAGACAGAACATCCTGCGAGAACATCCGGCCATACTACAAGGGCTAGGAAAACTAAAAGAAAGACAAATAACACTGCATATCAATGAGGCGATAAAACCTGTGGCTCAACATCACCGATGAGTGCCCATACATTTGCAACCACAGGTGGAGGAAGAAATACAATGCCTGCTGACCCAGGACATTATGGAGCCCCCTGGGTGTCACCAATAGTCGCAGAACTAAAAAAAAACACCTCAAAGATTTGCATATGTGTGGACATGAGAGTACCTAACACAGCAATTGAGAGGGAAAGACACCCTGGACCTCACCTAAATGACATGATTAGTTGTCTCACGGGCACATGCTGATTTTTTAAACTAGACCTGTGCAAAGGTATCATCAGTTGGAGCTCGACCCGCAATCATGGTACATCACCACGTTCTCAACGCACCTGGGACTGTTTCGATACAAACGACTTCGTTTTGGCATATCATCGGCAGCGGAGATATTTCAAGAAAACATATGGCAAGTAATAAGGCCGGTGAAAAACTTTTGAACTACAGTGATGACATCCTGGTATTCGGTCGTTCAGACGACGAACACGACAAGGCTTTACATGAGGTCTGCAGGCAGCTGGAACAAGCAGGACTAACTCTAAATGAAGACAAGTGCGAACTGGGGAGGAATGAACGGGTATTTTTCAGGCACATCTTCTCAAAGAATGGAATGAGGCCAGACCCCAGCAAGGTGGGAACACTGGAAAAGGCAAGTCCTCCAACAGATGTAGCAGAGGTGAGGTCATTTCTGGGTCTTGCCAGCTACTGTGCTCGTTGCATAAAAGACTTTGCCACAGTGAGCACACCGCTGAAAGACCTAACAAAGCAGGGTAAAAAATTCATCTGGACACAGGAATGCAATCGGGCATTTGAGGCCATCATACATGCCGTGATGGTGGTGGATCATCTTGCATACTTTGACCCAATGCTATGCACAGAGCTAACAGTGGACGCCAGCCCGGTAGGGTTGGGAGCAATCTTAGCACAACACATGCCAGGTAGGGATTCGCCCAGAAAAATTGTCTCCTATGCCAGCAAAAGCTTGTCTGACATAGAAAGGGCATACTCCCAGCCAGAAAAGGAAAGCCTAGCAGTGGTATGGGCATGTGAACACTACCACATGTTAATCTACGGGAAACCATTTACCATCATAACAGACCATCAGGCCCTAGTGACAATATACAGCAATTTGAACGCAAAGATACCGCCCCCATTGAGTGATGGGGTATAAGACTGATGGACTATGACTTCAAGATCTTGCACAAGCCAGGGAAGAGACACAACCAAGATGATTACATGTCACAGCACCCCTTACAACAGGCAAAAGAAAGCGCATCAATGGCCGAGGGATACCTCAATTTTGTGCAAAGACAGAACACCCCTGCACCAATAACACTGGCAAAGCTAGAGCAAGAAACAGCACGGGACGCAACAATGCAAGCAGTAAAAATGACGACACAGCATCAAAGATGGAGACACATCAACAACAACAGCGCCATGGGAGATGGAGTTGACAAGGAAGAAATGCTGGCATTCAAAAAGATACATGAAGAACTATCAGAGACTGAAAAAGGAATCATAATGAGGAGAACAAGGATAGTCATGCCAAATGCACTACGCCGGCAGACTGTAAACTTGGCACATGAATCCCACAGAGGAATGGTAGCAACAAAAAAGATGCTCCGGGAGAAAGTATGGTTCCCTGGTCTAGATAGACTGGTGGAGAACACCATCATAAATTGTATCACACGCCCAAATAACAGGACGACCAGAAAGCCCGAACAGCTACAGATGTCAGAGCTTCCAGAGGCAGTGTGGACAACATTGGCAGCAGACTTCAATGGGCCATTGGACACGGGCAATTACTTGCTTGTGGTCATTGACAAATACTCCAGATTCCCAATAGTGCGACATATCTCGTCAACATCAGCGACCGCGACGTTGCCAATCCTGGATGACATATTTGCAGCCGGGGGTTCCCCACAGACCTTAAAGACAGACAATGGTCCTCCCTTCTCAGGGGAGGAATTTCACAAGTTCATGGACTACCTAGGCATTCACCACCGGAAAATAATGCCTCTGTGGCCACAAGCGAATGGCATGGTGGAGAGGTTCATGGGGAACATAAAGAAGGCAGTCCAAAGAGCAAAGCTAGCGCAGATCTCCATAGGACAAGCGCTCTGTCAAATACTAAGAGACTATCGAAACACCCCCCACAGCTCCACGGGACAATGCCCAGCTGAACTAGTGCTGGGAAGGACAAGTAGAACGAGACTAGCACAACTAGAAGCAAAAGCGCCAATTGAGCACAGCAGCATTACTGTCAGAGACCAGGAGGTGAAAGAAAAGATTAAAGCATATGCAGACGCTAGGAGACATGCCACTCCATTGCATCTTAAGCAAGGGGACTCAGTGGTGGTGCGTCATCGGCAAGTGAGAAAATCAGACAGTCCATTTCCAGGGGAACCGCTAATGATAACTAACGTTAAGGGGTCAATGATTACAGCTGCGTCTGGCCCCTACCGGATCACCAGGAATAATTCTCACTTCAAGGGTCTAAAGAACATGGATGAAAACGGAGAGGACACAGCAGCAGAGGAGAGTGACACACATGAAAGAGAAGAAGTTATGGACAAGAACAGAAGAAGGACATGCAACGGTGAGAGACCAGAAGAAGGATCACAGAAGAGAACAGAAGGAACATGTCCAAAAAGAGTGAGCTAAATGCCAACAAGACTGATATAAGAAATGTAATGATGGAGATAAGGATAATGATGACTCTCTCTCTCTCTCTCTCTCCTCTCATCATTTTCTTTCGACAAAGGGGGGAGATGTAGTGACCAGGGTCAGGGGCACTAGGACCCTGCACCTGAAGGCTGGAGGGGACAGGAACTCAGGGAGTGGATAGGGCATTCCTAGACAGCGAGGGCACGAGCAGGGACGTGCATGTAAGAGCAGCAGCGAGACACCAGAATAAAGAACATACTGTAAGAACACTTACCTGTCTCTGCATGACTCTGTGGGCACGTCTGCAGCAAAGAGCAGAAGAGGGCTCGAGGCTATGGCGGTGGAAGAGAAGAAGTGCTAGAGACTGCGCACCTGGGGCATCTCCATGGACAGTTGGCAGTGGTTCGAGGGGACAGCCAGCACCCTTGATGCCACTGTAATTTCTTTGCTCTATGAGCGGGGCCAATTACTGGCCCCTGGAAATCTCTCCTGATGCCTGAAATCCGCATCACTGACAATTGTCCAACCAATGTTTACCGCTGAACGCCGACCACCAAAAAGACCCTGCCCTACCTGTTGACCCCTTATAAGACCCTGTGGCAGTGGCATCGTGAACCCCCCCCCCCCCGTTTTAGCCACTTAAGAGTTTGGTAGTCACTGCAACCCATGACCTTGTTTGTAAGCTGGGGCCTGCTCCAGGTCTCTGCATGGCTTCCCACTCTTCTGTCTCCCCTCTGCAGAGAATGGCTGCAAAGTAAGCCAAGTTCAATGAAGGAGACAGAAATGAGGAAAACATCCAAAAAGGGCAGGCAGCAGCAAATAGAGCTATGTGGAAGAGAAAGGTAAGAAATAAAACAATATGAGGAAAGAAAATGGAAAAAGAAGGGCAACGGAAGAAAGGGTCAAATGTGAGAGGTAGAAAATAAGGAAGAAGAAACGTAAAAGGAAAAGTGGAAGGGATGTAGGGTGAAAAGAACAAATGAAGAAAGGCGGGTGCCAGGCTGAATGACAGAAAGGATGAAAGAAAGGGTAGATTGAAGTGTAAGGATCAGTTGAAAGCCTGGATAAAAGGGTGTATTAATAGGTGCAAGGAAAGATTTACAGAAAGGTGAAAGGATGAATGCATAGAACAGTGAAAGGATGGATTATCAACGTGTGAATGAAATGATCAATTAAATCAATCAATGAAATGATTGCATGAATGGATGGATGGAAAGGTGAGCGGATT
The DNA here is from genome assembly GCF_964204655.1 of Triturus cristatus. Lineage (NCBI taxonomy): Eukaryota > Metazoa > Chordata > Amphibia > Caudata > Salamandridae > Triturus > Triturus cristatus. The sequence continues at coordinate 377,712,263 of NC_140581.1, read as the reverse complement.
GATGGAAAGGTGAAAGGATAAAAAAGGTGAAAGGATGAATGGATGGAACAGTGAAAGGATGGATTATCAACGTGTGAATGAAATGATCAATTAAATCAATCAATGAAATGATTGCATGAATGGTTGGATGGAAAGGTGAGCGGATTGATGGAAAGGTGAAAGGATCAAAAAGGTGAAAGGATGAATGGATGGAACAGTGAAAGGATGGATGATCTACATGTGAGCTAAATGATAACAGGATGGATGGATAGAAAGGGGAAAGGATGTATGGGTGAACGGATGAATGGAAAGGTGAGAGAAAAGATAGGTGAAAGGATGGAATGGTGAAAAGATTCGAGAAAGGAAGGGTGGATGAAAGGGTGAAGGGAACCAGTCTAGGAATTCTGGGCTTACTTGAATTGCTTATTCGGTGTCATCAGAAGTTTAGTTCAAAGGTGGGGGCATTTTAATTTTCTGGCTACTCCCTTGCCTTGTGGCCTCATCTGCCTACTTCTGATGTTTTGAGGCAATAAACAGAGAGGGATCCCACTGTACCTATGGTAACTCTCTTAGGACACACTGCCATCCTAGCTAGCAGGGATGCAACACTAAGATGCTGTCTGTCCCCTTTATCTTGCTCGCAGGTGATGTGGCCAGCAACATTCTATGCTGGACCTCCCATTATGACTAAAATCATTCAATGGGCCACTGTGATTTGCATTTTCCTGGTACCATGTGAAAAAACAGACTCAAAGGCATAGATACATGATTATTCCTTTCTCAAAATGTTGGTCATTTTTAGATGTCAAATCTACACAAACCTAATGTATTTCTATTGTAAGACTAGGTTAACTTATTATTCTAAGTCCAGTCATTGGTAAATTCATATGGAGATATTCATCAGTGGTAGATATTGTAGCTCTAACAATTTGTATTAGCAGTTCATGATATTCAGTCTGTGTTTCACATACTGACAAACGTCTCGGCTGCTGGCCCTGATTTCTTACTGGCATTTCAGTCACTGTTCCATTTTGGTCTGACAGAGACAGCTGCAGCTGTCAGTCAGATCCTAGGAAATCAAAACATGGCCATACGCACAGAGAGAAGCAACCGATCAGCTATACTCATCCATTGCTAGTGTCTTGTAGTTATGAAGGTTTTTTCTCCTCTATGTGGGAGGATGAAGGAGTCTGTATTCAGTATTCAGGATTGCAACAGATGGGGTGGATGTTTGTGGCATAGTCCACACCAGGCTGAGGTCTTTCTTGTTCAGCCTCCTGCTTGGCATGATGCACCCCAATAACACTGAGCAGCTCTGCACTTGCAAAAATATTCGTGGTGCTCATGGCAACTGGCAAACCTTAAAGCCGTCACTAGTCTTGAATGTGACAGCCATTTTGGAACCATACTGTCATGTGTACTGCATCTCCTTTAATGTGTTGAAAGTGAAAACAATTATTATATAGCTAACCTTTCATGAGAAAACAGAAAGTGGCCAGAAAACAAGCACAACTTCAATTTGAGAGACATGCAGCATCCATAGTGAAAGTCCAAGCAAACACAATGGTGTGTGTTTGTTTGTGTGTACATATGTGTGTGAGTGTCTCTGTTGGTGCGTGTGTGCATCTGTCTCAGTGTCTACATACGTATAAATGTTACCAATAATAAAAGGGAGGAAGAGAGAAGATCAGTTGGAATCCCCTAACTTCCCTGAAATTACTATATGTAAATCAAAACAAGGGGTCCCCTATGAGTCCAGTTGGTCTAGACAGTAGCGGCTCATGAGTGATTCTTACTAAAAGAACTCTCACCCTTCAGGAAAGTCTGAAGAGTTTCCATATTAAGTTTTCATATTAGGTATGATGTGCAAGTAGGGGTAATTCTCCACTTGTTTGACTTAGAAAGTATTACGCAATCCATAGGGATCATTCAAATACGTGTCCTGACGAAAGCCTCGGTATCTTCTAGGAAGGCTGAAACATGTAGACCGGGAGGAAGGATATTTGGGTAATTAAACCCCACAAAGTGTCTACAGTTAATTTTAGTACTGCCAAGGCAATATTCTGATAATAAAGTTTGTTGCAGGTATGACTCAGACAACCTTTCAACCATGTACTACTAGGATACTGTGAAATATCTAGAAGTGCGCCCTGAAAAAGATCAGGTTGAAGCCGGCGGTGGAAGTATTAGACTCCATTGTGAAAAGTCTATGATGAAGCATGCCTTCAGGTTTTCCTGAAGGGTGATAGTTTTATAGTAAAAATCGCTCACGTGCCGGTGCAGTAAGCACAGTTTCAGCAGTTTTCCCACCCAGATGGACTTGACTTGCAGTGGAACCTTTGATTTGATTTATAAATGTTACCAATGTCTTCTCCCAGTAAAGGCATCTCTGTCTGCAATGTGACCTTGCTTCTCTGTGCCTCAGCCTGAGTGCGATGCTGTGCTCCTGCCATCTTGGACAGCACAGTGCAAATGTGGTGGGGCAGTGCTGTCACAAGGTCCAGTTATTATTGGAAGGAGGGGGAAGGGGAAAACCCACTGTGTGCCAGAGCCCTCGCTAGTCTACTGTGTAGCCAACTATGACTGTAACTGTCTCAGCTTAGAAGGTCTGCTCCCAGCTCATGCAATGCTACACTGAACTGCCATACATGACACCATCACCCAGCACAGCAGCACCTCAGCATGAACTGCACACAAAATGAAACTGCTAGGCGTGCGTGAGAGGTGTAGCCCACTGGGAATAGGGTAAGCAGAAGAAACTGCACACAAAATGAAACTGCCAGGTGTACATGAGAGGAGCAGCCAACTGGGAAGGGAGCAAGCAGCAGAAACTGCACACAAAACGAAAACACCAAGTGTGCATGAGAGGAGCGGCCCACTGGGAAGAAAGCAAGCAGCAGGAACTGCATACAAAACGAAACCACCAAGTGTGCATGAGAGGAGCGGCCCACTGGGAAGGGAGCAAGCAGCAGAAACTGCACACAAAACGAAACTGGCAGGTGTGCATGAGAGGAGCAGCCAACTGGGAAGGGAGCAAGCAGCAGAAACTGCACACAAAACGAAAACACCAAGTGTGCATGAGAGGAGCGGCCCACTGGGAAGAAAGCAAGCAGCAGAAACTGCACACAAAACGAAACCACCAAGTGTGCATGAGAGGAGCGGCCCACTGGGAAGGATGCAAGCAGCAGGACCTGCATACAAAACGAAACCACCAAGTGTGCATGAGAGGAGCGGCCCACTGGGAAGGAAGCAAGCAGCAGGAACTGCATACAAAACGAAACCGCCAAGTGTGCATGAGAGGAGCGGCCCACTGGGAAGAAAGCAAGCAGCAGGACCTGCATACAAAACGAAACCGCCAAGTGTGCATGAGAGGAGCGGCCCACTGGGAAGAAAGCAAGCAGCAGGAACTGCATACAAAACGAAACCGCCAGGTGTGCATGAGAGGAGCAGCCCACTGGGAAGGGAGCAAGCAGAAGGAACTGCACACAAAATGGAATCCACCGGGTGTGCATGAGAGCAGTGGCACAGTAGGACAGGGCAAGCAGCAGGAGCTGCACGCAAAAGGAAACCCTTGGACATGCATGAGAGGAGCAACAGAGTAGGTAGGAGGCATGGAGCAGAAACCTATGGACATGCATGAAGAGCAGTCCGGCTGGAGCAGAAATGGACAGTAGGTAAAGTATGACAGACCTGAAGGGTGCTGAGAAGTACGAACAGTGTCTACACAGAAGAAGAAAAGGACAGTGTAGAAGCATAACAGACTCGCCAAGAGATGAGAATTGATTGTGAATAGTAGCCTCATGAGATAAGGGATGGACAGAGAGTGCAAAAAGTAAACATGGTAAAAGAGCTATGGTCCAAGGGAGGGAAAAAACCTCCTACAGACTGAAAAGCAACAGATCAAATGCCCAAGAAAGAAAATTATTAACACAGCCATCAAATGAGAAAGAAGAATGTGGATTCAGAAGTATGTAATACAATGATGCAAAATATCCTTCGTAGACATACATGCCCGTTGATGCCCTGAGCCCGCGGGCATTTTCAAATGCTGGTGTTACATTGAAGACTCCCCGTCTCTTCAGCAATAGGAATTTACTGGTTATCATTGACATAGGAATGCTTTTCTCCCACGTCTCATCCTTCGTGTCAGCCATCGATATACATAAAAGATTCTGCCTTATCGATTGCCTTTCCCTCACTGATTGGATATCCACCTAAACCTTACTAATTGGTTTGTCATCATATTGACAAGTTATCCCTCCTCCTGTAACTGTTGGCTGCATTCCTTGATCCCTTTCGGAAGTATATTTAGACAGACCTGATTGTGATGATGGTCGTGGCATTATTTTTCAATGTGGTTTTCCTGATGAAGGCTCCATGATCACCGAATACGCGTAGATATATTGAAGAACCATCATTGCATGATTTTATAAGCAACTATTTTTGTCTTATTTCGCAAAAATGTTATTGTCTTCATATTTCTTATGTATTGTTTGTACACATTGTGATGCCATATTGCTTTGTGTGATTATTCTGATCTCTCCTTGTTAAATAATCTCAAGGTAGCTATATGTGACATCACCTACATATATTCTAGATATGAAATTGTGTTGTATTGTCTTGTCATCTTTTGTACAACTCCTGTCTATTATATAGAACTTCACGAATTTATGAGCTCTGTAGCCATTTTAACAATAGTTTTGTTGTAATAAAACACAGTTTTATAATTAACAGTGGTACATTGAGTCTATTGAGTCTATTGCGATTACCATAGATTCATGGTCAGATATTTCCTTAAGACCAATTGGTTGCCAGGGGATTCTTTATATGAACGATAAAACAATGATGCCTTCAATGGAAAGAAACAACTGTCCATAGCGAGACTGCAAAAGTCAGACGAACATGGCTGGCCTATCAATTCCATTTGAGAAGCATGTCTAGAGCCACACAAGTACACATCTAGTGTCCTTCCAATAGACAATGCCTTTACGATGTATGAGGTTTCTCTGTGAGATTTTGACAGCTACAAATCAAGCCTCACAAGACTTAAGTGTAATCACACTGTAAACAGTAGCGGCTCGTCCCCTGCCAAAGAGGCGAGTCGGGCCTGGCCCGGCCCGAGGAGGGGAGAGGGAGGTGGGGGATGGGGGGGGTCTGGGGATAAAAAAAGAATAAAACTTAACCTTCACGTCGCCGTCTCTCGCCGCATCGCTCTGCTCCTGGTTCTGGGCACTGGCTACCAGATTGCACTGGGGCAATCCTGACGCTGCAGGAAAGCAGCTTCATGATTGGCCTGAATGTCTGCAACTTGTGCTCCCAGGCAGACTGGGAGCCTGTGCCTGCTCTCTCCAGCTCTAGCAACGCGGCTGGAGAGAGCTTCACTGCGCATGAGGTGTTTGGCCGGCTTGAGATGACTGGCCAAACACCTCATTCTCAGTGAAGGGGATGCCCACCACTCCCCCACCAGCAGCCGATCCCTGGACCCGCCCCCAAGACTCGTCAGAGTCCTGGGGGTGGGTCCAGGGGATTAAAATAAAAGGACAATAAAACAGGTTTAAAACTTGTTTTATTATCGTTGTATTTGCTGGGGTTGGGGTGGGGGGTGATCCTCCGCTCCAATGGAGCAGCCGCCGCTGACTGTAGAATAAGTGAGAGTGAGATACACAAAAGTTGGACTTGGCCCTTTCTGCACGCTCATCCCCAGACTTTTTGCCTTCCTCCTCACATTTTCGTTTTTGTTGAATTCATTTTTGTTGGCCTTGGGACTACTGGTACTTTAACACAGCTAACCAGTCGTAAAATGCTTGTGATCTCTCCTCTAAATAGAGTAACATTGGCTTATACCCAATTGGCATATTTAGCTTACTCATAAGTTCCTGGTAAAATAGCAATAAATGCCAGGAGTTGGACTGCAAAAAGAACAATTGATGGACAGAATGCAGAACAATGTCGTACATTCACCCCAGTACAGAGATCTGGGCCTATAATCCATTGTGTTTTGCTCCCCATGCTACTCCAGTTTGAAACCAGCCATATGGAGATCAGTCTTGACCCTGCACCCAATGGGAACAGTCCAGCTCGAACTGCCAGTCCAGGTCCTCCCTGGACTGGAAACAAGCATCCTAGGACCGGTTTCGGGGTTCCACCTCTCATCAGCCAGGATAGTGTGACTACAGTGGCATGGAGAGCACAGGACCCATGTCTGGGCACACCCGTCCCACTCAGGGTGACAAATGCAAAAAGAACAATTAATGGACAGAATGCAGAACAATGTCATACATACATCCCAGTACAGAGATTTGGGTCTAAATCCATCGATTTTTTGCTCCCCATGCCATTCCAGTTTGAACCCAGCCATATGCAAATCAGTCTTGACCCTGCGTCCAATGGGAACAGTCCAGTCCGAACTGCCAGGCTAGGTCCTCCCTGGACTTGAAACAAGCATCCTAGGACCAGTTTCAGGGTTTCATTCTTCATCAGTCAAGACAGTGTGACTCCAGTGGCATGGACAGCATGGGACCCACGTCTGGGCATACCCGTCCCACTAAGGGTGACAAATGCAAAAGAACAATTTACGGACAGAATGCAGAACAATGTCATATATTTACCCCAGGTACAGAGATCTGGGCCTAAATCCATCGTTTTTTTGCTCCCATTGCCGTTACAGTTCAAACCCAGCCATGTGCAGATCAGTCTTGATCCTGCGCCCAATGGTAACAGTCCAGCCCGAACTGCCAGGCCAGGTCTACAGCATTGATTGTGCCACCCAGTGTGAGTGTGCAGTTTTAAACTGCCATTTCGACCTGGCAAAATAAACCTTTTTCCAGGCTCAGAACCTCCTTTTTAATACATATAAGCCACCCCTAGGGTAAGCCATGGACAGCCCATAGGACAGGAAGCAATGTATTTAAAAAGTAGGACATGTACTTTTAAGTTTTACATTTTTACTAACTTATGTTGGAACACATTGCTCATCATTTAAAACCTCAAAGGGGCAAAAAAGATGAAGGGATGAAATCCTCCTCTGATTGCTAAAGGACATACCAGGCAAACCACGTTATCATTTTAAAGGAGATTGATGGCCACATTTATCACCTTGCTGCACTGAGTTACAGGAAAGGGCAGGAATGCATCATATGTATCACAATACGGTGCATTCCTGTCTTTTCCCAGTCCTGGGGCATAATGTTCTGCCCAGTGTCAACGCAGGCAGTCTTGCACCATGGTGCAAGGGGGACTGCATTGCAAGCACTATTGTTTTTGTGTAGGGAGGGACACCTTCCTGAGCAAAAACACTCCCCTGAGGCATTACGCAGCACACATAGAAAGAGGAATACACTAGGAGAAATAAACATATTTCTCCTTGTTATGCCTACCCTGGGAAGTTGTAGAATTTTGACAAATTCCCAGGTCTACCACTAATGGTAAACATGGGAATGCGTTACAATCCATGGATGTTTCGTGGGAATACCCACACACCACCCACGGAACGTCTCCCGGCGGAAGAGTAACGCAACGCAGTGATTTGTGCAAATTGCTGCGTTGCTCTCGATTTATCAAGCCACTCAGTGCCACGCAAAGGGGCCTAGTGTGGATAGATAAATCGCATCTTAGGGGTTGCATTGCTTTTGCACCACGTCGTGTGGTACAAAAGCGAAACCACCCCATGATAAGTATGACCATAGGTACTTCAACAAAATTATTGCAGTTTTGCCACTGTGACACATCAGTTTTACCTATTTTCAGTAATTTCTCTATATGTTGGGATAGCAAATACCTTACAGTGCCCTTTATGGTTCTTTCCACATTTAAGCAACTTATTTGTCCGTAGAAATGTGTCCATGTCCTTTTATATAAAGCCTTATTTAACGTTTCTCACTTTTCCTTTACAAGGCTACTGCAAAATACTTATTCCTCCACTGATAAATAGATTAGATCAACTTGTTCACATTGGGCCTGATACACAAACTTCTGTTTGATGTATGTAAAGTAGTACTACAACAGTACTGATGACTTGCAGCAGAGTCCCTTCACTACATGTTTTCCAGTTACTCCTCAGCTGGAATTCTGGCCCTGATCCACAGGACCAGAGATATCTAAAGACCTGCAGATGCTGTGGGCAGCTGCTGTTCCTTGGCCCCACCCGCCCTCATGCTTCAGCTGAGAGGAGCAGAAAAAGCTCACCCAGTTGAAGTGAAAGAATCTCATTCCTACCACTGCTCCCCATGCTCAGACTCCCTCCCCCACCCCCCACAGCTGAGAAAAATTTTCTTGATAGCATTTATCACCTGCTCCAAGCAGGTATTACACATTTGAGGATCTGATCCAGTTATTTCCTCTTAAAAGGGAAAAAATGCTCAATTGGACCTGGTATTACCAGGTCTGGCTGTTATTCCCCATTCTGAGCTGAAAAACGTTTAATCCCCGTTACCGCTTGGAGAGATTCCGGCCTGTATCTTTTAAGCTGTCCCCATATCTTGTGTGAAAATATTGTGAAACCCAGAATGAGGCCCAAAATGCTATTCAAAAACCTACAAGCAGAGATCTTTGCCTCTGCCTCTTCTGTCATTTCTGTGTGGAGGGATTTGCACATGTGGGTATACAAGGTGAAGTGGCTGGAAACTGGGGGACACTGACTACTAAATGGAAGGTGTTAGGGAAATTTAAGAAGGGATTTGGGAGAGCCATGCTAATACAAAACACACACCACAAAACAGTAAAACAATTCCAGTACACAAAATACACTTATTTAGTGACTGCAGTCCTGAAGGTGTGCTAACAGGTGTCAATGTAACCCAGCCCAGCCTTGGAGTAAGCCAAGCCCCACACATGGACAACCATTGGTACTCCCATACAAGTGGAAGTGGGAAATTTAAAATAGCACCCCACAAGAACTAATGTTAAATGTATTAAATGAATCCTAAATTCAAAATTATATGTACACTTATTTGAAGGATAGAACTTGATATATAATTATTGTATTTTATGTAATAATAAATTCAATTTAAAAATACAATTTTGTTAAATGTTTAAACATATTAAGAAATAAAATAAATATGAAATAAGAAATTAATATGTTTTAAAATTAATTACGTACCTTTTAAGCAAGTGTACTAAATACTAAATAAAAACAAAATGTTGGCGAGGTTTAGGCATTTAAAAATATATTGTTACAAAATTAATGTTCATAAATTTTATATAGATATTTAAATTATTTTATAATTTAATACATGTTTAATTTGAGAAGTAGATGAACTGTGAACCTATATTATTTTCAGGTTAAAAACAAATGTTTTAAATTATTTTGTTATTAAATATTTGTACTCATTTTTTTAAGTAATAAACTGGAAGACTCTGGTCTGGTGTCAGGCATGTCTGCCAACTAAATGGAATGTGAAATATGCGGGTAAAGTAACTTGTAGTGACAGTAGAACAGTAGAAGCCTCCATCCCCTCATTTGAGGGTGTGGAGACAAGTCTCCATCTGGGTGTATATCTCCACTTGGAAATGGTGAATAGTATAAAAGTGGGAGTTACACCTCGGTGTAGCAGTAAATATACACATGAAAAAATATATAAGATCATATTTACCTTTATAAATCAGACCATAGTTTTACATTGCTATGTACCTTCAGGGTAATTGCACCCTTTTCGACCTTCCTGTCAGCACCTTTGTACTGTGAGACAAAGAGGCAATGACGTTTTTTTCTTGTTGTTGGTCTTCCTCCAGCTTCCCTTTCTTCGCCGCACCAAATAATCACAGGTGTGGTAAAACCTAAAAACAGTAATCTTATTTAGGTGAGAAATTGGAGTTTATCTTATTTAGGTGAGAAATGGTAGGTTATGCCTGTAAGGGGCTTACTGTTTCACTTGTGATTGGGCCCATAATGTTTAATAAACTGTGTGTTTGAGACACAGTGTTCACATTAAAATGCAAAACCATGGGGCCTATTTAGAGTTAGGCAGATGCAGGACAGATGTGGGCAGGTGATGCTGAGGGCAAGCACACGGACAACGGAAGGTGGGCAGGAGGTGCTGGGGGCAAGCACAAAGACATTGGAGGGTGTGCTGGGGCACACACATGGACAACAGAGGGTGGGCAGGAGGAGCTGGGGAAGGACATGGACAATGGAGAGGGGCCGGGAGAGGCTGGTGGCAACCACGTGGACATCAGTGTGGTTGGGAGGGGCAGGGGAAGGTGCACATAGAGAGGAGGTTTGGAAGGAGGGGCTGGGGCAAGCACACAAATGATGGAGGATGGGTGGGAGGGTTTACTGGTGGAAGCACACAGACAATGGAGGGGGCGGTAAGGGCTGGGGACGCACACAGACAAGGGTAGGCAGGAGGGACTGGAGAAACAAACAGATAAGCACCGGGACAATGGGGAGTTGGGTGAGGGGCTGGGGCAAGCATATGGACACTGGAGGGTAGAGAGAGGTACTTGGGGGCATATTATCAAGCCAGGCGATATATGGAATTCCAATTGAAGCTCAGGTTAGATGTCCTTCACATCTAACATGGGCTTCAATTGGAATTCCATAGAGCATATTATCAAGCCCATTATCGCCGTTTTAGCGGCAGTTTTCTGCCGCTAAAGCGGCGATAATGTTATCGCCTGGCTTGATAATATGCCCCTGAGTGAGGAGCATGAATGAAGGGAAATTACACGAGGGAGACAAGTGAAAACACATGCACTCTCGTAGAGCATTTAAAGAAAAAGAAGAAAGTAATACCAAAAAAAGGAAGCTGTGAAAGGGCACAGTAATGCATCTATGCTGCAGGGGAGGGACCTAGACACTGAGAGGAAGGAGGCCTACAGAAGCTGACAAGGAAGTCAACCAATGGTAAGCAGTGGGTGGCATGTATGCACCCTGTAAAGTAACAAAAGGTCTTGCAAGAGATAGCTCCTGTGCTGTCTTGTGCCTTCAAAACATTCACACCTTCCCTTTCATATAGCTAAGTCCCTCATCAAAACCCTCCTCTCCCCTGAAAATAAGGGCTGTAGGCTGTGACCTTTTAAATGACCATGAGTTCTCTAGTACAGAGCCAGGACAGCGAGGCCCAGGTTGATTCTGCACCAGGATACCACACGTCTGCACATTTATGAAACCTTTACCAGAGGGTGCAGATTCGAACTGCACCGACCATCATGGGTTCCTGCACAACTTCCCACAAGGCAGAGGGGGCAAAATACACTGACAGAGAGGCCAAATCTGCGTCAGTCTGGGAAAGAGCTGAGAAGGTGCAGACACAAACCGTGTCATTCTGCACGGAAGTTCGAACACGGCCTTTCAGCATGCTCTGTGGTGGGCAGAAGGGAAACAGACATTATATTGTACTGTAGAATCTGTATATCCCTTCATAACCCCAGTGCTCAATCTGAGCTGGTCGTTGTAGATGGGGCTCACCAGCACTCACGTTTGGGGACCGGCACTTACCATATCATACCATACCATTTGCAGACAATAATCCAGCACAAGAAGGAGGAAAGGTTAAAGAAGGACAGAAAAACAGCAACAAAAGAAGTAAGCAGAGGCAGGGACTGTCTGGTGGTGAATTAAAGAGGCATGAAGTCGAATCAAGACTAGGCAGAATTGATATTTGCCACCCCGACTTTCAATAGCACTTAGGGGCTTAGGGGCTTATTTACAAGCCCTGTGCGCCACTGGGACATCACTTTTTGAGGCGTTCCAGTGGTGCACAGGGCTTAGCCATATCTGCAAGGCCACCTATAGCCTCCCTGTGTGGCATTTCATGGCCTTGTGGATATGAAGTGAGGCAATGCAGCACAAGTCGCTGCCTTGCCCCACACTACGATGGGGAGGCATGCCATGTGCGTTGCGATGGGTGCTCTCACGCAACACCCATGGCATTTGACAACAAGATGTAAACCTGGGAATGCATCAAAAGCCTAAGGAGGCGTAGGGGAGGTGCAATGAGGAGAAATAACAATATTTCTCCTCGTTGTTTTCCTCTTTCTATGTGTGCTGCATTCAGCAGCACTCATGGAGAGGGGAAATCATCTCCATTGATTGTTTTTGTGCAGGAAGGTGTTCCTTCCTGCACAAAAACAATCATCCCTACAATTCAGACAAAGGCAGTCATTTGAGTACCAGCGCTGTAAAGGCATCACACAGTGCGCCATATCTCATAGATACAAAAAGAACAGATGATGGAAGGAATGCTGAACAAATCAAACATTCACCCCCAGTCACAGATCTGGGTTAAATCCACAGGGGCATATTATCAGGAAACAGCGTTAAAATTATCGCCGCTTTAGCGGCAGAAAACTGCAGCTAAAGCGGCGATAATGGGCCTGATAATATGCCGCAGAGAATTCCCATAGAAGCCCATGTTTTGGTGACAATATGGGCTTCTATTGGAATTCTCAAGTACATATTATCAAGCCCATTATCGCCGCTTTAGCGGCAGTTTTCTGCGGCTAAAGCCGCGATAATTTTAAATCCATGCTTGATAATATGCCCCATAGTTTTTTTGCTCCCCATGCCATACCAGTTTAGACCCAGCCATATGCAAATCAGTCTTGACCCTGCTCCCCATGGGAACAGTCCAGCCCAAACTGTCGGTCCAGGATCTCATAGATACCACACATTCCTACCCTTTTCTTTTGACATAGGGCAGTGCAGCAGGAAGGCTTGCAGCGCTGCCTTATGCCAAGAAGTTGTAAATGAGCCCCTTGTTCTTTTACAAATTAAGTACTACATACCCCTGAGATGTTGGTGAAGTGCTCTGATTATCAGTGGGTTTCTGTGGGGCCTATGCTTTCAGAGTGCATTTATTTATTTTGTTTTAGTAGTTTCATATAGGCCTGGGCTAAATTTCCGTTCCGCTCGCGGAAATTGCGATAATTTGACATTTTCGCGTTCCGCGGAGAGCGCGAAAATGTCAAAATTTCCACATTCCGCAGCTTAGCGATAATTTGTTTCTTGCACGCGCTGTAAAATAATACATTCTCGCGCGCGCGCGATCACCTTACCTGAATCCTTGCGTTCGCCGACAAGTTTTCCCGATCCGGTCGCGTTCTCCACGAGATGTTGGATTGTTGGTAGCCATTTGCGCTGTCTCGCGACAGTTCGCGCCCGCAGTAATGTCATTGGTCGCGTGATCACGTCTTTCTTCTCGCGATCATGCACCGCGAGACAAGTGAAAACAAGATGGCCGCGCCCGCGAGCAACCGCATGGGTAAGTTGGCGAGCCGCGTCCACGCAGAAAATACCGCGAACGGGCGGGAAAAAAACTTCCGCATCTTTGCGATATTTCCGCGTGTTTGCGGAGATTTTTAACATTTTCGCGATAATTTGCGAAAGTCACTTTCGCAAATTCCGCCCACCCCTAGTTTCATATAGCCTAAACTCGGCCCATTGGCGTTGTAGCTCTTTACAAGAGCACCACTTAAGGTCAGATTCATTGTTTTTTTTCAGGTGCGGAGAGATGAAGGGAGATTTACAAAGATTTTATGCTTGCGTCACAAAAGTGATGCAAATCGGCGCCAAATAATTTTTCTGATTTACTTTCCATTGCTAAACTTGTTTAGCACTAGAAATAACATGAAAGTAAAGCAAAGCAGTGCATAGCACAGCTTTGCATTACTTAAGGCCAAGGGGGCGTACCATGATGGAGCATAGGCGTTCTGATGCAACCACCCAATTTTTTTTACACTAAACCCTATTTACTAAATAAAGACAGGGTTTAGACTCAGAAAACTGCGCCCCTTTGAAGTAGGCGCCACGAAGGAGAAATGGTTTGATTTCTCCTTCCTTTTCCAACTGTGTACGTGTGCTGCACTTTAGAGCATAGATACAAAGAGAGAAAAGGGTTGAAGTCAGTCTTTGCAAAGTATTTTGTACTGGAAGGGTATCCTTCCATTACAAAGCCTATGCTAAACTCACAGAGACACCCTTGCACTATGGCGCAAAGGTGTCTCTGTGACGCGTGGCAGCTGATTTCAGCCCTGGCACTGGGGTAAGGAGAAGAGAGCGCCGTATTTCTTTAAATATGGCGCTCTCCTCCTCTTTCCTTTTCACGCAGCGCAGCATTTGTAGCTGATGCACTGCGCTGTGTGAGTGAGTGAGTGAGTGAGTGAGTGAGTGAGTGAGTGAGTGAGTGAGTGAGTGAGTGAGTGGTAAATCTGCCCCTTAGTGATTTGCCCAGAATCAAAGTATGTTGAGCCGACGCCAGGACTCTACTCTGGTCCCCAGTTCTAAAGTCAGCAGCTCTGGCCGCAACCCACATCCTCTCACTCTCGCTCTGTTTGCATGGCTGTTGGAGGTGGAGGGGGTCTTTGGCCCGTGTGGGTGTTGTTGGGTGAGGTGTTTGAGGGTTGAAGAGGAGCTCCAATCATTGTGCGATCAACTGGTAACTGTGCCTAAGCATGTTACAGAAAAGCGTGAGAATCAGCGTGGTCGCAGTGTTAAATGTGCCTCGCTTGGAGATTGCTAGGGATAGCACAGACTAGTAAGGATAACATTCACGTCACCTGCAGTGAAACCTAGAACTTCATCATCAAGGCTGTTTTTTCATAACAGTGACTTACTCCCGCCTTCAGTGATTGTCAAAATGTGGATATCCCCACCGCAGATGTCAGCGTATTTCTACCTTGGCCGAGAAGCATACGTGTTTTGATATCTGGGCACGATGCTTTGCAGATTCATTGTGAAACTGTGACAAACGCCTTCTTTTCGATGGCTCTTGAATCATTCATCTTGGAACATTCTGAACACTGAAAATGCAGAGGCAATGGGGTCTGAGTCACTGCTGGCATAGCAGGCACTGACTGGAAGGTGTGTGGGCTGCATTGCACCGCCCAGTGCATTCAGACTGTACTGCGTCACTGTTAAATGAGGGCAGAAGTGTCAAGGAAAGACGGTAGACCAAAACAAGATATAAAGGAACAACACTTAACACAGTCAGCTAACATTGTACTATTGCCCGGGGAAGTGTATCCCAACCAAATGACACCCAACTAGTTAGCATGGAGGAGTCTTGTTCGTTATCGGAATTAACCAGATAAATCCGTCCACCAACTAAGAACGGCCATGCACCACCACCCACAGAATCGACAAAGAGCTATCAATCTGTCAATCCTTTCCATGTCGATGCCGGGTGAAGTTTCCCCGTGTTAACTAGTCACGCGATCCCCAGCATCTTTCAATCTTGAAAACTCTAAGTAAAACTTTGGACACACTCTAAACAACAGCGGACAAGTCAGTCCTCCGTGTGCGACCTCCTTAAGTACTACCTACGCTGTGAAATTAATATGGGGTACAGCCACACTTGTTTGAAGCAACTGGAAGACTGAAGAAAGATTCTAGATGTTACATTTATTGTCATTATTTTTCTAGCCCCACACATCGTTTTGTAGGCACTAATACGGTAAACAATTTTGGTTACATGTTTTGTTATGTATGTGTATAGTTATATGTCAGTTCCTGTGTACACCTCAGGTTCTAGTACCAAGAGTGAAGAGTATTAGGCTTGTCTATAAGTAAGAATAAATCGTGGTCTGTGAAAATAGACAAAACAACAGTGATAAATTTGAGTATTCACTGTGTAAATTACTCGATGTAGACTCTGTGTCCACAATATACCATATTTCTGTTTACATTACAGACAAACACTGGCAAAACCAATGGCTCGGTAGACTCATTATAATGGTGAGAACTAGTGTCAGCATTTACCAGTGCATTTTCATTTGGAAATTGAGTGTTGTGGCCTTGGGGATCTTACTGCGAGTGCGGCTCACTGCAGCACTACTCTGCACAGTTCCCTCCACAGCTGAGATCACTGCTTTCCATTTGTTTGCAAGATTATTTAAAAGTGACAGTAACACAAAGTCTCGCAGACCGCAGATGACTTTTCTAACTGGTGCCATCGAATTACGTCGTTACGATGAACCAAACAAATGGCAGTAAAAGTGATAACATAGAAAATAAGAGGAGAGAGAAGAAAGGAGTTAGGCAAATGTAGGCTGGGGAACCAAGGGAAAAAGAACCACTCTGGGAGAAGAACATATGAGGGAGAGGGGAGTAGATGCTAACAGGCCAAGAATTTACCAGGAAAAATATAAATATGTCTGTTTGAGGGCTCCCTGCATGCCTAATAAGAAACTTTCGGGCCTGTTGCAGTAAGTTGGCACTGCCACTAGGTTACATCCAAAAGCATTCACAGGCACAAACCAAAAATCAAGGAAGGAGGACTCACTACAGGCCGGTGTGAATAGCAGGTATTCACAGCACCAACAAGGGGGTGGGAGGTGAGAGTAGGACTTCAAAACCCCTCCGGGGTGCACACACACAGTAGGGGATAGTCAGCTATCAAATATGCCACCTTAATGGGTGGTAGGCACTCATGGACGAAGAGGTACTTCTGCAAAAGTGTGTGTGGTTACTGTCCTCATGCTGGTTTACACACGATTGGAAGTAGGTACTGACATAATGATACGTGTGGAAAGCAACATTCTAGTATCCCTTCAAAATGTGTGTGGACATATTTCAACAGGTACTCACTGCATTTTGGTGCATGAGGGCAGGAGGTACTCACACTAATGGAAAGTGTTCACATTACATGCTTTGGTATTTACAAAGTCTTTAAATTAGATACTCACACACAGGAACCACTAGGTGCTCAAAGAACACCAGTGCAAGAGGGTGCTCACATGTTGATAGGGCTGAAGGTACTCACATCACACTCATTTCAGGGGTATTTGCAGGAGCTGGGAAGAGGTACTCAAACACTGATCGCTAAGGAGCACCAATCGCTTCACCTCATTGCACGTGTAGAGAGGGTTCTCAGTGTTACTTGGAGAGTACTCACATCACGTCACTTGCATAGAGTTTGTATTACAACACTGACAGGTTGAAGCAGCTACGCGTTCATACCTGTGCACAGGTACGAGCTGGCGTTCACACAGAGGTGGAGAGTACGTGCTTCCTGCCAGTGCAGCACTCACAGCTCGTATCAGGTACTAACACATTGACACCTAGGAGTGCTCTGTCTGCCAGCACAGCCAGTTTGCCAGAGGACTTGCGAGGAGGGCCAAACAGAATTGAAATATTCAGTCTCCCTGCTGCAACAATTGTTATTACTGTGCCAATGCTCTTCATTTACAAGCTCCAGCCATGCCACTCCTGGATTCAGATTTGGGAATTAAAATTGCTGGTTAAACTATCGGAATCCAGGTCTTGGGGGCTGGAGCCTATGAGGAGTGACAGTGATGGACTGCTGTCTTGCCCAGCACGGCCCAACACAACAGGGATGTCAGACATACAATAGAAGAGTGAATGGCGGGTGGACGGGTTCAGGCAGCCCCCCTTGACTTCTCTCGGGCGCCTGTGTGTGATGGAGAGCGAACAGGCGGCCTCCAATCCACGCAAGAGCCTCAGAGCAGTGTTGGATCATCAGAAAATACCAAGCGTTGTACTGCCAGGAATTAATAATGATCAGCACTGCTTCCCACTGCAAGTTAACGGTAGTGCTGGCAAAAGACCCGGCCAGGTGGCAACGCTCCTCCCATGGCTGGAGTCCCCTCGTGTCACTCTCAAATGTGGTGTAGTGCTTCAGTGGGCAACTCTTGGAGACCTAGAACAAGGCCTTACGTAGGCGTTCCCAGATGGCTGTTTCTGTACACTTGTCTGTGCTTATGTCATCGCAATCATCTTCCTTTCTTCTGGTAGTTCCTCTGTGTTCTGCAGAGTTCCTAAACCTCAGGACTGATCCCTCATGCATGAGAAGCCTCCCCATCACAGGCCATATCATCCCTCCTTTGGTTTTATGATACTCACGCCCAGACTGCAGACATCATTACTGCTCATGCCTGAATTACCCTGGTCACTCATAATGAGGGCCTTTGGAGAATGTTCTTAATGAACCATTAGAATGTTTGAGAAGTTTAGAGTTTACTTTAATTTCCAAAGTTTTTGCAAGAGCAAAAAATGTACAACCGTTTTAGTTAATTTAAAGATTAGAACTTTTGACAAACATGTGCTAAAAGGTTTGAATGTTTTTAAAAGATTTAAAATAATCTTAATTGGTCACAGTACCAACACTTATTTTTAAGCAGTTTAAGAATTTGAATGTGTTTACAAGTTTTAAAATCTTTTTAAATAACTGACTGTCTTTTTTAAACTGCTCTGATAACCATTCACCTTATAAAATGTGCATATCTCTTTTTTTTTATTCTTAATAACATTTTAACTTATTTAAACTTTTTGAAAAAGGAGGTAGGCAGAGCGGGGGCCAAGATGGCTACATCTTCTTGGTGCTCTGGATGTCTTGAAGGAATCCATAATCTTTTGCTTCCTGGTACAATCCGTTCAGCCAGAATAGGTGGAAAAATAGCAAAGTTCCTGTGGAAGGTAAATGTGGATGTTACAGCCGAGATGAAGCAGCAGGCTCCCTTGCCCCTCCTCCTCTGTCGCTGTGAAAAGGCACAAAGCCGTCCATGTTTACTGTACAGCCGGTGGTGGTGTCCCCTGTGCAGTGTCATGTGAACATGTGCAGCAGGATTCTTGTGGTCCTTGACAGACTCCTTACAAAGTTACGTGATCAGTTGGGGAGTATTTGTTTGTGTCTAGGTGTGGTCAGTATAGTCTATGACATATTGCGTTCAGTTAACGGTTGCATGTCGAAGAATAAAAACGTCCTACAGAGCTCGGTGTGTGGCGTGATCATTTGTGTGCTCCAGAGCAGGGGTGGATGCTATAAATAGAGACAAGTGGGGGATACGTGCCTCGAAATAATAAGACTGCTCTCCCTGAGAGTTTGCTGAGGTCCAGCAAACTGCTCGTATGTGCCACATGCGCCCCAAGAGCCAGTCTGCGGTTGGCGTATGGGGAGTCAAAGCACCATTCTTGCCCTTACAAGGAGCTCGAAGAAGGTGAAGACCCTACAGAGGAGCACAATCAGAGAGCCCACCAGAAGCTCACTGGTAAGGTCAAAAGAAGAGATACTGCTCAACACTGTAAAAAAGAGCTATTGCCCACATAAAGCAGAAATGCTAAAGACAGTATCAACCAGGTACAAAAAGTACAAACTTACTTACCAGCACGAGCGAGGGAAGTTCCACACAACCTGGGATCAGGTGTGACGACCAAGCCCAGTTGAACCTCCGAAGCGTGCAATGTGGCAAGTATCATCCAATACACTGAAAGGCCTGCCTGAATTGTGAAATTTTTCAATGGCTTCCGAAAGAAGCACAAAGTATGGTGCAGCAGTGTTCCTGAAACTGCCACCACCATTCGACCCTGGCAAAAATATGAATATTGCCGCCGGATAAACAGCATGGATCAAAACGTTTGATGATTTCATAGATGCTCTAGAAGAAGCAGGTGAGAAAAAGATCAGCAAATACTTAAAGAACCTTTCAGGTGATGGAGTGAAAGAAGTAATAAAGAAAATACCACAAGCTGAGGACGTATTGTACTGTCAAATCAAAGAAATGCTGGAAGCCTAGTTCAATCCAACAATCCAATGCCGAACGACGACTATGAAAAGTACATTTTTAACCAGGCAAGACAGCAAGCTGGTGAAACGATGGATGAGTTTCGCGAAAGACTTGATGCCTGTTATAATTTGTGCAATTTGCCTGGACCCCTTTAACATTGATGTAATCCTTAGAATCTTACTGACATCACATTGATCTATGATATGTTATGGAACAGTGATGACAGTTGGCTGAAGAGTTGGCTGAGTATTAGCTGTGCTGTTTGGGTGGATGCAATAAAGAGAGATTTGAGAAATATTCGAGGAGCATTTACAATGCGGCCTATTTACAACATGACGCATCTAGGGAGATGCGTCACGTTGTAATGCCCTGCGTCACATTATACCTGCGTCAAGTATAATGTATGCAGGGTGGGCGTTCCCATGCAGGAAGGCCTCATAAAAGTGATGCAGTAAAATCTACAAAATTTCACTGCGCCACTTTTAGGACGTCAGTGCGTCAAAATCTTACGCCTGCTTGAAGCAGGGTAAGGAGTGACACAGTACAGTAAGTATAGGCCTCAAAATACATTGTTGGAGTTGCGTCATGCTTGCGACACAACTCCAGCAATGCCTGACTTTTGAGCCAACTGATGCATCAGAATTTCTAACGCATCTGTTAATCCTTGCGCCAGGGAGCACTGTACTGTAAATACAGCGCATCCATGGTGGCACAAAGACATTTGACGATGAAGATGCGTCAGTTTCTTGTAAATCTGCCCCAGGATGTTTTCTTGCCCAATCTGGGTATTGAAGGTCAAAACATTTGCGAACGTTTGGATGAACTAAATGTCGAGATTGTGGAAGATGAGCCCAGGGATATTTTTGAGATGCCATGTTACTGTTGGAAAGACATTTTGGTCCTAGAATTAACGTTTTTAGACCAAATTCTTCACAAGTGTTCAAAGCAAAACTTAGAAAGTGGGGAACTACATAGCTTCACTGAAGAGTCTCACAACCATGGGCAAATTTGGAGATTTAACTGATTCTTTAATAAGGGATCAATTAGTATGATGCACGAATAATCCCAGAGTGCAAGAAAAGCTACTAATAAAAAACCTGACCCTATAGGATGCTGTGGATATAGTCAAGGGGATGGAGCAGACAACAGATTGGGTCAAAAAAATGAGGTGCAACCCTGTCAGGATGATGGGGGGAGTAGCACATCTGAACATGAACAGTGGGGAAGATGAGGAATGTAACATATCAGTACACATAGGTGGCGATTAAGATCCTGTAAAAAATTTCCCCGTACGACTCGTATCCGGTCTTTTTACCGTACGAATCGTACAAGTGCCGTACAAACTGCCAACTACGATTCGCATGGGAAAAAGTCCATACGAATCGCATTGGGAATAATTCCCCACACGTCCTCGGGTCGGAAAAAGTGCCCGACACGTCCCCGGACGAATTACCGTACAAATGTGAAAAGTGAAGTCCGACCGCGGAAGTACGATCCATCCCGTGCGTCCGATGTTACAACCGGATGGAAAAAGCACCGTCCGCACCGAACTCCCATAGCAACCATGGAGACATGTGCCCACATACGTGCCAAACCACCCCCCCAGCCCCCGTATGTACGCGCCGAACCACCCCCCCAGCCCCCGTATGTACGCGCCGAACCACCCCCCCAGCCCCCGTATGTACGTGTCGTACCCCCCGTGTATGTACGCCCGTGTACATGTCGTACCCCCGTGTATGTACACCCGTGTACGTTTGAGTCGTACCCCCCCGTGTATGTACACCCGTGTACGTGTCGTACCCCCCCGTGTATGTACACCCGTGTACGTGTCGTACCCCCCGTGTATGTACACCCGTGTACGTGTCGTACCCCCGTGTATGTACACCCGTGTACGTTTGTGTCGTACCCCCCGTGTATGTACACCAATGTACGTGTCGTACCCCCCGTGTATGTACACCCGTGTACGTGTCGTACCCCCCCGTGTATGTACACCCGTGTACGTTCGAGTCGTACCCCCACACGTGTATGTACGGTGCGTACCCCCAGCGCGTACGCACCGTACATACACGTGTGGGAGTACGACTCGAACGTACACGGGTGTACATACACGGGGGGGTACGACTCGAACGTACACGGGTGTACATACACGGGGGTACGACTCGAATGTACACGGGTGTACATACACGGGGGTACGACACATACACGGGTGTACATACACGGGGGGTTCGGCGCGTACTCACGGGGGCTGGGGGGGGTACGGCGCGTACCGGGCCCCCTAATCTGGTCGTTTCGCGGCGTACTTCGCTTTTCCGGCACCTTTTGGGTGCCATGAAAATATTGCCGTCTGGACTGCTGTCGGTTCGAATCGTACTTCCTGCGTTGTGAAACCTTGCCTGAAAGCGTCCCGACGTCACATCGGAGCATTCCCGGATCACATTCGTATGTATATTTTCGTCGGTCGGTGTTTTTTACGATTCGTACGGAAATGGTGTTTCCGTGCGAATCGTACTTCCATGTTTGTAAAGTTTTAGAACCGGGTACGAGTCGGACGGAGAAAACGCTCCGACCGACGGTTCGTACCCGGTTTTTCCAGGATCGTAATCGGCACCAAAGTGGGTGTTGCCAACTGCAAAATTAATAATGTTAACACCAACAGCAATACCAAAGGTAATAGTAAAGATTCCAGAAAGACCACAATAATGAAATATTATAGATGTGGCAATCCTAATTACCTTTCTAACAGTTCCATTTGTTTTGCCAGAAACTTAAAGTGCAGGAACTGTGGAAAAAAAGGACATTTGGCATGCTTTTGTAAAAGCATAAAAGTACATACTGTAAATGATCAGCCAGATTTACACCAACAGGCCACATCATGTATATCACAAATGGAAGAATCTGTTGTGAATCATACTGATGGAGAGGTGGACGGTGATTGAATTGTGATGCCTAAATGCCAAATATTGGTGGGCGGGAAAGAAGTCACAGTTTTGGCTGATTCAGGTTTCACCAATAGCTTAATAGGTGACAAAAATTGCGAGGCCATTTTTGGCAAAGAGAATATACAATTGAATGCCCCTGACATCAATCCTGGTGGTTAAGGGGGTACAAGAATTGATCTTATAGGTTAAACTATAATGAACATCAATTGTAAAGGTCGTAAGATGATTGGGAAGGTGTATGTGGCAAAACGTGGGATAACCTTTCAGGTTGCCATGACCAAAAGAATTTAGGCATCACTCTCAATCCCAATGCCCCTGGTCAGGTCATGCTCATTGCTAATCTCAGTGAGGATGAAGATGTAGTGAGAGAATTTCCTGAGATATGTAGAGAAGGATTGGGACTGTTGAAAGCATTTGAACATAAGATTGTTCTAAAACAAAACGCTAAAGCTATGGTTCACAAAATACAGAAAGTTCCTCATCTTATGATGGGCCCTTTGAAAGAGGAATTAGACAGACTTAAAGACTTGGACATTGTGGAGAAGATTGAGGCTTGTGAATGGTTGGGCCCTGTGGTCCTAGCACCCAAAGATGGTGAGTCCAAATTGAAAATGTGTGTGGACTTCAGGGACCTCAGCAATGTATTTGGGTGAATTGGCACACTCTCCCCAATATAGAACAGACATTATCTATGTTGAATGGGGCCAATATTTAGAGTGTCATGGATCATTCACGGCATATCATCAGGTGATGTTGCATAGAGATTGACATCACCTCACATCTTTTGTGACACAGTAAGGAGCCTATACGTTCAAGAGGATGCATTTTCATTTAGCTACGGTGGCTGCATGTTTCCAGAGGCTGATAAAGAGGTTCTTGAAGGTGTCAACAATGTACTGATCTTCCAGGATGATATTCTGGTCTCTGGAAAAGAGAGGATTAGCCATGGTGCAAGTTTGAAGTAGGTGAAAGAACAGTGGACTCACTGTAAAGTGAAAGAAGTACAAGTTTAGAGTGTGCACTTTATCGTATTTAGAGCTCACTATTTCAGGAGAAGGCATAGGATATCACAGAGTCCATTACAAAGACACAGGCTCTTGGTCTGGCCGAATATTATTCAAAATGTATTTTTCCAGCATTGTAACACCAATAAGTCGCGTGAATAAAGAAGCTGAAGTTGACTGGTCAGCAGAATGTGAGGAAGCAAGAATCAAGATGGAAATTGGAAGTTTGCCCACTTTGGTACATGTTGATGTAATCTGGAAACCCTGGCATTAAGCTTGCATCACTTGCATGTGTGAGAGCCATCCACCACTTCAAGTTTTATTCTTTGGGGTTCATCCTGAGATTCACTCACAACCCCTTAACCCAAGTACAGAAAGAGCAACTCTCAGAACTAAAAGATGGGCAGAAAGTGATTGGAATTCAATCTGAAAGTTGAATATTTTCTGAGAGTTCGTAATGCTGCAGCAGATTGTCTTTTGAAATTGCCATTAGAAGAACTAGGGTTCTCAGAGGCAGAAGTCCCTATTTTGTAAGTAAAAAAAACAGCATTAAATGGAATGGAGTGGAGTGAAGAATGTGGAAAGGATTCAGACTCGGTTAAGGTAAAAGAATATGTGGTGGCGGGATGGCATGAACGCTGTAGATGATGTCAGAAGAGGTGAAGAAGTTTAGGGGTTGGAAAGAGGAACTTAATATTGCTGATGGAAGAGTGTTCAGAGTAGGCCTGGGGGGTGAACTTCGCTCAGCTTGCTAGGTTTTCTGCACTCCACGCTCCCCGGAGCTCGCGGAGTTCAGAAAACTCCACTCCACGTAGTGCAGCGGAGTTCCTTCCCCGCTTGTACTCCCAAATGGTAAGTTGGTGAGCATGAGCAGCCGTTCGGGTAGAATTCCTATCTGAGCGGCAGGAAGATCGGCGTGATCGGCAGTTCGCACTGCACTCCACCACTTGCGGAACTCCGCCGAGTTTTTTTGTCACTTCGCGAAGTTCCGCCTAGCAAACCTCCACGAACTACGCCCAGTCATGGATCTGAGGAGACAGGATGACTCCACCAAAAGGTTTGAGTGACAAGATAATGAACCTAACTCATGAAGGGCACCTTGGTATGAATCTCACCAAGGCAAGGATGAGGGAGAACTATTGGTGGCCTGGTTTAGACAAACAGACAGAACCTATGGCAGGAGACTGTTGGATTTGTGCAAACAGTGGTAAATGCAAGATAGTGAGGAAGGCTCCATTGTCCCCAGTGGAAGTGCCAGAGGAACATTGGTGCACATTAGGGCTAGATATTGTAGAACATTTTAACCAGTTAACCTCTAGCAAGAGGTATGTTTTTTTGTTGGTGGACCGTATGTCCAAATGGGTAACTGCTTGTTGTACCTGCTCCATAACAACTGGAAGTGTACTAGATTTCTTAAGAGATGTGTTTGCTTGTGAGGGAATTCCCAAAGTAATCATTACTGATAATGGGGCTCAATTTGCATCAGATGAAATTAAAGGTTTCTTCAAGGAGCTAGCTACTGATCATCATCATACTGCATTGTATTTGCCACAAACCAATGGCCTTGTGGAAAAAATTAAAGTCTTAGTAAGGGACTGTGCTCAGACAGCTGTGGAAAGCAGGGGTTCTCCCAGGAAGATTTTAAGTGGAAAACTGGGCACATCGCACTACTCCAAATATTATTATTGAAATGTCTCAATTCCAATGTTTGAAGGGACATGTGGCTGGATCTAAACTCAATCCTTTGTGGCTGGAGTCGAAGAAGGAAAAGTTGAGTTTCAATACTAAGAAATAATTTTGCTATCAAAAGAAATATAAGGAGCATTACAATGCCAAGTATGGAACAATTCACAGGAACTTGAAGGTGGGAGAATATGTATATGTGAGGCATCCTACCTTCCTAAAGTGGGTATCCAAAGTGGAATCCAAATTTATGGCACTTTTCCTAGTGGTAGAAGTCAAAAACGGTGTAGTGGTACTTGACAATGGTTAAGTGTTGAGTATGTCACGCCTGGCAAAAGAAATACTCACAGGAGCAAGGGGAAATGACCAATGGTGGAGTTAAATCTGGGTCAGTTAAAAATAAGCAAAATGTGAAACTTGGACATGGATCATTGTTGGGTTTACCATGTCCTGGAGGAAGGAGTTGTGTAGAAGCTCATACCAGGAGGAGCCCCACTTATTTAAAGGATTATTTTGTAAGTTAACTCAATGGTAGGATGTTTTATTGGGAATATTGGTCAATATGTAACTCTCCTGATATACTTTACGAAAAAAAAGTTGTTTGTATAATGTGCATTTTTAGCATCTAGTGCTACTTTTATTTAATTTCTTAGTTGTTCTGCTTGTATAATGTTATTTTATTCTGCATTGTATTTTTATAGTACTATATTATTTTTAGACATTTAGCTTAGTGTTTAAGTAGTATAAGAAATTTGCAATATTTTATGTTTGGGGGGAGATATGTTATAATGTGTGCAATTTGCCTGGGTCCCTTTAAGATTGATGTAATCCTTACAATCTTACCGGCATCACATAGAACCATGATGTGTCATGGAACAGTGATGACAGTAGGGTGAAGGGTTGGCAGAGTATTGGCTGTGCTGTTTGGGTGGATGCAACAAAGAGAGATTTGAAAAATATTCGAGGAGCATTTACTTCCTTAACAATGATCTTATCAAGCACTGCAAGTTCAGTGAATTCAATGACACAGAAGCCATGCTTCTCAGAGTCATCGCTGGGTTCCTCCTCAATTTGTTCAGATGGCGCTTGCTGAGAGAGACAGTCTAGAAAATGTACACATGACTGCAAGAGCTGAGGGATGTGCAGATTGACAGGCTGCTGACATGGAAGCCGGAACAACCCAGATTGAGCCAGGGTTGACAATGAAGAGTAAGCTGGAATACAAATTGGAGGCACACAAGACGATTTCTCAGAAGAAAAATAAATTGGGTTTCCGATGTGGATTCTGGTTTGCTCATGATGGTAAATGTCTTGCCATTGGACAGTTATGCAAAAGATGTGAGAAAACCACTTCATAACGGTCTGCAAAGCGAAAATGAAACCATGTGCGTCACGACGAGAAGAGAAAATGGGCACTGGAAAGTTCCAGAAGCATTCTAGCCATGTCCACAAGGCCAAATGGCAACATCATTTGAGGCAAATAGAGATAAACAGAGTCAATCATTAAAAGCGTCATCTTTCAAAGGCTCGTCAAAGTCATCATTGAGCAACAGCTCAGAAGGTATACAACCTTTACAACGCAACTTTTACAACGCACTACACTTACAATGCATTTTTTACAACGCAACATCCACTACAACGCATTCCATTACAACGCAGGACACTACAACGCATTTTTGAAAACTACCTTTACAACGCATTCCATTACAACGCATACTACCTTTACAACGCATACCATTACAACGCATAATATTACATTAAAACCCCTACACTATCCAACACTTACCCTACTCTACTGTTGCACCCCCTGGAGTTAGAATAGTAATTTTTACCCCTATACTATCCAACACTTGTCCTACTGTTGCACCCCCTGGAGTTAGAATAGTAATTTTTACCCCTATACTATCCAACATTTGCCCTACTGTTGCACCCCCTGGAGTTAGAATAGTAATTTTTACCCCTATACTATCCAACACTTGCCCTACTGTTGCACCCCCTGGAGTTAGAATAGTAATTTTTACCCCTATACTATCCAACACTTGCCCTACTGTTGCACCCCCTGGAGTTAGAATAGTAATTTTTACCCCTATACTATCCAACACTTGCCCTACTGTTGCACCCCCTGGAGTTAGAATAGTAATTTTTACCCCTATACTATCCAACACTTGCCCTACTGTTGCACCCCCTGGAGTTAGAATAGTAATTTTTACCCCTATACTATCCAACACTTACCCTACTGTTGCACCCCCTGGAGTTAGAATAGTAATTTTTACCCCTATACTATCCAACACTTGCCCTACTGTTGCACCCCCTGGAGTTAGAATAGTAATTTTTACCCCTATACTATCCAACACTTGCCCAACTGTTGCACCCCCTGGAGTTAGATATAGTAATTTTTACCCCTATACTATCCAACACTTGCCCTACTGTTGCACCCCTGGAGTTAGAATAGTAATTTTTACCCCTATACTATCCAACACTTACCCTACTGTTGCACCCCCTGGAGTAAGAATAGTAATTTTTACCCCTATACTATCCAATACTTACCTTAAATGCAATGTAATATTATGCGTTGTAATGGTATGCGTTGTAAATGTAGTATGCGTTGTAATGGAATGCGTTGTAAAGGTAGTTTTTAAAAATGCGTTGTAGTGTCCTGCGTTGTAATGGAATGCGTTGTAGTGGATGTTGCGTTGTAAAAAATGCGTTGTAAAGGTATGCGTTGTAATAGCATGCGTTGTAACGTCATACATCTGCTCAGAAGATAGATGTGCAATGGTCATGTCAACTGTAGAACAATGTGCTCTTCTAGGATTGGCTGCTTGAAGAGAAGAACACAAGTCAAAGATAGCACCCCACATGAAGAGACCCAACTCATTTGGAAAATGCCCTAAGATCATGCTAAAGGTGAATGACTGCCCTAAAACCTTTTTAAAGACAGTTGTGCATCAATCAATGTCATGCCAGCAAAAAAATAGAACAAACTGTCTCTGGTACCACGTCTAATGCAATCGAAAACAAAGGGGCACACATGGGCTACTTCTACGCCAATGCAAAGTCAAGAGTCATTCGTAACGACCATGAGGCACAAGAAAACGACAGTACAAGCACCAATTCATGTCCTCCAAGGTACTTTATCACATGTTTACCCAGTTACAGCACTGCTGCTGACATGGGATTGATATCCATCAACTACAACCTCAATGCTCATTCTGAAATAGTAAGTCAATTTCTGTAGTTGTTTCATGGACTAGGGAAATTTAAGACAATGAAGGCGCAATTTCACATTAATGCGGACATTTGTCCTGGCTCTCAGCGATACCATCAGATTGCTTTTCATCTACAGGAGGCCGTTAAGAAAGAATTAGAGACATTGTTAAAGCATGTCCTCATCGAGTGCTCTACTGGTCTGGCGCCATAGGTTTCACCGATAGTGGTAATGCTAAAAAAGGTCAGTGGATGTGCGGTGTGCATTTGTGTTGATATGAGCCAGGCCAACAAAGCAATCGAGAGAGAAAGCACACATAGCAGCATGCATAGAAAGAGGAAAATGCCATTAATGATTGTTTTTGTGCAGGAAGCTCACCCTTGCAAAATGATACAAGGGTGCCTACGCTGGTGTATGGCAGCCAATTGTGTGCCAGTACAGGGGAAAACACACTGAGGTGTTGGATTGTTCTTAATACAACACATCTGTGTGCTTTGAAAATGACACCGCTCGGCACAGCAAAATGGCTTGTGGCGCTGCGCCATTTCCTTGCAAATGAGGCTCTCAGTTTTGGTGTATCATTGGCTGCAGTATTCTTCCAGGATGTCATTCACAGAGTAATTCAACCTGTTACACATGCTTTTAACCACACAGATGATATACTTGTGTTTGGGGACACACACAAGGAGCATGACAAAGCTCTTACGAAAGTATGCACAAAACCAAACTCAAATTCTTTGGCTGTATTTTCTCTGAAGGGGGAATGACTCCTGACCCTAAAAAGATGCTGTCATCTACTTGTCCCCCAAAAGATGTGACCATGCTGCGATCCTTCTTAGGCATGGCCAGCTACTGTTCCAGATACATTTGTGACTTTGCTACAGTGAGTGCCCCATTAAGAGAATTGACAAAGAAGAATATTCCTTTTCAATGGTCCTCTGAATGTCATCAAAGTTTCAAGACAATCAAATATTTAATTGAAAATGCGACTGAAATGACCTATTTTGATCCAAAGTTATATACTGAGGTTATAGTAGATGCAAGCCCCGTCGGGTTGGGTGCAATCCTTGCTCCACACAATGGACATCCATTGCATGTGCAAGCAGATGTTTATCTCAGAATCAACGTGCTTATTCTCAGACAGGAAAAGAGAGCCTGGCTGTAGTGTGGGCTTAGGAACATTTTCATGTGTTGTATGGAAAGCATTTTACCATTATCACTGACAACCAGGCCTTGCTCACCATTTTTTAAAATCCGCAAGCTAAGATGCCCACTCACATTGAGAGGTGGGGGTTGTAATTACAAGAGTATGATTACACTATTGTGCATAAGCTGGGACAGGATCAAAACCCCGCAGATTACTTCTCACGAGTGCCTTCACAGCGTCACAGTGCAGCGTATAAAGCGCCTGATGCATATGTCAATTTCATAATAAAGTCTAGCACTCCTGCAGCTTTATCCATTGAGTAAATCATTGCTGCTACTAGCAAAGACAAAGAGATGCTCACACTCAAGAATATCATTGCAACGCAATCATAAAGAAACACACTCGACCTCTCACAGATTATATCGAACATCAAAAAATTAAAAATGTGCAGGAAGAACTTTCCGTCAAGCAGGAAGGTATACTAATAGGTTCGAAAATTGTCATCCCTGAGAGCATGAGCCAATAAGTAATTGAACTGGCACACAAAGGACATTGTGGCATTATCGCCAACCAGAGAGCCCTCAGAGACTGAGTTTGGTTTCCTCGCCTTAACAAATGGGTCGCAAAGGAATGGAAAGCATGTCACATCTGTAACTGCTAATCTTCCAAGACAACACAGCATCCGCTAAATATGTCTGACCTTCCTAAACAAGCATGGGAGAAAATTGCATTTGATTTATTTGGACCCTTAAGCAATGGCCATATTCTTATGTTAGTTATTGATGAGCAATAACGTTTTCCCTTAATGGAAGATTTATCTTTGACCACCAATGACAAAGTCATCGAGAGGCTGGATGATATTTGTGCAGCCTGTGGTGTTCCACAGTAGTTGCTGCCATGTACTGAGCATGGTGAAGCGGGGAAATCAATTGTTTAAAAAAAAAAAACTTACCTTGAGGTACGATGCGATGTCCTCCTCCATTGTCATCTCTCTTCCCAGCAGGCTCCAGGACCCTGGAAACTGCATTGACCAATCCTCGTGCTGCTCTCACCAGCATGAAAGCAGCGCCAGGATTGGTTGGAGCGGCCTCACTTAGCATTCTCAAGAGCACTGGGGGCCTGCGCTTTCTCTAACTCAGCTGTCTAAGACAGCTATTTTAGAGAACTTAAATATGCACATGTCTGGCTGGCCATCCTAAGACAGCTGGCCAAAGAGACCTTGGCATTTTAAAGTGCACAGCTCCCTGCTGCAGCCACTTGGCAGCACTGGCCACACTCTTTCACTCAGTTCAGGATGGGTCAGTTGCTGAAAAATAAAATATTGTTCAGCTCTGGTCTCTGGGCTGATGCTCCTCCACTGTTTCCAGTTAATGATAGAGACATTGCTGTACTACAGTCAAGAAGGCAAATGACAACAGCGATAATTCTCACAATGTGTTTACTTCTTTAACTATGCTTTCCTATTTACAAAAACACAAAAGACGACTGATTGAAAAGACATAAGATGTGTCAACTGGTCCTGTGTACTTGAAGAAAAATCCTTTAAAACAACACTAATATGAAGGCAAACAATGTATACCTAGGTGAACAGTATAACCGCAGTGACGGACAATATGCAGTTGTTAGGGTGGGAGTGAGATGAAATCTCCAAGTAAGAACACCTGACTATAATTATTGAACAATGAAGCAGCATTATAAAATGACTCACCTAAGTCTAACAATTATCTCAACTCTGAGTTAGAATACCTAAAAGTTAAACTCAGTCCATCGTACTGCAGTTACATGAACATTTGCAGGACCACAACCTCACAACATTCTTTAGATAAAAACATCTACTACTAGACACCACTCAAAAGGGACACCAAGATGCAAAGAAAATGTCAGCACAACACCTCAGCCATGTAAAAAAAAAACTACACTGCCTAGACAACCCCATCAATATATAACACAACTAAAATAAAGCCACAATGTCCTACTTCCATACCTACAACACACTAGAGTTTCACAGAGTACAACAAATAAAGCTAAACCTTATACAAGGGCAACTATTGTGAATCTACCCTTAAGTAAGATTTCACACAAAAGAAAAAAATTTGGAGAGATGATTGCTCCTAAAATGACCCCACCTCATTGTTAGATCTGTCAGCCTTAGGGTGGTCTTCTTTCATTACTGTTGGCTGTATGACTATGCTCACTCCCTTAAACATGACAAAATTGACTTAAACCTGATTGGCATATTTAATTTACTTATAAATCTGTGGAGTGGTATACCATATATCCATGGTCTGTAAATTAAAAGCTACTAGTTGACCTGCAGCAGCTATTGTGCCACCCACTTACGTAGCCTCTTAAAACATATCCCAGGCCTGCCATTGCAGCCTCAATGCAGTTTTAAACTGCCTATTTGACTTGGCAATATAATCCCCTTGCAAAGCCTTAAACTCCACTTCTTTACATAGTTCACCCCTAAGGTAGGCCTTATCCAGCACATAAGGCAGGTTGCATTGTAATTAGAAGGTTGGACAGATACCTTTAAGTTTTAAAGGTTCTTATTGTGAAAAACTCCTAAATTCGTTTTTTACTACTGTGAGGCCTATCTCTTCCGTAAGATAACATTGGGTCACCTTATTACATTTAATTTGGCTAACTTTTGATTGGGAACAGGTTAATATTTCATGTTTGGTGTCCGAGAAATTGTAATTAAAAATCCTCTTTGGTGGTAATGTTGGATTTCAATTTACAATTTGAAAATGCCTCTTTTAGAAAGTTGACATTTTCCTGTCCTAACTATTTGGAGCCATATGTAGGTAAAAGTGAAATACCGAATTTTAAATACCAAATTTTACCGAATCGGTATTAAGAATTTGGTATTTCCGATGTAGGTGAAAAATCGGTATTTTTTACCGATTCGGTAAAAATCAGAAAAATAATACCGAATCCTTAATACCGATCGGTATTACCGAATCTGTATTACCGAATTGGTAAATACCGATTCGGTACTTCAAAACATCAGCAATTGAGGAATCAGCCAATCATGTGCATCCACCCCACCTCCCAACCAGGAAGTGGCCACACCCATGCAGGTGCACTGAATCTGAACCTTCTGGAGAGGCTGGGAGTGCAGAGGAGGACAGAGGAGCCACTAGGAGAACTCCATCAGTGAAACCTGCACAATATCTGACAAGGAGACAGACAAAGAAGGTGCTGAGAGGAAGCGAAAGTTAAAGTACAGCGAAAAGGAGCTCCAGGTCCTAATTGAGGAGGTGGCCAAACAACATTCTAAGCTGTTTGGCAAACAGTCCCTGCAAGTGGCTGAATCACCAAAACGGAAGATCTGGCTGGGGATACAGGCACAAGTAAATGCCATAGGAGTGACCACCCGGGAAATAGATGAGCTGAAAAAGAGGTGGTATGTCATCAGGGGCATCACCAAAAAGAAGATGGCAGAGCTAAAAAAAACAAGCCAGCCAGACAGGAGGAGGAAGGAACAGGGTGCCTGCACTGACTGCTCTTGAACAGCTGGTGGAGTCCACCATAGAGCTGGACAGCGTATGCGGAATTGGGGATGCAGACAGCTCAGCCAGAGCTGCCAACAAACAAGGTAAGAAGCATGCACACCAATCTGCGCCCCCCCATTCCCTATCCCCATTCCCCAATGAGGCTGTGTGATTCCCACTCCAGTACAGGTTTTACTAATCACCAGCAATGCATTCTGGGAGATGTAGTCACTGGGACACGTATCATGACAGTCATCCCACTGAACCCCAAGGCATGTGATACACAACAGTGATAAGCAAGCAGAGGACAGAAAGATTGTGTTCCAGGAATGACAATTTATTATTGCTACGTAGGGCTGCCAGACTAGTGAGCTAATGTACAATTTCTGCCCACAGGCGAGACATCGCGCAGGGCTGCACGAGACAAGGGAGGAAGGGCACCCCGGCAGGAGAGAGCGGAGGAGGCCAGTGCAAGTACAGGGCACACCACACCACCACCGCCAGCATCACCACCACCGCCAGCATCACCACCACCGCCTGCATCACCAACACTGCTAGCATCACCAACACTGCTAGCATCACCAGCTTCAACCCCATCGCCAGTGGCAAGACCCAGGAGGCATGCTGTTGCCACTCCACAAGAGATGGACTCGTCCTTGGAGGACACCAGGGGTGGCGAAATCTCGACTGTGCCAGTGGATGGCAGTAATGCAGGGTCGCAGTCCCCCTCAGGGAGATCGCACACAGGTGCCAGATGCCGCAGGCCCAGGGAACAAAGTCCACCTTTGCAGGGTGAGGACAATGGTGTATTTGCAGGGCTGGAGGCAAACATGATCAAGGTTCAGCGCCTGCAAGGGAAGGCAATACAGTCTGTACAGCGGCAAATGAGACATCTTAATTGTAGCATGCATGACATCGAAAAGGGCATCAGCACTATGAACTCCACCCTGTCTGAGGGCATGAAGGAGATGGCGGAAGGCATGAAAGGGATGGCTGAGGGCATGAGGGATATGTCCCAGGCTGTGATGCTGCTGTGCAGCAAACTTGAGGGGGACAGGGTGGCAGGGAGTGGCAGAAGAAGGAAAACCATACGAAGGCGGTGAACCGCCTCGCAACTGCCACATCTCTACTCTGCAGGCGCTCCGTGGCCATGCAAGAAGGGATGCAACAGTGCAGCCATGATGTCTCTAGGGGGCTTGTCAAGGTCACAACTGCACTAGAAGTGCTACTGACAACTCAGGCTGCCAATACTGGTGCATGTGATGTGGGGGACGCCGAGGAGACTACCAGTCGCAGCAGCATTACGCCCCCTGCAACGAAGACCAGGAGGAGCAGCAGGCGACATGGGGATGGCACTGGGAGCATTGCTAGTGAAGACAGTCTGCTGAGTGAACCCAGCAGTGTTGTGCGTGGCCGCAGGCGTTGATGCAGCCCACACTTTCTATACTCTATTGGGTGACTTAACCCATGACAAGCTCTTAGTGTTGTCACAAATCGGACTGGCAAGTTTAGCCCTTTGTGTAGTGGCGTAGTGCCCAGGACTAAAACTACGTCATTCAAATGCAACAACTGGCTGTGTCTCCTTACTTACTCAGAAGTAGTTGCATGTGATCTCTGCCCGTCTTTGTCTCCCATCTGGTGCTGGCGCCACTCCTGCTGCGTTGGGCTCTGGCTCAGCAAGTTCATCATCATCGTCCTCTGAGTCCGTTAATTCAACTTCTGTGCCTTTCTTAGTGGCAAGGTTGTGCAGCATAGCACAAGTTGCAATGATTTTGCAGCAGAGGATGGGTGTGTACTGACGGGCGCCTCCGCTTTTGTGGTGGCAGCGGAACCTGCTTTTCAATGGTCTCAACGTGCGCTCCACTACGTTGCGTGTTGTCTTGTGTGCCACATTGTATCGTCTCTCACTCGGGGTTGATGGGTTTAGGTGGGGAGTGAGGATAAATGACCGCACAGCATAAGCGCTATCACCTAGGTGAGAAAGAGAGTGCCATTAATCACAAACACCAACACATTAATCTGCTGTATCCATTAGGGTGTGTCACAATGATTTACCTAGCAGGTATCCTTCTCCAAATTCTCCTGCAGCCAGGCTGGTGTGTAGATCCCACTGTTCTGGAACATGGAGGAGTCATGGGTGCTCCCTGGAAATTTGGCCACAATGTCGGTGATTATGTTGGCTGCATCGCAGATTACCTGTACATTTATGGAGTGGGTGGATTTTCGGTTTCTGTAGATATACTCAGTGGCTGCAGGTGGGCAGATTGGAATGTGTGTCCCATCAATGCACCCTATGACATGCGAGAACTGCGCCATTTGGTAATAGTCTGTCTTGGTTTTCAGCCAGCAGTTCCGCCTGTGTGTTTGGGAAGCTTATGTAGTGATGCATTCTCTGCATCATGGCGTCCAGGAACTTCTTGAAGAAACGGGACAGGCAACTCTGTGACACCCCATCTACCGCAGCTATCACCCCCTGGTAATTGCCAGATGCAAGTAGGTTTAGGCTACAGAGCACCTGCACATTTGGTGGTATGGCGTGCGCCCTTGTTGTTGGATGGTCCAGGAGTGGGTGCAGGTCCCTTATCATGTCCATGATGGTTTGGGGGTGTAGCCTGTACCTTTCATGCATCTCAGCCTCAGTCAGTTGGAAGAGTGTGATGCGCTGTCTGTAAAAGCGCTCCTCCCATCTCCAGATCCTCACTCATGCTGCCTGTAGCCGTAGCCGCCTTGCAATTACATAGAGGGCCGCCATAGTGATCACACTGTTGCATTTTGGGATCGCTTATATACTCTTCACCTGATTACCACCTGCTTTCATTCAGTGTTAATTACCGACTCCTAAATACCGAATTTCATGTAATTCGGTATTACAGACTTTTCCTACATCTCTTTTATCGTTTTTGCCGTTTCTTATTTACCGATTCGGTAAATAAGGAATCGATAATTCCGATTCGGTAAATTCAGAGTCGGTAATGAGGAATCGGTATTTACCGATTCCTTATTACCGATTCCTTCCCTCATGCCTATATACCGGTCTGTAACGGTGAAATTTACCGATTTTCACCGTTACCGACTGGTATTTGGCCACCTACATCGTGCCCTTGGTGTCTACAGCCAGTTCCTGGGTCACATGACTGGATGTATTTCGCAGTTGAACGTTGTTTATTCTTCCCAGACAGGCAAACAATAGCAGGATTAGGAATGCCTGGATTGACTGTCAACTGGCAGGATGGGCGGTGGCGGAGCTGGGCACAGCCCTACTTGCAACTTAATAGGCTGTGCTCTGCATTCACACAAAGGACTTGTCACCCCAGCAATGTTCATGCAGCTTTTTTGAGCCAGGGCTGGGGAAGTGGGAAACTTCAAGCACTTCAAAGGGAATTCTCTAAAAACTTCCCCTACTTCAAAGACGGCATCAGGATTAAAAAGCGGACCCAAAGACCCACTCTTCAGTTCACTTTCTGGACCTATGGAAAGACTCTCAGAGACTGCCAGCTGCTGTGGCCTGCTGTGTACTCCACAAGACAGCTTTCTGCACCTGGAAGGACTGCTTTGCTGGTTAGAGCCTGCCTTGAACCCTCCAAGGGATGCAATGCTGTTTGAGTTCTGTTTAAGTACTTGAACCCAGGGCTACTAGAGTCACTGCACGAGCTAGT
This sequence comes from Triturus cristatus, assembly GCF_964204655.1. NCBI lineage: Eukaryota > Metazoa > Chordata > Amphibia > Caudata > Salamandridae > Triturus > Triturus cristatus. Next base: position 377,675,689 of record NC_140581.1, on the reverse strand, counting down.
TGGCTGGTCTCCTGATTAGAGCCTCGAGAAAAGAAAAGCTCCAGTCATCTTGAACCCACACCTGGACCCAGCCTTAGTGAGTCCCGACCTCCCAAATTGTGCCTCTCCAGTTCTGGACCCTTGGTGGTGGTGCTAAAAGTGTCCAGATAGCCAAAAGCCAAAACTTTGGACTTAGAAAGTGCATTTTTTGCTAAAAACTGCTTTGAGAACCAAAGAGAGGACCGGGACTAACCTGCTGATCTATCCTCTCAAGGTCCATTGCTAGTCGGCCTGACTTCGCAGCAGCTCCCGCTGTGTTCTTCTCCGAAGCAGCAAATCCAGTTCATTGGTCCTTCACCAAAGGGGTACCCAGACTCTTGGAACTCTCATCGGTTACAGCCTCCAGCCTTGTCCCACTGGGAATGTTAAACTTTCAAAAAAGTCTGAACGAAGAAATCTTCACAGCAACTTTGTCCAATGGCTTACTGACAATAACACTCCCTCCTTTGACACTCTATGCGGCCCTGCCCTGCTTAACTCTACCTTCTCAGAACAGTTTTCTTCAAATTTCTTCTAAGTCCAAAGGTAGCGGGCCCAATCCACTTTTTTTATCTGACTTACACTCCATCGCATTAAGCCATATTTTTCGACTTTGACACGGTTTTGCGAGACTAGATGTCCATGGTTGGTCATTTGATCTTTTTGCACTCTTTTTTACTTGAAACTTTATTAATCCATAACTTCGGTTCTAATTGGACTTTTGTCATTTTGGGGTTAAATAATTTATTAAAATTCACTTTATTTTTCAAACTTGGTGTGGGATTTTTCTTAGGTTTTGTTTTCATGTCATTACAGTTTGTGTTCTGCATAAATACTTTACACATTGCCTCTAAGTTAAGCCTGGCTGCTTTTGTGCTAAACTACCAGAGGGTTAAGCCCAGGTTAATTCAGTGACTTTTTTGGTTCACCATGACAGGGATTGTGCTGCTGCTTGAGCCGGGTTAATACCCCACCCAACAACTCAATTTCTCACTCTTGCCGTCTCGCATATCACCTTCCAAAAGTAATCAATTAACAACACACCCACAATCTATCAGCATTCAGATCTGTCCAAGCAAGTCTCTAATTCAAGAACACCAAGGGGCATATCAGCAAGACAATTATCGCCGCTTTAGCTGCTGTTTTCGGCCGGAAAGCAGCGATAATTGTATCACCCTATTAGCAAGGTCATGCTATCGCTTGAATCTTTGCCTCAGCCCCCTTTCCCTTAACGCCCAGCTTTGCATCTCTAATGAGATGCAAAGAGGGCGTTCCTCCCCAGAATAACGGGAGAAATGTCGCTAAGCGACATTTCTTAAATTATCAAGCCTCATGCTAACCTGCAGAGCGATAAGAAAAGTAGCGCTAACCTCGGTTATCGGTACTTTCCTTACGCCTGCTTTTCATCTGACTTAGCCATGATATCCTATGGAAGGTGGATATCATGGCTAAGTCTGTCCCTGCTCTATCAGCAAGCATTCTCCAAACGTTGTGCAATTATCGCTGGATTTCCAGCGATAATCGCACATTTGTCAGTTTGCGCCTTGATTTTTATCGCTGTTGAGATGAGCGTTGCTGATAGCACGCTATCTCAGCGATAAAAATCAGCGTTAGCCGGTGATAATTATACTAGCGCTAAGCGCGCTGAGAGATAATTATCTCGGTTCTTGCTGATATGCCCCCAATCCCGTAAAACACCAGCCCTCCCTTGTCTAAATGTGATACACCTATGCTGCACAGCCTTTCCTACAGAGCAGGCTAAAGTAAGTGTGTATCTAGGGTTAAGTGCAGATAAGAAACCGTTTATTTAAAAGAAATGTGAGGAGAGGTATGTGTTTTTATTTATTTATGACAGAATATATTTTAAATAATTAAAGAGAGTGAACGAGGCCTAAGTCCTGCTTCCCCTTTCCACATCAGTTACTTCAGGCTTTCCACCTCTCTGTTGCTTAATACCTGCTTAATTCTAAAATAGTTGAAATTTGGTAAACATAGTATTTTTCTCTTTCCCACTTAGCATGATCTAGTTTTCTCAGAGGTTCTAGAAGTTATTTGCAGACATGTGTCATATTTAAAATAAACAGATTTGTGCGCATCCTGTTAACTGAGACTACTGGAACGAGTTGTTGTTTGGCCATTTATTTTTGTGGTGACGCTACAGACGGCTTCAGCTGCCTGGGACAGACAGCATTACATACAATACTCGACTGAACCCTTGCTCATGAGCAGATGGCTTTCCTCCTTTCCTGTATGTGTTCCTCCCCCAGAGCATACCTCTTTTACCCATGCTTTTGATTAGCTGTAGTGTAGCTTTCCACATATGTCATCATGGTACTACTTTTTTGTGTTTGTTTTAAAGCCAGTATTTGCGCAGAACATCTTGAGGGTGCATATCTCTCTTTTCAGGGTGTGCTTTCTCACTTCACTTTAACCCCCTATGACTCCTCTTGTCTTTCCCCTCCACCCATCTGCCCCAGTTCCCAGTGCTCCTCAGCAGCACACCAGGTGCCGGCTGGCAGGCTTGGTGATGCCCTTATGCGTCTCTGTGGAGTGCCACACACCAAACAGAAGTCTTGTAGATGCTGTTAGTGAGCCATGGTGGGAGCTGCTATGGGCTTTGCCAATGCCAGCAGCGTTAAAAACGTTTAAACTTCGCAGTAACACATCTTGGGGCATATTCACAAGAAACTATCGCAGAGTCTACGGCACTTTATCGCAGCCAAAGTTGCGATAAATCCATCTCCCCATTCACAAGCTAGTGTTAACAGCCCACAGCACCAGTTTACCCGCGATAGCAGCCGTAAAAAACATCGCCACAGAGGACCCGCGCAACTATCGCTTTTGAGATGTAGAGTGGGTGTTCCCGTGCCAAAAGCCACAACAACATCACACCTCAACATTCTCAATGACCAGACAGAATTGCGATAAAAACACAAAACAGGCGATAAGGCGCGTTAGCACCAGGAAATCTACACCTGCTCTGACCTGGTGTAAAGTCGGACGACAGCCTGCACCACAAAAGGGAGACCAGCCCAGGGCCACACACGAAGGGCAACAGAAGCCATGGAGCCACCCATCATGTGGCCCGGACACCCAAGATTGCCACATCACCCACCGACACCACCCCCAGGACCACCCCTCCCTGGCACCCACCGACCAAAGACATGCCACATCAGCTACACCCAAACATGCACAAAATAATCCGCCTGACGTCGCGCAATCACAACTGGTGACATGCATGTGTCAACACAGAAAAGAGCAACACACATTCACTTTCGAAGCAACAAATGAAACTTTATTAAAATGAACACTGAAATGAAATGAAGACACATGGCCGCTCCCCTCGGGACAATCCGTAGGTCCCAGCCTGCAAGACAAAAATCACGATGAGAAGGTGTGTCCTACGCGCATCAAAGGACAGAAAGAGAGCAAAGGGGAGAAAGAGGAAGAGAGGGGGAGAGAGAGAGAGATCAGAAGAGAGGGTGAGAGAGAGAGAGAGAAGAAGAGAGGGGGAGAGAGAGAGAGAGAGCGAGAGAGAAGAAGAGAGGGGGAGAGAGAGAATAAGAGGGGAGGAGAGAGATAGAGAGAAGAGAGGGGGAGAGAAAGACAGTGCCGCCCCTGCGCACCCAGGCCACACTGCTCATTTGCTGCCACCGGTGTGTCTCCAACCACGTGCAGGTATGTATCTTAGATCACCTGGTTACACATCGGAGTCAGAGCCGCCAGCTGAAACAGTCCAGATACATGGCTGGCACAGTACACACACCTGCAAAAGACAACAGCGCCTGCCCGCCCATGCATTCCCAGGCAGAGGCACCCCAACCCCTCCCGCTGCCCATCGGAGCATGCCCGCCAATGCACACCAAGGCCTCACTGCTCACCTTCTGCCACCGGCGCGTGGATGGGAGGTCCCACCATGTGCCGCTGCAAGCCAGAAGCCCAGGGCCCATGGACATGGCACCCTCCACACCATGCAGCCCCGCTCCGCAGGCCACCAGGTCTCACGTTTGGTGCTGGGTCTTGTTTACTCCATGGCAGAGGACATACCAGTGCACCCGGCACCATCGCAGGCTGCACACCCGCTCAGCCCAATGGGTGCCACTAACTCTGGGATCCCGGAAGCGACGCCACGTGGCGGTCGGCCCGCGCTGCCCGCTGGCTCTGGCCTACACTGCGGTCCAGCAGGGCACACAGACTTGAGCTGTCCAGACCACCGGTACGGGGCATCATCGCAGGCTGCACACCCACTCAGCACCTTAAGGTGCCACTGACTCAGTGCACCCAAAGTCACCGTCCTGTGGCTGGGTGCCTGTGCCGGCCACAATGCTCCGAGTGCCACTAATCCAGTGCCACCCCAGTCAGTGCCACATGGTGGCAGGCCCGTGCCGGCCGCAAGGCTCGGGTGCCCTGTGCAAGCCCAGTCAGCGCCACGAGGCGGTAGGCCCGTGTCGTGCGCCAGGCCTCAGATGCCACCAACCCTGTGCGCCCTTTATGAATGAGAAGCGTGGAGCGGCCGTCATACAGTCACCACCGGAAGAGGGGAATGTGACGTTGTCGGCCCCTTATGTTGGCGGAGTCACATGGCCAGTGACGCCTGTGCCGGATGGGTGTGGTGTGTGTGCAAACCTGCCCTCAGGGAGTGCCTGTGACATGCTGATGACTAGACCAGGGACCTGCACACCACCAGCGAGTACGTCTGCGACGGGTAGCAATGATGCCCCCCCCTCGGTGCGTCATCGGAGTAGTCTGGCCTGCCATACGTTGGACCAGCGCAGAGCTTGCCACAATGACTCGTGGGCTCGGGCGTGGTCCGGTCCATGTCTGGACAAGGAAGTGACTGATGCGTGTGTCCCTGTTGTAGTGTTCACGGGACCAGGTACACAATATGCAATGTCGCACCCTCTGACTCGCATCCCACAGGATGAAAATCATTGATGCAAGGGAAGGCACTGTCCCTACATTCATCCACACATCCATTCCTGAATGATGTAAGACATGACACAGGAGTGCGTCACTGGATGTTTATTTGCACATCCCATTCAGTTCTGCAGCTGGAGCGGTACAGGGCAATGCCGAGCACACTACACAATATTTGCCCGTGGAGGGCCAGCCAGAGTCTATCCGGCGATTACATGTACTGCGGAAGAGGAAGGGTAGAGTCCGCAGTCTGTCCGCTGTGTCATTGGTCGTCAAACAGGATGTGGCAGTCCATGTCGCTGTCCAAGGTGAGTGCATCAGAGTGTATCGGGGGTCAATGGAAGGTCATGTGCGGCACCAAGCAGAAACAGGCCAGGTGGCGGAAATGAATGCTCGTGCCTCCTGATCACAAACCCATCCACGTCCTCTTTCCCAATTTGTGCCCTGATCCCCTTGTGGGTGCTGCAGTCCCGGCTGCGGCACTGTGTGGCACTGACACATCAGGGGCCTGGGTGGATACATCTGCCACACTGTGAGGCACTGACACACCAGGGGGCGGGGATGTGGATGGTGTGGAGGCTGCAGTATTCATCAGCTCCACGCCTTGTGGCGGCAATGCCATGATGGTGGTCCGCAGGGCATGATAGATCCCAGCTACATTCTGATGATGTGCAGCGGTGGCTGCCATCCTTTCAGCCTCCATACGCACCATGTCCTCCATGAGCCTCCGCATGTGTGCCAGCTTACGGCTGGTATCACTGGAGCCACTCTGAGCGGACAGCTGTTCTACTCTCCGCGTCATAACTCCAACAATGTCAGTCAGAGCTCGTTGGAGACCATGGGGCGGACATATACACCCAAGGATGGCGTCCAGTTTGGCAGCCATAAGTTCGAACCCCACCCGCACCTGTTCAGCTGTCTCCCTCTGGCCCTTCAGCACACGGCGTTGGAAGGCCATTTGTTGTTCCTGGGGGACTTGGGAGAGTGCCAGGGCTGTGGGTGCCTCCTGCTGGGTGGTTTGGGTGGTGGGTGGGGTCTCCTCGATGTAGCTGGGCTGTCCTGATCCTGGAGGTGAGTCGCGGATGAGGTCAATGATGTCTAGGAGGGCTTGTGTGTCGGTGCTGGTGTTGTCCTCCTCATCATCAGTGAAGAGTGGCTGGGACTGCTCTGCAGGAGGTGTTGACAATGCCCCTGCAATGTGAAGGGGAGATGGTGTATTACAATGTGTCCACATGTATGTAGCCGCATGGTACAGGTTGACATTCTGACAGCATGGCATTGTACATTGTGACAGTCTGTGGGTCTGTGCGAGGAGCCAGGGTCATTGTGGGTGTGTACTGTGCCCTGCTTCATTGTGCATGTGTGCGATCGTGGCCATCTCCACCCTTCCCCCCAGTACCTGGTGGCCACTCACCCTGTTGCGGCTGTGTTGTGCCCTGTCGAGCAGTGTGCGGTCCCCCGACTCCGGCTACAGTATCCACACTGATGACTGTCGACACCAGCTCCTCCATGTCATTCAGCTCCAACTGTGGTGCTGGGCCCCCACCTCCGGTCTGCATTGCTGCCTTCTGGTTGGCGGAGAGTTTCTCCTTGGTCTTCCGCTTGATGTCATTCCATCGCGTCTTGACCTCGTCCATTGTCCACTTGTGCTCTCCGACGGCATTCACCTTGTAGACGATGTCCCGCCATATTCCAGTTTTGGTGCCCAATGACACGGTGGAGGTGATGAAGAGTTGTTGATGGCGTTCCATCACCCCCATGACTATTATCCTGTACGCCTGCGGACTGAACTTCGTCTTCCTCGTCTTCTTGTCCTTGCCCTTCCCTGTCCCCGATGTCCTGGGTTGCACCTGCTCTGGCTGCCTCCATGGTGCTTGGGTGTAGGTCAGTTTGGGTGTGGGGTTTTTTTCTACTTTTATGGTGTTTTTTTTGACCTGCCTGTGTTGCAGGCCTGGCGCTGCTTATCGCTGATTTCTTTATCGCGCTTTGGTCCATCGCGTGCTTTTTGGTGTTGTGGTTTGTGTTTTCATCTCTGTCGTGGTGGTTGTATCACGGACATTGTATGCGGTGTCGGCGTACTATCGTATGGTACCGCTTTGTTGTAAATTCCACGTTGATACTAGGTTATTTTCCCGCGATGGGCTGCGATATTGGAAGTTGCGTTACGCTACTCTTGCGGTAGTTATCACATGTTCTTGTGAATATACCCCATCTAGTGTCATGCAACCTGACAGCCCGCTTGAAAGTATAGTAAGCTTTGTTTACATCTTTTTGTACATTTTATCAGTCACGTAGGCTTTGGCAAAGCCAATTGTGTCTCTCGCTGAACACTGGCAAGCAAGAGTGAGTGGCTTTCCCAGTGCTTGCTCTTTTTTACTTCTCCCACTTTCTTTTTTCGGTAGTTGAATCTGCCTTCATGGACTTTCACTGGCTTGACATTAATCTCATTGTGAGTTAAATAAAATAAGATGATAAACACAATTAAAAATATGCATTTATTTGCCGTAGGGCTTGGCCGCTATGGCATAGTACCACAGTCCTTAGGCGTGCTAGAAACAAGGTTTAATCATTCATCGATCAGCCACTGCTATTACTTATAAAAAGGAAAAGTATTACACTGGCATTACTTAATACTATGCATTAATTCACAAGTTTATGAAGTTCAACAGTAGAAAATACCAATGATGATACCCTGAAGCAGCTGATAGCCAAGGAAGGCCTGAATCCTAAACCCACAACATCTCTCACACATGTTGAACACAGTATAATTGTATTCAAGTATTAAAACCAGGCCTCTTGCTTTGTCAGGATGTCACCACACCCAAATATGTTATTTCTAGTCAATGCTAACAACATTCAACTCTCTGAAGATAGCATTGTTTTCCAAAGACATTCCATAATAAAAGCAATGAATCACTGTTATCTCTGCCAATGTCAGTAAAGCATTTCATAATCCAAATGATGTGTGCTGATATCTTTTTCCATCTTTACAATTACTGATAAACAGTTTTTGGACCCCAAAACAAAAACACCCAAAAACCTAGTTCACTAAGGCTAAAAACCCAAGCATACTTGAAATAAAAAGAAAACTCTCCCAGGGTCATACATACATCACCCAGAGAAACTGGGGGTTATCCAATACAATCAAAAGACCTTTAAGTGGTGTTAAGGGAGAAGCTCACCATGGCTCCTGGACCCCCCTGCCCCTGTAGCCATCAAGAACTTGCTCCATGGTGCCCCTGCTCTTTCAGGCACATTGCTCAAAACATGCAAATTAGGGGCGCACATTTGGCTTCAAGGTTTGTTTGGATAACTATGGCTTCACACCTCAACACATATATATTTTTTCTTTTAATTCAATAATCGGGTGCCCGGTCCCAATTAGGCACCGGAGAGTTTCCATGTTGGGGATCGCAAGGGAGCAGAACAACCAATGTGGTTCCTACCGGGTCCCTGCCCAGCACCCCTCTCAAGAGCCAGCGCAAGAGCCGGCGGCTGTGTTCTCCCACACACTGTTGAAAACGCCAGATTCTTATCTTATCATATCTTCCCACTCCTAAGAATCCTCGGCCGACTAGACTTTTTTACCTGCTGTGAAGTGTAAAGGGGAGAAAACCAATTCATTCAAAGCTAGATCAATGGACCAATCACTTCAGACTCTGATAGATCACTGACTCCGAACTAAATTTCAGGAGATTTATTACAAAGCCAAAAATAACTGAAAATACAAGCATCGCATGACGAGGTTAAAGAAATACATAGGCACTAATACAAAGTTCATTCTATGCACCAATGTAATCCGGTGAAGCATAAAAAGAATAAGAATCTCCAGAAATATTAAACAAGCGATAACTGCTCCAACATCTAAATCGGTCTTCATTGATACCTGTGAAAAAACCCATTAATCTGTCCCTACACTACCACTAAGGTGACATCCCTACTTAGCATTTCCCAAGCAAGATCAAGAAAAGGTGTCAGCTCGTGAAGACTTCCTAAAATGTACACTCACGTTGTAAGGGTCAGTAGCTAAAGCTACAGATTCGTTCTAAGCCTCATTCCTCAGTATGGATCCTTCCCTTCTACCCTCTAACGGCTCACCGCTCCATCTGCTCTCTCCTCCCTCGGGGCACTATCCCTAATACAAAATGCACAATCTAGAGGAAACGCCTTCTAGAACACCTCCTCTGGCTAAGCACCTCTCATAGGTAATTTTCCACCAAAACTTGTACTTCGTCCAACAACGGTTGATATGCCCTTGAGTCCCAGGCTTCTTCCAATTATCGACATTCCAGGATACAGTGTTTCAGCTCTCCTCCATACCTAACTCCTAAAGCAAAAGCCATCTGTCTAACTATCGAAGACGGTGTCCTTGCACCTGCAACAGAAGCATGAGAACAGAATATCCTTGTACGCACATACATTTAGCTGACTACCTCCAAATGAGAGCCTTTCCAGGGAAAGTACACTTCAGGCCTACATAATTCAGCTAATATAAGAAATGCGAATAGGCCTTTCATAGCAAAATGTGAACATTCATTTAGGTCTCTATACATCAAGAATTACACACATTAATAAATGTTGCATGAGTAAGTACTATTCTTCATCATGTTTAAGGCATGATTAATCATTTTTACATATGCAGACTTTAATACGTTACACATTTAAATCTAAGGCATTACATTACACATGAGCTACTTCATTAAGCATTTGCAATGAATATCGGAAGTTATACAATCACATTTAAATGCCACTTTCACCTTCTATCATAACACATACAAAATCTGTTATTTTACTTACACATTCCTATGGATCACCTTTTAATACAACACGAGAATATATGCGGGTGCGGACTATCCTCGATTATGATGCAACCCTACAATTTTCAGAACATCATGACGCTCTATCAGTTCCCCCCATTGATGACTAGTGCCATCACAAAATCACAATTCCCTGGAGACAGAAGCGACCTAAACAGAGCTCGTAGCCATTCTTCCCTGTCGGAATGTTGATAGATTCTTAATATTCTGGTAGTGACTGTCCTGCAGTCTAGCTATCATTATCACTTGCTTCCTAAGGGATCTTTCAACTTGGTTCGCCTTGTACCTCTGATAAGCTCTAGCAAATCCCCACAAGCAAACCACACAAACCACAATGATAATGATGGGCTCCAGAATATAACCAAGAATACCTTTTCCCAAATTCGCAAACCAATTTCCCACTCTGCCAAAACCTTTACCAACCTTTTCCCAAACACCCTCTTCAGTCAGATCCTGAATCTCATGATGGATCACAGTGATGTTACTTATATATTTCTCCAGATCTTTGCTGTTGTCTGGTATATAAGTACAGCACTCTTGAACCTTCAGCATTTTACAGACTCCGCCCTCTTTTGCCAATAAGACATCTAAAGCAAGACGGTTCTGCATCACCATCGTCCTTATCGACAACATCTCTCCATCAACAAGTATCAACGACTTAGCTGTGTTAGTCGATAACTTGTCAGCAACAGTCGCCAACTTTCTAATCTTCACATCAATCAGAATCACTCCCAAACTTGGTATAACTGCTCCAAAGATATCTCCAGTCACTACTTCTGCACTTGCATCTCTTCTTACTCTAGAATGCTTTTCACCTTCCAAAAGTTCTAATTCCTCTGCATGGTAGATCTTGGGGAGATAGTCTTGCATAAGCATTCTTTCCACACATTTAATATACTGTTGGCATCACCTGTACCGGACCTTGCAAGAAGTTCTTTGCGGACTCTTCCATGGTGAAAACATGATGACACGTACTCTGTTCCACATAGACCTTGTCATAATATGTCTGTACGCGTCTCACACACAGCTTCCCCTTTTGCACTAGGTCCAATGCTATAGGGCTATAGCTCCCCTTGGCTCTGTGAGCCCTCTCCTCCTCTGTCCAATCTACTGGATTTTCTCCGGTTTTACGTGTTTGTGTTAGCTGTCTATACCTATCTTCTACTTGATCTACGAATTTCTTCTCTACACTGGTTAGTGAACAGCTTAGATTATGTCTATGGGCATAGGCTGTATCTAACGTCATAGTTGGTATGAAATACTTCCCAATCCTATCTTCCTGCTTATAATAATCATACTTATTCAGGTGCTTGTAAGCTGGTACCTCTGAAAGCACTGCATCGTAATTCGAAAAGAAGTACTCATAATGGCCTCTCCCATAAAACATACTAAGCAACAAAGTACATGAAATTCCACACGTCAGCGGAAGATGGTGATATTTATTACCCTCGTCCACTGAAGCAGGCAACTGCATACACACATAACAATCTTTTGTATCCATCGCCTCTACATATTCATATAGCAGCTTGGCATACGCATTAAGCTTAAAATCACCTCTAGACAATTTGCGATTCCTTAAATGCTTTTGCAAAATAAGGAATCGCAAATTTTGTGATTCCCTATTTTGCTTTTTCCCGTTCACAAACGGGCCGAGTCTGAGAATCGGCCCATTTGCAAATGGAAAATGGGCTTCATAAATATGCCCCTGTTTTACAAAACACAGTTCATTCTCAATCTACGATAAGTTTAGATCCAATTGCAGCTAAAATATGTTGCAAAATTTCAAGACGAACATCTACCATTTGGTGAGGTGGTGGTTCAAATCCAAACGTCGGGAAAACCAATCTGTGCAAGATTAAGATCCGTACTTTGCTCAAAACTGGAGGTTTCGGAAACGTGATCATCAGCACCCCTTCGATTTCAAGTCCTGGAACCAACAGTTCCACATCGATTTTCAATCGAGGACTCCTTATGATCATTTTCACGGACCTCAGCCTCCGGAACTCACTACTCCCGGCATTAGTTACTGCGTAAGTCCACGGCGGGGCAGCGTATCTCTGGCAAGGCACCCTTGTTCTTCTTGATCTTCTCAGATTTTGAGTTTGCTCTTCTTCACTCTCTTCCGATTCAGAAATCTCGGACACAGGGGCAAGATCTCTCTCAGGAGCCAGTCTCTGATTCAGCTTTCTCTGTCTCCCAGGCCACGCTTCTTCTGCACGTCCAGCCCTTCTGCTTTTCTCTTGATCACTCTGCGCACCACTTCCTTCCGCTGAGTCTGAATCTGTACTACTCCCAACATCACTTTCTTCCTCAGAGTCAATATCTGGGTTGTGCACAACGTAACCCTCCTCAGCTTGGTCTGGTGAGCAACCAGCTTCGTCAGCAGCCCTTACAGCTTGGCTTGTCCCCTCTCGTGGCCCTGCTGCCACAGCAGGATTTTCATTTGTGAGAAGAGCTGTTTCTTCCAAGGGTGCTGCAACTCTGCGGGTGTGGGAAGCATGTATCCAGTTTGGCAATCCTCCACACTTCACTGCTGTGTTCGTTACCAGTATTACCTGGTAAGGGCCTCGCCACTGAGCATCCAGGCAGCTCTTCCTCACGTGCTTGCGAACAAGTACCCAATCTCCTGGGAACAGGTCATGGCATAGGTCACTTGAAGCTGGAACAGCGGCAGCTTGCACCTACTGAGACACAGAACGGACCACATCAGTTAGACCTTTGCAGTAATCAAGGATTAAGTCATCAGTGATGTTTATCAAAGCTGTACACGGTACTGCTGGCAATCGCCCTTCCCATGAGGATCTCATGCGGGGAAAGACCGGTCCTCCTATCTGGGACACTGCGAATACTCATCAACACCAAAGGCAATGCATCAGGTTATTTCAGAGATGTAGACGAGCACACTTTTGCCATCCGTGCTTTCAAAGTTCCATTAATCTGCTCCACTATCCCAGAAGCCTCTGGTCGATATCTACAATGGAGTCTCTGATCAACATTTAAGGTGGCACAAAGCAACTGCATGATCTCGCTGTGGAAGTGTGTTCCTCTATCCGACTCCAACGAGGTTGGAAAACCGAACCTAGGAATCAACTCCCTCAATAGTAGCTTCGCCACTGTGAGGGTGTCACACCTTCGTGTTGGGTACGCTTTCACTCACCGTGAAAAAACACACACCACCACTAGAATCTACCTCAATCCACTGCACATAGGCATCTCGATAAAATCTAACTGCATCCTTTTGAAACGCCCTCCTGACCTCCCAATGTGACTCAGTGTAACCATAGTCTTCTTTCCAGCATTCATCTGTTGACAAGTAACACACCTTTGACACACTGCTTCAGCAACCGCACGAAATCTTGGATTGAACCACGTTTGTCTGAACACTCGCACCATCGCATCCCTTCTAAGGTGCACAGCAATGTGAATCTGCCTTGCCGTCGGACTCAACAAGTCATCTGGTAACACTGCTCGACCATCATTTGAAACCCAAATGTCAATATCCCCTTTCTCACATCCTGATTTGATCCATACTTCCTTTTCCTGTTCTGAAACCTCTTCCTGCAGGCGCTTGAGCTCATCCCAAGTGTCTGTCATGGCTAACATCATGTTGAGCTCTGTTCTTTCTTTGCTCTCTCCTGTGTAATCTCCAGTAAAAATACAACCTTGTTCAGCGCAAAAACGTGCAACCTCATCAGCGTACTTATTGCCAAGAGAGACAAAATCTGTCCCCATCCCATGTGCCGCACATTTTACTACAGTAATTTCCTTGGGACATTGCAACGCCTCCCACAGTTGTCTCACACATTCCCCATTCCTTATGGGTGAACCAGATGATGTCATGAACCGCATCTGAGACCATAGCTGTCCGAAATCATGAACCACACTGAACCCATACTGGCTGTCGGTGTAGATGGTGATTCGGATCTGATCGGCTGCCAAACAGGCGCGAGTCAAGGCAATAATTTCGGCCACTTGTGCGGAGTATACTCCTTCTAGACAAGCAGCTTCAACCACTCCCGTAAAGGTACACACAGCAAACGCTACTCTCAACTGACTAACATTGTCTCTTAAGCATGAACCATCGACAAAGAAAATGTCATCAGGGTCAGGCAGAAGTTCATCAACAATGTCAGGTCTCGGCTTGGTGCAAAGTTCAGTCACATCGAGACAGTCATGGTCTTCACAATCTTCATCATCTGCATTTGGCAAAGGCATCAGTGTAGCAGAATTTAAAACAGAACACCTTCTCAGAGTTACATTCTCTGCGGCAAGTATAACTTGCTCGTAGCGTGTGAGTCTATTAGTTGTCAGGTGATGTGTTTTAGTCCTCGTCATCAACAGTTCAACAGAGTGCGGAACATAAACTATCAAAGGGTGACCCATGACAATGCTTTCACACCTCTCAATGCTGACATCAGTTGCAGCAACTGAGTTGAGACATCCGGGAAACGCTGAAGCTACTGGATCTAAAGTAGCTGAGAAATAGGCAACTGGTCTATGGATGCCTCCATGACTCTGAGTCAGGACTGACAATGCGCAACCTTCTCGCTCACAACAAAACAATGAAAAGGGCTTGTTGTAGTCAGGCATTCCCAAAGCCGGAGCACGACACATGCCCTCTCTCAACTCCAAGAATGACACCAAACAATCGTTGTCCCATGGTACCAGATCTCATCCTTGTGCATCAACCTCTGCAAAGGCTTCGCCTTTAGGGAGAAATTGGGAATCCACTGGTGACAGTAGCCAACCATTCCCTAGAACATTCTGACTTCCCTCTGAGTGGTAGGTACAGCCATATTCATGATCGCCTCAATCCAATCTGGTGACACCTTTCTCTTGCCTTTCTCAATTCGATGACCCAAGTACTGTACCACACTCAAACAGTACTGCAACTTATTTGGGGACACATTGTGTCCATTCTCTGCCAAATGATTCAGGAGGGCAATCGTATCGATCCTGCAAGCATCTTCAGTTTCTGTTGCAACGAGGAGATCGTTAATGTACTGCACGAGAACAGAGTTCTGGGGCAATACAAGACTTTCAAGATTCTTTTTCAAGATCTGATTGTAGATTGATGGACTCTCAGTATACCCTTGAGGGATACAACACTATGTTAACACGTGTTGCTCCAGCCGGAAAGCAAATAAATATTGGCTTTCTTCGTGGAGGGGTATCGAAAAGCATGCTTGACTCAAGTCAATCACAGTGAACCACTCAGCCTCGCATGGAATCTGGAATAGTATCACTGATGGATTCGGTACCACTGGACAACATGGAATAGCAATCATGTTGAACTTTCTCAGGTCTTGCACGATTCTGAATTTCCCGCTTGGTTTCTGTAGTCCAATAATGGGTGAGTTGCATGGACTGCCCATTATCTCCTTCAGGACTTCCTGCTTAATCACGGAATCAATTACAGGTTGTATCCCTGCAATCGTTTCGGGTGACAAATTATACTGGGGTGCTCTTGGAAACTCAGCATTCTGCTTAACCTGGATCTTAACTGGTTCAACACCCTTGATTAATCCAATCGCTTTTCCCTTGAAATCCCACACAGCCAGTGAAACAGAGTCTCAAGTCAAATGGAAGCTCTTACACTGTCAACACAGGATAGATTTCTTTGCACAAATGCTGATTTGCAACCTTAAAGGTGGCATCATTGTCCAGACTGGACTTAAGTTGCACACCACAAATTGGTGTCGATCTCGGAAAGTTACTATTTTCACAGGAATCGGCTCGGTCAGTGGATTAGTCATTTTGTTGTTCGCCACTCCTACGACTTGGATTGATTGTACCGAGAGGGGTAGGTTCGGAACTACTGCAGATCTTACAGTAGAACGGGTAGCACCAGTGTCAACCAAAAAGGTGGTGGGTTGACTGTCAACATCCGCCCCTACAAACGGTCCCCTCTGATCTACCTCTAAGACTGCCCCAAGAGTGCAGTCTTCCTCCCCTCTCAGGCACCATCATTTCAACGGGTCTGAGCTCTACTCATCAAAATTCTCGAAAAGGGGCATCTGCTGGTACGTTCGATTTCCCTGTGGAATTCTCGGAGGTTGCAGGACTTGCACCTGCGGGACCATTGTCCCCCCTTGCATAGATCTAGGTCTCGTTACTATGTTTACAACCTCAGGTACCTTCACTATCTCTGCCTCTTGTTGCACCTAGTTTGCTGGATTCAATCTACAGTCGCGCTTCCAATGCCCGATATTGTGACAGAGGTGACACGCAGTGGTCTTTTTCAATCCCTGTCTTGGGGTCTACAGGTTTCCCTTTCCCTTGACCCTGCGCATTCTGAGTCCCTTATTGATTGTTTCCCTGTCTTCTCCCTAGCGTCCCCCCATTTGGCTGCGTCTGGAGTTCCTGTCAGCGGTTTGCATTTGGATTAGCATCAACTTGTCCTTAAGCTTCCTGTGTTTCGAGTTCACCTCATCACTGCAGTACCTGGCATACCGCAGTATTTCATCTACGGACTTGTTTTGCCAGCAGATCAGATGCTGCTGAATCATGAAACTAACTTCTGGTCTGAGACCCAAAACAAACTTGGAAACAAACTGTCCCATGTCTTTGGCGTCTAAGGTGTCAAGCTCACCGTACTGCTTAAAGGCTTGTAGGAGCGTCTCATAGTATTCATGGACGGACTCCTTCGGTTCCTGGACCGTTCGATCTATCTTAACCCAATCAATATCGTGTGGCGAGATTTTGGATTTCAGCCATGTAATTACCTGTTCAAACTTTTTCATAACAATAGGTGAAGGACCATTCCTAACAGAATACCTGCCTGGTTCAGTACAAGCTGCCCACAAATAGCTTGGTACTACAAAGTCAAACAATGTATTCAAATCAACCCACAACACCTTTGAGATTTTAACAAAATGATCGACCTGCTTGTACTGTTCAACAGGCTTCCCCCTCAGCCGAGGAAAATCATTCGTAAATGCTGCCAAATCACCCCTACTCTAAGACACATGCACATACCCTCCATTCTGTACTTCTCGTAAAGGGTAATTCTCCACTCCTATTATTCCCCCTCCTGGAGGCAGTGTCTCTCCTACACTCTTTTCAGTGTTTTTCTTCTTGGAACATCTTTCCTCCCACTCATCAAGCATGCTCCATGCGCGTATCCCTATAATCAATTCTCGAATGTGAGCTGTCAACCCTATGACTCTCTTCTCTTCCAGTTCCTGGTCACTGTACTGCAATCTATGAATTCCCTGTAACATTTTTGTCTTGGACAGATCCACCTCATACCTTTTTGCCAGTTCAGTCAATTTCTCATGTGTTGACCTTGCCTTGCGAGTTACATCCTTTGCTACAAACAGTAACTCGTCTGGTTCATAAAGTTCCACTCTCTCCAAAGGCAGGTTCCCACTAATTATCTCATCTACTTCTGCCTTCAATCTGCCTAAATCCAACATCTTTGCTCTTATAGCAACTTTCAGGGTCCCTTGACTAGATTCGCCACCTGATTCTTCATTCTCACTGCTCTGATTTCCACATCGGTCCTTTTCCGCTATATTCCTTAGGACTGCTTGACTTTCTGAGTCTCCGTGATTCCAATCTCCTGTCATCCTGTTACTCTGGTTTCTTACTGGTGGTTCCCACATTCTTAGGTCTGATCTTGAATCAGCCAAAGACTTTGGTCTTGCCGTTCTCACATCCCCCTGTCCTCTAGAGGAGTCTGCAGTGGCTGGTAACGGCATACTCAATTCTATGGGTCTCGGGAGGTGAACTATCCCGCTCACTGTGCCATTCCCTCCAGAACTAATCCCTTCTCCTTCTGCTGACTGCGCCAGACTCCCATTTCTCGCCTGATCTGGGTCATATACTGACACTATGGGGCCAATGGCAACCGGCACTGTAAGAGCATCCGGTAACCTCGTAACTCCGTTAGCCTCAATATTTGCTGGTGTCTGTGTTCTCATCCCTTCTGTTCCAGTTGAGATTTTCCTCACTACTCTCGCATTAGGTTGAGTCTGCGATTCTCCAATCCCCTCTGTCAGTACTGACCTTCCCTCTTCTGAGTCTGGGTTATATGGGGGTGGTCTCTCTTATAATAACCTTTCTAACAGGCTGTCATCTGTGTCACTATCGTCTTCCTTGACGCTCTTCTTCTGTGCGTCTCCCACCTTCACCATCAACGGGAATATCCCCCTCAATAGTTTCCACCCTCCATCTTTTCTCCAATGCGTCCCATCGCGCATCTTGAAACGCCCTGATCGACTTTTTCACCCTTTCCTGACTTCGATCTTTCTTCCTATCATGTGCTGCTCTAATCCATGCATGTAGCACCTCGAACAGTGTTGGTCTGGGCAGAGGTCGCAATGAAGACATCACTGATTTCAGCTGGTACAACGCTTCTAACCTGAAAGTACCATAACGCGGAAAAGCAAATTCTCCCTCTTTTTCAGTCATTTTATGCCCATTTTCAAGCCAAATTATAGTATGCAATCCTACATTTGTAGCCATGTAATGGGCTGGGGTATCTTCGGGTGGAGCTTCTTCTCCTCCCCCAGTAACCACCCTTCTATCTCCCTTACACATGTCTCGTAAAACTTTAAAACATTTCATGATGAAATCAACTTTCCGTTACACACAGCGTTCGTTTTACTTCCTGATGTCAATCCACCAATCCCCGCGCAACTTCACACCAACCGACCTATTGCAGCGTGACACCCTCTGACGTCACTCTTCCTCCGCATGCTGCAGTTCCCCTCCTTTACAATTCATCTCTCGCACACTCACACGTCTCTTTCATACAATGAAATAACTGTTTGTCCACCAAACGACCGAACAGTCACTTCTCTGACTGCCTGTCCACCAATGACTGTACAGTCTCATACAATTGTCGACCTCAACTCCGGCAATCGTCTGTCCACGAAACGACCTGACAACTGCCTCAGACTATCTGCCCACGAACAGCCGAACAGTCATGTACTTAATCGATAGGATCCGCTCGCTCAGTTATCCACATACAGTAACCCACGGCCTGCGTCGGGTACTCACGCACTCACATAAGTGTTTCCCTATCATAGGTGGGTCAGCCAACGACGTCTCATCACTCCCACAATCACTGGTCAGACAATTTCAACTCTGGGTGTCTTCTACACCACAATCTCTAATCCCGGGATATCAAATCTCATGGACCGCTCACGCTCACAGACCGAAACCACAATCAGTTGACTCTCACACCAACTCCGCAAGACATCACACAATCAACACAACACCGCAATCTAGCAGGCATACATCCCTTTTCATACTCGCTCTCCCACGAACTGCTGCTTCCGCCGCACCGTTACTCTCCGCCGACTTCCATCAAACGCCATCATTCTCCGCTCACGTTCCACTGGATCACCATCACTTGGGCTCTATCAATATCTACCCTTCTCTACTTTTCCCCTTACTACAGAGATAACCATCCTACTCTGCTGCCAACTAATAACGCTTATTCTTATCTTATCTTATCTTATCTTACCACTCCTAAGAATCCTCAGCCAACTGGACCTTTTACCTGCTGTGAAGTGTAAAGGGGAGAAAACCAATTCATTCATAGCTAGATCAATGAACCAATCACTTCAGACTCTGATAGCTCACTGACTCCGAACTAAATTTTAGGAGATTTATTACAAAGCCAAAAATAACTGAACATACAAGCACCTCATGACGAGGTTAAAGAAATACATAGGCACTTATATAAAATGCATTCTACGCACCAATCTAGTCCGGTGAAGCATAAAAAGAATAGGAACCTCCAGAAATATTAAACAAGCGATAACTGCTCCAACATCTAAATCAGTCTTCATTGATACCTGTGAAGAAATCCATTAATCTGTCCCTACACTACCACTAAGGTGACATCCCTACTTAGCATTTCCCAAGCAAGATCAAGAAAAGGTGTCAGCTCATGAAGACTTCCTAACAAGTACACTCAAGTTGTAAGGGTCAGTAGCAAAGCTACAGATTTGTTCTAAGTCTCCTTCCTCAGTATCGATCCTTTCCTTCTAGCCTCTAACGGCTCTCCGCTCCATCTGCTCTCTCCTCCCTCGGGGCACTATCTCTAATACAAAATGCACAATATAGAGAACACGCCTCTAGAACACCCCCTCTGGCTAAGCACCTCTCGTAGGTAATTTTCCATCAAAACTTGTATTTCGTCCAACAACGGTTGATATGTCCTTGGGTCCCAGGCTTCTTCCAATTATCGGCATTCCAGGAAACAGTGTTTCAGCTCCCCTCCATCCCTAACTCCTAAAACAAAAGGCATCTGTCTAACTAAGGAAGAAGGTGTCTTTGCACCTGCAACAGAAGCATGAGAACAGAATATCCTTGCACGCACATGAATTTTGCTGACTATCTCCAAATGAGAGCCTTTCCAGGGAAAGCATACTTCAGGCCTACATAATTCAGCTAACATAAGAAATGCGAATAGGCCTTTCATAGCAAAACGTGAACATTCATTTAGGCCTCTATACATCAAGAATTACATGCATTAACAAATGTTGCATCAGTAAGTACTATTCTTCATCACGTTTAAGGCACGATTAATAATTTCTACATATGCAGACTTTAATATGTTGCACATTTAAATCTAAAGCATTACATTACACATGAGCTACCTCATTAAGCATTTGCAATGAATATTGAAAGTTATACAATCACATTTAAATGCCACTTTCACCTTCTCAAATGGCACAAATAAATTTTTCTATCATAAGACGTACACATCTGTTATTTTACTTGCACATTTCTAATGATCACCTTTTAATACAACACAAGAATATAAGCGGGTGCGGACTATCCTTGATTATAATGCATCCCTACAATTTTCAGAATATCATGACGCTCTATCTCTGTCAAGGTGGGTAGTGGTCCTCTCTCCTCTTCTTTCCCTCAGACAGGTTAGAGGAAAGCAGTGCGCCAGTCATGCTCCAGACCTTTGAGGTAGAGGTGTGGTGCGCTCAATGGTGCTCACTGCTTTCTCTGTCTTTGGGAGGGTGGCGGTCCCCCGGGGAGACTGATAAGAGCACCCTGGTGCTCACAGTACATTCACCGTGAAATTCGCGATCCAGCTCCGACTTACTAGTTTCATGAAGGTGTAAAAAAAGAAAAGAAATCCAGCCCTTATACAGCCAATACATTTCACTAAAATGTATAATGTGATTGACGTTAATTCAAGAAATATATTCAACCCTTTAAATTTCATTTGGCATGTTTGTTTGAGATAGGAATATCTCAGAAACTACAGAACGGATTAACTCCAAATAAAAACAAGCACACTTTCTGAATAAGGTTCTACCTTCAAGCAAGGTTTGATGTACATCTGTTCAGATTATTGCTTTATGTTTTGGCAACATCTCCTGTGGAAGCTAAAATGGGGAATGATACACTTCTCATACCCCTTGACCTTTTTCTTTGGACGGATCTTCCAGACACTTTATAAGGCATGGGAATAGTGTGCTCTGGCTCAGGGCCCCAGCCTATCAGGGGGCCCCTGGCTTTGTTCTCCACTTGAATGATTTTTAAAAGAGATTGTTTTAAATACCATTTTCTTGTTATGTATTTTTAATATGAGTAATGCGTGTGAGTCTATTACAGTCGTTTTGCAGAGAAATGTTGTGTTCATGTTTTTCATGCAACATCCATAAAAAATTCCTTTTAGAGCAAAACATGACCTCATATATGAGAAATGAGAGTGGATTACCAATCCATCTTTATTTTGCACACCATACCACCTCAGCTTGGACCCAGCTATATGCAAATCAGTCTTGACCCTGCTCCAATAGGAACAATCCAGTCCAGGACCCAAATCAGGACACACCCGTCCCACTGTGTACCTGGAACTAAGCTGAACCCGGCTGATGAGCCCATAACTAGGGCGAAACCAGTCATGGGTTGCTTCCATCCATCAGGCCATTCTATCCCTCATTTTTTTGTATGCTTTAGTGTGTCGCCCTAAGTGGGATGGGTATGTCTAGACGTGGGTCCCGGGCCCACTGTGTCACTGAAACCAAGCTGTACCCGTCTGATGAGCCCATAATTGGAGCAAAACCGGTTCTGGGTTGCTTGTGTTCCGGTTCAGGGAGGACCTGGCTAGGCAGTTCAGGCTGGACTGTTCCAATTGGAGCAGGTTCAAGACTGATTTGCATATAGCTGGGTCTAAACTGATGTAACATGGTATGCAAAATAACGTTGGTTGGGATGCGGCCCAGAGTAATTACCAGCGGCTGAGATTAATTTAAGCATTCCACCCATCACTTTTTTGTATACTTTAGTGTGTCGCCCTAAGTGGGACGGTTATTCCCAGGCATATGTCCTGTGCACACTGTATTACTGGAATGCAGCTGTACCCAGCTGATGAGCCCATAACTAGGGCAAACTGGTTTTGAATTGCTTATGTTCCAGTTCAGGGAAGACCTAGCTGGGCAGTTCTGGCTAGACAGTTCTGAATTGAGCGGGGTCAAGAATGATTTGCATATAGCTCGGTCCAAACTGAGGTGACATGGTGTGCAAAATAACAATGGTTTTGGATGTGGCCCGAGTAATTGCCAATGGCTGATATTAATTTGAGCATTCTATCCATCACCATTTTGTATACCAATGACATAGTTGACAGTCAGATAGCAGCACCTTGCACTATGTGTCTTACAGAATCTCTTTTCCAAGGAGCTGGCATTGGCAAACATGCAAAAGATGAGTTTAGTAGTCACAAATAGGAATGTCAGATAGATTATTGTACTCTAAGCAACATGATTCAGGTCATGGGATTTCATTCCACACAATATAAGCATTTTGTAAGTTTGTCTTAATGGGCTACATTTGAACAAAATGGACTAACTGATAGCAATGATGTTGTTTAATGAGACCCAGGACAGATATCATGGTATTTGGGCTACATTGAACTATTTACATTCCAAAACAAAAGTGGCATGGGGACACTTGCCAAATGATAGTACCTGACATTAGACGGAGAGGAGCTTCAGGACTGTAGCATACAGAACTGGGTGGAATGGAGTCAGGCAGGGTAGAGGAGCAGCTCACAGCATGGGAGGATGGCTAGCTGAAAAAGCAGCAAATGCCACCAGCTGGAAGGATGCTGGGAGAGCAGCAAGAAGAGGAGCAGCAGGGAGAGGAGCACCAGGAGCTCACTGCCTTAGTACAACTGGCGGCTAGGCAATATCATGCCTGATCCAATGCTGCCTGGAGCAAGGGATCACCAAGGAAGGTGAGATCTACAACTGCAGCTTTTGCATATTTGAGCTCTGCGGGACTGGTTAACTAGAGACACATATGGGCAGATTAGTAATTAATGTGCTCATAAAAGGAGGCAGCAGTTTAAGAGGCTAGGGCTGCTGCAGACTGGCTGTCTAGCTGACCATCAAAGGATGGGTCTCTCTATTGTGGACATGCAACTGAGGCAGACGTCTAAAGTTTCCAGCGTTCACGTTCAAGTAGCTCATATTGTCAAGATTTACTCTTTACAATCTGGGACTTGTAGACCTGACTTTAGGTTCTGTAGGTTTGTCTGGGCAAGATTTGTAATTCTTATTCGTGATGGAAAAATTCCAATTCAATACAAGTAAGTCCAAAAGTGAATAGTCCTTTATTTGCACTCTCAATATAGGAGTGGGTATGAAAGATGGCGAAAAGAAGTGGCACAGCCAACACGTGTTTGACCCCCTAAATGGCCTTTCGGCCTGGGGCTTCTTCAGGGCGGGTGTCTCAGTAATGAAAGATTTCAATCGTAGTAACTGGTATAATACCGAAGGATTCTCAGGTCGTGGCTCAATGCTTGTTGTGACTGTTCTGGTCTATTTAGAATTCTAAATAGACTACGATTGAACTCTTTCATTACTGAGACTGAGTGCAAATAAAGGACTATTCACTTTTGGACTTACTTGTATTGAATTGGAATTTTTCCATCACGAATAAGAATTACAAATCTTGCCCAGACAAACCTACAGAACCTTTGCTTCAATTAGGGGGATAGGGGTCTCCCCCTGTCATCGGGCAAGAAGCAGCACCAATATGACATACGCTTAATATCTGGCGAGTAAGGGATCTGGGACCTTTTTCCCCTTTTTCTTAAGAAAATAGACCTGACTTTAGAATTGTCAAAACATGACTACAGACCTAAGATTGCAAAGATGAAACCCTGAACAAGATGAGCTACTCATGCATGGGTCTGCCAATCTTCAGAGCTCTGGGAATGGTTAATTTTCTGCCTTAAAGAGCATGGGGCACAGAGTTCTCAAGTTTCTCAGTGCCATATGCGGGTAGCTCAACCAGTTCACTTATTTTCATTGCATTATAGAGATCGAGGTCCTGACTTTATAATGGCATCAAACGTTCCTCAGATCCCAACATCGAAAGAGAAAGGTTGGACTGAATGGTCTACTCACACAGAGTTGGCTGCTGACCAGTGTTTTACCTACCTGGCTGGTGTTTTCATACTGAGACATGTTAAAAAACAATCAGAAAAGGAATCAGTACCCAGCATCATCTCCTTTAAAACATAAACATACCTCAACAAATCCAAGTTGAAATACATCAAAAGAATTTAGGGTTGTGTAAACGATCACTAAATTATTTTAAAGCAAATAGAGACTAGGTGCCGATTACGATCCTGGAAAAAAAATTCCCGTACGACTCGTATCCGGTCTTTTTACCGTACGAATCGTACAAGTGCCGTACAAACTGCCAACTACGATTCGCATGGGAAAAAGTCCATACGAATCGCATTGGGAAGAATTCCCCACACGTCCTCGGGTCGGAAAATGTGTCCGACACGTCCCCGGACGATTTACCGTACAAATGTGAAAAGTGAAGTCCGACCGCGCAAGTACGATCCATCCCGTGCGTCTGATGTTACAACCGGATGGCATAAACACCGTCCGCACCGAACTCCTATAGCAACCATGGAGACATGTGCCCGCATATGCGCCCAACACCCCCCCCAGCCCCCGTATGTACATGCCCAACCACCGCCCCAGCCCTCGTATGTACGAGTCGAACCCCCACCCGTGTATGTACACCCGTGTACGTACGAGTCGAACCCCCACCCGTGTATTTACACCCGTGTACGTACGAGTCGAACCCCCCACCCGTGTATGTACACCCCCGTACGTACGAGTCGAACCCCCACCCGTGTATGTACACCCGTGTACGTACAGCCCGTACCCCCACCCGCATATGTATGGAGCGTACCCCCACCCCAACAGTGTATGTACGGACCGTACCCTCACCCGCGTATGTATGGAGCATACCCCCACCCCAACAGTGTATGTACGGACCGTACCCTCACCCGCGTATGTATGGAGCGTACCCCCACCCCAACAGTGTATGTACGGACCGTACCCTCACCCGCGTATGTATGGAGCGTACCCCCACCCCAACCGTGTATGTATGGCCCGTACCCACACCCGCGTATGTATGGAGCGTACCCCACCCCAACAGTGTATGTACGGCCCGTACCCTCACCCGCGTATGTATGGAGCGTACCCCCACCCCAACCGTGTATGTATGGCCCGTACCCACACCCGCGTATGTATGGAGCGTACCCCACCCCAACAGTGTATGTACGGCCCGTACCTTCACCCGCGTATGTATGGAGCGTACCCCCACCCCAACAGTCTAAGTACGGAGCGCACCCCAGGCCCCAACACCAGCACCCTCACCCAGCATCGCTCATGTACGAGTCATACCAAGCCAGAGACAAGGACAGTGCTGTACAACAAAATGGCCGATGTACACAACGTACAGACGCTAAAAACACACGTACACAACCAGGACAAAGCAAAACAACACAAGAAGACTCCATTCGAATCGCACAAAGCCACAAAACATGTCCAACAAGCACAAATACAACACATTCACTGACCTGCAACTGCCAAACTCCCAAACAGAGGCCCAAAACACAACCACTCCTTATAACACACCCACCCAAAGTTCAAACACAGCCACACCCACCAATGGACCAATAAAAAGGCCCAACACACACAAACCATGATCCTTTGCAACAGACCCACTGCTGCCAGACCACACACCTTACACCCGCACACCTTCACACAACCACCTTCACAAACACCCCCTCATCACATTCACACACCTGCACAACCACACCCACACACCCACAACCATCCACACCCACACCCCCCACAACCATCCACACCCACACCCCTCACCATGCCCACTAACAAGAATCAAAAGTTCACTAGCCACTAGTTGGAGGTCCTTGTCGACGAAATCCTCAGAGTCGAGCCACACCTCTTTGGAACATTGGTCAGACAGACCAGCATTTCCGAAAAAACAGCCATGTGGCAGACGATTGTCGATGCTGTGAATGCTGTTGCATCCACCAGAAGGACCAGGCATGAATGCCAAGCCAGGTGGTACGATCTGCGGAGGACGGTCCGCCGCAAAATGACCGACGACCACAACCAGGCCAACATCACTGGAGGAGGCCGCCCCGCAGACGCGTACAATACCATCCCTGGGAGGAGAAGGTGATGGCCATACTGCCGGTGGTGACAGTGGACGGAGTAGAAGGACTCCGAGAGCCTGGTGAGTACACAAACAACTCACCTCACATGGGGGGAACGTCATCCACAACCAAACTCACAATCATGCACGCAACCACCCCAAGCTATCGCATGACTCAACCACACTCCATAAACACGCACATGCCACTAGCGCCACCATGCCCCATGCACCCAGCTGGACAATGTCAAGTCACAGGCCACAGAAAATACCAACACAAGACACGGTAACCCGGATGGCGGGAGTGTGGGCCTCAAAAATCACATAGTGCAACTCAGAAACAGACAACAATGCCCTCTGCCCATATGGCCTAGGTCACAGCCAGACACACAGTGTGTCCCCACACAGGAAAGACTTGCCTGCAAATGGCGGACGCCTTGCATGAAGACATGGGAGTGAAGGCACCTTTTTGCACATGACAGCAGCCAATGAACAGCCAACACTGTGAAAGAGTGGCAGCACACACCACCACAGCAGCAGCGCAGACACAGACACTACACCCAATGGGTGCCTGGAGATCAGAAACAAACTCACATGAACAAGCCAGGGGCCATTCAAAGATCTGCAAAAAGTGTGTGCCTAGGAAGCTGGGCTGAGGTGACAGAGGGTGACACACAGAGGGAGGGAGAGGGGGAGAGAGAGGGAGGGAGACACAGGGAGACGGACAGAGGGAGGAGGCTGACACAGGGAGGGAGGGAGAGGGGGACAGAGAGGGAGTGAGAAAGGGATACACAGGGAGACCAATTCAGCCTTGGGTGGTGTGGGAATGTCTGCTCGTCAGCAGGTGGACTGCATGCATGTAGACAAGGGTGGCCAGTGCCTGAATCCCCCTCTCTTCTCCATGGCAAAACACTGGGCCATGTCTCAACCTGTGCACGAGCACAACGACAGCTACCTGCATTATAGAAGTGTGTGGAACAACTCCATGTGCCCACGTACAGTGCAACATGGAAGGCGCCAATGCATGGCTCGCCACACCTGCTCACTCCACTGCTGACTACAGTCACAATTGACGCAGCAAGTAAGACTGTGTCACACATAGGTAAAGTCTCAAAAGCTGTGGCCAAGGGACATACCCATGCACAAGTGCACTGTGAGTGGAATGCAAGACATATCCAAATACCCAGAGGAAATGTGCCAACTTTGAAACGAATGAAACATGGATGTTGCATGGAACAAAAATAACATTGTCTCTCACACACACAGGTCAACGTCGTGGATCACCCCCCAACACTGGGGGGGAAGACTCACAGGACCCGGCTCTGCGGGATGACGATCCCACCGGCAGCGACGACTCTCACCACTCTGTGGACGACCCCGACCAACCTGGCCCCTCTGGTGTCCAACCACCTGCAGCACCTGCGTCAGGTACAACTGGGCCAACCACCACCCCCACTCCTGCCACATCCCAGGAGACACCCAGGATCCCTGCCCCACCACCACAACGCAGCCAGGCTGACCAGGAGGAACACGGTGTACCGGGCACCCAGGAGGAGGCAGGCGACAATGCAAATGCCACCCCTCAGGGGTCCCGGAGACCCGATATGCCGACAAGGGCAGGCCAGGTGCAAGTGGGCAGGGGTGGTGGGAGTGGAGGACGGCGGAGGCGCAAGCCTGACCAGTTGGCTGCGGAACCGGTATATTCCCATGTAAGAAACATCCTGGACATATATCGGCAGGACACCACGGGCATGAGCCAGGTTGTGTCCACCCTCAACGAGATGAAGGGGACCCTCGAGGAGATCAAGACCCAGCAGGCCCAGCAACATGCGGAGCAACATGCCTGTCAACTGCGACACCAAGGGCGGATGGAGGACAGACAGGCTGAGCTCGTGACGGTGCTCACGGGAATTAACCCTTCACTCCGTCGGATAGCCGACAACATGGGCAACCCTCCCTGTGCCACCAGGCAAAGAACATCACCACCCACAGGGAGGGATCAGGAGGAGGAGGATACATCCGACGGAGCATCCCAAACATCGTGACGGCCTGCTTCTGAGGGTTCCCGCAGGAGGGCGGGTCGTCCACGGAAAAGACCGTGAGGGTCGGCGCAACAGCACCATCTCCCAGGACACCTGGCCTGGCACCTGGCCCATTGGACCAACAGCAGCACATCAGCAAATGACATTCTCTGCCACATGGACTTGCTGGTCACAGTCTGACCAATGTTGACAAAGCCTGTGGCATGGACTCTGATGATTTCCAATGGCAAGGACACCAACTCCCCCAGTGAACTTTGGATTCCACACACCCGGAAAGCCCCTCTTGTCATACCCCCCCCCAACACGTACCCCAACACAAATAAAAACTTACACGATAAAGAGATGATGCCTACATTTTGCATTATTACCTTACATGTGTCTTGTAAAGTCGAACCATGCCTGAGTTCTCATATGACTTCAACCATCCATACCCTGGGGCCTGAGTCTGGCACAGGACACACATGGGTCACAATGTATTAGGCAAGACAGACATGGAGCACCATACACACCCGTGATGGGCCCAACCAGCTGAGGGGGTGGCCGCACAACCGTGCCGACAGACATATTGAGTACAGCAACAGTCATGCACAGAGGTCAGGGATCATGTGGAGTGTCCTGGGGGGCACCCAGAGTGTAGACAGGTGGCAGAACCATGTCCTGCAAGCTTGAGTCAGGTGGATGCAGAGAATGGTGGCCTGGCCAACGTTGGATGCATGGGGATGGCACATGTCACAATACCCACACAGTCATGGACATCATGCACAATGCAGAGTCTAATCCCACACAAACAGCTTGCATCTTGCTACTCTACACATAGACACATAGCCACTATCACTGAAAACCATGCCAGACATGCCGTATGCACCGTGGCAACACACCAGCATTGACTGAGAAGAGGCATCTTGGAGGCATAGGGACACCTTTATTAGTCATGTATTCCGGAATGCAGAGGCAACTCGGAGTACACATACACAGGTCATGTGGATTAACATGTGGGTCCAACACTGGCACCCCCCTTCTGCACCACAAATGCGTGATATCCATGGAACTGGCACACAAGTGTCGGGTAACAGCTAAACACCCCCTGCTGCTCACGGAGAGGCTGCCATACACCATTGATCCTCTGATGTGGAAGTCCCACACCATGTCAAGCCAATGCAAACCGTATGTGTCCGAGGGCAGTGTTACACACATTGATGCCATCATCACAATCCACTATCCCATTACAGATGACTGTCAACAAGTCTGACCATCTATTCAGGTGTATCCAGCTACATGTAATGTGCCCCATGGTGACGCGACATGTCTGCAGAGGAACCAAACATCGACAGGGGCAGTGTGCACACATCGTAAACAACTGCCACACCCAATACACCCCTGATGCATCACTTACTCTAAGGAGACTTCCAAACTTGTCCGTGCGTGTAACGCTGAGTCAGCACACGATGACGTGTCCATGAGGAATGGCAGTGCCAGAACAATGCAATCAGCAGACGGCATGCGCAAGTACCTGGGGATGAGAGACACACAAGAAGTCAGCCACAAAAAGCACAGCCACTTGCATGTGCATGTACTCGACACATGTAAAGATGACAACATGCTAGGTCACAATTATGACTGGGGAAATACACTCATCACTGGCACCATCACTCGAGTGACACATCCACACACACCTCTGACTCACGTGGCATACATGCAGATGGACACACACATCGCAACACATGCCACACGGGGACCAATGCGTGTACACTCAGACACTGGTACTCACCACTAAGCAAAGAAGTCGCGTATGAGCCGACTCCGGATGTCCTCTTGCGGAACCACATCCTCCACATCACTAGCCCCATTGCCAAGCCCTTCGTCCTCCACGGGTGGATGGTCCTGATCATCTTGATCCAGGATGAGTGGCACAGCTTTCTCAACTGCCACGTTGTGCAGCATGCAGCAGACCATGAAGATTTTGCAGACCTTCAACGGGGCATATGGGAGGGCGCCGCCGGTCTTGTGTAGGCACCTGAATCGGCTCTTCAGGAGGCCAAATGTCCTCTCTATCACTTGCCTTGTCCGGCCATGGGCGGTGTGGTAGCGGAGCTGGGCCGGCGTGCTGGGGTTGCGGAGAGGTGTGATCAGCCATGGCATGTTGGGATAGCCAGCGTCCCCTACATGGAAACCACATGGACATAAGTAGGACAGGAGAAGCGGTCGGGCTGGTAGTCTACGCAAAATACAGGACAGACAGAGTGTACCCACCAACAACACATGCTCGTTCGTTGCGCAGCTGCGTCATCATTTCAGGCACCCTGCTACGCCTCATGATGTAGGCATCGTGTGCTGATCCTGGAAAATGAGCACAGACATGTGAAATCACCATGTTGGACAGACACACCACAAGGGCATTGATGGAGTGGTAGTGCTTGCGATTCCTGTACGCTACCTCCTGTACCTGTGGTGGTACCAAAGCCACATGTGTCCCATCTATGGACCCAATGACATGGGGCATCCCTCCCAGGGCATAGAATCCACGCTTGACAACAGTCAACTGTTCAGGAGTTGGGAAATGGATGAACTCATCCAGGTGAAGCAACATGGCCTCTAAAAAATCATACAGCACACGGCTGAACATGCTCTGGGACATGCCACCAACATGAGCTATGGTATTTTGAAAGGTACCCGTGGCAAGAAAATGTAGGGCTGCCATTACCTTCAGCTTGGGTGTCAGTGCCGTAGGATACCTGTGCAGCGGTTGCAGGTGTGGTGCCAGCCTTGCCGTCAACTCCTCAATCAACGGTTGGGGGAAGCGGTAGCAGCATATACAGTCATTCTCCCGCATGTCAGCCAAGTCCGGAATTGGTCGGGGAAGAGGCGGCGCTCTGCAGTAATTTGGAAGTGACAAGGAAGAGTGAGTGCACTACAACAACAATTTATATGTACTGAGCACATGTTAATCTGTCAATACACATATGCTACATAGGGAGTCAGGTATGTGCTACATGCCCTGGACACGTATGGCTGCCAGGTGACACTCCTACCAAGACCCAGATACACACGGAGATTGTGAACCTCCACATCCCATGGCATGGGACTAGCTGTGTCCCAGTGTAAGTGAACAGCCAGACGCAATACAGGAGTGACATACATCAACATATCAGCAGAAGTAGGATGTTGATTGCAGAGACAGGTAGCGGAACACTAGAGCCACAGGTCACATGACATTACACTAGGACAGCCCACACACCTTGCCATGAAGGTGTATATGTCATGACTGACCACACATACATTGAGAGGATGCAGACAGGTCCTTGTTACGCTACTCCGTGTCCCATGCATACATACACACCTTACATCCGATACCACATGTGGCCTGGTGTGCGTAACAGTGTGCCATGTCCATCTACACACAAACACATGTTGGTTGCAGCAACAGCAGATGCTTATGAGGGAACACCAACATCAAGCTAATGTGAGCACACCACACATACATGACATAGTCACATCGTGCACCGTGGGTAGTCACATGTCTGGTGTGGTAACCCCTGTAGCGGGCATCAGGGGACACTTGCGTGTGTTGTTGACTGTGTGATGCCAGTGACGCTCATCTCAAGTGTGCTGTACGACATGCACACATGTCAATAGAGTGAAGGGCATGTCTGGCACATATAGCACCGTCACACATAACATCTGTACACATCTCATCATACATCTATTGCCTTCACTACTCAGGAGTAATGTGCCACCTCACAGCCTTTCACACCTGTGCCCCACACATGTAGTACTGGCCAGACAATGCCTTGATGTCCATCCATGGACAAGTATGTCAGCTCTATTCCTTTCTGTGTGCTGCCTGTCACCACTGTTATGTGTGTAAGGCACCGTACATTCACTCTGAGGGCGTGTGTACGTTCCCTATCACTATGGGAGTGCTGCCGTAGGCCTACCCATAGTGATAGTGAGCGTACAGGCGTGTGTACGGTCCGTATCACTATGGGAACGCATACGCGAGCACACCCATAGTGATAGTGAGCGTACAGGCGTGTGTACGGTCCGTATCACTATGGGTACGCATTCGCGAGCAAACCCATAGTGATAGTGAGCGCACACGCGTGTGTACGGGCCGTATCACTATGGGTACGCATACGCGAGCAAACCCATAGTGATAGTGAGCGTACACGCGTGTGTACGGGCCGTATCACTATGGGTACGCATACACAAGCAAACCCATAGTGATAGTGAGCGTACAGGCGTGTGTACGGTCCGTATCACTATGGGTACGCATACGCGAGCAAACCCATAGTGATAGTGAGCGTACACGCGTGTGTACGGACCGTATCACTATGGGTACGCATACGCGAGCAAACCCATAGTGATAGTGAGCGTACACGCGTGTGTACGGGCCGTATCACTATGGGTACGCATACGCGAGCAAACCCATAGTGATAGTGAGCGTACAGGCGTGTGTACGGTCCGTATCACTATGGGTACGCATACGCGAGCAAACCCATAGTGATAGTGAGCGTACACACGCCTGTACGCTCACTATCACTATGGATGTGCTCGCGTATGCGTACCCATAGTGATACGGACCGTACACACGCCTGTACGCTCACTATCACTATGGGTAGGCCTACGGCAGCACTCCCATAGTGATACGGACCGTACACACGCGTGTACGGGCCGTTGCCATGCATTTGGGGTGCCCTAGGGCCCCGGGACGCACCGTACCTGTGTGTGAATCTCCAA
Organism: Triturus cristatus; assembly: GCF_964204655.1. Lineage (NCBI taxonomy): Eukaryota > Metazoa > Chordata > Amphibia > Caudata > Salamandridae > Triturus > Triturus cristatus. The sequence goes on along the minus strand of NC_140581.1, from coordinate 377,642,682 downwards.
ATTACATAGGGGACACATGAGGGACAAGTATAAAGCCCTACATGCATGCTGGTTGTCATGGAGACCAAGTTTAAAGTTTGAATTTTTTTCAGCAGGTGCCCAGCAAAAGTCGGTTTGAATGAATCTACTTTGTTGCAATGTGGTTGTGGAGTTTACATCATGCTCAAGAAAAAAAATTAGCAAAGCCACTGACTGTGCTAGGTTTAAATGGATTGGAGGAAACATAGGATGCAAATGTGAGTGACCAATCACTCTGTACTCCTGTGCATGAAACAGGCCAGCAAGGCAGATATAAGGCAGCCAGGTCCCATGAGAGAGCACTTGCCTGCACATCTTTTGATTCTACAAGACTGCTGCTGCTCGTGATTCCCTGGCACCATGTCAAGGTCTGTGGAGAGGGCCCAGCCATTCACCCTGGAGGAGAATCTGGCATTGCTGGATGTGATCCTCCCACAGTACCCCATGCTGTATGGGCGACCAGGGTTTCAGGTGAGTGCAGAGTCCACTAGCACAGACTGTGTCCCTTTTTTGTGACTGGGACTTCTGGCATTGTGTCCAGGTGTGACACACATGCATTGTACTGTGGAGTGGGTCCCAGGGGGGGAATGCCTGATGTCTCCCAGCCAGAGCATGCTGTGGTGCATGTCTGCCGTCCTCACTTGCATTGTGTTTACTGTGACAATCACTGCATGGTGCATGCCACATTCTGCCTGTCTAAGCCTCCTGGGAATGTTGCTTCTACAGTCCTCATGTGATTATGTGGTCAGCCCAGTGTGACAGGTGACTGTACCCACAGATGTGTGTTAGTTCAGTGTACCTGTGCTGAGAGTGTCCACATGATGTGTTCGTACCCTGGACATCGGTGTGTGTGTAAGTCCCCTGTCATGTGGGTGGGTGCATATGTGGAGTGTAGCGCCCAAGCTGCATGAGGGATGGATATACCCTGGCCATCTGATGCGAGCAGGGAGCAGTGCTGTGTGTCTGACGTGCAGAGCCAGCCCCACACCTGTTAGTCCCCCCAGTCTAGTGGCACATGTGCAGAGTGAGGTTTGTAGCTGCATTTGGCAATGGCAGGTGAATGTCCTGTGCCTGTGTGTGTCTGTGTACTCTGCTGAGGTAGCGTCAGTGGCCTGTGGCATGTGACTTCTTTGAGGTGCTGCACATAATCATGGTGTACCTTGTGATGCACAGTGTGAGTCTGGATCATTTATTGTGTCGTACCCCTCATGCCACCTGTGTACTTTCAATGGCACGTGGTGCATTTGCCATTACACAGAGAAAAATGTCCCTATGACAAAGGTGCAATGCTTTGGCTGCATACTATGCCTTGTTGAAACAAGCTAAATTGTACTAATGTGTGTCTCTGTGACATGTGGCAGGTGTATTGATGTAGTCTCACTTTTTCAACCCCACAGGTAGGCGCCGCTGCCAAGGAGCAGATCTGGAGGGACGCCGTCAGTGCCGTGAGGAGGACGGAGGGTCGCAAGCGGCGCCTGGCCCAGGTGAGAAAACGCTGGCAGGATATCCGGTGCTGGACGCGGAGGATCGCACGGGTCCTGCTGGGGGACTCACCTGTGGGCCCTAAGAACCATGGGCGTCGCCGTCTGACCCACATCCACAAGCGTGTGCTGGCGGTGATCTTTCCAGACATGGACAGGCGCTTACGGGAGAAGCAGCAGCTGGAAGGGGGTAGGTACATGTGTGTTTGTTGTGTGTCACCAGCATTTGCAAGTGCGCAGTTGCATGGATACACTGCCAGTGTTTAATTCTGCAGTGCAGGTCCTGTCACACACAGTATAGCGGTGCTGTCCTTCCTCCCTTCCCTCCTTGCCATGTGTTCCCTGGTCTGTGTGTAGTCACTCTTTCACAAGGTCATCTGGGCTGGCAGTTAATCCACGTGACCAATGCTTGCAGCATCATGTGTGGGGGTGGTGTGTAACAGGTTTTGGCACCTTGCCTGTGCCCTGTCCAGTACAGTACTTGTGGGGTCCATGTCAATTGGCACTGATGCTGAGTCCAGACATAGGAGTATGTTTCTGAAGTGTAATGCCTTACACCAAGCATGTCCTATGTTGTGGCCTGTGACATGATGTGCATGAGTGTGCGATACGCAGAGTGCAGGGATGGTGGCCTGTGTTGCAGTCATTACCATTCAGGACCATGGAATATTCTGGCCACTACTGTCCCCTGGGGCATACTTCGCTAGGTATCATGTGTGTGATCACAATATGTGGACACTCACAGTGTCTACAGCATAGGATGTGCTCTGTGCCATTGTCCGCTGGCACCATGTATATTTACGTAACGTGTTCTACAAGTGTCCACTGTACAGCCTGACCTAATTTTCCTCGTTCATACTCACGGTGGCCAGTGCCTGTGTGTCTTGTTACAATTACTGATGATGGCCATTTGTAAATGAGATCGTTGTACAAGCGCACATGGGGTATTTTGGGTGCAATATGGGTTTCTGGCAGCCCATGTGTATTTCTCCCAGACTAAAAGATGCAAGTGCTTCCTGTGTCTCATCACATTGTCTCATATAGGGGGTGGTTGGTGCGGGCAAGGCCTACATGTCGACCCCTGAAATCTCATTGCTCGGTCTGGCCAGTGTGTGCTGTTTGTCTGGACATACACTCAAGGTGCAGTGTCCCATTCATGTTGGGCATGTCTTTAAGTATTACCTTTGCAGCATGTGCCTCAAGTTCATGGAGATGGTCCCTGCTCATCCCTAGTTAGGGCAACGCTGTGTGGTGCAGATGCAGTGCTGGATTGTCCCCAGAGCCTGGCTCCTCTGTCCAATTCCATATCATGTCATTTGCAAATGTGTCATGCTCGCCATAGTTTCTCAGTGGCATGGTGGGTGAACCAACTGTGTGTTGCAGGGCCTATATATATACCTTGTATTGTAGATGTTACTCATCTTTCATTTCAGGCTATGCACTGTAACCTATGTTGATTTGACTCATGTGACATATGTATACAGGTGTCTGATTAATTCCTGTTCATTCACCTTGCCCACAGCATCGTCGGGGGACACGGATGGAGACACCGGCACGGACCGTGCGGAGGGACCGGGCACCAGTGCCAGCAGTGACACCTTAGCTGGCACATCGAGTGTAACTGAGGCCGAGGGGAGTGAGCCGGAGGACACGTCCACTGCCACCACAGATTATGAAGCTGACGGGTCCGAGGCTGACCACTCCGAGGGGGCGGAGGATGCTCCAACAGCTGACAGCAGCACAACATCTCACCCCGCCCCCTCCATTGCCATCACCGGCCTCCCACTTGCTCGTGTCCCTTCCTGGCGTGCTAGGTCACCACGTGTCTCCTTCCTGCCAGGCACCGCACCCCCTGCCCCTGTATCCACTGCTGCCGCCAATGCCGAGTCTGTGGACATCCTGCGGCAGTTGCAGGTTGGTCAGGCTGCGATGCTTAATGTCCTCCATGGCCACGGCCAAGTGCTCACCAACATGGAGGCATACTTGGAGGGCATTTCAGCATCGCAGGCTGACCAACGCAACTTGCTGCGGTCTATTGACTCGACACTGTCTGCAGCAGTGGGTCTCCTGCAGCACTTCGTCCCACCCCCTACCCATGCCCCATCCACACTTCCCACTCCCATGCCTGTCCCACGTACACCCAGACGTCAGCATGCACACACCCCACCAGACACAGGCACCACACCAGCAGGGAAGGCAAAGCGCACACCTCCTGGCACGCACACACAGGGTGAAGTAGGCACACCCACTGGGTCGGGGGGAAACGGAAGACACGCAGCCAGAGTGGGAGTCCACATTCCTCACGACCACCACCCTCCAAATCCACTCCCCTCAGCTCTCCTGGCTAAGAGTCGGACACAGGGTCAGTCCTGCCCAGTCTGTCCATCAGCCCCAGTGTGGCACCACCCCGCAAGCGGTGGAGGCAGGACACCGGCAGGGGAGTTGAGTCCCCCCCCTGTCCACACCCCCCCCAGTAGCGCTGCGACCCATCCCTTTGACCCCCCCCCCTCCTTGGGGCCTGTGGTTCCTTCGGGTGCAAGGGAGACGCTGAGCGACCTGGCAGTAGTGTGCAGCGCCGTGCTCGAATCCACCTTTGGCGCTGCCCCACCCCCTGTGTTGGAGTCGTCCGTCCCTGCACCCACAACACCTCCCCTTGCTCCTCCTGTCCCTGCGGTGCCTGGTCCTTCCCCCCAACATGATGCCCCCCCCCTGTGGAAGACAAAGGAGTCTGACTGTGCAGGCAAGCTAGGGGACACACGTACCACTGTGTCCCCATCCGGATTGGAGTCACGGACTGCCCTATGGGCCTTGTATATATTGACATTTATGTTGCTTTTTACTTACATCATGCTGAATAAAGCAATTTGTTTTTTCCTTTGAACACTACTGTTTATCTGGTGTTGCTGTTGGTGGACCAGCTCCATGATTTTGGGTGGTGATAATGTGTTGGGTGTGTGGGAAATGTAGTCTTGTGCTGGTCATAGGGTGGACCCTGGTATCTGTGTGCCATCACAAGCTGTTGGCTAAATTACTTTGTTCATGTAAGCAGTTACTGCATGGTGACATCATCCCAAGGTGTGTTCCTTCCTCTGTGTAACCTGACATCTTCCCTGCAGGGTGTTTCCACTATGTGGTGCTGAGCTGTGTCTACATCAGCTGGGGGTGTGACGGACTCCTTCAACTTTGCACATGCATGCTGTGCGATGTCTCCAACTGCATCATTTGTGGCATCCTTGGTGGTCACTGTACTTGTGTGTGTAGACTGCTGAGAAGACTTCATGTGGACATGTTCTCTTTTAGGCGCTATGCATGTGTGTACTCCCAGCCTCGCACACATGTGGTACATGTACTGCAGGGTCTTTGTGCACCTGACTGACATTTGTGGGCATTGTATCTGTGGGTACTCCACCCTTTGCGTTCCATGGGCACTGCTGGGAGGACTCTACACCCACCCCTCCTGTGTCTGGGCACTGCTGGGAGGACTCTGCACACACCCCTCCTGTGTCTGGGCACTGCTGGTAGTGATAGGCACCCACCCCTCCTGTGTCTGGGCACTGCTGGGGGGGCTCTACACCCACCCCTCCTGTGTATGGGCACTGCTGGGAGGACTCTGCACACACCCCTCCTGTGTCTGGGCACTGCTGGGAGGACTCTGCACACACCCCTCCTGTGTCTGGGCACTGCTGGTAGTGATAGGCACCCACCCCTCCTGTGTCTGGGCACTGCTGGGGGGACTCTACACCCACCCCTCCTGTGTCTGGGCACTGCTGGGAGGACTCTGCACACACCCCTCCTGTGTCTGGGCACTGCTGGGAGGACTCTGCACACACCCCTCCTGCGTCTGGGCACTGATGGGGGGACTCTGCACACACCCCTCCTGCGTCTGGCCACTGCTGGGAGGACTCTGCACACACCCCTCCTGCGTCTGGGCACTGCTGGGGGGACTCTGCACCCACCCCTCCTGTGTCTGGGCACTGCTGGGGGAACTCTACATCCACCCCTCCTGTGTCTGGGCACTGCTGGGAGGACTCTACACCCACCCCTCCTGTGTCTGGGCACTGCTGGGAGGACTCTGCACACACCCCTCCTGTGTCTGGGCACTGCTGGTAGTGATAGGCACCCACCCCTCCTGTGTCTGGGCACTGCTGGGGGGGCTCTACACCCACCCCTCCTGTGTATGGGCACTGCTGGGAGGACTCTGCACACACCCCTCCTGTGTCTGGGCACTGCTGGGAGGACTCTGCACACACCCCTCCTGTGTCTGGGCACTGCTGGTAGTGATAGGCACCCACCCCTCCTGTGTCTGGGCACTGCTGGGGGGACTCTACACCCACCCCTCCTGTGTCTGGGCACTGCTGGGAGGACTCTGCACACACCCCTCCTGTGTCTGGGCACTGCTGGGAGGACTCTGCACACACCCCTCCTGCGTCTGGGCACTGATGGGGGGACTCTGCACACACCCCTCCTGCGTCTGGCCACTGCTGGGAGGACTCTGCACACACCCCTCCTGCGTCTGGGCACTGCTGGGGGGACTCTGCACCCACCCCTCCTGTGTCTGGGCACTGCTGGGGGAACTCTACATCCACCCCTACTGTGTCTGGGCACTGCTGGGAGGACTCTGCACACACCCCTCCTGTGTCTGGGCGCTGCTGGGGGGACTCTGCACACACCCCTCCTGTGTCTGGGCACTGCTGGTAGTGATAGGCACCCACCCCTCCTGTGTCTGGGCACTGCTGGGAGGACTCTGCACACACCCCTCCTGTGTCTGGGCACTGCTGGGAGGACTGTGCACACACCCCTCCTGTGTCTGGGCACTGCTGGGAGGACTCTGCACACACCCCTCCTGTGTCTGGGCACTGCTGGTAGTGATAGGCACCCACCCCTCCTGTGTCTGGGCACTGCTGGGAGGACTCTGCACACACCCCTCCTGTGTCTGGGCACTGCTGGGAGGACTCTGCACCCACCCCTCCTGCGTCTGGGCACTGCTGGGAGGACTCTGCACCCACCCCTCCTGCGTGTGGCCATGTGCGCTCCATACATACACTGTTGGGGTGGGGGTACGCTCCATTCATACACGGGTGGGGGTACGGTCCGTACCTACACTGTTGGGGTGGGGGTACGCTCCATACATACGCGGGTGTGGGTACGGTCCATTCATACACGGGTGTGGGTACGGTCCATTCATACATGGGTGGGGGTACGGTCCGTACATACACTGTTGGGGTGGGGGTACGCTCCATACATACGCGGGTGTGGGTACGGTCCATTCATACACGGGTGTGGGTACGGTCCATTCATACACGGGTGGGGGTACGGTCCGTACATACACTGTTGGGGTGGGGGTACGCTCCATACATACACGGGTGAGGGTACGGGCCGTACATACACTGTTGGGGTGGGGGTACGCTCCATACATACGCGGGTGTGGGTACGGTCCGTACATACACGGGTGGGGGTACGGTCCGTACATACACGGGTGTGGGTACGGTCCATTCATACACAGGTGTGGGTACGGTCCATTCATACACGGGTGGGGGTACGGTCCATTCATACACGGGTGGGGGTACGGTCCGTACATACACTGTTGGGGTGGGGGTACGCTCCCTACATACGCGGGTGTGGGTACGGTCCATTCATACACGGGTGTGGGTATGGTCCATTCATACACGGGTGGGGGTACAGTCCGTACATACACTGTTGGGGTGGGGGTACGCTCCATACATACGCGGGTGTGGGTATGGTCCATTCATACACGGGTGTGGGTATGGTCCATTGATACACGGGTGGGGGTACGGTCCGTATATACACTGTTGGGGTGGGGGTACGCTCCATACATACGCGGGTGTGGGTACGGTCCATTCATACACGGGTGGGGGTACGGTCCATTCATACAAGGGTGGGGGTACGGTCCGTACATACACTGTTGGGGTGGGGGTATGCTCCATACATACGCGGGTGAGGGTACGGGCCGTACATACACTGTTGGGGTGGGGGTACGCTCCATACATACGCGGGTGTGGGTACGGTCCGTACATACATGGGTGGGGGTACGGTCCGTACATACACGAGTGTGGGTACGGTCCATTCATACATGGGTGTGGGTGCGGTCCATTCATACACGGGTGGGGGTACGGTCCATTCATACACGAGTGGGGGTACGGTCCGTACATACACTGTTGGGGTGGGGGTACGCTCCATACATACGCGGGTGTGGGTACGGTCCATTCATACACGGGTGTGGGTACGGTCCATTCATACACGGGTGGGGGTACGGTCCGTACATACACTGTTGGGGTGGGGGTACGCTCCATGCATACGCGGGTGTGGGTACGGTCCATTCATACACGGGTGTGGGTACGGTCCATTCATACACCAGTGGGGGTATGGTGGGTACATTCACTGTTGGGGTGGGGGTACGCTCCATACATACGCGGGTGTGGGTACGGTCCATTCATACAGGGGTAGGGGTACGGTCCATACATACACTGTTGGGGTGGGGGTACGCTCCATACATGCGCGGGTGTGGGTACGGTCCATTCATACACGGGTGTGGGTACGGTCCATTCATACACGCGTGGGGGTATGGTCCGTACATACACTGTTGGGGTGGGGGTACGCTCCATACATACGCGGGTGTGGGTACGGTCCATTCATACACGGGTGGGGGTACGGTCCATTCATACACGGGTGGGGGTACGGTCCGTACATACACTGTTGGGGTGGGGGTATGCTCCATACATACGCGGGTGAGGGTACGGGCCGTACATACACTGTTGGGGTGGGGGTACGCTCCATACATACGCGGGTGTGGGTACAGTCCGTACATACATGGGTGGGGGTACGGTCCATTCATACACGGGTGTGGGTACGGTCCATTCATACACGGGTGGGGGTACGGTCCATTCATACACGGGTGGGGGTACGGTCCATACATACACTGTTGGGGTGGGGGTACGCTCCATACATACGCGGGTGTGGGTACGGTCCATTCATACACGGGTGTGGGTACGGTCCATTCATACACGGGTGGGGGTACGGTCCGTACATACACTGTTGGGGTGGGGGTACGCTCCATACATACGCGGGTGTGGGTACGGTCCATTCATACACAGGTGTGGGTACGGTCCATTCATACACGGGTGGGGGTATGGTGGGTACATACACTGTTGGGGTGGGGGTACGCTCCATACATACGCGGGTGTGGGTACGGTCCATTCATACAGGGGTGTGGGTACGGTCCATTCATACACGGGTGGGGGTACGGTCCGTACATACACTGTTGGGGTGGGGTGCGCTCCATACATACGCGGGTGTGGATACGGTCCATTCATACACGGGTGGGGGTATGGTCCATTCATACACGGGTGGGGGTACGGTCCGTACATACACTGTTGGGGTGGGGGTACGCTCCATACATACGCGGGTGTGGGTACGGTCCATTCATACACGGGTGTGGGTACGGTCCGTACATACACGGGTGGGGGTACGGTCCGTACATACACTGTTGGGGTGGGGGTATGCTCCATACATACGCGGGTGTGGGTACGGTCCATTCATACATGGGTGTGGGCACGGTCCATTCATACACGGGTGGGGGTACGGTCCGTACATACACTGTTGGGGTGGGGGTACGCTCCCTACATACGCGGGTGTGGGTACGGTCCATTCATACACGGGTGTGGGTATGGTCCATTCATACACGGGTGGGGGTACAGTCCGTACATACACTGTTGGGGTGGGGGTACGCTCCATACATACGCGGGTGTGGGTATGGTCCATTCATACACGGGTGTGGGTATGGTCCATTGATACACGGGTGGGGGTACGGTCCGTATATACACTGTTGGGGTGGGGGTACGCTCCATACATACGCGGGTGTGGGTATGGTCCATTCATACACGGGTGGGGGTACGGTCCATTCATACACGGGTGGGGGTACGGTCCGTACATACACTGTTGGGGTGGGGGTATGCTCCATACATACGCGGGTGAGGGTACGGGCCGTACATACACTGTTGGGGTGGGGGTACGCTCCATACATACGCGGGTGTGGGTACGGTCCGTACATACATGGGTGGGGGTACGGTCCGTACATACACGAGTGTGGGTACGGTCCATTCATACATGGGTGTGGGTGCGGTCCATTCATACACGGGTGGGGGTACGGTCCATTCATACACGGGTGGGGGTACGGTCCGTACATACACTGTTGGGGTGGGGGTACGCTCCATACATACGCGGGTGTGGGTACGGTCCATTCATACACGGGTGTGGGTACGGTCCATTCATACACGGGTGGGGGTACGGTCCGTACATACACTGTTGGGGTGGGGGTACGCTCCATGCATACGCGGGTGTGGGTACGGTCCATTCATACACGGGTGTGGGTACGGTCCATTCATACACCAGTGGGGGTATGGTGGGTACATTCACTGTTGGGGTGGGGGTACGCTCCATACATACGCGGGTGTGGGTACGGTCCATTCATACAGGGGTAGGGGTACGGTCCGTACATACACTGTTGGGGTGGGGGTACGCTCCATACATGCGCGGGTGTGGGTACGGTCCATTCATACACGGGTGTGGGTACGGTCCATTCATACACGCGTGGGGGGATGGTCCGTACATACACTGTTGGGGTGGGGGTACGCTCCATACATACGCGGGTGTGGGTACGGTCCATTCATACACGGGTGGGGGTACGGTCCATTCATACACGGGTGGGGGTACGGTCCGTACATACACTGTTGGGGTGGGGGTATGCTCCATACATACGCGGGTGAGGGTACGGGCCGTACATACACTGTTGGGGTGGGGGTACGCTCCATACATACGCGGGTGTGGGTACAGTCCGTACATACATGGGTGGGGGTACGGTCCATTCATACACGGGTGTGGGTACGGTCCATTCATACACGGGTGGGGGTACGGTCCATTCATACACGGGTGGGGGTACGGTCCATACATACACTGTTGGGGTGGGGGTACGCTCCATACATACGCGGGTGTGGGTACGGTCCATTCATACACGGGTGTGGGTACGGTCCATTCATACACGGGTGGGGGTACGGTCCGTACATACACTGTTGGGGTGGGGGTACGCTCCATACATACGCGGGTGTGGGTACGGTCCATTCATACACAGGTGTGGGTACGGTCCATTCATACACGGGTGGGGGTATGGTGGGTACATACACTGTTGGGGTGGGGGTACGCTCCATACATACGCGGGTGTGGGTACGGTCCATTCATACAGGGGTGTGGGTACGGTCCATTCATACACGGGTGGGGGTACGGTCCGTACATACACTGTTGGGGTGGGGGTGCGCTCCATACATACGCGGGTGTGGATACGGTCCATTCATACACGGGTGGGGGTATGGTCCATTCATACACGGGTGGGGGTACGGTCCGTACATACACTGTTGGGGTGGGGGTACGCTCCATACATACGCGGGTGTGGGTACGGTCCATTCATACACGGGTGTGGGTACGGTCCGTACATACACGGGTGGGGGTACGGTCCGTACATACACTGTTGGGGTGGGGGTATGCTCCATACATACGCGGGTGAGTGTACGGGCCGTACATACACTGTTGGGGTGGGGGTACGCTCCATACATACGCGGGTGTGGGTACGGTCCGTACATACACTGTTGGGGTGGGGGTATGCTCCATACATACGCGGGTGGGGGTACGGTCCGTACGTACCCGTGCCCACGCTGTGGAGTGCTTGTGCGGCCCGTACCCAGGCCTTTGGCACATGGGTACGGGCCGTACCGCCATTGTTGGGGTGACGTGGGTGTGGGCGTGGTACGACTCGTACCCATGCTCTTAAGGCGTGGGTACGGTACGTACCTGTATTGTTGTGTTGCCGGTTCGCGTCGTCGCCCACTTCCGTTGTGGCGGACGCTGGCGTTGCTGGACACTCCCCCACCCCCTCGAAGTGACCAGGGCCTGGAGGTCAGGTATGTCCAGGGCATGTGTGCTGTGTGACTTGGGTGGGGGTTTTGTGTCCTGCCCCTGCCCCCCCCCCCTTTGCCCCTGGGTGTTGTTCTGACCTTCTGCAGCGTCTGCGTCGGTACCTGTAGAGGAGGTCGACTGCTATGAGGGCCGGGATGACACGTAGGTTCGGGTCCATGTCTGTCCGTCGCGTACAGGTGCTCCTTGTGCGCGTCGTCCTGAGTTTTTGGCTGCCGGAAAATATTCTCCGCGCGGGATGACGTCGGTGCGAATCGTACTTCCTGGTTCGTGGAACGCAGGCTGCATGCGTCCCGACGTCACGTCGGCGCTTTTCCTGATGTCATTTGTGTGTATATTTTCCTCGGTTGGTGTTTTGTACGATTCGTACGGAAATAGTGTTTCCGTGCGAATCGTACTTTCATGTTTGTAAAGTTTTGCAACCGGGTCCGAGTCGGACGGAGAATACGCTCCGACCGACGGTTCGTACCCGGTTTCTCCAGGATCGTAATCGGCACCAGAATCTCCATGTTAAAATATAATGCAGCAAAGTTTATTGAAGTTTACTTATGCAGCCTCCACAGAGATCTTAGTGCACGATTTCATGTCTGCTGAGCATAATGGTGTATAAATCCTTGATATGGAGCGTCATCATCAAATTGAAATAAAAAGGAGACTCGAAAACTTTGCACGGAAATAGAGGGTTCATTCAGAAAATTAAGGTACATATTACTGACGCATGAATAGTCTAAATCTAATTGTTGTGTCTAGTATTGTGGCAGATATATACTTTCAAGGATGTGCTTCAGTATATGGAGTTAGTTTACTACTACTTGCTTACTTGGCTTATTTTGAAATTGGAAGCCATTCTATCACTATTGGTCTGAAATGTTGTTTACAAATACATTGAAGATTGTGCCATAACAGTTTAGCTATTGATTATGTTCTACTGCTTGTGAATAGGAGGACAACAGTAGAAGCCTTATCTACATTCATACAAGAAAAAACATGGGTGAAACGTCTTTCTATGGAATTGACTACCCACATACATAAGATACACTGACAATCATCTTAGCTTCAGAGGATTAGGCAAGAGATAGCTTTTCGCCACATGACAACTATTCCCACAACACAACAGTGTACCACAAAAGTATACTCAGACATTACAAAATAGAGATCTCAAGGTATAGAGATGAAGCTGTTCATAAACATGCGTCATTGCTCATTGAACCATGCTTCCTGTCATAAGCAGATACATTCATGTAAGGAGAAAAATGTATATTACAACACAAAATACATGTGAATTTCAACAAAGTCATAATTGCAGCTTCTAAGAACATATATGCATATATAAAAGAGTTTATGCCTGCTACTAAAACTTTAAGAAATATCATGTACATGTGTATACTTCACCACAAGATATAGTGCACACGAGGCCATGTAAATATTACTGCTTCTATGCACATATGGGGCTTTTTTGCCAGCCAATACAAACTTACCAAGTGCCATGTGCATATGTGTATGTATGAGATAATTTCAGTTTTTCTTATATAAAAACCTCTCTTTTCAACTTTTGTCCCATCCCTCGTTTCTCTGACTCATCCCAAACCTTTCTGACTATGAACCCCCAAATATCCTTTTCAAACTTTTTCCTCCTTTTTCGGTCGAGCCTAGCGCAGAGCGCATGTGCTGCCTAGGAGAGGGCCTCTTGTAATCGCTACAGCTTTTCTCAGCTTTTCTTGAAGCTTGTGCGTGTGGTGCTCACACTCTATTGGGCTTTGTGTGCGTCTTTCTAAAAAGACAGCACGCAATTGGGCAAAGGCCGGTGCATGTCCCACCTTTGTATCTTTCTATGGCCTACGGCTTGCGAGAGCGAGCAGCAGCACCATCTGGTTCCAATTATCGCTCCCGCGTCTCGCGGTCACGTTAATTGTAAACAGATGGCGGTTTGGCTGGCCCTGGCTTTTTTTTCCCCCTTTGTCACTCGTTGCTATTCCTCTGCAGAAGCCCCGTCGCTCACCCTCTCTCTGCTCCCAGTCTCTCTTCCTCCCTTTAGATCACTGTTGTCTCTAGCTCTCCACTACTCGTTCAACCCCTTATCGCCCGACTTTGTCCTGCCAGCTCCCTGGGGGTGCCCCCAGCCTCTCTATTCTATTGCACCTTCATTCCTAATTAATTTTCGTTCTCTAAGTCGTTCTCTTCTTCACTGTCGCTGTCGGCCTCTCCCTCCTGTCAAATTTTAATTCAATCGTACATCTTTACCGCTCTCGGGCCGTCTCATCCTTGCTTCTGTGTCCTGCCACATCCCTCCTCACTCACTTCGTTTTCCATCTTGCTGCTGCTTTCAAGCATCTCCAAAATTCACCAACACTTCTCGTCTTTTCTTTTTTCACCCGCCCCTTCTCGCCTGCCCTCCGCATCATCTATCTTTTTACCTGCCTTTCCCCCGTCCATTCCCTTCTTTCCTACCCCGTCCCAGTTAGCACCCTCTCTCCCCATCACGAGCCTCTGTCCCGCCTGTTTTCATTCGACCCCCTTATTGCTTCAGCTCGGAAGCGCTGTACAGATGTTTGCACTTTTCATTCCACACAGACGCGCTTGTAGCCTCCTCCCCCACCACCCGGCCTCGCACAACTTCCCGGGTGCTTGTGACTCGCTTCCAGCCCCAGCCGCACCGGCCTTCTTATAACCATGTCACATCAACGTTGTATTTAGTTAGCATTTGATTTTTTTCAGCAGCGTAAACTGACCCAGTCATAATAACTTGCTTCTGCATAGCGCTTCACAACAAATCTGTCCATTTCTAAACGCTGTAGTTTACCCAGTGAAAAGGAATCAGACCCCCTGTCGTTGGGTGTTGCGTGGGCTGAACAATTCAGAAAACAGTGTGTTGTTCCACTTTCTGTGACACAAAAAATCCGTACTAGCCAGGCATGTGTAGGAATCATGAACAAACACTTTCTTCGTTTGATTTTCTCTGCACCGGTCTCCCATTGGCAAAACGTGAAGGTCTCGCCTGTGACGCTGTTTGGCATATTCATGTATATTACATGTTTTGCCTCTTGTATTTCCCAAAGTCGCGGGTGATATGCTGCATGGGCTAAACACTTATAAGGTCCCAAAGGCGAGACCTATTGGCTATGCCAATGCTTGTTTAGTCATGTCACCCAAATAACAGGCAGACACGGTCACTACTTACAAAAACAACTTACTTTCTTTCAAATCTTTTTTGCGACTCAATGAATCATAAAAGAAATCATAAACATACAATCACAAAAAAAGAACAAAATTGCAATAGTGAGAAAATCTATGATCTAGAGTGGATACAGCAGCAGTTACAGGAGTATTTCAACATAAAAGAACAACAAAATAAAGAATTTTAAATTTCAATTCAGCAAATAAATTCTTCTAATATTCCATGCAGCTGCTAAGTACTTGGTGATAGCAAATACGGTGGGGGGGATAAATCACTTTTCAGCAGCCTATAGGCATCTAAATGGTGCAAAAACCCCAGTTCCTGCAAATAGGAATTATCCACTTTTTCCTAGACTTAGTGTACGAGGGACAAAAAAACAATAAATGAATATCGTCCTCTAGCTCACAAGAGCAAGCAGGACAGTTTTTTAGAGTGGGCGGGTGCCATTTGCTGGAGAGAGCTCTTATTGGGAGTGCATTATATCTCCATTGTAAAAATAATTTTCTCAGGGTGATAGGATTAATATCATCCAGCACTGTTTCCAGGTTGTAGTAATCCTTCATAGTTAAAAAGGTGGTGGTCATTGGTCCCAGTTTATCACTTACAAGGGATGCAGAAAGATTGTAGTTGTGATATAGTGCAACCAATTCTTTACGCGATATAGTTGCACAGGACTCCAGAGGTTTTGTCAACAGGGTCAAAAGGCCCAACCTAGAAAGTTCGCCTTTGACGTACTTAAGCCATGGAATGTTGCATAGAGCTGGGTGTAGGTAGAGTTCCATAAGTTCGGAACGATAACTCAGGAGTTCAGGGGTTATCCAAAGGCGCCTCCAGAAAGTTAGGGGCTTCACTCCAAGTTCCTCCTTTATTGGTCTCAAACCCATGTCGAGCCTTAGGGGAAGAAGCGGAGTACTTGTTGGAAGGGTAGCCATGTTCCGTAAGAACTTGTTTTCTGTGGCGGTAATTTCCGGGGCACAATCAATGCCCCAGAGTTCGCCGCCATATGTTAAAGCCCCACGTGCCTGCATTTTATAAATTTCCAGAGGCGGACCGATAGGATGGGTCATGGATTGATTCCATAGTTTCAAAATACCCCCCACCCTTTGAGTTAGCTTTAGGTTAGATTTTATCTGATGGTGGGACCAAGACATTTTTTCATTCAAAGTTAGTCCCAGATACTCAAAAGTATGGACTCTCTCTAGGCTAATGCCATTTATGGTGGGGTTAGGGCGAAGAGACCTGGGGGGATTAAAGATCATGAATTTTGTCTTTGCCGTATTGATCTCTAGCCCCCGATCAATACAAAAGGAGACGAAACCATCTAAGACTCTTTGGAGCCCCATAGGGGTCTTAGATAGGAGCAGGGTGTCGTCAGCGAACATAATGGCAGAAATGCCAATGCCCGCAAGCCGTGGAGCATCTCTATTTGAAACATCATTTAGATGAGAAATAAGACCATTTACGTAGAGACAAAACAGCGTGGGGGCCAAGACGCAACCCTGCCGTACCCCTCTTTCGACAGGGAAGCTAGCTGATAGGCTACCATCTCTACCACATCTTACCTTCGCATAATTATTAGTATGAAGGCGGACTAATATGTGCAGAAGAGGACCCGGAAGGCCTAAATCTTGTAACGAGGTCCACAGTTTCGCGCGTGGGACTAAATCAAATGCCGCACGCAAGTCAACAAAGACTGTGTAAAGGGAACCCCTGTCTATCTTTACTGTTTTCCAGAAGAGCATGCATAATCTAAAGATCTGGTCAGTTGTAGAGACGCTCTTTCTGAAACCGGCCTGGTAGTTGCTCAGAATCCCAGAAGTCTCTGTCCAATCCATGATACGATCCAGGATCAGCCTCGAGAAGAGTTTCTGGGCAACATCTATCAAACTGATAGGCCTATAATTTCCAGGCAGCAAGGGGGACCCTTTTTTAAAGATAGGCACAATTTCAGCACCGAGCCAGGTAGGAGGGACAGGCAAACCATCAAGGATTGCGTTAAATAATAATGTAAGATAAGGTACCCAAACTCTTGGTTCATGTTTGTACAGGTTTCCTGGGACCCCATCCAATCCGGGTGCCTTACCTGGAGGGAGCAAAGAAATTGCAAGTTGAATCTCACTCAGCGTGAAATTTATCTGATCCTGACCAGGTACAGCATAAAATGGGGCCTCCGAAGCAAATGATAACCCCTTATAGAGAGAGCTAAAGTGACTTTCCCAAGCTTCGGGAGCAATATTTGTTTTTAGAATTGCAGGAGGTTCGGGTGTGCCATTTGACACAATCAACCAAAATCTCAGTGCGTCCCTAGATTGTAAGGCAGATGTTAAATTATCCCAGTTTTCAGAAGCCCACTCCAATTTAGCATGGTGTATTAAGGATCTATAGATCTGTCTCTTGTGTTGGATGTCGGGCCTACAAGCTTTCTTTTTTATTGCATCCAACAAAGCACTCTTGGCCAATCTGCAGGTCCTATTGTACCAATGAGGCCGATTTGAAGATCCTTTTTTACAAGGGACAGTTGGATTTAATAGACGAGACAATGTGGAGAATAGTTCCTCATTAGTGCTGGCCAATTTTCCGTGATAAGTGGGAGAGGAATACTGCTCTAAAATTTCTGCTACATTGTTTAATGCAAAGGCCACTACTGCGTAGACTTGGGATAATTCTTGCTGGTTACCAACCAGTTTATTCCATTTAATTCTACGTTTGTTGTTTGTAAGAGTGGCTGAGTCTAATGTCTCCGTGTTAACTTGTGGCACTAAATCAAGAGGGCTCAGACCCGCTAGGGAAACATCTAATATCAGGGGGTTATGATCACTCTCCCCCCTAGAGATCACCTGAAAATCAAAAACTCTATTCCATTCCTTAGTCTGTACAAAGATGTAATCGAGTCTGGCCTCCCTACCTGACCTATTAAATGTGGGCCTTGGGGGATTATCTGTGATGGTTCGTCCGTTACAAGCCCTAATCGAATGAACCATTGTCAGGGAAGTGATCTGGATAGCTAGAGGGGCCCAGGCCCTAGCCATTGGGCCCGCCACCTGGGGAATATTCCAGATTTCATCCTCCTCAAGATTTATTTGGTCCACCAGCCCCTCAAGTGGTTCAAAATGAGAATTCAAATCACCAGCTATAAGGAGCATTATACGATCGGGGATCTTGGTTAGGACATTTGACAGGGCATCAATCACCCTCGATTCCGCACAAGAATTCACGGGCCTGGCATACACATTAATCACCGCTAGCTTAGTATCTAAGCCCCAATCCAATATTAAACATAGAATATCGTCAGAGCCAGTTTCAAAGTTCGTAACAGTACATCCCAAATGAGTGGCAACCCAAGTAGTTAAACCTCCAGAGGGACGGCCTCGACCACCCCACACAGCCGCAATTGAATAAGTGGCAAAGCCTACTCGATGGTAATCTTGTCTTGCCCAAGTTTCTTGGAAACAACAAATCTGATGGAGATCTATAAAGGAGCCCCATATTGGACAATCAAGTTTACTGGGTAAGCCAGCTATATTCCATGAGAGAACTTTGTGTCTAGCTATACAATTGGAAGCAACAGCGGGGGTTCTACAAAGAGAAGGGTCACATAAATTCAGCGAAGTAGTGGTGATAGAGGGAACAAAAGTAGAGGCAGAACAGGGGGACTGCTGATTAAGAGGTGGAGACACATCCGGGGAGGGAACAAGAACAGGAACCGCCTGCCCGAGTCAATCAACATCTTCAAGACAGGCATACCTGTTGTGAGTTAAATAGTCAGCACGTAAAGGTTCGCCAAAGCGGGTGTGCCTCGGTCTACCTCTCATTGAATTAGCCCCAACTTTAGACCAATTACCATCCAGCTCAACCTGTGAAAAAATATCAATTGGAGGATAGAATGAAGACAATGGTAAGGGATTAATAGAAGAGATACCAATACTACCAATCCAATTAAAAATATAGGGAGCAGTTAGAGAATTGCTAAAATTGACCAAAATGCAGTCACCCTTAATATTCTTCGTGGTGCTTCCTAGCCAAGGAACCCTCCTAACCATTAAAACCTCCGACCTGATATTTGGGGGGAGAGGTCTATGCGTATTGAGCCAATTAATGACTTTGTTTTTTAAAGAGGCATAGGATTCAGACTCAGGGTTAGTAAGTTCTGGGACGCCAGTTAGGATTACAACATAGGGTGAAGCTTCTGGAGGAAGATTAATTACATTTTTCCTATTTGCTCTAACCATATTTGAATGAATGATAGCACCTGAGTCCCCAGGGATTTAACCCGCGTCTATATATTTTGGGTTAGGTACTGAAATGGGATTCTTAGCTGAGATTTGTGATTGGCATTGGGCAGGAACAGAGGTAGAAGTTTGGGGAGCAGAGGATGTATGCGAGGGAGGATTGGGTGTAGAGTCTGGAATTCTCGGTGAGAGGATATCCTTTCTGTAGAGAGAATTACTTACTACTTCCCACTTCAAATCCCATAATTCTATCCCAACTCTAAACCAGTGGTGGTTGGCACAGATTGGGGTGGTGAGCCAGAGGGTGGGGGGTGCTGGGGAAGGTGGTAAAGAAAAAAAAGAAAACTTACCTCCTCGCAGAGTCTCCCCTCGTCGTCCCTCGTCATCGTCCATCCACTCAGGAATAGGAAGCACCCAGGCTTCCAGGCTCCCCTAAGCCAATCACAATGCTGCAACGCAGCGCTGTGATTGGTCCGAGTCCCGTGGTTCGGCACTCAAATGGGGAATGGGAGCCTGGGCATGGTCTGTGGAGAACATGCAAAGTATTCATGACTGTTTGGCCGGCCAATCAGTCATTGCACACTCAGAGAGTGCCCACCACTCCTACCTCCTGCTCTGAGAGCAGAACAGCCCCACCACCCCGCAAAGAGCCCACAGCAGGAACAAATAAAATGATAATAACAAGTTATTATCATTTTATTTGTCCTTTATTTCCACTGCTGAAAGCAGGGTGCGATGCTCCTCCAGTGCTCTAACCTCTATTAAACACATAGGAAATCAAGAACACAAATCGAACACAACTAATACAGAAAGAAATTAAAAACAAATTACTAATCTACTAACTATTACCCTAAAATCTTGGGTTCCAGAGTAGTTTGCTACTTGCCGCATAGCGCTTCAACGCCAAGTCAGGGGTAGCAAGCACTGTATAAATACAATGTACAATTACAGTTACAATTACTAGATAACATCCCTGCATCATCTGAAATGACATAATTAATGACCACACTGTGCATGGCGAGGGTGTGACTTATAGTTACTTTAGAACACGAGTTAAAGTTAATTGAGAGAACTATAACTGGTGAATTTCAGTGATTTTATTTGTTTAAAATAGTATGTTTTAACTGGCATTTTCATCTAACTGTAGGTCTTTTTAATCTTGTTTTTTTCAGTAAAGTCATTACATTTTATGTTGTTCTTTAGACGCACTGTAGTCTTGAAACAAAAACATATTAATTGCAGATATGATATAGATTCCACTTAGTGTAAGATCCCATGGAATGGGGCATTGCAATGTGGGACACATTTTTGGGGGTTTTAAAACTACATGAAAACCCCATTCCATGTGGTTAAACTGCATACATTTATCACCTGATCCAAGTAGGTGGTCAATATATGTGCAGGTTTGTCAGTGGGGTGGGAGTTGAGGAAAGGTTAATGGCTTAGATGAGGGAAGGCAACGTTTTTTTTCTAGCAGGGGAAGTATTGTATGCTCTCTCTATATGTATCGCCGCCAGATATATATGCAGAAGAAGGCTTGCCTGCTACTGCAACCAAAACCTCATGAGTGTTTTTCTGGCTAGAGTTACCAGCTGTAAAAATCATGTTTGGTTCTCCCACTCTTTGTAAAACTAGAGCGCATATGTACAAGAAGATTGCACCACTGGAACGTCACTTTTTTCAGAGTTCTGGTGACTCAATGCCCTGCACCACATTTACAACACTGTGTTAAGTCACTTTGCATGGATTAACTCTGCTTTGTAAATATGGCACTCTTTCACGCAGTTATTTGCGTGAAATGGTCCCTGCAATGCGTGTTGCTGTAGGCGTTCCACCGCAACACCCATTGATTTTTGACACTGTCAAAGATTTACAAGAATCTGTAAATCTGAGGCAGAGCCAAAAACTAACACCATGTAAAGCAGGCATTAGATTGGTGCAACAAGGAGAAATACTTTTATTTCTCCTCATTTTTGCTTTTTTATGTGTGCTGCATTGTGCATCACACTAGAAAGAGCAAAACACCATTAATGATTGTTTTTCTATGTGTTTTGCTGAATGTAGCACACATAGAAGTACCACCTCGACATCATTGATTGTTTATGTGCCGGAAGGGATGCCTTCCTGCACATAAACAATCATCCCTGCAATGCAGACACCCTTGCACTATAGCGCTAGGGTGTCTGTGTTGGGCTAAGCAACTTTTTTTCGCTGCATTGCTAGGGAAAACACAGGGGTGCGCCATATTCTTGTTAATATGGCTCATCCCTGCATTTTGGAAATGACGCAGCGCCGCGCTGCAAAATTTGCCAAGGCGCAGCGCTGCTCCATTTCCTTATATATATGCCCTCAGGTGAAGAAAAACACAAACACATCACAATGATGTAGAATGAAGTTAACCCCTAGAAACATGCATTTATTTTGCTCTGCATTACTCAGAGTTTTAAGCGCACAGAATTGCTTTGCAACAGCACCATCGATTATCCCTGCTACTGACATGCTAACCAGTTGCATGGGTAAATTCCCGCTCGTGCAGAATTGCAAATACTCCATACATTATACATGAATATGTATGAGACACGAGTTCATTTGTGACTCCCTATGAACGGCTGTGGATGACTGGAGCGAGTCCTGAAAAAGAGTATAGACATCGATCCCTGAATTTGCATTCACGTGGGGGCATATCACCAAGGAACGGCGATGAATAATGCAAAGCGCGTTTAGTCATCGCCGTCTATCTCTGTAATTTATCGCCTGGTAGCACGTTATCAACAACGCGTTGCTCCAGGGCGATAAAAATTCCAGAGATAGCGGGGGAAATAGCTGTTTTGCAAGGGAAATCGCTGGTTTTCCGCAAAAGGGTGATAACCTTGCTGATACGGCCCTGTGGTCATAGCAGCATAATCTACCCCCTATGTTAGGGACGGGTAAGTCAGGATTTTAGCAGACGTTAGTTTTTGGAGAAAACAGCAGTTTTCCACAAAAACTAAAGTCTGCTAAAATGCTGGGGCAGCCTTGTAAATATCGCGATGTGCACATCACCGATATTTACAAGGTTGCACTGCCCTGTGACGCCCACTTTGCATCTCATTAGAGATGCAAAGGGAGGCGTTGGGTAAAAGGGTGCTAACATGCGATTATGCATGTTAGCACCCTCTTGTAAATAGGGCGATAGTTTTATCTCCACTTTTTTGGCTTTTAAAGCAAAAAAAGCGTAGCTAAAGCCCTTGTTAATATGCAACTTTTTTTTAAAGCAGCCCCTATCTCTTAAAGAGAGAGGGCTTCTTTTAACGGCGTGGGGGAGGCGTTACAGCAGTTGATGTTTCAAGGCTTGGGTTCCAAGTGTTGGATTTCTTCGGTGCAGTAACGGCGTTGGGCGGTAGACCCAGGGGTCCCGGCACTGGACGCGGTCCAGGCGCGGACTCGATAAAATCCGACAATGGTCTGCGACTGCAAATGCATTTGCAAGCCCCTGACACATTCCATTGTGAGAGTAGGAAGAAGGAAACGCCCCTTTCAGGCCCCTCCTCCAAATCCGTCACAATAAGTCACAAAAAGCATTGTCCTTTCCAGGGCGTGGCTACCACTGGTGCAGCAAGTGCTGTGGCACCACGACTCAGAGCCCCAGGAGGCTATTGAACGCTGAGAATTGCTATATTTTATTACCCTAACAGCAGTCAAAGGAGTCATTTTCCTTGCTGTACCAAGGCACCTGGCAGCCCTCCTGTGCTACTGGTCTTTTCAACACTACATCACTTATTTCCTGGCATTGAACTGCAGCTGACATCTTTATATTCAAGTAAAGGTTTCTAGAGCAGTTCTTAAGAGATAAGCTTTCTATATTAATAAATGGCTACGCTTCTTGTTTAATATTCCGTTTTCCATGGATACCGTTTTTAAAAGGTTTTCTTTCTTCCCTTATCACATTAGCTAAACCTTATTCGTCCATCTCCTCAAGTTTGGAATGTTGGTGGTCGCCCCCTTAAACAGTAAGCTTTTGTTTTTTACTGAAGTCAATTTAATTGCAGCTTCTCTAGTGTGCCGATTGCTAATGAATAGTTAAAGAGACAATAAGCGTGCATTGGAAATTCGAGTCTTTGAAAAGCATGTTTACTATTCCAGCTCAATCTGTTCTCTCCTCAAACACATGCGCCATCGTTTCCGAACTCCTCATTAGCAAAGTAAGAGAAAGGAGCTCGAGCTGGAGCGACGTCAGGCCATCTGCCCACTGGAGATTGACACCAGGCGCTGGTTACCCGCGTTCCATGCCGGCAGCCGGCAAGGGCACGAACCCCACGTCATAAGATGCGCATCGACAGGTTTCTGCCCACCTGCTCTCCTCAAATCACGCGTTTCCCAGGATGCTTTGCAGTATATGGATGGTCGTGGACCTGCAAGAGTTTCTTTTTTAAGTTCAATAAAATTTTATTGGTCAATGAAGAAGAGTAAATCAATACATAACATCAATTAGGAAAGGGAAGGGAGAGGGAAGGTAAGGAAGAAGGGAAAAAAGGGAATAACAGAGTGTAGCATGTAAAAGAGAATATACAATAAAAACAATAATCGTGAGCATTTGGACATTTGAAAATTTGAACATGGGCATTGAAAAAGAAAGGAGAAAAGAAAACATATTATATTAGGAAATCTTGGATGTGGAAAGGGTATCATGGGGGTTTAGAAACCTCTTGTTGAGCAGGCGTTGGACGGGATGGACGGGCAGCACATTCATCTAAATACAATGTAATGGGGAGCCATAATTCTGCTCGTTTAGTTGCTAATTGAACAGGAAAAACAAAAGCATTATCAAGTCTATGATTATGGCAAACATTGTACCACCACCCTTTGAGAGAAATATTAGATGCATTTTTCCAATTAACAGTAATCTGCTGAAAGGCTACAGCCAATAACAGATCTACAATGCGAACACATATATCTGCATTATCCCAGCCTGGAGACAGACTACCCAAGAAAAGATGAGTGGGAGAAAAAGGAATGCGTGCATGAAAAATAACATTAATTTGAGCCCACACCTGTAACCAAAAGTCATGCACACATTTACAGAGAAATATCATATGAAATAAGGTAGCATTGGGGAAGCCACACGACCAGCATGTGTCCGGGGTAGTAGGAAAGCGTTTGTGTAGTGTAGAAGGGGTGTGAAGTAGTCTGTTATAAATAAAAAATAAGGATTGTGTCAAGGAGGCTGCTCTGGAAGTTTTACGGAGTTTTGCCCAAATCTTATCCCAAAGAGATATCGGCCAGTCTGTTTCAAAATCAGTCTCCCATTGAATCTCAACTTTGGATTTAGGTCTGAGAGATTGGTGTGAGTGAAGGTATTTATAAATAAGGGATGCTTTTGGAGCCATACGTAGGAGAGAGTGAAGTTGGAAAGCGGGGGATTGTTGAACAAGGGAAGGAGAAGAAGAGCCCAAGAGCCTCTTATAAACCTCTAGAACGGTATTTTTAAGTAATAAGTATTTAGGGACAAAAGAGAGAGGTAAGCCAAAGGAAGAACTAAGATCAGAAAAAGAGAAAAAGATGGAATCAGAGAAGAGTTGCGAAATCCATATCAAACCTCGAGATCGCCATGATTTCCAGTAGAAGGGTTTATTACCAATTAGAAGATATTTATTATGCCAAATGGTGGAAGAGAGGAAATCGGCAACAGTCATAGGAGGGCCAGGAGCATCAGATAGTAAGAACTTAAGGGTATATTTGTGAATAGGTGTGGGAGTCAAAGAAGGTTTACGAGAAAAAGCAAGATATTCTGTAAGAGAAAATGGAGAAAGAAGAGTACGCTCAACCTTAATCCACAAAGGGCAAGGAGCAGTAGTATCTTGTAACCAGAGGGAGGCTTGACGTAGCAGAAAGGCCCTTTGATATGCAGGAAAATCAGGGAAGTTAACACCACCCTCAGAAGCGGGACGAATAAGTCTAGCAAGAGACATTCTGGATTTTTTAGAGCTCCACAGAAATGAAGATAATGTTGAGTTAATCTTTTTAAAGAACTTCATTGGAATAGAGACCGGAATATTGGATAGCGTATAAAGAATGATGGGAGAAATCATCATTTTAATGGTATCAAGACGGCCCCACCAGGAGAGGTATAGGGGGTGCCACCTTGCAGTGAGGTCCGCAATTTTTTGTGTGCATTTAGACAAACATAGAGAAACAGTGTCAGGGATAGAGGGGGTGATATATAAACCCAGATATTTAATGTGAGTGGGGCACCAAGCAAATTGAGATTCACAAAAGTCTTGCTTGAAAGTGAATTTGGTCAAGGGCAGGATCTCACATTTATCATGGTTAAGTTTATACCCAGAGAGGGATGAATAATTTCGAACTTCATCCAGAAAAGCAGGGACAGATTCCGTGGGATTAGAAAGAAAAAGTAAGATATCGTCTGCATAAGCAGCGAGTTTAAGATGAAGGTCCGCAACCTGAAAGCCATGGATAGCGGGGTTTTGACGTATTCTAGCTAAAAAGGGTTCTAAAGCGAGGTTGAAAAGAAAGGGGGAAAGAGGGCAACCCTGACGAACGCCTCTACCCAGACTGAAATAAGAAGAAATTTGGCCATTGGCAACTACTGCGGCTCTAGGGTGCGAGTATAGCAGGGAAACTAAAGAAATAAATTTAGGGCCAAAACCAAACCAAGTAAGGGTGTGAAAAAGATATCGCCACTCAACTCGGTCAAACGCCTTCTCGGCGTCAAGGGCAATCGCTGCAAGTGAGTGTGGACAGCGGGAAAACTTTGATAGAATATTAAATAAAAGTCTGGTGTTATCCGCAATATGTCGGCCCTTAACAAACCCGGATTGCTCCTCACCGAGAAGATCAGGAAGTAAGTGGTCCAGTCGGACCGCCAATGCTTTAGCAAAAAGTTTATAGTCAATATTAACTAAGGATATGGGCCTGTAGTTTTTGCAATATTGTACATCTTTCCCAGGTTTAGGTATTAAACAGATATGAGCATCTGAGAACGTCCCTGAGGAAGCGCCTTGAGCAATAAAAGTATGAAGAACGGAGTGCAAGCGTGGGAGCAACAACTTAGAGAAATGAAGATAAAATTCAACGGTAAAACCGTCGGGGCCAGGAGCCTTATTAAGCTTAACCCCTTCGGTGCTCATGACGGAATGGTTCCGTCATGACCCACGGTTGAGCTGTGCTCATGACGGAACCATTCCGTCATGACCACGCCCGCGCAAGATTCCGTCAGCACAGCGGCGGAATCTGCGCAGCATCGAAGGGGTTAAGGTGTTGCAAAGCATCGAGCAGTTCCTTTTGTGTAATGTCAGATTCTAAGGAGGAGAGGTCAAGAGGAAAAGTGGGTGGCGTGTGGATGGTGGAGAAAAAATGAGCAAGGGAGTTGGGAGAGGGTTGAGTTTCAGATGTGTACAATGTGTCATAAAAATGAGAGAACGCAGCCAGAATATCAACATCTTTATGCTTCAGGGTATCATTCGAGTCGTATACAGATTCAATGTTTAACTTATTGTGCTTAATCTTTAAATAGTTAGCTAGGAGTTTCCCTGCTTTATTCCTACCCCCATAAAATTTGGCAGTAGATTTTAACAAGTATAGGGAAGCGTCCTCCGTAGATTTCTCATTAAATTTCAGTTTTGCAGCAACAAGGGCTGTCAAGCTATCCTCAGAGTGGGAGGTAAAATATGTGTGTTCCAACTTCTTAATATCTAAAAGGAGCTGTTTGGTGGACCATCTGGCAGCCCTACGTTTCTTCGCAACGTAACTGATGATAAAGTCACGTGCAG
Organism: Triturus cristatus; assembly: GCF_964204655.1. NCBI lineage: Eukaryota > Metazoa > Chordata > Amphibia > Caudata > Salamandridae > Triturus > Triturus cristatus. The sequence goes on along the minus strand of NC_140581.1, from coordinate 377,616,029 downwards.
CCGCTTTAAAAGCATCCCAGATAGTGTGCTCCGGGATATCGGCGTGATCGTTAATCATAAAAAATTCATCAAAAAAGGAAGTAAAATTAGCCGTAAACTTGGGATCAGTTAGGAGCGAGTTATTAAATCTCCATCTTCTGGGACCATTAACCTTAGGGAACACATCAACACTCGTAAGGACGGGAGCGTGATCCGAAAGTAATATCGGGCCTATCTCTGAATGTGATAGTGATTGAGCAAGGTTATGGGAGACAAAAACATAATCAAGTCTTGACTGGGAGCGATGACAGGGGGAGTAGAAGGTGTACTCCCGCAGTTTGGGATTGCAAAGGCGCCAGGAGTCCACCAATTTATGCTGTGAGATAGCATGGCTAAATAGCTTATGGGGCTTGTTGGGAATATAGGGGACCAAGGATTTCCTATCAATAAAGGGATCCAGAGGTTGATTACAATCCCCCGCCAAAATAAAGTTGTGATCCATAAATTTAGTTAGGAGTGGAGAAAAATCAGCCCAAAAGGAGGGCTCGCCCGTAGTTGGGCCATAAACATTAAGAAGGGAAATTGGAACACCTCTGAGTGATAGCTTGGCATAGACCCAACGACCCGAAACATCCGATTCTTGGGTAAGAACCTGAAATGGCAAAGACTTGCGACAAAGGATTGCTACACCGTTCCGCTTGCCATCACCCTGTGAGTAAAAGAGTTCATCCACCCATCCACGCTTGAGCTTAGCTGACTCTACATCATTTAAGTGCGTTTCTTGGAGGAATGCAATATCAACATTCAGTTTGACTAGGTGTGACAAAATTCTTTGACGCTTGATCGGGGAATTAATACCCTTCACATTCCATGACAAGATATTCAAGGACATAACAATAATCTATTTACAAAAAATGTTAAAAAACATGACCAAAAAGTAAAAAGCCCATGTGTCGTAGGAAAGACATGAAGAAAGAAGGAGAAAGGGAGAACCAGTGTGGATATGCTAGAGAAGAAGAGAAAAAGAGGATAAGTGAGAAACTGAAGAACAGGTGCATCAGGGAGAATAAGGAATGTAACTCTTACATAAGCAAAAAATTCAATCGAAGATAGCATACTATAATATAAACATGTGAACAAGAATACGAACAAAAGAAGAGGAAGAAAGGAGGGATACAGGGAAAAACCATCAAATACGCAAACAAAAAACAAAACAAGTGACATACCTACAACAATGAGAGATAAGGATGGGGGAAGGTGGAGCCACACAGGGCAATAGACGACACATCCAATGAGGACCAAGCTGGAGGGCATAGAGGGCACGTCAACCATGAATTCAACTGCAAAAATAGAAACATTACCGTGGTTAGATGAGCTCTAATCCAAACACTAAGGACAAAACAAGAACAGCATAGATTACTAAACCAATGGTAGCAATTCTAATACAACAAATGAAAAGTAAGAAGTTAATATGTAAGAATATAAAATGACATCAAGTGCAATCTAAGTAGGAGAGTGACACATTGAGTGAGATGATAGGAAGAGTCAAGAACCATGCGAAGAGGATGGCCCCGCAAAGTCCATAGGATCCGTATGATGAGCGTTGATGAAGCTCTGTAAGCGAATGGGATCTTCATATGAAGTGGTCTTATTATTGTAGGTTACTTTAAACAAACAAGGATGGAACAAGCCATATCGAGCACCCATAGAGCGGAGAGCAGGCCTCATATCCAGGAAGGCTTTGCGGCGCGCCGCAGTGGCTCTGGAGTAGTCCTGAGCAAAAAATAGTGTGTAGCACCAGACCAAGAAATTTTTTGAAGAGACTTGGCTGCAGACAAGACCTTAAGTAAATCAGTATATTCCAGGAAGTACAGAATGACTCCCCTCGGCCTCTGCGGAGAAGGCGAGGTAGCCGTGATCCTCCCCAGTCTGTGAGCCCGTTGTACATTGAGGACTGTGTCATCTGGAAGATGGAGTACCTTAGGAATAAAGGACTTAAAGAAAGCAACTGGATCGGCACCTTCAAGTCCTTCCGCCAAATTGTAAATCCGAAGGTTATTGCGTCTATTCCGATTTTCTAAATCCTCGGTCTGTTTTTGCAGGGCAGATACCTGGGATTGTAAAGAAAAAACTTGTTTAGTAGTATCCTGAATTGAAGAAACGCTTTGTTCAACTGTTGAGACCCTAACATCCAGCTGCGACCATTTATCAGACAGGATTTGTAATTTGGTGTTAGTGTCCTCAATAAACGGTCTGAGCGCTCTTATTTCCTGTAAAAGTAGTTCCATGGAGACTGGGGAAGATGGTTTAGGAGGGGTGGGCGGATCTTTTTTGAGACGCTTCATATTCACCTTCCCGGGTGGTGCCTGCGTAGGCTCCATTTCTGTAACGCTCTGCTCTGCCTCAGGAGCCTCCGGATTGTGCAACTTAGAGAATTCGGAGAAAATCTGAGAGTTCTTGATGTAAGTCCGCTTGGGTTTCGAGCTGACGGGGGAAGATCTGTTCATACGCCTCATTAAGCTATAGTTGAGTGAGACCCGAGCAGGGGCCAGCATCAAACGAGGACAGCCGGGTCAGTCAACAATTCGAAATATAGGAACCTCCTTGCGCGCGGGGTCGAGTAGTGAATTCAGAAACACGACCACTTGGGCCTGATAAGTCTTGAAAAACCTTGCAAAATGGCCAAACGGAAAAAGTGCTCCCTTTGATAATGCCAAAAAATTATTCCTGAAACATAAAGTGATAATTTCCCTCACAAGGACTCAGTCATTAAATGATGGTGAGGTAAAGCTGAGACATGAGCTTTCCAAATGCGAAGAATAACCATCAAGAACTCTCTTATGTGACAAGCAAAACAGCTGATATTTGGTGGTTTCCTAGCGCAGTTCCTGAGGAGATGAACAGATCCTCAAAATGGTGGCCGTAAAAAGATGCTCCGCTGATTCTAAGTCACTAACCCACTTCAGAACACGTTAAATAGATGTCAGGAAATCATAAAATGTAGCCATGAATGCATGAGCAGGCGTGTGTTGGCAGGGGAGCAAGCGTGAGGATCTTCCCGCCTAGCGCGCGTTTATATGGGTCCTACGCGGTGACAGTCCAAGCCGTGAAATGGCGGCGGTATGACCTCGCCTCTCCGCATTACCTGAGAGAAGTAGACCGAGGGCGCCGTGCGAAGTCACAGAAATGCCTTCATTGCCTTGCGGAGCATTTCGCACGGCCGCACTCCGATAATGTGCAGCGCCGAAGGACAGAAAGACGTGCTTCCTCCGCCTCGAGCCGGGAGCCTCACAGAAACGCCGCCATTGCCGTTGGGCGCCAAGCCACGCCCCCCCTGCAAGAGTTTCTTGAATTGCAAATGTTTGAAATACAATAGCCAGTCTACTCAAAAACACGTTGGCTTGAATCCAGCCACAGATTGGTTATTTGAGGTGTGAAAAGCGTTCTGTAAGGGAACTTACTCAGGTTGCAGTAAAAATCCAAAGCCATCAACTCAATCTAATGCTGTGAGCGCGGGGGCGGGGCCTCCGTCTTTGTTTATTTTTATACAGGCATTATAAAGTCCCCATGATCTTGTACCTAAAACGATACACATTGAAGAAAATTGCCCTCAGTCACCTACGTCTGTCATCTACATATTGAATAAATTGGCGCTAAAAATCACAGTTGTTAACACGACTCAAAATTTTCATTCACCTTTTGAATTTAAATTGGTATCAGGCTCACCCAAGTGCCAATTATGTTTACTCGCTGACTTTAGAGAGGCCTTCCTTAGCTCTTGCAAGTTAAACTAGAAGTGGCTAATTTACAATTTTTCTTTGAAGCTTTGCTAAAGCAGTGTTGCTCTCTTGTGCTAATTTCCACCACTGGCCTGTCTCCCCATCACAATGAATGATGGATCTCTAAGTGATGTATATGGGATAAAGTACTCCCTGCTGTACATTATAACCGAGGAGTTCCATGACAATATAGAGGAATGAGGCTGAAGGCTGAGTTTCCTTACAAGGTTATGGAATACCAAAGTGAATTGCAGCATCCTAATCAGGTATGACAGGGGATACTTTGGGGCAGATTTATGACGACTGGCGCATCCCTGCATATCAGCAGGGATGCGCCAGTTATTATGCGCCACAGCTGCGCCACCATGGATGCGCCGCATTTATAATGCGGCGCACCATGGGGCAAAAACGGCACAGATGCGTGACGCATCTGTGCCGAAAAGTGGCGCATTGCTGGAGTTGCGTCGCAAGCGCGACGCAGCTCCAGCAATGATCTGGGGGGCCCTATCTTTATAATGCTGCGTCAATCCTTACGCCTGCTTGAGGCAGGCGCAGGGTTTTGACGCAGCATGGGCCTAAAAGTGACTGAGTGAAATCTTGTAGATTTCACTCAGCCACTTTTAGGAGGCGTTCCTGCGTCGGAACGCCCCCACCTGCCCTGGAACGCCTACATGTGGCGCAGGGCTTTACAACGTGACGCATCTCCCAGATGCGTCACGTTGTAAATACCCCGCACCATGGCGCAGGATTTGCGCCGCTGCTGCGTCACAAAAGTGACGCAACGGCGGCGCAAAAGTGGCGCAAGTGCAACATAAATCTGCCCCTTTATTCCTTATAACACATGGTCATACCATCACCTTTCCCAAAAAACAGTCAAATGCTTTGTGTGTTTCTCTTTCATATGAAAGAGACAGCATGTTTACAAACATGCCGAATAAACATAGAATCTCTAATGCAAAATTACTTACATCAAAAAGCTGTTAGGTATTTGTTTAAAAAAGAGATTAGAATCAGTTTAATACAGGTCATGTTGCCATAAATATCTCCTTTCTGCTGTCACCGTGCAGCTAGAAACACAGAGCAAAACAAAGAAAAGCCACATTTCGTTTTTCTTTAGCCATCTTCTTTAATTATGCTCTGTGACCTGATCTGCCTCCCCCCTCGGCTGCTGGCAGCAGGCCCTCTGACATTAGAACTCAACTGCGAGAAATAATTACAGCTAAGCGGCCTCGCCATTTCTCTATATGAGGTGACTGGATGTCTCACAAGTTGCCGATTATCAAGAAATTAGAGGTGGGTTTTTATACAGGGATGACAGAATCACATGTATTATAGAGCAATTTGAAAATTGCTTGTAAAGTGTGAATGTATTTATGTAGCACTTATGACCCACGACGATAATTGAAACATTTTTACGGTGCATAGGCATAGCACACTGCTCTGGAACCCAAGATTAGTAGTTAGTGGGTTAGAACAAATGTATTTCTTTCTTGCGCATTAGTTGTGATAGGTTTGTGGTCTTGATTCATGTGCGTTTAGTAGAGTTTGGAGTAGAGATAGAATGATGGAAATGGATTTGAAGAGGGGGAGTTTGGAGTAGAGATAGGATGATAGCAATGGAATTGAAAAGGGAAAGTAGTATGTTTTTTTGTAACTAGTGGTTGTGTTCTTGTTAGTTGGGTGGCATGGCTAACAAGCGTTGGTAAGGCATCGGTTTCGCCTATGTATTGAATACAGAGCTGTTTTCACCAATCATCGTCTGGCAGAAGGAAAGAGCACACTGACAGATAACACAGAAGTGGGGAGGATATGGCACAACAGCCAGAGCTGCTGACTCAAGAGCAGGGGATCTTGGTTCGAGTCTCTGCGGCGCCACGCAACATCCTGTGATTCTTTACAAATCACTTAATCTATCCAGGTGATACATTGTTATATAAATATGCTGCAAGTGTAAAAGATAACATTTTATGAAAATATAATTCATCCAAAGCAGACGTTTACAGTATTTTTGCGGCAGGAAACTGATAAGAGAAACAGATGAGGAACAAGCATTGGTAAATGCAAGAAAATATGCTACATCCAATGGAAATGGAGGAACGGTAAGTGGCACACACAGGAACCAATGAGAAGCCACGAAAGAGAGGAGGTGGAATGTAAGTCCCTATTAAGTTTATATTAAAAACAATAGATATCTCAGCACAGCACCAGCGCTGTGCAGGCAAACCTAAAAAGGAAGAGTGAAAGTTTGAGAAGGATGTGGGCGAATTCATAGTAGTCAGAAAGGTTTGGGATGAGACGTGCATACATATGATGCTAGGTACAGGTACTTTGCTTGGCTAACCGCATCTATATAAATACCCATATCTACGTTGAAGCAGCAATATTTACATTGCATGATGCCAAATTTTACATGAACTGCAAACACAAGAGGAATGAATAATTTGTGTGGTTTACCAGTGCAGGCGTACACCTTAATCTTAGGAAAATTGATGACACTGAGAGGTAACGGAGTCATGCAGGATGCGACCTGCGCATGGGTGCCATGCAGGATGCGACCAGTGCATGGATGTGGTATGAAACTGGACCAACCAAGTCCGTCTTTCCATAGAAGCTTGACATGGTCTCTCCCATTCGCTTGCGCCATACTAGCAGGTTTAGAATCTAACTAGTGCCCCATAACAAACAGAATGCCAGGTGTCAGTAAATGATAGAAATCCCAGAGATGCCTTACAAAACTTCGACCTCAAATCCTGCCGGTCCTGGCGCCATCTCGCAAAGCCAGCAGGCACCGCCTGGGTCCAAGAAACTTGATCAGAAATGAAAAGGGCACGAGTGGCTATTAGTTGTAATCTTCTCAAGTAATAATACAGCCACCTGATGGTTATTTAGAGTGTTACTTCAAACATATATTATGTTAGTCACATTTGTTTAGTGCACAATTTGCAGTCGGTGTGGCACTGCAGCTCCTTGGGTTGTCTCAGAGTTACTTTCCAGACAGAAGTCTGGTTCGGCTTGTGAGTGTGTTATCGGTAGTGTGTATTAATATGTTATTCTGTCTGGTAAATCTATCTATTTCAATGAATTGAGGGGGAGAGATCTTGGAGCTTAACGGATGAGACCAAAAGGCGATATCAGGCAGCGATGGGCGTAACTCATGTAATTCCATGTAACGTAATCACCCAAAACTTCAGCAAGATTATGCAGTACTGCGTGAGAAGAGTAATTATGCATTTAGCACTATTTTTCGGACGCAAGGATACATTTTTTGGTAAGAAAAAATACTTAATGCAACAGAACACAATTGCTTGTGCTCTCAAAATGTGCAAATGGGGTAGGGTTATCACCCAACTTACTTCTGGCATTTAGCACTAGTTTCTTAGTACAACATGCACCCTGGCACCCAAAATGGATGCAAGGATGCATTTTGCACTTATAAAATAGGTCTAACTGCAACAGAACATAAACAGCAGTGCGAGCCGCAGCTAATCTCACTAAATGTGCTCTTGCATTAGGGTTTTTTCACACAAATTACTCTTACTTATGCGAATGGTTGAAATGACGTTATAATCGGTAATTTCACGTCAAAGAGTAATGCAAAATTAACAAAATTGCCTGGGGCACTAAGGTGGAGTAGCGTCGCCCCACTGCTCTCAAGCAGTAAAAAAAGGAAAAATTAAATCCTCGTTCCCTACCAGCCGCCACTGAAAATGCTGTGAATAAATTTATGATTTTTATTACCTATTTGTTTGATTACATTTCCTCTTTGTTCATTTTTTTCATCTATCTGGTGTTTAAAGGTTGTGTGAGGTAAGGTGAAGTGTTGTGCATGAGATTTACCCGAAGGGGACTTTCTTTAAAGACTTTGGTAATTTCCACTCAGGCCTATTACCAAGTCAAGTCAAGTCAAGTCAAGTCATAGAATTTGTATAGCGCACTACGTACCCAGAGGGTTTCAAGGCGCTTAGGAAGGGGAGGAGGGTTATTTGTCAAATATCCACGTTTTAAGCTGCTTTCTGAACGCTAGGTGGTTCTGGGTGAGGCGAAGGTAGGCGGGGAGTGAGTTCCATGTTTTAGCAGCCAGGTATGCAAAGGATCTGCCTCCCATGGTGGTCTTGTTGATGCGAGGTATAGTGGCGAGGGCTTGGCTGGAAGATCGTAGTTGGCGGGAGGGGGTGTAGAAGGACAGTCGAGAGTTGAGGCAATCTGGTCCGATGTCGTAGAGTGATTTGTGTGCGTGGGTAAGCAGTCGGAAGGTGATCCTCTTATTGACGGGTAGCCAGTGGAGGTCTTTAAGGTGATCAGAGATGTGTTCGTTGCGAGGGATGTCTAATATGAGCCTGGCTGATGCGTTTTGGATTCGTTGGAGTTTCTTCTGGAGCTTTGCGGTAGTACCCGCGTAGAGGGTGTTTCCGTAGTCCAGTCGGCTCGTGACAAGAGCGTGGGTAACTGTTTTCCTTGTTTCGAAGGGGATCCAGCAAAATGTTTTTCTGAGCATGCGAAGAATGTTGAAGCAGGAAGAGGATACGGCGCTGACTTGTCTGTTCATTGAGAGTGAAGAATCCAGGATGACGCCTAGGTTCCGTGCGTGGTCTGTCGGGATGGGTGCTTTTCCGAGGGCTTCAGGCCACCAGGAATCGTCCCATGCAGAGGGGGATGTACCTAAGATGAGGACTTCAGTTTTGTCTGAGTTCAGTTTCAGACGGCTTTGTTTCATCCATTCGGCAACTTCTTTCATTCCTTCGTGTAGGTTAGTTTTGGCGGTGCTAGGGTCATTGGTGAGAGAAAGGATTAGTTGAGTGTCGTCCGCGTAGGAGATGATGTTGAGGTTGTGTCGGCGTGCGATGGCCGCGAGGGGGCTCATGTATACGTTGAAGAGGGTGGGACTGAGTGAGGATCCTTGAGGGACGCCGCAGATGACTTCAGAGGCCTCGGACTTGAATGGAGGAAGGCGGACTCTCTGGGTTCTTCCGGTGAGGAACGAGGTGATCCATTCAAGTGCTTTTCCTTGGATTCCGATGTTATTGAGGCGTTGTAGAAGGGTGCTGTGGCAGACTGTATCGAATGCTGCAGAGAGGTCGAGGAGGATGAGGGCGACTGTGTCTCTGTTGTCCAGTAGCGTTCGAATGTCGTCTGTTGCTGCGATGAGGGCGGTCTCAGTGCTGTGTTTGGCTCGGAAGCCGGACTGTGAGGAGTCGAGGGATTTGTTGGCTTCGAGGAAAGCGGCGAGCTGGTTGTTGACGGCTTTCTCGATGACTTTGGCCGGGAATGGAAGAAGCGAGATGGGGCGGTAATTTTTGAGTTCGGTGGGGTCCGCTGTTGGTTTTTTCAGAAGGGCAGTGAGTTCGGCGTGTTTCCAGTCTTCTGGGAAGGTAGCGGAGTTGAAGGAGCAGTTGATGACGTCTCGGAGGTGCGGTGCTATGACGGAGTCTGCTTTGTTGAAGATGTGGTGAGGGCATGGGTCTGTGGGGGATCCTGAGTGGATGGAATTCATCAGGCGGATGGTGTCCTCAGTGGAGATTGGGTTCCAAGCGTTAAGGGTGTTCACGGGGGGAAGGTGGTCAGCAGATGGTAGGGTGGGTTGGTTTCCGGGTTGGTTGTCAAAGCTGTTGTGGATGTCTGCAATCTTGTTGTGGAAAAAAGAGGCTAGGGAGTCGCAGAGGGTTTGAGAGGGGGTGATGTCGTTGGAGTTGGCCGAGGGATTGGAAAATTCCTTGACGATGTTGAAAAGTTCCTTGCTGTTGTGGGCGTTGTTGTCAAGTCGATCCTTGAAAGCTGTTTTCTTGGCTTTTCAGATCAGTTGGTGGTGGGTGCGGGTGGCGCTTTTGAAGGCGTCCTTGGTGCTGGTGGTTGGGTCTTTTTTCCAGGCCTTTTCAAGGGAGCGGCAGAGTTTCTTGGACTTCTTGAGATCATCGTTGAACCATGAGGCTTTCTTGCTGCCAGGTTTGCTTTGACGTTTTTTCAGTGGAGCTAAGGTGTCGGCGGTGTTGGATAACCATAGGGTGAGGTTGGCGGCGGCTTCGTTGGCGTTAGAAGAGAGGGCTGGGGAGTTTCGAAGGAGCGATGCGGAGATTTGGTCCGTGGTGATTTTGTTCCAGTTTCTTTGCAGGGTAGGTTGGGAGTGGATGATGGGTTTCGGCTTGTTGTAGATGAAGTGAACGCAGCTGTGGTCGGTCCAGAGGAGATCCGTAGTGTGGCAGAAGGAGATATGATTGCTGGATGTGAAGATGGGGTCGAGTGTGTGACCTGTGATGTGGGTGGGGGAAGTGACTAGTTGTTTAAGTCCGAGGTTGGCGAGGTTGTCCACGAGGGTGGAGGTGTTGTGGTCGTTGGTCTTTTCAAGGTGAAAGTTGAGGTCTCCCAGAAGGATGTAATCTTTGGAGGGGAGCGCGTGTGGGGTGATGAAGTCCGTGATGTCTTCACTGAATTTTGCGCGGGGTCCTGGTGGTCTGTAGAGGAGAGTGCCTCTGAGTGTTGTTTTGGGGTCGATGTGGATCTGGAAGTGAAGATGTTCGGAGTTGGCGAGATTGACGTCAGAGCTGGTTGAGATGCGGATAGATTTCTTGTGGACGATGGCGATTCCTCCTCCTGTGTGGCTGGTACGGTCTTTGCGGGTGATCTTATAGTCTTCAGGGATGGCAATGGTGATGTCTGGTGCGGAGGAAGCATTCATCCATGTTTCCGTAAGGAAGGCGATGTCCGGGGAAATGGTGTCTAGTAGATTCCATAGGTCAATGGCATGCCTATGGACCGATCGGGTGTTGAGAAGGATGCATTGTAGGTGGTTGGGGTCGGGAATCTGTGGTGTGGACGTAGCAGAGATGTTGTCGGTGCCGCTGAATTTGCAGGAGTAGCAGGAGAAAGGGCCATGGGTGTGTCCAGGAGCGGCAAGGACGCAGTTGGGGGTGCGACCGGGGTCGAGGGCTAGGAGGGAGGCGGCATCGTAGGTAATGCGGGAGGGCTGGGCAGCTCGAGGGGCAGGGGGTCTGGCGCTGGGCGCGGTCCAGGCGCGGACGGGCGTAGACGGGCTTACCTTTGGCGCACCTTCGGCGCGGGTTGGGCGCGGACGCTGCGCGTGGACGCTGCGCGCGGGAACTACTGTCATATATGGATAGCGGAGGGGGAGGGGCGAGGGCGGCTCAGCTGGGAGGCGTGGCGGGCTCAGGGGAACACAACAACAGCAGGATCAAAATGGAGGGGAGGTCAGAGCAGGGCGCCGGGGGAAATCACACACAACAATGCAATCAAAGCAATGTAAGCGCTGTGGGATAATAGCGCTATGAAATTACGAAGCTTACTAAAAATGGAGCTATGCAGATATCACAACTTGGTTACAATGCAGCAATACGATACCACGCTGTGAGGAGCAGCGAGGGGAGCGATCACTCAAGGCGGAAGCAGCGAGTGAATCACAGCGCTGCGAGGTTTGGGGAATGCTTTTGGGTGCTTGTGGGAGGGCGGCTCAGCTGGGAGGCGTGGCGGGCTCAGGGGAACACAACAACAGCAGGATCAAAATGGAGGGGAGGTCAGAGCAGGGCGCCGGGGGAAATCACACACAACAATGCAATCAAAGCAATGTAAGCGCTGTGGGATAATAGCGCTATGAAATTACGAAGCTTACTAAAAATGGAGCTATGCAGATATCACAACTTGGTTACAATGCAGCAATACGATACCACGCTGTGAGGAGCAGCGAGGGGAGCGATCACTCAAGGCGGAAGCAGCGAGTGAATCACAGCGCTGCGAGGTTTGGGGAATGCTTTTGGGTGCTTGTGGGAGGGCGGCTCAGCTGGGAGGCTTGGCGGGCTCAGGGGAACACAACAACAGCAGGATCAAAATGGAGGGGAGGTCAGAGCAGGGCGCCGGGGGAAATCACACACAACAATGCAATCAAAGCAATGTAAGCGCTGTGGGATAATAGCGCTATGAAATTACGAAGCTTACTAAAAATGGAGCTATGCAGATATCACAACTTGGTTACAATGCAGCAATACGATACCACGCTGTGAGGAGCAGCGAGGGGAGCGATCACTCAAGGCGGAAGCAGCGAGTGAATCACCAAGTTGATTGCATATCTTATTTGGCGGTGTACATCTGTATTGCCTGGTAGACATGTATGTGGGCAAGACAGTTGGTGGTAGTTAAAGATGTGCGGTGCTTCAATAGCCATTTAATAGAATATGTAGCTTGTGTTTGGATGTGTCTTAGCAGTTCTGTCTTAATGTGCTCTTTTTTATATTAGTGTGATATGTGTCCTGGTGTGAGTACAGTGATACACAACTATAAGGCATAACTGAGTTGTGTTGGCTGTGTATAAAATATTCTGTCTAATAACATCTGTTATTCAAGATTCCTACAGGTGTGCATGCGCTTTACAAATATATACGTTTTGTTAATATGTACAGTTGGGTTTGATTTGAGATGTTTTCAGTTGCAAGCACAGTGATACCAAACTATTTTACCTAGCTGTGTTTTTTTTTATGTGTGTGCACTATTCTGTCTAATGTACCTGTCGGATGGTGTGGGTGTGTAGCCTAATAAAAAATGTGTGTGGTTGTGAACATGGTGATACTCAAATCAAGGAAAGCTTTATTCGACTGATATTTTAACAGTCATAAAAGCACATAAAAAAACACATAAATATATTTCATCACAACAATGTACACATTTTGAAACAACAATCATGTAATGATAATAAAATATAAAATTTTATTAAAACAACAGCAATTAAACCATAAAAGTATCAGAGGGTGACTATACTCCAATTGTTATAAACATTTTTCTTTGGAGGCGTGCCTTCTTAAAAAACATGACTAAGCCCCAAGCAGTCTGTTCATCCTCCAACATCTGAAGCCTAATTAATGCAGGGCTGCATTGCCGCAATCCATATCGTTTTAAAATCGGTAAAATCCATGCTTTCCTCAACACAATATTTACGAAATAAGACCAAATGTATGGTGGATTGGGTAGAATGATTGTCACGCGGACACAAAGGCAGATCCCGTGACCAGTCGTTAATTTTTGGCAAGGTCACGAAATGTGGACAATGTTCAGTCTAAACCAGGTCAATAGCCATCCTTCAAAACTACCCGGTACAAATGTAAGGTAAGGCTTCATATGAATTGTAGTTGTAGTTAATTGATGTTGCCTTACACTAGGTTTTAAAATCTCTCATGACATTCTTACTATACTCAATAATTCAAGGCACTCCTTTCTTAGGACCTTTCTGAAAATCACCTGTAAGACAGTGGGGCCGGTAAAGTATTCTGGTTGCCCAATATCCTTCATGAACTCACAGATATTCTTTATCCAAAGGATCTTTAAGGCCCGTTCCAGTTTAAGGCAGTCCTGTATGATCTCCCTGTTTAGCTTTAGTTGGTCCTTTGACCATATCTTATGTCATAGGAGGACTGGTTCTAATTTAATAAGGTATGAAATGTAAGGAAGACCTAGCTCATCATGACAAGCGTAAGAGGGTGAATTGACTGGCACCGATAAGATATATCTTACGAAGGAATTTTCAACAATTTGTATAGGGTGGGTGTTAGCAAATCCCCATACTCCCGCCCCATATATTACATTTGCAAATGCACTTGGCCTTATAAATTTGAATGAGCTCGCCTGGAAGCTTCCTGCCTAGCCTTCTTGAAAAAGACGCCAAGGCAGCTGTTGTCTTGATGAATGACAATTCTTTGGCAAGGATAGCTTGTGACCACGAGTCGCCTTGATTAAATAAAATACCTAGGTAGGAAAAACTTTTTATCTGAGCTAATTTATGTCTGTCCACAAACATAGTTTTCATTCTTTGAACTCCAGAGCCACAACTCATAGTGAAAGTCTTAGAAATGTTGGTAGTAAGGCCAAGGTCCTTCATAAAAACAGTAAAACTATCTAAAACCCTCTGGAGTCCTATTTAAGTTCTAGACATAAAAACTGTGTCATCCGCGTACAGGAGAGCAGGTATAGGACGACTATTCAAGGAGGGAAAATCTTGATTATTCCTGAGGAGGGCTTGACACATTCCATTGGTGTACAAATTAAAAAGAAAGGGGTCAGCACACAACCTTGCCGCACCCCCCTCTTAACAGGAAAAGCATGAGTGAGTTCACCAGCCAAACCGAAGTGCACACTCGCTGATGCATCTTTGTACAGGCACCTTAAAAAAATTATAATGTGAGGATCAACCCCGACAGCTTCAAGAACCTTCCACAGCCTGTCATGTCTTACTGAGTCAAAGGCCGCAGTAAGGTCAACAAATGCCAGGAAAAAATGACCTTTCTTTACTCGCATATATTTACCAACCAGTAAAGCCAAATTTAAGCTCTGCTCAGTGGTACCCAGACCTTCTCTGAATCCATATTGTATTTCTGAGAGGATTGAGTTTTCTTCTGCCCAGGATTGCAGACGTTCCAGAATAGCCCGCCCCACAACCTTAACCTTAGAGTCTATTAAAGAGATCAGCCTGTAACACCCCGGATCATTTTGGTCCACTTTTTTAAAAATTGGGACTAGAATGGACTCTGACCATGTTTTAGGAAATGGGGCCGTACAACTGGCATTAATCACTTGTGTTATAATGGGGCCCTAGAGCAAGGTGTTTGACTTAAACAAATCCACAGGTACTCCATCAGGGCCAGGCGCTTTACCGCTCTGGCTCGCTGAAAGGGCTCTTTCCACTTCCTCCAAGGTGAACTGTAGATCTACATATTCAGTGAGCTCTCCCGACATATCACTAACTTGGAGGTGTGGATTCACCTGCCCATTATACACCTTTGAAAAGTGTTTAATCCATAGCTCCATTGGTATAGCAATTTCTATAGTGGGGCCATCTGTAGATTGCAAAACGGGGTTTTTACCGCTCTCCAAAAGGCAGCACTATCTTTCAGTTGTGCTGCCCTATGAAGAGAATCCCAAGCTTCCCTTCTCTGGACACATCTTCTTTCCTTAAGGGCCAACCTATAATCTAATCTTCCCTGTGTAACCTTAGTAAGGTTTCTAGGTTGCTAACGCAACTCCTGTTTTAGAGCAGTGAGTGCGCATGTGCATTTTGTAGTGAACCACCCCTGTTTTTTAACCTTATTGCTAAATTGCACAAATAGCAGTTCCCTGACCCTGTCCGCAATTTGCTGAAAAGACAGTAAAATACCACCTTGCGGGGCTGATTCACTCAGGCAGAGTTCAATGGCTGTTTTACATTTTGTTACTAGTTATTTTGTGATAGCTACAGGATCGACCTTTGTCCACCGCAAGGTGTACCCGTTGTTTATTGAGTGTTATTTTACCCGCCATTTCTACAACATTATTGCCTCTAGTAAGCCTGTGAGATGGCAAATTGACCTCTACATTTAACAGAAAGTGGTCACCCATGGGGTTGTCACCCACCTTAAAAGAATGCACTCTGGGTGCATGGTTAAGTGAGATCAATATCTAGTCTATTGTTGATGATAGACCTCTTCCATTTAATGTCGAAGGCATAGGAAAAGGTCTAGCCAATAGGTCATTCACAAAGCCAAGCTCAGTGCTCGCAATCAACTCGTTCAACAACTCCCCCATCATAGTGTGGCAAAAATGGGTGCTACGTATACCCGCCACATCACTGTTACCACAAATCCTGTTATCTTCGTTTGGACATGTCGCACAGTTAAAATCACCCACTCAAATGATCATAGACTCTTTACCACTGTCATTAATAAATGAATTGAGTTCACTGCCTAGTTTTTGAACGACATTACCAAAGTTGTCTGAGGGGATGTTATTATAAAAGTTAACCAGGATAGTACAATGGGTCATATTATGATGTAGTTTTACCAGCTGATAGTAGCTATTCCCCAGTATTAGATCTATTTTTTCCGATGTAAGTTTGTTCGAAATATACATGCAAAGCCCACCCTTCGCTCTGCCCCCTCGTTCTCTCACCGCAGGTGTGTGGAAAGTTCTGAATCCATTAATATGAAGTGGTTCTCTGACCCAAGTTTCCGGGAAATATAATATATCCTGATCAGAGATAAAATTACACCATGTTCGATTGTTTACCTTACTACATAACCCTGCAATGTTACAGGAAGTGATCTTACATGGGGGACAATCGCCATGGGGCGTAGTTCTTGGTGAAGGGGAACTCAAAGGGAGGTGGCTACATTAACGGATTGAAGCTTGAACCGGGGTTGGTAGTTCATATGGATCTCGATTATTGACTAGTGAGCCACTCATGATATTTCTCTCGGGGGGTTCTCTTACAATTTTCATATAAGGCGATTTAAGGCCTACGGTCTCTTGAGCTGCAGTACAATCAATGTGTGGTGCTGCAATCACATTACCCCCAGATATGCCCAAATCAGTATTTGGACACCCGTTTAATGACTTCAGTCAGTCATTATCGTCAAAGGTATTAAGGATGTCGTAATAGTTGTTAACTGGAATGGCATATCTATGATATCTCAACCCCCAGTCTCTGTCCGTCCCTTGTATGAACTGTGAGAGGCCATGCGGTTTGTAGAAATAACCCAGGAGTAGGATGTTAATCCCTGTGTGTTTAATTGACCAGTTGCCAGCCCTATCTCATATAGTTTGCACCAGGTCTGGTGACCCAAATGTTAATACTACACAGTCACCCTCTAGTGACTTTTTAGATCTTCCTAACCAGCCGATTCACCGAGCCATCTTAAACTCTGAAAAAAGCGTGTTTGATAATCCCATCCTTGCACTTAACACATGCAGCGATTTATTTCTCAGTGTTGACCAGTGTTCTATAGCTCCATGTGGCAACAGAGGGACATTGGCAAACACGATGGTATAGGGCGTTGCTTCTGGGGGAAGATGTATTGTATTTGAGCAGGGTGAATCCCTCAGGGGCAGGTTTTGATGTTCTGGAACATTTGGTGTCTGAGCTTCTGTTCTACGTGCGTAATTATGTCTGTCAGGGAGGGGTTCTTCTTGAATGTTCAACAGCCGCTCTTGTATAGTGGATGGCACTGTAATATGTCTACTTGATTGCTGCTGGCAGGAACATCACCTAGGTGCAACCTTCCCGGACCTACCATGTTGTGGTTAATGAGTGGAGGATCCAGTGGAACAGGTTGAGGTGCTTCCGCTACCCCAGGGCCAAGAATATCAGACTGAGTAGTCCTAGAGCCCCCAATCCTGTTAGGCAGGGCGGACTTATTTCTACATTCACATGTGTTAATCAAATGAGGCAGAGTACTACCCGCAAGCTTTTCTAATTTATCTATGCTCGCTTCCATTCGGCATTTTGTATCAGGGTATTTTATAAAGCTGAGAGGACCTCACCCATTTTTGTCAAAAGGTCCCCGTTGTCATTAATCTGAGGTGGGGTTAGCGTTGGGGTTATTCGGGTGAAATCCTTATAGGCCGTATTAATTTGATTGATTGATTGATTGAGGTACTTATAGAGCGCAGCTATCACCCTACGGGCATCTTGGCGCTTGCATTGGGAACCCGTCCTGGTTTTTCCCTGTAAGATAACCCGTACTGGGCATCCCCAAGGTGAAAGCCAGGCATCCCGCCGCGGGGGGCCGTTGTGGAGATTAAGCAGGCTTGGTGCCCAGAGCTGCATAGTGTGAACTCGTGCTTAGAGTGGGCACCGAAGCGAGAATTATCGAGTCCATGGACAATTGGGTTCTGGACCCTGCCGCGTCGGGAATCGAACCCAGGTCCCGGGTCTGATCTCTGCTTCAGGGTATGCCTCCTCTAACCAGTGAGCTACACTTTCCGGAAGATTCCCCTCCTCCTCCTCCACAGTTTTACTTTTGCGGCCTCTTTTTGGTAGGGGGTGAGATTGAATATTAGAACCCTGCCCCTTTCTTTTCTTGGACTGGATTACGGGGCTACTCCTCTGGTTTATTTTAACTTTTTGGCCCCTAGTTGTTACTTTTGGTCTAGTTGAAATATCACTTAACTTGGGCGCAACAGTGGTGTTGGATACCTGATTATGCAACTCAATAATCTGAGAGAGACTAAGCTGAGAGTTAATGGACTCTGTAGGGTCAGACGATTCTGGCTTATTTAGGGGGGGGTTGTGGCTCTAGGGATAGTCTTCGCTCGATAAGTCCAAATTCATGGATAAGGGCTGACTCTGCCCTCAATAGAAATGCATCCAGGGTCCCCACCACTCCCTGGCCAGTTAATGATTTACGTTTATTCATTATTTTCTGTGTTATTTGCCAATATTGGTACTAATTATGTCAACAACAACATTACACCCTCACACCTTACTTTTAATGTCTACACAAAGGTCCATCAAGGTCCACTGGGTCGGAATATGACAGTAAAGTGGCCCAGCCCAGCCTCTTCCGGCCTCTGACGGGCTCAGATGGGCCCGCCCGCGCACGTCTCACCCTTCGGTAGCCCTGGCCAGTTTTTATGCGCCTCCCGGCACGTTGGTATGCGTTAGCGTGCCGCTAGGGGTGCTGGGAACTGTAGTTTTCCCTCCTCGCAGCACCGGGTGAAGCCGTCCGAGCAGAAGCCCGTGGCACTATCAATGTGGGATCTAGTTGCAGGCAAAGGTAACTGACAAAAGGGTCTCCCACGCTGCGGGAGCCCTGGCCTGTTTTCAAGAGCCTTCCGGGGCGTTGGTGTGCGTTGGCGGCGAGCGTGCCGCTAGGGGTGCTGGGAACTGTAGTTTTCCCTGCTCGCAGCACCATGTGCAGCAGTCCCAGCAGCAGTCCATGGCACTAGCAATGTGGGCTTTAGTTGCAGGCAAAGGTAACTGATAAAAGGGTCTCACTACTCAACTATGGGTCATATTTACAATGGAAGTGACGGAGCGTGGCGTTAGCCTCCTTGGCTTAACGCCGTGCTCTGCCACTTCTGAAATGCAGGGCTGCACCATATTTACAACAATATGGTGTAGACCTGCGTTTCCCCCTGCGCTGCCTCTACATTTAGCTGCCTAGCACCAATGCCAGCAACCTTCAACCATAGTGCAAGGGTGTCTGCGTAGCAGGGGAAGATTGTTTATGTGAAGGAAGGTGGTGTAAGATCTCGGTCTTCTTGAGATGAAATAGTCAGGAATCCAAGTTGAGTTTGAAGAGATCTTTATTTGAGTTTCCATCAAACAGAAACCCCATCCAACATCCTCGCCTTACAACTGTCAACTGACAAGCCAGGCAACATTTCTAAGCAACCCCAGATTCCACATTCCAGAGATCATCACCTGGATACAGACCACTGTATTCCAGGAGAGAAGTAGAACACTACATTACCTCCCCTCAAATAATACCCAAAGACATGAAACAGGCAAAAACTTTATGAAATAAGATAGTGGAATTAAAATATACAACAACCTTATGCAGCACAAATGAGCACAATAAGAAATAATAAAGAGACTAAGTTTCTGCATGAAAAGACATTACTCATTAGACATAATCTTGCAATCTAACTGGGTGTTTTACCACCCTGCGAGGTCTAGAGACCTCCTCTTGTGCAGTTGTTTTCGCTTTCTCATCCACATCATTAGGTTGACATTTGGCCACTCTATTTAAATTATACACTCCGTTGTCACTTGTTTTAATTGCATTTCTGAAAATCTTTATCATCTTAAATGGTTTGCTGAACTTTGAGTTCCCTTAACCCTTTCGAGGAGATCTGATTTTCACCCAGTCACCCACAGACATCACAGTGTTCTTGACAGCTCTTCTCTCATCAAACCATCTCTTACTCTTCTCCATGACAACTCTCTCTCTTTCTCTCCATCATTCCGCGTTAACAACATCGCTATCAACCAACGATCTTTGAGCCGTGACCCACGAAAGGCTGACTTCAGTGTTCACTGCCCTTTTCTTGAACAAGCAAAATGGAGACATCCCTGTGGAGGAATGTGGGGTAAACCTGTACTCCCTCACTTTCTTTCTCATAGCTACCTCCCTATCTACATCCGTTACAGTGGCCTGTTGCGAAGTATCCTTCAGAACTTTCACAAATCTTTCAACTACACCATTGCTCTCCGGATGGTACAGTGCTGCCATCTTGTGTTTGATCCCCCTGCTGCTCAAGAACTCCTCAACAACACCTGAGGTAAATTGTACTCCATTGTCCAAGAGTAGGGACAACGGAAAACACTCCCTCTAAAAGAGATCATCCAAAAACTCAATAACCACATTAGACTCTACAGAGCTCACAACCTCGATTTGCAGACACTGTGGGAACATATCCATACAGACCAGGACATTCTGATCTTGTGTTCCCAACCTCACAGGACCTAAAATGGCAATGGAAATGTCCGACCAAGGATCCTCGGACTGTTTCCTCGCCACCATGGGCTGCGTCCTACATTTCAAAATCATTTTGCTACACAAACACTCTGCACAAATCCTAACCTACCTCTCAACACAGACATCCATGTCTCGCGACCAATCTGCTTCTACAATCCTATCCTTTGTTTTGACAACTCCCATATGGCTTACATAAGCGTTCTTTGACAACCATTTCCATAGGTTGTCAGGGGGAACCAATTTGCTGCCCCTCATCAGGAGACCATTAACAACCGCTAGTTCTCCTCTAATCTGCCAAAAGCCTCTCAAGTCCTTCTTCTCACACCACCTTTCTGAAATCATAGCCAACCCCTTATGTAAAGTCTCATCCTTTGCTAAATGCTCTCTCCATTCTGCTTCTGAAACAATACCATCACTGATCAAACACACGTTGACTTCCTCATCAAACTCTTCTCCACCAAACCAATCACCCTCTTCAGACACCTCATCATGAGCATCTCCCAACCTTGGTAAACAGTCAGCCACAGTGTTACTGGCCCCAGGCAAACAAGAGACAACAAATTCAAATTCCTGCAAAGCAACCACCCACTTCCATATGATAATCCTCACCTTAAAGTCAATTGTGCCCCCAAAAGAACCTAGGAGGTCAATAATTTCTCCTCCTTGGCTTTATATCTGGCTTTACTAACTTGACTTTCTTTACAAGTTGCTGGTCATAGAAAAGCTTAGGAATTAATGTTATTTTAGCACCAGAGTCAAAGACCATACTAACTGGTGCATCATTATCAATATCACTTCCATGGGTCCCTCCCCACTAGACCCCTTGATTTGACAGATGTTTACCTCTTCCACCACATCTTCACAGAGATCCACTTCTTTGATTTGTTTCTGATCACTACCAGAACTGCAACATTTTGAAAAATGACCTTTATGCTCACATGCACTGCAAGTGACTTTCCAGCCAGGGCATTCTTTAAAGCTATAATCAATAGTCACTTAGCACCCCACAGGTGACCTCCAATACGTTTTATTAATAATTCCCCAGTAGAGCATACTCTCACAGTATGCTGGTGCCATCGCCACTGTCACACCAAGCACTACTGTTTTTCCTTTACCTACATATGAGCAACCCTATCGCTATGTACTGGTTTTAACTAGTCCTTGGTCTCTTCTCTTCTATTCTCTCCTAGGTCTTTTCACCGTGGTATGAATTTTTCTGGTGTGTTCTACTGCTTCTGGCTATCAGTACCAATTAACTAAACCAGGCCTGCAGTAGTGCTCAATAACTACAGCTTTTAAACTACACTTACGGTCCTGATGAAGTGCCATTAGACCCGTTAGGGGCTTGCCAGGCACAAAACCAGATGACCTATAGCACCACTTTAGCCCTATAGGACCATCATATTCACTCAGGGGCTTATTACACTTTCTTTTTTTTTGTTGAAACTTTATTTTTCAGTTTGCATTATACAAATACAAAAAATAAATCGGCATCAATACAGCGTACATAGACATACTATTGGTGCTATCATTGGCATGTAGCATAGATGGTCATATTGGGGGGGGGAAACAACATGGGGTCACATAAGTATTCAGAAGCATTCTACAGTGAGGAGAAACATGGGGCATAACATCGAGTCCCAGTGCGCATATAACTGGGGTCAGTCCCCTCACTCAGTGGCAAGGGGAGGTCCGCTTTCCTCATCCAACCCACTCTCCTCGCCATCAGTCATATCCTGCGAGGAGGACTCCCTCTCCGCCAACCCTGAGGAACACAACACCCGCCAAACCATGAGGTCTTCTTGCAGTTTCTCATCCCTTCGGGTGAGTTGCATGTGTGTTTCTTCGGCTAGGGACCAAACTCGGACATCTTTAAGCCAGATGGACACTTCTGGGACCCTCTGCCCCATCCAGGTTATAGCTACCCTTCACCTAGCAAGCACTAGCATTAACTGCAGGAGCTTATATGGGAGTTTAATATTCTTTGGCTTCCAGACAAATGCAAGTAAACAATGCAAGGGTTCAAGCTGCATTCGAATGCCTGTAGCTGCAACTATCCTGCCCACCACCTCCACCCAGAACTGCCTGACCAGAGGACAATCCCAAGCTAAATGTAAAAAGCCCGCCTTATCTGTGGCACATCTAGTGCATCTATTTCCCTTATTGGGCGAAATGCGGTTCAGGGATACCGGGGTTAGGTAGGTATGATGCAGGAAGTTAAAGTGTGTTAATTTTAAACCTGGCATTGCAGGAGACTTTTTGCGTGAGGGCGCCTATGCGTGCCCACTGTTTCTCTTCCAGCTGAAGAGAGAGATCCCTCTCCCATGCAACCCGAGATGGTGGCACCGGCGGGGCAGAGTCTAGTTTCATAGCCTTGTAGATGAGAGATATCAGCCTGCGACCTGTACCGCACATAAGCAGGATATCTAGGGTAGTGTGTGAGGGGTGGAATATCTGGGTACTGTGGCCAGGTGGTTTTTACTACGTCCTGAATTCCCCGGAAATGTAGGAACTGACCCTGTCCGAGGCCAAAGTTCTCTTTTGCTTGCTCGTAGGTGAGAAAGGTCTCGTTGGGAAAAAGGTCGGCAAGAACTTCGCATCCACCCTCCCTCCAAGGTTGAAAGGACATATATCGTCCCATGTCTATGAAGGGGACCAGTATCCAAATCGGGAGCTCCCTGTGAAAGGGTGCTTTCCGTAGGACTTTTTAGACAAAACGCTGCCATATACCAGCTGTATGTCGCACTATGTAGGGAAGAGATGCGTCTGACCCTTTGCCCTCCATCAAAGCTTCCTGTAGTGCCAAAGTATTCGCCCTGTCGGAGAGAAGATGTTTCTCCCAGTTTTCCGCGTCTGTCAGCCAACGTGCCACATGTTGGAGTTGGGCCGCGAAATAATATAAGTCGAAGCGTGGGGCTTCCAAACCGCCCTCCTCATAGCTCCGTATAATAGTGTTAAGAGCTACTCTACTACGCCGGCCCGCCCAAAGCAGGGATGTGAGCAGCATGTTGAGGGTTTTGAAGACACGTGGCGGCAGTGGACATAGGGAGTTCTGGAGTACATATAATGTCCTGGGAAGCATCACCATCTTAGAGATGGCCAGCCTACCCATCAATGACAGCGGAAGAGTGTTCCAAAATGTCACTGCTTGTTGTAGAGACGCGATTATGCGGTCCACATTACGTGCTAACGCCTGTGTGTCCGTCGGGGCCACCTGTATCCCAAGGTAGCGGAATCCCACCTGTTCCCAATGCAGTCCCAGGTCTGGGAGATCGCCCGGAGACACCGAGGTCAGTCCCGCTAGCGGCAAAATCAGGGACTTACCGCGGTTAAGTCGCAAGCCAGAGACCTCACCAAGGGCCATATGTAGGTAATTTCTATTTACCGATTCCTAAATACCGAATTTTACCAATTCGGTATTTAAGAATTGGTAAATAGAATGTAGGTAAACAATTGGTAAATTTTACTGATTCGGTAATAGTCATTATTACCGATTCGGTATTTACCGAATCGGTAATAAGGAATACCTTCCCATTCATTCCTATGGGCCTGGAGGCCCATAGGAATTAATGGGAAGCCATTCACTATTACCGATTCGGTAAATACCGATTCGGTAATAGGGGGAGCATATTCACATTGACACCCTGTTGCACCCCTGAATCGTGCATGTGTGCACATATGGCGCACATACATGCCCTAAGGGCATGTATGTCTGCCACATGGCACTTTTAAAAAAGCACAAAATTGCTTTTTAAAAGGTATTCGGTATTTACCACCAACCTGTAGTTGGTAGTAAATAATGAATCCTTAAACCAAAAATGCACTCACTTGAGTGCTCCCTACATAGGATTTAAGGATTCGGTAATTTACCGATTCCTTAAAATAACGAATCGGTAAATTACCGAATCCTTAAATCCAGCCTCCTACATCGCAAAGGGCTAAATACCGGTCGGTAATGGGAAATTTACCGATTTTCGACCGTTACCGACCGGTATTAGCCCACCTATATGGCCCCAAATCTGTCTAGGTGATGCAGCAGGACCGGTAGTGCGTCCCGGGGAGAATTCAAATAAAACAGGGCACCGTCAGCATATAGGGAAATGATGTGACTCTTGGCACCCACTGTAATTCCCCAGCGTTCCATGTCAGTCCTGATCTGGACCGCGAAGGGTTCTATGGCCAAGGCAAACAATAAGGACGAGAGGGGACACCCCTGGCGAGTGCCCCTTCCCAGTTGCCAGTCTTCCGATCTCGCTCTCCCAAGTTTACCCCTTGCACGAGGTGCTGTATACAAGATGCTAATTCAGCGACAAAATTTAGGGCCTAGCCCCACAGCGCGTAAGACCTCGTGAAGGTATCCCCAATTCACTCTGTCAAACGCCTTGGCAAGGTCAATGGAGACCAAGACCATATGTTCCTCCCGATCACGCACCTCATGCATGATATGATTAGGCTTATTACATTTAAGTAGACTAGTGCTCCCACAGAATAAACACATCAGTTGCACTGCCTTAGACCTATTTTAACTCACCTCTTTCACTGCACTACCCAGCCCACACACCTGCACTCACCCTACAGCTTCATCAAAAGATCTCCGCAAAAGAGCCCCGTTCGCAGGTGCCCAGTCGGGCATTGCAGCGCCGGTCCGACGAGGAGCATGCCCTATGATGAAGCATGACATCCCTCGGGGTGTGTGAGGGCACTACTTAAAAAGACCTCCTAATTCCCTAGGAACTGCACACTACTTTGATAATTATTCTTTAAAGCTAGCCATGTGCCCAGAGTTTCCACATCTGGATAATTTACCCTGGAAATTCTTCGAGCTAACAGATTTGTTATCTGCCTTCATGATTGTTTTATTTCTGACAACCCTATCATTCTCTACTTTCAGAACAATCCATCACTCCTTTCTAGTGGAACATTCTTACGAATTGTTACTATACAGGCTTTTGAGTGTTCATGAGTCTTTGCAATGGTGAGCAAAGAAGGATCATCCTTTTGCCATAAGCTTTCACTGGCTTCATCGATAATACAACCCAACATTAGCTGGTTTCTCAGTCTCTCTTCTAGTGACACTCCAAAGTTACACGTTGAAGTCAATTTGCGCAGCACAGTGATATATTGCTCCACTGACTCATCTTGTCTTTGCATGCTCCTGCCAAAGTGATATCTTTCTAGAACTGTACTTTCTTTCGGCAGATAGTGTAGATCCAATTTTTTTATACAATTCTCATATGCATTAAGATTTGAAGAGTCACCATCTGAAAATTCAGGTAGATGTTCAAATACCTCTTGTCCCTCTGAACCTAGACAGTGCATTAATAAAGATGTTCTTCTCTCAGCACAAAGAGATGTCCCACATACCCGAGCAAAAGGAGTAAAACTGTTTCCCACTTCTCCCAGGGTAAAGCCGATTCACCAGGTGAGGGCAGAAAAAACGGGGGCGCAGGAACATTTTGCATGGTGGAAACTTATGGGACTGCACAGCTTATATATTCAAGATCCAAAGAAAACAAAGTATACAACAAGACCAACACTCACCAGAGAATTTAAAGCACAATACTCTGCTAGCTGTACACACCTTGAGTACTACTGTGGACCAGCAAACTTCAGTCACAAATTACAAAAAGAAGACATTTGCCAAATAAACCTCCAGATGCTGTGCGCATTAGCGTGAGCACACCATTTGCATTACAATTGACACATCTCGATGCTGTGCCCATCAGTGTGAGCACACAATTAGCACTACAATTAATATATCTGATGCGTAAAGCAACAGCTGCTTGCACTGCTTCAGTAAATAACGTGTAAGCTGTGCGTGTCAGCGTGTATCGGATAACCTCTATGCTACCCGCACCACCTGTTCTCAGCTCTGTTAGAAATGGGATTTCTGGTTGGTTAGGGCATGCACCTAAGCCAGGCAGAAACCACTACTCTACTCAGGGCAAGGGAAATGCACACAGAAGATAACCCCTGCTCACCCCCTTGGTAGTTTGGCACGAGCAGTGAGGCTTATCCTAGAGGCAATGTGTATAGGGTTTGTGCGGCACACTCACACAGCAGCGACACACTAGACACACCACAAAAGACACTCTACACAAGGGTTTATAAAAATAACCTTTGTATTACTCATAAAACACATTATAACGTAATCATATATGTAAACAGTGCCACCTGGCACTTAGTTATCACTTTATAGGGGATTATATACATTATAGGGCCAATCAGGCCACTGCCATAACCATTAGAACTCACAGGTAGTAAAGATAAAAACAACCAGTAATTACTGGTGACACAGCACTTGGCATGTGCAGAACATATCAGGCATAACCATCATATCTCACAGGTTGGAGGAAACAACCAGTAACTACTGGGAAGGATGCACTTAGCACCAAGCATGAGGCATGAGGCATAACATCATAGTGCTAATGCACCACAGTTACACCATGCACACTCAGTAGGTGCATACATCACCTAATGGCATTAAGTCCCACTGACCCTAGGGAGCACCTTGGGGGCCCGTCCTGGGCTTACCTGCAATGCCCTTGTTATAAGTAAGGGGCTTCCTAAACTGCGTGTCCCTTTCCATGGACACGGGGCTTCCACTAGCCCTCTAGCTGCAGACACAGTCAAACCAATGCCCCCAAAAAGATCCACAAAGCAATCAGGGGGTGCAACTCACCCATGATTCAAAGCAGGAGTGCCCCCACATTCCAGCTGCCCGGGATCTGGCGGTGCAGCTGTGAAAATCGGCACCAACAGTGTGCCTAGTAAGCCCCACTCACCGGTGCTTCCCTACTTTCATTGCAGCTACCCGCAATCTGGTGGCATAGCTGGACGTGAAGGCAGGCACCAACAGTGCCTTTCAGGCCCCACTCACCGGGGCTTCTCTCCTTTTGCAGGGACAATCGGCAAACAGGAAGGCTGCAGCCGCAGGGAGCATGCAAGGTTACAGTCCTCTCCCACAGGGTCTGGTGAGCCTGATAGGCTCCATCTTGCTCCTGTGTGCACGCAGGGAGCTCCTCAGCACTACGGTAAATCTGCCTTGGACCAGGCGCAGGATTGCCTGACTTCTGCTCCGTCAGCACTTCCTTCGGCCGGCCCCCAACCTGGCTGCAACCGCCTGACTTCCGCTCTGGGGCTCTGGATGCCCACGAACGCGGGGAAGGCTCCCACTCAACTTCGCTGATTGGTGCAGACTCTGTCTGACTTCTGGCGGGCCATCCCACCACCAGGCAGCACGGGGTAATCCTCACGCCGGGATTCCTCCTGAGGGGATCTTAAAATGCAGCAGGCTTCGCTGCACAGCGCCTTCGAGTGCAAAAACCCCTGAGGCACTCCTCACGCCTTGGGGTAGTGTGGGCCCCCACCTGGGGCTCCGGCCACCTCGAGAAGGGGGGGCGCTGCCCACGCTGCAGGGCACAAATCGCTCCTCTCGTCCTCTGGCACTACGGCAATAAACAGGAAGCACTCACGAGGCGCTAAGTCCCCAGATCCTGATGGTAGAGCTGGGCTCAGGCAGGCCAGAACATAGGGACCCCCAGGAGCCAGCAGCTGGGTCCCACGGCGGTTCCTCCTTGCCCAGAAGTCCTTGGGTTTCCGCAAGTAACCCAAAAAGTTCTCCTCCTTCATGGGGTCACAGCCCCAATATTTATACTACATGTGTCGTCATTATGCCCTGGCACAGGGCCTAGGACGAAGTCCAAACCAGTTCTGGGGCGCACTTAACAAGTGCACAATAGTCCCCACTGTTAGAGTAGACTCTGGCCCCAGACACACCACAGGTGAGCGGAGCCAGCATTGCGTAAGGCAGGCAAAGTCCTATTCAGGGTCAGGGGCTACTCCTCCCACTACTCCAAATGCAGATCAGGTCTATTCAGCCTAAAGCTGACTCACTCATCCCCTCTGAAGTCAGTGCACCTCCCCAGTCTCTGTCACTCCAGAGCCAGACATGCAATACACAACAAGCAGGCACAATGACACATAGCACACAGAAATGCCAACTTCTAAAAGTGGAATTTCTAAACTAGTGATAATAAATCCGCGAACACCATTATGCAGCATTTATTAGCACTATTTCAAACATACCAAACTTGGCCACACTACTCCTCTCATGTCAGGGAGAAACCAAAATGGCTGCTTGTCACTACCAGGACATGCCACACAGTTAAGATACATGTCCTACCTTTCACCTACAGTGCACCCTCTGCCCATAGGGCTTGCTAGGGCCTACCTTAGGGGTGACTGATGTGTAATAAAAGGGGAGTCACAGACGTGGCACCCACTTTATGTGCCACATCACAGCATCAGTAAACTGCGTGCGCAGGCCTTGCAATGGCAAAGGCCTGGGACAGGTTTGAGAGGCTACTTTGCAGGGTGGCACAAGCAGCGCTGCAAGCCCACCAGTAGCATTTAATTTACTGGCCCTGGGTATATGCGATACCACTTTACAAGGGACTGATAGGAAAATTAAATACACTAAACAGGTGTAGACCAATCTTACCACGTTTAACATAGAGAGCACATGCACTTTAACACTGGACAGCAGTGATAAAGTGCACAGAGACCTTAAACCACCAACACCAGATCAGAAAAAATACCGGGAGGAAGGCAAAAAGTTCAGGGATGACCCTGCAAAGAGGGCCAAGTCCAACAAGCTTGCTAAGCTGATGTGTTTTCGGACTGCGTCTGCTGAGTTGTGTGTGTCAGTGTTTGAAAAGAAAACAAAATAAACTGCACCGCTGCCCGTACCACAAACAGCTGCTTGCTCAAATATTTCTTGATAGGCTGTGTGCATCAGCGTACTTCTCACAGGTTTATCGGGCCGATCCAAGATGGCCACCGTTACGCTACACGTAGCGAAACATCACACGTTGTAAAACGCCTCTCGTGGCAACAGTTTTCACGTGACCAGACTGCACAGGAGGCACGCGCGTCACCTCAGCTTGGGATGATCCAACGCCTTTGACTGCCTCTTTTTGCAGCGGCCCTCATGTGACAGGTGCGCGCTGGGGCACGTCTCTCAAGCACCAGTGAATCTGTGGTGCCAAGCACCTGCACACCGCCAAATCGGGCACCGATCCGGGGAAACAGCCAAACTTTCCATGAAGCCTCTCCACGGCAGTCACTTGCCTTGTCTCCATTCCGCGACCTCCAGCAGGCGGACCTCCGTCAATCAGGTAACTTTTGTATTGATGTGTTGGGGTCTCTATTAGATCCTTCGCTTGGATTTCTAGTTCCAATCGTTGCCAAGCGTAAGATCTCGGTCTTCTTGAGATTAAGCAGTCAGGAATCCAAGTTGAGTTTGAAGAGATCTTTATTTTAGCTTCGATCAAACAGAGACCCCATCCAACATCTTCGCTTTACAACTGTTAACTGACAAGCCAGGAAACATTCTTAAGCGACCCCAGATTCTACATTCCAGAGATCATCACCTGGATACAGAACACTATGGGGAATATGTACAAACCCCTATCATCACCGCAATGTCACTTTTATCGATGTTGTGGTGGCGATAGGTGCTTAGCCTTCTTTACCCAGCACAACGCAGCACACATGGAAACAGCAAAAATGGGGAGACATTAAACATGTCTCCTCATTTTGCCAGGGTAAGACCAGATTGCCCTCCCCTTTCAAGCTAAAAGGGTGCCTTATTTACAAGGCAGTGTTAAGCCACATTAATAAGGCAAAGCCCCTATTGCCAGCACAGCGTCCAAAAAAGTGGCTTTGTTGTGGCGATAGGGGCTTGTAAATATCCCCCTATATTGCATGTCTGGGATATTCTAGACATTTGTGTTGTGTTCCTTGTACTGTGTCTTCTTGAAATTGTGTGTGTATGATGCTGACATACATTAATTTACTCAATGTAACACTCAACTAGTTACTAAACTGAGTGCCTAAAATACCTTAGTGGCAGTACTCTCGGTACCCCCCAATAGTTCACTCAATAGCGAGAGACGACAGAGCACCAGGAGCAGTCCAGGTGCAAAAGGTAGAAACAGCTTCCTAGCTCTTCTTACATCGAGTACAATAAATTCTATTTCGAGGGAGATATCAAGGTGGAACACAGATGTGAGAACTTCATTTAACTCATTAACAGGTTGAGTGCCAGTAAGGACTGACATAGAAGTGACATAGCGTGGTCAGGTTTAGCATTGGCATGGCCTACATTATTGGGAGGCGCTCCAGCCCTTTAAATCCCTACCACATTTAAATGAGAGAGTGATCGCCTTTCTCTGGAGCTTCTTTCTGTTGGACATTTCAAGCACTGAGAATGTTATTACTGAGGACAATGTAAGAAAATAAGCTGCCTCACTACATGGGCCTAACCTGGAAATATAACTGCCAATCCTCATACTAAGGGTCAATATCTGAAAAGCTATTAAAAAACTCAGCAGACAGCTTGTAAAAAACATTAAAAAACTGCTTTCTAAAATCATCTAAAAGAGGGCTTCCCATAAAATATGTAAAAAAATGTATAAGGCATTATATTATTTAAGATCGCAAGCACTCAGAAAGTCTTGGTGCCTGGAAAAAGAAAAAACTGTTTTGGTATATTTTGTTTAAAAAGAGACCACATTTTTCCCACATGGAAAAAGGCCAATTGTTTATGTGTTCCGAGTGGTAGACGCAACATTGCTGTTGCCCACATCCGCAGACATTCCCAGAGGCGCACCTTGTAGCATGTTCATGAAGCAAGCGTGTCCCGTTCCCATGAGGGATGTGTAGTATCCCACAAGTTGTCCGCAGAGCCGTTGTTCACATTACTAGGAGTTGAAGCATCCCAGGGTGGCTCTAAGAATGCATTCATCATCAATGGAATACACTGAGGACAGCAATATACATGGGCGTTGAAGGGGTCCATCAGTACTTCTATGTCCAGTGGCGCAACCAATTCAGATCCAAGACATATATCTAGGACACTTTCTTGGCTGCAAAGCAGACATCAGAAGACAGGTTGAATGCAGCCAAGCCAGACTTGCTTGAACAACAAGAACCAGTGCTCATTTAGTTCTTGAAGCCGAGGTGTGCCGAAGCAGTATATTATGCGCCCACCGCAATGCAGCACTAGCAGTGCCGTCTTCATTCTGGGTTGAACTGGGATGTCCATTGTGGAGCAGATAAAATAAAATCAGTATTCCTGCCACAAGTAGCAGGACAAGCGGGAGCCCTCCAAAAACGCTTCCCAACACGGAGTGTATGAAAGATGGTATAACTCCGAATATCGTCTGAAAGGTGCAAACTAAACCAGAACAGATACATTTAAAAAAGTGCATTATTCATTTTGTATCAGACATGTTAAAGATACGATGGACCAGCTCCCCAAAATGCAGCAGGAAGTTAGTGTGGAGTAATGTCTGTATCTCAGACGAGGACCTTGCAACCTGGAGATCATACGTCTGCATGGCTTTCTGTTTGCTCAGGGAGTCAAATAGTATGTTGGAAACATTTATAGAAGGCCATAGCCCTGCCTCCCTAAATGTGCGGGCAGATGGAAACAGCACTTGTGTACAAGTGACTATGGAATTAACTGTCACTAGATAAGCGATGCCCGGTTCCATTCCACAGAAAACATGATCATTCAGCATGAAATAGCTCCTATTCGAGAGCAGCCTCAACACAGGATGAATCACAGCAGCTGGGGAACCCTTCAGATAACAAGACAAGTTTGCCATTGAAGCATTGCATGCTCCATGGAAAGAAATGCCCTTGCAAACCAAGGAACCGCTTAAGACATCTTCACAGTTGGAGCCACTAAGAAAAACTTCTGTGTCCCCTTTCCTGCATCTAAACCTGAACGGTAATTCCCAATACTCGAGCACATATCCTTCCCCTAGCACTTCATACCTGCCTACCTGTTGGTATTGGAGACAATTTTGGAATTGAGAGGTCGTGACCGGTAGGGTGACATAACCATGGAATATCCAGTTGATGGACGGTGTCTCAGCCACGGTGAAAAGTAATTGATCTAATTTTTCAATGTACAACATGGTATATTTCGCATCTCTACACGCCATTGTCATCTGTGTTTCTGTTGGATCGTATGTGGAAAACAGATTTGTACTGTTAATGTAACACCATGGCACATGGCCAGAAAGTAATGTCTGTAACGTCCAGCTCAGTATTACTATTGACCGTAATTGCGAATGTTCATGTTGCAATATAGACATATCTTGCTGTATTATGTCAATTATGGATGATGAAGCAGTCATACCTTTGTCACCCACAGCCAAAGCCTTTTCTAAATCAACCCTATCAATCTTGCGCAATCTCTCAGCAGCTTCCTGTTGAGAAATCTTCCACAGCTCGTTGTATATTCCGTACAAGAAGAGCTTTTGACGTGGGTTCCGGGGACCTAGAAAAAAATCCCTGAGATCCATGTCATCATAAAGAAGGGACAAGTGTTGTTACACCTCAGAGAGTGTTGCGGGTTTTAGCCAGTCTAGGCATAACTTCCCAACAGTCTATGACGTCACCACCCGAGTGTTCTATCTGTACATATCGTTGACCAGGCCTATTGATCCTAAACTCTTCAGTGTTACCCAGGAATATAGATTGACCCCCATTTGTGTCCACAGGCAAAGCCAACCAACACTACTAATTTGGGTCTGATGGATTGAAAGAACCATTAAGAATCATGGTGTCAATTGTATCCTAGGTGAAGTGTGTAAAGTGCTGCCAGTTCTCGAAACGTGAGAAGGCAGGAATACAAGATGAGTTCAAATCCTTTGTTTTTGCTATACCTAGACATGAAGTTTGTTGCACTGTCTTGTTCAGGAAAATAATTTGGGGCCACATGTATCAAGCAATTTTTGTCTTCGCAAACCAACAGATTTGCAGAATTTGCCCATTTGCGAATGCAAAACATGCTTTTCAAGAGTAGCAAAGCCTGTTTTGCGAATTGGGTTCCCTGGTACCGAATCGCAAAATGGGTTTGTGATTTTCTATTAGGATGGGGCATGCTTTGGGCGTCCCTTCCTAAAACCGAATCGCATCTGTATGTATGAATGTTTAGCGACCGAAATGCGGTCGCAAAACATTCACATTTTACCACCTACTTCAAGTAGGTGGTAACCCATTCGCAAATGAGAAGGGGTCCTCAAGAGACCCCTTCCCGTTATTGAATGTTTGTAAAAGCATTTTTTAAGAGCAGGCAGTGGTCCCACAGACCACTGATTACTCTTAAAAAATGAAAAGAAAACTTAAAATGTTTCTTTTTGTAAAGCATCTCGTTTTCCTTTAAGGAGAACGGGCTGCTTTACAAAAAAAAAAAGATTATTTTATTTAAAAGCAATCACAGACATGGTGGTCTGCTGATCTCAGCAGGCCACCATCCCTGTGATTTTTGCAATTCCTAATGGGTCGCATATTGCGACTTACTTCATTAATATTATCGAGGTAGATCATTTGCAACCCATTAGGAATCGCAGAAAGTGTTCAAAACAGTTACATACAAGCCGTTTTGCAATTTCCTAGTTGTGAATCACAAGGATTCGCAATTAGGAAATCGCAAGACAGTTTATTGATACATCTGGCCCTTGATGTGGTATGAGGCATGCTCTAAATAAGGACTCTGTCCCCTGAACCTGCCAATCGTTTGTTCCCCAGATAGACTTTGGGGCAAATTTACTATTTTTTCACGTAGCGCAATGCAGCAGCTGCACATGCTGCACTGCACTACGTCAAAAGGAGAGAGGAGGAGAGTGCCCTATTTACTAAAATAAGGCACTCTCCTCCCCTCTCACTAGCGCCGGCACTGAAATCAGCTGGCGTGTGCCACGGAGATACCTTTGCGCCATGTTGTAAGGGTGTCTCAGTGAGTCTAGCAAAGGTTTTGTACTGGAAGTTACCCTTCCAGTCCAAAATTCTATGCACAACTCACATTAACCATTTTACCACTTTGTATGTGTGCTGTAAAGTGCAGCACACATGCAAAGTCAGAAAAGTAAGTAAAAATGAAAGCATTTCTCTTTCCTTGCACCTACTTGAAAAGGGCACAGTTTTCTCACACTAAACTCAATCTACTTTATTTAGTAAATTGGGTTTAGCGGGAAACCAATGCACCACCCTTGGTTCGCCCCCATGGCGCAAAGTTGCTTTGCATTACTTTTCTGTTATTTCCAGCGCTAAACAAGTTTAGCACTGGAAAGTTGATTGGGAAAAAATTATTTGTGCCAATTTGTGTCACTTTTGTGATGCAAATATGGCTCAAAATCTTAGTAAATCTCCCCCTTTGTGCCTATTGTGTCTCTCCAAAAGTCGAAACCCTTGTAGACAGTTAGGAAATAAAGGAAGCAGAGTATATCAGCGTGGTGTTTGTTAGCATATTTTTCTTTGCAGGTGTAGGTGCAAGTCTTTGAACTACCTTTTGTCGGTGTTGGGCAGTGTTTCCATTGTGTGTAGTTATAAACAGCACATGGGATACTGGCTTTATGTTAAAAATGGAAGCCATTATGCTGCTAACAAAACATGTCCCCAAAATTACAGCTGAGTGCTCTAAATCTGAAAGCAAGGTGTGCACAGTTTCAATGTTCCAATCATCAGTGAAAGCACTAGAGGTGAGAATGTCATTTAAAGACATTTTAAACAATTAAGGAATTTTCAAACGTTCAGTAGGACCAAATGCATCATATGCTACCCTGTCCCATACAATTCCCAAAGGAATTGTAACCACTGCAATGTTCACCAGGGAAAAGTCGTTTAGTTCACAGTGTGATGTTGCATGGTTTAAAAACCAAGTTGACAAGTTGTACTGCAGAGTGTTCTGGGAGAAAGCGTCTATTCAGAAGTAGGAAAAAGACAGTTACTATACCAATCCAAAGTACCAGTAAAAGTGAGCCAATTGTGATCCATAGTTGTATCCAGGAAACAACGGAGTAAGTCTTTTTCAGCCAAAGATAGAAAGCATAAACTCAAAGCTTAAAAAGGGAGAGGCGGTGTCAATATCTCAAGCTCACTTACATCCGATGAGAAGTCATCATAATGCATGAAGTAGCCAGACGCCGTCCGGTCTATTCTTGGCAGCTCAGCAGGTTTTGTAGAACTAGGGGAGGAGTACTTCAAGGCCACACCGAAACCTACCATTGCTTCTTTGTAAGCCTGAGAACTAAAACCCAGGCCCTAGTCAGAATGTAGTGTGCCAATTGTGTATGTCCTGATAAAAACTCGCAAATCCTGTATAACAGTTCGAGCGTCAGCTGAGTGCTGGGGCCAAACCCACAGGAATCTAGAGTACGAATCCACTGCCACCAAGGTGTACTTGTAAGCCCTGTCAGAGTGTTAGGGGCCGCAGTGATCCAAATAGACACATGCAAGGGGTTTGTCTGAGATCAATAAAGGTGTTTGTGGTGGACGTGCTACAGTGGAGCCCTTCATCTGCTGGCATATGTCACATTTGAGGACAAACTCCTTGGTCTGTTTAGCTAGACCTGTCCACCAATAGCGCTGCTTTAGTAGTGAAACTGTAAGAGAGATCCCTGCACATGCTGAACTCAGACCCTCACGTGCATCTAGATTTAATCCTAATCCGCAATCAGTGTTTGGTATTACTCTATTCCCCCCACTCCGGGAATTTGAGCATATGGAGTGTTTTGCGCATCTAATTTCTAGCAGTACTTGAGTGGAAAGCCTTTCGGCAGCGCTGAGCTGTTGCGCATGGCATTGACAGCTATCATAGTTTTTTTTTTTTTTGCAGAGATTTATATAGCGCAAAATTGACCCAAATCTAATCAGGTATCAGAGCGCCTTACATAGCACCAGTTATGTTACATGAGGACACACATTCATTTTTTGTTTGGCATGGATAGATTAAGTGATTTACCCAGAATCACAGGAAGTTCAGCTTCATTACTGAGACTCGAAACTAGTTCCCCAGGTCCGAGGTCGAGCGCCCTAACCGTTAGGCCAACTCCTCTCCCCAGTTGCTTTGTCTATTCTCGTCCTAGAGTGAGTTATTGCAGCAATGGCAGCAGTACGCACTATTACCTTGGCGGCTTCATCCAACATCGAATTCCCTTCAACAGTGAACGCCAACATGTTGAAGCCTCAATGTATGAATAACATGAGCCTGTGGCAGGCCTTCTTTCAGCTGCACCACCTGTTCTCAGAGCATCTTGGGCTTTTTTGTGCAAACTTTGGAATCCCTAAATCCATTCTGGCCGCAATAATGTAAATATTCGTTATAGGGCTGGACGCAGTAAAATGAATCTCACACCATGAGTGTGGGGAATTGGTGATCTGTAATTTGTAGCGCCAGCATTAGGGCTTTTAGTTCTGACTGCTGTGCAGTACAGTCGCTGTGTGTGTGTTTTCCCAGGAAGAAATTTACGTCCTGCATTCGCCCTTTTACAATTGTTGCTGTTTCATTTCTCCATCGAAGATGCAGTGTTTTAGCATTCAGAATGCTTGCTTTTGTAACGTCCTCCAAGGTCGGTTCTTGGGTTACAACAATTATGTGTTTCTCACTACAGCAGTCTGTACTACTGTGAGTGTTTTTTCAGTTGGTGCAAAACGCATTTCAGCGTTTGTGTACAAATGTGATTTGTATGCAATAGGCATTGTATCGCCTTCATTGAAAGTAATGTAGGTGTACCTGGTTGGTCCAGCAACTACATGGATTACCAGGTTAGTCATGTTAACACACATTTGTAAATGTTTTCAAGCTATCATGTTAGTTTGCACAGAACGTGGTATATCAGTATGATCCTGTGTCCAATGGTGCACTGAAAAATCAGGTCTTAATAAGTCGTAGAAAGGTTTAACCTTTTCTGCATAATCCAAAATGCATGTCCTGCCAAATTTCAAGAATCCTAAAATGGAGTGTAGTTTTTCAGAGTCGTTGGAGGTTGGAGCTTCTGCCCTCACTTGACAATTCATATTCTAAAGATAGGACACTGAGGTAGGCCATATATTTTTTTTTAATAACATTTTTAACCCAGTGAGCAAACCCAAGTATTATGTGGTTCACTCTGGCCAAGTATTCTATTAATTCATTGTCTGTCAGATAGATATCATCTACATAGGACTCCTATTCAAACTTTTGAAGTAACTCTGTTACCCTGGCTGCAAACAACCCAGAGCTGTTAAATCCCTGGGGTAATTAACAAAATTGGCATTTAGAGTCTAGTGCCAAGTATGCTGTCAAATATCTGCTTCCAAGTGCTATATTTTGGTAGAGTCTGTCTCTCTCCGAACGCTTTTCGGAGGTTTCCTGAAAGGAACAAGATGAACGCTTATCAGTATCCTGAAACCTGTCAGACTTTCTAATATCGCCACCATTTTGAAAGTTATATCCCCGGTTGGTGTGTTCTTGTTGAGGGGACCCACCCCGTGACTGTGTTTTGTTTTGTTTATTTTTTGTTTATTATCCCATTTCTTCTTTGAAGAATCGGGTGCTTGCTTAGAGTAATTTTTATCATAACTATTGGTTTCCCAGATTTGGCTTCCAGATTATCTCTACTTAAAGAGGCATATGTTTCTTCGAGAATCTTAGATAATTCGTGTTCCTGCCATGCGGGAGTGAATTCCCTTAGGCATTGGCGTATAGCCACTGCTACTGCCTCCCCTTTTATCTTACCCAACATAATGGTAGATACCTGGGCAAAATTGCCCATCCGTTTTATTCCCATCTCTAAGGCAGGCTCTGCCCGTACTCATTCTGAATCTGTTTAAGTACATCTGGTATGACTGCTATTGAAGGGGTACCATGTGTTCTGATATATACGGCTGCAAGGACTGTACCCCAAGTGGTGCTATCTTGTAACTGGGGAGCCATCCGCATTGGCAAGCAAATCACTGTAGTCAATGTTTTTCTAGTGAGCCCATATGGGGAAAGACTGCTTCAAGCTGTGCTGTTTTTTTTACTATCCAGAACGGAATTTGATTCTGGCTGGTGGGAACCTTTCCCATAATCGTATTTAATATTTGTAGGCCAATACCTGAGGTGGCCATGTGAGGTTGTGTAACCTGAGCAGCCCCCACAGGTTGGACTGTTAATGTTATCATCTCATCATGTGTTAGATTCCTGTACATTTTTAATCAATCAATCAATCAATCATAGGCATTTGTATAGCGCACTACTCACCCGTAGGGTCTCAAGGCGCTGGGGGGGGGGGAGCGTTACTGCCCGAACAGACATGTCTTGAGTTGCTTCCTGAAGGCGAGGTGGTCCTGGGTAGTCCGGAGGTGGATGGGGAGGGAGTTCCATGTCTTGGCTGCCAGGTAGGAGAAGGATCTTCCTCCGGTGGTGGCTCTGCGGGTGCGTGGGACGTCGGCGAGACGGAGCTGGCGGGTGGGCGTGTGGAAGGTCAGGCGGGTGTTGAGGAGCTCGGGGCCCAGGTCATGGAGGGCCTTGTGTGCGTGGGTGAGGAGTCTGAACGTGATCCTCTTGCTGACAGGGAGCCAGTGCAGGTCTCTCAGGTGTCCGGAGATGTGGTTGTGTCGGGGGATGTCCAGGACGAGTCGTGCTGAGGCGTTCTGGATTCGTTGGAGTTTCCTCTGGAGTTTGGCGGTGGTGCCGGCGTAGAGGGCGTTACCGTAGTCCAGCCGGCTGGTGATGAGTGCGTGGGTGACCGTCTTTCTGGTCTTGGTGGGGATCCACCGGAAGATCTTTCGGAGCATGCGCAGGGTGTTGAAGCATGAAGATGAGACGGCGTTGACTTGTCTGGTCATCGACAGGGAGGAGAGCAGGATGAAGCACAGGTTGCGTGCGTGGTCCGTTGGCTTGGGGGTGGTGCCCAGGTCAGGGGGCCACCAGGAGTCGTCCCAGGCGGAGGGTGATGATCCCAGGATGAGGACCTCCGTTTTGTCAGAGTTCAGTTTCAGGCGGCTGTACTTCATCCATTCGGCGACGTCCTTCATCCCTTCGTGTAGGCTGGCTCTGGCGGTGTTCGGGTTGTTGGTGAGGGAGAGGATCAGCTGGGTGTCGTCGGTGTAGGTGATGATCTTGAGATTGTGTTGGCGTGCGATGGATGCGAGGGGCGCATGTAAACGTTGAAGAGGGTGGGGCTGAGCGATGATCCCTGTGGAATGCCGCAGATGACTTCGGTGGCCGCTGACTGGAACGGGGGGAGGCGGACTCTTTGGGTTCTTCCTGCGAGGAATGAGATGATCCACTTCAGGGCCTTCTCCTGGATTCCAGTGTTGTTCAGGCGTTGCACTAGGGTGCGGTGGCAGACAGGAGAGGTCCAGGAGGATGAGGGCCGCTGTTTCCCCGTTGTCCAGTAGGGCTCTGATGTTGTCTGTGGCCGCAATGAGGGCGGTCTCCGTGCTGTGGTTGGCTCGGAAGCCGGACTGCGAGCGGTCGAGGGATCCGTTTGTCTCGAGGAAGTCGGCTAGCTGTTTGTTGACGGTCTTCTCGATGACTTTGGCAGGAAACGGGAGGAGCGAGATAGGGCGGAAGTTCTTGAGGTCGGTGGGGTCTGCTGATGGTTTCTTCAGCAGGGCGCTGATCTCGGCGTGTTTCCAGCACTCCGGGTAGGTGGCGGTGTCGAAGGAGGCGTTGATGATGTCGCGAAGGTGGGGTGCGATGATGCAGTTAGCCTTGTTGAAAATGTGGTGTGGGCAGGGGTCCGTAGGGAATCCGGAGTGGATAGTGTTCATTGTCCGTGTTGTGTCTTCGGTTCTGACCGGGGTCCAGGTGCGGAGGGTGGTGGTGGGGGGCGACGGTTCGATGGTGGGGTTCGTGGTTGGAGGGCCGAAGCTGCTGTGTATGTCGGTGATCTTGTCATGGAAGAAGGCGGCGAGTGAGTTGCAGAGGTCTTGCGTGGGAGTGATGTCGTTGTTTCCGGCGCGGGGGTTGGAGAGCTCTTTGATGATGTTGAAGAGTTCCTTGCTGTTGTGGGTGCTGCTGTCCAAACGATCCTTGAAGGTTGTCTTCTTCGTGGCGCGGATCAGTTGGTGGTGTTTGCGGGTGGCGTGCTTGAGGGCAGTCATGTTGTCTGTGGTATGGTTGGTGCGCCATGTCGCCTCCAGGGAGCGGCAGTTCTTCTTGGAGGTGATGAGTTCGTCGGTGAACCACGATGCTTTCTTGCTGCTGTTTCTGCTGGGAGGGTTCTTCAGTGGTGCGAGGACGTCTGCGCAGTTGGTGATCCACTGTGTGAGGTTGTTGGTGGCTTCGTTGGGGTCCGTTGAGCTGGGGTGGGGGTTCTGGCTGAGGGAGGCGGTGAGTTGGTCGTCGGTGATCTTGTTCCAACTCCTGCGAGGGGCCTGTTGTGGGCGGTGGTGGGTCATTGTCCTTCTGAAGCTGAAGTGGACGCAGCTGTGGTCGGTCCACTGGAGAATGGTGGAGTGGCTGAAGGCGACGTGCTTGCTGGATGAGAAGATTGGGTCGAGTGTGTGGCCGGCGTAGTGGGTGGGAGTGGTTACCAGTTGCTTGAGTCCAAGGTTGGCAAGGTTGTCCAGCAGGGCGGCGGTGTTGCGGTCCTTGCTGTTCTCCAGGTGGAAGTTGAGGTCCCCCAGGAGGATGTAGTCGGTGGAGTTGATGGCGTGCGGGCTGACGAAGTCAGTGATGACTTCGCTGAATTGTGTGTGTGGTCCCGGTGGTCTGTAGACGAGGGTGCCTCTGAGCGTGGTCTTGGGGTCGATGTGTATCTGGAAGTGGAGGTGTTCGGCGGAGGTGAAGGTGTCGTCCGAGTTGGTCGTGATGTGGATGGTGTTCTTGTGGATGATGGCGATGCC
The DNA here is from genome assembly GCF_964204655.1 of Triturus cristatus. Lineage (NCBI taxonomy): Eukaryota > Metazoa > Chordata > Amphibia > Caudata > Salamandridae > Triturus > Triturus cristatus. The sequence goes on along the minus strand of NC_140581.1, from coordinate 377,575,369 downwards.
ACCTCCCGTCTGGTTGGTGCGGTCCCTCCTGGTGATCTTGTAGCCGTTTGGGATGGCGATGGCGACGTCGGGTGCTGAGGAGGCGTTCATCCAGGTTTCCGTCAGGAAGGCGATGTCTGGTGATGTCGAGTCGAGGAGGTTCCAGAGTTCGATGGCATGCCTGTGGACGGAGCGGGTGTTGAGCAGGATGCACCTCAGATGGTTGTTGCTGGGGCTCGGTTTGGCTGGTGCGGTGCGGGTTCGGAGGCAGGTGAAGCGGCAGGCTTTGCAGGTGAAGGGTCCGTGGGTGCGTCGTGGGGTGGCTCGGTAGCAGGCGGTGTTTCTGCCAGCGTTGAGTGCGTGGAGGGTTGTGGCGTCGTAGGTGAGTCGGGTGCGCCGGCGTCGGTGAGGGCCAGGGGGACTGGCGCTGGGCGCATTCCAGGCGCGGACGGGCGCAGACAGGCTCCTTCGGCGCACATTAGGCGCACCCGCTGTGCGCGTCCGCTGCGCGCGTCCGCTGCGCGGTCGCTCTGAGGGTGTCATAAGTAAGGAGCCGGGAGGGAGGAGCAGCTGTGTGGCGGGAGCGGGGCGGCGAATGGGTTGGAGGGGGGCGGGGCCGCAGGGAGGCAGCGGCAGGAAATACTCTGGCGGAGCAGCGAGCAAAAGCAGGGGGAAAGGCTGCAGGCAGGGAGCGGCAAAACTGGACGGCAGGAGCGGCAACAGGAAGTGAGTGGGGGCGACCTAGCCCGTGGAAGGCTTAGCGGTCACACTCTTCAGTCCCCTTAAGTAAGGAGCCGGGAGGGAGGAGCAGCTGGGTGGCGGGAGCGGGGCGGCGAATGGGTAGGAGGGGGGTGGGGCCGCAGGGAGGCAGCGGTGGGAAAAAACTCTGGCGGAGCAGCGAGCAAAAGCGGGGGAAAAGGCTGCAGGCAGGGAGCGGCAAAACTGGACGGCAGGAGCGGCAACAGGAAGTGAGTGGGGGCGACCTAGCCCGTGGAAGGCTTAGCGGTCACACTCTTCAGACCCCTTCGGTCCCCTTAAGTAAGGAACCGGGAGGGAGGAGCAGCTGGGTGGCGGGAGCGGGCGGCGAATGGGTTGGAGGGGGGTGGAGCCGCAGGGAGGCAGCGGCGGCAAAAAACTCTGGCGGAGCATCGAGCAAAAGCGGGGGAAAAGGCTGCAGGCAGGGAGCGGCAAAACTGGACGGCAGGAGCGGCAACAGGAAGTGAGTGGGGGCGACCTAGCCCGTGGAAGGCTTAGCGGTCACTAAATCTTTATAAACCTTGCGCATCCCTGCTGGTGTTAGGGCAGTAACATCTGGAGGCAGTGTGCATGAAGCTAAGACCGGCCAGGTCGCTCCTTCTATGATGAGCGGACAGAGTCTCACGTGTTCTGTTGTATTGGGTAGAGCGCCTTTAAACCAATTAATGTGCTCTTGGAAATGTAATGGGACTTCTAAGTCAACGTATGGAAAATACTCCTTAAGTGGTTCTTTTTCAATTTATTCATGAAAAAACTGTGTGTGTGCATCTTCAGGCGGGAATTTAACCCAAGAATAGAATACCTCTGTTCTGAAGGCTTCGTGCGCCTCAACCACAAAGGTAACATCTCCACCCATTGTCAGAAGGCCATGTTGTAATAATTTCATAGTTGCCAACTGTCTGCAATATTCTGAAATATTCAGTGTACATATCTCTTCTCCAATGTTCTCATCCTGTTCGGTCATTGTTAGAGCAGTAGTATTTGCACAATTTCTTATAGAGATATTGTTTGCACAGTGTGGGAACTCCTAATCCTCCAAGCTTGATTTAACCTACAGCCAATACATAGGGTATTCCTACTCAGCTGAGGCTGATTTGTTACCTTCCCACTACAGACGTCTCCGGTTTTAATGTGAGTAGGGGTCTCTGAGAAAACACGACTGAATTTCTCAGATTGACCATTTAATAAGTAGCTAACCAACGTTGGCGGTGCCATGTAGTGTAGCTCCTACCAATCTGCAGGACCTGCGCATTGTTTGGACAACATAAACTAAGGGCTTGGTGTCAAGACTGATTTCAGACACCCCTGCAGGATATGTTTGCCTATCGACCAGCTAGCTCACAGTGCCACTGTAAGCCCCCTAACCTACTAGGGAGCGAATGGTTTCTGGTTCACTCATGCTTACTTATTCTCAGAGGAATATATAGAGAATATATACAGAGAATACACAGTGGGACGTTTTCAATAATATTTATTGAACCAATGTTATTCTTGTATAAAATACGTGTGCTGCGATGATTAGTGGACAGAAGAAGATAAACGTGCTTAAAAGCACCAACAATGCAAATAGTAGATATAGTTCTACCATGGTGCTAATTAATTGTATATAAGCAGGCATATAAACAAGGCAATAATCTAGCGTATACATACTATGCGGACCCTACTATAAGTGAATCTAGAGTATGTGTAGGTGTAGAGCCCAGAATCCCCCTGAGGAACGATCCAACCCCATTACCTGATGGGATAGAGTGAAGGACCCAGTCTTGTTCTCGAACTGGACACCTCTCACGAGATGTCAGACCGCTGTGTGGTGATTTCTCAGTATGCAAGGACCCTCGGTGTCAGTGGAAGTACCTCCTCTATTACTCTATCAGGATGCACATCTTTTATAATAGAAAGCAGCCTTGCGATGTATGCATTAGATTAGTGATGTGGATTTGTAGATAGCACTGTCGCCCCGTGGATGAAGATAGTGATGACATGTGTACGTAGTAAGGAGCAAGCCATTGCACATAATGTTCAGGGCGTTGTGATAATAATGTGCGAAGCTAGATGTAAAACAAGATTCGTGTCAGAGAAACAAATACAACATTGTCTTGGGGAAATGGTATTCGTGAGGAAAATGTAATAAACAAGCTGCTTCGCCACATGGGCCTAACCTGGGAATATAACAGATGGAGTAGGGTTAGAGGTTGGGTCAGGGTAAAGCAGAGAGTAATGGAAGATGTAAGTGATAGTGTAAGCCATGATTTAATGAGAAGGTGAGGGAGAAGAGTGACATGGGATGCAGTACAAGCATACCCCCCCCCACATAAAATAGAGACAACATTATGAAAACGTTATGGAAAGGGAGGTATTGTCAATTATAGATGCTACATTGGTTAATATATATGACCATGTACTATTCACAAATAGTAGAAAACAAAACACTTTTATTTCTATAGTTTTGTCTTTGTCATAGACATACACACTAGCCATTTTAGCTCATTTTCCATTCTAATATTTTACAATCATGTTCCCATTTAATATCGTGTTAGCTTTTGACTGACTGTGAGCGGATAACAGCGGATAAAAGGTTTAATATATTGTGTATGTAAGTATGTGAGTTCTCTGACTCATAGCAGTAAGCATACCATGTGTTTGTTACTTGTGTGCAGTGGGTCGGCAGGATGTGAAAGTTAACACATGCTGTGCGGTGCATTCATTACATCCCTGCTTTACAAATGCTTCAGTGCTTGTAGTCAGCGCTCTACAAAGTAGCAGGAGATGAGTCAGGAAGGAGGGTGTGTGCTGACTATAGAGCAGGCACTTTAAAGTCAGCCAGCGCGCGTGCAGAATAAGCAGCACAGATGTGACTCACCTTTACCGTGACTAGTCCTGTGACAGAGGCAGTGGCGGGGTGATCAGATCCCAGGAGAGTGCTATCAACAGGACTGTGGATTAAACATCACAGTGTGAGGTGAGCGGTGAACTGGGTGTTCCCGTGATTTTGTGCTGTCGCTCTGGACCTGGTCCAGTTTGCCTCGCAGCAGTTCTTTTGTTTCCACCCCCAGCCGAGCTGCGGTTCCATCCGGGGGCAAAACAAAACGCTGTATTTCCACATTCGAGCCTCTGTGGCCTACTGGAGCACATATGACAGCGTTATCTTTAAAATGTGTCTAAGAAAAGCATTCATTTATTGTGAGCGCTTGTCAGTCACACTGTATCTACCCATGAATGCAGCCGGACATTGTCTCTCGCCCGTTTTCTTCAGAAAACATAAATGTAAAGTAATTGGTTTACTTGATACTTTTCAAAATATTTGTTTTTAAAATTAAGAACAGGAAAATGTCCTCTCCACACCCCCCACCCAAAAGTTTACTAATAATTAGGAAAATACTGGATGTACGCTTCTTATAAAGTGATCCACTAACTTCCACTCGACAACTATCAAAACATTTGTTTGCTGCGGGTGGCTTATACCAGAAGACAATCTTGGTTATATTACATGGGGTGAAGAGGAGAGGGCAGGACAAGCATAAACCAATTAGGAAACAAATACGTTTCTATTGCAGCGCATTTTCCTGGTTAGCGCTGGGCACACCTTTCGAATGGTGCGCCCAGCGCTAACCAGGAAAATGTGCCACAATATAGTGAATGTGCAGGCCCCAGGGCAGCCGTGAACTCGCTCTACCCTCAGGGCTGCACATTCAGGTGAAAAACAGAGCGGCTCATTTGAAGCAGCTCTCTGTTTCACTGCAACCCGCCTGCACTTTGAAGGGGGATTAGAGACCCCCTTACAGGCGGGTGCAGTGAGTGACTGCACCCACCTGCAAGGGAATGTCTGGGGGGTCTATGGGACCTCCTTTCTCCCCTCCAGAAGGCCGCCATCAGGTGGCGCTCTGACAGTGTGCCACCTTTTAGTGCTCCTCCTGACAGCTTCTTTGCCTCTGCGCCCATGTCTGTAATACAGTGAAGGCGCAGAGGCAAAGGAATTCCCTCATTTGCATGGGGCCATGCCCCTATGCAAACAAGGGAATGGCTCCTGAAGGTAGCACTGGCGCTTTAAGTGCACCAGCACTATCAGTATTATGGAACGGACCCACAGGCGTCCGCAGGCCCTTCTGTAATACCAAAGTGCCCCCCCCAGGGGCACGCAAAGCGGGCACAAATTCCCGTTGCAGCCCCAGAATGCAAACATTGCTCACCATCCCTCATCTCGAGTTCTGGTCAAGGTCTAACAGGGTGCCCAAGGGGGGCCGCAGCAAAATTGCTGGCCTTCGCACCTAGAGAACTGGGTTATGATCATTAACACCAACCACCTACGAAGGGTTTTTCTGGGTGTTGTTTAATTCACCAAGATGATAAAAGTTTAAATTGGTTATTTGGCATTTAGTTGCTCAATGGGTTAGAAATACTTTAAGCTGTGCCTTTAATATACAGCAGCCATAAGCAAGGAACGGGCGCACTCAGTTTGAGGAAAGTACCCAGGCTCCATCATTTTAATGAGGCCCAATAAGGTTCAAGCCTGTCTAGAGTGGCTAATGTTCCTACGCATATAGGACATGGCCTGTCAGTCCAAGCTGGACTCTTCCTATTGGAGCAGGACCAAGACTGATTTTCATATAATTGCCACCAGTTTAGGGTGTCCATGTTGAAAACAATAATGGACTGGAATGAGACCCATGAAATTGCAAGTAGCTGAGCCTGTGAATGCATTTCATCTTTTACCTTTTGCAGTTGATGCACGTGTCATAATGTCCATCTGTGTTTTGGAGTAAATCTTTTTATGTGCATGAGTCTAAGGGCCTCATTTAGAATATGGTAGACTGTCCACGGATCCACGTGTGCACCAGGGACCGGAAATGGAAGGCAGCATGAGCATACCTCCTCTGTGGGGCGCACTAACGTCAAAAATATAATGTCAGGCTGCAATGTCACATTAGCAGAGATTTTTTCAGAAAATCAATTTAACAATGCTTCTGACTTGCTAGAAGTTTTTTCAGCGTCCGTGGCTCATTGTTTTTCTTTTTACAGTTCATGACTAACATGGTTTACTTGGGTTGTGAACATGAAAACAAGGGGGATATATACAAGGAGGTGGTGGGGCACAGCATTAGCCTCCTTGGCTTAACGCTGTGCCCCACCACTTCTGAAACGTAAGGCTGCACCACATTTACAGGAATGTCGTGCAGCCTTGCGTTTCCCCCTGTAATGATACTCAGTTTATCAACTTAGCGCCAATGCAGGCACCCTTGCACCATAGTGCAAAGGTGTCAGCGTGCAGGGGAGGATTGTTTATGTGTAGGAAGGTGTCCCTTCCTGCATATAAAAAATCCTAAAATGCCATTCTGTCACTTTCACGTGTGTAGCTTCATGCAGCACACATGAAATTGACAAAATGAGATTTTTTTAAAAAAAGATTGTTTATGTACAAGAAGGAACATAGCATTTTGCTTTTTCCATGTGTGTTGCACAAGGCAGCACACATGGAAAAAGCAAAAACAAGAAGAAATAATGCATTTCTCCTCATTTCGCCAACTTAAGCCCAGGATTTACCTGGTCTTAATTTTGGCGCCGCCTCCTATGTACACCACCCTTGTACATAGGGGCATCGTCAAAATGAATGGGTGTTGCGGTGGAACGCCCACCACAACACCCACTGTCCACCCCTTTCACGCTAAGCATAGCGTGAAAGGGGGCCTTATGTACAAGACAGCGTTAAGCCAGGTTAAGTGGCTTAACGCTGCCTTGTACATAAGGCGCAGCCCCTATCGCCACCACAACATCGGTAAAAGTGACGTTGTGGTGGCGATGGGGGCTTGTACATATGCCTCAAGGTGCCTAAAAGACTGATCGCAATTGGATGCACCTTCCAACACTCCTTTCAAACTGCTGCAAAGCTATTTCTGTTGGCAGAATCTGCATAAGTTCTGCCATCAGAAACACATAGGTTCCACCATCTCTAAATGATACAGGAGGACTACAAGGTTGTTAACATGAAACTGCAGCGACTTTACAGTGGATGACCGTTATCCCCATTCATTAAACGTGACACTCTAAGGACGTCATTAGCACTGAGCAACTTTGAATTTCCCAGTGTCTCCAGGTCCAGAATTACTATGTCCGCGAACCAGTGGTGGCTGGTTATTAGGTCTCGCCTGTCGATACAGCGCGAAAGCGCTGTCGCCAGCGAGATCTATTGTTACTGACTTGCTTCGGAAGGGAGACAGGAGATGTGCACACGCAGGACGCACTGGAATTGTGAACGCGCCCGTGAACATGCACGTCCAGACACGCGATGTGCACATCTCCTGTCCCCCTTCCGTCCTCATGCAATTTCATTTTTCTTTTAATGCGCGCGCGCGCTTTACACCTACAGCACGCCTCACTTACCGGCTCTTGTTGTTGGTTCCTTGAGATTTCACTGCCACCCCAAGAACCTATGCTGGGTGGACGACTGATCCATCGCATTCATGAGTGACCGAGACCATTACCAGGGACCACAGTAAGCAAAAAAGGAGGTACGTGTAAATGCCCATTGCAATCAAAAAAGGTGCACATCACCTAGCAGACCACTGGAACCCGCTGTCTTAGCAAACGGCAGACAGCAACACCAAGGATGAGACAAGAAAAAAAAACACATCTGGGTAACAAGCGGGACTTCGTCTGCCCATTAAATCACACACGATGATCTAGGTCGCGCTGCAGCTTCCATTTGTGAGTGACTATACAGAATTTCGGGCGCGCTGCTCTCACCTGACCGGTAAAAGGCCGCTACATCAGCCGACTCCTTTGCTGTCTCTTCAGGGGGCTCCCCGGAGCTGCAAGCGCCACTCATTGTCACGACTGAAGCCCAGCTTTACTCAGAGATTCACTCACCAGGATTTCTGGTCAAAAACGGGGAAAAGAGAGGGGTGAAGATATTGCAGCGCTTCAGAGGCTCAGTCTTTTCTCCATCTTGTTTTCAGCGGCCGGGGGAGAAGGCAGAGAGAGGGACTGTTTCCGGTGAGGATTGTCGTCACAGCCTAGACCGGAGACGGGTGCACAATCACTCAGTCCTCCACTACCAGTCGTTTTGTCAATCTGGTAACGTACAGAGTAAAAATTAGAGCCAACCCGCAAAACTACTTTTCGAGCTTAGCCTCGGAGCTCCCAGTCAGCACCACATGTATTCATCTCATTTCTGCCTGCGGTGACAAAATGACTAGAATTCTCTTGAGACTATGCTCCTGTTCAGAGCAAGGAGCTACTTGGGGAAGTGCTTAAGAAAACAATAGACATATTCATTAGCACAGTCTATGAACAATGACCTCATGTTGAGTGACATCAGAGGAAGAGAGGGGAGAGATGTGGCATAACGACCAGAGCTGCCAACCTTGGAGATGGGTAACCCGGTTCGAACCTCCGCGTCGGCTTAACATCCCGTGATTCTGGGCACATCATGTCATCTCCCCGTGCCTACCAAAAAAAAACAAGCATTTGCAATGCAATAGATCTCGCATTTGCAAGAGTTGGAGCTATTGGCATTGTAAATGACAATGCCTTTTATTTATTTGTTTTCAAAACCTGCAAGCGGCGCATAAACACGCACTTTGTATGTATAGTCCTTGCTTACGAGAAGCAAGGCTTACAGTAAAGGAAACTGCCAGCCTTGCTTCTCATAAGCAAGGATTATAAGTACAAAGTGCTTATTTAGGCACAGCTTGCAGGTTTTCAAACGCATAAATAAAAGGCATTGTCATTTACAATGCCAATAGCTCAAACTCTCGCAAATGCGAGACCTATTGCATTGCACATGCTTGTTTTTTAAAGTGCTGAGTCGTAATACTCGCCCAGAATACCAGTGAGTGAGTGTGCTAAGCAAGCATGCCTATCTTCTTGCAGGAGGATTCAGAAGGCTCTCCCCCAACAACATTTTGAATAAATGGAGTCAAATGGTGTACTGTAAATCACAGTTCTCACATACATTTGCAAGGACTGAAATTATATTCCTTAAATAATGAAGTACATTCATGGTTTACAAAGCCAGACTCTCCCCATGAGTTGCCCACAATTTTTTCAAAGTGTTCAGTGGGCACCTCTTTATGTAAAAAATCATCTCCATTGTGTCAGGGCCAACAATTTCTTTTGGAGGCCCATCATAGCCTGCAGGTGACCCCTAATGCCAACAAGTGCACACAATATATTTTTCTTTTGACTGCTTCCATATGCCATGAGCAACCTACGGGTCAAAAATTATCTTTAGTTTGTCAAGGCTGGCATTTTGCCAAGGGCGCCAGCCCCCTCCTTTCCTTTTTTATGGTTGTCCTTCATAATAGCAAGAATTATCTCCACTATATTAAAGCCAACATGTTGCCACCATTGTCCTACATGTCAAGAATTACATGTAGTGAGCAAGCACCAATATTTTGCCATGGGTGTCCTTTATGCTAAGAGTTATGCTCAGTATGCCTGTGCCAACATTTTGCCCAGCTAACTCTTTAGCCAATAACTGCCTTCAATATGCTGGCATTTTGCCAGTGGTACATCCATATGTCAAGAATGTCCTCCAAGGGGGCAGGGCAAGGAGCAGACTCACATGAGTAACACCCATCTACAAACACACATGCACACAACACACACAATCAGTCATGCTTACTAGCATTCACTCATTGACTCTTAATCTCACACACATTCATTCTCACGTACACTCCCTTACTCTTACTGCTGCACACTCCCTCACACTCATTCTCACTCACTCTGTCACTCACATTCACTTTAATTCTCATTCTCATTCTCACACACTCACAATCTCATACTCTAATATAATTCTCAGTCAATTTCACTATTTCTCACTCAATTCTCACTCAATTCTCACTCATACAATGTCACTTATTCTCACTCACTCCCCTGTGACTCATATGTTTTCCCACACATTTACATTCAGTCTCACACACTTCCTCGTCTTTATTCACTTCCACTCACTCCATCACTCTCACTCACCCTCAGGTCCACTCACTCTTATTGTCTCACTCTCACTCTAATTCTTCTATCTTAGTCCACTTCGTGTCTGGTGACAGGCCAGTGCCAGCTGCTCAGCCGGAAGTAGGGGCACAAAGAGACAAAACACAAGTGGGTGCAGCAAGATCATAGTCTAGTGGCGTAACTTGCAGCAAAGAATTAGGGGACGGTGAGTGGCGCTCGTGACAAGAGGTTGACCCATATTCTGTACTATGACTTCGATAACTCCCCGCTAGAACTATGACTGATTGAACTCTCAGTCTGACCCATGATTAGTCTTAGGCACTGTGAGCTGATTAGCTAGCCCCAAGACTGAATGCCCATGACACACCACACCCATCATCCTCTAGCAACATAGACAGGGACAAATGCCGGGAAGAGCCCTGTTATGTCCTTTTTCCCTCATAGAATACACTGGCCTGGGGGAGAATAACCATTTATTTGCCATTGTTCCTGGAAAGCTTAGTTAACATCAAGAATCATTTCCTTAACATTCATGAAATCTCTCTGAGATTCTCTGAGGAACTCCAGCAGACTGTATCTGTTACCAGCCCAACCATACAGATGTGAATCACTGTGTGCGGAGCGATGGCCCAGTCAGGCACGACTGATGATATGGCCCTAGAGGTGCCCAAAGATGTTTTGTTGAATGCAGTGATGGGAGTGTGTACAGTTGACCATGTCTGAACGAGAACCTCAAATTGTAAACCGAAGAAAGGAGAGTCGCCAACTCAATACTTGGATAGCCTGAAAGACATGTTCGAGAGGGACTCTGGTATTGCCCTCCTCTATCTTAGGAAGCTGTGGGGCTGCCTCCGTGTAGGGATTGTTGCTGAAGGTTCAGGAGCAATTACAAACTATTGGCATTGGTGGCAAAAGAAAGGTTTAGATGAGTTGGTTACTGTTGCTAATCACTGCATAGCAGCGCAAGAAAGAAACGAATGAATACAAATTGATGTCCTTCTAAATGTCAAGAGTCTGTAAATGGCGAGCAGAGAGGAGTAAAAAGTGTGCATGGAGCAGGGATAAGAGGACGGAGACAAGATATAGGAAGAGGGGACAGAGCCCCTCGGGAAAGATTATGTTTGAATTGCAGTCTTTTGGGACATTCATTCAAACAAGACAGCCTACATGTTCTGGGTATTGGAAGAGCCCAACAGGCACCAAACACTGTGACTCCTGTTGATCAAAATAGCCCATAGTGGGTGTGTGATGAATCGTAAACCTTCTTCGTCCTCATTGAAAGTGGAGCCAGCGGGTCAGCCCGGAAGACCTCTTAACTCATTCCTTACCACTCTGGGGCTTGAACGTTGGTGCAGTTTACATTTCCAGCTCTAGGATCTCCCGCCACATCAGTGTACCTATTCTCTTTAGGACCCACTACAGATCGAAAGACCTTCCTGTTGACTACAACCTCGCCTGGAAACCTTTTGAGTCGAGATTTGCTCTGCTCATTAAATTGTACAGTTTACTGCGCAGGGGATGGGGTCTACTTGAATGTCCCGAAGACAAAAGTGAAGTATTGGAGGGATGGGAGACCTAAACGAAGCAGATGATGCAGAAGTGTTTGAGGAATTGCTAAATCACTGGCTTTCTTCCCTAAGGTCGACAGATGCAAACGAGGTACGGTGTCTGCTTTCTGTTGAACCTATAAACATAAAGGAACCTTGCATTCGAACAGTACCCCCTGTATCTAGATGCTGAAGCCGTACTTTGACCAGTCATCCGCACCTTAATCAAGCAAGAAATGTTAGTGCCTAGTGGAGCCCTTGTAGTACACCCATTCTCCAGAATAATAAAGTGGCTAAGAAAACATTGCTACATATTTGTACAGGATATGAGGGCAGTCCATAATGTTGTACTGTCCAGTTCTGTAGTTCCCAACCCCACTACAATCATACTCTGTATTTCCACCTCTGCTGAGTCATTTACTGTAATAGACTTTTGGTCCACTTTTTTCTCTATTCTCATCTATGAGGAGAGCAACTATCTCTTCTCGTTTCATTTTCTATGGGGGCATTACAGAGAGCCCTTCTGTCCTTTCCCAAGCTCTTAAGAAGGTTCTGGACACCAGGGTCTTTCTGAAGGGCTCTACACTTGTTCAGTACATTTATGATTCTGTACTTGCTTCTGCCACCCAGAGCCAGTGCCAATCTGACACTATTTACTTTCTCACTGAATTAACTAAGAAAGGACATAAGGTTTTGAATGAAAAATACAACTCTGTCGTTCGATATTTAGATCACGATAACCAAGCTAGGGAGTGCCCCCTGTCTGCGTGCTGGATTAAAGGCATCCTAAATTACCTTTCGGGTACTTACCTTTCTGGGGATGGTGGGATGTTTTTCAGACAATGGTTCTTGGGGCACGCATCTTTGGTAAAGCCACTACAGAACTATTTTCGGAAAGATACCCCATAGCCCATGCAGTGGTATAAGGAGGCACAGCGAGCCTTTATGCAGATAAAGCGGGAACTAGTCTGTGCTCCTGCATCTTCATTACCAAGGTATTCCAAACATTTTCCTTTATGTTGCCATGAATGAAATGATTGTTTTCTTGAAGTATTGATGCAAGGCCATGGTAATCAAAAGAAACCTACTGTATATTAATATTCTTTCTTGGTCCTGCTTGTGGTCTGTGGCTGTTGCTGCCTTCTGGTAGAAGACTCTGCAGATACAATATTTGTCTTCTACTACCCAGTTGCCCATATATGAGATTTTACTACTTTCTGTGGCCCACATTACATTAGTGCCTGGTCCAGTGATGTTCCCAGCTTCTTTGATGCCCACTACTCAAACTGTCTTCTACTACCCAGTTGCCCATTTATGAGATTTTACTACTTTCTGTGGCCCACATTACATTAGTGCCTGGTCCAGTGATGTTCCCAGCTTCTTTGATGCCCACTACTCAAGATGGAGAATCACAGGACTGTCTGATAACCAATGTATATTTGAATATGCCCCAAAGTGTTTTGTCAGATGCACCAATACCTACCAGGGAGTTGGTCCCCTATGTATCAGAAATTATGATGGAAAGTTTGTTGTTGGTTTTGCCCTCTGTACTTTGCATGAAGTTGTAGAGGGCAGGTAACTGCCTCAGGTCCACTTTGGACAAAAGGCTGAGCTTGTCGCCCTCATCAGAGCTTATATTCTAGCATCACGCAAGATTGTTACTGTGTTCACTGACTCCAAATATGATCTCACTGTGGTCCTTGACTTTGGGCTGCTCAAGAGACAGAGGCATTTTCTGACATCTGAATAAACATGTATTGAAAACACGTTCCATGTTAAATTCAATTTGATGTTGCCTCGCAAAGTTGCCATTGTCCACGAGGTTTGCTTTAGCTAACTGGACTGCTACAAATTATGTGTTGATTCAAAATCATTACATTGCTATGTTTGATGAACACACTCAACTTTCTGTACCCACACTCAAAGTTTTTTCTCAGGCAGGTTCACTCTTGAATTGCCTCTGAATGACGGCATCATTCTGCACTACTGCTGTCAACTGTTTTGCTGTAGTTTTCATTTGTAGGTCCACAAGGCTCGGCCGGAGTGGCTGACTGAAGCCTGCTATCACCTCTGACCTGGCGACTAGGTGTACTTGAAGGTCCATCAATGAATGTCCTCCCTGCAGCCCCAGTGGAAGGGATCCCATCAGTTCTTCGACCATGACCACTGCTGTGAAGTGCTATAGAGTTTTTGACTGGATTAAGTCTGGCCATAGTAAAAGGCTGCACATCTGACTTCATCTCTCCAGCACCTGAGATATCTCCTGGTACCGCACTGCCCAACACCTCTTGCCTAGCTGTTCCATCGAACCAGCATGTATCACAGCTAATAGGAAGTGATGTAGCCTCTGTCATCCCAGGATGCACCTCCTCCTTCTCCCCACTACCAGCTCTGCCCACTCAGCAGATCCCACTACAGGATCCCATGGTGAGTGTGGTAAACAGACATAATATCGAATTCAAAATATCGACAGGACAGAATATCGAGTTTTTAATGTAGAATGGACAGAATATCGAATTGCCAAAATATAGTGGTGAAGAATATCGAAAATCAGGTAAGAAATAAAATATCGATTTAAATAATATAGAGGTAAGTAATATCGACAGTCATAATATAGTTGTTAAAAATATCGAATTTTTTTATTGTGTTTTAAGTGTTAGTATATGTTTTAAAAGTATGTATACATTTTGGAATGTATGTTTGAATATTTTTAAAGTAATGAATTTTATGTTATTTAATTTTTGTGTAATTTAATTCCGTAGCGGGTTGTGGGTTTATAAGGGATTAGGGTGGGAAGTAATTTAATTATAGTACATTAAATAATAATTTTTAGGAATTATTAATTATTTTTAATTTAATTTTGCATTTTACTTCTGTAGCGGGTTGTGGGTTTATAGGGGAATAGGGTGGGAAGTAATTTAATTGTTATTAGGTAATTATTAATTGGTATTGAAAATTAATTGGTTGTTGATTAATTATTAATTGGTAAATAATTAGTATTAATTGGTAATTAATTAGTATTAATTGTTTAATTGATAATTATGTTTATTGTATTAATTTATTATTTGTAGCGGGTTGTGGGTTTATAGGGGAATATCGTGAGAATTAATTTAATTGTAAATAATTAATTATTGAAATATTTTTTGTATATTGCTAATTAATTTATTCTTAATTAATTATTAATTGGTATTAATTTTATTTATTAATTTTTGGTTTTGAAAATTAATTGGTTGTTAATTAATTATCAATAGGTTATTAATAAAAAAAACATTGGTATTTATAATACATTAATTATGAAATATTGTGTGATTGGTAATTAATTGTAATATTTTTATTTGGTATTAATAATTTATTTATTTTTAATAAAATATTACATTATTATTTTACCTACTATTGCACTCACTGGAGTGGGAATAGTAATTTTTACCCCTACGCTATCCAACGCTTTCCCTACTATTGCACTCACTGGAGTGGGAATAATAATTGTTACCCCTACGGTATCCAACGCTTACCCTAGAGTTGCACTCACTGGAGTGGGAATAGTAAATTTTACCCTCCCTCTATCCAACGCTTTCCCTACTGTTGCACTCTCTGGAGTGAGAATAGTAATTTTTACCCCTACGCTATCCAACGCTTTCCCTACTGTTGCACTCTTTGGAGTGGGAATAGTAATTTTTACCCATACGCTATCCAACGCTTTCCCTACTGTTGCACTCTTTGGAGTGGGAATAGTAATTTTTACCCTCCCGCTATCCAACGCTTTCCCTACTGTTGCACTCTTTGGAGTGGGAATAGTAATTTTTACCCCTACGCTATCCAACGCTTTCCCTACTGTTGCACTCTCTGGAGTGGGAATAGTAATTTTTACCCCTACGCTATCCAACGCTTTCCCTACTGTTGCACTCTTTGGAGTGGGAATAGTACTTTTTACCCCTACGCCATCTGACGTTTTTCCTACTGTTGCACTCACTGGAGAGGGAATAGTAAATTTTGCCCTCCCGCTATCCAACGCTTTCCCTACTGTTGCACTCTCTGAAGTGGGAATAGTAATTTTTACCCCTACGCTATCCAACGCTTTCCCTACTGTTGCACTCTCTGGAGTGGGAATAGTAATTTTTAGCCCTACTCTATCCAACGCTTTCCCTACTGTTGCACTCTTTGGAGTGGGAATAGTAATGTTTACCCCTACGCTATCCAATGCTTTCCCTACTGTTGAACTCACTGGCGTGGGAATAGTACATTTTACCCTCCCGCTATCCAACGCTTTCCTTACTGTTGCACTCTCTGGAGTGTGAATATTAATTTTTACCCCTACGCTATCCAATGCTTTCCCTATTATTACACTGTCTGGAGTGGGAATACTAATTTTTACCCTCCCACTATCCAACGCTTTCCCTACTGTTGCACTCTTTGGAGTGGGAATAGTAATTTTTACCCTCCCGCTATCCAACGCTTTCCCTACTGTTGCACTCTTTGGAGTGGGAATAGTAATTTTTACCCCTACGCTATCCAACGCTTTCCCTACTGTTGCACTCTCTGGAGTGGGAATAGTAATTTTTACCCCTACGCTATCCAACGCTTTCCCTACTGTTGCACTCTTTGGAGTGGGAATAGTAATTTTTACCCCTACGCCATCTGACGTTTTTCCTACTGTTGCACTCACTGGAGAGGGAATAGTAAATTTTGCCCTCCCGCTATCCAACACTTTCCCTACTGTTGCACTCTCTGAAGTGGGAATAGTAATTTTTACCCCTACGCTATCCAACGCTTTCCCTACTGTTGCACTCTCTGGAGTGGGAATAGTAATTTTTAGCCCTACTCTATCCAACGCTTTCCCTACTGTTGCACTCTTTGGAGTGGGAATAGTAATGTTTACCCCTACGCTATCCAATGCTTTCCCTACTGTTGAACTCACTGGCGTGGGAATAGTAAATTTTACCCTCCCGCTATCCAACGCTTTCCTTACTGTTGCACTCTCTGGAGTGTGAATATTAATTTTTACCCCTACGCTATCCAATGCTTTCCCTATTATTACACTGTCTGGAGTGGGAATACTAATTTTTACCCTCCCACTATCCAACGCTTTCCCTACTGTTGCACTCTCTGGAGTGGGAATAGTAATTTTTACCCTCCCGCTATCCTACGCAAAAAATATTGCATTTTTTAATAAATATAACATTAATTATTTATTAATTTTAAAGTAATTTAAGTATTTTTAAGTATGTTTCAGTTAATTATATGTTTTATTTCATTAATTTTACATTAATTTTAAGACATTTAAAAAAATTCGATATTGTGACTAACTATATTTTTTACAACGATATTTAGGATTCTATATTTTTGCACTTACCTGTTTGGAGATAGGGCTTCGATATTTTGGCATTCTATATTTTTCCTTCGATATTTTGGCAATTCGATATTCTTCTTCTCGATATTTCGTCAGTGATCCGGTGAGTGTGGCATGCATGGTTTCAGCAAACATTGTTTGGGCAGTGGTATGCTATATCATTGAAGTGCTATTGGGCACCCAGAATTGAAAAACAAACAGCTCATTGACCTTATAAGAGAGCTGCTCTATGTATAGTAAGAACACATATCTCAATTCTGTAAAGGTACTAATAAGAGCCCAACTCCTTCTCTTGTTGGATGTGTACTCACTTGCTCATGGTGCCTAAGGAGGTGGGCCCATCGTCCCTGTTCCCTATGATGGAGAAGCCTCTATCATCCACCCTGATTTGAGTGATGATACTCTCACCTGAATACCTTTGCACAATGATGCTCATTTGTATTCTTATTTTAAATATGGTGCCTGGTGTCTCAGTATCACTACTCTGTGTGAAACTCCAGAAATACATGCACACAGTAGGGATGAATGGTCTGCACTTATATTGAGAACTGACTTTAATGCTCTCCCCATCCCACCCTCTTTCACACTGTGTCTGGATCCAGTCTTTGGAAACGGCTGGTGAAGAATTTTGCATAGATTTAGTACTGGGGACAAAAAAACTATTACAATGAGAAAAGTGGTTCCTTCTAAGATGACACTTTTTAACATTTCAACACCAATAGTTGAAAACAAATAGAATACAAGGCATTGCAGCTCACATGGACACTTACCGCTTGTATTTTTGGTGCTCACTTGTTTCGATATTTCATATAAAAAATGTATACAATTGGTAGCCTGCATGAATAGTCTTTACCCCATATACCAGAGAGAATGTGACCTACCAGTAAAAAAAAATGATCCTCATATAAATCCTGCCGGCTGCAGATGATTGAATACTTGCCAGTACTCTTTTATTTTTACAGATGCTACAACTGTGATGAGCAAGAAGGTTACAGTTGTATGACTCCTTCTGCATGTATGTAATGTGTACGCATGCAGAATTTCTATTGTTAGAACCTAGACAAAAGGCGGACCTAACAGACTGAAGATGAGTCTCTTCGAGGTGACAGCGGGGGGGGGGGCTTCTCCTCTAAGGCGGAGGAGCGTCGTCCCACTGCTTTAAAGCAGTGCAACTGCAAAGTAAAAATAAAATGATAATAACAGAACGTCCGTTATTATCATTTCATTTTTACTATTGCAGTTGTACTGCATTGCAGCCCCGTTGATAGAGCAAGGTGGGGCCGGCCTCCCCTGGCGTCGATGCCGGAGGAGGAGTGGTGGCTGCACCTAAAGTGCGCATGAAGCTTTGGCTGGTCGGCCGTCTCGGGCCCGCCAAACCGTCATGCGCACTGTGCGTGTTTTCCACAGGCTATATAATACAGCCTTACTGGAGAACATGCCCAGCCTACAAGCCCCTGTCTGAGCGCCGAGCCACGGCAGCATTGTGATTGGTCAGGGGATTCTGAGAGGCTGGGTGCTTCCTGCTGGAGGAGAAGCGGTGACTGCGATGGTGACCTCCAGGTAAATTTGCTTTTCTTTCATTAGTTTTTTCCCTAAGCCACTGTGTCACAGGCAATTGGTCAGCCTTTTAATTAAAGAAAAACGTTTTAGTCCCTCCTTTTCACTTGGGGGTATAAATAACCGGCCAAATAGTATGACAACCCCAAGAAGAAAATAGAGAAGAAAAAAGTAGAACTGTGATGAGGAAGAGGAGTCATTGTAATGAGGATTGCTGAGCAGTTTTCAATTCACACAACTTTAGCCTTCTTCTTCATCACAGTTGTAACATCTGTAAAAATAAAAGTCCTTTAACAGATGGTCAGCTGTACAATCCTTGCCATTTATTTTCTTTGATGGACCCCCAATCGCTAGGGGCTCGTGAACTGGAAATCTGGTGCTTCTGAGAGAGAGGTTTCGTGCCCTGAAATTGGGGGTCAATTCATTGGTCTCCCTTTTGAACCACGTTTGCAAAGACCCTTGCTTGTGATAGCATTATCAGGTTTAGGAGCTCAGTAGCTGCACCCATGGATAATGACTATAGGTCTTCTCTTCTAAGATCATTTCAGCCATCTAAGCTTACTGGGATTTCATTACTTGAATGACAATGTATGTGAATATTGGATGCAAGGTACTAACAATAATGAGCACAAATACTGTAAGCTTAAATAATATGTCATGATTGCCCAAACAGGGCAAATACAACCCCATCCCCACTGCTGAATCCCAAGAAACTCTAGAGGCAAGTTAGCTACTCCATGCCCTCATAGTGTAGTGCATAGAAGTAGTTTCTAGGGTATTAGCTTGCCAATGACATTCCAACCATGTTTTTCGGACACACAACCATGACGGAAGGTTGAGGCTTTCAATGAAAGTTATAGGGGACTGCTGAGATTATCTGACTATTTTTGAAAACTCACATAAGAATGGATGGAAATTGTACATCGTTTATGGAGGGATATAATTAGCCCTGAAGAAGTTCCAATGCTTATGGGATGAAACGCGTAGGCTGCATTCACCGTAATGTGTCCAAAAAATAAATAAAGAATAATGCTTTGACTGCAATCAATAATTCTTCTATTTTATTTTGAATGAGTGCAAATACTGTAAGCATACAAATTATGTCATGATTGCCCCAAGAGGGTAAAAACAGCCCCATCCCCACAGCTGAATCCCAAGAAACTCTAAAGGCAAGTTAGCTACTCCATGCTCTCATAGTGTAGTGCATAGAAGAAACTTTGGCTTTGGCTAAGGTTCTACAATGTTTGGCTTTGCCACCCATGGGTGCCTGAACTTTATTCAGTGCACCAATGCTTTAGCGTGAAAGTTCAGGTTTTTGAAGCCCCACAGAACCCCACTGAACATCCTTGCCAATGTGGTGTTCGTGATTTCTAGGTTACTATCATTTACGTACAGGGTCAGGGATTTAGTGGTTAATTCAAACTCAATTTTGTACTTTAGAAGAAAATACATTGTATATTTAAAAGTGTTAATTTCAACAGTTTAATCCTGTTGTTTAGTACATTAGTACATGAGTAATAACCACACTGAAGACAATAAAAACAGCACTAATGCATGTCACAAACACCGAGAATAATATAAACATTTTAACATGGTTGGAGTTTTCTGGCAGAATAATTAATGAAGAATAAAAGACAGTCGTTTTTCCATTTCCCTTTGCCAATTGTGCAATAAGCCTTTGTGCGTTCTAATTAAAAGTGGAACGCTAAATACCTAATCCCCCTGGAAACCTCTGTTTACAAGGGAATTGGAATTCCAAAGTTTGTAATAGTTACTGCATCCCTACAATTTTCCTCTTGTGAATTCCAAAAGGTCAAACCTGCTAAAATCTATCAGATGAAAACATGGCAAATTCTTCACGTAGTTTCTAATTTCTATAGGAAAAACTGATAATTAAAGATAAATACCGCACTCATGATATCTGCATTTACGTGGTGTTAGAGTAGAATTAGTTTGATGCCCAAATTAGTTCAATAATCAAAGAGCGTCAGGGAAAATCTCAATGTCCCTCTTTACTTTATCTTCCAGCAGGCCTGCCAGATGACTTCTTTTCCTTCAACCAAAATCTTCATGATCTCTTCTGGAAAACCTTTGAAGTCCTCGTACCTCCATTTCTAGCCAATTTACCACAGGGGCATAGTTGGTTTAAACATCTTTGATCTTTAATCCTTAATCTGTTTTCTTCAATCTAATCTTTTTGCTCATTAATCCTCTTGCCGACCTTTAATTTCCTTCCTTCATGCAGGTCTTTCTCTGCATGCTTACTTTATTTCCACTTTTCGGTGATAAATAAGTTGTATGGTCCCTGGGTGGAAGTCCTGGAGGGAGACCTGGTGTTATTTTCCTGATCTAAATCAGATACATGAGCCAACATCTTGGTGTTTCATTTCTTATTCAATTATTGCAGCTGCAACAATAGTCAAGGTTGACATCCGTCTGATGGGTAGTGTCTGCACATCATAGCACTCCAGTGTGGGTGGTGATGGTTGTCACTTAAAAATGCAGCTAAACAGCTGTGGTCAATGCAGCTAAAGCTCACCTTATCCCGACTCCAGTGTCTTTCGTGTATATTTAGCCCTTCACTGAGGTGATGAACGTACTGCACAATGGTATGGAGGTAGACCCCCTCAACAGCACTGTGTCAGTGGGTGGAGGGGCACCCCACACTCACTGATGACTCTTCCAGTCCAGAGACTTTTCACTGCCACCAAGTAGCATCCAACAGTGCTGGGGACAAGTTGTCATCAGTCTCATCCACCAGAAAGAGTGGGAGAACCCATCTGATTATGATGTAGCTTGTCTCTCTGATGAAACACAGCTTCTGTTATCTAACTGTAATGTTCAATATTCTTTTCAATCAAGTCTACTGCATGTCGCAGATTGGATGTAGTCAAGCTGCCTGAAGTTTGATGCGGCTAAAACTGTGGTCATACACTTTCATTGTTCTACCTCCATGTGATCCAGTGCCTGGTAGTCACCGGAACAGAGTACTCCCTCTTTTCCAGTGTTGCAGGCTAGAAACTTTCTTTTGCCCCAAAGGCCGTTTCTGGTTTTGCGATCCTAAAAAGTTTTTTAAATTTGTGAGCGTGGTTCCTGGTTGTATCAGGAAAACACTCATACATGCCCATATTACCTCGCGCCTCGATTATGCAAATATTCTCTAACAAGGCCTTCTCAACTACTTTTTACACAGTCTTCATCTTGTTCAGAATGCTGTGGCTCATCTGCTCCTGAACATTCCCAAAGGAACAGGAACCTCAAGGAACAGTTGAATTCCTGAGCAACTGTGGAGACTGGCCGGGGTCTTGTTCTGACTTGTCTGGAGCATGACACAAAAGTACCCACTGTACACGAATGAGCTGCAAAAAATCTAAGTGCATTGGTGCTGAAAATACCAACAGGACAGCTGTAGCTTTCTCAGGAAGAGTGTGGACTGTTCAAGGAATTCACCGTAGACACCTGAAATGCCTTTAAGCTAACCCAACCTATGTCATCAATAAACGTGCGACATAATTTATCCAGAAAGAGTGTCACAGTTATTTATTATGTTGCATGTATTCTATTTTTGTAATTTTATGGATCCTCAAATCCTCAAAGGGCTAGGGGTAGCAATACTATGTGCATTTGTCCAATAAGACGTCCACTCCTACAGGGCCTGGAGGACAAATGTGCCTGCAGGCAACCAGCTCAGGTGTGCAGCACAGCAAATGTTTTCACAGTGGGTTATTCACAGCCCGCCAACTGCTGCCTAGCC
The DNA here is from genome assembly GCF_964204655.1 of Triturus cristatus. Classification (NCBI taxonomy): domain Eukaryota; kingdom Metazoa; phylum Chordata; class Amphibia; order Caudata; family Salamandridae; genus Triturus; species Triturus cristatus. The sequence continues at coordinate 377,553,483 of NC_140581.1, read as the reverse complement.
TCTTCCAGTCATCACTTACTCTTCCGGAGATCTCACTAGCAGTGTGCTTTCTTGCCTTCCACCCTCTACAAAGACCACACAGTTAGCCTGGTCTATGCAGCCGATCTGGCATTACTACACGACCCACACAGTGGACTTGTCTCTGCTTCTTTCTTATGTTTATGTAAACATCTGCGGAAGGTGTCGTGAAAATGTTTGTGATCGGGGCATGTCCAAGATGGTGGCAGTGAAGGTCGCACATCTTGGAGCTCCGCCGAATCTTAGGCCCAGAAGCATTCGAGCAAGAGAGTTTGGCACCAGGATAAACCCGGGAGATACGGAGAGCCTGTTGGCAACAGGTGGAGCGAACCACAGATCGACGGCGGCCATGGGGCTGGGACAGACTCGGCCCAACGGCAGGGCAGAAATGACCTGGGAGACACGAGAGACCTAAATTGGTAGCCCTCTGGGGAGGGGCATGCTACGCCAGGCCCCCTTCGTCTCAGGGCCGGTCCAGGTTGTGGATCAAGCTTCGGCGGGGCAGTGGAGGACCGCGGGCCCGCCTGATAGCTGTCAGCTGCGGTGAGTGACGAGGCTGGAGCTAGAGCGCTGAGGTAGGGAGCGACTCATCGCTCGCTGCATTCGCTCCCCGCTGTTTCTCCTCACCTCCGTACCTGCATGCGGGCCCAGCTGAGTGTTGGGCCTCCGGGCCAGAGTCGAGGGTGAGCGTTGGCAGCCTTCTGTGGGCCACGGCTACGGGCCGGCTTGACTCGTTGGGAATAATCTTCTGGAATACGGCTGACCTTCGCCCCCCCCTCTATGATAGTGCGAGGGACGTTTGATCGCGCAGTGAATAGGGTGTGCCGCGAGCCCCCGTGGCTTGGAGCCCACAGTGAATTTTCATAAGGCCCTCCGAGGCCAGTCCATTGGGGGAGAGTGATGACGGACCCTGGCAACTCACCGGATCCCCTCCCCCTGTACAGTTGGAGTTGTATCGAGGGTCCGGCATCATAACGGCCAGCCCCCTCTCCAATTGAGACTACAACATTAGAACTAGAGGCCAGGTCCCTGAAACATGGCCCTCTGCGGCCCACTGGTAGTGAGTCGGCCTGCCTTGCCTTGGCTGCGCACTGGGGCCAGGAGTTGCCCTCTCCCTGCTGCGAGTGGTGGTGGAGTTGGAGACCAACCTGACCCGCGTCAGATTGCCCAGTGAACCCCACAGAAGGTGGCCCTTGGGGGAAGCGGGACGGCTGTCTCACAGCAGGGGAAATAGCCATTAGCGAGCATGTCCACCCACCGCCAGACGAAGAAAGACCCCTCTGTATAGGACATGTTTGCCCGCTCGAACACGAAGAAGGCAGACACAGTGCGAGAAACCGAAGAACAGCGGGGGAGCTTGGAGAGGGCCAGTGTCGATGAGGGGGGCCAAGCGGAGCCCCTGCTCACTCAGGCATTCATGGAGCGCCTGTTCAGCACTCTTCGAGATAACTTTGCAGAGCTCAAGCACAACATTGCCTCGGACATTAAGGGTATTAGGCAAGATGTTGCTGTCCTCAAACAAAGGTTGGACTCGGTGGAGTGGAACCACGGCGCCCGAAAGGAGGAAATAGAGAACTACCCCAGGGAGCTTTTGGAACAGAACTCGGAATTGCGCTATCAGATCGAGGACCTAGAGAACAGATCTAGACGCTCCAATGAACGTATTAAGGGAGTGCCGGCTCGGGCCGTCCTGTCCAACATGGAGGGATTTGTGATCCGGCTTTTCAAACATGTGACACCCTCTTTGCAGGATCAGGAGATCCTCTTGGACCGCAGACACTGGGTCGGGAGGCCAGCAACCGTACCGAGCCAGCCCCAAGACATACTTACATGCCTGCACTACTACAAACAGAAGGACAAAACTGAATTGGAACTGCACCGCTAATAATCAAAAATGTCCATATGAAATTATCTACAGGTATTGAGAAATGATAATTCAATGAAGGGAGTGGCTGCTAATACAAGATGTATAGTGTTTTCTTCATTATTGTTCAGTTCATAAAAAAATATCAGCCAACGCATTTCATCCTTTTTACATAGGACTTCTTCAGGGCACTCTCATTATAAGTATATATACACAAGGATAGTGGTATTGACCATAGGAAAGGAGCTCCTGAAAATATTCACTAATTAGCTTCTTAGATTCTAGTATTTTTGCGGTGCTAAAAGGGGGAAAGAACTACCCACCTCTCCTAATTCCCGCGGCCTTTGGCTGCAGCACAAAATTTGCATAAATTCCCTAGCACACAACACTTTTATGACGCTACAGTAGTACAGTAATACTTTTCAAATATACACTCTCCACGCAAACAATAAAGCGATTCTTAGGTTTTCATTTCTTTTCTTGGTCCTTCTTTAATGTCAGTAACTGTGACTGGTCGAAAGCCCAATGCCAACATGTGTTTCTTTGCCTCTGTGTATTTTACATGCGACTTTTTCAAGGCTCAATCAGCTTCTATCAGTACTTATTATCGTGCGGTGATATTTCCGACCCACGCAGTCTTACTCGAGGACGCCGGCATGTGGGGAGTTACTGACAAGATTACGAAGGAACTAGACTTTGGCTACATGATTTTTGGATTAAAGCGATGACATTGAACACACCTACTGAGATACTCCCCATGCCTGAGGACCGTGTGGGTCGGGAATATCACCTCACAATAATAAGTACTGATAGAAGCCAATTGAGCCATGAAAAAGTTGCAAGTAAAATACACAGAGGCGACGAAACACATGTTGGCATTGGGCTGTCGACCATTCACAGTTACTGACATTAAAGAAGGATCAAGAAAACAAATGAAGACCTAAGAATCGCATTATTGTTTGCGTGGAGAGTGTATATTTGAAAAGTATTACTGTACTACTGTAATGTCATAAAAGTATTGTGTGCTAGGGAATTTATGCTCTATCATTATAAGGCAACAACCAATCCGCTGAGTTGTACCTTGGTTGTGAGAACTATCCTGAACAAAAGCAGTTGCCTGGCATCTGTTGAATACTTCGGAGTAATAAGCCAAGCAGAGCTATACAAATAGGTTGGCATAATACAATGCCCAAAACAGAGTGCATCCCGGCGTCATTTATTTTCAAAAACGGCTGCACAAGTTAGGGTAGATATTCTCATTATTATTATTATCAAGTGCTAGTCTCATTTGAACCTGCACGCTCAACACCGGCATATTGCTATTATACCAAACGGTCGTTTTTGGGGCCTTGGTTTACGCCAACTACAGTTTGTGTTGAAGGAGGAGACCCGGTCGATTCGCACCTTGGAGGAGGCATCCGCAATACCAGAGATGCCGGACCCGCAACAGGCTACCCCCCTGAGGTCACAGTCCCGCGAACCCTCGGACAAGAGACGGGGGCCAAGGCATTCTATCAGACGGGGGCCGAAAACACTGAATAAACCGACAGAAGCCGACAGCCGAGAGAAACGCTCGTGGCTTCTCCAGCACCTGCAGCATGAGAGATCCTCTGGGCCCCTGTCTGGTGACCATTGAAGACTCAGGGACTTTGTCTCCGCGACCTCGGTGCGATCAACGCAGACCTCCTGAATGAGAGTCGCTGACCCCTGCCGAAGCAGACTCCCAGCACCACAGTTATACGGTCATACCGGTGGAGCTCACCGAACTAATCCGACCCAATTCCAACTGGCTCACCCAGCCGTGACATGGACCTCAAACCATTGAGTGAGATGACTCCCGGGTGGGAGAAGTTGGTAGACATTTTGTTCTTCCTATGTTATTTTTTGTGCTTTAGCAGTTGTATTTTCCCCTTCCTATCCTCCCACACTATTGGTCTTTGCCCCCTTCAGTGGGGGGTTGGCCGGCTGGTAGGGTGCTTGCGCGAACGGGCAGCGGGGTTTGTAGACAATACACATGGTATCTATACTTAGTCTCAACGTTCGGGGCCTCAACTCCCCAACGAAGCAGCTGGCGATACTCTCATATCTTAAAGACACCAAATGCGATGTGTGCATGTTGCATGAAACTCACCTAATGCAACAGGACTGGCGTCGGATGCCCCCCGATGATTTGACCATCAGTACTTCTCATCCGGTACTACCAAGAAAGCCAGAGTTGCCATTCTGCTTGCCACACACTTTGCAGGGAATAAGGAGGGTGTCTTAGTGGACATCCCTGGCCGGGTGTTGGCATTACACATACAGATACAGGGTACCAGGTACACGAGAGCCACTATTTATACCACTAACGACAAACAGGAACTATTCTTCAGGGATGCCCTTGGGTGACTAATCTCTAATCCTAACAAGGAGATTGTGGTGGGGGGTGACTTCAATGTTACAATGGATGGTCAACAGGACAGATCACACGCTCGGACGGGTCAGGACAAAAGCCTCACCATGGGTACCAAAGGCTGGATGGCTGAGCCAGGCATAATCGACATTTGTCAACACATGCACCCCACGGAGGTAGACTACATATTCCACTCTGCGGTGTACCACACATATACTCAAATCGACTACTTCCTCACCACCCCATGAATATCAAGAGCCATAGCAGCCACAGGAATAGGGACAACTGTCCTCTCCGATCACTCCCCTATCCGTCTACATTTTTGCCCTCCACTGCATACTGTGGCCTTTCATCGCAGGCGTCTCAACACAAAACTCCTCACATATGATAAAGTACGTAAACATACCCTGGGAGCTATGACCTCCTTCCTGAACCACATTGAGAATGCCAAGACGACAATTGCCACACTGTGGAAGACACTAAAGGTGGTTCTGCGGGCCATTTTATTGGCATCACAGCGGGTTATAACAGGGAGCGACGAGACAAGCGGGGCCAACTAGAAAGTCAGATTAAAGAACTAGAGATGGTGCAACAAGGCAGGGCGCATGTTAGCACACCGACTGTGGGTGCAGGTGCAGGTGCTTGAACAACGGATACCCAAAATAAGTGGGGATGACAGCTCTGCTTACACCACAGACAAAGGCATTGCAGGTTCCTTCAGAGCATTCTATAGGGCCCTTTACACTGCCGATCCACTACAGGAAGTGGAGAGAGAGACATATCTGTCCCGGGTCTATTTGAATGAAGCGGAGGTGTCAGTGTACACTGCCTTAGAGAAGGACATCACTGTACATGATGCTACACATATACATAAGCTGCAACCCCAGAAAGCGCCCAGCTCCGATGGATATGGAGGGGAACTCTAAAAAACTTTTGCTGCCCACCTTGCACCGATACTCACACACCTATTCACACAGGAGACACTACCAGAATCAATGCACGAGGCCATCATCACAGTAATTCTCAAGCCAGCTAAGACCCCAAAATATGTGCATCCTACCAACCGATCTCATTGCTGAACGTAGACGCAAAGATTTTCACTAGTGTGTTGGCACTCTGGCTGGCTCCATATGTACCAGGGATCATCGACCCAGACCAGGCCGGATTCATCACGGAACGTGGGTGTAGTGATAATACAAAGAGGTTATTCCATCACACAGATAAAACACAGCGCTCCCAGACGCCGGCATTAATGTTAACAATTGACGCAGAGAAAGAGTTTGATTGAGCGCATTGGCCGTATCTCTATCGGGTACTTGAACGCGTGGGCCTTGGCCCCCGATTCCGAGATTGGGTGCAGGTGTGCTATGCAGGTCTGCAAGCTAGCATCTGCGTAAACGGCATACAGTCCTCCACCTTCCCCATAGAGCGGGGAACCAGACAGGGTTGCCCCCTGTCGCCCCTTCTAGTTGCGCTCTATATGGAGCCTTTCACTGAACTTATATGGGGAAACGCAAGAGTGACCGGGATTCAGATGGGAGGGAGGGAACATAAGATCATGTTATACGCAGATAACATGCTCCTGACCCTCACGAAACCATCTGACTCATTACCAGCCATCATGATGAAGCTCATGGAATTCGGGCAGGCATCAGGTTTCAAAATCAACCCACAGAAGTCCTTGGTCCTAGATCTAATGTTGCAGGAACCTGAGCGAGCGCACCTCCGTGAGCAGTTTCCATTCCAGTGGGCAACTGGGGGAGTCCCACACTTGGGATTACAAATATTTCCTACACTTAAAACCAACACAGACTACAATTATGGGAGCTTACTGGCCATGGCTCGGTTAGACCTCACTAAATGGAAGCAGCAGAACTTATCGTGCTGGGGAGGCTGGCAGCCATCAAAATGACGCTACTTCCCAAGTTGCTCTACGTGATGCAAACTCTACCCCTCTAGCCTCCCACGTGAGCTCTGGACAAGCTGCAGACCCTGATTTGTGACTTCATCTGGGAAGGCAAAAGGGCGAGAATGTCTAGGTCTCGGGCCTTTCTTCCAGTGGCAGAAGGGAGTTTGGGGATCCCCAACATCAGTAAATACTATCAGGCCGCCCAATTACAGTACATGGTGGAGTGGTCCCGCACTCTCACTGAAAAACACTGGTGCTTTATAGACCAAGCCATAGCAGAAATGCACATCTGGTAGGTGCAGTGGCTGCCCAAACTCCATAGACCAATGAGAGTATACATCTCTCCGGTCACGAGATAGACATTTGGGGTCCGGGACAAGGTGCAGCTGAGACATAACCTCTCCACTCCGATCTCCCCACAGACCCCATTTATAGGCAACCCGGACTTCCCCCCGGCGCTGGAGTGTTCAGGCTTTAAGGATTGGCAGGACGCCAATTGCAAACGGGTGGAAGACCTATTTGATACAGACAGGCTTATGGATTTTGCCAAACTACAGACATACTACCCACTCCCAAACTCGGAGAAATGGCAATATATGGCAGTGGCACAATGGGTCACTCGACAGTGGATCCAGCTCCACGTCGGCAGACCTCTACTGCCTTTTGAGAAGTGGCTTATTACAAGGAGCTCTGACAAGAAACTGCTTCAGGACATATATGCGTTCTTGACGCTGCCTGAGTGCCTCTTGCCATCATATATCAAAAAAGGGGGGAAGGAGAGGTTTTAACGGTTAGGTTCACCCTCCAATTGTATACATAGATAAATAAATAGCCTGAACCTTCAGGTTATAGGAACCTAACCTAGGGGTGTCAGGAAGGCACTTGTTTCCCGAAAAAACACCAAAGGAAAAGAAAGGGGCAGAACACTTCCTTTCTTGAGTCCCCTCACTCACCAGGGTTTCCCCACGGTGACATGCTTCATCATTGGGGTCCTCTCAGTCCTCTACGGACTGAGGCGTGCTGCAACTTGCGGATTACGTAGGAGCACTAAACAAAATTATGTGTGGTGCAAGTGTTGTGGTATGGAGTGGAATAAAGTGAATTAAAATAATCAACTAGTGGGACAAATATATTTTATTCTTGCTCCTAGCTAATTGGTTAAAAAAGTGGGTAATATTCTAGAATAAACTACTTTAATGGGTAAGTGTACCTAGCATATGGTCGACTAGTTTCGAGCTTCCCTAGCTCTTCCTCAGGACTACACTGGGACCAGCCCAGTGCAAGTACCACTCCTAGAAGACCTGATTCCGGTGCAAAGATAAGTGAAAAAACAAACAAACGCTGCGCCTGATAAGCATGCGTTAAGGAAAATACATACGTAATGTACGTCTAGTAAGTATCTGTAGGATATAAAAATACAGAAGTTAGAGGAAAAAAGGCAGAGTATGCAATATTTCTATAAAATATAATGGTGGTTACACTATACACCTGTGTTGCAATATTCATTACTAACGTTTTCTTATTGTGCCACTATGTTGCTCTCCAGTAAGTACATCCTTCATGCGGGCGTTTCGCTATATCGTGAATAAAAAGTGTTTGTGAATGCACACAGTGCACATATAATAAAACAAACAAGAAACAAAAAACATGCGTCTGACATGACAAAATACACACAAGACTGACAGTAGTACGATAATACATACATCTTAAAAGGCAAAACTGTGCCTCATGATCGACTGAGGGGGTGTGGACACTCGTACACCTAAAGAGAAAGTACAAGCGATTTGCCATCACCTGCCAGGGCTAGATGGGAAAAAGAATGCGAACACTTTTTGTCTGACAAAGAGTGGAGTGATATCCTACATCTGCCCTCAATACCACTAGTAAAGAAATTCTACTCAAATGAGCCCACTATTGGTATTACACACCTGCAAGAGAGGCTAAGTGAGATTCTAGGGAGGGTGGGCTGTGTTGGCGACAATGCGGACACCAGGGCACACTCACACACCTCCTTTGGCAGTGTCCCAAGATAGAAGAGTTCTGGGCAGGGGTCCTAGACGCCATTAAGACGATGTTCAACACAGACATAGCCACATTCCCCAGTTACACACTACTGGCCCTTCTTAACCCGCTCACATACCCGGTAAAATCACCCAGGGGCAAATCAATCAATCAATCAATCAATCAATCAGGGGGATTGTAAGCGCGCTACTCACCCATGAGGGTCTCAAGGCACTGGGGGGAGAAGGGGGGGGTCTGCAGGACTGTTTAGCCGAAGAGCCAGGTCTTGAGGGTCTTCCTGAAGGTGTTCAGGGAGGAGGCACGTCTGATGTCTGCCGGTAGCTCGCTCCAGGTCTTGGCTGCAATGTGGGAGAAGGATCTTCTGCTTGCTCTGACTCTGTGGATGCGCGGGGTTTCGGCCAGTGCGAGGTTGGCAGATCGGAGGTTCCTTTTGGGTACGTGGAAGTTGATTCTGTCGTTGAGGTATTTGGGTCCGTTGTTGTGTAGGCATTTGTATGTGTGAGTGAGGATTTTGAAGGTGACGCTTTTCTCCATGGGGGGCCAGTGGAGTCGGTGTAGGTGCTGGCTGATGTGTTTGTGCCAGGGGATGCCGAGGACGAGTCTGGCGGTGGTGTTCTGTATTGTCTGGAGTGTGCGTAGTAGGGACTTGTTGATGCCGGCATAGAGTGCATTTCCATAGTCCAGTCTGCTGGTGACGAGTGCCTGGGTGACTGTCTTCCTTGACTCAGGGGGGATCCATTTGAAGGTCTTGCAGAGAATGCGGAGGGTGTTGAAGCAGATGGAAGTAAAGGCGTGGACCTGTTGGTTCATGGTGAGTGATGAGTCGAGTACGATGCCAAGGTTTTTGGCGTAGCCTGAGGGGGTAGGGGGTCTTCCAAAGGTGGTCGGCCACCAGGTGCTGTCCATGCTGAAGGGGTGGTCCCTAGGACGAGAACTTCTGTCTTCTCGGCGTTGAGCTTCAAGCAGCTGTTGGTCATCCAGACTGAGATGTCTTGCATTCCTTTCTGGAAGCTGAGTTTCGCGGTGGTGGGGTCTTTGGTGAGGGAGAGGATGAGCTGGGTGTCATTGGCGTAGAATACGATGTTGAGGCCGTGTTGTCGGACTATGGCTGCGAGGGGGGCCATGTAGATGTTGACGAGGGTCGGGCTCAGTGATGACCCCTGTGGGACTCCACAGGTGATTTTCGTGGGATTGGAAAGGAAGGGTGGTAGTCTGACCCTTTGGCTTCGTCCGGTGAGGAATGATCAGATCCAGTCCAGGGCTGTTTCTTGTATGCCGGCGTTGTGTAGTCTGGCGACTAGTGTGCGGTGGGAGACAGTGTCGAAGGGCACTGATAGGTCATGTAGGATGAGGTCTGCAGAGTGGCCTTGGTCCAGGAGGGTGTGGCTGTCGTCTGTGGCGGCAAGTAGGGCAATCTCTGTGCTGTGGTTACTTCGGAAACCTGATTGGGACGGGTCGAGGACGGCGTTCTCTTCGATGAATCGAGTCAGTTCCCTGTTGACTGTTTTCTCTGCAACTTTGGCTGCGAAGGGGAGGAGCGACATGGGCCGGTAGTTCTTGAGGTTGGGGGGTCAGCTGTGGGCTTCTTGAGCAGGGGCCTAACTTCAGCACGCTTCCAATCATCTGGGAAGGTGCCTGTTTCGAAGATGGTGTTGATGGTGCGTTGTAGTTCGGGTGCGATGACGGCCATGGCTCTGTGGTAGATGTGAGGAGGGCAGGGGTCCGTGGGAGCTCCCGAGTGGATGCCTTTTATGGTCAAGGTGGTGTCTTCCGTCGTGATCGGTGTCCAGCTGGAGATGGTGGGCTGGCGTTTCTGGAGGGTGGGGGGCCGGCTGTGGCATCTGATGGATGGTCGATGAACTTGTAGAGGTTTTTGATCTTGAGGTGGAAGTAGGTTCCAAGTTTGTCGCTGAGGTCTTGGGACGGGGCGATGTCTGTCGCTTCGTTGCGTGGGTTGGTGAATTCCTGAATGACGCTGAAGAGTTCCTTGGAGTTGGTGAAGTTGGCGAGGATTTTGTTGTGGATGAAGTTCCTCTTGGTGGTTCTGATTTGGTTGTGGTAGTCCGTCATGGCGTCCTTGTAGGTGTAGTAGTTTTCGATTGTCTTAGTTTTCCTCCAGTTCTTCTCCAGGCATCTGCAGGTGCGTCTGGCTTTTTGGAGGTCGTGGTGAACCAGGCGGCTTTCCTGGGGCGTTGTTTGTCAGGATTGTGTAGCGGGGCAAGCTTGTCTGCGCACTTGGAGATCCAAGTGTGGAGTCCTCTGGCTGCGATGTTTGCGTCGAGGGCCCAGGTGTGGGTGTTTCGGGTGAGGGTGGAGTTGAGTTGCTCATCAGTAACCTTGCTCCAGTTCCTTCGTGGTGGGCGTGCGGCTGGTTTGGGTGCCTCGGGTTTGTCGATGGTGAAGTGTACGCAGTGGTGGTCGGTCCATGGCGGTTGCGTTGTGTGGCTGAAGTGAATGCTGTTTCTTGCTGCAAAGATGGGGTCGAGGGTGTGTCCTGCTCTGTGGGTCGGTGTGGCGACGAGTTGTTTAAGTCCGATGTTGGCGAGGTTGTCGCGGAGGATGGTGGAGTTGGGGTCGCTGGGGTTGTTGAGGTGGAAGTTCAGGTCTCCAGTGAGTATGTAGTTCATTGAGGCGATGGCGTGGGGCTTATGAAGTCAGTGATGGTGGTGGCAAAGGATGTCCGGGGGCCGGGGGTTCTGTTGGCGAGGGTTCCTCGGAGTGTGGCGTTGGGGGCTGGTCTGGTTCTGGAAGTGCAGGTGTTCGGCGGAGGGGAAGGTTTCGCTGGAGGTGGTGAGGCGGGGGGAATCTCTTGTGCGCGATGGCCAGGCCCCCTCTCGGGTGGTTGGGGCGGTTCATCCTCTGGATCTTGTATCCGTCTGGGATGGCGGTGTTAATGTCGGGGCGGAGCAGGAGTTGGTCCAGGTCTCCGTGAAGAAGGCAATGTCGGGCAAGAGAGAGTCGAGGAGGTTCCAGATTTCCACAGCATGTTTGTGTATGGAGGGCATGTTGAGGAGGATGCATTTTAGGGTGTCGTCGGTGCTGGCGTCGGTGGTGCTGGAGGCCGGGGTGGTGGTGAAGGTCTGGCAGCAGTGGAGGCAGGAGAACTGGCCGTGGGTAGTGTTCAGCGAGGCCTGTTGGCAGTGTCTGAGTTTTCCGAGGTTGAGTGCGAGGAGGGTGGTAGTGTCGTAGTGATGGAGAGGCGGAGATCCAGGGTTCCTGGTGCTGGCCGCGGTCGGGTCGCAGATGGGCTTGCCTTAAGCCACCATTTTGAAGGGGGAGGGACGTGCAGCTGGGAGATGGGAGTGGGGACCGTTCGGGGCGGGGCCGCAGGGGCAGCAGCAGCCAGAAAACAGAGTCTGGGGACACAACAAAACCGGTCCTAGGATGCTTGATTCCGGTCCAGGGAAGACATGGCTTGGCAGTTCAGGCTGGACTGTTCCCATGAGGCACAGGGTCAAGACTGATTTGCATATGGCCATGTCTGAACTGGGGTGGCGTGGTGAGCAAAATAACGATGGATTAAACCCAGATCTGTGACTGGGGGTGAATGTTTTGCCAATGTGCAACATTCCGTCCATCATCTTGCGTGTTTTACACAACAAGACTGGCACAAAAACCAAAACTAAAGCGCAGAATAGCAAAAAAGGGAAGAGAAATAATGGCAAAGCCATCACCCTCATCCTGTGGGCAGCTAAACAGCTTCTTTTAGCTTGATGGTAGACAGACAAGATACCCACGCATCAGGACTGGCTGCATTAAGTGTGGGAAGTTCTGGGGATGGAGAAGTTGACAGAAGTGGCCACGTAGCAATTACCGTGGTTCGACAAGATGTGGCAATCATGTATAATGTACTTGACAGGTGAATTCCGCAAGCTAACATGCCCCCAATATCTGCGGATTCTGCGCCTGACAGCTACCAAAACTACTGCACACACCTGGCCCGCAAATACCCTTTAGAGGCACCAACACGCTGGGAAAGCGAAGCTCCCCTGCTGCCCACTCTTAACCCCCCATTCCCTCTTTGTTACCTTATTCTTCTAAATCGTTATTTTGTTTTATTTTCTCTCCTTAAAGACTCCCCTACTATTGAATACGCACCCAAATGTTTCACCACCCAAAGGTTGTAGGTGGTTTTCTTTTGTATTCTGGTTGTCTTATAAAATTAATGAAAATGATTTAAACCGAAAATGTTTGTGATCCAGACTTGAACCCCTCAATACCCTAGGCCCATGGGTTTATCTTTTCCTCTTCTCCTTTCTATACACCTTTAGCTCTACATAAATTACCACAAATAAGTAAATCAAGAGGGGTAATGAGTCATGTTGTACATCAGTCAGGCTCTAAGCCTCAACATCGCCCTGTTTAGATAACACTGTGTTTCTGAATTCAGTATATGAATAGCGAGATATTAGTCATTCTGTGTGAGCACAGAAGGATGTGAGTGCTGTACACCTACCAGAGGAAAGGCGTAAAGCCCGCGGGTGTACGAGAGGTGGCTTTAAGCAATCACAAACTGAAGGTCAAGGGTTTTACTTTTGTAACCAAGGCAGTGGGGCAGCTTCACGCGGTGTTACTCGAACACGGTTTACTGATTGCCCTGTACATGGCACCCTGTGTTCATCGAATCTACGCGATGCGAGTGTTGCAGAGATTCACAACACTGCTATAGAAGTGAAATGTCACGCTGACCTTCTGGAAAAAACATATTGCATGCCTGAACAAGAGCTGTAATATTATTCCAACTACATACCTCGGGTTTTTAAAATGTCTATTGCTTAAAGGTGCGCTCTCCTTTAGCTGACTGAAATGAAATCACTTTTCAACTTGTTATGAATGGCAGAGGGCAGCATAATAAGGCAAAGAGGGCAGCATAATAAGGCACTTCAACTATCATCTAAAAGAAAAATGAACCTGTGCTTAACCCTCTGGTGGCTAGGCACAAAAGCAGTCAGGCCTAATTCAGTGGAAATGTGTAAAGTATTCATGCAGCACTTCAAACAGTAATAAAGTGAAAACCCACAAAAATATCCCCCACCAATATAGAAAAATAGAGTAAAATGTAATAAATTATTTGAGAGTAAATTAAGAAAAATCTAATCAGTAGAACTGGAGATATGCAATTTTAAAGATGTAAGTGAAAATAGTGCCTAAAAGCACAAAGAGCCAACTGTGGTTATCTGGTTGCATCGGTCATGGACAAAGTCACAAGTTCAGGCCGACTGTATTGGAATCCGAGCCGGGTGCAGGGAACAAGTTAAACCCGCTGAACAAAGTACCTTAAATCTGGGTTGCGGACGTTGCAAGATCCCACATGGAGAATATGGACTGCAATGCAAGGTCCTGTGTAGAGAATGCATCATGCAGTGGTGATTCTGGGGAGCTGTGTGGCTGCGATATGAGGTCCTGCATCGAGGAGGCATCATGCAGCAGTGATTCTGAAGAGCTGCAGAATCCTGCATCAAAAATGCATCGCACAGTGGCAGTTTGAATGCAGGTGGAAAGACTCACAACAGACAGAGTCCATGTGCTGGGTTCAAGGTGAACACGATGTTAATTATCGCCGGCTATCACTGGATTAGCGGCGTATCAGCAACGCTTAGCTAACAGAAGATGTGAAATCCTGCGATAATGATCATTAGCATGTGAAATCCTGCAGGATTTAACCTTACAATCCACCTCCCAAAGGCATTAATGGTAAATCAGGTTTTATTCAGGTGATAGAATATTGCGATGATGGGGGCTTAGCGCGCCTTTTGTCATCGCTTTGCGGTTCAAGGGCAGCGTTGGTAATACCGCGATGTAGGTTTTGCAGGCATTTTACTGTTTGTCCTAGGAGGGAATGCCTATTTAGCATCTCATTAGCGATGTATATTGCTAAGATGCACAGCATTAGTAAATCGGCTGCTAACATGCGCTGATGCATGTTAACGCCGCCTTGGTAATAAGGCGATAGGATTATCGCCGCATCAGCAGCTAAAAGTGCCCCTAAAGTGGCGATACTGCCCTTGATAATATGCCCCTCAGTATGTATATTGTTAAACCTTTATCGTAATAATATGAAATGAATGCTCATCAAGTACAGTCACACCATGCAAGTCACGATTTATCACAGTGAACATATATTTGCAATGGAAGTAAGCAAACTCATATCAAATAACAATGCATTGAAGGAGTGGATAGGAGGAGAGAGAAAAGTTTCAGAGACAAATAAACATTTGCAAAATGATTATGCAAACTCAGATTATTATACTAACCCAAGGGAAACAGGGAAATCTACCCCACTGGCCAAGTAGAGCAGCAAGGCCCTCGAGAAGTGTCGAGTGGCAAAGATCAAAACAGAAATCAGGAACAGGTCGGCCTTTATCGGGAAACAGAAAAAAATGACAACCATCTCCCGCTAGCTAACACCAGCCAAACCTACCAAAACCACACCCACCGGGGCACTTCAGTTATACCCTAAAACCTAAATGTATTGAATGTATCAAGTCTTTCACACGCTCTTTGTTTGCATCTGCCATCTCCTGAGGAAGTTGCATTGCTTCCACTTGCTTATCAAGAAAATCTTCTGAAGTTTGGCTGTCAGTCAGCACACCGTGAAGGTCGGATTCATGCTTTTGCGTTCTCTCCTTCTAATCAAAGTCCATTTTATTTCTTAATTTCTTTTAGCAAAATTAATCCCATACTGGAATGCAGAAGTGTAGGCCCATGCTTGTATTTTCTACAAGAATCAAACACAAACATTTATTATTTTCATGAAATGTGATTTCAAAACGCACCAACCAAGCATTGCACTAACCCATGCACAACCCATGTTATTCCAAGCAGAATATTTTTTACGTGCACAAAAGCAGCATTAGTCTTTTTATTTTATTCAAAACTTTTAATCAAATGCAGCCTAGTCTTCATGCATTAGTACACACGTTTGCTTTACACATGGGCAAAAGCATTTTCCCATGTTAGCATTTTTATTAATATTTTTCATAGCACACTATTAATGTATGTTACTGAGGGTTCAATCCGAGCAGGTTTTATTTTCTCAAAACCCTGCTCCATCAGCTGAAAGGCAATAACTGCCCATGCACAAGAAAAGGATATTTCCAAGAATTGTAAGCCATGATGGTGATTGAGTCTGTACCATCTTTGCATACTCCACGATGTAGACGTGAGGTACAGTAGTAGGAGGCATGTCGGGAAAGGAAAACAGTGATTCCTTTCCCTTCATAAGTCAGTGGGTGGTGATACATACACCCAGCAGATAGCACACT
Source organism: Triturus cristatus (assembly GCF_964204655.1). Lineage (NCBI taxonomy): Eukaryota > Metazoa > Chordata > Amphibia > Caudata > Salamandridae > Triturus > Triturus cristatus. The sequence continues at coordinate 377,538,013 of NC_140581.1, read as the reverse complement.
GCATGCCCTCTGTAGAAGAAAGACCTGGAAAAAACACATAACAAATGCCACGTACGAATGACTAATAGCAGTACCCACAGACAAATGCATACTTTGTACGAGCCATATATTAGAGGAACAAATGTGCGCCACTTACACCCTTTGCGCAATTCACCTTCACACTCAAAAACATGGCAAGGTGGCATTTGCATGTCAAACAAGCAGGCGCTGCCAAGTGCACCCACTGCACAGAAACACGAGTAAAACTAGACAGTTGTGTGGAGGAAAGAGGCAACGCAATTACGATTGTGTTCTGCATTAAATCACATTTTTTATGCGGAAAAGAACATACTAAAAGTTTTTTCTAGGCGTGAAAAACATGCACTGATCCATGGTGATTTTTCACATCTCCTGCAGAAGGAGGTTGTGAACAGGGAAGTTTCCTTCACATTAGAGTCCTGCACATTTTCCTTAGCAATTTAAAAGTTCACCCAGGTGTTAATGACTGGAGCGTTTGGGGTCACCGGGACGTTTGTGATCACTATCAGAAGCGCATTAGTTGACGGATTGGTGCTGTGCTCCTACAATTCTGCATCTACAATCGAACAACAACTTTCCATTGACGCGGGCCAGTGCGCTTCAAAGTGCAGCCCGCGTGTCACATGGACAACTATTAGGGTGAGTGCACGATACCAGAACAGACAAAACCAAGCACGATCTCCGCCACTGCAGCAGCTCTGTGGTCTGTGGAGGGGAACACATGAGCAACGAGAAAACAAATCACATCAAAGCCGCTGTCTCAGAGCAATCAGAGGAAAACAACACTAGATTTATAGAAAAGAGGAGGCATAAGCTAACCACAGGTACATAGTAGACCGTCTGGGAATTAACATGACCGTCCCACAAATGAGAGCATGTTTCTTGGTCACACCCAGGCTAACGTGTCCCACTGCATCTCGTAGACTGCTGTGTGAAGTAAACCACCATTTCTCAAGAACACTCTGTGACTCCTACAGAATGATGGTCCCAGGGGAAGTGACAGTCACAGACGAGTCTTCCCCGGGGGTATTTCATGCTAGTAACATGATGTAGGCAGGATAGGCTGTGTTGGGAGAAAGAACAGGCTAGCTTAGTAAGGTATAAAAGAATCAGGAAGGGTGTGTCCAACCTCGTTCTGACTCAGTATATAAGCAGAAACAGTGGTTCCTGTGGACAAATGTAATTAATAAACAATACTCATATGCACAATGGCAATAGACAGAGGTAAAGTGGGTGTCTTAGAGAGATATAAGACCATATACTACGAGATACTTGTAAATTCAAAAAGTTTATATACCTAAATCTTCACATTTTTTTTTTTTAAGTGCATGGTGTCCCCAGTGAACATGGAACTTACATAACAGTTTGTGACATTCTGTGACATAAAAAAATGGTTTCCAAAATCGACCATCACAATGGTATAGAATGATCACAGCCTTCTAATACATTAATAGAGGCTGGTAAATGGTTCACTTTGGGTTTGTCAACGACGTTTCGACCCCATCAACAATAAGCGGTCTCTTCAGGACCTAGCAATACAGGGACATCTAAAAAAGGAATCCACTGTCAGAGTGACAATAGTGCACAACAAGGAAGTGAGTGTGAAAGGAGGGTACTCACATGGGACCCAGCCGGGCAGCCAGTGAGGGGAAGGACTGACAGTCTGGAGGCGTGCTGCAAGTTATTTACTGCATCTGTAGTCATGAAATTTACGACAGTCCGTGTAGATAGATTTTATTTCCATGTCAGAGTAAGGATGACTCATACAAGAATGGAGAAACAAGGCCGCGTGCGTCAGCTACGCGGTGAATCAGGAGAAGAGATCCGCGCAAGTACATCTCAGCTTGTAGGATCCCTTGTCATCCTACAAGCGGAGACGGACTCGAGCGGCAAATGGGGATTCAAAAATAGTTTTAGCCTCTCAGTAGGGCTGCTGCACTGATACCATCATTGTAGCATTTGTGTGCAAAAACAACATGGCAGAGGTAGCACTGAATTCCTATGAGACTGACAGTGGGCCAGTACACAATTCAAACCTTAATGCATCTTTTCGACCTATATTTGCTTGTCCTGGCCTTCATATCATTAATACTCTGGGTATTTCTATACATATTATAAAAACCGGAAATATGCATCATCTACTTATACTGTGCAACTGTAAAAGAACAAGCAACCGCTCAGCCAAACACTAGTGCAGGGCATCTCTTGTATAAAAAGACTAGACTGTGACTAGGGCAAAACAGGTATGGGGCTTGGAAGTGCACCGGAGATACTACAGTGGAATAAAAGAATGACAGATGTTTCTCTGTCAGCACCACTGCATGCCAAACCTGGGCTGGGGCTCAGGGCTGAAAGCGAGGCTTGGAAAATGATGGTTCCAAGACTCGCTGTGTAGGCAAAACCTAAAAAAAAAAAGAGTTCCACAAAAGTGGATAAGAACAGTACTTGGGCCATGGGATACTGATAAGAGGAACACACACGAGTGTAACAACTGGAAATAGTATGCTACAGCCAACAAAAACGGAGGAAATGTTAGTGGTAAGCACATCAACCAATGAAAAGTGAGGCCGGGATGCAAGCCCTTATTAAGATTTATATATTAAATACAATAGACTTCATAGCAAAACCTAAAAGTGTGGTGTGTTCTGCACTAACCCTCTTTGTAGAAAAACAAAATTAAAGAGTATCAGAAAGACATTTTGTTCACACTTTCTCTGAGTTACAGCCCTAATGACATCAAAGAACATCATCAATAGATATTTTCTGAAAGTTTCTTGGTATCACTACCAACAGCTTTGGCTTTCTGTTGCAACAGCTCTTGTCATAAATACATCAACAAGAATTGTATATAGAAAATGAGCTTTTTGCATGCATTCTTCAGAGCGTGCACAAAGCCCACTCTCTCTATATTATCTTTATAAGGTTTGCCTTTGCTTGGATTGGCTGTCCTCCAAAGCCGGAGCATTTTGAGGGGAGTTACATTGTCCCAATTGTGTTCCAATTGGTGATAAGCTCCAGTATTTCTTTAGCTAAATTGCAGATCGCCATCTATGGGGTTTATGATGATGGCGGGTGGACATCAGTCCGCCCGCCATTATAGAGGTGCTGGGACCGCCCACCAGACGTGCAGCGGTCCCACCACCCCAATTAGGATGCGCCCGCCTGTATGACGGGCACATCCTAGCATTTTAACATTGCGGACGGTGCTGCTGGCTGCAGCACCGTTCGCAATGCCAAAATGCCATGATATGCATTTCCATAAACAACGTGGCAGGCACCACGCTGTGCCTTCCACTTTGTGCATGGGAATATAGGGGGGTACCATGGGTACCCCCAGTGCACCTACACCCTCCCCCACACTGAGGGGGGCCGCAAAGGGCCCCCAAACCCAATCCCCGCCAGCCTTTCGATGCCGCCATGGAAAGGCATCTCCCAGGACACATCCTAATATGGCGGACGGTGCCTGCTAGGCACCGCCACCATATTAGTGGCCCTTTTCCGTCCGCCAGCCAATCGGTGCGATTGCCACTGGCGAAAAAGCGGCAGACAGACTTTGTGTCCGCCACAATACCCACCACCATCCTAATTTGGCGGTGGGTAGATCTCATTGTGATGGCGTGAGGATCGCCACCGCCGGCCTGGCGGTGGCGGGTCCTTCCGCCATCATAATGAGCCCCTATGTTCTTTGATGTATTCACTGTGTTGGCACTTTAATTGTTGATTTATGTCTTTACTGTTTGCTGTTTGCATGCCTGAAGCTGACATAAAATAAAAGTGCAGTGCTATTCACTAATCGCCATAGAGCATTCGTTTGTTTTACTTTACTTTAATGATAACATGTTCTTGTACTTACTGTTTTGTTGCTAACAACTAAAGCTGTGCATGCAGGCTTTCTTAAAGACACAACAAAACACTGACCCTTAGTAAAAAGAGATGCAATGCTATGCAATATTTTACTGTGTATGCTCAGAACTTTCCACATAAACTTCATTTCCTTTCTAATTTTCATAAAACTCTTCTTTGTAATGCAGTCTGTTCAGCAAAGGTGCTTTTTTAATCATTATTATTATTTTTGGTGGTAGTAAGAGAAAGCACCGCCATGCAATTATATTAATACACCATTTTTTTCCCTTTCCTACAGGACAGAATTTCTTTTATATTTCGTGCTGTGAATTGTAAGGAACTAGCACTTAAGTTTTCAGAACCAAATATAATAAACCACTCATCTCTAAGTAAACAGTGTATTTTTTAATAATGGCTCATATTTATTCTGCTCATTAAGTATTCTGTGATTTTTAAGGAAGAAGTTTAGAACCAGTTACGTTACATGAGGACACACATTCAACGGAATATTTATTGGTACCTAAGTCAATAGTATTCATTTCTTCACCTTCAGAAGGATGAAAGGCTGAGTGGAACAGCCCGGATTTTAACCTGTGACAATGAGGTCAAATACAGATACAGTGGATGCAACACTTTACTGAGCCACCAGACCTGGCATACCCACTTCCTGCCATACATATTTGCCAGGCCTTCCTATCTACCATGCCGAGCACACCATATCTACTTACTATATCAGACTTAACATGACTACCATAATTTACCTACCTATCATAACCAATATATCTACCATACCTAGCCTATCATACCTATCCTACCCTCCACACCCAAACTAGGATATCGAATGTACCATAGTTACACTGCCTCCGCCTCTCTGGAGTGTATACCTAGCGCTTGTCCTGAGTAAGTGGTTATATGAATAAATGGCAGATTATAGCTATGGGACCTCTAGTACTGCAGAATGACTGTTGATTACAGTTCTGAAGATCATGCAAATGTGAACACTATTTCCTTTTTTTTTTTTTAATCAAAAGTTCCATTGGCTTTGCCAGTGCTTGTTTTCAATCGCACTGTGACTCCATGAAGTACTGTGTCTGGTTCCTGTATCTGAAGCGGTAGAGAGACCATCTGCATTACAATATTGTTCAACAGTCAATGAGCCTATCTGTACGGCTTACATATGTGTTTCCCCATCTACTGAGAGTGTAAACACCTAAAGACAGAGCACCTTCAGACCCTGCTCAGTGTGTATAATCCAGGCCTGGGACGCCAGTCCTGTACTCTCCTTAGTCTCTTGATGATTAGAAACCATTATCTGTTCTTACTCCCTAGTCAATGTGGACGAAGTTTTAGAAAGTTGACAAGTCCAATGCAATTACTGGCACTTTTAGGCCACCATATCCCTGCTATACCACCTTGGCCTCGATTGTGAGGGTCTCGGGGTCAGACGCGATATTGATCTCGCCCAATAAAGCACCCCTGTGTTCAGATTTTATTGGGTGCAATAGTTGACACCTAATCTGAGTTGTGCCCTCAAATATGTGGCATAACATGCGGCATAACATGTGGCATAACATGCTCATTGAAGTGCTTAAGGCAGCAAGATTTTCATGTCCCAGCAGAGGGCCCTCTGATAGAGCCAGCTCTATTCTTCAGAGCATTTTGCACTGATGACCTTGAATAATTCTTTAACAGATTGTTATAAATACTGTTGTCCTTTCATTTGTTTTTAATGTGGTTGATGTGTGAGAGTCTATTACAGACATTTTGCAGAGAAGTGTTGAGTTTATGTTTCATGCGACATCCATAAAAAAGTTTCTTTTACATCATGATAGGACCTCACATATGAGAAAATGGAGGGGGTCACAGAGATTATTTGCAGTAATATTAGTGAGCTGCTGCTGTGGTACAATATTGAAAATACACCTCACCATAGCTGAATATTAGATGTAAACTGATTTAGAATTTGGAGTGACCTGGTCAAAGAGGGCATGAAACAGCTCAAATAGAATCATAAATTCAAAGCTGTTTAGAACAGGGCCCCAAAATACGTTTGGCCCAGGGCCCCCAAAATCCTTCAGATGTCCCTGTGTCCCAGTATTTATAGAGCATGCATCCCCCAGTGAATACTCTAAGACTTGACCGTCCAATATTTTTGCAGGTGATGCAGATTTTATAGCACATGATAATTATCGGGTTCTATAAAATCCGCCTATAAAATCAATTGTCCATGTTTGTGGTTCCAAAGCCCATCTACTGGCAACTGATCAGTGGAGGTGAGTCCATTCTTTCCCCCTCCTCTCTGTAACTTTCTGATGTGGAAACCTATCAATTACAAATCCTTCGCTACACACTCAATGTGAGCAGGGCAGCAGAGTTGCTAGTATTATTATAAAATGCCAGATTTCTACCCACGTGGAGTGCACCACCTCTGTAAATAGTTATATTACGCTAACAACGTGCGGTGCCAGCACACACATCCTAAAAGAAGCAGATATACACACGTGTAAATAGCTACTTAAACAGTTTACCTCTGCAGATGATCTAATGGCCTTCTTTCGCTGCTTTGTCAACACAGCTGGTAGCTCTGCACACTCTCTCAACTTGACATTTTATTATCTGAACTGAAATAACCTTATTGGCTCCTCTGCTGTATACAGTTGTATTTAGGCTTTTCATGAAGGATTAGTATATTTAAATAATCTTTTGACTTTTGTCTAATCGTGTGTAATCCAGAATAGCACGCCCACAGTTTCTGAGCGGAGCTTGCAGTGCATTTGACATATAAATTCAGCTGCATGTAGAAATTTGCAAGCTCCTATGCACCCCAGTATCTATCTATCTATCTATCTATCTATCTATCTATCTATCTATCTATCTATCTATCTATCTATCTATCTATCTATCTATCTATCTATCTATCTATCTATCTATCTATCTATCTATCTATCTATCTATCTATCTATCTATCTATCTATCTATCTATCTATCTATCTATCTATCTATCTATCTATCTCTGTCTGTCTCTCTGTCTGTCTGTCTGTCTGTCTGTCTGCATGCTTGCCAGCCTGCCATGGCCCAAGGTTTTTTAGAGCACTTTACAACTGGGGTGCCTAGTTATCAGAATATTGGTAATGGAACACCGACATATAGAGAAGCACTCTTCAGGAAATTGTGTTACTGGTTGATGGGGAATGAAACCTTACTCAGGCAGCAGCGACAGTTTAACGTCAGGGTGAAGTCACAATAATTCCCCAAATTAACCTGTGTTGAACCCACTGGCAGCTTCGCACAAGCAGTCAGGCCTAACTCAGAGGCAATGTGTAGAATATTTATGCAGCATTTCAAACAGTAATATAATGAAACACAACACAGGTAAAATTCCACAACAATTTGGAAATATAGAGAAAAATGTAATAAATTATTTTAGACCAAAGGGACAAAAATCCAATCAGTTGATCCTGAGATATGCAATTTTAAAGATTTAAGTAAAAATAGTACATAAAAACACAAAGCACCAACTGTGGTTATCTGGTCATGCTAAAGATCAGGTAAGCAATGATTTCAGCACCCTACTGTCACCCCTTTATATAATCCCTAACGGTTTAGATGAGGTTTGCCCGGCCTTTTGTTGAAGCAGTGGGTAATTGCATACATTTCCATTTTTATTTTAGTGACAGACCAAATTCTGTTCATAGCATGTCAAATTACTTCAATTTCCCCTGATATAAGAATTGATTTAGGAAAGAATATAAGATTTTAGCCGCTCCCCCCACACAACATGTCAACTCATATGCGAAAGCTAGCGCTGTCCCAGATGGAGGTATGTACGTGTATTGCAGCATGTGTCTGCAATAATTTATGCCAGCATATTCATATGCATACCATCGTTTACACCATGGGTTGGGGGGGTCAATGCTGGTCTTATGTTTGTATAGCAGATGAAGCTCAGGCTTGCTCTGTGTGAGGCTATTCTATGAGAGCTCATAAAGATGGACCCTTATCACTTGGCCACAGATATACAATTTGGGAGAGACAGAGAGCTGTATAATAGTGTTCAACACTTGGCAGTCTGAGCCCTCCTTGCCTTCCATGGTCCACTTGAGTTTCTTATTAACCCACATGAAGACTGTGACATCTCTAGCAATAGAACAAAGTAAGGTAGTGTCAGCCTGCAGAGTAGCATTCGAGGAACGTAGGTGAAACAAGGAATTGCCTCCATTTTTACACTTTGTATCCTGCCGCACATTGATAAGAGTCAATTAGAAACTTTTGCGTATTTTATATCGGTTTTGATGATTAGGGGGGCAAGATTATTAAGTACAATATATTCCAAACCTCGGTTGACAAAGGCTCCCTAACACTTGAGGTGGGCAAGTTTCCTAAGTTCAAGAAGAAGTTTATTGACAAAAAGTCATCAAACATCGATAATACAAACAATTAAATATTCAAAAAATATAAAGAACTGGCGCTTATAGGTCATAAGATAAAAAGGTAACAAGAGGAAAGGACTCAAGGACATAAGATTATTTGAGTAAGCAGTTGCAGAAAATAACAAGAAAAACATAGTAACAATATGTCATCAATAATAAGGAAGTCAAGGAGGTTGAGCAACTTCTTGGATCAGAGGGGTAGGAGCAAAAGACCTTTTTGCACTTTTGTCAAAAATCTGTGTAATAGGAGACCATATTTGTAATCGCTTTTCAGCCAGAGACGTAGGGAACACAAATGTTGTATTCAATCCATGGTTATAACAGACAGCATACCACCATGCCAAAAAACACAATTTAGACATATCTTTCCAATTTTTTGTTATCTGCTGAAAAGCCACAGTTTACAGCAAGTCTATAATCTGTAATCTCAAATGACTTTTAGGCCACTCGACCGCCTAACTGCCTAAAACAATATTTGAGTATGAAAAAGGAACTGAGCAATGAAAAATACTGTTAATCTGAGACCATACTTGTTTCCAAAATTTAAGTACAAAGGGGCATGTAAATAATAGGTGTTTTAGATCAGCGTGTTCAAGAGAACATGACCAGCAAGTGTCAAGAATGTTTGTATGCATTTTGTGTAACATCATAGGAGTCAATAAATGTCTATTATAAACAAAGGAAAGAGTTTGTGTGGTGTTTGCTGCCCAAGGGGATGTCCTAATTTTTGTCCAGATCATGTTCCATAAACCAATGGACCAACTAATATCTAAATCGGCTTCCCAAGAGAGTTCTACTTTTGTTTTGTCTCTATCAGTGGAAGAAAGTGACAAGTGGGAATATATACTAGAAGCTTTAGGATGTAAACGAAGAAAATTATATCACATAGTATTATTCAGAGGGAAAGAAGGACGAAGAGTTTGTTATTGAGTTTGTGCTACCAGAATCGCAGACCGTAGGACTGGAAACCCTCGTTGAAAGGAAAGGGGTCGTTGGAAAAGAGTACTTACTTGTGAGAATGTAAGGAACGTGTCAAGTATAAATAATTGATGTACTCATATAAGACCTTTAGTTCTCTAAGTCCTCCAAAAAAAGGGTTTATTTTTGATTAGTATAAATTTGTTATGCCAGATGGTTGAGTTAAGAAAGGAGTTAAGATTGTTCGTAATAGATTGGAGTGTAGAATTAAGTAACTTGCAAGAGTGTTTGAGGACTGGCGTCGATAATATTTGAGGTTGGCGTGAAAAAGATAAATATTTCTGAAATGCAAAAGGAGAGAGGAATGATCTCTCTAGGTCAAGCCAAAGTGGTGAATTTAATGATGAATCAGAGACCCACTGAGATAATTGTCTTAATTGAAACGTCTTGTGATATTTAGGAAAATCAGGGAAATGTACACCACCTTCGAGCTTTGGACATAATAGTTTTAGTAATTACATTCTAGTTTTTTTTTAATTCCATAAGAAAGATATGAGAATTGAGTTAATCTTATGAAATAACTTAACTGGTATAGATACAGGGATATTGGAAATAATATAAAGGATAATGGGAGTCATCATCATCTTGATGGTGTAGATAATTTATCTATACATTTGTCTAAATAGAGTTTGTATTGTTCAGTTTATAACCGGAAACTTTGTTAATGCATATAACTTCTGTCAAAAATGCTGGAAGCGCAGACTGTGGATGTGATAAAAATAAAATACATCATCTTCATAAGCTGCTAATTTAATGTGTTGAGGATTAGATGTAAAACCAGTTATGGATGGATTTTGACATATTTTGGATAAAAAAGGTTCTAATGCTAAATTGAAGAGAAATGGGGATAATGGACAACACTGACGCACCCCTCTTTGTAATGTAAGGTATGGGGAGGTAAGTCCATTAGCGAAAATAGCGGCTTTGGGATCAGTGTAAAGTAGGGAAATTAAAGAAACGATCTTTGGACCAAATCCAAACCATTTAAGTGTATGGAAGATAAAAGGCCAATACACTCTATCAAAAGCCTTTTCCGCATTCAAGGCAATCGCTGCTAATGGATCGGAGAGATATGTAGATTTTGATAAAATATAAAAAAAACAAGCAGGTGTTATCAGTGATATAACGACCCTTGACAAACCCTGATTGTTCCTTGCCAAGTAATTGAGGCAGAAATGATTCAAGGCGAAGTGGGTGAGCTTTGGAAAATATTTTGTAATCTACATTAACTAGGGAGATAGGTCTGTAATTTTGGCAATAACGTGCATCTTTTCTCTCTTTTGGAATTAGACAAATTAAAGCTTCTAAAAAGGAACCAGATCACTTATGTAACTCAGCAAAAGAAGAAATGAGGGTGAGCAAATGCGGGAGGAGTAATTGAGAACCGTGTAAATAAAATTAGACTGTAAAACCATCTGGTCCTGGTTCTTTGTCCATACGGAGCACTCTCAATGCATTAAGCAACTCCGCTTGTGTAATATCAGTTTCTAGCAGTTCGAAATTTAATGATGGGTCTACAGTTTTGTGGAAAGATAATGGGAAATGACTGTATCTAAAGGTGTGTTCTCTGGTGTGTAAAGTGATTTATAAAACTGCAGGAACTCATGTAACATTTCAGAATCTTTGTATTTAGAAATATGATTATCAACGATAATGGATTCAATCCGGAATTTGTTCTGCTTAAGTTTAAGGTCATTAGCTAGCAATTTACCTGCTTTGTTTTGTCCACCATAGAATTTTGCGCTAGTCTTTAGTAAGTATAGAGACACATTTTCTGTGGAGTCCTTATTGAACTGGATCTTTGTTTTAATGAGTTTTGATAGACAATCTTTAGACTTAGAAGAATAAAAGGAGTGTTCCAATCTTTTTACTTTAGGCAGGAGTTCCACGTGGAGATTTTGTGATTTTTTTCTTTTTGGTAGAGGTATAACCGATGATAAAACCCTGAGCAGTAGCTTTAAAGGCATCCCACACAGTGTGAAAGGGGATAGTGGATGATTGATTAAGTTGAAGTAGTCATGAAAATAATGGACAAACAAGGAGTTAAAAGTGGGGTCCAGTAGTAGTGAGTTATTGAAATGCCACCTTTTAGGAAGAGTAGGTTGGGATAATATATCTAAGTAGATCCAAACTGGGCATCGTCTGAAAAAAGAATAAGTCCTATTTCTGATTTGCGTAGGGATTAAGAGATATTATGGGATATAAAAATGTGGTCAATTCTTGATTGGGTTTTGTGAGGTGGGGAAAAAAAGAGTATTCCTGTAAGGATGGATTGCACAATCTCCATTCATCTGGTAGCTTTTGCTGCTTTATGGACTGTAGGAAGGTTTTATGAGGTTTGTTTGAGGTGAAAACAAATCTTGGATTTACGATCTAAAAAGGATCTGCCACATGATTGCAATCACCAGCAAAAATAATGTTCTCAGCTGGGTGATTTACTAGAAACTGAGAAATTTGAGACCAGAAGGAATCATCACCATTTGTAGGGGCATATACATTAAACAAAGAAATTAGAGTTCCTCCTATCAGTAAATTAGTAAGCAACCATCTGCCCTCATGGTCTGAATCTCGAGAAACAAGCTTAACATTCAAAGCCTTGTGGCATAGTGTTATGACTCCATTTCTCATGCCATCACCAGGGGAAAAGAAAACATCACCTACCCAATTTCTTTTAAGTTTTATTGATTCAGATTCTGTAAAATGAGATTCTTGTAGCAAGGCTATATTCACATCTAGTTCAGATAAATAAGATAAAACTTGCTGTCTCTTGATAGGGGAATTTAAACCTCTGACATTCCACGTTACAATTTTCAAAGAGATAACATATTTACTTTATAATGATATCGAAATGAACCAGCAATGACATAAATGGAAAAAAAAATGACCATAAAACAAGCATATACAATATAAGAACAGAATTTAAAAAATAAATTGAGATAAAAAAAGAGAAAGGAAGAATAAATGAGAGCAGATGTGAGAGAAAGGATAGAGGAGAAGATATCTGATAAGAGAAAACAAGTTAGAAACTTCCAAAGAGAAGTTTGACAACAGCCATAAAAACAGAGGAAAAAACATACCTATAAAAATTCCCAAAAACATAAGGGTGGGGGGATGAGGCCACATAGACTAGATGGCACATCCAGACTCCAGAAGGGAAGGTGAGAGACCCGTCGAACAAACCGCATGAAAAAGAGAGGAAGGCTCTACAACAAGAAAACGAAACCTGTAGGAAAAGAGCAAGAAACATTATCATTTGAGAACTTTTACCAAATATAAACAATTACCAACAATTACCAATTCTTTAGATATGAATTAACAGTAAAATAACTTTTACATGTAAGGGAAAGCATTCATGCAATCTAAGTATTGTTCACTGATGAAGTATCCATAGTGACTGTTGTACAAGAATTAAGAAAAGCTTTCAGTCTAATAGGATCCTCGTATGTAGTAGGCTTATTATTATAAGTTACTCATGGAGGGCCCAACTTGTGGGCGCATTGAATGTTAAGAAGAGTACCTTCTGGTAGGTTTAGAATTTTCGGAAGGAAGGATTTGAAGAAGCTTATCGGATCCGAACCTTCCGATCCTTCTGGAAAACCATATAAACGAATATTGTTTCTTCTGTTACTATTTTCTAAGTTCTCAACTTGTTTCTGAAGAGATACAACTTGGGAATGAAGAGTGTTGATCCCAGCAACGGATGAATCCAGAGAATCATTCTTCTGTTCAGCCGTAATAAGCCTTTCTTCCATACATGACCAGTTGTCTGTGAGGGATTGTAATTTAGGGTTAGTCTCCTCTACAAATGGACGTAGAGCACGAATCTCTTCCAGAAGGAGATCCATAGATACAGTGGACACCTGTTTTGGAGGAGATGGTGGGTATTTCTCCAGACGCTTGGTGGCTGCCTTATTTGAAACAGAAGGCATATTAATGTTAGATGAAGAGGCGCCTTTAGGCAGGGAGATCACCGATACATCTATGAAGGCATTACGAGTGAGGAAAGAAGCTCTAATTATACGTTTATGAACAGATGTCGTTAGCAGAGGCTACTGTTTTTTCAATCTTCCCATATGAGGAGACAGTATGCAGGAAATAATATTAGTCTTAGCGAAAACACACAACCTGACATATAATGGTATTCAAATGAGTTGAACAGCCAGAGAAAATAGATCAAGCTATAAGAATGTGGGTATCATGACAAGACATACTCTAAAATGGTAGATGAGGTGGAGGCATGAAGGCTACAAATCACAGCTGCAAATAAATAAGCTTTGAGTACAACATCTTAAAAATAAAAAAGCATACGACACAGAGAGCTGCATGGTATAGGTGAAAAGTTCCCAGACTTTCCTGAAGGGGGAGAACTTCTCTTAGACAGTCTCACAGTAGTACCTGGTGAAGTGGAAGTTATCCACAAAAACCAAAAAAGAAAGCAGAATACGTGGAAAAAGCCTTGTAGTTAAGTCAGGATTTTACAGCCATATCGTCCGATATATGCAAATGAGCCTCCCTTCAAGTGCGGTGAAAATTAATTGACTGCTCGCCTCCAGACTGTAAGCAATACTCATCACCTTTAAGATGGCGGTCGTCAACTCACGGGGAGCGTCCGAGTAGAGGAAAGCAAATTTCAAGAGATGCGGGTCGCAGAGCACAAACAAACATACTGCAATAAAGTCCACTACATTTCAAACGCTTGCGACCCGATTCTGAACGGTCTTCAAGCCCCACAAGAGGCGCTGCTGGCGACGGATCCCACGCCGTCCGGATAGAGTCACTCGGACGCCGCAATTGTCCTCGGGCGCTAGCCACGCCCCCCAAGGTGGTCAAGTTTCCAAATTAACTTGTAGTCTGCAACGGCAGCCTTTGTTGTGGTGCGGCACTTGCACAATGCTTCACTTTTTTATTACGGAAGAGATGGCAAAATTCTGTGAGGGTTGGTAGAGAGGTTTTAAAATTCGTAAGAGTGAATAATATATCATTGGCATAAAGCAGTATTTTTGAGGAACCCACTGGGATGAGATCCCTGTGATCCCTCCAGATTGATAAGTAGCTACTGCCAGGGGCTGTACTGCTAGAAAGGCCAATAAAGGTGGCAGTGGAGAATGATGTCTTGTCTCCCTGCAGATGGGGAATGCATCTGACAGGACCCCCTGCAGCTGACTTGCATGGTGGGAGAGTGATGCAGCCATCCTCTATCTGAATAAACTCTTCACTCATTCCCAGTCTGCAAAAGGTGAAGAACATATATTCCCATTCGATCCAATCAAACGCCAATGCAGCCTCTAATGACAGAGCAACGAGAATTCTTGAAGATCCAAAGTAGAGGAGCGAGTGTCTTAATGAGATTATGTGATGATCTCCCTTGCATAAATCCCACTTTTGTGGGGTTTATCAGTGTCGGGTGGCCAGTTTTAAATTAGGGAGGCCACAATACTTGCCATCATTTTGATATCCTCATTGAGAAGGGATATTGGACGGTAGCTGCTGCAGTGCAATGGGTCTTTCCCCGGCTTTGGGAGAATGGCAATCAATGAATTGTTGGAAATGGATGATAATGTACCTGACATTACTGCTTCTTTAAAAGCTTTGTAAAGCAGATCTGTGATTTCCATTTTTGTCAATCGATAAAAATTACCTGGGAAGTCATCTTCCCCTGGATATGAGTTGAAGGCTAAGTTAGAGATGACTTGCATGATTTAATCTTTAACGATCTCCCCATTGAGAATCACTCTACCTTCATCATTTTATTTTTTGTGAATCTATTTTATTGAGTTTTAAGTTATGGTACAGCATTATGCATACAAGATCAAGCAGCACTCTACCTTCATCATTGATAAAAAAGGAATGTGATATTCATAAAAAAATCTATTCTTGTGGTTTTGGTCATGTATCAGTTCAGAACTATATAGCTTCCGGTAGTAACTGTCAAACTCCTCCGCTATGCCCTGTGTGTCTTGAGTCAAATGTCCCATCTCATTACTTATAACAGTAATAGTGACCATAGATTTCCTCTACCCTTTGTGCTGTGAGGAGGCGGCCAACCTCTCATTCTGTTCATAGTGGCGGCTTTCATTGGGTAAAGCATATTTTCCATATTAGTGGTATAAAGGAGTTTAAATCCATCTTGCCTTTCTAATGCACGACGTGATGCCACCGTCGGGTCCCCAGTATATTGCTGTGTTAAGAATTTAATGTCACATTCAAGGGGGTTTTATTGCTCTGGCCCTAATTTATTGCCTATCGCTGAATCCATCATGATTTGTCCCCTAATGGTGGCTTTTGCGGCTGCCTGTAGGACATAGGTTGACTACACAATCCATTATTGTCTTTTAAATAGTCTGTAACATGTGATTTCAATCTTGTGCTTTCGCTGGCCATTTTGTATTATTCGGCATTAAAACACCAAGGTTTCATTGCAAGCTTATTAGAGTTTCCTGGCCAAGCCAGGAAAACTGAGAGATGTACTTCCTACCTTCCGGAAAACTACCAACCACTGAAGACTCTGAAAGTCTTCTGAGCCACAGCTATGTTCATTGTAGGAATTTGTTTTAAAAATATGTTTGTGGCTGTGATTGTTAGCTATGTGGTAACTTGTATATACATACTTGATCCAAATTCAAATCAGCTTTATTCTATTTTCATAGAAAAAATCCTATAAAAGCGTACAATTCATAGATGCAATGCACAGTCACATACATAAAAACATTTAAGAAAAATTAGCGTTAAACAGAAAGTAGCCTATGAAACATCAATGCTGGATAGCCATTTTTTTCCTCAGTCAAATCACAGAGAATAACAAGCATTTGCAATGCAATAGGTCTCGCATTTATACGAGTTTGAGCTATTGGCATTGTAAATGACAATGCTTTTTATTTAAGTTTGGTTTTTTTAAAACATAAATAAAAGGCACTGTCATTTACAATGCCAATAGCTCAAACTCGTATAAATGCGAGACCTATTGCATTGCAAATGCTTGTTGTGAATAGTAGACGTGCTCCATGCAGCCACGTTGCCTCTCGGCGTTTTGTGCGCTGGGAAAAAAAATCGATTTTTAATTACCGCCATTAAAAAATCAAATTTGCAATTCTTTGGGTGGCCTGATGGATTGGCTGACTGACAGCTCAAATTGACACCCCGGAAGCCTCTTGTGTCGGGCATTTACGGCAAGTTGTAATTGCAGCTAGTTTGTTTTTTCGCTGTCTTGGATTGCACGGGAACCGAGCGATTACTTCAAGAGGCCCTGGGTTAAGTGCAGCGAAAAAAATAACCAATCCACATCCAAATTGCTTCATTAAAAAGACACAGCTTTTGTTGCAAAAAGGGGGTTTCAATGCCCACTAGAAAAGTTCTTATTTATTGTTTGGAGCTGGTTTATATAGGCGCCCATAAGCCTGTGGTTTTGAAGCAGAACTTGGAGAAATTCGGAGCCACCTGTTTTTTTAGGCCGCTTCTTTCTGTCGTTTCCCGAAGGGTGATGTCCCAAGACATGGATCTCGTGCAAGGAGCCACCCTGTGCCTGGAAGGAAAGCGCTCCCGCATCATGGTAAGGAGGCATGCGTTCAGGGTCCAAGGCAGCCGGGGTGGGTCAACGCGCCTGCTGCGGAGCTCCGCCAGCTGCCGGTCGAAGGTTCGAGCGTTGCTGGCTCACTCACACCGCTTCTCAGCCTTCAGAAGGTGACGAACTAAGCAAGTGCTAGCTCAGCGAGTTAAGCACGTACTGATGGCATACTCGCAAGCTACAGATACAGGGCTGACAGACCCACTCTGTTATCTTCCAAGGGTCACTAATCATTTATTATTTGCAAAAAAAGGTGACTGTCCTAACCTCGCGAGCCATTCACGCATAATAATTGGCGGTGTATGGCCGTCTCCAAGTTTTCTGCCACCCCAAAGTAATGCCCCTTCCACAAACTATCTAGCCATATGCACTGCACCACCGTATTAATATGCCATGCTTAAGGGGCAGTTTTAGATGGAGCTTTGGGTAAGCGGCCATGGTTACACATAACTCAGGGGCTTCCAAATACTGACATGTTAAACCTGCTCCTCCATCATGCTAGTTAGTTATATTACAACTGTACAGCAGGCGCACATCTAACACGTTTCCCAGCCGGATTCACCCTGGGAGTGTGTAATGTTGGCGATTCCTCCAGAGGTGCTGTGATTGTCTCGGGGGCAGGCGGGTGTAATATGGGCACTTGTCTCTGTAAACGTGCGTTTGTACAATCTGGAGAGCGCTTCTGGTCAAGACAGTCCCGAGTACTTCTACCCTGGTCTGGTGGCGCACGGACAGGAGGGCATGGCTCCTACCCTGGTATGGTGGCGCACAGATAGGGGCAGTGGGTCCTAACTTGGGCTGGTGGCGCACGGGCATAAGGATTGGCAATGATAAACAAGCGGCTGTGCGGCCGCGAAAGTGAAAGTGATCGCGATCAAACATCAAAGCGGCCGTGCGGCCGCGAAAGTGAAAGCAAATGGTGTGCAGGCTGCCAAATGGTGCGCGCGCCCGGCGCACATGCACTGTATTTGGAGGCCTGAAAGCACTCGTTTGCACTTCCAGATCCCCCATTTACAAAAGCTCTTGCGAGAGCAGCGCTAAAGCGCTGGCTCAGGCGAGACCTAAAAAGGTAGAAATCCTACAGCAAATCTCTAAAGAAGGCAATTGTTTTAGAAACAGTAGTGCTTTGAAGCATTGTTTAAAAATAAGTTTGTTGAGGATTGGTAATATAAAATGTCCCCAAGGGCTGACATAAAAAATACAAAAAAGTGTAATATGCGAGGTATCTTGCCTAGGTAAATCATCGCAAGGACATTTTTATCAGAACATTTGACCAATCCTTAGTTTCAGGGAAAGTGATTAGCAGATGAAAAGTGTCTAATCTAAAATGCATAAACACAAACCCATGTTAGTAGTTCTGTACGAGATTTGGGTAAGGTTGCAAAACCATTCCTTACAAGGATCATTTGGGTTTTAATAACGCATGGGGCCTTATTTATGAAGGCCATGCGTCACTTTTGTGCCACAGTTACGTCACTTTTCAGGATGCAGCGGAAGCGTAAACAATGCGCCACGCTGCGCCATATTCACAAGGTGCTGCATCTAGGCAGATTCTTCATTTCCTGGAAGAACCTTCAATCTTCAAGTAAAGATACGCATTGTGCATTTTTAGGTCACTTCTGCTGACATTATGAAGTACCTTGGGATTATCAAAATATTCAACCTGACCGAGATTGCCCAGAAATTGTTTAACGTATTTAAAGTAAGGAAATAAAGGAGTCTGTGTCAGCTTGAGACAATCGTTAGTAAACAGTCGATATAAAGAGTGTATTCGCAGGTCCAAACGTTATGCCATATTAGAATCAACTGAATTCTAATCAAGTCAGATAAAAGCAAAACCCAAAGTTCAGAATGGCATACGAGCAACCTTTCGGGATGGAAAAAGATTCTTGAAAAAAACATTCTCTATCATCTAGAGCTGATTAATGTTGCTGTAGCTCCAGATCCAAACTCCATATAAAGCTGCACAAATGCTTTTTGCATCATGTATTGTTAACATCTCCCTCGCGGGGTTTATTGCCCCTCTTAATGGCAAAGTTTGACAGCATAGTAATAGATGTGTTAAAGAGCAGCTTCCTGTTAATGATAGTCAGAGACCATGAGCTATAGGAGTCGATAAAAAATGAAGAAATATCAAAAAGTCTGGGTGAGGCTTACCTTAGCATCGCCGACCATGAAGCCCCAACATTTCTTAACTTTCCTATTGCACTTCATAGCAAAGGGTTTCCCTAAATTAACATTCAAACCAAGGTCAGACAAGTAGCTGGAAAAGCAAGTGAGTAGCCCTTGCAAACCCAGTGAGGTACAAGAAATGACAAATGAGTTCCTTATCATTGGAATAAAGCAGACAGGGGATAGATCTGTTGCCAATTTGGGGAAAGTCCATGATTTTTTTAGTTAAGACAGTGCCCACTCTATTAATATACAAAGTAAATAGGAAAATTGCAAGAACGCAGCATTGTCTGACCCCCTCACTCAAAATTAAAAGCGCCAGTGCATTCACCCAATACCAAAAACACACCCTTGCCTTGCCTTCCCACCTGAGTATATTTCTCTAAGGACAGCTATGATCTGAGGAGCCACCCCAAGCTCGGATAAGATTTCCCAGTTTGCTGTGAAGGACACAATCAAATGCACTCGACAAATTGACAAAATCTAAAACCAGCTGGCTTTTTTTATTAAAGTATGTTTACCTCAACCAATCAATCGGGAATTTGTGAAGCATGCTACTCACCTGTGAGGGTCTCAAGGCACTGGGGGGGGGGGTGGGGGGTGCATCTCAGAGTCAGCCAAAGAGCCATGTCTTGAGGCTCTTCCTGAAGGTGTGCAGAGTGGGGGAGCATCTGATGCCAATCGGGAGCTCATTCCAGGTCTTTGCCCAGATGTAGGAAAAGGCTCTTCCACCTTCTCTGGCTCTGCAGATGCATGGGGGTTTCGGCAAGATCGGACTCTTTCGTTGAGGTATTGGTGTTCGGTGTTGTGGAGGGATTTATAGGCGTGGGTGTGTAGCTTGAAGGTTACTCTATTCTCGACGGGGAGCCAGTGGAGGTCTCGCAGGTGTTGGGTAAAGTGTTCATGTCATGGGATGTTGAGATCGAGTCTGGCCACAGTGTTCTGGATGGTCTGGAGTTTGTTGATCAAGGATTTGTTGATTCTGGTGTAGAGGGCGTTTCCGTAGTCCAGTCCGCTTGTTATGAGTGCGTGGGTGGCGGTCTTTCTGGATTCGGGGGGGATCCATTTGTAGGTCTTGCGAAGGATGCAGAGGGTGTTAAAGCATGGTTAGGGAGGATTGGAGTATGATGCCGAGGTTTTGGCCATGGTCCGTGGGAATGGGGGGTTTCTGAGGATGGTGGGCCACCAGGTGTTGTCCCATGCTGAAGGGGTGAGTCCGAGGACTAGGACTTCTGTCTTCTCCGAGTTCAGCTTCAAAGGCAGCTGCTGCTCATCCAGGATGCGACGCCTTTCATTCCTTCCTGGAAGCTGAGTCTGGTGCTGTGGGGATCCTTTGTGAGGGAGAGGATGAGCTGTCAGCATAGGATACTATGCTGAGTCCATGCTGTCTGACGATGGCGATTACCTTTTATAAGATTAAGATTTGGCTCTCCCCTTTCTTATAAATTAGAACTATTACCGACCCCGATCAGGTATTCAGTATGCCTTAGTGGCAACAAGCTCCTTACACCCCGGTCAAAATTGGGCTCCATAGAGGAGCGTGGCCTTTAACAGATCAATGAGAATGTTGTCCGGGACCAGGGCTTTACCGCCCTTGCAGAATGTCAATGCTATATTGATTTTATCCAGGATAAAAAGTAGATTGCTGGAATCTAACACCGAGCCTTCAGCATTTATAGGGCTGTGCCCCTGGATCTTCGAACTGGGGTGGAATAAATCTTTGAAAAATTGTCAATGATCCAACAACCAACTCTCAACACATTTTTATATTTTCTATTGCTTTTTGTTCTGAAAGTAACAGCAAATTTGGGAAAGGATGGTTTTGTTTTGAAATAAAAATGGATGCTTTGATGATTACTTTTAAATAATTCCAAACTAATAAAATGTATTTCTAGTGAACTTGTTGCTGCTTAGCAAATCAGCTGGTATAAGGTCATTGTTCACAGTGACCCCCATTAACCTATCTTCCCCACTGGACTTGAGAGTGAAGAGAAAATAATAGCCGCACATCCCAGGATCATTTAAGTCGTCAGTCCATGCCACATACAGAACTGTAATTGTAAGGTCTGGTGTGCATTTGAACCCTACCATTAACTCACAATGGAAGAGGCTGAGTCTGACCGAACTAGCTACGCAATGCCATGAGCAATAACATTATCTTTCCTCGACAAGCTGAAGTGCACCTGCAACAAGCAGAACTGAGAATACGTTAGCACACTGGTGGGTGCCAACAGCAGGAAGGCACAAGATTATAGACTTGCGCCTCTTCATGGGTAAACACTACTATCTTTGTAATGGGAATAGTAGCCTGTCATTACTCAGTAGCATTGAATGCACTGCTGTTCATGTGCTTTCCAACAGAGGTGCCAAGTGGATTTTAAATTCCACATCTGTGCCTTCTTTCAACAATGGAAAAACAAGCATTGGCAAAGGAAATGAGTCTCGTCTTTGGGCTCTATTGGCTTTCCAGATGGGTTTTAGCCATGCTGCACCACATCTATGTTGCCGTGCAGTATTGCTAAAGATAATAAAAAACGTTTGACACAGACAGCTGCATCATTTTGTAGGCACGAACCATGCATGCATGCACCTACAAAATGACGCAGTCACATTTCTTTTCAATTTTAGGAACTATGGCATGGAGGCAGAATAGGAGATGCAGGCAGGCTAAAATACAAAATGGGGATGCGGGTAGGAGTAATTAGAAGCAACATAGAGAACGAAAACAATACAAGAAGGGAAGAGAAACACATGCCAGACTAAATAATACAGAAGATCACAGAAGCACATGGTGAGGCAGAGCAACATGGAAAGTGGGGCAAAAGGGAGGTCCAGATGTACACAGTAAGACAGAGCAACACAGACACTGAGGGTTGGGAGCAAAGGAGCACAAGGTGAAACAGAGCAACACGGAGACAGGTAGAGCACAGAAGAACAATGCAAGACTGAGCACCATGGAGAGGAGGCAGAGAAGTACATGTCAAGCTGCGAGAGCAACAGGGAGAAGTGAAGGGCAGAGAGACATGTCTGGAAAAACACATACACTCCTTTTGAGTCCTTGATTAAAAAGAAAAAGTGAAACCAACAAAATTAACAATGTAAGGACACAGTAATGCATTCATGCTCCAGGGGAGGGACAAACTCATTATTGGAAAGTAAGTCGACACACGCCATCAGATAAGAAGCAAACACATGAGAGTTATAATGAGGCCAACCAATGGTAAACAATGGGTGGGCTCTAAGCCCACTTTAATCTAACAAAGTGTCTTGCAACAGACAGCAAATGCACTGCCTTAGGCGATACCTAATGAACCACAAAGTACAATCATGAATGCAGACCAATATGAACTGTATTGCAAAAAGTATGTGGCTTGCACACAGTACTCGTGTGACCAATTGTGCATGCATTGGACAAGTTTTTCTGTCATAGCAAAGTCCATTCACACCCCTTTCCTTAATATACAACATTCAAAGACACTCTTTAGGTTAACACACATTCATTGAGGATGTTACCTCATTAACAGGGAGATGACCCACACAAATAAGGAAATATCTTTTGGTCTGGTATGTTGCTATTAAAGGAACATTCTGTGGGTGAGTTCAGCTCGCGAGAACCCCTTAAAATGTAAGCCACTCTGGAGGTCTGTCTTTGAAAGGTTTTGGGTAATAAAACATTACAGCAACGCCACAGAGAGGATCTGTTCCATCCCTTACTCCAATGTGAGGATGTCATCTTCTCTAATGCAGAACACAGCAGCTACATTTGAGTGATATAGCCTAAGTGTGCACAATGAAATTGAAGAATATGCACACTGAGGTGAAACCTCATGCTATCTGCTATTGCTCAAATTAGAAAACTTGTTGCTGTGCCTGAAATAGAGGGAAGAAGATTATAGATGGATAGGCAATATGCATGGAGCAATTTCCAACCAAACCATTAGCATATGACTAGGAGAAAAAAGGCAAGCAGGTAGATAACGCCTAACCTTAGGCATCTGGTTGGCTGGTATTAACGTAAGATCTTGCTGGGAGGGGCAATGCCCCAGTTAGGCAAGGCTCTATATATTTCACAGTTATCTCTAGCACTCAGAGACTAATGGAAGTGCGAGGGCACCTTAATTACAACAATAGATACCAATAACATTAGGTAATAACAAATACGTCTAGGGGTGGGAAGTTAGGGGTAGGCATAATACCGAGAGATAATTCTATTTCAGGGAAAGCTGAGAGAAGTGTTTTTTTAAATGCCATCTTAACAACATGCCTGACTGTTTAGGCAAAGAGGATGCAGTTCCAGAAAGAATGGATGTGAAGCCTGAGCCTCTCTGAATCCTGGTGCCACTAGGAGTAGTGTGGTCCTCTTTCTCAGTCCTCTTTACCCACCCAGCGTATTGAGTGGGAGCCACGTATGAAGGAGTGTTTAACGTCAGGGTCTTCTATGTTATACACCCCAATTTAAGGTTCACTCTCGCTCAGTCGGTAGCCCGTGCACTTTGGTAAGTGATGAAACTTAACAGCAGGAAATAAAACTCTGGCTGCATAGTGCAGGACAACCTTAGGAGGACTGAGAGAGGATTGAGATACTCCAGGAAGAATGGCATTGTCAAAGTCTAAGCATTGAATAACCAATGAGTTGCAGCACTTCTTAGATAGGTGGCGGAAAGCAGAGGTTTCATTGTATTTGAGACCATGGTGGCTTTGGTAATTTGTTTAAGTGAAAAAGCAACAAAAGTGAAGGGTCAAGTGTGAGGTCTAAGGATTTAACTGTGGAAAGTAGGGCTTCATTTAGACAGGTAGGTGTTTCACCAGCCCACCATGTCAGCAGGGGCCACGGCCTCTGCTCTCTTTATGGAGGACCATCCGCCATATTTAAAGCTCCCAGCAGGCAGGCAAGGATCTCTGTGCCTTCAGCAGACACGCCGTTAGAGCGGCTTCTATGAAGGCATTGAATCTTTGAAGAGCAAGAACCATGATTGTTGCTCCTACCTGTCAGATTTTATTTGTTTTCAAGAAACAGCCCCCGGAAGCAGGAGATTTTTTTGTTAAAAAGAAAAAAAAACAGTCACCCCCATACACTTTTCTACCAGTGACGGCCTTGCTTTGCGTGCCACTTTTCATAGCAGTCCTGTGTAGGAAAACGAGTAATGGCTACCCTGTCTTAATTAGATGGGGTAGCAATCACTATGAACTGAGACTGTAGGGGCGCTCCTCTGCTATGCCGCGGAGTGTCACCCGACTGCTTTTTAGCAGTGAGAAACATAAAATGACAATAACTCACAGTTATTGCCATTTTATGTTTTGTGTACTGCTGCTTTGCGGCGAGGGTGGGCGGGGCTGCTCTGCTCTCCGAGCAGGGCAGGGGAGGAGTGGTTTGCCCACTCCTGACCAGTCATGTGCACTTCCCTGTTCTCCATGCAGGCAGCATTACAGCCTGCATGGAGAACATGCCCACCCCTCCAGCCCCTGGCTGAGTGCCGTGTCACGGCACTAATTCCAATCACAACGCTGCATTGGAGCATTGTGATTGGCTTAGGGGAGGGAGCCTGGCTGCCTGCTTCCTGCTCCTGTCAGAGGCAGGAGAGCAGGAGCAGGAAAGATGCGGGACCTAGCCTAGAGGCAAGTTTTAATTTTTTTAATATTTTTATCCCCCCAGCGTGACACCCGTCCCTTTCCCACCATCTGCACCCATCCCGCCACCCACGAGCCATGCCGGCAGCGGATGCCTGAGATTGAACTGAGGTACAGGTGTCAGACACATAGTGCTTCCTCCGAATCACAATAGAGTGTGAGAACCGTGAGTTTGATGGGAGCCCTGCTAATTAACAGCAGAGCTACAGCTCGGACAACCTCAAAGTGATCCCCTATGGCTTTAAGCTTGTTGAGAAGCATTGCACAAATTTATTTTTGAGTTTCGGGATCAGAAAAAGAAGCAGTGTTTCTTTGGAATGAGCTCCATAAAGATGTCTGCAATAGAGGATTGGAGTTTGAAGCAAATAAAAGATAATGTGACAATATTTTTAAAGGAGGCAGTTTTTAAATACAGTTAAAAGTCGTCTACATGTTTGTGAATGGAGACTTGTTGGCGCTCGAGTATCTAAATATATTTTGAGAGCTAAGGTGGATTCCAGTGGTAAACCACAAGTCATCAGTAGGTGAAGAGTGGCTTTAATCCTTAACTGGGATTTGCGAGATAAAAAAGAGTAGAGCCAGCTAAGGGCTGCACTATGAAGGCAAATGCAGTGTTTCATAATGGAGATTAGCTCAGCCTACTATCATTAATTGTGTCCAAAGCCACCATGAGATCAAGTAATACAAAAAGAGAGTAGTCCCCCCTATCCAGGATCTGATGTATATCATTTAATATTTTAAAAACTGCGAGAGGCAGCATTTTAAACAAGGCAGCATTTTGAGCAGCATTCTTTCCTGTATATTTTCCCTATCAGGCATGGTTACACAATCACTGGGCCCGATTCACAGAAGTAATCTGAGACAAAATCCTAAACGCACTACTTTTGGTATTCACATAAGACATTTAGTAGTAGTAAAGTTAGGATTTTGTCTTAAATCTGTCTGTTTTATGTCTGTCTTAAGTTTGTCTTAGGTTTGTCTTAAGTCTGTCTTAAGTTCGTCTTAAGTCTGTCTTAAGTCTGTCTTAAATCAAACATAAGACAAAATCCTAACTTTACTACTACTGAGTGCCTTCTGTGAATACCAAAAGTAGTAAATTTAGGATTTTGTCTCAGATTAGTTCTGTGTGTTTGAGATTAAAATCTGAGCATGAGTGGTTGAAAAGTTTTTAAGCAGCTTTGTTCATTTACCTGCATGGAGGGTGGTACTGCATTCAACGCACTTATGCAGCGGCTCAGGCGAAATTTGAATTACGCTGGCATAATTTGCATATTTTTGTAAATGTCACATCATGCGAAAGTTATTAAATTATGCCATTACGTCAAAGCATATAATTAGGCTGATATTGGCAGCAAAATTACAGCAAGCACAGAGCACGGGGCCAACACAAACAACTAGAACATGAGCGTCTGTTGTTCGCAGCAATTGACTTTTTCAGACTACGGGGCATAATCACAAGCACATATCGCCACTTTCAGTGATGTTGTGATGGCGATATGACCCTCACCTTATTTACAAGGCAGTGTTAAGCCACCTAATGTGGCTTAATGCTGCCTTGTGAATAAAGGACCCTTTCACGCTGTATTTAGCACGAAAGGGGTGTGCAGTGGGGGTTTTGCTGTGGGCATTCCACCGCAACATGCATTGATTTTGATGCTGCCCCCTATTCACAAGCGCAGCGTAATTAGGAGGCAGCACCAAAATTAAGACCAGGACAATCCTGGAACTTAAACAGGCGAAACGAGGAGAAATGCTTTATTTCTCCTCATTTTTGCTTTTTCCATGTGTGCTGCCTTGTGCAGCACACATGGAAAAAGCTAATAGCCATGGTTTTTGTATGTACAGGAAGGTGTCCCTTCCTGTAGATAAACAAACCTTTTTTTTAAATGCCATTCTGTCACTTTCATGGGTGCTGCATTAAGAGGCACACATGAAAGTGAAAGCATTGCTTTTAGGATTGTTTATGTGCAGGAAGGGACACCTTCCTACACATAAACAATCCTCCCCTGCACACAGACACCCTTGCACTCTGGTGCAAGGGTGCCTGCGTTGGCACTAGGTTGTTAAACTTAGCGCCATCACAGGGGGAACGCAAGGCTGCACCATATCCTTTTGAATATGGTGCAGCCTTGCGTTTCCGAAGTGGCGGAGAGAGGCGTTAAGCCAAAAAGGCTAAAGCCTATCTCCCCCACTTCTTTGTGAATATCCCCCTAGGTTTTTATCACAAAATGCACCCTTGTGTCAAAAAGTGATTTGAGGATGCATTTATGTAAAAATATAGCGCTAAGAGCCATATATGGGCTATTTGCGACCGCAAAAATGCTTTTTCGTATGTACAAAGCACAAACTGTGATTCTGTAACTTGTCACTGAGTTGGAATTTGTGTTTAGCGAGTCAGTGTTTGGAAGGGGTGTGTTTAAGGTATCCCTTCCAAATACCTAATTGCAGAGCTATCTATGCTTGAATGTTATGTTTTGCAACCCAATTTCTGTTGCAGAACATTCATTTTTTCACCAACACCTCAAGGGTGGTGGTAACCATTCGCAAATGGGAAGGGGACAACACAGGACCCCGGCCCCTTTGTGAATGTTGAAAAAAATATCTTTTAAGAGCAGCCAGTGGTCCAAAGTTATAACTATTCCTAAAATGTGTACATATGGCCCTAAATGATAGATTTGTATTTTTCACAATTGTTTGTAATGTGCAATTTTCCTGAAATTTCTCTGAATTATTCAATAGCAAATTGCTCACATTTTGCACAGGACTATTATGCATTCAAGTCGGTCACTATTAAGGTTTGCAAATATCTTGATACGAATTTTTTTTTTGCCTTATTGAATGCAGCTGCCTGACTGGCCTCAAGTCTAAGGCCAGTTCTACCTGTGGTTCCAATTATGAATCATGTTTCTGTTTATAGTTCGACTCCTGCTATTAGCTCTGAACGGAGAAAGCTTTAGCATTCACAGCAGAATAATATGTGAGCAACAAGGAAATCAACTAATCTATCCTAATGCTTATTAGCATATTATCAAATGTAAAAGCGTATTCTAATAACTGGAAAAGAGCCTGCCATGCTTCCAAAAAGACTCCAAAACCTGGCACTTTACATAATACCTGGCTGAGTATATGCACTTCCTCTTGTCCCACCATCAATCGCTCATGAGTGAACAAGCACTTGATAATTTGTTGATATAATACACAGCTGTTATGGGGTGTTGGTCGGGTTATTGGCTTACAAACGTCAAGGGTGAAAGCTGCATTAATAGGATATACTCTATTCCAGCGCCCTGAGACCCTCACGGGTGAGTAGCCACGCTTTACAAGTCCCTGATTGATTGATTGGTTTATTCTGCTCACTGGACAATTAAAGAGTAGAATACCATGAAATACCTGTGAATTAGCATGGGTTAAAACTACACTTGGACAGCCTAACCAAGCACCCCCATTTATTACAAAAAGGGTTAAAAGCTTCAGAAGGTCGATGCCTGTTATAAATATTTAAATTGCAGCATCTTCATACAATTAAAGCAGAGTAAGAAAAGCAAACGAGTACGGGGAATTCGCTGGTCAGTCACTTAAACAATCGACAAAGACAAATTAAAATATTAAAGAGTTTGGGGACAAACACACACCCTGACATACATCTCCCATACCAAGCCCAAAAGGGGCGCGCCTGCAGGCCATCAGTTGGCACAGTCCCTTTAACACCATCTATCCAGCATGTTAATCCATTAGATACATTTTGCCTACTTGTATGCACCCATCTTCTGTCTGCAACACCAATGGCGGGAGACCATCTTTTGATTTGAACAGTAACCGAATGACAGGGGATTTCTTGAAGGGCTATTGAGAACTTCCTGTGGGTAGACAACCAGGTTGATCCTGAAACATTCTTTAGATCATTCAGTGAAAGGCATTTTCACCGCACATATAGAGCCGCAAAATGTAAGTATGTTTTCTGAGCATCAAAATATATTTTTTCTACAGATTTTAAATGCCAATATAAATTGATGAAATTAATTTTTAGACATTAATCAAGTCGAGAGTAAACTTTAAAAATATTTTTATAATTTTCATTTTCCTGTTGAAACACTGACTGCATCCCTTAGTTGCATATCCATGAGCCGCCCGCTGACCCTGAAGAGTGTGCTTTTTGCTAGAAACGTATGCTCTGCTTTGTGTGCAAATATAACCTTTGCAAAGCCTGATCTTCAAGAGAGAATGATCGATAAGCACATACTTTGTCATCAAAAAATGTAAAATTGTGATTTAAAAAAATATTCAAAATGCTATTGTACCGCCTTCTAGCAGAAAAGGAACTATATAGTTTTTATTCTGACATGTTACGAAGACCTTCACCACAAAGGTGTTTCTTTTCAAAATTAACATTGTGGCAGTCCATTTATCATTTGTACTTATGGTGTTAATAGCATTGTGTAAGAAATGTTTCCACTTTTGTAAATTACTATCTCCCAGCAGTGGAGTAAGCTTATTTTATAATAGGAGATGATGGGAGATCGAATTTCC
This sequence comes from Triturus cristatus, assembly GCF_964204655.1. NCBI lineage: Eukaryota > Metazoa > Chordata > Amphibia > Caudata > Salamandridae > Triturus > Triturus cristatus. The sequence goes on along the minus strand of NC_140581.1, from coordinate 377,508,856 downwards.
CAGACATGTGACCCTTTGACATAAGATAATTAAAATCCTGGTGATCTCAAACTGAAAGAAATGACCATTCCCCAGTGGCATAACAAAACTTGAGGGGGGCCCCGTGCAAAGTACAAGGAAGGCTCCCAGCCCTCCCCACACCAAGTAAGGAGCTCTCTGGTCAGGGGACAAGACAGTGCAAGAGAGGGCACCCTGGAGCTTGGGTGGCCCGCACCGCAGAGGCTGGGGGGGCTAGTGTTATGCCACTAGCATCCCCCCCTTACTCCTGCTGCCATGCACTGGTAGACACTCCCGGCGTGTCAAAGACTTAAGCATTTTGTTTTTCAATACCAAACATCCGCTTTGGGAGGCTTTTTCTGAAAAACAAAACACAATTGAAAATGGCGTCTGCACAACACAGCTTTAGTGCTTTCAGCGGATCTGCCTTTTCAGCGACTCTGCTGATAGTACACAAATTTTTGCCTAAATGGAGAAGATCTCTGAATAAGATGGGCAGTACTTTGTCAGGACAGCGGAGTACAGCTCTTTGTTGATTTGGTGGAAGGAATTACAGCTACCTATTTAGTTAACAATTGGCAGAAATTAGGTCTCTGGTTGGTAGAAGTTTGCACCCTCTCCAAGTAGAGAGCACAGCCCTTTCCAGTGTAAGTCAGATATGCAACCTAAATTGACCTGTGCCCACCCTCTGGTAGCTTGGCAAAGAGTAGTCAGGCTTAACTTAAGAGGCAAAGCGTAAAGTATTTGTGCAACACTTACATTACAGTAACACTGTGAAAACACTACAAAAAGACTCCCCACAAACTTAGAGAATAAAGAATATTTATCTGAGTAAAACAAGACTAAAACGACAAATCTCCAATCAGTAGAAGTCGAGATATGATTTTTTTAACGATTAAATCCCAAAACAGTGCTTAGAAGTCAATAGCGCTAAAAGGTTACTTGAGGTCGTGCTAGACTGGGGTAGATTCAAAGTTGAGGCCAATCGTGATGGAGGGCCAGCCAGCTACATGAACTACAGAGGGCCTGCTGAAAAGGTACCTTGTATGGAGCAAGCATCAACTACGAGGACTCTCTGCGTCAGTTCTGATTCATGGAGTCAGGTCGATGCATGACACAGTCGGTGTCATTGGGTCGGCGCTGGGTCAGAGACGAGGTTTCACAGGGGTGCCTTCGAATCAATGCTGAATCATCGTCAAATCTCACAGTCAAGACCTGCATCGTCATCGAATCAGCAATGTGCCAGAGGACACTGCATCAGTTCCGATCAGCGTAAAGGGTCACTGCATCGGATTTTTAGGAAACAGCTGCAGGACCTACTTTTGTGGCCCAGTACTGGAGCGGGCAACTCAGGCACAGGTGGGACTAACAGATGGCAGAGTCCAGCAGCACCAGCAGAGTTGCAAGAAGTATTGTGTGGCCCTGGGACCTTGGAGAACAAGAGGCAAGCCGACAAGTCTTTGGAGAAACTTAAGTTCAAGGATGTAGTGAGCAGGTCCAGTCCTTCTCACTCTGAGGCAAGAAGCAGCAGGCAGCAGGCCAACACAGCAGAGCAGGTAGCAAAGTGGCAGTCCCTCCTACAGCACAGCAATCAGCAGGCAGCAGGCCAACACTGCAATGCAGGTAGGAAAGTGGCAGTCCCTCTAACATCACAGAAGCTCTTTTTCCAGGCAGAAAGTCCTTGGTTCTAGCAAAGTTCTGATTTGGTGGTGCCAGGGGTCCAGCACTTCTACCCAAATATGCCTTTGAAGTGGGGAGAATTCATAGAGGCCTTTGAAGATCACAAGGTCCCTGCATTTCCTGCCCTGGCTCGATACGCTCTACAGTTGGCTAAGTATCTCTTTGTGTGGGGACAGGCAGAGCCCTATTCAGGTGCAAGGGCCAGCTCCTCCCTCTCAGTCTATCTCAGGAAGGCCCATCAGTCTGGAGAGGGGTTATCAGGATTCAAGTGTCACACTCCAGCTCCCTACCCAGACTTGTATTCAGAGACAGGCAGAGGTACAGAATGCTTAAAGTAAGAAAATGCCAACTTTCTAAAAGTGATCAGATAACACAGATAAGTAAATACAAAAAGACACAAAATGGAAATCCAAAGATCACAATCAAAAGTGAACAGCATCCAAATAATACTGCAAGAGGTGCTGGTGATGGCTCAAAAAATTCTTCTTTTATTGAGAAAACTTCATATATATCCCGAAGGGAACTTCAATCAAATACGATGAGTAACGGTTGCATACATCCCACAAATTATAGTTAATACTGTTCACTTTTGGATGTAATCTTTGGATTTCCATTTGTGTTTTTTTGTATTTACTTATCTGTATTATCTGATCACTTGTACAGAAACGTAATACACTCCATTGGAGTGCTCATGTGTAGTGCACTTGAAGTCTATGACTATTGTCTTAGTTTTCTCACTTTTCAAGTAAGAGGTGGGCTGTTTGTTGTTTCATTTGTTTACACTGAGTGCATATCAGCTGTTCAATTTTCTTCTTTCTAAAAGTGGCATTTCAAGACTTACAATTTGAAATTCGACTTCACTAAAAGTTCTAAATTTAAACTGTGAGACCAGGGACACCAAAGTCCAAATCTCTATCTTTTCCCGATTGGAAATTACACTTAAAAGATGTTGTAAGACAATCCTAATGTTAACTTATAGGAGAGATAGGCCTTGCAGTAGTATAAAACGAATTTAGCAGCTTTCACTACCAAGACATGTAAAACTCAAACGTACATGTCCTACTTTTTAAGTACACTGCATTCTGCCCATAGGGCTGGCTAGAGCCTACCTTAGGGGTGACATATGTAATAAAAGGGGAGTTTGGGCCTGGCAAGTAGATTTACTTGCCAGGTCGAAATGAAAGTTTAAAACTGCACATACAGGCTCTGCAGTGTCAGGCCTGAAACATGTTTAAAGGTCTACTGAGTTGGTGGCACAATCAGTTATGCAAGTCCAGTAGTAGCGTTTAATACACAGGCCCTGGGCACATATAGTGCACTTTACTACTCTACTAATAAGTGAATTAAATATGCCAATTGTGAATAAACCAATGTTACCATGTTTTGAGTACAAAGCCAATATGCACTTTAGCACTGGTTAGCAGTGGTAAAGTGCCCAGAGTCATAAAGCCAACAAAAACAGGGTCAGAAAAAGGAGAGGAGGAAGACAAAAAGTTTGGCAGTGAGCCTGCAGAAAGCCATTTCCAACAATAATTCATTGATAACATATTCAATATTCGTTGGGGAAAATTCAATGTAAATACTATGAAAAAGAAAGGAAATATGACTTTGCAACTTCTAGAATGATGTCAAGTGCACAGCAATAATTCAGATACTTTCGGTCATCGCCTCACACGACTTATGATAATTTCAACTGGTTTTATTTTCAACTCTTTTAAAGGCATGCACAACAGATTTGATCAAAGGATTTAACTTTCTGTTTGGACATAGGCTACAACTTGATTTTACTGAGGCACTTTTGCTCCAGGAAGCAGTCTGTGAGGGCCAATCAGAATAAACATACCGTCCTGATCCAAAAACAGCAATGCACTTCTTTGTCAATCTAGTAGCACCCTCTACTATCTTAGGCAGATTTACTGACAGTTCATGTGCAGCCAATGTGACAAGTGTTTTCATTAGTGGCCTTAATACTGAGTACTGACTATTTCATGGTATGAAATTCTCCACATCGACCCCCGGTGTTACTGCCCAGCATACCTAATATTTGGGAGACATATCTCCTGCCCACGACTGGCTGTACTGATGCCCACCTTGCTCCAGGGATGCCGGACACTTACATGTTTTCCCTGCTTTGAACGAGAGAGGCGTAGAGTGGAGAGATGGGCCATGGTGGTTAGCACATGTATGCCCCCCATATCCTTGGTGGGCCCAGCAGGCACCAAAAAGTCCCTAGACATCTGGGTTAACAGGATGCAGCACCCAGACTCACCACAGGGGCTCTGCCACTAGGACAGGCAAGAGTCCACCTGAGGCCTTGCGGAGCCACCTGCAAAGGCACAACCAGGCACCTCGGTTGCAAGAGATGGCTGTCAGGACCTCCTCCTTCACCATGGGGTGCAGCCATTAGGAGAGGGCACACACTCCTGTAAAACAAGTCCTGCTACAACCAAGGACTAGGTAGGTTATAACTAGTGTTTGTAGGAGAGGAATATGTGTTCTGTAGCTTCGAGGACCAAAATAGAGCCAGTTAGATCATTCACATGGTAGTTAGTATGGAGGGAATACCTCATAATAATTTTCTTTAGCTTCTCGGTAAGGGCCCACAAACTAGATGCAGGCAGGTACATCTCCTAAACAGTACTTCCTGTGCAGACTGAGCAAGCTCATTTAGGCACCAACTCACAGCACTTGGTGCTATCTGGAAAATGCATCAGATGAGCTCTGTTTACTCCACTTGAATCCAATACTGGGTGGAAGCAGCTTTTATACAGACCAGCTCATAAATATCCATGCCAACACCACAGGAAAAATGTGAGGTGCGGCCCCACCTGTGCAAACCGTGTCTGCCAAACTACCTTACACTTCCCCTCTGTTCCAGCGTCCATGACATTCCCTGGTTACATCTATACCTTTTTAGCTGTTAGAATGTGCATTAATAAAGGGGATACTGCAGTCACCCCATAGTGAGGACTCAACAGGTGTATCATCAATGACTCTCCGTCATTGGTGGCATGCTGGTGGGAGTGCTACGCATACAGGAACAAGGATTTAACAAGGTGAGAAGTGGGTCATGGTTTATAACTGAAGTTGTAACATAATGTGGGGCATATTTAAAAGGGCTTTGGGCCACAGGAGCATCACTTTTAACGACATTCCTGTGGTGCAATGCCTTGATCAATATTTACAAAGTGGCGTTAAGCCACTTTTTGTGGCTTAACCATGCTTTGTAGATATGGTACCCTTTTACGCAGGTATCTGGTGAAAGGGGGGTGCAATGGGTGTTGCTCTGGGCGTTCCACCACAACACCCAATGCTTTTTGACGCTACCCCAGATTTACAAGGACGTGTAAATCTGAGGCAGCGCAAAAAACTAACACTGTGCAAGAGCAGGCGTTAGAATGGCAAAACGAGGAGAAAGACTTTTATTTCTCCTTGTTTTTTACTTCTTCTATGTGTGCTGCTTTCTGCAGCACACATAAAAAGAGAAAAACACCATAAAAGATTGTTTATGTGCAGGAAAGTGTCCCATCCTGCACATAAGCAATCACTAAATAATGTTGATTTGCTACTTCTATGTGTGCAGCATTCTGGTGGTGCTATCCCCTTGTAAATATACTCCTGGGCTGTTGGTAGACTGCGGTGTGAGTCTTAGTCAAGTCCCAACCATAATCCTCGTCAGAGTGAGGCACAAGTCAACCCTAAATTAACCTGTGCCCAACCTTCTGCTAGCTTGGCACAGAGCAGTCAGGCTTAACTTAGAGGCAATGCACAAAGTATTTGTGCAACACTGCAAACAGTAAATAAGTTAAAACACCATAAAAAAACAAATCCCACACCAGGATAGAAAAATAGAGTTCGTTTTAATAAATTAAAAAAAAAATCAATAAAGATCAGTAGATCTGGAGATATGCAATTTTAAAGATTTCAGTGAAAATAGCTCCAATAAGCCCAAAGTGATACTCATGGCTAACTGGTCATTCAAGACCGGGAGAAAGTCACAAGTTCAGGCTGACTGCAATAGAGTGCGGGTCGGATACAAGGACCAGGTTAGTCCAACTGAGAAGTGACCTTCTCGGTCCAGCACAAATAGTCCAAGTCATGGTATAGGCGGCCAAGATGAGCAGGAAAGCATTGTGGGCTGCCAGCGAAAAAGCACAAAGAGCAGGCCTGGCATCACAGATGAGTGTTGCTGCAGGATGAAGCACCTGTTGTTGTTGTGAGCATTCAGGCTAGTGTTTCGCTGTGGCACTCCCTGTGAGCGGCATGAAGGGTCGGGCTGACGGAACTTTGCATTGGCTGTCTGTGTGAGTGAAAAGGTTTCAGCGACAATGGGCCAGTTCGCATTCGCAAAGAGCCCAAAAACTTAAAATCGGCCTCTCTGCGGCCACACCATGTGTCTAGGACCTAAGGGGCACTACTTTTTCAGAGGCTTGTTCCAACTTGATCTGGGTGCTGGTTCAGGTGGTTGTGATTCAGTTTTGTCCCTGTGGCTCTCAACACGAGACAAGCAGGGTAGCCCTTTGAGTCACTCTGGGAGTCCAGCGTTCAGGTGCAGGTTCTATCCTTCTGACTCAGGCAGGAGGGCAGCAGGCCAGCAATCAAGCAAGGAAGCAGTCCAGCAAGGCAATAGTCTAGCAGGGCAGCACTGCAGCAGGGCAGCAGTCCAGCAAAGTGGCAGTCCTTTCAGCAACACAGCAGTCCTTCCTACTGACAGAATGTCTACAGGAAGTGTGCTGAGGTGTTGGTATCTGAGGTCCAGTATTTATACTCGGTTGTGCCTTTAAAGTGAAGAGATGCTTCTAGAGCAGAGGTCTTCAATCTGTGGGGCGCGACCCCCAGGGGGTGTCACGGAGTCCTGGGAAGGGGGTTGCAGATTCCCCAGCTTCACTTGTCCCTGCAAAAATACAGCTGTCCTGGGAAGGCAAATTTAGATTGTTATCAGCTGCTTGCCTGAATTAAAGGCAAATGTGCCTTTCAGTTAATCTGCAAGTGTAAAAGATGTGAGGGAGCAGTTCTGGCTCTTTGTGATGAAAGAGATTTGTTTTTAGAGTGGAAGTGCAAAGAGTTAACAACTGGGCTGGAAAGTTCTTGCTTTTAATTTTAACTGCATTTCCACAAACCTGAGTGCCCCTAAAGAGGTGTTGAAGGGACAGTTATGTAAAAACTAAATTGTATTATATACGCTCTGGTATTATTCAAATCTATATTTTGAAAGCACCATTTTATGGTAAAACTATTTGCACGTATAGCAGCATTCTATTTTACCCTGTGTGTAATGCAAGTATAAAAAATGTACTTACATATTCGCAGTGCATTCTGTCACAGGCTGTGACTTCGTAGTACTAAAAATGAACATCACTATTCTCCACTGCACCAATCAGGATTTAATTCTATGGTTCTATGGTTACACACATACCTCTGCAGTGCATTAACTAATAGAGGTTTCATAATGTACTACAGTGTATTTCTCACTGAGCAATAACTTTTTGTATTTATTTTTTTATTTACGCTGCCCATTATTTTATATGTAAATACCTGATGGTGAAAGACCAAAAAACGTACAGAATATTTTGGCCCTATTTATGAGAGGCTTGCGCCACCAGGGCATCACTTTTTTTGATGCTCGGGCTGCGCAAGCGTCTCAACCCCACTATGAGGTGATGCAAAGTCAGCCTGCATGGCTTTGCATGGCCTCATAGATAAGGGGTAAGACATAACAGCGCAAGTCACTGCGCTGCCTTACTCTGCGTCAAGGAGGTGTTTCATGGGCTTTGCGTGGGGTTCCCACGCAAAGCCAATGTATTTTGTTGCTGCCCCATATATACAAAATCACGTAAACCTGGGGCAGCTCCAAAAACTGACGCCTCCCCAGTGGAGGTGTAACAGGGGAGAAATGGTTTCATTTCTCCTTGTTTTTTCCTCTTTCCATGTGTGCTGCATTCAGCAGCTCACATAGAAATAGGAAAACGCCCCTCGGGATTGTTTTGGGGAAGGAAGGTGTCCCTTCCCGTACAAAAACAATCCTGACTATGTTGGTGCTAGGCAGCAATTTGTGCTCCAACGCAAGGGATAAGGACTGGAATGCACCATATTTCATAAATACAGTGCACTCCTGCCCTTTCACATTGGCATAGGGCCGCGCCACAAGAAGACTTACGGCACTGCCCTATGCCAATTCCTCATAAATTAGGCCCTTAGCTTTTAGCTACACCTTTGGCTACACCTGTACACTCAATGACCTTTGGTTTGCTAAACACTGTTTAATATCATGTGGCCACCATAAAAATTATTTGCTGTGGTAAATGGGAGCTGTTAGAAATGGAGGTCTCTAGTTGGCAATGGTTTGCACCTTTGTTCAAGTAGCGACCCTTCCTTCTAGTCAGGGTAAGAGGGATACACTACTAAAATTAACCCCTGCACACCCCTTTGGTAGCTTGGCACGAGCAGTCAGGCTTATTTCAGAGGCAGTGTGTAAAGGATTTGCCTCTAACCAACAGTAATACATTGAAAACACTACAAAATCACACCACATCAGTTTAGAAAAATATCCAATACTTTCTCTATACAAAACAAGACCAAAACGATAAAAAAAATCCAACATACAGTACTTAAAAATATGCATTATGCAAGAATAACGTTAAGAATGCAGTTTCGTGAAGTTGGTAGCTCTGTGCGGTACTACTGTGGTGCTGAGAACAACAGATTCCAACAGTTCTACCTGACCACATCGGTCGGGGTGTCCGCAGACTCGTAAAAATTACCTTTTGGTTGCAGCCGATGATGTTGGTTTGAGCCGTTCGTGGCCACCATCACGGTTGTGGTGTGAAGCGGAGCGTTGCGGCGTGCAGTGCCCTCAAGTCACGGTGCAGGCACCGGCTCCGTGATGGCCATCCAGCATCGGTGAGAACAGGGCTGCGGTGCGGAGTGAAGGAGGTGCTCATTGCGGTGCTGACAGATCACGGTGCAGGTGACAGTGCCGATTGCGGGGAGCTGGCATCGGTCGGTCCGGACTGCTGTATGGGATGGGGCGGTGTGTCGCAAGACTTATGAGCAGTGCCCCCAAACCACAGTGCGGTCATGTTGTCGAAGTCAGCTACGGCGTCGGTGAGACCAGGGTGGGGACGTCAAGCGAGGCGGTGCAGAGTGCGGTGCCCACAGGTCACGGTGCAAGCAGCAGCTCACCGGCGGCGGTTGTCGTCAGTGAGACCAGGGTTGCGGTGCAAAATGCAGTGATGCCCTCTACGGTGTCTTCAGGACAGGGAGCCAGTGACGGAGTCGTAGTTGGTTGCTTTCCCCCATCTGTGGCAACTGAAACCACGGTTCCAGAGGCGGTACCAGACGTAGGTGAAGGCTTTGCGGTCCCTGAGACTTCAGAACAGGAGGCGAGCTCTACTTCAAGCCCTTGAAGATACTCAGCACAAGTAACGAAAGTTCAGTCCAGTCCTTTCACTGCCCAAGGCAGAAGCAGAAACTGCAGGCCAACCCAACAAAGCAACAACACAGTAAAGGGGCAGCACTCCTCTTGGCAGTTCTTCCAGCTCTTCTTCTTCTTGGCAGGTTCCTTGACTCCACCAAGTTCTAATGTTCTGGGGTTTGGGACCCAATATTTATACTCTGTTTCTCTTTGTGCTTTTGGGCAGAGTGCCTGTACCCAGCCCAAACCAGTTCCATCCTCTCTGGCCCAGCTTCCTGGCAGGAGATGGAGACAGCATTGTCCAAGCCAGACCAGCCCATTCAGGCACACGGAAATCTTCTCCCATTACTCTAAATGCAGCCCAGGTCTATTCAGCTAATCCCTGACTCATCCAGGAAAGGCAGGGCACACCTCGACCCCCCAGTGGCTGTCCCATGAGAATACACATCTCCAGCAACTGTCACTCCAAGGTCAGACAGTCAATCCACAAACCCAGCAGAGGCACACAAGATGGCTAAGCAAGAAAACATCCTACTTTCTAAAAGTGGTATTTTCAAACACAGACCATAAAAATCGTTTTTACTAAAAGATGCATTTTTATATTCTGAGTTCAGGCATACTAAACCCCATTTCTCTATCTTGCCCCAATGGGAAGATATACTTGAAAGAAGTTATATGTAAACTTCCATGATATCCTATGGGACAGATAGCCTTTCCATAATGAAAAATGAAACACACTGTAATTCACAACCAGGACATGTCACACACACCAGTACATGTCCTACCTTTAATATACACGGCACCCTGCCCACAGGGTTACCTTGGGCCTACCTTAGGGGTGACTTACATGTAAGAAAAGTGAAGATTAGGGCCTGGCAAGTGGGTGCACTTGCCAGGTCGACATGGTAGTTACAAACCGCATGCAGAGACTGCAGTGGCAGGTCTGATAACCCTTTTCAGGGCTGCTTGGGTGAGTGGCACATTCAGTACTGCAGGCCCGCCAGCAGCATTTGATTTACAGGCCCTGGCACCCTCAGTGCACTTTACTAGGGACTTACTAGTAAGTCAAACATGCCAATTATGGAAACACCCATCCATAATATAATTTACAATAGGAGCACTTGCACTTTAACACTGATCAGCGGTGAGATCGTGCGCAAAGACTCTAAACCAGAAAAAAGAGTCAAAACTAGGAGCTCAGAAGGGAGCAAAACAGGGAAAACATGCCAAAAGATGCCAGGTCTAACGGGCATTTATGGTTGTCGATAGATGTTGATGATGAGGAGTACCAGTTTCTAGAAACTTTTGTCAGAAGGGGGTCCTTACGCCTAAAAATGTTTGGCAAGGGGGTCTCGGCATCAAAAAGTTTGAAGACCTCTATTCTAGAGGCATGCCCTGCTTTTCCTGCCTTGGCTTCAGACTAACTACAGGGGGTATGCAGCCCTTTCTGTGGAGCCAATTCAAGTGCAAGAGAGGCAGTGCCCAGGTTCTCCCTTCCACCCTGCCTGTGACGGCCCATCCAGTCACACCTAAGCTCCCTAGTGTATGTGGCTGTCTAGTAGGAATACGCAAAGCCCATCTAGCCACTACACCCAGTCATGTTACCCAGAGACAGGTAAGGCAGAGGCAGGAAAATCCAACTTTCTAAAAGTGTTGCACAAACAAATGATGGACAGAATGCTGAATAAATCAAAAATTCACTTCCAGTCAAGAGATCTGGATTAAATCTATCATTCTTTTTCTCCCCATGACACCCTAGCTTGGACCCAACCATATTCAAATCAGTCTTGACCTTGCTCCTCATGGGAACAGTCCAGCCTGAACTGCCAAGCCAGGTCCTCCATGGACCGAAAAAAATCATCCTAAAACCGGTTTTAAATATCATCCCTCATCAGCCAGGCTAGCTTCAATCCAGTGGCACAGCGAGAGACCCACATCTGGGTTCACCAATCCCACTTAGAGCAAAAAAAGCTGTGGAAACAAATGATGGACAGAATGCTGAATAAAGCAAACATTCACCCCCAGTCAAGAGATCTAGGTTAAATCCATCATTCTTTTGCTCACCATGCCACCCCAGCTTGGACCCACCATATGCAAATCAGTCTTGACCCTGCTCCTCATGGGAACAGCCCAGCCCGAAATGGCAAGCCAGGTCCTTGCTTGCCCGGAAACAAGCATCCTGGGATCGGTTTCAGGGTATCACCACTCATCAGCCAGGCTAGCTTTAATCCAGTGGCACAGCGAGCAAACAATCTACGTCTGGGCATACCCATCCTGCTTAGGGCAAACAATGCTGTGCAAACGTGATGGATGGAATGCTGGATAAATAAAACATTCACCCCAATCAACACATCTGGTTTACATCCATAGTTTTTTTGCCCACCATGTCATCCCAGCTTGGACCTAGCCATATGCAAATCAGTCTTGAATCTGTTCCTCCTGGAACAGCCCAGCCCGAACTGCGAAGCCAGGTCCCCCCACTGTGCTGTCACAAAGGTATAGTTTTTTTAAATAATAAAAGTTCTTTATATATGATTTGTTATAACTAACAATTAAAATAGCCATTTGGTTCATTTATATTAATTGTATTTCTTTCAACTGTAGGACCAGTGTTTCTTGTACATGGAAGATATGATGGGCAATAGGGGCTTCACCTTATTTACAAGGCAGCGTTAAGCCACTTTACGTGACAAAAAGCTGCCTTCTAAATAAGGCACCCTTTCACACTGCACTTAGCGTGAAAGGAGAGGGCAATGGGTGTCGCAGTGGGCGTTCCACCGCAACTCCCATTGATTTTGGCGCTTCCTCCTATTTACAAGGATGGCATGAAAAGGAGGCAGTGCCAAAATTAAGACCAGGGAAAACCTGCTCTTAAACAGGCGAAATGAGGATAAGTGCTTTATTTCTCCTCGTTTATGCTGTTTCCATGTGTGCTGCACAAGCACACATAGAAACAGCAAATTGCCATTCATTGTTTATGTGCAGGAAGATGACCCTTCCTGCACATAAACAATCAAAAACAAAATGACGTTTTGCAACTTCTATGTGTGCTGCATTAAGCAGCACACATAGAAATTTCAAAACACCATGAATGATTGTTTTTGTGCACGAAGGTCTTCCCCCAACATAGGCACCCATGCACTACGGTGGAAGGGTGCCTGCGTTGGCACTAGGCAGCTGAACTCAACGCTAGCGCTAGGGGAAATGCAGGGGTTTGCCGCATTCTCGTGAGTACGGCGCATACCTGTGTTTTCAAAATGGAGCGTGGCGTTAGCAATGTTTGCTTAACACCACGCTACTCCATTCTGTTGTTAATATGCCCCTTTGTATTCACAGCAAAAAGATCAGAATTCAGCACCCAAGTTTGAAGGGCATGTGTGAAATCAGTGAGCCCACAACTGATGGTTTAGGACTGAGAGATTCAGTCCATCTCAAACCTGCATCAGCTCCTCTCATCTGTCTGTACCCCTCATCACAGTGAGGAGTTCAGTCCATATGCAGATCAATTATGGGTCTTTAGGACTCCACTGGCAGCAGAGCGAACTCAGTACCTGAACCAATGGAAACTCTAGACTCAACTTCACCCCTACTTTGATCTCATTCTTTTAGAGTGAAGTTTCTAACAGCCAATAACTCATACCACAATAGTAATTGGGGGATATTCACTAGGAGCCATCGCCGAGTTAACTGCACTTTACCGCAGCCAAAGTTGCGATAAACTTATCTCCCCAATCACAAGCTGGTGTTAACAGCCCACAGCACCAGCTTACCCGCGATAGCAGCTGCAAAAAACATCGCCACAGAAGACCCCCGCAACTATCGCTAATGAGATCCAGAGTAGGCGTTCCCGTGCCAAAAGCCGCGACAACACCACTCCACAACATTTAGAACGACCAGCCAGAACTGCGATAAGAACATAAAACAGGTGATCAGGCACGTTAGCAGCAGGAAAATAACACCTGCTCTGACATGGTGCAAAGGCGGACCACAGCCTGCACCACAAACGGGAGCACAGCCCACAGCCACATCGGAAGGGCAAAAGATGCACCCGGGCAACTGAACATGCAGCCCGGAGGGCCGAAAGGGCAACAAAACCCGCCGCCACCACACCCAGGACCCCCCCTCCACGGCACCCCCACGACCAAAGATATGCCACATCAGCTACACCTAAACAAGTACAAAATAATCACACATTCACTTTCGAAGCAACATATGAAACTTCATTAACATGAACACTGAAATGAAATGAAGACACATGGTGGCTCCCCTCGGGACAATCCTTAGGTCACAGCCTGCAAGACAAAAATCATGATGAGAAGGTGTGTCCTGCGCACATCAAAGGACAGAGAGAGAGAGAAGGAGAGAGAGAGGAAGAGAGGGAGAGAGAGAGAGAGATAAGAAGAGAGGGGGAGAGAGAGAAGAAGAGAGGGGGAGAGAGAGAGAGAAGAAGAGAGGGGGAGAGAGAGAGAGAGAAAGAGAGAGAGAAGAAGAAAGGACGAGAGAGAGAGAGAGAAGAAGAGAGGGGGAGAGAGAGAGAGAGAGAGAGGGAGAAGAAGAGATGGGGAGAGAGAGAGAAGAAGAGAGGGGGAGAGAGAGAGAGACAAGAAGAGAGGGGGAGAGAGAGCGAGAGAGAAGAAGAGAGGGGAGAGAGAGAGAGAGAGAGAGAGAGAGAGAGAAGAAGAAGAAGAAGAAGCAGAGAGGGGGAGACAGAGAGAGTGTGCCGCACCTGCGCACCCAGGCCACACTGCTCACCTGCTGCCACCGGTGTGTCTCCAACCACTTGCCGGTATGTATAGCAGTACACCAGGTCACACATCTGAGGCAGTCGTCATCTGAAACAGAGTCCAGATACATGATTGGCACAGTACACACAATTTCACAAGACAACATCGCCTGCCCGCTCATGCACACCCAGGCAGAGGCACCCCAACCCCTCCTGCCGCACATCAGAGCATGCCCGCCTATGCACACCCAGGCCTCACTGCTCACCTTCCGCCACCGGCATGCAGACAGGCGGTCCAACCACATGCCGCTGCAAGCCACAAGCCTGGGGACTGCGGACATGGCACCCTCCACACCATGCAGCCCCACTCCGCAGGCCACCAGGTCTCACGTTTGGTGCTGGGTCTTGATTACTCCATGGCATAGGACATACCAGTGCACTCAGCATCATTGAAAGCTGCACACCGGCTCAGCCCAATGGGTGCCACTAACTCTGGGATCCCGGAAGTGACACCACGTGGTGGTAGGCCCGCGCTGCCCGCTGGTTGTGGCCTACACTGCGGTCCAGCAGGGCACACAAAACCTGAGCTGTCCAGACCGCCGGGACGGGGCATCATCGCAGGCTGCACACCCGCTCAGCAGCTTAAGGTGCCACTGACTCAGTGCACCCAAAGTCACTGTCCCGTGGCAGGGTGCCTGTGCCGGCCGCAATGCTCCGGGTGCCACTAACCCTGTGCAACGCCAGTCAATTCCATGTGGTGGTAGGCCCGTGACGGCCACAAGGCCTCGGGTGCCACTAACCCTGTGCAACGCCAGTCAGCACCATGTGGTGGTAGGCCCATGACGGCCGCAAGGCCTCGGGTGCCACTAACCCTGTGGGCAACAACTCATGGGCCCTTAATGATTGAGAACCGTGGAGCATCCGTCATCCAGTCACCACCGGCAGAGGGGAATGTGACGTTGTCTGCACCTTATGTTGGCGGAGTCACATGGCCTGTGACACCTGTACTGGATGGGTGTGGTGTGCGAGCAAACCTGCCCTCAGGGAGTGGCTGTGACATGCGGACAACTAGACCAGTGACATGCATACCACCAGTGAGTACGCCTGTGACGGGTAGCAATGAGGGCCCACCCTCGGAGCGTAAGCGGAGTGGTCTGGCCTGCCGTACGCAGGACCAGCGCAAGGCCTGCAAAAATGACTCGTGGGCTCTGGGCGTGGTTCAGTCCATGTACGGACATGGAAGTGACTGATGCGTGTGTCCCTGTTGTAGTGTTCACAGGACCCGGTACACAATATGCAATGTAGCACCCTCTGACTGGCATCCCACAGGATGAGCATCATTGATGCAAGGGAAATCACGGTCCCTACACTCATCTACACATTCATACATGAATGATGAAAGACATGACACAGCAGTGCATCACTGGATGTTTATTGCACATCCAGTGCAGTTCTGCAGCTGGAGCGGTTCAGGGGCAATGCCGAGCAGACTACACAATATGGGCCTGTGGATGGCCAGCCAGAGTCCATCCGGGGATGACAAGTATTGCGGAAGAGGAAGGGTACAGTCCGCAGTCTGGTCGCCGTGTCATTGGTCATCAAACAGGATATGGAAGTCCATGTCGCTGTCCAAGTTGAGTGCATCAGGAGTGTATCGGGGGTCAGTGGAAGGTCATGAGGCCATGTGCAGCACCAAGCAGAAATAGGCCAGGTAGTGGAAATGAATGCTAGTGCCTCCTGATCACAAACCCATCCACGTCCTCATGTGTGCTCTGCCCCACCTGTGTGTGTTGCAGTACCGGCTGAGGCACTGTGTGCCACTGACACATGGCGTGGATACGTCTGCCGCACTAACAGGCAATGGCACACCACGGGGCGGAGATGTGGATGGCATGGGGGAAGCAGCATTCATCTGCACCACACCTTGCTGATGTACAGCGGTGGCTGCTATCCTTTCCGCCTCCATCCGCACCATGTCCTCCATGAGCCTCCGCATGTGTGCCAGCTCACGGCGGGTATCGCTGGTGCCCCTCTGAGCGGACAGGTGTTCTTCTCTCCACGTCAGGACTCCAGCGATGTCAGTCAGGGCTCATTGGAGACCATGGAGCGGGCCTAGACACCCATGGATGGTGTCCAGTTTGGTGGCCATGAGCTCGAACCCCACCCGCACCTGCTCAGCCATCTCTCTCTGGGCGTTGGAAGGCCGTGTGTTGTTCCTGGGGGTCTTGGGAGACTACTGGGGCCGTGGGGGCCTCCTTCTGGGTGGTTTGGGTGGTGGGTGGGGTCTCCTCGATGCAGCTGGTCAGCCCTGATCCTGGAGGTAAGTTGCGGATGATGTCAATGATGTCTTGGAGGGTTTGTGCATCAATGCTGGGGTTGTCCTCCTTGTCATCAGTGAAGAGTGGCTGGGACTGCTCTGCAGGATGTGTTGACGGTGGCCCTCCAAGGTGAAGGGGAGATGGTGTATTGCAATGTGTCCACATGTATGTAGCCACATGGTACATGTTGACATTCAGACAGCATGGCATTGTACATTGTGACAGTGTATAGATCTGGGTGATGACCCAGAGTCATTGAGGGTGTGCACTGTGCTCTGCTTGATTGTGCATGTGTGCCAACATGGCCATCTCCACCCGCCCCCCCAGTACCTGGTGGTCACTCACCCTGTTTCGGTTGTGTTGTGTCCTATCGAGCAGTGTCAGGTCCCCCGACTCCGGCCACAGTATCCACACTGATGACTGTTGACACCAGTTCCTCCATGTCATCCAGCACGAGCTGTGACGCTGGGCCCCCACCTCCAGTCTGCATTGCTGCCTTCTGGTTGGCTGCGAGTTTCTCCTTTTGTCTTTTTCTTGATGTCATTCCATTGCCTCTTGACCTCGTCCATTGTCCACTTGTGTTCTCCGACGGCATTCACCTTGTCCACGATGTCCCGCCATATTCCAGTTTTGGTGCCCAATGACACGTTGGAGGTGATGAACAGTTGTTGATGATGTTCCATCACCTACGTGACTATGATCCTGTTTTCCTGCGGACTGAACTTCGTCTTCCTCTTCTTCTTGTCCTTGCCCTTCCCTGGTCCCGAGGTCCCGGGCTGGTCGTCCGGGGTGCTTGTAGGGTTGCACTCGTCCTCTGCGCCTGCTCCGGCTACCTCCATGGTGCTTGGGTGTTGGTCAGTTTGTGTTTGGATGTTTTTTCTACTTTTATGGAGATTTTTCCCGCCTGCCAGGTGTGTGTTGCAGGCCTGGCGCTGCTTATCGCTGATTTCCTCATTGCGCTTTGGCCCATCGCAGGTTTTTTTGTTTTGTGGTTTGTGTTTTTATCTCCGTCGAATTAGTTGTATCGCGGACTTTGTCCGCGGCTTAGGCAGACTATCGCATGGTACCGCCTTATTGTGAATTCCACGTTGACACAGGTTATTTTCCCACGATGGGCTGCGATGTTGAGAGTTGCGTTAAGCTACTCTTGCGGTAGTTATCACACGTTCTTGTGAATATACCCCATTGAATTGTCAATTGGGACAGATGAAACAGACAGGCACAATGAACGCCACACACAAGAGCAGGTGACACCTAGTGTGCAGTAAGCTCAGACTAACGTGTGCAATAAAAACCCACTAAAGAAGAATGAATGCGGTGAGCGGGAAAAGCCACCAATGCACTTCACAGCGTCATCACACACTCTTCTAAAGTGGCGATTCACAGGCACTTTAATTTCTTTGGTATTGGTCCAAAAATGATGAATTGTGTTTGGGACTCGCTACATGGGAATGTAGATAAGCTGGTCGTCCGGGGTGCTTGTAGGGTTGCACTCGTCCTCTGCGCCTGCTCCGGCTACCTCCATGGTGCTTGGGTGTTGGTCAGTTTGTGTTTGGATGTTTTTTCTACTTTTATGGTGATTTTTCCCGCCTGCCAGGTGTGTGTTGCAGGCCTGGCGCTGCTTATCGCTGATTTCCTCATTGCGCTTTGGCCCATCGCAGGTTTTTTTGTTTTGTGGTTTGTGTTTTTATCTCCGTCGAATTAGTTGTATCGCGGACTTTGTCCGCGGCTTAGGCAGACTATCGCATGGTACCGCCTTATTGTGAATTCCACGTTGACACAGGTTATTTTCCCACGATGGGCTGCGATGTTGAGAGTTGCGTTAAGCTACTCTTGCGGTAGTTATCACACGTTCTTGTGAATATACCCCATTGAATTGTCAATTGGGACAGATGAAACAGACAGGCACAATGAACGCCACACACAAGAGCAGGTGACACCTAGTGTGCAGTAAGCTCAGACTAACGTGTGCAATAAAAACCCACTAAAGAAGAATGAATGCGGTGAGCGGGAAAAGCCACCAATGCACTTCACAGCGTCATCACACACTCTTCTAAAGTGGCGCTTCACAGGCACTTTAATTTCTTTGGTATTGGTCCAAAAATGATGAATTGTGTTTGGGACTCGCTACATGGGAATGTAGATAAGGTGAAGTGACTCTGAGCAGATGAAGGTCATTCGCAATTTGTGGTATGTTTTATTTACATAGCCATTTTGTTAAGCAGTTTTATCAGCAATGCACACAGATATCAGAAAGGAAATGATGGCTATTTTCAAACAAAGTATTTCCAACCAGGTTCATGATGTTGTCAATGTCAGCTAATGGCAGTTCAAAGGCAGCAGCACAGTATATCGTCACGGAGAGACACACAGCTGCCTCGATATTAGCCATATATCTGTAAAGTTACAGAAGTGAAAGGCTGTTTTCAGACTAGAAATAGATGTAGTGAGTTACCTCACCTTTCCATGCAGGGAACACACATTTAGAACAGTTTCTCGGTGTTTGTCTTACTCACAATTACATCTCGAAGAAACTGATAATTTCTTAAAGTTTTCAGGTGCAACAAAGTTCTTAACTAAAAAGGCAAGTTGATCGATCATCTGTGGGCTTTGAACAGTGATGCACCTAGCCAAGATGGACACTGCCATTGAAAGAGAAAAGCGCTGAGAGGCCTCACAGCAGCATTTGAACAGCACTGAGAATGCTCGAGACTGGTGCTTTACAGCAGAAAGAAGGAGTGTAGAGGTAGCAAAGGGAGGGATACTGGGGGGCCTGGACAGCTGACAACTGGTGCGCCACAGCAGAAAGAAGAAGGCCGGCGGCAGCCCATGAGAGATGCTGTGGGGACTGATAGTGCACGCCGCTGGTGCTCCACAGCAGAAAGAAGCAGGCCAGCAGCAGCCCATGAGAGATGCTGTGGGGACTGATAGTGCACGCCGCTGGTGCTCCACAGCAGAAAGAAGCAGGCCAGCAGCAGCCCATGAGAGATGCTGTGGAGACTGATAGTGCAAGCCGCTGGTGCTCCACAGCAGAAAGAAGCAGGCCAGCAGCCGCCCATGAGAGATGCTGTGGGGACTGATGGCGCACGCCGTTGGTGCTCCACAGCAGAAAGAAGCAGGCCAGCAGCAGCCCATGAGAGATGCTGTGGGGACTGATGGCAAACGCCGCTGGTGCTCCACAGCAGAAAGAAGCAGGCCAGCAGCCGCCCATGAGAGATGCTGTGGGGACTGATAGTGCACGCCACTGATGCTCCACAGCAGAAAGAAGTGAGCTATAGGCAACAAGGGAGGGATACTTTGGGGCCTGAGACTGCTCTCCATTGGTGCGCCACAGGAGAATGAAGCCGCCGGTGGCCTCATATGAGAGAAGCTGTTGGGACTGATAGGGCACGTCGCTGGTGCTCCACAGCAGAAAGACGCAGGCCAGCAGCAGCCCATGAGAGATGCTGTGGGGACTGATAGTGCGCGCCACTGATGCTCCACAGCAGAAAGAAGCATGCCAGCAGCAGCCCATGAGAGGTACTGTGGGGACAGATAGTGCACGCCGCTGGTGCTCCACAGCAGAAAGAAGCAGGCCAGCAGCAGCCCATGAGAGATGCTGTGGGGACTAATAGTGCACGCCACTGATGCTCCACAGCAGAAAGAAGCAGGCCAGCAGCAGCCCATGAGAGATGCTGTGGGGACTGATGGCGCACGGCGTTGGTGCTCCACAGCAGAAAGAAGCAGGCCAGCAGCAGCCCATGAGAGATGCTGTGGGGACTGATGGCAAACGCCGCTGGTGCTCCACAGCAGAAAGAAGCAGGCCAGCAGCCGCCAATGAGAGATGCTGTGGGGACTGATGGCGCACGCCGTTGGTGCTCCACAGCAGAAAGAAGCGGCCAGCAGCAGCCCATGAGAGATGCTGTGGGGACTGGTAGTGCGTGCCACTGATGCTCCACAGCAGAAAGAAGCAGGCCAGCAGCAGCCCATGAGAGATGCTGTGGGGACTGATAGCGCACGGCGTTGGTGCTCCACAGCAGAAAGAAGCAGGCCAGCGGCAGCCCATGAGAGATGCTGTGGGGACTGATGGCAAACGCCGCTGGTGCTCCACAGCAGGAAGAATCGGCCAGCGGCAGCCCATGAGAGATGCTGTGGAGACTGATAGTGCACGCCGCTGGTGCTCCACAAAAGAACAAAACAAGAAGCCAATGCTGCACACGACTCACCTACACTTTGAAGGGTGAACTGAATGAAACAGTAACACTAGCAACCACTTTTTCCGTTGGATTTAATCCATAAAGTATTTTACATTTTTATATTAACTGCATTTTCAGTTATTAAAACGTGTTCATTACAAAAACAGACAAATTAAACAACATTACCACAACAATATCAACAATTTGGCTTAATTTTATACAATTTGACACCAATACAAAAAAACTACACTCAACCATATAAACATCTCAGTCATACAAATCATCCCTCCTCACTAGACAATATACACATTAGAATAATTATAAACAAATAATGTACAGAAAGGCCATCAAATAGAAAAAATTTAGCATAGTTGTGAATCACTACACTGTGTTATTTTAGCAAAGATTGTCCAAAAGCGGAAAAAGGTCTACGCGTTTCGAATCCCTTAATGTGCGGGGATTCTCATCAGGACCAACATATAGCTGAAACAAAACAGAGAAGATGTTTTAATCAAATGACCCCACTCTATTGCGTTATAGCTGCATGCGTTTGATAGGCTCTTACCTTATACTAAAGCAAGCCAAACTTTTCAAAGTTGTAACTACTTCAATCCGTGACCTAAATGCATAAAGGACCAACAAAATGTCACCTCTTCATGTTTCTATGACCAAAAACGACGAGCCAATTATCAAAAAAACCAACAACAACCCATCTTACTTGTGAAGCTGTGGTATGCAATGGAGCTGAGCCCGACAGAGTGTTCATACAGCGACGAGTGCTTGGTAAGTCACCGGTCTTGTGTCCGTTGAAAGCAAATCTCGACGTTCACGTATTCTAAACAACTCTGTCTGTCAATATATGCCTTCATAGTGTATATGCGTTGTGCTGAGTATTTTTGAGGGTTTTGGTCTTACCTTGACACGTGTGGACATGAAGAGTCAAAAGGTATCTTTTCCTCGCTAATTTGAACAGGGCGACAGGTGCTCCAAAGAGGCGACCAGATTGGACTGAAGCTGGCGTGGAGAATGAATCTCGGCGTCCACTCAATCTAGAAAGACGAACGGTGAGACCCGATCAATATGAGCCTACGTGTCTATTGGTGTGTTACGAGGCCACCTTAGAGGTAGAGGAATCTTACTTGAAGGAGCGTGAATGCTCATATCTCTTTACTTCGATAACTGGCCTCAGGACTGATGCGGGCTGAAGGCGGCCATACCCGACAGTCGTTTGGACGTCTTCTGACGCGAGCAAGCTAATGAACTACAAGTCACATGGGAATTGTAGTTTTTAAGATAAAATCAATGCGTTTCTGTTTTTCAGGCTCCAAAGTTTATTGGAGGACAAACTGCCTTACTCCATTTCGGAAAAGCATAGATGCTTGAAACACTTTGCTTGAGCCACCGCGCTGCGGGCTGGTGAAAGCTGTGAAAAGAGTTTGTTTTCTTGCAAGGACAAGCAGAAGGACTACAG
This sequence comes from Triturus cristatus, assembly GCF_964204655.1. Classification (NCBI taxonomy): domain Eukaryota; kingdom Metazoa; phylum Chordata; class Amphibia; order Caudata; family Salamandridae; genus Triturus; species Triturus cristatus. The sequence goes on along the minus strand of NC_140581.1, from coordinate 377,487,078 downwards.
ATCTGATGGGATTTGTAGTTTTATATGTGTTACATTATGATTTTCTTAGATGAAAACTGAGGCTGAAAGATGGAACGAACTTGAATAAGGCAAAAAATAACAGATTTGCTAGTTCATAGATTATAAATCTCAGAAAGTTCATTTAATCCATTGATAGACGTGTTGAATTTGATTATAAGCATGGCTTCTCTTTTGAGTAATTTCGCATCCAAGTCGCCGCCTCGCTGATCTCGTTCAACTTTCGAAATGACTGTCCATTTGAATTCCTGTTCTGTGTGGTTCTTCGAATGCCAATGATTTACCAATGGGGCATTTTGCACATTTTTGCGAATTCTTGATTTGTGTTGTTGAATTCGATTCCTTACCTCCTGATTGGTCTTTCCAATATAAAGTTTATTACATGGACACCGGATGCCTTATACTACAAATTTTGATTTACAATTGGAGAAGGTCTCATGTTTCCAATGTATACCATTGTGGGAGAATAGGTTTCCTTCAGTAGTTGAATCGCAACAGACACATGTACCGCACTTATGATGTCCCTGTATTGGCGGAAGGCTCAGCAGGTCTCTTATATCCGGGCCTTTTGTTCTGGGTAGTGCTGCTCGCACTATCTGATTGGCAATGCTTTTGTCCTTTTTAAATGCAAATAAAGGAATTTCGTTTAATGTTTTGTCCAAGTTCTTTACTAGGTGCCAATTTTGGTTAATGATCTTTTTAAACCAATTGGATGTTGGATCAAACGTAGAAACGCATACGATTCTTTCAGTTTTCAATTTCTCGCGTCTTTCAAGTAAAGTTTCACGCGGTGTCCACCAGGCTCGTTTGATGGCCTTTTTCAAGCTGGTGCTCCACAGCAGAAAGAAGCGGCCAGCGGCAGCCCATGAAAGATGCTGTGTGGACATGATGGCGCAGGCCGTTGGTGCTGCATAGCAGGAAGAAGCAGGCCAGCAGCAGCCCATGAGAGATGCTGTGTGGACATGATGGCGCAGGCCGTTGGTGCTGCATAGCAGGAAGAAGTAGGCCAGCAGCAGCCCATGAGAGATGCTGTGGGGACTGATAGTGCACGCCACTGATGCTCCACAGCAGAAAGAAGTGGGCTAGAGGCAGCAAGGGAGGGATACTGAGGGGCTGAGACTGTTCACCACTGGTGCGCCACAGCAGAAAGGAGCGAGCTAGAGGCAACAAGGGAAGGGATACTGAGGGGCTGAAACTGTTCACCACTGGTGCGCCACAGCAGAAAAGAGCAGTCTAGAAGCAACAAGGGAGGGATACTGAGGGGCCTGAGACTGCTCACCACTGGTGCACCATAGCAGAAAGAAGCGGCCGGTGGCATCATATGAAAGATGCTGTTGGGGTTGATAGTGTATGCCACTGGCGCCCCACAGCAGAAAGAAGCAGCTGGTGGCATCATATGAGAGATGCTGTGGGCACAGATAGTGTGCGCCACTGGTGCTCCACAGCAGAAAGAAGCTGCCAGTGGCATTATGTGAGGGATGCTGTGGGCACTAATAGTGTGCGCCACTCGCGCTCCTTAGCAGAAAGAAGCGTCCAGTGGCAGCATATGAGAGATGCTGTGGGCACTGATAGTGTGGGCCACTGACGCTCCACAGCAGAAAGAAGCGTCCGGTGGCAGCATATGAGAGATGCTGTGGGCACTGATAGTGTGCGCCACTGGCGATCCACAGCAGAAAGAAGCAGCAGGTGGCATCATATTAGAAATGCTGTGGGGATTGATTGTGCACGCTGCTGGTGCTCCACAACACTAAGGAGCAGTCTAGAGGCAACAATGGAGGGATACTGAGGGGCTGAGACTGCTCACCACTGGTGTGCCACAGCAGAAAGAAGCAGGCCAGCGGCAGCCCATGAGAGATGCTGTGGGGACTGATAGTCCACGCCACTGATGCTCCACAGCAGAAAGGAGGGAGCCAGAAGCAACAAAGGAGGGATACTGAGGGGCAGAGACTGCTCACCACTGGTGCGCACAGCAGAAAAGAGCAGTCTAGAGGCAGCAACCAAGGGACACTGAGGGGCACTGATAGTGCGCGCCACTGATGCTCCACAGCAGAAAGGAGCGAGCTAGAGGCAACAAGGGAGGGATACTGAGGGGCTGAGACTGTTCACCACTGGTGCGTCACAGCAGAAAGAGCAGTCTAGAGGCAACAAGGGGGGATACTGAGGGGCCTGAGACTGCTCACCAATGGTGTGCCAGAGCAGTCTAGAGGTAGCAAGGGAGGGATACTGAGGGGCTGAGACTGCTCACCAGTGATGCGTCACAGTAGAAAGAAGCGTCCGGCGGCATTATATGAGAGATGCTGTGGGCAGAGACAGTGCATGCCACTGATGCTCCACAGTAGAAAAGAGCAGTCTAGAGGCAGCAAGTGAGGGACACTGAGGGGCACCGATAGTGCGCGCCACTGATGCTCCACAGCAGAAAGGAGCGAGCTGGAGGCAGCAAGGGAGGGATACTGAGGGGCTGAGACTGTTAACCACTGGCGCACCACAGCAGAAAGCAGCAGCAGGTGGCAACAAGGGAGGGATACTGAAGGGCCTGAGACAGCTCACCACTGGTGTGCTACAGCAGAAAGGAGCGAGCTAGAGGCAGCAAGGGAAGGATACTGAGGGGCCTGAGACTGCTCACCACTGTTGCGTAACAGCAGAAAAGAGCAGTCTAGAGGCAGCAAGTGAGGGACACTGAGGGGCACTGATAGTGCGCGCCACTGATGCTCCACAGCAGTAAAGAGCGAGCTAGAGGCAGCAAGGGAGGGATACTGAGGGGCTGAGACTGTTCACCACTGGTGCGCCACAGCAGAAAGGAGCGAGCTAGAGGCAACAAGGGAAGGGATACTGAGGGGCTGAGACTGTTCACCACTGGTGCGCCACAGCAGAAAAGAGCAGTCTAGAAGCAACAAGGGAGGGATACTGAGGGGCCTGAGACTGCTCACCACTGGTGCACCATAGCAGAAAGAAGCGGCCGGTGGCATCATATGAAAGATGCTGTTGGGGTTGATAGTGTATGCCACTGGCGCCCCACAGCAGAAAGAAGCAGCTGGTGGCATCATATGAGAGATGCTGTGGGCACAGATAGTGTGCGCCACTGGTGCTCCACAGCAGAAAGAAGCTGCCAGTGGCATTATGTGAGGGATGCTGTGGGCACTGATAGTGTGCGCCACTCGCGCTCCTTAGCAGAAAGAAGCGTCCAGTGGCAGCATATGAGAGATGCTGTGGGCACTGATAGTGTGGGCCACTGACGCTCCACAGCAGAAAGAAGCGTCCGGTGGCAGCATATGAGAGATGCTGTGGGCACTGATAGTGTGCGCCACTGGCGATCCACAGCAGAAAGAAGCAGCAGGTGGCATCATATTAGAAATGCTGTGGGGATTGATTGTGCACGCTGCTGGTGCTCCACAACACTAAGGAGCAGTCTAGAGGCAACAATGGAGGGATACTGAGGGGCTGAGACTGCTCACCACTGGTGTGCCACAGCAGAAAGAAGCAGGCCAGCGGCAGCCCATGAGAGATGCTGTGGGGACTGATAGTCCACGCCACTGATGCTCCACAGCAGAAAGGAGTGAGCTATAGGCAACAAGGGAGGGATACTTTGGGGCCTGAGACTGCTCTCCACTGGTGCGCCACAGGAGAATGAAGCCGCCGGTGGCCTCATATGAGAGAGGCTGTTGGGACTGATAGTGCAAGTCGCTGGTGCTCCACAGCAGAAAGAAGCAGGCCAGCGGCAGCCCATGAGAGATGCTGTGGGGACTGCTAGTACATGACGCTGATGTTCCACAACAGAAAGGAACAGTCTAGAGGCAGCAAGGGAGGGATACTGAGTGGCCTGAAACTGCTCACCATTGGTGCGCCACAGCAGAAAGGAGCAGTCTAGAGACACAAAGTGAGGGATACTGAGAGGCACTGATAGTGCGCGCCAGTGATGCTCCACAGCAGAAAGGAGTGAGCTAGAGGAAACAAGGGAGGGAGACTGAGGGGCTGAGACTGTTCACCAATGGTGCTCCACAGCAGAAAGGAGCAGCAGGTGGCAGCAAGTGAGGGATACTCAGGGGCCTGAGACTGCTCTCCACTGGTGCGCCACAGCAGTAAGAAGCAGCCGGTGGCAGCATATGAGAGATGCTGTGGGGAATGATAGTGCATATCGCTGGTGCTTCATAGCAGAAAGAAGTAGGCCAGAGGCAGCCCATGAGAGATGCTGTGGAGAGTGCACACCACTGATGCTCCACAGCAGAAAGGAGCAATCTAGAGGCCTGAGACTGTTCACCACTGGTGCGCAACAGCAGAAAGGAGCGGCAGGTGGCTGCAAGTGAGGGATACTGAGGGGCACTGATAGTGTGCGCCACTGGTGCACCACAGCAGAAAGGAGAGCTCTATAGGCAGCAAAGGAGTTATACTGAGGGGCCTGAGACTGCTCCCTACTGGTGCACCACAGCAGAAAGATGCTTTGGGGACTGATAGTGCACGCCGCTGGTGCTCCACAGCAAAAAGGAGCGGTCTAGAGGCAACAAGGAAAGGATACTGAGGGGCTGAGACTGCTCGCCAGTGGTGCGCCACAGCAGAAAGAAGTGGCCGGTGGCATCATATGAGCTGCCAAGGGTACACATGTATGTGCAACATGAAAGGACTTTGGTGAGAACTTGTCAGTGGCCACCACTAGGAGGAGCAAGAGTTGAAACCATGAATGTGCACATGAGAATGACGTGAGGCCATATTTTTAGGATGTAAACATCTGCAAAATACCATGGTTGATTGATTGATTGATTGATTGATTGATTGATTGATTGATTGATTGATTGATGGGCTGATTGATGGGCTGATAGCAAAGCTGATACTAATATCGATGGGCAGCCCCTTGAGTCAATGCACCTTGGCCAATCCCTAAAGGCAGCAGAACCACAGTAGCCAATGTCCAAAACCCTTTATTGTATATTGATGTTCATGTTGTTTGTTTGCATGTGCTGTATAATGGCAATAGCTCTTGCTACACACCTAAAGCTGTCCATAGACAAGACCTAAAAATGCAATTGGCAAATGCATGAATTTAATAAAAAGGATGAGCCAAGGACAGCAGATACTAAAATGCAGGGGAGACTCTTTCGCTAAGGCAGAGGAGCATTGCCCCACTGCTTTTCAGGAGTGCAAAAAACGAAAAATAAAATGATAATAACACAATGTTATTCTAATTTTATTTTTCCCTGCTGAAGCCGATTTTGGTGCGGGAGGGGCTTGGCTTTCATCACAGGCAGCAGGAGTGGTGAGTGCACATAAGTGAATTACACAAATAGTTTTGCTCCAACTGGCCATCCAGCTCCCAACATTGTGGTTGAGTCCACCCCGACCCCTAAAAGTCGGGGTGACCCAATGATGAAGCATGACACCACTAGGGTGAGTGAGGGTACCTAAACCGAAAGGAATTGCTTCCTTGCTCACCTAATGGTGAAGTTAAAATTCTCCCTCACCAGACACTTCATATCATTCCACTAACGTGCTTTGAAACCGACCACTGGATGGCCAGTTGGAGTAAAACTATTTGTGTAATTTATTATATAGGGAGGTGTTACTCTGACCCGGAATCCTCTCCATCCTTAAGGCAATGGAAAATTTTCAATAGCCTATTGTATACATATGAGAGCACATAAGTGCACACGACAATTTGGCCGTCCATCTTAGGCTTGCCAAATTGTCATGCGCACTCAGCAAATTCTCCACCCGACTGTATTGCACAGCCTGGGTGTAGAACATGCACAGGCTCCCACTCCCTGTCTGAGAACCGAACTGCGGGCGGAGGAGGACGAGGAGAGGCGACAGCCGGCTGTCCGACAGGTACATGATCTTTTATTTTTATTTTCTCTTAATCCCTCCCTCTTCCCATCCCACCACTCCTGCCCGGGAGCAGCAGCCACTGCTAAAATGCATAGTATTAATTCTACCATATAAGGGCATGAATATACATATCAGTCCTTATATACATTAAATATCTATGTTCTATGTTTATATAAGTGGGGGCATCCAAAGAAAGGTTGTGTTTCTCCTGCCAACTACATAACTGTTGATGTTGCTGCTAATGACATCACATTATTGAAATTTCACTCATTATGTTGATCAGTGTGAGGTCTGAAAACTCCTTGTCATTTTCACCACACTTTAAAATTGCTCTAACTAAATCCTTCTTAACTCTTCAATTTAAGAGGACTGATTTTACATTCTTAAAATATAAAAGCTTTTTTGTAAAAAAAAATACCCATTCAAAAGAAGTCAAGTCAGTAATGAAAATATACTCAAGAAAACACAATGAACAGAAGTTAGCATGTTCCTAAATACATTGATCGAATGTTAGAAATGAGAGTCTCTAGTTGGCAGAGGTAGGTACCTTTGTCCAAAGAGGGACCCTTGCTTCTAGTCAGGGTAAGGGGGATACACACTTTAGGTAACCCCTGCTCACCCACTTGGTAGCTTGGCACGAGCAGACAGGCTTATCCCAAAGGCAATGTGTAAATTATTTGTACCAACACTCACAGTAAGACAGTGAAAACACCACAAATGGACACCACAGCAGTTTAGAAAAATAAAATATCTTTATCTAAACTAAGCAAGACCAAAACGACAAAAATCTAACATACACAGTTAAAAATATGACTTTTAAAAAGGTTTCAAGATCTTGTACCATAGAAAACTATGGATGTGTGACTTTTCACTAAGTACCTGTAGTTGCGTCACAGTTCACCAAGCCAAACAGCTGCAGCATCAGAAAACAAAGAGATGCAACACTCCTGAGACCCTGAGGAAACGATGCGAGAGTCCCGCTGCACGAAGAAAAAGGGTTGCGTCAATTTCGGTCTGTATGGGGAGTGATGCATCGATTCTTCATGCCGGTTCTGGTCCGCAGGTGATGCGTCGCACAGGTACGATGCATGGATCTTAGGGATGCGTCAGCAATCGATGCGGTGGTTTTGCGCGGCTCTGCATTGGTCCTCTTCAGCCGTGAGCCCTCGATTTGTCGATTCCTGCAGCGATCACAGGCGCTGCAACGGTTTTCGCAGCAGCGCAGAGATGCGTGGAAATTCTTCTCACACCGTGAAAATATGTCGGAAAAACAGCTGCACGAAGAGCGATGCATCGATTTCTGTAGTTCCTTGAGTTGCTTCTCTCTTCCAGCTCCCAAACAGCAGCAATAACCTCCAGAGGCCCAAAACTGGCAGAGGCACCTCAAGGCAGGTCAGAACTCACAAAAGCAGAGTTCAGGGGAGCTGGGGTGAAGTCTTTGTGTCCCTGAGATTTCTGAATTAGGAGGCCAGCTCACTTCAATCCCCTGGAGATCTCCTTCAAGCAGGGGGCACAGCACACAGCAAAGTCCTTCTCCTTTCCTTGGCAGAAACAGCAACTTCAGGCTAACCCCTGACACACAGCAAGGACAGTACTTCTCATCAGTCTCTCCAGCTCTTCTCCTTGGTAAAGGTTCCTCTTGAATTCCAGGAATTATCTAAAAGTCTGGTGTTTGGGGTCTGATACTTCTACCCCAAAATGTCTTCGTTCTCTTTGTGCAAGGGGCTCTGAGAGCCCAGTTCAAACCAGTTCTGGGGGGCACTCTGCAAGTGCACAACAACATCCATTTTCAGTGGGAGCCTTGGCTCCAGACACACCACAAGGGGGCAAAGCCAGCATTGTGGAAGGCAGGCCGTCCCTATTCAGGTACAGGTGCTATTCCTCCCACCACTCCAAGTGCAGATCAGTCCTATTCAGTCTAGTGCTGACTCATCCAGACTCCTGGAGCCACTGAACCTCCCCAGCCCCTGTCACTCCAAAGTCAGACAGTCAATCCACAAACAGGCAGAGGCACAAGGAAGGTTGATCAAAGTGGTATTTTCAAACACACAATTTAAAAACCATCTTTACTAAAAGATGTGTTATTAAAAAGATTTGGTATTAAATCCTGAGTTCAGGGATACCAAACTCCATTTTCTCACCTTATCCCTATGGGAAAATATGCTTGTAAAATGTTACAAAGCATTCCCCATTCTGTCATATGGGGCAAGATAGCCTTTCAATAGTGGGAAACGAAATTGGCAGTATTTCACTATCAGGAAATGTTACACACACCAGTACATGTCCTATCTTTCACATACACTGCACCTTACCCAGGGGGGTACCTTGGGCCTAGCATGGGGGTGCCCTATAGGTAAGAAAAGGGAAGGTTAGGGCCTGGCAAGTGGGTGTACTTGCCAAGATGACACGGCAGTTAACAAACTGTGCACAGGCACTGCAGTGGCAGGCCTGAGACCTCTTTTCAGGGCTACTAATGTGGGTGGCGCAATCAGTGCAGCAAGCCCACTAGTAGCATTTGATTTACCAGTCCTGGCACACTCAGTGCACTTTACTAGGGACCTACTGGTAAAACAAATATGCCAATCAGGGAGAAACTATCACAATATCAATTTACACAGGGAGCACTTGCACTTTGACCCTCATCAGCAGTGGCAAAGTGCCCAAAGCATCTAAGCCAGCAAAAACTAAATCCAGCACAGTATCAAAAACACAGGAAGTAGAGGCAAAAAGTCAGGGAAAAATCACGCCAACGATGCCAGGTCTAACATCGAACAATTAAACTTACTCTGATAGATTTTTTGCAAGATAGATGGCTATTTCTCCGTAACACCATGGATTTTCCCTCACATAATCCTTTGGAGGAAACGTATTTCACTGTAGCAATTAGGCACAGATAGTTAGAGCGCTGGAAGGATTGTACCTAATTAGTGAGCCATCACACCTCCCACATCAAACAAGTAAATGAGTTTATTTTTCCATAACGAGTAAGTGTTCCAAACGCAGCGCATCCAGAGCCCACACCTAAGCTGCTGAAACGCTGCTAGCCGAGGTCTGCACATGTGCACTCATTATTTTACCTTCAGAGCAACATAAATGCGGGGAGAGTTTTTTTAAACTTGAATACTCACAATTTTATTATTCCAACATTCTACTGTTAAAATGGAGCAACAGTTTTTATGATTTTCAATTTAAGTAATTGCCAATGTAAATTAAAAGTTATTTTTTAGAGGTAGCAATGAAGCAAAGGGCATAAGAATTTTCTTCAAAAGGCATGTTATTCTCTTAAATTTAGTGGGCTAGTAGGTGGTCAGTACTTTGTCTATAGGATACCAATAACAATTCCACCACCCAGTTGTCTCCCAAAGGATCCAAGGATCTCCTGTAGTTTAAAGGGTGGAAACTATAACCCTGGAAGTCCTGTAGGGAACGGAAAACCGGATTTCAGAGGGTGTAAGAATCAAACTCAAATCCATCTGCGCCATGTTATGAAGACAATAGTGTAAAACGGTCGAGAAGCTTGCAGAAACTGTCACCCAAATATTATCTGGTGAGGAGCCTGCGTTCTTCAACTATGCGCAATCAACCTATAAGCCTTCAGCTGCCTGGAACATGGAGGCACATTCATGAAATTCCAAAGTTCTAATGAATAGAATTTCCCTGAATTCACCTCTGATGCCAGAACAGACCTTTGGGTTAGACTGAAGTTCAATTGAACTTCATCAAGGTCAGAGGTTGGGGCTGAATCAATTCCATATAAGTAGTGTTTTGTCATTTCAAAACCAGGGGCATAGCTTAGTCACTGAGATTCAGGGTGTGTGAATCTTACATTTCTCAAATAAAAAACAGTGGGCTGCAGGATAGAGGGATGAGATAACCAATGTTTCCATGTAGAACAGATAAGTAATCATTTGCATAATGTGGGCCTCTGTCTAGAGTGCCAAAGTTGGCATAAATGATAGCTTGGAATGCTACCTGAGCGAATGCCACTAACTTTTGTGTGCTTGATTGGCAGTAGTATACCTGGAACTTGAGACCGGTACAGCTTTCCAAGACTACTAGAGCAAATGCTTGAGAATTACAAACAGTACCACATTTGCATCTGTTCAAGTACTTCTATGGCTGCAGATTTACTATTATTTTGGTAAACCAGTCACTACATATATTTGAGTTTCTGCTCAAAAAAATGAACAAGTAAAAAGCTACAGTTGGAATGAGAATGATGAAAAAAGCTGACACAGACATAGCAGACCCGACTTAGGGCCCCCAGATGCAACTATCAAGCCAAGAATCAAGTTAGGTGGTGTCACACCCCAAACTCCCTCCTGTAGCTACACTCTTGCCTGTACCAGCCTAGCATGGTAGTTCTCTCTGGGAACTCATGACTATGGTGACGTACAACACAAAAGCCTCGAGTCTGTGCTCTGGGATCACACATCTTAAATGTATTTTTACTGCACACACTCTTCTTGGTCTCTGCTACGAGATGCCTTGATGGTAGAGTTGTCAATACAGTGCATGTAGGCAGGGCTCCAAGTTACCTTTCTTGACTTTTACAAATAATTTTTTCAAGTGCCTGATGGCCCATGAACTAAACCTGAGTCACAAATAGAGGTGGGTGCTCCAGTAAAATAATATGGCAAGCCGAGCCAGAGACTAGTCAAGGGTCTAAGAGTCCAAGTGCGACCCAAGCCATGAAAACATTTGGCTGATAAAGTAAGAGCACCTGAGCCAAGATGGGCATGCCCTAAGAGAAGAGCCATGTTTTCATTTTCTTGCGGAATTCAAGAACTGAGGAAGCGGCTCTCGTGTGCAAGGGCAGGTCTTCTCAGGATCTAGGAGTGAGGTAAGAGAAAACACATTGATGGTTCTGGTTCTGCATATTCAGGAGATGTGTCCAAGTAGGAATCTAGATGTGCTGAGGTGTCTGGTTGGTTTGTGGAAGTTGATGAGGTTGTTGAGTTATGTGGGACAATGTTGTGTAAGGCTTTGAATGTGAGGAGTTTAAAGAGTGTTTTTCTGTGGATTGGGCTACAGTTGAACTCTTGTGGTGTGTGGTAATTTGAGTGCTAGGTGGGAGGTTGGGGGTGACCTTGGCTGCAGTGTTTTGCATGATCCGGAGTTGTCTGGCTAGTGGAGTGTTGATTGTGGAGTAGAGGGCTTTGTCATAGCCCAGTTTATTTATGATGAGGGCTTGGGTGACGGTTTTGAGAGTGTTGGTGGTGCCCACCTCTCCCAGACTACCATAGCCCCCTCATCCACTAATACCACCCCCTCACTCTTCCTCTGCCTTCACTCTTCTACCCTGAACCTGTCTATGTCAGTCATTGTTGCACTTATTACTATGAAAGACCTTGTGTCATATTTATTGCTGACCTGTAAAGTGCATCTCTACTTTTGATGGCCAAGTGTGCGTATGTGCTCTTTGAGAGAGAGCAAAAGGCAGTCACCTAAAGTGAAGTTAAACAGCAGTTTAAGTAGGCTTACCCATTGCCCCATACTGTATGGTGCAGTGGGCGGAGCCGAAAGGCGACTGACACAATAACAGACCAGCGGATGAAGAGAGATGACAGAAAGGTTCTTTAAGTATATTATGCATATAATGTTAGTAAAATCCAAAAGGTCTTGGCTAACGCCAGACCTAAAAAGACTAACGCTGGCCATAATATTCAAAGCAACTACCAAAGTATTTCAGAGTTACATTTTATTTAGCGAAAGTTGCTGAGACAGAGGTTAACAAATAACAAACTGCTTTTTTAAAAACAAGTTTCATGCACACTGTGATAGCCCCCGCTCGACGTGACGGCGGGGGATATCACAGCATTTTGAAACTTCGTATATGGTAAGATTATGCCCCAATAGTTTGATACATCTGAAATATGGTGGAATATATATTAAAACTCAGGTATCATTTACAGGGAGTGATCCTGTCCACTCACGTACATTGGGCATAACAGCATCCATAGAGAAACGAGATTTCTCTGAGGTGAGATAGCTACGTTTAAGACTGTTCACTTACAATGCAGATCACGCAGCGGCAGACTGATAGACGGTGACATGGATGTTTGTTTGTTTGTTTGTTTATTCTAAGGATTGTAGGTGAAGTAGAGTGGAACTATCGAGCATGCTAATGAAGAGGACCTACCATCCCCTTTTACAGAAAGGTCCGTTAATAGCTTTAGGTAGAGCTTTATTGTGATCTTAGAGCGCAATGGTATAGATAAGTTAATCGGTCCTACACTGATTTACAGGTGCGTTCTCCTTGTGTCGTTTAGAGTCTATGAGAGACTGTTTTAGACACTCTCCAGCCTGGTGAGGCATGTTTTATTATTATATGTATTTGTAGGGATGTAGAGCACAGTTGTTTTATTTTGTTTTTTTTGTGAATGCAACAACGTAGAGAGCACATGGGTGATGGGGAACTTCTGGATCTTTTGCTTCTGTCCCTTGGAAGACCGTTTCAGTCAATTCTTCAAACATCATACACTTGTCTAGAAAGTGTCGTTCACTGGGGACATGATCGGTGAGCGATGCAGATTCATTGCCCCTGACGAAAGGGCCGTAAGCCCGAAATGCATTGGGCGGGCAAATAAGAAAATTGGAATCAGAGATTATTCACTACATGATTTAAAAACTTGTTATTTGTATCACAACAGATTTGAAGTTAAGATATGTAGAATCATTTCTATGTATTGTGTTTATGATTAATGTATTTTATAAATTGAGATATAAACACTGAATGTGTAAAGTTCAAATGTGATTTATGTGTGATTAAGTCACTATATAAGTACAATACAGTAGTAAGCGGCAAAAGTACACAGTGGTCAAGTAGATATACTTGATTGCAGAAGGTACATGACAGGCATGGTTTAGGCAGAATGCACACCACTGTAGCACGCCAACAAATTATTTCATTTAAGGATGATATTAAAAAATAGGAGTGCTTCCCCCCTTCCCATATACAATCTGCATTAAGCCTCACACTGTTCAATATCTAGGTAAACACCTTTGTCAAATTGTTTAAATCCTTCCACCTGGAAGTTATGGCCTATGCAAATGATGCTCAAATAATTCTTAAGCTGACTGGAGACCGCTGAATGATGCAATACAACTTCCAATTTTGCACTACTGACCAGACACAGGTCTTAATTATTGATGTGCAGTTTGGTTTCTTGCCCTAATCCTGTGTCTTCTGTTTGAAATGTGGGGTTTATTTTCGATGAAAACCTTACCTATTCTGCTGAAAAAGCAAAGCTTACTTCTGTTTGCTTTTTCATTTAAAGCTGCTGCCTCTTCGTCTATTCAGTGATTGTTTCTTGGTTAATCATGCCATAATTGCCTCCTTCCCACATTACATCAATGCACTGTATTTATTGATAAGTCAAATTTAACTCCAAAATTAGATTGTGTCTTGGACTTTCTCCTAGGGGCCCTGCTTCCAACGCTCTCAAATGTTTGCATTGACACACTCCTGACAAAACGGTGTACTTGTCATAATGCACTTTATGGTAAAACCTAGGGGGATATGCATACAAGGAAGTGGAGGAGAGAGGCGTTAGCTTTCCTGGCTTAACACCTCTCTCCTCCACTTCTGAAATGCAAGGCTGCATCATATTTACAAGAATGTGGTGTAGCCTTGCGTTTCCCCCTGTGATGGCGCTAAGTTTCGCAACTTAGCGTCAACGTAGCCACCCTTGAACCAGAGTGCAAGGGTGTCTGCGTGCAGGGGAGGATTGTTTATGTGTAGGAATGTGTCCGTTCCTGCACATAAACAATCCTAAAATGCCATTCTGTCACTTTCATGCATGCTGCTTCATGCAGCACACATGAAAGTGACAAAATGGAATTTAAAAAAAAAGTTTTTTATGTACAGGAAGGGACATCTTCCTGTACATAAACAAGCAATGGAATTTTGCTTTTTCCATGTGTGCTGCACAAGGCAGCACACATGGAAAAAGCAAAAACGAGGAGAAAGAATGCAATTCTCCTTGTTTCGCCGCCTTAAGACCAGTTTTTACCTGGTCTTAATTATGGCACTGCCTCCTATGTACACCACCCTTGTACAGAGGGAGCAGCGTCAAAAACAATGGGTGTTGCGGTGGAACGCCCACTGCAACACCAACTGTCCACCCCTTTCACGCTAACCATAGCGTGAAAGGGGGCCTTATGTACGAGGCAGCGCTAAGCCACGTTAAGTGGCTTAACGCTGCCTTGTACATAAGGGGCAGCCCCTATCGCCACCACAATGTCACTGTAGGTGACGTTGTGGTGGCGATAGGGGCTTGTACATATGCCCCTTAGAGTTTAATTTGCAGGCTAGTCATTTAGTATCAGCCGACTTGAATTTTGAATTCTGCCTCTTTTTGTCCCTTGGTGCCTGCTAAGATATGCAAACCCGGGTCACTGCTCTTTCTTTTAATCATTTGGTCGCCAAATGTTGGAATTCCATAACAGGTTAACTCTGTCTTAGTTCCAACCACTTGGCATTTATTAGCACCCTTAAAATGTGGCTGCTTTAGGTTATGTTTTGTTCTATTTCTCTGTGTATAATTTTGGTGCAGTTTACGTTCTATTCCATTCACCTTGCCTGAGGAAATCTACAAAACTAGAATTACATGACTGTATTGTCATGTGTGGCACATGCTTCCTGATAATACATATATTACATAAAAACCAGACCCCAGTCCTAGCTGCAAACCAACATGAGGGCAATCTGGCTTCTCACAAGATATAAACATGGGAAGTTCATAACAGTATTAGTCTATTTTTGTTGCCACATGGTCTTTCTGCTCCCCCTGGGGTCGGTTTGGGTCATTTTACCCCCAATCCGCCCCTCTCCCATACAGAAGGAAGCCCACTAGAAACCAGGGAATATTCTTGGGGTGCTCATGACCCCCTGGGCTCTGGCCCTTGCTCTCTGCACCCATGGGCACAACACTTTTCGGCAGTAGGGATGTTTACCCCCAATCCACCTCCCTTAGGGTGCAAAAAGCCAAAGCGACACCGGGGAAGACATATGGAAATAAAAAACCTGGAGCGGGGGTGGCCCATCTAGGCATCGGGCCAAGCTCCTACCCGAGCACAGGCCATACCGTTTTTCTGCCCATCCCCACCAGTGGTGGATTGTTCTTTTTATCCCCCCAATCCCATTATAAATCAAGGAGTTTGTTTTTGCGTAGGACTGGTCTCTCTGGGCATGAGCTGGTTCGCCCCACGACCCCCCTGGGCACAACAGTCTTTCTGCCTTCCAGGGGATAGGTGAGGGTATTTGCCCTTATGTGCCCCCATAGGGCAGAAAGCTTACTAGACACCTGAGGAAAAAAGTCAAAAAAGGAAGGGGTGGGTGATGCACACCCAGGCTTTCAAGCAATGCCCCAACCCCAGAACAGGGGCAACAGTCTTGCTGCTATCTCTGGGGATGGATTAGGTGGGTTTACCCCCCAAACTACCACTCCAGGGAGGAGTGGCATGAAGCTCACTAGAAACTCACTAAATATGAGGGGGAAAATGGGGAGAAAAAATAAAAAAATTAAGGGGTGGGGCTGAGCTCCCACCCCAGAACAGGCTCACCCTGGGGGTAGATTGGGGGAGGTTACCCCCAGTTTATCCTCAGAGGGCAGCAGAAATTCCCCCAGACGCTAGGGGATAAATAACGTTTTAAAAAACAAGGATGGGAGCAGTCCACATAGGCAAGGGGGCATTCCCCCGGCCCAGAATGGGCACACAAGTTGTTTTGCCCAACCCCCCCAATCCCCTGGGACAGACAGGTTTAGTATACCACCCTTCCCCCCCCCCCCCCAGAAAGCCCAGTAGAAACCAGGTGAAAAAGGTGGTAAAAAGAAGGGAAAGTAGCGGCCTATCCAGACATGGGCTTGTGCCACCACCCCTGAACAGGTGCAATAATTTTTCTGCTCCCCTACGAGAGTATACCCCCAATCTGCGTACCAAGGAGGGGCAGAAAGTTCTCTATACGCAAGGGGAAAAAGATAAAAAAAAGAGGGGGTGGTCCCTTCAGGCATAGGACTATGCTCCAACCAGAGAAAGGACAGCACACTCTTTCTGCTCACAGAACAGGGGGATCTGTATACACAACATCTTCTGTACACACTTCATTCGCGTTACTGGTTGCAGATGCAGGAATTAAATGTAGTGTATTCTCCACCTCTACCAGCTGGGGAGAAACAGCTACAGTGTGAGTCACCAGCTGCAAAGGAATTTCCTGTCTGGTACCAATCGCAGAGTTGGAACTACCAAGGACTCCTCGTGGTCTACTATTGAGGTCCGGCCACATGGTGGAGCTGTACATGATCAATAGAAACAAATTGATTGTCTTTAAACCAGGAAGCAGTGGCAGGATAACAGTTCTCGAAGCTTGAATTCCAAAGACTTGCACCGGCGCTCAGTATGAGGGACCAAAATCTTTTTTCACTGCTACCTTCTTGCACACGAGATCACCAATATTGGGAATCAAACCAGAAGGTGCTGGTTTCTTCTCGATGCTTGCAGTGACAGAAGCTTTCAACTGCTTGTGGGAATTGGTGTCACAGAAGTCTTGTAGATCCTGTAAGACAGTACGATTATCTAAGTCAAAGGGAGTGGCTGGGGCAAAAATGGCCGGACCATCAAGGTCTGGAATGTACATTTTGATGCCAAAGAGGACTTCATATGGGGTCTGGCCATCCAGAGATCTTTTGGGGAGGTTATTCAATGTCTTCTGAACCCGATAGAGGTGATGGATCCAACTGCGCTCTGTACCTTATACCCTCCCAGTTAAGGACTGCTTTAATTCACTGTTCTTCCTTTCCACAACAGAATTGCCCTCGAATGGTGTGGAGAATAATAATGCACCTGTACACCCAGGGAAGCCATAGAATCCCAATAAGCTTTTGAAGCAAACCAGTCCCTGGTGCGAGTGGAGTGTACAGCATGCATGTGTCCCGATAAAGACTTGCATGTCTTTAATAACAGTTTGAGGGTCAGCCGAGCACTGTGGCCAAACCCAGAGGAACATAGCGCATGAGTTAACTGCAACTAAAATACATGTAAATGCAGTATATGAAATAAGTGGACCACAATGGTCCAGATAAATAGAGTGGAAAGGCTTATTTGAAATTAACAGATGTGTCTGGGGAACGAGCCACAAAGGAAGCCCTAATTTGTTGACAAATGTCACACCACAGGCCAGTTGCTTTAGACCGTGCCACCTATAACTTTGCTATAAAAGTGAAATAGTGGCTGCCACACCAGAATGTGCAGAAGCAACACCTTCATGCGCAACTATTACTAAAGCTAGCCTGCGATCTTGGTTGGGTATCAATGGATCGCCATCTCTCAAGAATCGCTACTAAGGGAATATTGTGTTCACTTAAGTGGTATGAGTATCTAGAAGGGAAGCCTTTAGGTAAAGGTGTCCCATCTTAATTTGCAATAATGGCAGCCAAGATATCACTACTGAATGAGTCATTGCAGCAACAGTAGCAGCTGCGACTGCAGATTTGGCAACTTCATCTGCCAGAGAATTTTCTACATGTGTTCCCACATGCTAATAACTCAATGTATTTATAACATGAACCTGTGGCAGCCTGTCCTTGAGGTCTGCCACTTTAACCCAAGCGTTTTATGCTTGATTGTGTTGCCCTTAGAATCTTTGGATCCATTTTGTTTCCAGTAATGTCAATTATCATAAAACGATTGTACACAGTAATATGACTCACACAATAAGCGTGGGGAGTTCCGGATCCGTATGTTCAAGTACAAGAAGTAAAGCTTTAAGTTCAGCCAACTGCACAGTTCCGTCCCCCAGGGACTGGGGGAGAGTTTTATGTGGTTGGACGTTTCCGTACAACATTACTCCAACAACAATGGTGCATGCCGATGAGGTTTAAAACCTATAGCAGTGTACACAATATATTTATACTTTTCTAGTGGTAAGACAGCAGTCTGTAAAGACAGGTTGAAGATAAAGTCTACATCAACAGGGGGTAAGAATGTTGCCCACTGTATCCATCTAGGATGCAGGGCTTTAGCGTTGGGAACACCAGCTTTTTGATGGTCTCTACGGCTGGCACAGGAGTAACAACAATGATGCGTTTCCCTTGTGAAAGTGGTTGTATTTTATGGATAGCATTCTGAAAAGCAGGCAGTATTTTCTCAGTAGAAACAAAATGCCTTTCTGCACTGGAATATAAATGTGATTATATGCAATCTCCAATGTTTCACCTTCATCAAAAGTGATATAAGTAAATCCAATTGCACCCAGAAATATCCGGATGACTAGGTTTGTGTTATTTACACATGTATGTAAGTGATGTGAAGCAAGTAAGTCAGATTGTAATTATCTGAGTGTGTCAGTGTGTTCTGACGTCCAAAGTGAGGCAGTAAAGTCAGGTTGGATCAATTCATAAAGCGATTTTACACATTGTGTATAATCAGGAATATAAGTTCTGCCAAAATTAAGAAATCCTAGCAGGACTTAATATCTTCACTGTATTTGGAGGTTGCAACTGTGCACATTTCTCCCAAAAACTAGGTGCAAGACTCTTACCCTCATGCCTTCATATACCAAGAAAAGGACACTGAGAAAAGCAATATGCGATTTCTTAAAGTTGAATATGTAGCCAAAGGCAGTGAACCCCAAAATGATGTGGTCCACTGTGGCCAAATGTGAGTTGAACTCATCTTCTGTAAGATAGATATCATCTACATAGGATAAAGAGTCTGGGTCAATTTCATGTAAAATTGTCATACGGACTGCAAACAGTCCTGGACTGTTCTTATAGCCCATGGCCAAATGAGTAAAGCAATTCTGAAATCCTAACACCGCAAACGCTATCCAATCCCTGCTTTCAGGAGCTAAGTTTTGGCTGAAAAAACTGTTGGAGATATCCAAGGTGGTTTTGTATTTTTTACCGACTATATTATTAATTAGCGCCATACTGTGTGGATTTTGAATTGCAAAAGTGCATTTATGACGTGCGTTTAAATGTCTGTAGTATAAGACTATACGATATGAATGATCCAGTTTCAAAACAGGAAAAAGAGGATTATTCAATTGAGAGATACAGGGTTCAATTACCCCCGGTACACTACCCCCGGTACACTAATTTGGAGAGGATTGTGTTAAGAGAACACTCATACACAGGTTAACTCCAGTTCTCTCCTTGTTGCCAACTACCCATCCCTTTCTAAAGACCTTGATGTACACAAAGCTCTAAGGCATTACATCACCTTAAGAAGGTAGTACAGAAAAGGGTGAGAACAAACCATAATCTCTAACGGGTGTCTTAACATCCCGTTTAATGGAGTATTGTGGTTGCACGTGCGGGATGTACCTAATAGGTATTATGTTATAAGGGGATGCCCTGTCCCAGCCAACATGATTATGGTATATAGCCAGGGCGTGGGCGAGAGCTCATTCTGCCGCATAAGCGTGTTTGACTGTGAAGAAAATGAAGGCATATCACATCCTCACCTTGTGGAGATGTCTGAACAAAAAGTGGGCGCCAGTCGAACTCCGCTAAAAGGATGTCATAAAACAAAGTAAAGTTTTCCGAGAAAATTGCTTTAATGGTGCGAGGTATATCACCCTCAATTTCTATATCCAACTCATATAACCTATCTGGAGGGCCTTTCTGGGGTTTCAACTGTAACAAATGTATCAGTTGCTCTCCCTGCCAGAAACTCCCTGAGATTCCAGCACACTATGGTGACTTCTGCCGCTCTGTCGAGGAGAGTCACTGCCCAACTCCTGTTCAGAAGGAGGGTTCTCAAAGTTAGTGGCATATTTAGCAGTAGGGACCGCAACCTTTTTTTTGTGAAGTTTTATCCTCCTTCTTTATTTTTACATCAGAAGAGCTCTGTGAGTTCCTTTTTGGTGTCACGTACTCTTCTTGCTTGTGCTCAGATCGCCCTCCTCTCTCGTATTATTTGTCCGATGAGTCCTGTAAGGATCGAGGAGAACGTGTAGCAGAACTCTGTTACTTGTTGGGAGCCTTGAGTTTAGTGTAATCATGAAAATTGTAGTGTTTTTCATAGGGTTCCAGGGTTGGAGAACCTCTACGAGGGTAACGTTTTGGTTGCTGTTTAGATTTATCCCATGTTTTTTTTAACAAACTCATGGGTTTGCTTGGCTTCCTTGTCTGTACTAGGTTTGTCAAGAGGTGGGTTCGTAGGTCTGGTTCACAAATTATTGTGTCCTTAGGACAGCAATAATTATAATTAGCGTGTGTACTTCTTGGTCAACAAGTATTACTGCTGTGAGCCTCTGGTGTATAGCCAGTGATGCTGCTTCACCTTTAATGTTAGACAGGACACTGCAGGGACATTTCCCATTAGTTTAATTCCTAAATCCAGGGCAACAGCTGCCTCAAATTTGTTCTGTATTTGTTTCAACACATCTGGCAAAACTGACATGGAAGTAGTCCTGTGACTAATGGTATAGACAGCCACAAGGACTGTCCCCCATGTGTTACAATCACCTATTTCGGGAACCATTCCGTGGAGCAATCACATAGTCAATATTCTGTGCCTGTCTTGTGGTCCCATATTGGGAAACACAGCTTCAATTTGGTCAATCTTTTGGTCAATCCAAAATGGAATTCCGTCACTATTAGTGGGAGTTGTGCCCATGACTGAATGAACAATCATGGGACTTATAGTTGGCACTGCCGGCAACTGGGTTTCCCCTGGCAGGCCAGGTCCTGCTGGCAAAGCCAACAAGGTGCGTGATACATATTGTTTCAAGTGTCTAAATAAAGTAACTAGAGCTTCGTAAAAAGCTTGTGTTTGAAAAGATTAAGACCTGCCATGTCAGATTATGGTGTATCCACCTAGAGCTGGCCAAGTAGCCCCCTCATTGCTAAGGGGACCCATACGTACCAGTGTAGCTACATGTGGAATGGTACCAAGGAACCAAGTATGGCATTCCCAGTAGGACAGAGGTATTCGCATTAGTGCGTATTTGCTATAGAGATTGGGTGCTGGAGGTGTCATGTATGTATGAAAGCTCTAAGGCATTACATCACCTTAAGAAGGTAGTACAGAAAAGATGTATGTATTAGCATCCACAGCTGGAAAATCGACCCAAGAATAGGAGAGTTCAAAGCAGTAAGCATCGTTGGCTTCAACCACAAAGATAAAAGCACCACTCTGACTTGTAAGTCCAGGATGAATCACGTTTGCATGGACCACAGGCTAATAACGACAGGCTGTGCCACCATAAAAGTGGAGAGGTGTGGTGCAGTGGCCAGGGCAGCTGACTTTGGAGCACAGCGTTCACGGTTCAATCCCAGGCTCTGGCAGCAGCTCAGCTCAGCACCATGTGACTCTGGGCAATACCTCACTTAATTTCCACGACGGCCTCCAGCACCTTGAGACCTGTAAGGGTGAGTAGTTTGCGATTTACAAATACAGATTTATTTATAATATAGCAGAATGGAAAATAAAGTGCAACACAAAAATGGGTGCAGTCCTTTTACATTTTTAAACCTGAAAAACCAACAGAATTAGGTACTTCCTATAGACTGCGGAGGAGTAATCCCGAACACCACGGACATCTCCGGTGGTAGGTGTAAGGGTGAAGTAGACACGCACAAGAACTACTCAGGAGACCCGTGAATAAGTACCATACCAAACATTGGTGGTGCCATATTGCAGAGATTCTGCTCAGAAACCGAACTATGCCTTGGATCACAGGAAATTAGCATGTAGGGACTCAGTCACCTTACCACATCAGTACCTAAGGCCCCAAATCCAGGCCAACTCAGAGTGCTTTACCTGCCCTCCTAACCTTACAGAGAGTCAGGTAACTTAGCACTTTTGGGACTTTTTCTGTCATGGGCGCACAGGGCAAAATGCAGGTTTTAGCCAAAGTTTGAGGTTTTCAGAGCATTGTGGAGAAGAGTCCCCTGGGTGTATAGTTTTCAGCAATGAGTTTGTAGGATTCTGTGGGATCCAACTGAGCTTGGGCCCAAATTCCACCACTACTCTGATCACCAAAAAGGGTTGATTTGGATGGAGAAAATGCGATGCCGACACATTGCATTTTGGGATCTTTCCTGTTGCAGGCTCTAGGACCACCCACACAAGTGGGGTACCATTTTTATCTAAAGCATATGAACACAGAATAGTAGACCGTTTGTTATTACCAAATGGATTTCTTTCTTTTTTTGGCTTTCAAATATAAGCCACCATGTAACAAACAACACATTTGCAAAATGCCCTCTGGATCACGATAGTATAGGGATCACCAAATCCAGAGGTGTACAAATAACCACTGGTCTTAAACTCAGTGGCTTAGACACATTTAAAAAATACATGGGTTTCCTTAATTCTATTTTTCATTAATCAGATTTTACAATATGATTTGCTGCATGGTCAGTAAGTACACAATGGAAAATCATTATAGGCTCTAGCTCAGTTGTTGCCTCTGGGTATCACATATTTTATGGGGACACACTTTATATCCCTGTCAATGGCAGACAAATCGTAACAATATTTCATTTTTGTAAATTACCCATAAGGGCAGATGAAAACATTGTCACCAATTGCTCTTTTTCCATACTAATTGTTATTTTTTGATTTTCTACAATAAGTTTCCTTGGGAAAATCCTGTTTAGTCTACACAAAGTACCCCTTGCTGAATTACAACTTTTGTCTAGTTTTCAGAAATATTCCAATGAGTTACACACCAGTTTTCACTACAAATAGTATGTAGGATGAAGCAACACAAGATGAAAAAAATAACGACCAGTTAGAAAAATGCAAAAAGTGTGTATTTTATTTTTTTACAACTTTGCTTATTCCTGAAATCTGAGAAGATGATGTTCTTAGCACAACAAATCATTCATTGATGCCATTTTCAGAAAAAATATGCTTTCTTGCACAGCACATTTCTCCCACTTTAAAAAAAAACAGAAGCAAAATGTAGCTATATTTTGGCTAATTTCTCAGTTCCCTCCCCGGAAATCCACAAACCCAGAGTATCTTTAGAATCCCCAATATGGGGAGGGGATACCGGGGGAGAGAGGGGGGAGAGAAAAAAGGACCTAAAAATGACCTGGCCTTGGGAAGGCCATGGAGGGTTTGGTAGAGGGCGACAGGTGGACCTTAGCAGTCAAGTGGTTAATGTTGTTTGTAGAGAGAGAAACGTTGTTCAGACTCCAAGATCCACACAAAGTTGACTCCGTTATTAAAAAGATTACTAATAGCGGCCTCAACCATAGAGATTTGTGCGATGAGACAGCAGCAGAAATTTGAGACCCAGAGTAACCATTAACTGTCCTGCCTAGTCTTCGGCGAAGGTCTGTTTGAACTTTTCTTGGTTCAGTGGCAAGGATAACCCCCAAGAAATCTACTGAGTTCAAATGAAGGATACATTTGCTCAGTTTTGTGAACAGGCAGTTTTTAACAACTTTTTAACTCATTTGCTGTACATGCTCTTCCTTATTATAAGAAAAGAGCAATTTATCATCTATATGGAGGATAATAACTGTATCCAGGGACTTTTGCAAAGCGTGATGATAAAATACTGAAATGCTATTACATAAACTAAAGGGTATCATGCTGTACTCATACAATCTGAAACAAGTCCAGTAGACAGCTGTCCACCCCTCACCTAGTCTGACCATTATAAGTATTATTAGAAGTGCCTAATAAACCCAGTCTTAACCTTCTTTTGATGCATGTCTGTAAATCGAGGTTCTCTGCTTCTGTAAGGACATGTCCTTGTCCACAATGAAAGGGGGCCCATAACCCTAGATCGATCTAGAAAATAAAAACTTTGTGGGGGGCTATTGTCTCTGCACTATATTTGACTACAACGTTAGTCAAACTTGGATATTAACTAGGTATGTCCAATTCAGGTCCTTCAGACCGATATAGCAAAGTAACTGAGAAAACAAGGAACACATTTCAACTTGGGCCTGTGTAAACTGTGATGAGATATGTCAGAAAATATTTATTTGGGATGATGTGCCCCAGTCACCTTAATAAACACAATCTGGTTTTAGATCACATCACTGTGCTAAGAGAATATCTGCTTCACCACTAGTATTTATAGTCCAATCAGCATACGATTTCCAAGAGAGAGTGCCAAGTACAAACAGTATCATGCTGTCCTCTTGTCGCAGAGGCTCTGTTTGTTCTTTCACCGGGATCAGAGCTGTCACCTTCTTCTGAAGTCTGTGAAAAAGTGACAGATTTCTGCTGTCTGTTGAGGTGGCCGCAGGGGCAATTGTAGATTGTATTGGAGTAATAATCATCAGTCAAATATGAATAGGTTTGTTGAATCTTATAATATTGGATGTCTTTTGTAACTTCATTGGCTTTTTTGTCTTGTTCAACATGATTGAATTCTGATATAGTCTCCTCTACTTTTTCAATGTTGGCTTTGGCATCAGAGATTAAATCAAGCTCCCTGATCTGTTTTTCCAAATCAAACAAGCTGAGCCTCGTGTACAAGAGGACCGCATTATCTGTTTAGAGAGTGGCCAATTACACCCGCCCAGAAGAGGCAGGGGAGAGTGAGAGGCCCAGAGATGGTTCAGCAACACGCCTGGGGTCCTATGATAGATAGGGTGCACATTTCCTGTCTGTGCCACAGCGCACCATTAAGCAGGTACACCGGGTACATATGGGAAAAGTGTGCCCTATCATGTAGAATGTGCTGCCCTCGGGGCATCCGTGAACTCGTGCTGCCCACAGGGCAGCTAATTCAAGAGAAATACGGAGCAGCTGTTTAAATGCTGCTCTGTACTTCTTTGTGCAAGGGTCCCCTTGCAGGTGGGTGCAGTGAGTGACTGCACATGCCTGCTAGGGGATGTCTGAGGGGTCCATATGACCCCCCATCCCCCTCCAGAGAGCTGCCATGAGGTGGCGCACTGACAGTGTACCTCCTGAAAGCTTCTTTACCTCTGTGCCTGTGTCTATAATACGGCGGGGGCACAAAGGCATAGGAATTCCCTCATTTGTATGGGCCACACCCCCACGCAATCGCGGGAATGGCATCTTTGGAAAGCACTGGTGCTACATGTGCGCCAGTGTTTTCAGTATTACAGAAGGGGCCGAACAAGCGTCTGTCGCCCCTTTTGTTATACCAGCGTTCCCCGGGGGACAGACAAACATGCCACAAATATTACCAATGGGAATAGCTGACCTACAATCTATTCCCATTTTTTTATTTATCATCCCACATCCTGTGAACAACTGAAATCTCTTTATTGAGTAAGGGACTTTCGTTTGTTCCTCCTGAGAGGACCAATATTTGGAATTTCAAACTGAACTTGTGCGATTCTCCAGGAACGAAGGTTTCATTTGAAGGCAGTTTCCCAACTCTCAAATCTGGAATAACTGACTAACGACCACCATCGACATTTGTCCCCTCCTATCCAGTATGATCCTTGCAGAAATACTGATGCTTGAGAGACTAGTTATAAATGACACTGCCGACCTCTAACAAAAAAATATTTTTACACCTTACAATATTTCTGTACAGGAACGTTCTGCACTCCACACTTTGAAAGACAATACATCACTCATCATAAAGCCTGCTGACAAATGAGGTGGCATAGTCTTACAGGACAGAGAAACTTAGAAATCAGAAATACATTAGCAACTCTCCAACTCTGAGCACTATACCAATCTCCCTAGGAACCCTACAAAAGTAATCCAGTTGGAAATCCTTAAATTAACCACTGCAGCAAAAGAGACAAGTCTTCTCAGTGCAAACAAATCTGCACATTTAAATGTAAAAAATCCCAGAACGCCTGTCATCTACACCTTCCCTAAAATTCATAAATATCTCAACACCCCTCCGGCAGACAAATATTTTCAGGGTGTGGTTCTATATCGGAGCCAATAGAATAAGAAGTTGATCATTTTAATAAACCTTTCACCTCTCTTACAGAGTGTTAGATTCACAACAGCATGCAATTCATTTATTTGATTGAAAACATGCCCTACTCACAGCTTGACTGTCTCTCAGCCACTCTAGACATAGAGTTTTTAAATACTAATATACCGCAGACTGATGGTGTTAATGTTATACACAATCTTCTTAACACTAGTTCAAGACCACACCAAATGCTCACTTTGTTTATCATTTCTTTTCTCAATCTAGCACTCAGCGGTTTTCACTCCTAATTTTGCGATCCTGTACATGGACAAACCTGAACAGACCCATATTCTTGCACCCACTAACCCTTTCAGAAACACATTTATTCTGGAAAAGATATATCAATGAATTTTTTCTACTATGACATGGGGCTCATTCCATACTTATTCAATACCGGAACTGGCTCAATCAAAACTGCAATGGACTGAGATTTACCACATTCTGCCACAGTACTGATATCTCCTTTTTGAACCTAATGGTTAAAGTAAAGAATGACCAACTTTATTCAACTCTATATCGCAAACCCCACTGAAAGGAACACCTTAATGGCATAATCAAGTTTTCACCCACGTCCCTTATGGGACTCATAGTCATATAGCCTGAGAAATAGACATAATTGTAAGCAAAAGACAGATTTTTATGAAGAAGCAGAAATGTGGGTCATCTGTGCCTGCTCACAGCTGCATTGTTAGGAAGGAGTGTGCAGCACTAGGTGATCCACGAGAGATGCACATTGGAGTAGTGTGACTACAGGGGTCCCTGACCCCTTCCTCCATGGGGCACAGATGACCCACATTTAGGGTACCTAGGGACATAGGAATGTGCGGGATGACAAAGTTCAGCCCAAATGTAAAGTGCCACTAACAGGAGTACATGCCACAATATGATCCCTTGTTCCATCCTGATAAATGCCACAGACTTTTGTGAGCCAAGAGGTAGAAACATGTTGACAGCCTAAGTGGGGATGGGGTATTGGTTCCCCTGGTCTCCACATTGGTTTTTAACACCAAGTGATATCTCACTTAAATTAAAAGGTAGTTTTGATTTACCACATTAGTTTTTTAATATATTCCTATCACGGTTCAATAGTCAGGTAGAAGTGCCTCCTTTACTATAAAGTCTAGGCCCGCTCTTCATCAAACAGAGTTTTTGAAGAGTGAGGGGAGTCCTATGATGAAGCATCACACCTGGTGGTGTGTGAGAACATCCCATCACAATTTGTTGTGTGTCCATATATAGGCTTGAGGTGGACAATCACTTATAAAGGAAAAAATAAACATTTTCTCAAGTGGCTTTTCTTGTGTTTAACATTTCTGTTTGAGTGCCTAAATTGAATATGGTCCACGTATGGTTCCACAGAAATCACTGGACTGCTTTGTAACTAAAAATTTACATTAAGAGTTCCCAAACATGTATGGCTTTTGTTTTTGACATTTACTGTATACAATAGATTTTGTACATTTATAAACATGCATCAGTTTAATTTATCTTGTTTAGAATGAACCTATACATGCGCTGTCTCTTTTAGTATGTTTACCTATCCTCCCCTTTCTTTGCTACCTTTATACCCTCTTGGCCAATGTCTATTCACTGATTAATACCACTCGAGGCCAATTGGATCCCACTGTTTGCGAGCTGATTGCAGACTGCACAGACATCACTCTAACACCTTAATACAATGAGCACCAGCTACATCTTGATTTCTACTGGTATGTCCAGCAAGCTGACGCACTGTAGAGGAGCCCTTCAGACCTCGCCCATTCACAAAGCGTTTTCCACCACTGCATACATCTTACAACGGAACCAATGTATGCTCACTGGTATGCACCTTCATTGTTCTGTTAGTAGTCTATATTTCCAAAGAGTAACAGTTTATCACTCCATGCTTCAAAAGAACCTTTTCAATTTGTCACTCCTCAGGCCTCCCCTCCATTGCTCCATCCGAGCTCATTGCATCATTCTCCCTTTCTCGCCCAACTGGCACCAGGCATTCTCCCAGGTCAGCCTCTAGTCATTTTTCGCCTCCACACCAAGAGCCTGTTACATTTATCTAATTTTCTTTTTTTTCCTTCTTCTTTTTTCTTTCCAATGTGCCTCACAGTGTATTTGACTTCAACTGGATGTGAGTAACCTTTTTGATATTAAACTTCCTCATTTCTCTTTTCCTCTTTTAATAATTCCAGCTCTCTCGCTAGCTCCATTATTCATTGAGTCCTTTTGATGATCCTACATTGCTAAAATGATCGAAACGCCATTGATGTAGTAGAGAACCCCTATTATTCTGTATTATATTAATGGGTTGTGTTGTTTTTGTTTACCTGATATGCAAAATGATCACTTTTATCACGTTTATCACATTTAAGAGAATACCAAGCACATTTTTCACTGGCACCCACTGCATCAAAACACTTTTTAATGTACCCTCTTATCAAAACTGTCATTTGAGCTCAATTATTATCTTGGATCATTGTATTAGGGACCATTGTTACGTTTTTATTTAATTACTCCAGATCCCCTGTGATTCTCAGGTTCCTCTTGTGTTATTAAAACTACTTTTGAGTGCCAGTCTCATCTGTGTAGTAGCGAGTGATTGAAAAATTCCTTATAACCAATCCTGTCTAATTTCTCACCGAAAATCCTCCTCCTTTTGCAGCACTTCCTTTCTCAATGTACTGTACACCTTACCAGAGTCCTTCAATCAAGAAGGCACTGGCCATACGGAAACAATTTCAAAAGCCTCACACCCCTCAAATGGAAATGAGGCAATAATACCGCTATCTTTCCTAGAACCAGATTTTTCTCCTGCTGTGGACACAGATGAATATTTGAAATGAATGGTATCACTCAACTGGATGAAATATCAGGGATTTCCACTTAAATGGGGAGGCTGCATGACAGCCATATGTGATGCTTGCTACTCTTGTTCCCACCCAAATAACGCATCCCTGATATGCCGTCGGTGTTTATACTACTTCAGCCTTCCTGCTCCCAGAAGTTGCTGCCTTGTCCTCTGGGGGCAGTAATTCCTACACCTAACCTGTAACACTAATTGCAGTAACTCAAATGGAGGCAGCCAGTCAAACTTGTTGTCATTCCAACTTGCTGTCAGGCAGCACAAAGAACATGTTTTAAATGCTACATTTCCACTACACTTATTGAAACTATACGTTTAACAATTAATTCAATTTTTGACAAAAAGAAACTGTAAAAATAACTTTAAATGAAGTGTGTACTATTTTCCCACACAAAGTTACAAAAAATGTTTTTAGCACACTTACATTAAGCACACTTCCTGTGGACTTACAGGGCATACTTAGGAGTAACTCCCCAAATATATAAAATAAGGTGTTGTGCATGCATAGGCACTTTTCCTTTCAATGTGTCACTGCTGTGTTTTAAACTGCATGAACCCAGGATTCAATGATGTTCAAAGGTACTATGCACACATGCACACACTTAAGTATGTAAATGGTGCAACCATGACTTGCAGCCCACAAATGCCATTTAACTTCCTTACTTCTGGTCCATTTCAGGTGCCACTTTGCATGACCTTGTTGGAAGGTTAAATCAGTCAAATGCTTGTAAGCAATATCACAGTACCTATACAGGGACACGGAAAATGCACTGTGGCACTAAAAGACAGTGTCACGGAGCAGAAGTATAATGCCAGCAAAAATATATGTCTGTAAAATGAGAAAAAGGTGGTGACTTTAAGCACAAAAATGCTAATATGATTCAGTATGCATTGTTGCTGGCAAACAAGAGACTTAAATAAGAAGGGAAATTTAGTCTAATCTTGCTTGGAATATATAGCTAGTAAGCCAGCGCATACCCAGCATGACTTGATACATGGAATCACCAATCACATTAAATTGAATGCCTTCTCTGTTCAAACCACCGATGTATTCTATAACTTCAGTGTAACACTGAATGGGTTATGAAGTCAAAACCAGCCCATCCACTGAATGCAATGAGTTGTATGTTGGAATATTATTTGCCAAAATATTGTCCAACACAAATCAGTTCAATCATAAAACAATCTAATTTAGTCTTATAATTAGACACCTCTAATACTTACAAGTTGACTCTCATTTGTCTTTGCATGTGCTTTGGTTTAAGCATAAATTTAAAATGAAAATGATACACTTCATAGAAAAACAAGCACTTGCACTTCCAATATGAATTGTGAAGGAAGTGACCCGACTAGGGCCACCCGGGTCACTCGCGACCACCTCTCAGCCTTCCAAACAAATGAAGAGTCGGTCAGACAGTGGAGAATACAAATCAAGTATGTTTATTCAGGTACACTCGAGTGGAATCCAGTCTGACCAGCCTCCTTGGATTGCTGCAGAGAGACTGACTTCAGCATGCATGGTGATACATTATATATAATTCAGAACCAATAAAGACACGCCCTGACTGAAAATTTCCAGTTGGAGGCAGCTAGACAAAGAAGGTACAGAAGGATGAGTTTCGATCCTGAGACAGGGCACATGCTATCTTAATGCCAAGGTTCTGCCTCTGCCCACCACTAGACAAGTGGGAGAGGGCCTACATCTAAAGGAAAGGTATGCGCTAATAAGAACAGTGTATTCATTAGTGTGGCAGAACTCAGCTCTGAAGAAACATAACCTAGAGAAGGGCATTTCCGAGAATTGGCTGATAAGTAGTTTGGATCATAATTCAAAATGGCACCGGTACACAAAATGGTACTGTGAATGCTAACTTACGTAAAAACAGTTTGAAAGCAGAATTTCTATATTAACACTGGCCTTTGGAACCTGCATGTTTTGCTAATGGTTTTTAACCATGCTGCACAGCAACCCTAATGATAACTAAAAAGAAAAATACATATGAAAACTTTTATTTTATTTTAAAAGTGGGTGGAGAGGAAGTGGAAAAGCTGGAACCCATACTCCTAAATAATCTGACTCTATGGTCCTTTTTATGCAGCATAAGAGGTGAAGAGAAAACTCATTTTACAATATCTAAATTTCTAAAAGCTCATGCTACCACATAAGAATTCAAGTCGACAGCCAAATTCAAGTTAGCTTGATTAATTCAAATTTTGAAACATATTAAGAAACACCAATCTGAGCATTATGGTGTAAAAACACAGAGTAAACAAGAAGAAACTGAATCTCCAGAATCGATTCAGTTTGTATAACAAAAAGAAAATGACTAACTCGATCACCGCACCATATGCTATCAAAAGGCAAAAATGCATGTTAGATTGCATCAATATTCCCGGTATGAAGCCCAACTAATCCCTCACTGTTCCTACACTACCTTGAACTGAAAATCCTAACCTAAAGTAAGTTTAGCATAGGTGGGAGAGAAGGTGTCAGTGGTCAGAGTCTTCCTAAGAAGTAACTCCAACCCGGGAAATGTAGCATGAATCCACTAAGCCAAAGATGAGGTCTGTACCTCAAAGTGTCAGCTGGCCCTAACTACATCACACCATAAGCAATCACAAAATTAAGGCACTTCTCATAGTGCCACTAGTAAATTTCCATTTCCAGCTTCCTTCCTCCGCCTCCATGTCCACACACTGAAATATTTCATACGTCCGTGGTGCCACCTCCTTCTCCCATGAGAATTCGTCCCCCATCCTTTATCGCATTTCTCCTTCTCAGGCCACCCTATCTACTAGGAACAATAACTCTTTCTCTCAACTAATGAAGCCTTGTCTACCTACAGTGGGAACAAAAGATACATGCACCATTTCAAAATGCAAGCAAAATACAAATTCAAACATTATCTGAAAAATATATTAGAAATGCATTTCAAGCCTACAGTTAGGCAAAATTAAGAAAGCACAGGTTACAATTATGTGCACCCTTCTAAAAGCAGGTAAGTTATCCATTCAACATATACTTAAACAGTCATATAGTGTCATAAGTATAGTTTTGAAACAAATTTGTATAACACGTGGACGGTTATTCCCTAAACTAAATATTAATCCACAATCCTGTCAGTTACATTTCTAAAATACACATTTCTAACTATAAATGCACAATCCTTCTGCAAATTTTAAAAGGGGCCCAAACTGGTCTCCTCCAAAAGCAACCATGGGGGGGGGGTGGGGCAAAATTTGAGAGAAGCAACATAAAAGGTGTGAGTTGGGGGGGGAGAAGCAATGGGCTGTTCAATATGCAAGGCCTAACACACCTCATTGCAAATCAGCACGCATCCTGCAGCACACATAGAAAGAGGAAAATGCCTCTCAGGATTGTTTTTGTGCAAGAAGGTGCCCCTTCCTCCATAAAAACAATCCTGATTACAACGCAGGCACCCTTGCACCATGGGACAAGAGTGCCTGCATTGGCGCTAGGCAGCACATTGTGTGCCTGCTCAAGGAAAAGAGACAAATGCGGCATATAATTTTAAGTACAGGCATTCCTGTCATTTCCCTATCACACAGCGCAGCAAGGTGGATTGCTGCGTAGCACTGCGGGATTTTTCGAGAAATGTGCCCCATAATGTGCATGTATTGGAAACAAGGAATAATCCCTTAAAATATTTTGAATAAATTGCAAATATTCAACATAATTGACGTGGTTCATTGTCTTCAATGTGACAGCACACATAGAAAAAGGAAAATACCGCTCAGGATTGTGTTTGTGCAGGAAGGAGCCTCTTCTTCCATAAAAACAATCCTGATTACAACGCAGGCACCCTTGCACCATGGGACAAGGGTGCCTGCATTGGTGCTAGGCAGCACATTGTGTGCCAGCGCAAGGAAAAGAGACAAATGTGGCATTTAAT
The DNA here is from genome assembly GCF_964204655.1 of Triturus cristatus. Taxonomy (NCBI): domain Eukaryota; kingdom Metazoa; phylum Chordata; class Amphibia; order Caudata; family Salamandridae; genus Triturus; species Triturus cristatus. Next base: position 377,454,590 of record NC_140581.1, on the reverse strand, counting down.
TTTAAGTACGGCGCATTCCTGCCATTTCCTAATCACACAGCGCAGCAAGGTGGATTGACGGGTAGCACTGCGTGATTTTTTGATAAATGTGTCCCATAATGTGAATGTATTGGAAACAAGGAATAATCCCTTAAAATATTTTGAATAAATTGCAAATATTCAACATTAGTGACGTGGTTCATTGTTTTCAACGTGGCTAAATGATTGAACATCTATTACTTGATAAATAAACTGGAGTGCTGATTGATGTAAGATCATAGATGAGAGCACCCTAGTTGTGACAATTAAGATGGTGCACTATGGAACTATTTGACCTGAAAAAGGCTGCCACACCTCCTATGAGGGTATTAAGGTAAAACATGTCGACCCATAGCCGCTATTGCACTCTATGACATATTTAATTCCTCTCTGCCATAGCCTGTTTTTAATCCTTGTCGGGCAACATTTAAATAAATCTAATTCCATACCTCTGAACTAGTTTTAACTCACATCTGTTTAATCACATCTCATTTCCTTCACCACACCCATTTCACGTAAAGTATTTAGGGGCATATCAGCAAGGCGAGGCGATAGAATTATCGCCGCTTTTGCGGCCGTTTTCGGCCAAAAGCGGCGATAATTTTATCGCCTAATTAGCAAGCTCATGCTAACACGTGAAAACTTGAGTTAGCATAGGAATTCCTAACGCTCAGCTTTGCATCTCTAATGAGATGCAAAGTGGGCGTTTCTGACATGACAGGAGAAATGTCGCTAAGTGACATTTCTCCTATCATCAAGCCCCACGCTATGAAGCATAGTGGCAAGAAAAGTAGCGATAACCCCTGTTATCGCTACTTTCCTTACGCCTGCTTCAGGACTGACTTAGCCATGATATCCTATGGAAGGTGGATATCATGGCTAAGTTTGTGAGTCCCTATCATCAAGCTAACGCCACATTGCGTAAGATTATCGCTGGGTTTCCACCGATAATCTCACGTTAGGCAGTTAGCGTGAGGATTTTTATCGCCTTTGAGATAAGCGTTGCTAATAGCACGCTATCTCAGCGATAAAAATCCACGCTAGCCGGCAATAATTATCCTAGCGCTAAGTGCGCTTAGCGATAATTATCGCCGGTTGTTGCTGATATGCCCCTTAGTATTCCTCTCTCAAATAAACAAAACATCCCTGAGCTCCTCCCTCTCAGAAAGGGGGTTGTAGCCTGCACTATGACTAGGTTCATAGTGTCAGGAGGTTACCCTATCATGACACATGCCACCTTCAGGTGGGTGAGGGAACCCGTCCTATAAAAGCGACACCCCATTAGTACTAGCATTCTTCCTTTCTTCTTGACCCAGGGTTCCTGTTGTGTTTTTTTAACTCAGTCAAGTCTCTAATGCCGTAGTAATTTATACAGCAATATGTGCGAAACCAAAACTTGGAAGATGCCATCAGGGATGTTATCAGTGATGTAAATGATAATGTGATTTGATATGTCATCAGTGATGTCATAAGTAATGTCATAGAACATGTCATGAGTGATGTCATATGTGAGGTCATAAGCATTGCGTGATGGTGACGCAAGTTATTGTTAGTGCTGCTAACTATAACGAGTACATTTCTGTGGTTTTTTTTATATAAAACATTAATATTATCATTGACAAAGTCACCTAACAATATTGTTACTTTAACCTTCGTTTTTTTAAGTGAATATATGTATATATTACCTAGTGCTGGTTGCCTCTAGGTAGATATAGTTAGGTCTGCTTTTCCATTGACAGAGCATTTTTTAGTTTGCTAATAATTTTGACCCCGTTTGATGAATTTTCAAGAAACTTTTCCAAAAAAAGTTCATGCACCTCAGTTCCTTCCTGGAAAGTTTTAGGGTGATCCGTGAGCGGGGGCTAACAAAAAAGAGGGGGGGCCAAAATGTAAAAATCCCATGCAGGTTATAGCAAAAAAAACACTGCTGAACGAAATTACACCAAATTCGACAGATTTGGTGTAAATCCATTCAGTAGTTTTTGAGATATTAAGGGTAAACATTTTTTTTATATTTTGGCAGTTGGGATCACATGACTTCTGCGGGCCTCTTGCGAGAGCACGAATTAAAAAATTGAGCCCTATGATCGGTCGAGAGGCCAGTTTTTCCCGTGAACCTTCACGCTCTCATGGGAGTGGGAGGCTCCCATGAGTCGCGCAAGAGCTCTGATTGACTAGCTGTTGGAATTTTATAAATGCCGCCATTATTGTTTACTGTGAAAAATTGGAAATGTGGAAATTAACTCAAAATACTACATAAAGGGGCAGCAGAAAGCCATGCTGTCACCCTAGATTTAGATAGGAGGCGTATAAGGGATAACTACTTTGAAGAAAATTAATGTATATATTGTTTTCAACTAATTTTTACGATCTCGCGGGACTCTTGTGGGATCGTGAATAGTTAAAAGGAGCAGAAGAGTTATCAAAACTCTTTATAAGTAGGAATGCATATTGCGGTCCTTGTTTTTGTGAGGACATGTGTAAAAGATAAGTACTGTGATGATTAGAAGTTTAATTCTTTTTTTTTATGTTACTGTCCCGCGAAACTCCCATGAGATCGTGAACAGTAGGAAGGAGTAGGTGATGTTTGAATACATTCTGGTATGCCCACTTGTTACTGTAGGAAGAAGTTTTACTGGAGATGGTGTTTATCAGAGTGTACTATTTACACCCATCAGCTTGGTAAGAGTTGTGAGTACAGTTAAGACTCTTCCCACATCCTACTATGCACATCCATCACCAAAGAGAGGGGTGTTAGTGGGGAGGACAGTCCCTGGACGCAGCATACTGTGCACACCTGTCATCCAAGAGAGAGATCTCAGTGGAGAGGCCAATCTCTCATCCGACACCCTACTACGCACACACGTCATCTGAGAAAGAGGTCTGGAAGGCGAGGACAGTCCCTCCACACACACGGTTGCGCATACCCATTATCTGTGACAGAGATCTGAAAGCAGAGGCCAGTCTATCTATGCAGCCTACTATGGTCACCCATTAATGTAATGTAATGTAAAATAGCATTTATACCGCGCAGCAGTCACTCCAGGGAGCATCAAGGCGCCAGATACTGATTTAGTGATGAAGGAAACAGGTAGGGATAGGATGGAGCTTACCCAACTGTTACACTAGTGCTCTAACGCGGGAGTCCTGTAGCTTGAAAATCCAGGTTTTCAGTCCCTTTCTGAAATCTTTTTCCCTGTCTAGGGCACGGAGGTCGGGGGGAAGAGTGTTCCATGCTTTTGCCCCAAGTACTGGAAGGGATTTGCCACCTCTTGTGCTGAGCTTGAACCTCGGTACTGACAGAAGATTAGAGCTAGATGAACGGAGATTGCGAGAGGGAAGGTATCTGGCGAATCTCTGCTGTAGGTATTTTGGTCCCAAAGCATGGGTGGCTCTAAAGGTGATAATCAGTACTTTGAAGAGGACTCTCTTGTTAATTGGGAGCCAATGTAGCGTATTTAGTGCGGATGATGCAGAAGATTTCTTCGGCCATTTAAGGACTAGCCTAGCAGCGGCATTCTGCACCATTTGAAGTTTATGTGTGGTGATTTTTGTGGTACCTGCATATAGACTATTACAATAATCTATCCGCGACGTCACCAAAGCAACTGTTACCGTCTTCCTAGCCTCAAGAGGAAGGAGGTCGAAAAACTTCCTGAGTCCTTTAATAATGGCAAAGCAGTTACCTGCCACTTTCAAGGCTTGCTGCTTAACTGAGAAAGATGTCTCAAAGCACAGGTCTGGGACTTCCCACACCTAACTACACACACCCGTTGTCTGAAAGTGAGGTCTGACAGGAGAGGGCTGTCCCTCAGCATACACACATCCATCATCTGAGATGTCTCAAAGGAGAGGCCAGTCCATGTACACACCTTAAAATGCACACCGTCATCTAAGAGAGGGGCTGACAGGAAATGACAATCCTTCTCCACTCACTACTATGAACACCTGTCATCTGAGAGAGCAGTCTTAGCAGAGATGCCAGTCTCTCTCCACACATCCTAACATGCACACTGACATCTAAGAAAAAGGTCTGGAATGAGAGGCCTGATACTCCCCCTCCTTATTACGGCAACCCATCATCTGACTGAGAGAATGGTCTGACCATAGAGGCAAGTCCATCTACACACCATACTACGCACACCTGTTATCTTAGAAAGAGGTATGGAAGAAGATTGCACCCCCTCCCCCACATACTACAATGCACAGTTGTTATCTAAGATAGAGATCTGAAGGTAGAGGCCAGTGTAGCCATACAGTCTACTAGGCAGACCTATCATCTGTGAGAGGGGTCTGACAGGAGAGGGCAGAATCTTCTCACATACTAGCATGCATACTTGTAATTGAAGAGAGAGCTTTGAAAGGAGAGAGTAGTCCCCCCTCACATCCTAGTATGCACATCTATTATCCAAGAGAGGGTTCTCAGTGGAGAGGACACTCATATACTACTATTATCCTCCAATTGTGTTGTGATCCTATGAGAGGCTAGTGAGAGTAACGTAAATTTTAGGGAGTGCAGCTTCCCATATGGTGTTCATTTGATCTCGATAGTATCTCGCGAGTATCTCGCGAGACCTTTATGGAAAAATACTGAGCCTGCCACGAGGTGTTTTGTGATCCAGCGAGAGTTTTGCTAGAGCATAATGAGAAAAGTAGAAAAAAGGGCCAAGGCTGAACCAATAGATAGCATTCTTATTACTTGGTTGAAGAAATGCTGTGATGTGATTGGGTTCAGAACCAGAGATATCTTACAATGTCCATGGTGCTTTGGTGGAGAAGGAAGTCTGTTTGAGTTGTGCTCAGCAGATGCCATTTAATTTGGAGCTGAGAGAAGGTGGTGTCTTCAGCCGCATTTAAGAAACAACTCTAAATCCAGGTAATTAATAATATAGTTTATAAACTTTGTTATGAAGTGTTAGTAAGTGCACTGATGTTGGTAAACTTATTCTACTCCATGGAGAAAGATATCAGCAAGTATTGAAAATTGCCCTATAAAAATGAAGTGTTCAAACTGTGTACTTGTAAGTAAAGAAAGTAGTGTTTCTCCGCCATGCACTGCTAATGACCTCGCATATGACATCACTCATTACATGTTATATGACATAATTTATGACAACACTGATGACATTTCAAATGACTTCAATGATGACATCACTGATAACATCATCCAAACTTCACTTTCACACATATTGCTCTATAAATTACTTTGCCTTTAGAGGCCTGACAGTAAGTATAAAATAGTTGATGAGAATATCAGACATTACTATTGTCACTACAGATGCAACTCACTTAGGTGTTGAAAACAAGCATTATATGCAACATTAAGCCTACAGCATACGAATTACAGTTAGCATAGATCACATTAAGAATCGACCACACATATATGGGAAAATATCATCCACTACAATCCTCAATATCTATACAACTGTTGAGAGAAAATCATAATAGTGAATGCCAGTTAAAAAAATGTTGCAGACTACATAAAGCTTTAATCTGTATTATACCTGTGAAACTGACTGAACCTATATTAAGAAATAAAATTGATATGAGCAGAAAAGTGGGTACTGTCATCATTTTTTCTCTATGGAAAGAGTTTACTCTGTATCAAACTGGTTGCAGACAGTGCAACTCTTGTGAAAAATACGCCACAGAGTATTAAAAAACAGTGTAACTCTATGCAACAGTTTAAGAAAAACACTATTTGCTAAACAAAAATACCATAATCTGAAGGTGCTAAAGAACATTCTACCTGCACCCTCCATACTGTAGTGAAAACTTTACAGATAGCTCATCTTTTCTAGCAAAACTAGGACATGTATAAATCTTAGTACCTGTTGCACAGTCTTCTATGTTAAATATGAATTATCAAGTGACAATATTCTCTCTAATACCTCAAAGCTCCCTACAAAAGTTAGTATCTACCACATAAAATCTTTCTCCTATTGGAAACTTTTACAATACAACCAAAAGCTTGTATGGAGCATAATAAATACAAGTCAACTGTAACTTGCACACAGAGTTATTCTTGAATGCAAACATGTATAATGCCTTCAATACCTCTACACAGCTATAGTGCATTAGAGGCACATGTGTTTGGTAAACACTTACATCCATTAGCTGGACCCAAGCTGTGCAAAATTACATAGACAAATTAAATGGTATTTGCCCAACACAACCTAAACTGTAAAAGAAACTTGCACACTCATTGGAGGATGTCATCAGTGATGTCATTTGAGATGTTATCAGTGATGTCATAAATGATGTCATGGAACAGGTCATGAGTGATGTCATATGCAAGGTCATAAACAGTGAATGGCAGTGGCATACGTTATAGTTAGTGCTGCTAAATATAACTGCTGAATTTCTGTGTTTTTTTAGTTCAAACCATTAATGCTGTCACTAAGAAATTCACCTAATTGTAACGTTACTTTAACCTCTGGTTTTTCAGTGTACATATATAGATATATATATATCCTGATTACCGTGTTGTGAATCTCGGCAATCCTCCGGACATCGACAAAACAGGGTACACGGACCTCGGTAAAGGGCCAATTAAAATGTATTGCCAAAAGCAACAGCCATAACGTTTCGGCTCCTCCGAGCCTTGCTCACATGACGAGATATATATATATATATATATGTGATCAAGTCCCCCAGGAGGGATGAAACGCGTTATGGCTGCCTGGTTTGTTTTGGTTTGGTAAATAAACCGATATTTGAAAAGAATCCGTGGTCCGTGCTCCCTTCTGCTCAGCTGGTCAGACACGAGAGAGGAGAGTGCTCTGCTGATATATATATATATATATATATATATATATATATATATACACACACATACATATGGTGCTTTGCTTGATGAAATACATTCATTCATTCATTAAGACTTTATTCGGTTATAAAACAATGATAACCATAAAAGTACATAAAAACATATTATATCACGTTTCATAATCCACATTTCAAATTTCAAATTTAAACATTTCACATTTCAGATGATTTCAAGTTAATAGTAATAAAATAAAAAAAGTGTTAAAAGGCACATGGGCTCTAAAAAACATTTAAAACAGTATCGATTTTCTTAAATGAAAAACATTTCTAAGAAATACAGAGACCGAGGCTACCGTGAATATATCCTCAAGTTTTCGTATAATCAAAAAGGCAGGTCGACATAAATACCCATATGTACATTGAAGCAGCAATATTTTTATAGTCTGCAGTCCACATTTATCTTGTGGTACATTTTTTATGATTTCAAACAAGAGTAATTAACTTAAAAATACATAAATACAAGAATGACACTTTTTGTAGTTATTAGTTGCCGGCATTTACATAGAAGCAATAATTTTGACACAGTCACATATGTAATGGGGGTGTCAGGGGGTAACAATGGTTCTATATCTCGGCCTAAGGGAATAACGGGACGACCACACCAGTGCTATGGTACGTGCCGTCAGCCGCGAGCACCAATGTCACCTTTATTTTATACCGACTGGTCTGCGCCCGGTGCAGGAGGGTGAACGCGATACAATGTTGTGGACAGGCCAGTTGGCTCACTACAACATACACACATACACACATGAAGCATGTGGAGTGCATTTTTAATTCAGCATAATTTGGGATATAAAGGGGCAGCCAGAACGGCCCGCTCCAAGCACTTCTATTAATCCTCATTTGGAATGTGCTGGTCACAGACAGACAGAGAGGGTCATGGTGGAAAACCACAGACAGCAAGGCTCTACATGGCATCGGCAACACTTCTCAGTTCTCATACAGCAACATACATAAATAAACCACAAGACACCTTCTCAGTTTTCGTACAGCAAAAATACATAAATAAACCACACGACACCTTTTTAGTGGAGAAAATTGCTGCAGGTTTATTTGCATAACAAATATGCCAACATGGTGGGTTATCTTACAGGCGATCCAAGGGCAGGCCAGCCCCTACGCCGCCTGCCCATCTGATGAGCCAAATTACACCGTGGCCGTCACCAATCGGTGGTTACCAATTTTGGGAGGGGCCACCCCTCCCATCAGTGGACCGCCAGTCCACGCACTTACTCACGTCCCCGGGGGGTGGAACGTTCCAGGCAGCCCCCGGTTGCTCAGGCCCACAACCGCCCGTAGGACTAACGGGGCGCCGTCGCTCTTCCAGGGGACCCGCTAAGACATCCCTGGCCATCCTTGGCTTAGCACCCTTGTTGTGCTGCTGCATATAGTACCCTTCTATACCTTGCAGACTCTGGATAGCCCTGTAACTCCTCCTGCAACACAAAACAATAAGTTAGATTCTTCCCCTACCGCCCTTTGGCCATCCGCAGGGTAAGCGGTAGGGTGGGAAACAGCGAGACGGGCAGCGGTCAAGAGGCTGCACAGTGGGCGGGGGAAGGTATTTGTACCCTTGTCCTCCCCCACCCCACGGCCGGAAGTGACACGGCCGACTGACCCCCTGGTCCCTAGAAACCTGCTGAAACCTGGTCCTTCCTGTGGCACTAAGGTGGCCGCCCTGTTGGGAGATCCCCTATGTGGCCCCCCCGGGCAGCCTGGCATAGTGCCAATATCACCAACACTTCCCAGTTCTCATACAGAAGCATACATAAATAAACCACAAGACACCTTCTCAGTTTTCGTACAGCAAAATACATAAATAAACCGCACAACACATTTTTAGTGGAGAAAATTGCTGCAGGTTTATTCGCATAACAAATATGCCAACATGGTGGGTTATCTTACGGGCGATCCAAGGGCAGATGAGCCAAAGTACAACCCCCCCCGCCCGGGCCGCTGCTTCTACAGAAGCTGTTCCTGTGCCTGCACAATTACACCACCCCTTCCAGGGTGGTTTACGGCCAGCAGTCCCCTTAAATGCCTTGGGATTCCCATCGCCCCACCTGTTAGCATATCCTGCTGAGTCTGCAACTCGGAGGAGGACCCAGTATCCGTGGTACCCGTCCTCACCCAGCCCTTCATGTATATGCGCCTAGGATGACCTAAAACAATTAGTTTGGTGTTGGTTCAATGTTAGCATTGCCTAGCTGAAGAGCGATACCTTTGACAAGCTACTCCTGACAAGTGCCAATGCGGGTGGAAGTAAGAGTTATCAAGCCCGCCTTACTTCCTCTCACCCAGGTATCTGTGTATAGCACTTGTCGGAGTATGTCCATCGCATTCAGCCGGTCACCACCCTAGGTGACGCCTTCCCTCCAAACTTCTGCTAGTATACCAGGGAGCAGACAGGGCAGTGTGAACCAGAGGGGAACCATATGTATAAATACCTGCCCTTTTTTGAATACTGGGAATGCCAAGTGTTCTTTAATACTTTGTAGCCCAAATGTGCTTAACCCAGGGGGTTTCCTTAGTCTTATGGACCATAGCACACTTGTTGGATGATAACTTCCATAACCTGCATGTCTGCCAGCCAAGGCTATAGGGCGGGAGAATTTGCACATGCTACTGTTACTCAACTCAATGGTACTTGTTTTATCGACCTCAGAAAGATGAACTGCTAAGTGGACCTACCAGGATCTGAACCTGTGACCAGCGGTCGAACCCAGGCCCCTTTTAGTTCTGCCACTCCACCTGCCTCTGAACATGTATCCCAGGGCAGACTTCAGGCACCATAACCCATCCTTGGACATGCCTGAACTACAAACACACATCTAAAAGGCCTGCCCCGGCTAACCACCAACATTGCAGTCCGAATGTTCGTTGACAACTCCCTAGCAAAATTCGCTTAACTGAAGCAACTGGTAACATGCCGACAATTTAATCAATTGAACCTAACTATGACTGCAAAATGTGCTCTGGTAGTTGTCCGTATTAGTGCTTTATCCCCTCCATATCAGCACTTACAAGGCAACCCGCACCTTCTTGGGAATGGCACATTCACTCCCCAGCTGACAGAAAGTGCCTATTTGTGTGTAGCCCCTGACCTTACATTTATCACTGATGATATACCAGGATTATGTTGACACTTAGCTGGAACTACTGCTGAGTGCGCGTTGCACCATCAAAGATATGTCTTTGCCTATTCAGTTTCTGGCTGCAAAGTAAAATGACATTGCCAGCCCCAATCCCAGGCGAAATAAAAGGAAGCAGTACTGCTACCCCTGTGAGCCACTGCTGGTGCTAATGATGGTACAAATAGCACTGGTAAACTAGATGCTGTACTATCGCATTAGAGGGCCATTGCAGCACTTATTAAAGTCCCTGGCTAACCCACTCACAGTATTTCAGAGACAAGAGAGGCTGTAAATTTAAAGCCCATTTCGATGATCGTTAGCTAAGCCCAACAGGGAGAGATCCTGAGAAATGAGGTAGGGACCACCACCACCTTACCCCTCATGTGAATCAGTCCAGGATTACTTTGCCATGTGCAGTTGTGCCGCCACAATTTGCCGGCATCTAACCTGTGCAGTGTCCTGTTCTTTGCAGTCCTCCCTATGCTTCCACTGGGCACCTCTGCCTGATGTGAGTGACCTAGGTACATGGTCCCCCTGCATGGCGACCTGCCAGTGAGATAATACCTCACATACCCCATAAGTACCGCTTGCTGCCTTTGCTAGAATCTTGCCTGGCATTCCTTCATGCCCACATATACCAAGTGATAATGGCTCTACTCGGTCAATGACCCGACCACACATCAAACCCACAGAGACAAGATGCGGCCTGTTAACCTGCCCCGCTAATCTGTGGATAAAAGCATGACAGTCAACAATGTACCTCACACTGTTGGAACGTAGCCGCAGCTCCCTGATAGTACTGCCAAGAATATCTGACACCCCCCAATTCTTCATAATTGCTGGCTGTACTGCTAAGTGTGCCCAGTTCCTACACTGCTATTTATTTGCAATTCTATTCTTTCTATAACTGCAAAATGCAAGGAGATTGTAGGCCCCAGTTCCAATGTTGAAACAGCTACAATGCAAGCTGAACTTGTCAGGAGACAATCAACCTCTGTCTTTGAAGTGCAGCAACATGGCAAGTCCAATACAGAGTTAGAACGTCCCTGTAATTACCCTGAACTTAGATGCCCCGGACTGCTGGCCCTATTACGTGGAAAAGTGGGGTGCTTCCCCCCGCTGGTAACGTGTGTGTGCCCCCCGACACCTGCATCATATCACGTATGAGGCCCCAGCTGTTTTTAACAGTACACTCCAGGTTTGCCAACTATACTTTTACTCAAAGCGTCAGGCTCTTCTCATTAGAGCGGCTGCCTATTCCCTTCAAGCATGCCATGGTTGTTGAAATGCTTATAATAATCCCGGCCACTGGATGCCACCTCCCAGTCCATCCTTACTTTGCACACTGTGTCACCTGATGTGCCCTTGCACCGTATCCTCATGTGTGCTTGCTCCCGGTGTCACTTCCTGAGTACTTGCACCTTGTGTGTAACTGCACAGTCAAGTCATGTGTAACTGCAGGTCAACTCATGTGTAACTGCCATAGTGGCACCTCATGTGTAACCGCACACAGTGTCACCTCATGTGTAACTGCACACAGCATCACCTCATGTATAACCTCACACCGCGCCACCTCATTTGTAAATGCACAGTCACCTCATGCGTAAACGCACCCAGCATCACCTAAATGTGTAAATGCACAGTGTCACCTCATGCAAAAACGCACACAGCGTCACCATTCTAGCGAACAAACTGCAGAGGCCCGGGCTCCTAACCAATCATGCATGCCCCTGTAGTAATGGAACTGACCACGTTCATACAGAGAAGCGGCCAGCTCCCATCGTCCTCACCAGAAGGCACCGGTTCTAGGTCCGGCCCCACACACTCTGATCTCGAGCAGAAACGTTAACCGGTGAGGATATCCACTCCCTCACCTGCAAAAGCAGGGAGTGCTGGCAAACAGGGACATCCCTGAATGCCAGTCACAATGTTAACAGTGTATGTCCAAAACGTTAAAGGGCCTTACCGCTCCAATATGGCAAAGTTTTGGCCTCATGGACACCTCTGCAAGTATGAGTCTGGCCCACGTGTACAACTGCATTTCATATATGAAGTTGACACTGTGTCCTACGGTGCCCAGCAGTACATCATCCCATTACTCAGTTGGTAGTGTGGGACTAGATACCACCATTACCGGTACTGGTGGTGCTTCATGGCAAAGACAACAACGACTGGCCTGCCACCCAGTGGCATGTCTGCTGGCCACTGCCTGCACACACCTCTGTGATCTGCTGCATGCTCGCACACCTCTGCAACAGGGCCAATGACCAGCTGGGCCATCTAACCTGTCTCCCCAAAGTCCCCTGCCTCACAATGCCCTGGTGGACATCCAGATGACCCGCGTGAGGCGCCCCGAGCTGCCACTCGAGAGCCTTGGGTCTGCAAACCTCTGCCCCACACCTTTCAGAGTCACATGCTGTCAGTGGTGCTGCCCCTAAAAAAGAGTGTGTACCAAGACATGCGCGACCCTGGAGCACAGAGCGAGCTTGTTGACCTCCATTCATGTTGGTCAGGTGTTGCACAACATCTCAATGAAGCCTTCTCCTTCAAGCTATCCCAAGCGAATACCTAACCCCTCCAGCTGGTCCCTGTATGATCCCGTGAATATCGAAATTTGGATGCAGAATTTGAGAAATGAAAACAGCGGCACCTCCACCCTGGGTGGTGCAGTGCGAAAGTGGGCCCTCACTTAGTTAACCCCGAAGCACAGCCGGGAAAAGACACAAACAAATCGCACAAACCGCACCACCGTGTGCCCACATTCATAAGTGCCTGCGACCGTGCCAAGCGCTCAAAACCATCGGCTCAACTTAAGTGCTGCGACAATCCCGGCGATGCAAATGAGGGCCTTTGTCTATCTGATGGCGATATGTGACCCAGCACGCAGCTTACATACTGACCCATGCAGTCGCCGCTCAGGCTGCCTCCGCTCAATCCCCTTTTACAGCTCAGTGCACAAAGGCGGTCTCGCATTGCACCATGCAGCCATCACACCGGCTGTCTCCGCTCAATCACCTCTTACAGCACAGTGCACACAAGGCAGTCTCGCATTGCACCATGCAGCAATCGCACCGGCTGTCTCCGCTCAATCACCTCTTACAGCACAGTGCACACAAGGCAGTCTCGCATTGCACCATGCAGCCATCGCACCGGCTGTCTCCGCTCAATCACCTCTTACAGCACAGTGCAAGCTAGGCAGTCTCGCACTGCATCATGCAGCCAACGCACCGCCTCATTGATAGGCTGTCTTGCTCCCTTGACCGCTAGCTGGCGCGGAGTAAGTGTACCTGAACAGGGAGAGAGTTTCCCAGGCCATACAGCTGTACTAGAATAAAAATAAACCCTTCATAGAAAGTAATACCACTTTCCTTAACAGGAAGCCTCGTCCTCATTTAGATCAATTTCCGTGTTACACCTTTCTGCAAGGAGATGACCATTGCATTTTGGATGAAACTGTGTTCCTGGGCTGAACCTATGACATAATTTGTACTCCTGCTAATCCAATATTAGGATATATATGTACCCTCCCTTATGTTGCCAACTTGGGACACATTACTTCGTCACTTCAGGCATGGAAATACTGCCATAGATATCCCCACCTTAGTACCCGTATACCCTAAATAAATACAGGATGCCGGAACAAATGATTACCAGTAAACCTATGAAAAGGGTCTTCCACATGCATGTAATGGTCAACATTGAACATCACAATTTTAATCCCATTAAGGAACAAGCTGCCGAGGTTGTATTTTATACATTTCCTATGATCTTTGACTCTCACTTTAGTGTTTTCCCTCAATGCACACCTTTGTTTGGACCTCCACGTGAATGAGACGATCACCAAGCCTTGCACACGATATAATGGTAGGAGGTGGGAAGTGTAGGGTTTCTGATAACAGCCTGTAAAATGAAATGCGAGCTCTTGAAAGAGAGCAGACCACTCCTGCCCTGTGCCCCAACCCCGCTGCTCTTTAATCCCAGGGTCACGGTTGCATGTACATTTCCTTTCTGCTGCAGATGTTCTGTGCAGGATCTCTGTTCGAGGGGGACAAACAGGCACCACAACAAATTGTGTGATATGGGAGATTTGAGAGCCCCACAATATTTTCTTGTGAGAAGTAGGGGGGGCATGTAATGAGATATTTTGCTGAGGCATGGTGCAGTAGCGGAATGTCTTGGTTTCTGGTATTTAGCCACCAGGCCTTAACCCACAGTACCCTTCTCTACCTGCAATGTCACACAGTAGCTTCTTACTGCTGTACCTCGGTGAGGGCGCTCCGCTCACCTGGCCTTTAACGTGCCTTGGCCATATTCTCTGAAAAACACTGTACCGCTGTGTTCTTTCAGGCCTAGTAATGGTAAGGCGGTGCTGCAGCGCCACCCGGTGGCCTACCTAGCTCGAGGCGCCAATGCTGTGCTCGACCCTTTAGGAGGAGAACGAACTCGTGAGTTGTTCATCCTGTCAAACTGATAAGTACTGAAGCACGAATATGGTGGAAAGAGGTGAATCTACCTGCTAGAGGTCTTTCTCGCAACAATTAAATGCCCTCGAACCGAGTCCAATCTATCGACGTGTCGAGGAACGATGACTCGCTGGGATAGTTTTGCCCGCCCAGCCCTCAGCTGCCCCTTCTAACATTAAAAAGTGCTTCTACCTGCCCCCGCCCTGATGGCCACAGCCGGCCCAGGTTTTATTCATCATCATGTGATTATTTTCCACTATTAATGAAAAAGGGGGGGGGGCCTGCACAGTGCCGATGAACGTACCCCCAGACTGAAAATGGGACAAATGAAAATTGATCGGGTGGGCAGGGGCGCCTATTCTCCTAGGAGCATGGATGATTAAATATGGCGAGGCAAAGACATGCAAGCTAATTGCACACGTTTCTCGCAGCAGGGAGACATGAGCGCCTATGAGGTCATATCAAAACCACATTAATCAAAGGCCCACCGAACGATAGAGAACCTGATGGATAGGGTACCTAGCAACATGTGTAGGAACCCATAGCACCTCTTGCCTGTGCTGCCTGCACAATCGCTCGCTTTTCCTCACAAAATTACTCCAGGTGCCTCGTGTAATAACCAGCTGGAAAGGGTGCTGTCCTGCCTGGAGGATGTGAAATGTATTTAGCGTGACCCAGCCCGAAGGAGCTCCGGGTGCCTGCATGAACTTCACCACTTCCCCCACAGATCTGTGCCCAGAGGTCTGTCACTGCAGGCTGGTCTCGCCTGTGTAGGATTGCCCCGAAAACACTGGCAGTGATTCGACGTACGTGTGGGCTGGCAATTCTGAGTTGACAGCAGGGCCCCATGTGCGAAATTCAGTTCCCCAGAATGCGAAGGGGGGGGGGAATCCCGTTGTCTACTTTCGACCCCTGCCTCAGCAAGGCCAATCCGGGCCCCTCCGCGTCCTCCCTATTGCTACTGCGAGGTCGGACAGAACACTGCAGAGAATTAGCACTTCTGCTGCAGCTCTGCTTGCTTTCTGGCCTTGTCGCTACCTTCCTGCGAAAGGTACCAACGGCCAGCCCCGACTTCCCACTGGCATGGTCCCATCATGATTATAAAACTCGAGACCATATCCTATGAAATACCTGTGTTCGAAGACATCCTTAGAAGTAAGCGACCGCAACCTCAAACACCAAATCACAGTGCCACACCTGTGTTTGCGGGGGCCATGAGCTAACCTGAGGTGCCCGACACTGCTACAACCTTGCCATGCATGTGACCAACTTTTTGGCCCCACTACCATTCCTCCCATCCCGCAACATCAGGCCTGCACTGGCGGGGGCCGCACTAAGGGGAGAGCCGGGTGAGGCTCGCTTGCCGCCTCCCCCCCCCCCCTCTCCCGCAACAACCGACTCCCACGGGCCGCAGCCCCGAACCGGCACCAGAAGGTGATCCAGTGATGGGAGATGCCATACAACGCTCGCTGCCCTCCCCAACTGTCGGGGCCCTAAAACCGGCACTCACGGCATGGTGGGGGGCTGAGGGGGGAGCCAGGCAAGGCTCGCAGCCCACCCCCCGCATAACCAGCCCCTGCACCGGCACAGCCGTAAAGAGATGCAGCTGGGGAGAGGGGCAGCATCGACCTTTCTGCCTTCCCCCCAAACCACCACTCCAGTCCTGCTCTCGCCGGCCTGACCCTGCTCCACTGCCCTGACACGGACGGAAGGAGGGGAGCCTCGCTACGCTCGTGGCTCCCCCTGACACAAACCAGGGCCGGGTCCTGGCCAGCGCCGAGCGACGCTGGCCGAAGGTGCCCCCGGAAGCTTTCCTATCCCCCTGGCAGACAGCAGCCTCGGCAGTGGTAGAGCTAAAAGGCCTTAACTCCACTGCCAAGGAAATGTTAAGGCGGGGGGTAGCAACGCACTCACCGCCTTTGTAGCTCCCGGGATCACAAGACACGTCTAAACAGCGAGACGGGCAGCGGTCAAGAGACTGCACAGTGGGCAGGGGAAGGTATTTGTACCCTTGTCCTCCCCCACCCCACGGACAGAAGTGATGCAGCCGACTGACCCCCTCGTCCCTAGACCAGGGAGCCTGGTATGCTGAAACCTGCTGCAGAGAATTCCAATAGAAGCCCATGTTCTGGTGTGAACATGGGCTTCTATTGGAATTCTCTGCAGCATATTATCAAGCCCATTATCGCCGCTTTAGCAGCAGTTTCAAAGCGGCCATCATTTTAAAGCCGTCCTTGTTAATATGCCCCACAGTGTATTTCAATTGGATGCATAATTAAAGTACAATTCCCCACACTATTCTGGGAAATACGAGTCTGCGGTAATAGAGACTGCACACTGTGCGCTTTTTATTTTATTGATTACGTCAAGACGCCCTACGAGTGCGTGATCACGCATTTTACGCTCCACAACGCCAAATGCAGAAGCCAAACGTTTTTAGAGTACGTGAAAGTGTGCACCGCAACTCAAAGCGGTAAGAATGATCCGGTTATTTCACAACTGGGTATCTATCGTTCCTGCACTGAAGGGCTCGCGAGCATCGCCAGACTTGGAACCGGTGCTGCGCAGAGTGGGCTCTCCAGAAGCATCTCCCGTTGCAACGCATTACCCGGGCCATCAGCATGAAATGAGAGCTTAATGAACCTCCTGACCAGATGGAGGCCATTTACTGCTTCCTGTGCTTTGCAGTAATGCGCGCGCCATTAGAGAGCAGTGCCTCCCGGCAGCTGCTGAAAACAAGCACCCGACACAAAGACAGGATGCTGTCAGTCCATTCAGAGAGCCTCGAAATCATTAGGACGTGAATGAGCGCACAAGGATGACAGGGCGGGGCGGCAGATCTATTAACGTCTCCGAAGAGCAAATTGGATGATGTAGCATTATTTGTTGTGAGTGCAGCTAAGCGAGTAGTATTTCCGTTTCCTCTGCTTTCCCACTGGTTTCGTAAGACTGCAATGGTACTTGACTTATATGATTGCATTTGAAAACGCGCGATAGGTTAATATACATTAATTTGTGTGATCTCTTTGCAAATCACATTTGTTAGTATTAGAGGGGATGTGAGAGGAAACTCTAGACGTGTCTCCCACATCAAAGCTGGCTGGCATGGTATAAATATTGGACCCGGAGACACACACTTAAGATCACTCCTGGGCCTGCGGATGCAGCGGACGGACCGCCTTGCTGCCAGAGGGCAGCCCTGCTGCTTGAGGCCCGCCCTGCTCCCAGGCTAGCTACTCACCGGAAATGTAGGCAATTCCGATTGGGTGATGCTATTTCCACCACTCCCCTCGAGAACAAATCTCAGCCTCACTGCCTAGGTGAACTATGACTGGCAATTGTGCCCGAAAGGCGAGAGATTGGGATGGGAAAGCGAGAGACACCAACAGCTGTCTTCTGGACTTCGCCTTTGCGCCTGGGGATTGGTAGATAGGTTGTGGTATCACTGTTACTCTCACAGTGTGTTGGACAGGACTTCAGGAGTGACAAGAGACCATTAGTTCCTGTACAAGAGCTGGACGTGTTGTCATAAGCATAGTCACTTACAGCAATAGTACCTGGATCATATACTCAAAAACCATTGTGCCCAAAACACATTAAGTGGATCTGAAACTCTTGATTGCTCTGCTCAAGATTACCTCTCACTGCTGGGGTCGCTTGCGCTCTAGAATAGGAAGCGTGTCACACACTATAATATTCGTGCCTATCAGTAATGTTCCAACAAAATATTAAGTCCAAAAAGACCAATACACTACTTGTTGCCAAAGTCTCTAACTAGGTCGAGTCTCTTTATAGTGGGCATTGGAAATGCTTGACTTTCAACTGTAGTGCTGCTCGTATCGCCCATACCCTGGGTTCAATGCTTGTATTTCAACAGCAGCGCATACGCATAATGCCCATACCTTGCGTTCGTCGTTCTAATACCTGTTCCTTAGTTTCTCTTTCAGGTTTCAGCTTTGCTTTGGATGGTCCTGTCCGAGATGGGGAGTTGTGGCTCATGGATTGGAATTCTGTTTTTCCAAGTGCTCCTCATGACTTTGTTGTTTTTCTGGTACCTCACATGTCCCATTATTATTTTTTCCTCCTTCCACTTTCTGCTTCTGTGTACAGCGCTCTGATACCCGTATGGGTTTTGTTCACGCTTTATAAAACTTTTCAAATAAATAAATAAATGGAAGGATGAACAGGTAAGTGCTTTCTTGCAGGGTACCTGTTGATGATCATATATGGATAGGGTCAGTCAGTTGTCATTATTTAAAACTTTATTAAAAGTTGATGAGTAGGTAGATCTTTTAGATCTTTCTGAGGTGATAAATAATGCTCTTCTAAAAATATCCAAAAGGCTTGGTGTGGAAGTAAGTATGTCTAACTTTGAAATAGGCTCACACCTTGAATAAAGAGATAGCAATGACCCCATCATGCGAAACAATTTTCCATTCACGTTTATTTTTAAAAGTAAGGAATCGGATTGAAAACCTTGGAAATAGGGGGTGCTGTTAATTCATTCTGTAGTGGGAGGAAATTGTATTCGGGAAATAAGAATTCCATTAAAGAAGAAGACGAGGCCGTGTTAGATGAGGGTAACAAGGCACTGAGCTAATATTGTGGGCAGAGAAACATGTAGAATTATAGGAAATTATATGATCAAGAGTAGATTTAATTTGATATTTTATGTTATTCTTATTTGTACAACGTGCATACACCGGGCGGTTTCTTGGCACTAAAGTAACACAAACATTATGCAGAGCATACCGTTCAATTGTATGCTAGTCTAAAAAAACATGTCTTCAAGAGTTTTCTCTGCTTTCCCTCTGATTTCATAAGACTGTAATGGTACTTGACTTATGTGATTGCATTTGAAAACGCGCAATAGGTTAATATACATTAATTTGTGTGATCTTTTTGCAAATCACATTTGTTAGTATCAGAGGGGATGTGAGGGGGAAAACTCTAGAAGTGTCTCCCACATCAAAGGTGGCATCGTATAAATATTGGACCCGGAGACACACACTTCAGAAAACTCTTGGACCTGTGGATGCTACGGAAGGACTGCCTTGCTGCCAGAGGACAGTCCTGATGCTTGAGGCCTGCCCTGCTGTCAGGCTAGCTACTCACCTGAAATGTAGGCAATTCCGATTTGGCGGACCTGATATCAAGTGGGAGGCCGTTACAGATGCGGAAGGTGAGTACAGAGAATCTGGAGCCTTTTTTGAATAAAGGAATATTGGGGTGATTCAGGTGCATAGATCTCAAGTTACAGGTAGGTGTGTATTTTCGAAAAAGGGCTGAAATAAAGGCTGTACTGCTACTATGGAGTGATTTAAAGAGGATGCAGCGAGCCTTGAATATAGAATGCTGTTCTACTACCAGCCAGTTCAGTTTCCTCATCAGAGGGTGATATGGCAGTTTTGTAGTTGCAGGTATATTAGCCTGGCTGCCTGGTTTTATACTAGTTAAAGTCTGCGGTTCAAGCCCTAGGGGAGGCCCAGGTAGAGGGCCTTTGCATAGTCTACTCTTGAGATGACTAATGCGTCAATGACTGGGATAAGAGCCTCAGAAGGAAAGGAATTTGTCAATCTTTCTAATTTTGCAGAGTTGCAAAAAACAAGATGAGATTACTAACCCCAATGCGGTTTCATAGACCTGTTCTTATCAATCAGAACTCCGAGACACTTGACTGAGTTGTTGGGTTTAGGAGGGAAGCCCATTGTAGCTGGACAGAATGTGGAATTCAACAAGTCGGATTTGCTTCTAGTAATGACGATCTCTGTCTTATCAGAATCTAATTTGAGTTGATTATTATTCATCCAATCACGGATGAATAACATCGTATTTTGAAAGGTTGTTTTGGATTCCGGTGAATAATCGATAATGAATATTAATTGCATATCATCTGTGTAGTTGTATATTTTGACCTTCATTTTATTCAACTAGTGCTTTAGGGGACGTTTATATAAATTAAAGAGGGGGTACAAGGAGAATCCTTCGGGTATTCCACAGGAGAGCTGAAAGGAGATAGTCGGACTGACTGAGATCGGTCCTTCAGGAACGAGATATTCCACTCCCATGCTCTACCCTGCAGGCCTGCAGCCTCGACATGGTTCACCAGAATCTTATGCTCGAAAATGACGAAGGCCCCCAGCTGATCAAGAAATACCAGCGCCAGGGTGGTATCCCTGTCGGCTTCCTCACGTAGGTCATCCATGACTGAGTGGATGACCACTTCAGTAGAGTTGGCTGGCCGAAATCCTTCTTGATGGGAGTCGAAGACGTTAGTTTCCTCCAAAAAGGAACATATACACCCAGCCACATGTCCCTTTAGAATTTTTGTCAGGTAAAGTAGGAGAGATATAGGGCGATAGTTTTTTAAGATAGATGGATCGTCGCCAACTTTCTTTAGCAGTGGAACTACTATTGTCTCCTTAAAGGAGCTGGGGACCATGCCTTGACTCGGGGACTAGTTAAGAAGGGATATGGCTGTATCAGGAAAGAGAGAAAAAACGTTTTTTTTAGAAACATAGGAGGGCAGGGGTCATTGGGGGAGCCCAATTTCACGTTGTTCAGCAGGCTGATGAGTTGCACCTTGCTGACGGCGGGCAGCTCAGACATTGTGACTGGGTTTCTGTTCCATAGATATTACCGGGGGGAGAAGGTGAGAGAATGCTGGCTTTGATTGTCATAATCTTGTCAATGAAGAATGAGTTGAGGGCCTCTCATAGGCTCTGAGTAGGTGGAAGCGTTGCGGTTTCTTTGTCAAGGTTTGACAACTCGGCCACAATTCCAAATATTTCCTTGGACTTATTAGTCGAGTTTATAAATTTGCCTGAGTAAAGGCAGATTTGCCTTGTAAAAAGAGTTTTTTTCATATTTTTAAGATGTGACAGATAAGATTTTTTTGTCAGAAGAATAATATTCCCACCATTTGCATTCGGCTCGACGGAGTTCAAGTTTTGCTAGTTTCAGATCGCCTGAAAAACATTTTGATGGATCTTGGCACCTGGGCAGTCTAGCTTTCCAAAGGGGGTGCGTGCCTATTGCTAGCTTTTATTAGTATTTTGTGATTCCTTCCTCATGCCCGTCTAACCTGACATTTGAATCAGGTAAGGTAGTTGCCAGTGAGCTACAAAAGGAATTGATATTGGCTCGGGCCCAGTTTCTGGATAGAATTCCTGCTCTAGGTAGGGGCTTAGAAAGGGCCACAACAAAAAATGAGAATTCAAATAGTGAGTTGTCTGACCATGCGCAGGGCAGTACAGATAGGATTGATACTGATAGGTTTATGGACCAATCCTATGCATGGTCTTTCTTATGAATTGGTGAGAATACGTGTTGGGTGAAATTCATGCTACTAAGCAGGTCGGTAAGATCAGCGGATGATAGTCCACCAGTTTCTTGATTTGCCCAGTAGTTAAAATCTCCTTTTATCAGTATTGATAAGTTAATTACTAAAGGAGAGATATGTTCCACTAAGAATTGGGGAAAATAAGGCATGTGACCCAGGTGTCTATATACCAGGGCACAAGTTAAAGAGGAGTTTGAGGACTCACGTTTAATTATGAGGCTATCTACTGCTGGGATGTCAAGTGATGTTAAGCTAGAGAGCCTTAGATGTTTCTTGATGATAGCTGCAACACCTCCACCTACTTTGCCTGTGGAACAGTTAGTTTGAAGTAGAAAATAGCTTTCTGAGAGAGCGGCAAGAAAATCAGGGAAAGATTAAACCGCTGGCCGTATTTCAGTTAAAAATAGAATATCCTGTTTTTGAGAGTCCGGCAACTGGAATATTTCTAATTGATGTTTAACCATGGAAGTGGTATTCAAGTAGAAGACCTCAAGCTGGTTGGAGAGTAGCGAACTCCCAGTAGAAGCAGTAGCAGGAGGAGTTGTTGGTTTCATCAGTTCCTTGGCAGAACTGTTTTTATTCAGTAACCCTTAGTTAGATAGGAGTAATAAGGGGGTCTAGCTGAAAGCCTGCTGAGTGTAGTAGTCTGAGGTCGTCGGAGATGTAGGTGGGTTTTTGGACATGATGACTAGCCCCGGCCGGCCACGGACGGGCACAAATGGACTTGCCTTAGGTGAGGCTTTAGCACATCTGCACCGCTGCCAGCTTTTAAAGATTAAGAGCTCTGGCAGGCTCCGCCTCTACTTCATGATTGGTTTCCCCAAAAAAATCCCTGCCGAGCTTAATGCTTCCTCGAGCAGTGCTTGCAGGCAAAAGCAGCGAATAAGATGCAAGGCATTTCTAAAGTTGAAAGTTTTAAAAGTTAATGATGCTAAAACAACCGCAAGCAGTTGGTGCTACTTCTATTTAATTATATAATTGATGCATCTATATTTTTAAGTACTCCAGGTATTCCTTGGCTGATAGACTAGCTAGACAGACTAAAGGAACTTGACTCAGAAGTATATGCACAACAGAATTTGACTAGAAGAAACATATACACTACCACATGGCTTGTAGAGCATGTAGAGGTTTTACAAGTGGGAGCAGCTGAAGTAGTGATACCTGTGTTGTGTAGTTACTACCAATCCGTAGGACCTGCGCATTGTTTGGCAAACATAAACTAAGGGCCTGGTGTCAAGACGGATTCCGGCCTCTCCTAGAGGATAAGTTGGCCAATTAGCTCACCGTGCCACCGTAAGCCCCCCAACCTACGAGGGAGGGAATATTTTCTGGCAACCGCTGGACATGACAACCCTTACCCCTCAGGGATTATGGAAACAGTACAGAACCTTCACTCAGTCACTCGTGCTCACTTATTCTCAGACAAATATACAGAGAATACACAGTGGAATGTTTTCAATAATATTTATTGAACCAACGTTATTCTTGCATAAAATACCTGTGCTGCAATGATTAGTAAACAGAAGCAGATAAACGTGGTTACAAGCACCAAAAGCATAAATAGCAGATATAGTTCTACTATAGTGCTTAAAAAATGTGTGCTTAAACAATTTATATATACAGGCATATAAACAAGACAGTAATCTAGCATACTCCTACTATGCGGACTCTACTCTAAGTGTACCTAGAGTGTGTGTAGGTGTAGAGTCAAGAATCCCCCCAAGGTATGATCCAATACCATTAGCTGATGGGATAGAGTGAAGGACCCCGTCTTGGTCACAAACTGGATGCCCCTCACGAGATGTCAGACCGCTGTGTGGTGATTTCTCAGTATGCAAGGACCCTCGGTGTCAGCAGAAGTACCTCCTCTGCTATCCTATCAGGATGCTCAACTTTTAGAACAGAAAGCAGCCTTGTGATGTACTCATAGATTAGTAATGTTATCATATATAGATAGCCCTGTTGCCCCATGGATGAAGATAGTGATGACATTTGTATGCAGTGTGAAACAAGACCTTGTACATGATGTTCAGAGTATTGTGATAATGTTGTGAGAAGCTAGATGTAAAACAAGTTTAGTTTCAGAGAAACTAATCCAACATTGCTGTGCATGCAAATGTGTGCCAAATGTGACAGCTGAAAATTGTTATTTGAGAGGACAATGTAAGAAATAAGCTGCTTCGCTACATGAGCCTAACTCGGGAATATAACACCTGTGGAATATAAAAAGTATAGTGGTGGATTTAATCCAAATCGTGTGACTAGATTGTCATGGAATAGACCTTTGATTGTTCAGTTTAGTTGATTCATGAGAGTACAATACTTCAATGAAAGTTTTACTCTTTGAACAGAAAGTGAAGAGGAAATTTTAGAGCAATAGCATGAAGAAAGTATAAACAAAGGTTTTATAAAGATCAGGTTAAAGCGGCTCCACGGCCCTGCACTTAAGCTGCAAACTACAATTTAATAGTACTCTCTACATCTAGAAAAGCAGGCTGTCTGTGTCAATTATACACGACTTATATTAAGACAAAAATAAAAAACAAAACCAGACGTTATTGTTTTTACAAAACAGTAAAACAGTTTTTAATTCTTCACCATTAGATAAATACAAAACATCAACATTTTAGGGCAAAAGCAGCATCTTATGACAAAAGACTCATCCATTTGGAACCATTCACTATCCATTGAAGCATAATTCATTCTTTAGTGTAAGCGTGTCATTCTGTCACATCCCAACAGAGATATTGACTGATATGATGTTGTAAGATCTTTATTCCAATGAGGCCAAGCTTACACATGTTTTGTAGTCTGCTGAGCTTCCTCAGAGCTCATCTCTCAACATTCCAGTTTTCATCAAAATAGAGGCCATCATACCTCTCTGCCTTTCGGCATCGTATTGCTCTCATTTGATCAAGAGAGAAATATGATGGCAAAAGGCAGAGGTATTATGGCCACTTTGCCTATAATGGAGTGGTTGGAGGTGTTTCTGGGAGGACGGGCCAGGCATCAGTTGGATTGAGATAGACTGCATAGATAAATAACAAGTGTAGGCGGAAGAGACATCCTGTGAGCGATTAACTTTTATTCATCGAGAGTAATGTGAAATTAATGTTTCTTTTCTTCTGATGGAAACTGGAATGATACGTATTATTTGTAGCAGTAGGATTAATATTAATAATGGTAATAAAAATAATAGTAATGATGATAAAATAATAACAAATATATGTGTAATAAACACATTAAACAATTAAAATAAACAAAATTGATTATATGGTGGAAGAGGGAAAGGGAAGGGCAGTGAGAGATTGTTGGATCAAGTTTTGAAAGATATTCAGATAAGCTTCCACCTTATAAAATGATCCTAAAATTGTATTAAAAGATAGAGAAGAGAGTCTGCGAGGTAAGGCTGAAAGGAGAGTTTGGAGGTTCTCTGGCCAATAAGGAAAGTAACGATGGCAAAAAAAATGTGTATTCTATAAAAACAAGAACTAGCAAAGCCAGTAGGACTTGGCTTTATATAGGGGAGCTTGGTTTTGCCAATACTTGTTTGGACCAGTATGCTGATGCATGTGTCAAGAGTAGGTCCATCAATCTTGGTATGGGTTTCCTACAAAAGATGGCCGTCATGTGTCACAGCGCACTCACAAGAATACATCACGGCACACGCATACACGTTGTAACACGTGTGATGGAGCACGAATATGCGCCGTGGCACGTGCTGCCTGCATCATTACATGGCTGCAATTTTAGTTTTTCAAAACTTTTCATTTGAAGGTGGCAGAGGTAAATTAAAAATAATATTAAATATGTGTGAAAGCACATTTAAAAAACGAGCCATTCAGCAGCAAATTGCAACATTGACGGCCTCCAAAAAACCCAGAACTAATAACCATAAATAAAGAAAACAAACGTGATGGGGAGGAGTGAGTGAGGGTGGGGAGAAAGTAAATGTTACTGAGTGGTGCAAGAAAGAAAACAATGGAGTTGCGGTATATTTAAAAAAATCAAAGCTGGATGGGAGAAGCAACAACATTAGTGGGGCGTTCAATGAGGAAGCAATACAAAGAGCAAGGGAACTAAAAAGAGACGAGAGCAAGAAAATAAATGCACTTTCATGCGTCCTGCCTCAGACTTATCCAATCTCGGATGTGTAGTAACTTTCTGAAACTATATTCCACATGAACTAGATTTCTTCTGTTTGCCATCAGCACCAAACAATCCCAGAATCAAGCCTGGCTGTCCAACATAAACCTCTCAGACTACACTCCCAGCTGAGGAGACCGTTCAAAATCTCTTGAATTAACCCTTGACAAATGCTTTCCATTCAAGCAACACTTTGCAAGGAAGACCCAGACAGCTTTGTTACAACTCTAACGCTCCAAAGAATGTAAAACTCTTTTTCCGAGAAGATGACAACCATGCAAGCCTTAGTCCTCTCTCCATGGTCATAGTCTCTCTGGTACCACCCTAGCATCCCTGAACGTTATTCTACACACAGTGGCAAGGCCCATCACCCTCATGTCAAGAAACGTACACCTGTCCCCCTTCCAGCCTGGATCATCTCCAAGATGAGCTGCATCACTCATAGGACCCCATCTTACCTACCAAACAAACTAGCCACATCTGGTTGATAATACCAGACCAGGAGCCGTGATAACACCAGACTGGAGGCAAAACATTGAAATAAAGACTTCTCTGTTCAGGCTCCAAGGACTTAAAACAGCATCCATTTTAACATTCGATCATCACCAAATCTTACTATTCAGAACACCTCTTCAAGGAGCAGCACGCCTAACCTGGCAGTCTATCCATTACCTTCTTCCAAAAATGATATCTTCCAGGAGGCATGTCTCTTGTTCAGCATTCAGTTGCTCATGAAATATGATCATGCACTGTTAGACCTGGCACCTTGGCGTGGGTCTCCCTTCCATTTTTTGCTGTTGCCTCATGTGTTTTTGCTGGTGTTAGATGCTTTGGGCACTGTCCCACTGCTGTCCAGTGCCACAGTGCAAGTGCTCCCTATTGTAAATTGATGTATGGATTAGTGATTCCATGATTGGCTGGTTTGGTTTACCTGTCAGACCCTAGTACAGTGCACCAGGAGTCCCCAGGGCTGGTAATCCAAATGCTGCTGGTGGGCTTGCAGCACTGGTTGTGCCACCCACAGAAGCAGCCTGTAAAAGTGTGTCTAAGGCTTGCCATTGCAGAGCCTGTGTGCAGTCTGGTACTGCTATGCTGACGTGGCAAGTGCACCCACTTGCCAGTCCCTAAACCTTCCCTTTTCATCATATCAGACACCCCTATGGTAGGCCCAAGGGCAGGGTGCATTGTAAGTATAAGGTAGGACAAGCCCTGATGTATGTAGCATGTCCTAATAGTGAATTACAGCCATTTTCGTTTTTCACTATTGCAAGGCTAGCTGTTCCCCATAGGCCAGAATGGGCAGTTAGATTATTACACCATATAATCCTAACTGACTCAGGGAACATGGTATAAATTCGAGTTTAGTATGCCTGAACTCAGAATGATAAAATACATCTTTTAGTGAAGTTGGTTTTAACATTCTGTGTTTGAAAATACCGCTTTTAGAAAGTAGGTATTTTCTTGTCTAACCATCCAAACCTGCCTCTGCTAGGCTGTGTAGTCATTGTCTGGAGTTTGAGTGACAGGGGCTGGGGAAATTCCAGGAGACAGGGTGTGTCAGCACAGGGCTGAATAGAGAGATCTCCATGTAGATGGATGGGAGGAGTTGCACCTGGGACCTGAATAGGGCTGTGCCTTCCCTCCACAATGCTGGATCCTGTGGTGCGTCTGATGTCTCTGCCATGCACTGTGAAAGGAAAGAAGGAGTCTTGTCAACAAAGTGCTCCAGGACTGACCGGAACTGGTTTGTACTAGGCAAAGGCCTCTCTGCCTCCAGAGAACAAAGACAAATTGAGTATAAATATTGGGACCCAAACCCAAGAACTTTAGATCACTTTGGGAAACAAGAAGAAACCTTTGCTGAGGAGTGGAACCAGAAGAAACTGAGGAGAATCTATCCCTAAGCTGAAGTGCTGCTTGGGGGATTGGCCTGCAGCGGTTGCCTGACTGCCAAAGAAAGGAGAAAGGACTTTGTGTGCACTTTATTTCAACTTGTGAAGGATCTCCAAGGGCTTGGAAAAGAGCTTGCCTCCTGCTGAAGTCTCAGGGACAACAGACTTCACCCACCAGCTCCCCAAAAGTTCTTTGGAAGTGCCTGCTGTTTTGCTAGGCTTTCTGAGGGACTGTGTGTCGCAAGGAACTGGAAGCGCGACTCACGAGCAAGAAGCGTGTCGCCGCACTGCCACTGTCGCTTCACAACGAGAAATTGCCTCGCATCGCCGGGGTAGAGGATCGACGTCGCATCAGACGCCGCCGCATCACCGGGAAGCTTGTCGCAGGGCCTGTCGTGGCCCAGAAGAACCGTTGAGTCATCGCAGGGTCCCCGAAGCGCCTCACATCGCTGGAGAAGAGGATCGACATCGCATCAGATGCCGCCGCATCACCGGGAAGCGTGTCGCAGGGCCTGTCGCGGCTCGCATCGTTGTCGAAGCAACTCGCATCGCCATAGAAGAGGATCAACGTCACATCAGATGCCGCCGCATCACCGGGAAGCGTGTTTCAGGGCCTGTCGCGACTCGCATCGTTGCCGAAGCAACTCGCATCGCCGGAGAAGAGGATCGACGTCGCATCACCGGGAAGCGTGTCGCAGGGCCTGTCGCGGCTCGCATCGTGTCGTACCAAGCAGAAAGCGCCATCTTTGTTTCTTTGCATCAACGCATCACCGTCCTTGCAGCACTTTCGTTGTCTTGCGTTACGCATCTTAAGGTACATTGAACTCTGATTGTCGCATTTACCATCTTAAGAGAACTAAGCTAACTTTACCATTTTAAGTACAGTATTGTGGATTTTTGTTGTTTGGTCTTGTGTTAAATCAATATACAAGATACTTATTTTTATAATACAACCTGTGTGGTGTCCATCTCTAGTGTTGTCACTTGATTACTGCAGGTGGTCACAAATGCTTTACACACTGCCTCTGAGATAAGCCTGTCTGCTCGTGCCAAGCTACCAAGGGGTGAGCAGGGGTTATTTTAGGAGTGTACCCCCTTGCCCTGACTAGACGCAAGGGTCCCTGTTTGTCACAAGTTCCGACCTATGCCAACTAGAGGCCCCCAAATCTAACATTGGTGGTCAGCGGTGAGGATTCTGCACTTGCATTTGTGACTCATGTACAGTGATTGGTGAACACTACTAGTGAGTGCAGACCAAGACGCAACCACATACTTTTGGTAGATGTTTTTTTCTGGGACTTTCTATTTTTGCAAAGAACTGCCAAGTTTAACCACCATGGAGAAAGCAGCATCCATAGCATCTGTTGATCTTGATTGGGAAAGGGAGAAATTGGAATGCTACAATGTAAAACAGCTGAAGCACTTTTGCAGGAAATTCAAAGTTCCAATGACCGGTCTCTCCAAGAAGAATGAGTACCAGAAGGCGCTCAGGGCCTTGGTCTCCTCTAGAAATACCTCTGATGATGAGGTAGAGGTTGAGAATGTAGAGGAGCAGCTGGGTGGGCCAGTGGGTCCTGGGGGGAGGAGAGTAACTTCCCCAATAGGTAGCAGTGTTTCTGCCAAAGGCCTGTCTCCAGAGGAGTTGGAGGACAGGAAAGAGTGTAGGATGCATGAAATGGAGTTGACCATGCTCAAGTCAAACGGGCAGTTAGAATTTGAATTGCAAACTAGGAAATTAGCCCTAGAAGAGAAGAAAATGCAGTTTGAACATGAGAAGATTTTGAGGGAGTTGGAATTGAAGGCCAAGAGCTCAGAGATTACTCCCTCTGGTGGGAGCACACCGTCATTGCCCGTTGAATCCAGGGTGTATTTTCCTAAGGATGTGGTTCGAGAGTTTTATAAGAATGATGACATTGGGAAGTGGTTCAAGGCCTATGAGGTAGCCATGTCTTCCCATCGGGTCACTGAAAAGGATTGGGGAGCGGGGTTGTGGGGGGGGGTTCCTTAGTGAGGGGTGGGATACACTGTTAGACTTGTCTTCTGATGTCCATAATTCTTATAGCCACATGAAAGATGCATTAATGTCCAGGTATGGCTTGACTCCTGAATTGTATAGACAGAGGTTCAAAGGTTGCAAGAAGATAGAGAGCAGTACCTTGGTGGAATATGTCACTTTTTTCTGCAGAGCATTGGATGGTTGGGTGAAGGGTAGCAAAGTTGATGATTTTCAGGGGCTCCTTGATTTGATTGCATGGGAGCACTTGTCAAGTAATTGTTTTCCAGAGCTATGCCAGCACCTGATTGATAGTAGGCTGACTAATCCTAGGAAGCTTGCTGAGGAGGCGGACCGCTGGGTCAGTACCAGGATCCACAAGGGTCACGTGGGAGATTCAGCCAAGAGTGGGCAGAGTCCCCAGCAGAAGAGAGGGGGGGCAAGGTTAAACAGAGGGAGTACCAAAGAAGGCCCAAAGTAGTCACCAAGGGAACCAAGGGAAAGGTTCCCAGAAACCATCAGGGGCCCGACAGGTCCACCTGTTCAAGGGGGACCCCTGAAGTGCTACAAGTGTGGAGACCTGGGTCATAAAGCAAATGATCCCAGGTGCCGCAAGTTTGGAAAGACAGCACCCCCTGGCAGATGTCTAGTGTAGCCCTGGGTGAGGAGATGGGTGCCCAAGGTGGGTGGGGTCCCGCAGAGATGTCCCTTGTCTCTTTAGGAGACTGTGAGGTGGTCCCCAGGACCCAACTGCCTGACAACACTAAAAAATACAGGCAGTGCGTGACAATCAATGGCCATAGAGTGAAGGCTCTTAGAGATACAGGAGCCAGTGTGACAGCTGTCAAGTGTCACCTGGTATCTCAAGAGCAGGTTGTCCCCAATGCATTCTATCCAGTTGTTGCTGCTGACAACACAGAGAGCCACTGCAAGGTGGCTCAGGTTCCCTTTGAGTGGGGCGGTCTCTGATACTCTTCAGGTAGCTGTGAGGCCCGCCATGCTTGTTGACTGTTTGTTAGGGAACGATCTGGAGAGCTCACCTTGGACGAAGGTGGAGTGAAGTGCTCATTTGGAAATATTGGGTCTGCCTGACTGGGCGTGTGTCACCACACGGCCCATGGCAGCCAGTGGGGGTTCTCAAGAAGACCTGGAGCCTGAGAGGGGGGCTCAGGTGACTGCATTAGAGAGAGGAGGCAGGGAGCACTGGAAACCAGCCCCCGAAGTTCCTACGGTCCAGGAGGAAGCAGACCTTGAGGGGGATGCCCTGGAGCCTACAGGGGAACAGGTAGCTGAACTGGGGGACCTGCCTGAGCTGACCCATTGGCAGCAAGAAGGAGGACCCTCCAGGGAGGAGTTCTGTGAGGAACAGAACAAGTGCCCTTCTCTCGTGGGTCTGCGGCAGCAGGCTGCAGACCAGGCAGCAGGTGATCAGTCTGGGTCACATTGGGTCTACTGGGAGAATGGTCTGCTCTATAGCGAGCCTAAGGTTGCTGAGCCTGGGTCAGCCCATGTGATGGTGGTACCCCAGCGCTTCAGAGCCTTCCTACTGGGGCTGGCTCATGATGTGCTATTGGCAGGACCTTTGAGAGGCTTGGCACCCACTTTTATTGGCCCCAAATGCGCAGGAGTTCAGGCACTCACTGCAGGACATGTCAGACTTGTCAGGCAAGTGGAAAGAGTGGGAGGAAGCAAAAGGCTCCTCTCCAGCCATTCCCTTTGGTCAGCACCCCCTTTGAACGGGTGGGTATTGACAGCCATGGGCAACAGGTTCATCCTGGTCTTGGTGGACCATGCTACCCGGTACCCGGAAGCCATACCTCTGAGGAGAGGGACGGCCCCCGTGGTGGGACGAGCACTGATGGGAATTTTCTCCTGAGTGGGATTCCCTCACAAGGTAGTGTCTGACCGAGGTAACCAACTTCATTTCCAATTATATGAAGTCCCTGTGGCAGGAGTGTGGGGTAACCTACAAGTTTACCACTCCTTACCACCCCCAACGAAATGGGTTGGTTGAAAGGTTCAACCGAACCCTGAAAGGCATGATTGTAGGCCTTGAGGAGCCTATGAGGCATAAGTGGGACGCCCTCTTACCATGCCTATCCTTTGCATACCTTGAGGTGGCACAGAAATCTCTAGGGTTCAGCCCCTTTGAGCTTCTCTATAGACACCCAGCGAGAGGACCTCTAAGTTTGGTCAAAGAAGGCTGGGAGCAATCTCCCAGGAAACCTCCCCAGGATGTATATAGCTACATGCTGGCCTTTAGGAACCAAACTAGGCATTTCAGGCAACTCGCTGAGGCGAATCTGGAAGCCAGTCTGGAGGAGATGAAGTGGTGGTACGACCAGAATGCCACTCTGGTAGAGCTTCAGCCTGGTCAGAAAGTGTGGGTTATGGCCCCAGTTGAGCCCTGCGCGCTCCAGGATAAGTGGACCGGACCCTTTGAGGTTGTGGAGCGCAAAAGTCCGGTTACCTACTTGGTGGACTTGCGGTCTCCCAGGAACCCCTTGAGGGTCCTGCATGTCAACCGCCTGAAGCCCCACTTGGAGAGGTTCCAAGTGGGCATGCTCTTAGTGACAGATGGTGAAATGGAGGAGGAGACCGGGCCTCTTCCAGACCTCCTGTCGGCGACAGAGCAAGATGGGTCAGTGGATGGTGTCAACCTCTCTTCCACCCTGACCCCTGAGCAACAGAATGACTGCCGCCAGTTGCTGGGACAGTTTTCTGATCTGTTCTCCTTGATTCCCGGTGTCACTGATTGGTGCGTCCATGATGTGGACACTGGGGATATTACACCTGTGTGGCACAAAACCTACAGGGTGACTGACATGGTGAGAGCATGCATCAAGGAGGAGGTCTCCAAGATGCTTGCGTTAGGGGTGATTGAGTCCTCTAACAGTCCTTGGGCCAGCCCAGTGGTCTTGGTCCCAAAGGCTGCCGCACTGGGTGCCATGCCAGAACTCCAGTTCTGTGTGGACTACCGTGGGCTCAATTCAGTCACCAGGACTGACGGGCACCCCATCCCCAGAGCTGATGAGCTCATAGATCGGCTAGGGGCTGCACAGCACGTTTGACTTAACGTCTGGGTACTGGCAGATCGCTTTGACTGATGGGACAAGAGAGAGGTCAGCATTCTCCACACCAGATGGGCACTACCAGTTCCCGGTTATGCCCTTTGGGATGAAGAATGCCCCTGCCACCTTTCAGAGGTTGGTCAACCAGGTGTTGGCTGGACTGGACTAGTTCTGTACCGCCTACCTGGATGACATTGCAGTGTTCAGCGCCAGTTGGGAAGAACATCTGCGCCACCTTTGGGAAGTGTTGATGGCGCTGCGGAGGGCAGGCCTCACGATCAAGGCGAGTATGTGCCGGATCGGGCAGGGTTCCGTGGTGTACTTGGGACACCAGGTTGGGAGCGGCCAGGTGGCGCCCCTGCAGCCCAAGATTGAAACCATCCTGGCTTGGGAGCCCCCCAAAACCCAGACAGAGGTGAAAGCCTTTTTATGACTCACGGGTTACTACACAAGGTTTGTCAAGGGGTATGGCAACATTGTGGCACCCTTGACCGCGCTGGCTTCCAGGAAGCAGCCCAAGAAAGTGATTTGGACTGACACCTGTCAGAAAGCTTTGCGGCCCTAAAAACTGGTCTCTGCGCGGCGCCCGTGCTCCTGGCACCCAACTTCTCCAGAGAGCTCATAGTACAAACAGACGCTTCAGAGCATGGTGTGATGGCTGTTTTGTCACAGAGGAATGAGGAGGGCCTAGATCAACCCGTAGCCTTCATCAATAGAAGGTTACTTCCACGGGAACAGAGATGGAGTGCAATTGAGCGTGAGGCATTTGCTGTGGTCTGGGCACTGAAGAAGCTGAGACCATACCTGTTTGGGACTCACTTCCGGGTTCAGACAGACCACAGGCCCCTCAGATGGTTGATGCAGATGAGGGGTGAGAATCCAAAGCTGTTGAGGTGGTCCATTTCCCTACAGGGGATGGAATTTGACGGTGGAACACCGCCCTGGTACAGAACACGCCAATGCTGATGGTCTGTCCATATTTTTCCACCTTAATGAAGAGAACTCCCAGGAGGTAGGGTAGTTCTCCCCACATTTCAACTGGAGGGGACACGTGTTAGACCTGGCACCTTGGCGTGGGTCTCCCTTCCTTTTTTTCGCTGTTGCCTCATGTGTTTTTGCTGGTGTTAGATGCTTTGGGCACTGTGCCACTGCTATCCAGTGCCACAGTGCAAATGCTCCCTATTATAAATTGATGTATGGATTAGTGATTCCATGATTGGCTGGTTTGGTTTACCTGTCAGACCCTAGTACAGTGCACCAGGAGTGCCCAGGGCTGGTAATCCAAATGCTGCTGGTGGGCTTGCAGCACTGGTTGTGCCACCCACAGAAGCAGTCTGTAAAAGTGTGTCTAAGGCTTGCCATTGCAGAGCCTGTTTGCAGTCTGGTACTGCCATGCTGACTGGGCAAGTGCACCTACTTGCCAGTCCCTAAACCTTCCCTTTTCTTCATATCAGACACCCCTTTGGTAGGCCCAAGGGCAGGGTGCATTGTAAGTATAAGGTAGGACAAGCCCTGATGTGTGTGGCATGTCCTAATAGTGAATTACAGCCATTTTTGTTTTTCACTATTGCAAGGCTAGCTGTTCCCCATAGGCCAGAATGGGCAGTTTGATTATTACACCTTATAATCCTAACTGACTCAGGGAACATGGTGGAAATTCGAGTTTAGTATGCCTGAACTCAGAATGATAAAATACATCTTTTAGTGAAGTTGGTTTTAACATTCTGTGTTTGAAAATACCACTTTTAGAAAGTAGGTATTTTCTTGTCTAACCATCCAAACCTGCCTCTGCTAGTCTGTGTATTCCTTGTCTGGAGTTTGAGTGACAGGGGCTGGGGAAATTCTAGGAGACAGGGTGAGTCAGCACAGGGCTGAATAGAGAGATCTCCATGTAGTTTGGTGGGAGGAGTTGCACCTGGGACCTAAATAGGGCTGTGCCTTCCCTCCACAATGCTGGCTCCACCTCCTGTGGTGCGTCTGATGTCTCTGCCCTGCACTGTGAAAGGTATGAAGGAGTCTTGTCAACAAAGTGCTCCAGGACTGACCAGAACAGGTTTGGACTAGGCAAAGGCCTCTCTGCCTCCAGAGAACAAAGACAAATTGAGTATAAATATTGGGACCCAAACCCAAGAACTTTAGATCACTTTGGGAAACAAGAGGAAACCTTTGCTGAGGAGTGGAACCAGAAGAAACTGAGGAGAATCTATTCCTAAGGTGAAGTGCTGCTTGGGTGATTGGCCTGCAGTGGTTGCCTGACTGCCAAAGAAAGGAGAAAGGACTTTGTGTGCACTTTATTTCCACTAGTGAAGGATCTCCAAGGGCTTGGAAAAGAGCTTGCCTCCTGCTGAAGTCTCAGGGACAACAGACTTCACCCACCAGCTCCCCAAGAGTTCTTTGGAAGTGCCTGCTGTTTTGCTAGGCTTTCTGAGGGACTGTGTGTCGCAAGGAGCTGGAAGCGCGACTCACGAGCAAGAAGCGTGTTGCCGCACTGCCACTGTCGCTTCACAACGAGAAAGCGCCTCGCATCGCCGGGGAAGAGGATCGACGTCGCATCAGACACCGCCGCATCACCGGGAATCGTGTCGCAGGGCCTGTCGCGGCTTGCATCGTTGTCGAAGCAACACGCATCACAGGAGAAGATGATCGACGTTGCATCAGATGCCGCCGCATCACCGGGAAGCGTGTCGCAGGGCCTGTCGCGGCTCGCATCATTGCTGAAGCAACTCGCATCGCCGGAGAAGAGCCTCGACGTTGCATCAGACGCCGCCGCATCACCGGGAAGCGTGTCACAGGGCCTGTTGCGGCTCGCATCATGTCGCACCATGAAGAAAGAGCCATCTTTGTTTCTTTGCACCAACGCATCACCGTCCTTGCAACACTTTCATTGTCTTGCGTTACGCATCTTAAGGTACATTGAACTCTGAGTGTCGCATTTACCATTTTAGGAAAACTAAGCTAACTCTACCATTTTAACCCCTTGTGTGCCACGCCCTTTCCCCGCCCTGTGCCGGCCGTTGCATTAGCGGGCGGGGTTCATGACGAGCTGGACTCGTCATGGGCACAGCGCAACTGCGGCCCATGACGAGTCCAGCTCGTCATGGGCACACAAGGGGTTAAGTACAGTTTTGTGTATTTTTGTCATTTGTGGTTTTGTGTTAAATCTATATAAAAGATACTTATTTTTGTAATACAGCTTGTGTGGTGTCCATTTGTAGTGTTGTCACTTGATTACTGTTTGTGGTCACAAATGATTTACACACTGCCTCTGAGATAAGCCTGTCTGCTTGTGACAAGCTACCTAGGGGGTGAGCAGGGGTTATTTTAGGAGTGTACCCCCTTGCCCTGACTAGACTCAAGGATCCCTATTTGTCACAGGTACCTACCTATGCCAACTAGAGACTCCCAAATCTAACATGCACTATAAATACCAACACATACATTCATATATACAGTCATCTGGCTGATTTGTATATGGTTTCTCTCCAGATGCGGTGGCAAAGTAGGCAACAGAATGATAAAATGGTTTGCGTTCTGAGTGATTGCCAGTCTAAACACTATTATTCACATTCCACCCATCACATCTTGTGGTGTTGTTTTTGGTTGAAACATTTGTTTTGCATTTTGAAAGTATGACACAAACACTAGTTTTCTAATCATCCCACCTTGGTACATTCGACACCCTTCCACCCCACATCCTGGCATGGTTTAATACAATAATTCCTCCTTTCTTTTAAGAAATATTATGAATGGCTCAAATGTGAACTGGGAATGCCAATTCTCTTCAACATATAGTTTAGGAATTGTCTCCACTGCGGGTGAATCTCTTCGATGTACTTCCCAAGGTAAGTATTAACTGTTATTGCGGTAGGGTGGGCCAGATTCATGTATCCCACATCTTTTGTGAGGCTTATCGTACCCCATACATTTAACCACTGTGACCAGGTGGTGGAACTATTTACTGTATCCTGATAATTGTGACTACTTCCTATTGTCATACCACCGTATTATCCATGCTGCCATATCATCCAGGGCAATCTCTCTGTTATATCTCTTCTGTCCTACCTCACTTCGCCCAAAAGCCCGCTATGTTTGGGCATGTCCACCAAATGTGCCTATGGTTCCCCTTCCCTCCACACCTTCTCCAGCATGCATCTCCAATAGGGGCATAACGGACACCTCTGCAGCCCTCGCGATACGAGGAGCCCCCCAGTTTTCCATACATAAAGGGGGGCCTCTCAGCTTCTCAGCTCGGAGGCATGGGTAGTTCAAGGTGCCCCCTCACCATTCCTTGCAGGGGGGCCCAGTGAGGTTTCTTTACGCCACTGATCTCCACCTCCTCTTTAGCATTCTGACCAGAGTATAATACAATCTGTACATCACAGTCCGAAGACAATAATCTTGTATTTTGGATCCAACAGGAGCAACGCACTTTTCCATACCTCACTGCAAGCGCTGCTGTCAAGAACACAGAATGAGACGTGAGAGACGTGCGATACATAGTAGAAACAGGGAAATGGGAATGGGATAAGTGAGTAAACAGTTATCACTCTTCTACCTCATCACTCTGCTGGATACAGGTGTATACAGGTTAAACTGATTATTCAAAAGTAAATTAAAAGGTCTTAATATTCTGGCATGAATGTTCATCATCCTTCAAAGTGGCAATGATATGACTTTACATTTTCTCTTTGTTACCAAGTCTCTGTACACTTAATATGAAGCTGACTTTCCTGAAACTAAAGTGTAACAAAACATAGGTTATCATAGGGATATGTATTGACCATCCTCTCGATTATACATGTACTTCCTGATATTGATGTTAAGTTCTGATTTGTCTGAAACGCAACTGAAAAATAATTCTTATTCATTACATTACTGTGATTTCCAGCACATATCATTTCCTTAATGCCACTTGAACCTTAAATGCTAATCGCATAAACATTTCATAATCATGGATGTCTAGTGATTGGATTCATTTTGGTACTTCACTAATGAATTCAAGTTAAAAATTAATGCAATAGTCTATAAGTCTATGACCACCACTAAAATAAGTTTAAATAACAGTTCAAGGTTCATTTTTAATTTGAATTAATAGCTAGACTACATCTAAACACATTTGACAATCCACATATGGCGATCGTTATATACATCACGTTTATGAATGAAGGAGTATCCCATCCGCCAAGATTGTAAAAGATTGTAATCAGGCCCGGTGTCTTTTTACTCCCCCCTCCTTCTTCTGGTGGGAACCCTGACCACTCTTTTGGGAGTCCCCTTAGATACATTCTTGGACACTCAGGTGCTGAGCCAGATGTAGACTCCTCAGCAAGTTTCCTGGGGATAGTTAACTTGCTATCAGCTAGGTGTTGGTACAGCTCAGGAAAACAAATATCAAACATGTGTTCCTTCGAAATCAAGTTGTACAGCCCTGAATAATCATCAACCTGGCTGCCCATCACCCAGCCCTTCAGTGCCTTGCTGCTATAGTACAAGACATCTACACATGTTTGTGAAGAAATCTTGTGGCTGCCCTGAATCTGAGCTTATACCCTTCAGGGCTCAGTCCAAACTTACTGACTAGTATGGCCTTCATTGCAGTGTCAATAGAACTTTGGGACGTGCACAAACCACTGGTGTAACACGAAGTTGAATTGCTGTCGTTTGCCACAGAGGTATCACTCTCTGAACCCAAGGAGTGTGAATGATCAAGAAATACTCATGCGCTGGCTGCCAACAGACAACGTCCCTCTGGGCGTTCCGTTAAATCTTCGCAAAAGCGAATTTGGGGTTGTGGTAAAGGTTGAATCAATAAAGATTGATGCTGTTCGTTGGTTTCAAGGTTTATTAACAGAAACTTTATGGGTAATCCATCCGTTGTATGTTAGAAACATCCAAAAGTGATTATCTCGCTGTTTGAGCTTGATCCCCGCTCTTAAGCGTGATCCCAATGCATTTCGGGCACACTGGGCCCTTCATCAGGGGAATCTAAATGACAAAAAGATACATATATGTAGCTAAGTGTTACAATGAGGGGTTATGCCATATCGACAAAAAAACATTATGAACAATGCCTAAATAGGTTGATGAGAATGAGAACCCGTAAAAACGGTACATCAAAACAATGAATCTGGAAATCATTAAGAAAGCCACAATCTAGTTTGTGCAATAATATCACTACGTCGTCACATTGGTGATAATTCTGAATGGTGTTAAATTCGTGAAATCATTAGATGCGAATATGAAAAGAATAAACCGTGATGTCTGCAGTTTAAACGAACGAAAACGTGATAAAAATGAAATGAAAAAACACATGCTGTGGGAGCATTGGTGCCGTGCCGGTAAAAGATTCGTTATAAACCCTGGAGGTGCCGTTAAGCGGGCTCTGTGAACGTGCTTGTTGAATGGAACATGCCTCTTAAACTGACTCTGTCAGTGAAGCCGATGCTGTGTGTAATAATGTGAACCCAGTTGTTCTTGAAAAACATAAGAAAACGTGCCGATTAGTAACGTTGAATGCCATAAGTTCAAAATGTATGGGAGGAAAATGATTACAATTAACTCATGACCGCCGGTGTTAAGCCGTGCGAGCAGAAAACAACATAAATAGAGAGACGCCTCATACCTGCTGAGTTCATTAGTATCGGACAACGATTCTGTGTGAAGTTTGTTGTTGCTCCGAGAGGCGCACACATTTAAAAAGGGACGTCCGTGAAAGGCGGATGTCGAACGTGCTCAGTGAAACTGGACCGTGAACGTGTATCAAGATGACTGCAAACTGCGGGCGCCATGTTGTGGGTAGTGCGGAGTGTTAAAAGGTGATAAACCTTATAAACCAGCGAGACAATGTGAATACGCAAGTGAAAAAAAGTGAACAAACGGGGTGAATGGAGAGAATTATTAAAACATGTAAACATTGATTGATCATGATGGCTACACATTAACCGGAAGGTTAACAAGTAACAAGCAAATTCCAAGTTGGAATTTGCTTGTTACTTATGAGACGCGGCCCTTCCGGTTAATGTGTAGCCATCACACGTTTTTTTCATCAATGGTTTAACTCGTAGCTATTATTCTTTTTTCACATGATCAATCAATGTTTTACCGGCACGGCACCAATGCTCCCACAGCATGCGTTTTTTCATTTCATTTTAATCACGTTTTCCTTCGTTTAAACGGCAGACATCACGGTTTATTCTTTTCATATTCGCATCTAAGGATTTCACGAATTTAACACCATTCAGAATTATCACCAATGTGAAGACGTAGTGATATTATTGCACAAACTAGATTGTGGCTTTCTTAATGATTTCCAGATTCATTGCTATGATGTACCGTTTTTATGGGTTCTCATTCTCATCAACCTATTTAGGCATTGTTCATAATGTTTTTTGTCGATATGGCATAACCCCTCATTGTAACACTTAGCTACATATATGTATCTTTTTGTCATTTAGATTCCCCTGATGAAGGGCCCAGTGTGCCCGAAATGCATTGGGATCACGCTTAAGAGCGCGGATCAAGCTCAAACAGCGAGATAATCACTTTTGGATGTTTCTAACATACAACGGATGGATTACCCATAAAGTTTCTGTTAATAAACCTTGAAACCAATGAACAGCTTCAATCTTTATTGATTCAACCTTTACCAGGATGTATGAC
Organism: Triturus cristatus; assembly: GCF_964204655.1. Lineage (NCBI taxonomy): Eukaryota > Metazoa > Chordata > Amphibia > Caudata > Salamandridae > Triturus > Triturus cristatus. The sequence goes on along the minus strand of NC_140581.1, from coordinate 377,414,041 downwards.
GTTACAACGCACACTATTACAACGCATGACACTACAACGCATTTTTAAAAAATACCTTTACAACGCACTACCATTACAACGCATACTACCTTTACAACGCATACCATTACAACACATAATATTAAATTACATTTAAGGTAAGTATTAGATAGTATAGGGGTAAAAATTACTATTCTAACTCCAGGGGGTGCAACAGTAGGGAAAGTGTTGGATAGTATAGGGGTAAAAATTACTATTCTAACTCCAGGGGGTGCAACAGTAGGGAAAGTGTTGGATAGTATAGGGGTAAAAATTACTATTCTAACTCCAGGGGGTGCATCAGTAGGGAAAGTGTTGGATAGTATAGGGGTAAAAATTACTATTCTAACTCCAGGGGGTGCATCAGTAGGGTAAGTGTTGGATAGTATAGGGGTAAAAATTACTATTCTAACTCCAGGGGGTGCATCAGTAGGGTAAGTGTTGGATAGTATAGGGGTAAAAATTACTATTCTAACTCCAGGGGGTGCATCAGTAGGGAAAGTGTTGGATAGTATAGGGGTAAAAATTACTATTCTAACTCCAGGGGGTGCATCAGTAGGGTAAGTGTTGGATAGTATAGGGGTAAAAATTACTATTCTAACTCCAGGGGGTGCATCAGTAGGGTAAGTGTTGGATAGTATAGGGGTAAAAATTACTATTCTAACTCCAGGGGGTGCATCAGTAGGGTAAGTGTTGGATAGTATAGGGGTAAAAATTACTATTCTAATTCCAGGGGGTGCATCAGTAGGGTAAGTGTTGGATAGTATAGGGGTAAAAATTACTATTCTAACTCCAGGGGGTGCATCAGTAGGGTAAGTGTTGGATAGTATAGGGGTAAAAATTACTATTCTAACTCCAGGGGGTGCATCAGTAGGGTAAGTGTTGGATAGTATAGTGTAATATTATGCGTTGTAATGGTATGCGTTGTAATGGTAGTATGCGTTGTAATGGAATGCGTTGTAAAGGTAGTTTTTAAAAATGCGTTGTAGTGTCATGCGTTGTAATATCATGCGTTGTAATGGATTATGCGTTGTAAAAAATGCGTTGTAATGGTAGTGCGTTGTAAAAGTTGCGTTGTAAAGGTTGTTCCCCCCTTTACCACAACCCCAAATTCGCTTCATTGCAGTGTAGCATGTCTGGTCCTTTAGCTCTAGTGTCAGGAATGTGTCCCTCCCCACCGCGGGCATATATCTCCACAACCTACCACCTCCAAACTTCTCAGGGGCCTTGTGCACTCTCAGAGCCACTTCATAGGCTGCAAACCATTTATTTATGTCATCCCCCAACAAACTGGGCACCAAATCCTTTGGGATCCTGACTCTGGACTCGCCAGTGGCTACTGTAGATATCCTGTCACCATTGCTGTTGCTGGACCCCACTTGTAGGGCTCTTAAGTCCAGCTCTCTTAGGTGTAGCTCATGTGACATCTTTCTCTCCTCCAGAGCAAACTTTCTTTCCTCCAGAACTTTTCTTTCTCTAATTTTAGTTTGGCAAGCTTTTCCTCCTGTTCCAGTTTGGGTTTTCTCTCATCCATTCTGTCTGCCAGGTTCTCTGGGAACAGGCTCTTTGAGGAGATACAGCCCCCTGCTCTGGTAACCACTACTGCTCCTGGCAAGTTGCTGGCCCCTTCTGCATGCAGTTCCAGATCCATTTCAGACTCTAGAATCAGGTCACTCTCCTACTAAAGAATCTCCTGCTCTTCCTTTGGGATGCCTTCCACTGCAACCTGGGTTTCTGCCCAGGTGCTCAAAGCTTTCTGCAGCTGTACCTTCCTGGTAAAGCACCTTGTGGAAACCTGAAAGTACTTGCGTGAATCTATCAGCTTCTGCACAGTGTAGTATTTCAACCTGGTCAGCTCAAACTCAATTCCTGCAGGTACAGGTGCTGCATTTCGAGAGAGAGACATAATTTATCAGAAAAATCAAAAAGGCCAGCGAGGGAGACTTAAAAAGGCTCAAATTGGTCTTAGGTATAGAGTTGTAGTGAACACTGAATTACTATATGGTATTGCACAAATACAAGTCCTATCATCTCAGCTGATCACCAGTGTTAGAAATTGGGCTTTTAGTTGGCAGAAGTTTACATCCTGTCCAAGTAGGTACCACAGTCCTAGTAACGGTAAGCTAGATACACACTTTAAATTAACATATGCCCACCCTCTGGTAGCTCGGAGCAGGCAGGCTTAATTTAAGAGGCAATGTGTGAAGTATTTGCGCAACACACACAGTAACAAAATGAAAACACCACAAAAAGACTCCACACTGGTTTAGAAAAATAGAGAATATGTATCTGAGTAAAACAAGACCAAAAGTCCAATCAGTAGAAGTCGAGATATGACTTTTTAAAGAATAAGTGTAAAAACAGTGATTAGAAGTCAATAGCTCTAAAAGGCTTGAGGTTGTGAGGGACCGGGGTAAATCCAAAGTTTAGGCCGACTGCAATGGAGCGCAGGCTGGCTGCGAGACTGGCGCAGGGCCTGCTGAAAAAGTACCTTGAATAGAGCAAAGCTGAGGGCACGATGCATTCATCTTTTCCACGCTGTTGAGTCACTGTGTCGTCATCTAGCTTCATTGAGATTAAGGCAATGTGTCACTATTGAGCCACGCAGAGTGTCGGTGTCGGTCGAACAGCCTCTGCATCGGCGTTGAAGGGCAATGCTTTGGTTCCGACCGGCGCAGTGGTGGCGATGCGTCGGTATTGTAGAACATAGGCCATTAAACCCACTTCTGAGACCCAGGACTGGAGGGGGCACCTCTGTCAAGGGTGGGACTCACACATGGCAGAGTCCAGCAGGATTGTGGGAAGTCTTTTGTGTCACTGAGAGTTCAGAAAACAGGAGGGAAGCCAGCAAGCCCTTGGAGTAACTCTGAGTACAAGTGAGATGGGTTAAGACCTTATTCTCAGCAGGGAAGATATCAGTAGGCAGCAGGGCAGCTGAGCAAAGCAGAGAACCAGTTCCTCAGGACAATCAGTCCAGGCAAATTGGCAATCATTATATCACAGCAGTCTTTACTCCATCAGAGTTCTTTCCAGCTCCAGTAGTGTACTGATTTGGTAAGGTCAGAGACGCAGTTCTTATACCCAAATGTGCCTTTGAAGTGGGGGTAACTTCAAAGTAGCTCCTTGAAGTGTGCAGGTCCTTTTTCAGCCCAGCTCTGTCTGCCAGGCTATCTGTGGGGGTAATCTGTCCTTTGTGTGGGGACAAGACACAGCCTATTCAAATGTAAGTGTGAGCTCTCTTTACCCCTTCCTGCCCAAGAAGGCTATCCGAATGCAGATGAGTCCTTTGTCACACCCACCTTTCCTGTGTTTGTGGCTGTCTAGAGGGAATGCACAAAGTATAGCCGTCACCCAGCCCAGAAGTGTATTGGAGACAGGCTGCAGGCACACAGAGATGAGTTGAGAGCAGATAAATGTCCACTTTCTAAAAGTGCCATTTTTTAAATAGTAATGCCAATCCAACTTTACCACTAAAGAGGATTTACTATTACCATTCCAAAGATATGAAACATGATTTAGCTACTCCTTTCTAATCAGGAATTACAGCTTTAAAGTTTTTTAAGGAATCCCCAATGCTATCCTATGAGAGAAGTAGGTCTCACAGTAGTGATAAACTAATGTAACTGTTTGTCACTACCAGGACATGTAAACCTTAAAAGTACATGTCCTACCTTTTAGTTACACAGCACCCTGTCCAGTGGGCTACCTAGGGCATACTTTAGGGGTGAAGAATGTGTAATAAAAGGGGGTATTCAGAATATCGAGATGGAAATGTCGACTTACACAAATATCAAGTTGGAAATATCGTGACACAGAAATATTGACAGTAGGAATATCGAGGTCAAGAATATCGAATTTAAGTTAAGAAATATTGTTTTCAAAAATATAGAAGTCCTTAATATCGTTTGAAAAAGTAGTTGTTTAAAATATCCATTTTTAAATTAGTGTCATGTATTTTAGTTTAGATTTTAAATGTTTGTGATGTATGTTTTTTGTATAAGTATTGTTTTTTTAATATATGTGTTAAAGTTTTCAGTAGTTATCAATTTTATTTTAATTTAATTTTGCGTTTTTCAATTCCATAGCGGTTTGTGTGTATATATATATATATATATACATTACCTACTGGCGGTCGCCAGTAGGTAGTTATAGTTAGGACCACGTTTCCATAGGAAATCCGCAACATTCTATTTTGAATAACTTTTGCGCCGGTCGACGAATCCTCGCGAATTTTTCAAAATAGGTGGGGCGCTACGCTCCGCTCCTACCCTGAAAGTCTCGGGGGGATTCGTCAAGCGGGGGCTGAGATAAAAGGGGGGTCCCAAAACGCGTTTTTCCCATGCATTTTCCCATAGGACCTTTAGACACAGCTACAGCCCGAACGGCTGAACAGAATTACTAGAAATTTGGCAGAGAGGTAGTCCTCAGTTCAAGGAAGTGCCTTTTGTAGGTTTGGTGTAAATCTGTTCAGTAGATTCTGAGAAAATAGCCTTTAAATCAATATATATATCTGAGCCAGCTTACGGTGCGCTTACGGTGCGCTTACCGTACGCGTACGGTGGCGTGCGCGAGCGCGATTCTGATTGGCTCTTAGATCTTAGTAAACATTCGAATCGGCCGAAACCAGGAAGCGGCGGCCGCCATTTTCTCTCTCGCACTGAGAGTGTGGATTAAAAAACCACGGACAAAAACATGTAAAGGGGCTGTTTGGACAGCTCCAAAGCACCTAGCCATGATGAGGGAGTCCCCAAAGATCCCCCAAGGCCAAAAACGGAATTTTTATGTTTTCGCTAATTTCGCCGATTACGCTTACCGTACGCGTACGATAAAAAAATATTTAAAAAAAAAAATTATCCACACTCTCCCCACCCCGTGTGCAAATGGTGCCCGAAGGGCACCATTTGTGCATGGCTGCTAACAGGTGTTAAAAATTAAAATATTACCTTTCAAAACGAAGCGCATCATATGTCCTCCATGTGCGCACGGTGCGCGAAGTGCATCGTGCGTACATGGCCTATCTAGCGTAACGTGGGCACGTGGTGCGCGTAGCGCACCGCGTGCCCACCGTGCGTGCACGGCACTAACTGCGTAAAGTGGGCGCACGGTGCGCGAAGCGCACCGCGTGCTCACTGTGCGCGCACGGAACGAACTGCGTTAAGTGGGCGCGCACGCCACGAATGGCGTAAAGTAACTTAGCATTTAAAAAACCGTACTAATTCACTGAAAAAACCATAGGTTTCACACACGTTATAGTTAGGAATTAGCATTTAAAAAACCTTGCAAATTCACTGAAAAAACCATAGGTTTCACACATGTTATAGTTAGCGGAAATTTTACTGATAAAAAACCAATGAAATTCCCCCGTTATAGTTAGTGCAGGCAACTATAACTCACGCGACCGCAATCTTCTGCTGATGACATATGTGTCTTTATGAAAAAAAAATATTTGTAATATATGTATAGCTAAAAATTTATGGAAGAAGACATGGGCAAATAAGTGTCTAAATACAGTATTAGCATCAGCAGAGGATTGCGGTCGCGTGAGTTATAGTTGCCTGCACTAACTATAACGGGGGAATTTCATTGGTTTTTTATCAGTAAAATTTCCGCTAACTATAACATGTGTGAAACCTATGGTTTTTTCAGTGAATATATATATATATATATATATATATATATATATATATATATATAGATAGATAGATAGATAGATAGATAGATAGACATTTGTACATTTTTATATAATTTTAAAATCATAAAATAAATTAAAATGTATCATTTATTAATTGTTTTAAAGTAAATATATATATTAATTATCATGTATGTGTGTTTAACTTTTTTAATTATGTTTATTTGTTATATTTGTTAAAATGTATATTAATTCTACTTTTTTAATGTTAATTTTTATTATTTAACATATTTAATATTTATTATTTTATTTTATATATACATCAAAATCAATTTTTTGTGCAACTATTTTTTTGACATCGATATTTTTGTTTCAATATTTTTGTACTTATCTGTTTAAGTTTAGGGAGTTCATATTTTTGCATTCTCTATTTTCTCATCTATATTTTTTACTTCTGTAGTTTTTTACATCGATATTCTGTCAGTGAACCATTAAAAGGGAAATGAAGGCTTGGCAAGTAGTTTTAAACGCCTAGTCGAAGTGGCGATAAACTGAACACACAGGCCCTGCAATGGCAGGCCTGAGACAGGTTTGAAAGGCTACGTGTGTGGGTGGCACAATCAGTCCTGCAGACCCACTAGTAGCATTTAGATTACAGGCCCTTGGTATATGGTATACCACTTTACAAGGGAAATAACAGGTAAACTAAATATGCCAATCAGGTATATACCAATGTCACCATGTTTTTAGGTGAGAAGCACATGCACTTTAGCACTGGTTAGCAGTGGTAAAGGGCTCAGAGTCCTAAAGCCAACAAAAAGCTACAGTACAAAGTGGAGGTAAGAAGGCAAAACACTGAGGGAAGCCCCCCTCCCGATTACAAGTCTAACACCCAGACCACGAGCAATCTCTTCCCACATAAGAACTGATGAACCACACAGACCCTGACCATAATAGTGAAATTCCTACACCTGTCTTCCAAAAATAAACAGAACAGCAGCCACAGTCCAGTCAGCTTCAGATGGGCCTTCCCACCTATTGCCTAAATTTATCATGGAGGTCTCGATCCTGTCAGCCACTTCTTCCACTTCCACTCAAGCATTCAGAGACTCCACACCCTCAAGAAGCATATGATACAGATAGCACAATTTCGAAGAAGAGACTGCCTGAAGGTGCAGCACAAAGGTCTCACATATCGGATCTGTCGTCACTTTTTGTACCTTTTAACTGTTTTCCTTCACCCTAAATGATCTTAAATGAAGGCTAAAGGCCCAGGCAATGGTTCCATAAGCGTGAAGCTGATATCGTCTTCATGTAATACAGCAGGATATGTGTGAACAACAGTCCTCGCCAGTAGTTTTAGAGCTGTGTTAAATTGTGTCATGATTTACAAAATGGGCACTGACGTAAGAAACATGTCAACTCCTCCACTGTGTGTTTATCACATAAATAAACTCAGCCAAGTGAACCACTTGCTTTCCCACTGTGTTTGATCTCATTTTCAGAAACTACTGGTTCAAAGTTCCAAGAGGAAGCTTAATAAAAGACCTGAGCAGGGTGAGCAATATTCTAGATAAATATACACAGAGACGGCCAGCTGTATAAACCACAAATGTTGAGATATGCGAGAGGCGTCTTCCCAAGGAGAGGCCGCTTTCCGGTGTCTTTTGTGAGTCCCGGTGGTGGGGTCTGCAGCAGCGCGTGAGTGGTTTGATGCACCATGTACACACCAGCAGTGCAGAGGGCAGTGTTTACTGCGTCTGATAAACACCTCCAGATCTGAGTTTTCCTCCTGAACATGAAGACAGCTATCTCCCTTTACTGCATCGTTTCACCCACTACATTTCTGCAGGCTTTACGGGGGAAAGTGCACAGGTGTTGTGTTTACCGCACACTTTCTACATCTGGTTGGTCCCTGCGTAAGGATCGGCATTTACAGATGCACTCAGAATCGGAACCTAAGGGGCACTTCTAACATGGCACGAAACTATAACGAGTCGATGGCGGATGTGGACTTAAATACACAGCCCGTCTTCCAAACTCCTTGCCTTTGTTTGAAAACTGTAATTTTGCTACATTATCTTAGAAACAATGAACTCTGAGTCTGAAAAGCAATTTTCACTCGCAAAGCAACTTGTGATACCATAACTAGGAGGAAGCGTGAAAGGCGTCACATTTCCATTCATGAATGCTATGCGTCAACAGCTTGTGACTTGAATTGTGGTACCAAAGCAGGGGCGGAGGGGATACCGCGCTTGAGCAGGTTTAGCGGGGGCTCCTGGGCCCGATAAGCTGGTGAACTGGGTCCACATAAACATTAATTCTTTGTTTATGGGCCTCTTATATCTGCAGGTCTGCAGACAAAATGCCGATAGCTAGATTTGCTAGTAAATACCACGAGAGAGGGTTGTGAGCCTTCAGCTGGCATGCACAAGCATGGCAACACATAAAGAAAAAAAAGTTAAATAGTAGAAAAGGCAGAGAGAGTAACACATTGCAAAGCAATGATGATGCTTTTCACGTAGGTACACAAGCGGAAAATCAAGATATACCGCCACTGTACTATACAAGTGAATGAGGGGTTTTAAAGTCGGCTGACATCCCAGACCCTGGTTCACAGGACAAGTGATCCAGTCTCCAATGATGACTTGAATATAAACACATTGTTCACTTTACATTTTAATGAATGGGAGGGTTCAGCATCTTCAAACAACTTGCAAAGGGAGAGGAGCGATCTTCACCCCCTCCCCCCCCCCCATCTTAGGCAGTTAAACACTGGGCCCTTCTTCGATCAGTGTTCACGTCAAAAAACTGATACGCTTCAGCTAAACTTTTTGGCAATTTCATAATGGCTAGGATCTCTCTCTCTCTCTCTCTCTCTCTCTCTCTCTCTCTCTCTCTCTCTCTCTCACTCTCTCTCTCTCTCCCCCCCCCTCTCTCTCTCTCGCTCCACTATCAACAGGCTTCGAATTGATGATCTGTGAAGTAAGTAAAAACTGCCTTCAAGATGCCCGAGGGGTGTGTTAGCAGCTCACTCTCATCCTTTCGGAAAACAAAAATAATACAAGTGGCCTCTCTTTTATAGTTAGCCAGCAACCTCCTAGCCTTCTCCTCTGTTCATCAAATTGTTGACGTTTTAGACGTGTCATAGATGAAGATGGTGTTCACTTCTTATTTCGCAGCAATCAATTCAGTTAGCAAAGCCTTGGAGATGTGATTCAGTCATTTCCCCATCTTTTTTATTGTACTTTTTCCTCACATTTCATGTATTTTTGTTTTTCTTGCACACCTGCAGTCTCACTGAGCATTTTTTTACACAAGAACGTCATCCTTGTTGCCCAAAAATGTTGGCTCTGCTTTACTAACCTCTGGTTGGATTCCAACTATGACTGCACAATCAATAACATTTTATGCAGATCTTCTGGATTCTTGAGGGTGGAGGGAGTTCACCCACCGTCTTAGAATGTTTGTGCTGATGATCCCTGTATGTAGCCTTAATCTCAGGGGTGAGTGCCCCCCAGGACAATTTCATTTTTATACAGGTCCATTTATGCGAGAGACAGACGTGTTGTCACTAGTTGAGGAGTGGATCAAAGAATAAGGTATCGAGAGGTGCTTTGGACAAGGTCTTTCAAAATGGTGATGATGTTATTGCTGTCAATATCTGGCAAGCCTGTTATACCCAGGATGAAGTGAATTGGAAACCTGCCAACTTAAAAAAAAATTCACTGCATTGGGAGGGGTTGTATCCTGGGGAGGGGTCCTTGTGCCAAGAACCGCCTAAGAGGCACCTCTGCTCCCTCCTACACCTCCAAAAAAACAAAACAAAGCTTGCTAAGGCTGGTGCTGATATCAGGGGGTGTTTTCACACCTATCAATGGACTTTGGCTGATCAAAGCATTCAAAGACGAGCTAGATATCCACTCTTTGCAGTTGTTTCCATCTTGTTTTCCCTGCCACTGTATGATTGATATCAGCTTTTCACGGGAAGACTATAGGAAATGAGCCAATATTGTGTGACACCTGGTGGCGCTGTCTGAGTTTGCAGGTCTACATTTGTCATAATCCAGTCTTTGCTTATGTCAATATAGGGCTATTGTTAGACCTGGAATTTCTTGGCATGATTACCCCTGACATTTTGCCTCTACCTCCTTTATTTTTGGTGCTGTGATAGATTTTGTTTTGCCAACTTAGATGCTTTGGACACTTTGCCACTGCTAAACAGTGTCAAAGTGCAAATGTTCCCTGTATAAAGTATAATGGTAATTGGTTGTCCATGATTGGTATGTTTGCCTCGCTAGTAAAGTCCATAGTAAAGTGCACTATGTGTGCTAGGGCTGGTAATGCAAATGCTACTAGTGGGCCGGCAGCACTATTTGTGCCACCCACACAAGTAGCCTTAAAAAGGGCACTCAGGCCTGCCAGTGCAGTGCCTGCACGCAGTTTGTTAAACTGCCATGTTGTTCTGACAAGTGCACTCACTTACCAGACCTTACCTTTCCCTTTCTATGCACATCAGACACCCCTATGGTAGGTCTAGGGTACCCCCTGGGCAGGGTGCAGTGCATGTGAAAGGTAGGACAGGTACAAGTCAAGTCAAAAATACTTTTATTAATTCTTTAAAAATCATAAAAGGATGGCTAACCATCATAAAATTCTAGTTCTAAACATTATGTAAACATATGTATATAAAAGATATAATTATGTAAAAAGTTGTTATTATTATTATTTTATTTTTATTTTTATTATTTTTTTAGGTATCGTTTTGAAACATTGATCTGGAAGAAATCATTGGAAAAGGGAGCCATGATCACAGTAGAAAGTCCATCAAAAAGTTAAATGTTTGCTTGTCATGAAGAAATTTTGTCCAATTCTTTTGCTGCTACTTTCCAAAATTTTATAGCACTGCAGGAGAGTGGAGTTGAGAACCATCCAAGACACCTGATGACCGCAACTCTACTTGTTCTCATCTGTTCTTTCTTTAAGATCTCCCGAAGAATGGATTTACGTGTTTTCAATAAAATGGGGCATAAGCATAATAAGTGTAATAATGACTCCTCCCCTTGACAGCAAAGGCGACATTCCTTCGATGGCCATACGTATTTCCATTGCGGGGTTAAATCTTTTGAGGGGAATGAACCCAGTCTTAGTAACATCAAGTAATGCTTTTTATAGTAAGAAATATGTTCAGTCAGATACCGTTGCGGTTTTAGCCTCTGGTATGTCTGAATCACGGCCCAGGCGTGATGTTTTTTAGAAAAAGACTTTCCTGCAGTATTCTCGTCGTTGAGTTGGCATGTCTAGCTTGACTTTCGATCTCAACCCAACAACGATGGGCTAGGGTGTTATCTTCTGCCTCCCTCATCCTCCAATAGTACTTCACTAAAGCACCTTGTCTGGCCATGATCTGGTTTTTTAATCCAAATTCTAGACGGATTTGGTCTTGTGAGATGTGTAGCGGAAGTGTAAACAGTCTTTTGAAGAATACAGATTGTGCTGTATTTAGGGTAGTTGCATCTTTGGTATTCAGGATTTCTGAACCGTACGAGATGGAAGGCAAAAATTTTGCAGCGATCACTTGAAGCAGGTGGCTAGTAGAACAACCTGTGAGCTTTTTTTTCAAAACTTTAAAGGCGAACAGCAGTTGTTTTGCCTTTATGCTTCCTTGTTCCATGTGTTGTTTAAAGTTTAACTTGCTATCGAGCAGAAAGCCTAAGTATTTATAGGAAGATACGCAGGCCAAACGTTGTTCGCCCAATTTCCAGGAAAAGGAGTACCTGGACGAGATTTTGTTATGTTTTGAAAAACGCATTACTTTTGTCTTTTGATGATTGATCGTAAGTTGGTTGGAGTTGGTATAGGCTCCTAGTCCCGTGATCAGTTTCTGCAGGCCAGCTGGTGTTTGTGCTAGTAGTACTATATCATCTGCATACTGAAGGCATGGCGTTGGTATTTTGCCCAGTTTTGGGGGGTCAGCTGGAATTGACTGAAGGTGTTTGTCGAGATCTGACGTGTAGATATTAAACAAGCAGGGCGCTAAAACGCAACCTTGTTTTAGCCCGTTCAGAGTTGAAATCTTACCGGTGACCCTTAACCCGTCTCCTTTCTTAATTTGCACCCAGGTGTTAGAATACAGATTGATGATGGCCTCCAGGAGTCTAGGCGGAACCCCCCAGGCCTGCATCTTAGCCCATAGAGCGGCTCTTGAAACTTTATCAAAGGCCGCCTTAAGGTCCACGAAGCAGGCATACAGGGGCCTTGATTTTTCGAAGGCCTGATTGGCTAAGGGAGTGACAGCAGAGATGTTCGTCAAGGTGCCCATCCCCGCCCGAAATCCAGTTTGCGTAGGAGGTATTTGGTTTTTAAGACTAACCCAGGTCTCTAGATCTGCTAAGAGGTTAGATGCGTAAATTTTCGCCTCTACATCTATTAATGCGATCAGTCTGTAGTTAGAGGGGTCCGAACGTGGACCCGACTTGTAGATTGGGGTAAGGATACTTCCTCTCCAGGACTCGGGGATCAGACAATCTGCTGTGATTTTGGAATAAAAGGGAGTCAGGACTTAAGACCAGAATACGGGGTCATGTCGGAACAAGGCATTTGGTAGGCCGTTTGGGCCAGGGGCTCCCTCCGATTTTAAGTTCTTTATTATTTTTAGCACTTGAATTTCTGTAAATAGCACTGAATCCCCAGGCAGTTCGAGGTTATTGGTACCGTTGACTAGGTCTCGGCCTCCTGCCTCCTTCGCTGTTTGTTCTTCGCAGTTTGAGGCCGGTCGGGGTACAACTTCGTTGTAAAGGAGTTCAATGTGGGCTCTCCATGTAGCCTCCAGTATTTCCCAATGGAGATGTTGAGTCCGGCAATTGGTTAGTTGGTTTATTTGTTCCCAGAAAAGCCTGGAATCCCCCAATTTACAGGCATGGTGGAGTTTAGCCCAAATGTGTTCTTGATGCTCTTTTTTTGTACGTTTTATGTCATTTTTTAGCTGTTTCCTAGTTTTTGCAATTAACGGCAGAAGTTCCTGATGGTTTTCTGGACCCCGGGATCGTAATTGTCTGAGGTATTTATTTAGTAGTTGTTTTTATTTCCTCAGATTATTATTGAACCAAACAGCCCCTTTTGAGTTTCCGGCTTGGCGGGCATAGGTATTTTTAGAAAATATGTTGTTAATTTCAAAAATAAAAGACTCCCAAGCTTTTATTGTTAATGTTTCGAGGTTGGATTTTTCCAAAAGACTGGTATAGGTGTTTTCGATGGCCTTGATGTTGTTCTTATTCCAGCGAAGGCGTTTTAAATTATAGCATTGTGTTAGAGATGATAGTGCTTTTACTTTCGCTGAAATTTTAAAGGCTATTAATAATGTAAAGGATTGTGGCTGATGGTCGCTTTCAGCCCGATCTTTTATCTGAAAGTTCGTAATGTGCGAGAGAAGGTCACAATCTATAATAGTATAGTCTGTGATGGAACGTGTTTTTTGTGTAACCCTAGTGTATGCTGCGGGTTGGTCGGTAGGACCTTGGCCATTAAGTATGCACATTGAGAGGTCTTTCAAGCGAGATGCGCATTTCTTGCCAAAAGTGTCCTGGCGATTGGGGGCTTGTGTGGGCCCCTTTGTTCTATTACTCCTTTCATGTAGTAAGTTCATATTGAAGTCGCCTGACAAAATGATTTTGGCATCCGGATAGGCGAGTTTTAATGTTTTTATTGAGGTAATTAGTTGTTCAATTCTTAACTTCTTTTTTTTAGATGCAGGATGAATGTAGATATGATAGAGATTTGAGGATGAGCAGGGTGAAGGTCTCTGGGACTTCTATTTTAACGCACAACGTCCAGGAACTGTCTAAGTCTACGATAGAAGCCTGCCATGGAATTTCTGTGGAAATAAAAGTAGAGTCCTCCTTTTGCTCTTCCATGTCTGGAGGCCTTTTTAGCTGGATTCAGAAATTCTTTAAAACCTGTTATGGGGGATGGAGTTGTTTGCCAGGCTTCTTGGAAAAGGAGAATATTATATTGTGTAATAAAATTCATGAAATCTGGGTCTTCTGATTTTGGGTGAAGGCCGTGCACGTTCCAGGAACAAATGGTGCATCCTTGAAGCGATTGGGAGGCTTGTGTTGAAGATGTTCATGCCTTTCCCAGGGATATGCCTTCTCTTTTTAATGCCCAAGATGTCGAAGGTTTGCCAGCTTCGGGGTACTCGAGAGTGATAGTAATTTTCCTGGCCTGGTGCTCTTTATCCCTCGTTTGACTTTGATAATCTGGGCCTTTTGCTCCTTTTAGGATACTCGTGGTGTTAGAAGGTGGTTGTAATGGGCTCGGATAATGCGGGGGAATTAACTTTTTTAGCTCTATTCCCCATTTGCCAAATGTGTCCTTCTGCTGCCAGATGAGGTCAACATGCATTTTGTTAGTAAATGTAGCAATTGTGGCTTCCTGACCAGTGGAACACAGATTTTGTTTAAATTCAATGCTTTCGATGTCGTTGGTGTTTATGTTGTTTAAGGATGGGAAAGCTTTGAATAATTTTAATAAGACAGTTCTATTTAATACGTCGTGCATTCCCCTTGAGACATATTGTGGGTTGAAGACGACTTTGTTGTTAGCTGGCGGATCATTCTCCAATTCATTATCCAAGGTTTTTTCCATATGTTTCACAACTGTTGGTTCTCGTAGGATCTGAGGTGGGTTGCGAGTTTCTGGTTTGTTAGTTTGTTGGTTATTTGCGCCACCCCCGTTTGTTTCCGCAAGTCGCCTTACGACAGTGCCGGTTTCTTCTATCAAGGTGGATGGACCCTGATTTGTTTTCCTTTCTATCAACTTGAGGCAACTCACTGGTGCTTGTGTTGCCTGAGTTTTGGAGTTGTTTTTTCCCTCCCCAGCTCCGTTTTTGAATAAGCTGTATAGTTTCCTTGGCGGAGACGAATCCCTTAGATTTTGATTCGGTGTATTAGACATGGTTGGTGAATTTAGGGAAAAGATTGATTGCTCCTTGGGGGTTACTGCTTCCGTACTGCTATGGGTTGTAGTTACTTCTTGCGTTGTTCTATTTTGGGTTGATGTTGCCAGGGACTGGTCTGATACATTGCTTAGTTGTTTGCGCTTTCTGGATTTTCTCAGTCGTTTGCATACTTAGATTATCTGAAACATTTTGTAGGTTATTTATGGGTTCTGTTGACTCCGTGAGTTTAATCTGTATGGGTGTTGATTCTATTGCACTGTTTTTTAGGCCTACAGAAGGATTGAGACATTCTAGGTTAGAACCCTTAGGGGCTACGTTTTCTTGCTCCAATTTATTTATTACATCATTCTTAATTGGAGTTGTAGGCTTAGTTGCGACTTCCCTTGTTGTATTTAGAAGATCATTAAGTATAGTTGGAACTAGGGCTAGTTTGTCGATTATTCGAGTGCAATGGCAATGACACGTTTGAAAGGTGGTTTCCCGATCTTGCTGAACCTTCAAGATCATCTCATTGAAGCTTTGCAGTTTTTGTTCAACCCCCTGGACATGAATTGCAAGGATATTTAAAAGATCTACTTGAGTATCTAATTTATCTGCGTGTAAAATCATTGCTTTGCCAATTGTATCCATAGTACCTAGCAAATGGGGCCATACTGTGACTGTCGATGGAGCTAAGTTGGCACTGTGGTCCGAATGGGGCAATTCGCTTGAGCGAACTGGAGAATTGATAGGTGATGCCTTTTTTTGATTTTGTGATATCTTGGAGGCTGGTTCCGGGTAGTTTAAAAGGCAATTTGATGTGTCGTTTAGTGTGTCCTGCCATGGGTGGTCTATCATTTCCGACGTGAGGGGGAATGGATCGGCAAGGACTTGGGTATCAAAGCTTAAGTTGGCTATCCCCTGACTGGTGGGGTAGTCGCCCCCCTGCTGTGGAATGATCGTGCCCATGGGGCTGAAAGTGATTTTATTGTGCTGGTTTTTTGAGTATTTTGAGTTGCTTTTACTGTGATAGTTAATTTTATCGGTGTGACCATTGTGATCATAGTGTCCTGCTGAAGTTTGATGTTCTTGAGACTGAGGTAAGTAATCCAGATGAGATTGGGATTGATGGTGATGAATTAGAACCTCTATTGCCTCGGAATGTTTCCTTTGGGAAATCTCCAGGGGAGGAAGTTTTTTGAAAGATAGTTGCTGAGCACTCTGATTATCTTGGTTTTCGGCATCCAGGATGACTGAGCCCGCTTGTTTCTTTTCTTTCCGTTCTGTCTCAGTATTTATTGTGTTTCTATCCCCTAATGGGGTCATATTTAATTCTTTGATATTTTGTGGGGCTTTGTCAATTTGTATTGAGTTTGTATGATTGATTACTTTCAAGACCTGACGACTCCGATTTTCCTCCGTAGTTTTGGTAGCTACTTTAAGGAAGTCCGTTATCAATGCCCGTTTGCTGCTATTTGGACAAGAATTGTGCCTATTTAGAGTCGTGTAATTTGCCTTCTTACTGTTGATGCACTTAGCTTGTGGGGGTGCCTCTGTGGAAATTGTTTCCTTTGTCTCCGAGGTTTTTACAATAGGGTTTGGTGCGTCCGTTGTTGATCCGCACTCATACCATACTCCTCCTGCTTCGATAAAGTCTATAACATCTTTGCCCTCTGTGTTTTGTGTGCCCGAATCTGCCAAGGAGCTATCGGAAGGGTTACACGTTTGAGCTGCGATGTTGGTCAGAGTTC
Source organism: Triturus cristatus (assembly GCF_964204655.1). Lineage (NCBI taxonomy): Eukaryota > Metazoa > Chordata > Amphibia > Caudata > Salamandridae > Triturus > Triturus cristatus. Next base: position 377,397,705 of record NC_140581.1, on the reverse strand, counting down.
CATCCTTGCCCTCGTCTTTTCCAACTTCGTCAGGGGGAGGGGGTTGTTCTTCTTTCTTGTCCCCTCCTCTTGTTTTCCCTGACCGCATTATTTGTTAGTTGTATGGGCCGACACACTACCGGCAGTGTAGTCTAACCAGGAGCAGAGAAAGTATTATTTGGCCCCCTGCAGTGAGCCTGATTGACTGACTGACTGTTCACTTGATTATACAGTGCGGTTTTCAGACTTGTTAGCTTCCCTTTCTTACAGGCTCACCGCCTGTGGGCAGATCTCCCTGCAACAACCTACTTTTAAAGTTTTGCAGACTGCAAAGTGCCAAAAGCTCCTCCAAGAGCAGAGCGGAGCTTTTTTCAATTTCTATAAGCGCTGTTTCCTCGTTGGTATGTTTTTCTATGCTGAGGCCATAGATCCGGTGTCTGCTTATTTATCACTTAGTGTAGAGATCCTCTAGGCTGCAATGTTCAGCTATGCTAACGAGCTCGAGCACGAACAAGCAAGAGGACAGGTAAACACCACAGCTTCACCACAGCTTCATGGCTCTTACCCCCTCATATTGCTTTGGAGCATCATGCGACACGCCTCCTGCCTCCTGGCTGCCCCCGTTGAGCTGTTAGAACAAGGCCTCCGGATTGGGCACGATCACGATCCTGTTTTCAGATTGGGTTAGAATAGTTCAGTTCCTAATGCAGCTGGAGGGGCTCACCAGTACTCTCAGGTCAGTTTCCTATACCCAGCGCTATTCCATGCTCGGTGCAGGGTCAAGAGCGACCCGGGAGCAAGAGCGGGCCGGGAGCGGGGAGCGAGCGGGCGAGCAGGTGATTAAACAGCTGCCACTCCAAATCGCCCAGCCCGACAACGCTCAACCAGATTTGGAACCGATCAGCCCCCTGTGTCTCTGAGCCCCCAGTGTCTCTGACCCACCTCGGTTCTTGCCGACTCTTTACCGGACGCTCTTTGCCGAATTAACCTGGCCGCACCTGATCGCGGCCGTGGCCGTGGCTCAGCTCTGCTCCGCTCCGCACCTCTCTGACAGCCGACAGCTGCGCTACGGACTGCGCTACGGACTGCAAACGGCGGGAAACAGGGAACCTCCTCCTCAGTCCTTAATTAAGTTGTCGTAGCACGGGGTATACGCCTCCGTGACATAGGGCATGTACAAAGGTGTGTGCCAAGTCCTGACAGTGAAATAATCTCCATTTCGTTTTTTACTGTGGAAAGGCCATCTTGTTCATAGGACAGAATGGGAAGGCTGTGTAATATGTTTTCCAGCCTATCTTCCCAAAGGCTTAAGATGGAAGGGTGAAGATTAGTATGCCTGAACTCACAATGTAATTACACATCTTTTTATGAAGGTGGTTTTTGCATTGTGTGTTTAGAAGCCACTCTTTTAGAAGTGGCTGGGTTTTTGTGCTCTAACATTTCTGTGTGTCTCTGCCTGGTTGTGGATTGACTGTCTGGATTTGAAAGCGATAGGATCTGGGGAATATCTTGACCGAGGGGAGAAGGTGAGACAGCAGCAGGCTGGCCTGCATCCGGAGTGTAGGGAAGGACAAGCCCCTAGAGGTGAAGAGGCCTAGGTTGCTGCTATAAAACAATTGTCCCATCTCCTGCTGAGTGATTGAGAATCCAGACCCCCACTAATCAAAGGAAGAAGGTGTCACTGGCAGGGAGGCACCCAGAACTGGTTTGAATAGGGTTCAGTGCCCCCTGAACACAAAGACTTCAAAGCCAGTGAGGGGTATAACTATGAGAGCTGAAGCCCCTGAACTTTGGAGAATGGCTTGATCAAGTGTGAACAGGACTGGAGCTACTTCGTGCTCAAGAGGACCTTTGCCAAGGAAGAAACAACTGAAGAGACTGAAGGATAGGACTGACCCTTGCTGTGTGTTCTGGGGCTGGCCTGCAGTTTGCTGTTTTAACCAAGGAAAGGCTAAAGGTACTTTGATGTGTGCTGTGTCCCCTGCCTGAAATGACTTTGCTGTGTGCCGTGTCCTGAAGTAACTTATCCCCATGGGCCCGAGGTGAGCTGGCTCCCTGTTGCGGAAACACAGGAACACAAATGTTTCCAGGAGAGTCTCAGCGACGCTGTGTGTGCGTGCTTGTTGCAGCCTGAGACCCTCGTAATGTGTGCCCTGTGATTGTTGGCACCTGGAGTCCAAGCAAGGATCAGCAATGCGGTGTCTGTGTGCTTTTTGCAACCTGAACCCCTTTGTGAGGATTGTCCAGTTATCGTGTGCACCGGAATCCAAGTGAGTCTTATCGACGCTGTGTGCGTGTGTGTTGTGCACTGTGAGACCTTCGTGAGGATTTGCCTTGTTATCGTGTGCACTGGAATCCAAGTGAGTCTCATCGATGCTGTGTGGGTGTGTGTTGTGCACCGTGAGGGCTTTGTGAGGATTTGCCTTGTTATCGTGTGCACCGGAATCCAAGTGAGTCTCATCAACGCTGTGTGTGGGTGCGTTGTGCGCCCGTGAGACCTTCGTGAGGATTTGCCTTGATATCGTGTGCACCAGAGTTAAAGTGAGTCTCATCGACGCTGTGGGCGTGATCTTCGTGCAGCCTGAGACCTTCATGTAGAGTGCCCAGTGATCGTGCACCTGAAGCTCAAGGAAGTCTCAGCGACACTGTGTGCGTGTGCCCTGTGGCACCCTGAGATCTTCCTAACTGTAGCAGCCCGGACCGGCGGCCCCGGAGGAGCTGAGCCACCGGCCCGAGCCCGCCGTTGCCAATTCACAAAGATTGCATTGGAGGCCCAGCCGCTGGACGAGGAGAGGAGAGTGAGTTCGCGGCCCCCAGGTAATGTGTGTCAACTCCTGGGGCGGGGTGCGGGTTTGGAGGGAGACGCTCTCGGCCTCTCTCTCGTTCCGGCAGCAGGAGCCTCTGCTTCGGCTCGTATCACGGCCCATATTGCCAAGGGAGTGGCAATACAGGGGCCGGAGTGCGGAGCTGCACTTTTTGATTACACCGTGTTGGGGGCAACTGTTGAGAGGCTGAGTGCAAGTCAGAAGGAGAGGCGGAGAGACCGCCTAAGGTACAATGATCAGTGCCTGATTGTATTACACATTATTCCATTTCTGCATAACGGAGTACCTGACTGTCGTATTACACATTGCATCATTTCTGCATAATGGAGTAACTGATTAGAGTATTACGCATTGCATTATTCCTTCATAACGAACTACTTGATTAGTGTATGACGCACGGCATTATTTCTGCATAACGAACTACCTGATTGTCGTATGAGGCATTGCATTGTTTCTGCATAACAAACTACCTGATTAGCGTATTGCGCATTGCATTATTCCTGCATAACGAATTACCTGATTAGTGTATTACGCATTGCCTTTATTTCTGCATAACGACATACCTGGTGGTTGTATTACGCATTGCACTATTTTTACCTTGCAGAGTGTCTGATTGCTGCGTTACACCCTACAGTATTGTTACATTGCAAAAGTGCTTGATTCTAGCATTAGGAACTGTATAACATGATATTAGGATTACAAAAGAATGTTTAGATTGCTCATTAATACCGCCATAACCTACAAGGGCTGGCTGGCCTAACAACCGGCCAGGACAAATAGTACACAAACTCATATGTTGGATTTATATCATGTGGTCTTATCGTATATCTTTTTATATAAAGTTTATACTCCTTTTTATAAAACTCTTGTGGAGTCTATTTGTGGTGTCATCATTGGGTTGTTGTGAGCGTGTTTTCAAATACTTTACACATTTGCCTTGAAGATAAGCCTGGCAGCTCGTGCCAAGCTACCGAGGGGGTGAGCAGGGCTATCTCAGAAGGTGACCTTCCTTTCCCTGACGTGGAACCGCGGGTCCCTATCTGGCCTAAGGTACCTACCTCAGCCAACCAGGGATCCCGGGTGTAACAGCTATGTAATTCAACAAATATTCTGGAGAGGGTGTCAGAAAAGTCCAACTTACCCTGGTGGTAGCTCAAGACCAGTATGTTGACTTGTATGTTTACTTTTGAAAAAACAAAGAGACCCTCTTCATCTGTCTATGTATTTAGCACTGAATGTATGGGCATTTTGTGAAACACAATGGCTTCTCTGTAGCACGTGTTTTCAGAAATATCCATCTGGTATGGAAGCCACTCAATACTTTACCCAACCAGCCTCTCCTTGAAACTTCATTCTCGTTCAAGTCAGTTTCTTGGGTACAATTTCCAAGGTCAGATAGGCAAATGTTTTTCTTCTTCTTAATGTAATTATTCATACAATTTACGTATAGTGAAGGGAGACAGAGGTCAGATAATGTGCTGTCAGTCAGGTAGATAAATGGTCGGGGATGCATAGCCATGGTCAGTTGAGTAGAACGGACAGAGGTATTTAGGGGCAGATTTACAAGCCCCTTGCGCCTCTTTTCTGCCGCCGTTGCGTCACTTTTGTGATGCAGCGGCAGCGCAAAACCAGCGCCATGCTGCGGGGTATTCACAACGTGACGCATCTGGGAGATGTGTCACGTTGTACAGCCCTGTGCCAGAAGTAGGTGTTCCTGTACAGGGGGGGGCGTTCCTTCGCAGGAACGCCTCCTAAAAGTGGCTGAGTGAAATCTACAAGATTTCACTCAGTCACTTTTGAGCCGATGCTGAGTCAAAACCCTGCGCCTGCTTGAAGCAGGCGTAAGGATTGACACAGCATTGTAAAGATAGGGCACCCCAGAGCCTTGCTGGAGCTGTGTCGCGCTTGCGACGCAACTCCAGCAATGCTCTGCCTTTACGGCACAGATGCGTCTTGCATCTGTCCGTTTTTGCCCCATGGTGCGCCGCATTGTAAATATCACAAGCTACACTGCTCGCGTGTTTTGTTTTTTCAGTATGGAACGGCGAGTTTTACCCGATGTTCCTTCACCCCTATTGTCAAGTAGGACTAGGCGTAGGTTCTTTTAAACCTGACTAGTCCACTGTGCACATGGCGATTGCCATTTTCAAACATTACCCGGTCCTTAGCACTGATTTTATTCCCCTCCTCTCTTCTTTCTGTAGATTCACTCTACCGGCTGAAATAATTCTGACTTAGCTATCATGCTTTGACCATTGGTCTCTTGACGACGGTTTTTCCAGCAGGATTTGGACTGCTATCAATTACCAATAACAGGGAATTCATCCCACTGGCTGAGTAAGTCGGCTCTACTACCCTTCATGGCTTTTTATTGGACCCTAATTTCTTTGAGGCTCTATTGACAGGCACCTTATTCCTACAGGTGTTCACCACTCTCTCCTTCTTACTTCCTGGAGGCACTGTGCCCCATCATCTTAGACGACATGTTGCACCTTTGAACACTTCTCACATAATCAGACACGGTAACTATAAATTCATCTTATTTACTTTGTCCTGGTCCCAATTAATTTCAGACCTGACAATTGGAACTTTCTACTTCATTTTTAGGTGCCCTTTCCCTTCCACTTGCATATCTGTCCTGAGGAAGACCCCACTAGTAAGGTTCTGACGAATACCTACACAAATCCAGGGGTCGAAACGTCAACACACCACTGATGCCAGTAACACCAACAGCGCATGCCACACTGTGATTTCTGTTTTACATGGCTGTATATATTTTATTGTAGTGTATTGTGATATGAACTATGTTTAAAATGTGTGGCATTGAATAACATGCCCAACAATTTGATTGTAGCAACCGCTAGTAACATCTTTCACTTACCTCACAACCGAACATAATTCACTGCCCCTTCCCCTCTCCACCCATGTGGGCGCACCAATCATGGTTTTGAATGTCTCTTGTACATTGTTGTTTCAAAAATGTGCAGTATATGTTCAGTGTGATTAAATAACACTTGAACATTATTTAATTTTCTTTTTGATTCATTTGTTATTATCTAACTATATTGTTTTGGTTGATGTAATTTTACTGGGACCACTCTGTTCCATAAACCTAAAGGGCAGGCAAGGCCATAATAGTAAAGTTAGTATATTCAATTATGATTATGTAGTTGAGCGCACATAACACTTAGAGTAGGTCGTAACTGGACCAAGAGCCTAAAAGAGGAATGGGCATGTTGACCAAATGTGTGGTTCTGGACTCCATGCATTGTTCATCAATGTTCATGATCCCGTCACATTCAGAGTGAACCTAGATTTGTTGCTATCCATTAGTCTGGGCTCCTCATCTGACAAGTCACCAACATTCTGCGGCCCCAGGGAGTGCTTTCTGCATTGTTTTCCTGCCCGCAATCAATCAGCATATGCGGGTTTGCCTAATGGTGCCTAAAGCATTTTATGAGGTATCTAGAGCAGGAATCTACACTGAATCAAAAAGCCACCCAATTCTTCAGGATCAGGAAATTCACTGGCTGGGTTATTAATCATGCTGAGAACTCTGCTAGGCTCTAGCAGTCAGATGCACATGTCCCATTTGCTCAGGGAAAGGCACATAATAAAAAACCTCTTCCATTCCAGGATCCATTTCCGTCCCTTTTAGCGAGTACAGTCATGTTCTTTACTGCTGACCAGACCTGGCACACCTGTTGGTTTGATCTTATCCAGTGTACCTTTTGGTATTGTAAAGGGAAGCAAGGAGATGTGAAGGGACACGCTCAGTAGACCTGTCAAGGAGCCAGTGGCATCACCCTGTTCTCATGGACGTCATTTAGAGGTCGCCAGGGGTCTCAGCAGCGACTGCTGGCTTGCCTCCTGGGACCCCTGGAACTGTCCTTGAGTCCCCTGGCCTCAGAGGTGGTAAGGGCAGTGGTTAGAAACAGAAGTTAAACCAGACTCTAATGAGCCTTGTTATCTTTCTGTATCCCTCAACTACATCGGATGCCGACCCAAGTGAAAGGCCGTCTGGGTGTCTCTTGCAGCCCCTGATCATGTGAAGGAGGCACGACATACAGGGGAAAGTGAGAGAGGTGGAGCAGGGCAAACTCTATGAGAGGAAGATAATGAAAGGGAGGGCAGGAAAACAAAGACAAGGTGTGTGTGAGGGAGAGACAGAGAAAGGGGTTAGGGAAACATCAGCGGGAGGTGACAAGTTTGGCAGATATAGATTGATGTGAGAGGTGAAAATATAACAGGTGAGAGAGGGGATATTATAAGGAGTGCAATGATAAAGATAGTTGAGGTAGAGGAGAAGGGAGAAAGAGTGAGAAAGAGACCACAACAGCAGTGAGAATAAAGACTGACAGTTGAGAAACAGCTATGTGGAGGGTGATACCGGTTCAACGGTCATTTGACTTTGCTTCCTAAAATGTCATTGGGGTCAAATGAGTTGTGATGTCACTCCTGCTACCCCTGACATCCATACCTGTTCTTCCTTTTATGCAATGCCAAATTACCCTATTTGATTGCAGCTTCTCCTGCGCTCCATGTCAGTGATGATGCTGTGTATGTCACTCCAGTCACCGGTTAGGGTTGGGATGCACTGGTTTCCTGCTGCTTCAAGCATCCTTTCAGTAGTGTTCATTCTTTTGCAAAGTTCAATACGTCGGCTGTGACAGGCTCACCCACCCCATCCAGTTCACATGTTTTATCCTCCACACAATGAGTATCTTGATGAGTGTCTCTGATGTGACTGCTGTCATGTCTGATGCACAGGTGGCCTGCCCTGCAGTGCCTCCGGCCACGGTGTCTGCTGAAAAGAGAAGCTTTCTAGAGGTTGGCCAGCTGGCATTAGGTTGATTCACCATAGGCTAGATCACACGGGTGTGTGTGTGCACACAGTACACAGCTAATCAGGTATGTTCCTGTACATTGCCTCTACATACATAAAGACCTCTCCATAAACCCATCCCACCTTATAGATGGATGATCGATGTTAGCCACAACATTACAAACGCTGGCCACCTCACAGGGCTGAATTGGTGTGTGGGTCTAGGATTTCTCCCAAAGTAAAAGGGTGGAAGGTGGAGGCCACGACTCAAGATGACGATGGAGCGACAACAGCTGCCAAAGTGCAGTTCCTGCAGCCAGGAGCCAGTCTTGCCACAAAAACTATCCGAGGGGTCCCCACTCAGGAAAAGATATGTTTCTCAGTACATATTATGTCAATCAAGGCCAACAAGCCTTATGCAGAGTACCTACATAGAACAAGGCGACGGAGCGTACCGAAGCATGTAATGCGTGATTTCACATGGTGAGAGTTGCTTCAGAGAGAGTGGTAGAGGTCCTCCTAAAATGCCAAAGATGCGAGCACCAGAGCTGTGAGTTGTGGCTAATGATGTATGGTCCTCAGGGACAGATGCACTGTAGGTGATAGGTCAGCAAAGGTCAGACAGTGTTTCTTGAGATTCAACAAGAAGTGCCTGGTCATATACCATCACGTTACATGCATAAAACAGGGCCTCTCTCAAGGCCTTGAGCAATAAAGTCGAGGTTCAAAAACTTAGCCCTGTGTCCCTACAGCTAGTCTCTGTACCATGCTGCTGCATGATCGACATATCAGAATACACATCCTGGGTCTTCAGGCTGACAAGGTAGGTATGTCCAGGTCTCTCAGTGAATGGCTTCTGCAGTTTTTTTGCAGTTTTATAGCGCGGACTTGACCCCAAGGTATGTGTTCTTCGTGAGCACCAGTTGCATTACACTAGGATACATTCATTTTCCATAGGCACTGGGCATTAAGTGATTTTCCAGAATCACAGGATGTTGAGCTGGCGCCAAGAATTGAACCTGGGCCCCAAATCCAAAATCGACAACTCTGGCTGTTACGCCACATCCTCGTTTTTAACCCGACAAACTGGGTTTGAGCCGACTTGTTTGTGGGTCTTGGTTTGGTAGGCACAGTGGAAGTATTGTGGTCACTGGACACTGGCCAGAGAAGGACATCATAGTGGTACCGGAAGTTGTGCTGGGTCTGTAGTAGGCCTGGGCGGTAAATTCCATTCCGCTCGCAGAATTTGCGGAATTTGGGTAACTTCGCATTCCGCGGAGAATGCGGAATTGCCAAAAATTCCACGATCCGCGGCTTCTCAGAATTTTTTGATTGTTCGCGCTTTCAAAATGCCTGTTCGCAAGGTATTTCCCCCCGAGCACGCAAACAGTGTTTGCGAACAGGAAAAAAGCATTGCAAACGGGCAGAACAAGCAATTCCGTGTGTTCGCGGAACTCTGCGTGCTCGCGGAGATTTTTTACCGTTTCGCGGAACTTCGCGAAGCGCTACTACGCAAATTCCACCCACCCCTAGTCTGTAGCACACAGGCCTGCTTCCAAGGAAGGCAGCGTCCAATGAATAGAAGGAATCTGTTCAAAGCGTCCAATGGCTAATGCACTTCAAAATTAGAATGGCCTTTTCCGCTCATGGCCAAGCGCAGCCTCTCACCCACTTACGCCAGGGAAAAGAGAACCCCAGCTACACGATAGTCTGAAATGCTATACAAGGACGTCTATATTAGGCATCCCTGGGGCACGTCCATATCTTTCTGCCAGCCGGAGGCTAAAGTTTTGCAGGGGGACACTGGAGTCAGTGTCTCAATGCAGGGGTGTAGTTTAATTGTTATGTTATGTTATGTTATGGTCGTTTTTAAAGCGTAATGTCCTAGCGCTGAATTCCTCCAGAGGCTAAGATCTTAATTAAAAGCACGAGGTGATAAAAATTCCAGGGAGCAAGGTTTTTCTTAAACAACCAAGTTTTCAGTTGCTTCCTGAATACTGATTCTGAAGTCTCCTGTCTTAGGTATATAGGAAGAGAATTCCATCTTTAGCTGCCAGGCACCTAAAAGAGATACCTCCAAAGCATTTCCTGTTGAATTTAGGGATGCAGACCAGTCCGGTTCCGGCTGATCTTAGACTGCGTGTGGAATGATAGGGGTGTATCATGGGGCACAGGTATTTCGGACCCTTGCCCTGCAGTATCCTGTGGACATAACACATGGCTTTGAAGGAGATCCCCTCCCCAATAGGGAGCCAATGGAGAATCTCCAGAGCAGTCCCTGTTGGAGAGAATCTAAGGATATTTAGAAGTAATCGAGCTGCAGATTTTTGCACCTGTTGGAGCATATATATGCTCCTTTTTGGTGCCTCCAGATTGGTGTTCTAGGGTGTCCCAGCCCCCGAATAAATCCATTTTCATGTTTAAAGTTGGGTAGTGGGAGCCCCAGTCAGGTCTGATAGTGTCTTACAGGCTTCATTTGGGATGAGCAGCAGGCCGTAGCGTCCCCATCAATGGCCCATGCGCGGTGCCAATGAAAACTTCCTAGAGGTTCCCACAGAAGGAAACGTATTGCTTGTCCCTAGGTTTTGGCGCTGCTGATGTATTTTTTTATTACAGCACATGCTCGGCAGGTCTGCAAGAGTGCCCATGCTGAAAGTCAGAGTGTGCAACTAGGTCATGAAGACAGTGACGAAACAAGGCATTTTTCGTGACGACTGTATTTTTTTGTTTGTAGTATTTTATAGCACGGAGTGGACCCGAAGGTATCAGAGCGCTTTACATGAGCACTAGTTGCATTACAGACGGACACAATTAAAAAAAAATTATGCACGGGGAGATGAAGTAATTTGCCCAGAATCACAGAAAGTTCGACCCAAAGCAGAGACTCAAACCTATTTCTTCTGCTTCAGGGTCTAGCCGTCCTAGCTGTTACACCACACTCTCAGGGGTACAAGGATAACACACACATGAATACAGCTTCTAGGTGCACTGTAACTTCTCCCCAATGGGAAACGGAATCTTGTAACTAATGTTAGTGCAATTATGTATTTATAAAATCTGACGATTGGTGACTTTCACATTGTTATACCACACAATTGGGTTTAAAAGATAAGGAACGTGAAAACGTTACTGCATTCTTGTGTGTTTTTCCTATGCGTGTTCACGATACAAATGAAGCTTCCTGCAATAACTACTCCACGCTGTGTGTTAGCGTAAAAGGCCATTTTATTAGGACAAGGTTAACAACAATATTTAACCAAAACATCAATAAACATATAACAATCCCCAACCTCAGATCTTTCATCCATCATCCATTCCCACACTCCAGTTACTCTCTCCCGATTTACTCAGCGACCTCTTCCCATATTCCATTCGCTTCCTCACTTATCTTTCAACCTCCTCCAGCATCTCCAGCCATCGCACTCTTGTATGCCGCACCCCCATCATGCACCTGTATCCCCCTCCCTGGAGGGGTGAGTATGCCCGTCATAGACTTCCCACCCCTCCGAAAGTACTGCTAGCACCACTCTCAACCTGTCCTAAACTGGCACACTATTCCGGGCAAGTGCCCGTTCCCACTCCTAAAAACATGTAGGGTGGGAGGGTGGTCCAACTCTCCTAAACCGTTCCCTAATGGCGCTGAGGGCAGGAAGAGGATGAAACTTCCTCTCCTGCCCCCTATAAACCCTAACCTTAACCCCACCCCTAAACCCACCCCTTAACCTCTACCTAACACCTTGTCCTACGTATCGCGCGAACAACCCGGGGGAAGACTGGTCTGCCGACTTTACTTCCTCGAGGGCCTCATCGCGCAATAACCACTCCACGCTGTATGTTAGCGTCAAAGGCCATTTTATTAGGACATGGTTGACAACAATATTTAACCAAAACATCAATAAACATATAACAATCCCCAACCTCAAGTCTTTCATCCATCATCCATTCCCACACTCCAGTTACTCTTTTACGATTCACTCAGCAACCTCTTCCCTTATTCCATTTGCTTCCTCACTTATCTTTCAACCTCCTCCAGCATCTCCAGCCATCGCACTCTTGCATGCCGCACCCCCATCATGCACCTGTATTCCCCCTCCCCGGAGGGGTGAGTATGCCCGTCATAGACTCTCCAAAGTACTGCCAACCAGGAAACCCCCAGAGGGCGGTTACCTGCCCCACCCTGCTCAAGTGCACCTTTCGCCCTCAAACCCGTCAGCACCAAATGGGCTCGTTCCACAATTTACTAATGACATCCCTCATTTCCATCATGTAGTACGCATTACCCATTTGCGAAAGGTGGACTCCATCATCACGAAAAGTAATGGCTCTTCAAGCCGCAAACCCACATGAGCAATCACTTTGATACCGTTGTTCCCACAAAAAACTCTCACTGCGCTTTCTCAACTGCAGCGGGCTTCAGAGCTCCCCTACAAACGTTTCTCGGTACAAACTCAGTCCATACAATACTTGCGCCCGCAAGATTGCTCCTCATGGCCTCCAGATCCCGTTGCATCAAATGTAGCAGGGACACGCCGGATTGCTTAATTAAGTCATTCTCCCCCAGATGTATAACCAACATGTACGGGCAGCCTCTTTGAGCCACCTTTTTAGTCAGCCAGGGCAACAACGCTCCCCGGGGCATTCCACTCTTTCCTCACCAATGCACCTCTTGCGCAGGCCCAGGCTACGGCCGTACACCTGCCTGTCTGTGTATTTTGATGCCCAATGTATAAACGAGTGTCCAACAATCCAGGTTACCGTCTTGGCTCCTGGACCCCCAATGCAACCGACGAAGAGAAACAAATATTAATACAACTGAACAAAACACACAACTATCCCTCCAGCACCCCTACAGCCTGCCCCCTACATCTTGCACCCGTCTCATTTGCACACATAGCGTTCGCAGCAGCGGGACCTCCACCGCCCAATCCGTTGTATCTTGTCCCAAGACCAACCCAAGCGCGCTGCCACCATCGCCGCACCAATGCGAAATGAATGCGTCCTAGTAGGATCCCTGCCCAAACATCTCAACGCTATTCGTAACACCGCCAGTAACTGAAAAGCCGTCACCCGCTTCTGGGAAGCATGAAAAAAGATTTCACCTGACACCCTCTGCGTCCGTTGACAAAACTCTTGCCACTCCTGCACTGGGCATGCTCCCACACAGCCGCATTCTCCCAGCCACACCCACTTACCCCTACCAACCTGATCCGTCTTAGAGTGACCCAACCAAATACCCAAATGCAGCCCATCCAGGCGCACATCCTCATACACCCTACCAGCTTTGCCCCTTGCCCCCACCAATTCTGAAACCCGGAAAGCCCCAATAACATCCAAATCATACACAAACGAAATACTGCCACCTCGTATTCATCATCACAACAATGCAACAACTCAGCCAACAGGCCTTGTAACAAGTCAAAAGTAATTGCTTCCCGAGGCGCCTCGCCCCCCTCACCCCTTTCACGTCCCCAACCTTTCAACATTCTGCTCAACAAATCACTTTTCGCAGGATCAAAACCCATGTACAACGTGCTGTAAGAAGAAATCCCGCCAATTTTCCTGCAATCGTAGTCTGAGACAATCCCTTATCAATGCAATCCAAAACAAAGCGAATGACTCCCTGTTCACATCCTTGTCTTTACATGCGCCATGTCTCACTGGTCCATCCCAGAAACGCACCGAATTCATACTTTGCCAACCTGTAAGAGCATCTCGTCGAGTCAGCTATGGATTTCTCGACCAGGCCCACTACTCTCACTCCCCCCAGGCCTAGATACCATCCAGCACCTTGGTCTTGCAAGCCTCCGCTCCCAGCACCAGACGTCTGAAACGCTGCCACTGCGAACAAGACAATGCATCCGCAATGTCATTGCTTGCACCTGGGACATGTTGCGCGCGAAACAGCACATTCAAACGCAGGCATTGCAACATAAAACTTTGTAACTAACGCAGCACACGCAGGTCTCTTACTTTCTGCTTATTAACCAAGTGCACTACTGTCATGTTGTCCACGTGGAACAGTACTGACATGTTTTGGAAATCCGAGCCCCACACCTCTAGCGCTACCAGCAGTGGGAAGAATTCTTAGAAAGTAATATTCCTGCCCTGTTTCAACCAGTGTCCTGGCCACTGTTCCGCGCACCACCTTCCGTCCCAGAAGACCCCAAACCCAGATGGCACTGCGGTGTCAGAGAAAAGTTGCACCTGCCAAACCATCTTGTCATCCACAAAATCCAGCGACACACCATTGAAGTCAGACAGAAACATCTACCACACCCGAAGGTCCACCCTGACCCCTATCGAGATCCTGACTCTGTGATGAGGAAGCACCGCACCCGACATGGCCATGCCGAGGCATCTGCAAAAACTCCTCCCGGCACGCACCACCCGGCACGCAAAGTTCAGAAACCCCAGGAGTCGTTGCACCTACCGCAGATCGATCTTTTTCTCCCCAATCATGTGCAGCAGGAAAGCCTGCATGTCTGTCACCTTCTGTTCAGGTAACCTGGCCACCCAAGCGACCGAATCCAACTCAATACCCCGGAATGTCAAACTGCAGCTGGAGCCAGCTGTTTTTTCAGTAGCCAATGGAACCCCGAAATTCTGCGCCAGGACTTGAAACTGACTAAGGACCCTCTTGCACTCACCAGACCGAGCTCTCCCGACGAACAGAAAATCGTCCAAGTGGTGAGACACCTCCCGATGACCACTCCTGCACGTAAATGCCCACTGCAGAAAGAGCTGGGCAAAACCTTGTCAACAAAGATGGCCCCCTCGAACTGCATCCCCAGCAGGGAGAAATCCACAGGGTATATGGGACACTTTGCCAATTCTGCGCCCTGCCCACACACCCGCACCAAACTGATCGCATCGTCCACAGAAACATACAAAACTCTGGAATCCTCCTCTGCAATGAAATCATTCACAGACCTCCCTTCCGGCCAGGACAGATGATGAATCAGCCTGAACTTCCCTGGCTCCTTCTTAGGCACCACTCCCAAAGGTGATATAATCAGGTCTGAGACAGGCCAGTGGTCAAATGGGCCTACTATCCTACCTTCTGCCACCTCCTTTTGCAATTTGGCTGCAACAACACCCGTCAAATCCTTCGCTGACCTCAAATTCTCCACCCATCTCTGCTCCCGGGGGCCCTGGTAACCCACCCGGAAACACTCCGTGAATCCCCAGTGAATCCTCAACGCGGCTTCTTTATCGGGGTACCTAGAGAGCCACGGACCTATGGCCTCAACATCAACCGGTGTAGGAGCCCTTGGGCCCAGTTTGCCCCCGCCCTTTAGTAACTCGCCACTGCTCGGCTGGTGTGGCCAACGTGAAACATTGCATGAGAGGGTGGCATCCGCCACACTTGGAGCACTCGTGCTTGAATTTGCACGGGTGCCTAGTGTAGAAACCCTTGTTAAAGTTCTAACATGCCCCCGTGCTAACCCCAGTGGGTGTAGGTGATTGTCCTGCTGTCCCTGTGTAAGTGCTCTGCCCTCCCGCCCCAGACTGGGCGGGACGTGGCTGAAAAGGCCGGTAAGTGACCATCAGGCCACTGGCCATGTGTGTGGATGCAGCCGACTGAATGAAGGACATCCACTGCATCCAGAGTTCCTGATCTACCTCACCCCATGGCTTATCTGGATTGACGCTAATCCTGGCCTCCTCATCGTAACTGAGCCACACGAAACCACCGAAATGCATCTGCGCTTTCCGGATGATGCCCATATACATAAGTAACGCTATTGCACGGTCCAGATGTTTCTCACAATATATACTTGCGTAAATCAGAAACTCCGACGTCCAGTTCTCCATGTTAACTGGCACCCTCGGCCGCCTAGTCAGTTCCCACTCTTCCTCTTTAGAACCCTCCTTGGCCTGTATCTCCCTGTGAAACAGCTTGAATATGTCTACATACTCATGTTTCCATATCCTTGACTTAGTCTTCTCGGATAAATGCGACCCCAACGCCGTCGCCAAACCCACGTACGGTAATTTCTTGCGATGTTTGTCATCCCCTTTGTCATCCTTCCCTTCTTGCTCATCTGCCTTGTCCATCTGGACGCTCGCTCCTACCAGTTGCTTGCCCCCCCCACAGGTTCCACTGCCAACTTGGAGGGCACTCCTGGGTCCCTCACCGACCCCTCACCCACACCCACTGACCGGCAGGCCTTCTTCCGCCCCTCTTTGGGGCCATCATCCCAAGCCGCCCACCAGGCACGCTCACCTGATAAATTCGTGGGCACCTCCCGGTCCTTTACTCTGGCGTCAGCCATCTTCTGGCTCGCTTTCTTGCTCCCGCTGGTGCTGGCCTGTGGCGCCTGCAAAACACCAAGGTTTCCTGTTGCTGCCTTAGCCCTCCTCCAATCAACACAGTCCCTCACTTCACCCTCTTACAACTCATCACTTTCATCATCATAATCCAATTGCTCCTCAGACTCAACCTCAACAGGCGCCCCCAGCAACTCATGCACCTCATGCACTGCTCTCTTCAGACCTTTCCCATTCACACCAGGCACGACCTCACATTCCGGCGCTGCCGATGCCCACTCCCTCGGTGGAGGGCAGGCCGCCGCGGACCCCCCTGCTGCTTCTGGCCAGCGTCTAGGGGCCGTCATGCGCCCCACTGGCCAACCCATGCCTCTACCAGCCTTCACCGCTGGCTTGTCTAAGCCTGAGGGGGCCCCAGCGCCATCAGGTCTCTGAGCCGTCACGGCCGTCCCTGCCCCCAACAATGGGGGCCTCATCTCTTCCACCCAGATCCACTTGCCTCGGAGCCCTGAGGCCCCTCGGCTGCAACTTGCCCTACCTTCTCCACAAACCTGTGTGCTGGGGCCAACCCCCCCCCCCACCGTGCACCCCCCCCGCGTCCTGTGTCCCTGACCACGCACAATGCCTGCCACTTCATCTCGATCTCCTGAATAGTGCGGCGCTGATCGCGGATCTTATCTTCCAGCGACATGCCTGTCCACCTAGATACTGAGGTTACAAGGCTCAGATCACCTGTACTGGGCCACCGGGCCCGCGAAGGGCCGGGGGCACTCCCAACTGGGGGCTCTACAGGACGCCGCATCCGATTCTGCCATCCCTGTGCACATGGAAAGTGCGCTGCCGTCGGGGCATCACGCTAGCCGCTAAGGGGGAATGAGTTAATGGGGGCACTGCAGAATTGGGAATAATGCGCAAACAAGGTCAACCGGCTTCACGACGTGCCCGCTCCAATCAACAGATTGGGCCTGGAAATTTCCCTACGCTGGCCTAAACTACCACTGGCTGCTCTCCAAAATTCCTAAACCCTTCCCTTATGGCCCTGAGGGCAGGAAGAGGATGAAACTTCCTCTCCTGCCCCCTATAAACCCTCACCTTAACCCCACCCCTAAACCCACCCCTTATACTCTACCTAACACCTTGTCCTAAGTATCGCTCGAACACCCCGGGTGTAGACTGGTCTGCCGACCTTACTTCCCCCGGGGGCCGCATCGCTTGCATTAGGGACCAGGGGGCATATGTATCAACCGAATTTTTAATCGCAAACGCTGCGATTCGCAAAAAACAGCGTTTGCGATTAAAAATTTGCAAAACGGGATGTATGAGGCAAAATCTCATCGCAAATTCAAGGAATCGCTAATTTAGCAATTTCTTAAGTTTGCGTAAGCATTTAAGAAATCGCAAATTGCGATTTCTTAAATGATATGTACCACGCACCAAAGCATTGCGAATTATCCTTAAGAAATCGCAAATTACCACCAACTTCTAGTTGGTGATAATTTGCGATTTCTGTTAAAAATGCACTTTTTGTAATTTTACAAAGTGCCACGTGGCGCACATGCATGCCCTTAGGGCATGTATGTGCGCCATATGCACACACATGCTCATTTCAGGGGTGCATCAGGGTGTCATCATGACACCCTTGCACCTTTGAAATAATTCTCAAATTGCGATTAGCAAATTGCGAATCGCAATTTGAGAATTACTTCCCATTCATTCCTATGGGTCTCCTGGCCCATAGAAATGAATGGGAAGGTATTCCTTAATTGCGATTTCGCAATTTTCTAATCGCAATTAAGGAATTTTAAGAAATCGCTAAAGTTTTCCGATTTTTTTAAATACATCCCGTTTTGCAATTCTCAAATAGCGATTCTTTAAAAATCGCTATTTGAGAATCGCAAATGGAGATGTTGATACATATGCTCCCAGGAATCTTGACCACAATAAACAATGATTTATAGCGGCAGGAAAAGCAGGGAAACACTCCAGCAAGGGGTGCACAAACCATAGAAGGCAGATGAAGAACTCCTTCCTCGGAAACAAATTCCAGCAGATTCCAGGACCACCTTGTTGTGAAAGGTAAAGCTCTTATTTTTAGTAGTCTTGACATGTGTGAACTCATATTGCAGGCTGCTTGCAGGAAGGAACATAAATTTAAAAGATGCAATGTCGAAGCTGCATACTTAACGAGCACTAGGAGGAGGGAGGGTTGGGGGAATGAGGGCGGGGGAGCTACACACGGAAGAAGGCTGACAACTAGGCTTGATCTAAAAAAGGCTGCAATGCCCAGGAAGGAGGAGGGGCTATCCCGCCTATACAATGCCATGGCCAACAAAAATATTCTCCCAGTGAAATCACCAGGGAGGGAGCTAAGAACACAAAGGAGGGACATTTATAACAAAGCACCAACAACAAACCAGCATTTCAAAATGCCACAGATAACAACCAATGGCAACCAGTCAGTGTGCCATACCACAGAAGAGATGCACTGGGTCTTGCAGAGGCTCGACCTAAAAAAGTGAGGAGAGAAAAAAATGGGTAGATACAAAGGGAAAAAAGAACGGACGGAGAAAGAAGGGAAGGAAGGAAGGAAACTGAAGAGAAAGATGGAAGAAGGTGAAAGGGTGAAATAACTTATGGAAGAGTGAAAGGATTGACTGGCGAACGTGTGAATGGATGGGAGTATAGAAGAATGCACATATGAAGAAGAGTGAATGGATGATTAAAAGACATACATGTATACATGAAAATATTGATGAGTCGATGAGTGGAAAGATGGATGGATGGATGGGGCAATGGGTGGGTATATGTAAAGACGAAAGTATGGACAGATGAATGATGAATGCATGGAAGGGTAAGTGGATGGATAGATGGAATTAGGGTGAAAGGAAATCTTCTTAGGAAGGTCGCATTTGCTTGCTTCTCACGCTCGGTCTGATTAGAGGTAAGTTTCAAGTGGGGAGCATTTTATTTTTCTGGCTAATCCTACACTCGTTATTAGATCATTTATTGACTTCAAACGGAAACTTTACAGCTTGATCAGGGTAAGAATTAGTGGAAGAGATTCCCTAGCACAATGTTCTGCTACTTTCAATCACATACTAACATATGCAAAGTCACTTCAGTCTCCTCAAAGCCATCATGACCTGGCTTGTCACCTTTTAGCATTGACAGTGGGTTCATCCCTTCCAAGAACTCTAATGACCAATCGAGTATACATGCACTATATCCATTAAACAAATTCCTTTGGATTTGGGTTCTCCAGTGCATCCCTTCAACTTAGGAAAGTCCATCAGCCACTAAAGAACTCACTAATAATCCGACTATTGAAGAATCTCAATGCTGATCTAAAAACCGTGTCCAGGTTTCACCAAATATCTGGCCTCCAACAATTTGAAGGTTATTGAATTTATGTTAAATACCCAGCTTTTGGGCTACCTAGAACAAAACACCATTTCATGTGACTTCCAGGCTGTATTCCAACCCTGATGAGAGACTGAGACATCCCTCGTGTACTTTTGAGAAAATGTTCTCACTGTTCTGGACTTGGGACAGACATGTGCTTTAATTCACATTCACCTGTCAGCAGTGTTCGAATACTCTTCTATTGACTTACAAGTGACGTGGGGTCTATTGTATGTCTCTCAAAGGGTTACCCTCTTTCCATTACAATAGATCTCACCATGATAAAAATGGCCACAGACTTTTCTACCAATCTACACATCTCCTGTTGTGTCCAACAAAGATAAGCATTATGAACAACCCTATTCATAGTCTGCATCACAAAACATTTGAAAGTTTCAACCTGGTGTACCTTATGAATGGTGTAGAAAATAAGGTTACTGGTTGAGAGGGGTGTACCCTACTCAAGCAGAAACCACAATTCCTGTCAGGGTAATGTCACAAGCAAACACAAGTTAATCTGTGCTTAACCCTCTGTTAGATTGGCACAAAAGCAGTCAGGCTTAACCTAGAGGCAATGTGTAAAGTATGTTAGCAGCACTACAAACAGTAGTAAAGTGAAAACACAACACAAGAAAAATCCCACACTAATTTAGAAAACATAGAGTAAATGTAATAAATTATTTGAGACAAAACGACAAAAGTCCAATCAGTAGTACCAGAAAGATGTCATTTTTAAGATTTAGGTGAAAATAGTGCTTAAAAGCACAAAACTTCAACTGTGGTTATCTGGTCATGCCAGACAGTGACAAAATCACAAGCACAGGCTGACTGTGATGGAGCGTGGGCCGATACATGGACCAAGTTAGGCCTGCTGAACAAAGTACCTTAAATCCTGTTTGCGAAGCATTGTGAGATCCTGCGTCAAATGCGTCATGCAGCAGCAGTTTTAATGAAGCTGCGGGGCTGCGATACAAGGTTCTGTGTCGTTGTCAAGAATGCAGCCAAGAGGGACTTGCGATGTGAAGTCCTGCATTGAGGAAGCATCATGCACTAGCTGTTCAGAAGAGCGCAGGCTGTGATTCGATGTCCTGCATTGTTGTTAAGGATGTCATAGACGAGAAGCTTGTGATGTGAAGTCCTGCGTTGAAGATGCGTCGCACAACGATGGTTTCCGGCGCAGAGCTGAGGAGATGCATCTCGCTGCGTTGGTTATGCCCACAGGACCACAGCTGGGCTGGCAGAGCACCTTCAGGCTCACTTCCACAGAAGCCAAGACTGGGGTGGCACCCATTGGGGGGGAAAAACTCACAACAGATTGAATCCAGGTACTGGGTTCAAGGTGGTTGGAGCCTTTTATATTCCTGAGGCTCTGAACAGGAGGCCAGCCAGTCACTCAGAGCCCCTGCAGTCACTCTGTTGGTCCTGGGCTCAAGATGCATGCCCAGTCCTTTTCACTCAGGCAGCAGAGTAGCACGGTGCAGGGTAGCAGTCCTTCTTGCAGTAGAGCAGCACAGCTGTCCTGAGTCCTCCACAGGTCCAGCAGTGTACTGAAGAGTTGGATCTATGGGGCCAATGTTTATACCTGATGCCAGCTTTGAAGTAGGAGAAGGTTCTGAAGGATTCCACTCCCAGAGGTGATTGGAATGTCCTGTCTCCCTGTCCTGGCCCCAGCTTGTTTGGGGGCACACACGACTAGTGTCAAACCCTTTGTGAGTGTGCTAAGGCAGAGCCCTTGTGATATGCAAGTGTGGTAGGTAACAGCTCCTCCCTCCTGTCAAGTCAGAGATGTCCCATCCTGCCAATACCTATTCTGCCTTTTGGCTCAATGTCTGAAAGAAATACGCAAAGCCCAACTGCCAGCTACTCCTAGTCATGTGACTGAGGATACAGGCTACAGGCACCAAACGGTTATAACAAAAAAATTCAACTTTCTAAAAGTGGCCTTTTCAGAATTGTGACTTAAAGTCCGACCTTGTCATTAATGACGGTTTTAATTACACCAAACTCCTCACTCCTACCTGCTCCCAGTTATTGTATATTAATTGTAGTATGATAACCCAATGTTATTCCATGGAGGAGGTGATCTTTCACTAGTGAAAAACAAATGTAAGAGTTGTTCGCTACCAAGACATGTAAAAGCTAAAAGTACATATCCAACTTTTCAAATACACCTCACCCTGCCCCATAGGCTATTTAGGGTCTACACCCTAGGGTTGACATATGTATTAGATAATACAGAATGCGGCTGCGAGACTGATTCGTCGCATACCGTTTTGACATCATGTCTCTCCGAATTTACAGGAGCTCCACTAGCTCAAAGTGGAGAAAATAATTAAATTCAAGGCCTTGACGCTGGTCTACCGAGCCCTTAATGGAAAATGCCCTGGTTATCTGAAGGAAAGACTGTGTCCCTATAAGCAAAACCATGCGTTGAGATCCAATTCTCATAACTTGTTGCGTACCCCACGCTTTGCGGTGGCAGAGCATTCACAGTTAGAACGGCTTCATTGTGGAATGCCCTTCCAGGGTTCCTCCAGCAGGCTAATTCAGAAACCTGTTTCAGAAAGGCCTTGAAGACGTAGCTCTTTAGGACAGATTAATATGGGTTGTTAACACCGGAGCTCTTTATGGACGCAATTACCTGCTGTTTCAGCGCCGGGTCACCCCTGCTTGGGGTAGCTGTCGCGCTTTATAAGCTCCAGTAAAATTATTTTTATTATTATTATTATTATTATTATTATTATTAAAAAGGAAGGTTTAGCCTGGCAAAAGGTTTATTTTACCAGATCAAAATGGCAGTTTAGAATGCACACACAGGCTGCAGTGGCAGACATGAGACATTTTAGAAGGCTACTTAAGCGGCTGGCTCATTCAGTGCTGCAGGCCCATGAGTAGCATTTAACGTACAGGCCCTAGGTACATGTAGCCCCACTTTACTAGGGACTTACAGGTAAATTAAATGTGCCATTGGGTATAAGCCAATTTTACCATGTTTTAAGGAGTGGGGGCACGCACTTTAGCACTGGTTATCTGTGGTAAAGTACACGGTGTCCTAAGGCCAACAAAAACGAGATCAGCAAAACTGGAGGAGTAAGGCAAAATGTTTGGGGGAAGACCACCCTAAGGCTGACAGATCTAACAAAAGGCAACATCAAACAAATATGCATCAAAACCTTTAGTGATTTCACAATTCATAGATTGAACAGTGTTGATAGCTGAATAAAAAAAACTAACTCTCATAGTACCACTAAGACCGATATACTTCTCTTAGGGCCTTCAGTCTGCACCACACTCGGATATCATTGCCCTCTTCGTGAACCCACCACCATTCCTCTCTCAAAGTGTCTGCAACTTGGATGGTTTTCAAAATTCTATTTATCTCTAAGCAGCAACTATGCCTCTGCATCTCCACCTCCAGGGAAGATGGTGACAGCACCACACCACCGCCCCCTCCTTTACTACATAAAAAGTAGTCGAAAGAGTGACTTAAAGGGATTGGGGGCATGACCGATACAAAGGAAGAGTTGACAGTAGTGTGGAAGGCACACCATTAAAAAATTGACTAAAGGCCCAGTGGCGGTATGGGGAGTGTAAGACCTGGCATCTTTTGGCGTGGTTTCCCCTTTTTTTGCTTCTGACCACCTGTTTTTGACTGTGTGCTGAACTTTGTTTTTGCTGGTTTTAGGACTCTGGGCACTTTACCACCGCTGACCACAGCTGAATAAAGAGTATGAGCCAAAGCTGAATAAAGAGTATGAGCTCTGTCTAAAATGTAATGGTATTTGGTTTCTCCATGATTTGTATATTTGATTTACTTGTAAGTCGCTAGTACTGTGGAAACTATCCGCCATGGCTCTTAGCATTGGCTGAAGCCATTTTGTTTGTGGCAGCCATTTTAGTTAGCCATGTGCTCGCCATGTGCTTTCTCCCTCTTTGCTGTTGACTGCCCTTGTATTCTGCTTGTGTCATGTGATATAGTTAACTCTTTCAGCACTGAGCCAGAGCCTTGCACATGCTCAGAAGAGTCTGTAGCTGCTCATGCACCTGCCTTAGACTGTAACTGTCAGGCTGTTCTAACTGATGTCAGCAACTCATTACTCCTCCTACTTGTTGACTGTGGATTTTCTTTATGACCATCTATGTGTGTAACTCTTCTCATGAGTATTTGTACCGCCTCCTTTTGAGTCCCTGTGTGGGTATAAAAGGCCCCTGTTCTCTGTACTCCTTAGACTGTCTCCTACAGTGGCCTAAGGGTACTGTATGACACAGTCTCCTTCATGTGAGGTTAATAAATACTTCTTTTTGATATTACAGCTTCCGTGCCAATCTCTCTTTATTGGTCTGAGGACTAGTGTGCAAAGAAGGGCGAACCCCTTGCACCGGTAGGCCCTGGTGAGGTCTACTTCTACAAATTGGTGCCCAACCTGTGGGGCTCATCGGCGACTCGGATGCCCGACGGATTGCTCTTGACGGAGGATTGGAATCTCTCTACGGATGATCACTGCCTGAGGAGACCCGTGTCTTGGCAGCCAAAGTGCCTTTCCACTTCTCCCGTTTTGACCATCTAGGTGGTGCTCTACCTTGACTGAGATTCCTTCTGGTGTTCGCCGTGCAGAGACCATTTGGTCGATTCAAAACTTGGCAGTGGTAGGCTGAAGATTTGTGCTTGGTAAGGTCATCGACATTTGTTTGCTTGTTTGGCCAAAAAAGTGATTTACGTGATTTGTCTGGGTATATATGAATTGCAATTTATATAAGCAGGTAATGAGAAAACTGGTAAAACTTGAACGGCACACTTTGAGCTAAGTGCCACTTTATGTATAATATTGTATATGCTACAATATTCTTGGCATGCCTGTTTCAAGCGCACTTCGTAGAATGTGCTGCTTTCTTGGAGGTACCAATGTGAATCTTGAACAAACTCAGCTGGTTCCCCCCGAGGGAACACCAGGGTGCCGATTCCGATCCATGAAAAATATTCCCCGTACGAATCGTATCCAGTTTTTTTTCCGTACAAATCGTACAAGTCCCGTACAAACTGGCAAGTACGATTCGTATGTGAAAAAATCCATACGAATCGCACTGGGAAAATTCCCCGACACGTCCGCGGGTCGGAAAAAGTGTCCGACACGTCCCCCGACAGTTTTACCTACGAATCGGGAAACTGAAGTCCGAGCGCTCAAGTACGATCCGTCCCGTCCGTCCGAATGCACAACCGTATGGAAAAAACACCGTACAGTGCGAACTCCCATAGCAACTATGGAGACGTCCAAATAGTTGCCCGCATACGCGCTGAACACCCCCCCAGCACCCCCCCACGTACGTGCCGTACCCCAGAACCCCCCCATGTCCATGCCGTACCCCCACCCCACCCCGTAGGTACGGAGCGTACCCCCACCCCGTAGGTACGGAGCGTACCCCCACCCCCCCGTATGTACGGAGCATTACGCGCTGGGGGGTCCACAGCGTACCTACGGGGGTGGTGGTACGCTCCGTAGCTACGGGGGGTGGGGGTACGCTCCGTCCATGGGGGGGCTGGGGGTACGGCGCGTACATAGGGGGGGGCCGGGTGTACGGCGCGTACATACGGGGGCTGGGGGTACTGCGCGTACATACGGGGGGATAGGGGTATGCACCGTCCATATGGAGGTGGGGGTACGCACCGTCCATACGGAGGTGGGGGTACGCACCGTCCATACAGGGGTTGGGGGCACACACCATACCCCCAGCACCCGTATGTATGCGCCGTACCCCCAGCCCCCCCATGTACGCACCGTACCCTCGGTTCACGTATGTACGGCATGTACCCCCAGGCCCCTACACCCTGCCCGTGCCTGTACGCACCCTACCCGAGGCCCCTACACCAGCCCCTACCCAGCCTTGCGCATGTACGAGTCGTACCAAGCCATAGCAAATGTGAGCACTGTACAACAACATGGCCGATGTACGCACCTCACAGACACGAAAAACACACGTACTGAACCAGGACACTGCAAAACACCACAAGGAGAGTCAATTCGAATCGCACAACACCACAAAACACGTCCAACAAGCCCAAATACATCCAATACACTGACCTGCAACAGCCAAACAGGTAAACAGAGGCCCAAAACACAACTACTCCTTATAACACACCCACCCAAAGTTCAAACACAGCCACACCCACAAATGGACCAATAAAAAGGGCCCACACACACAAACCATGAGCCTTTGCAACAGACCCACTGCTGCCAGACCCCACAGACAACCCACAGCACCAAACTTGAACCTTTACTACACCTTACACTTGCACACCTTCACACAACCACCTTCACAAACACCCCCTCATCACATTCACACACACACCTTCACAACCACACACACACACCCACAACCATCCACACCCACACCCCACACCATGCCCACAGACAGGAATCCAAAGTTCACAACAGCGGAGCTGGAGATCCTTGTCAACGAAATCATCAGAGTCGAGCCACAACTCTTTGGAACATTGGTCAGACAGACCAGCGTATCAGCTAAATCAGCCATGTGGCAGAGGATCATCGAGAGGGTGAATGCTGTTGCGCCCATCAGAAGGACCAGGCATGAATGCCAAGCCAGGTGGTACGATCTGCGGAGGACGGTCCGCCGCAAAATGACAGACGAATACAACCAGGGGAACATCACTGGAGGTGGGCCGCCCCGCAAACCGGTACACTACCATCCCTGGGAGGAGAAGGTGATGCGCACGCTGCCGCCGGTGGGAGTACATGGAGTAGGAGGAGTCGCCGAGCCTGGTGAGTACACAAACAACTCACCCCACATGGGGGGAACCGCATCAACAACCCAATTCACAATAATGCACGCAACTACCCCAAAGCCATCACCGGACACAACCACACTCCAAAAACACGCACATGCCACTAGCGGCTCCATGCCCCATGCACCAAGCAAGGCCATGCCAAGTCACAGGCCACACAAAACACCAACACAAGACAGGATGTCCATGATCCCGGGAGGGGGGGCCTCCAAAATTACATTGTGCAACTCAGAAGCAGACACCAATGCCCTCAGCCCATATGGCCTAGGGCACAGCTATACAAACAGTGTGTCCCGACACTGTACTGTGTCGCCTGCAAATGGCGGCCACGTCGCAGGATGACATGGGTATGAAGGCCCAATTTGCACATAACAGCAGCTAATGAAGAGGCATCACTGTGAAAGAGTGTCAGCACACACCGCCGCTGCAGCGCAGACTCAGAGACACTCTGCCCAATGGGGACCAGGAGATTCTCAACAAAGCCACATGAACAAGCCAATGGCCTTTGAAAGACCTGCAAAGTGTGTGTGCCCAGGAAGCTGGGCTGAGGTAACAGAGGGTGACAGACAGACGGAGGGAGAGGGAGAGAGAGGGAGGGAGACAGAGGGCGACAGAGGGCGACAGAGGGAGACAGACAGACGGAGGGAGAGGGAGAGAGAGGGAGGGAGACAGAGGGCGACAGACAGAGGGAGGGAGAGGGAGAGAGAGGGAGGGCGACAGAGGGCGACAGATGCAGACAGAGGGAGGGAGAGGGAGAGAGACGGAGGGCGACAGAGGGCGACAGAGGGAGACAGACAGAGGGAGGGAGAGGGAGAGAGAGGGTGGGAGACAGCGGGCGACAGAGGGAGACAGACAGAGGGAGGGAGAGGGAGAGAGAGGGAGGGAGACAGAGGGCGACAGAGGGCGACAGAGGGAGACAGACAGACGGAGGGAGAGGGAGAGAGAGGGAGGGAGACAGAGGGCGACAGAGGGCGACAGTGGGCGACAGATGGAGACAGACAGAGGGAGGGAGAGGGAGAGAGATGGAGGGTGACAGAGGGTGACAGATGCAGACAGAGGGAGGGAGAGGGAGAGAGAGGGAGGCGACAGAGGGCGACAGAGGGAGACAGACAGAGGGAGGGAGAGGGAGAGAGAGGGAGGGAGACAGAGGGCGACAGACGGAGACAGACAGAGGGAGGGAGAGGGAGAGAGAGGGAGAGAGACAGAGGGCGACAGAGGGAGGGAGGCAGAGGGAGGGAGAGGGAGGGAGACAGAGGGCGACAGGGGGAGACAGACAGAGAGAGGGAGAGAGAGGGAGGGAGACAGAGGGCGACAGAGGGCGACAGAGGGAGACAGACAGACGGAGGGAGAGGGAGAGAGAGGGAGGGAGACAGAGGGCGACAGAGGGCGACAGATGGAGACAGACAGAGGGAGGGAGAGGCAGAGAGAGGGAGGGCGACAGAGGGCGACAGAGGGAGACAGAGGGAGACAGACAGAGGGAGGGAGAGGGAGAGAGAGGAGGGAGACAGAGGGCGACAGAGGGAGACAGACAGAGGGAGGGAGAGGGAGAGAGAGGGAGGGAGACAGAGGGCGACAGAGGGCGACAGAGGGATGGAGGGAGAGGGAGAGAGAGGGAGGGAGACAGAGGGCGACAGAGGGCGACAGAGGGCGACAGATGGAGACAGACACAGGGAGGGAGAGGGAGAGAGAGGGAGGGCGACAGAGGGTGACAGAGGGAGACAGACAGAGGGAGGGAGAGGGAGAGAGAGGGTGGGAGACAGAGGGCGACAGAGGGAGACAGACAGAGGGAGGGAGAGGGAGAGAGAGGGAGGGAGACAGAGGGCGACAGAGGGCGACAGAGGGAGACAGACAGACGGAGGGAGAGGGAGAGAGAGGGAGGGAGACAGAGGGCGACAGAGGGCGACAGTGGGCGACAGATGGAGACAGACAGAGGGAGGGAGAGGGAGAGAGATGGAGGGTGACAGAGGGCGACAGATGCAGACAGAGGGAGGGAGAGGGAGAGAGAGGGAGGCGACAGAGGGCGACAGAGGGAGACAGACAGAGGGAGGGAGAGGGAGAGAGAGGGAGGGAGACAGAGGGCGACAGACGGAGACAGACAGAGGGAGGGAGAGGGAGAGAGAGGGAGAGAGATAGAGGGCGACAGAGGGAGGGAGGCAGAGGGAGGGAGAGGGAGGGAGACAGAGGGCGACAGGGGGAGACAGACAGAGAGAGGGAGAGAGAGGGAGGGAGACAGAGGGAGACAGAGGGCGACAGAGGGAGACAGACAGACGGAGGGAGAGGGAGAGAGAGGGAGGGAGACAGAGGGCGACAGAGGGCGACAGATGGAGACAGACAGAGGGAGGGAGAGGCAGAGAGAGGGAGGGCGACAGAGGGCGACAGAGGGAGACAGAGGGAGACAGACAGAGGGAGGGAGAGGGAGAGAGAGGAGGGAGACAGAGGGCGACAGAGGGAGACAGACAGAGGGAGGGAGAGGGAGAGAGAGGGAGGGAGACAGAGGGCGACAGAGGGCGACAGAGGGAGGGAGGGAGAGGGAGAGAGAGGGAGGGAGACAGAGGGCGACAGAGGGCGACAGAGGGCGACAGATGGAGACAGACACAGGGAGGGAGAGGGAGAGAGAGGGAGGGCGACAGAGGGCGACAGAGGGAGACAGACAGAGGGAGGGAGAGGGAGAGAGAGGGAGGGAGACAGAGGGCGACAGACAGAGGGAGGGAGAGGGAGAGAGAGGGAGGGAGACAGAGGGTGACAGAGGGAGACAGAGGGAGGGAGGGAGAGGGAGAGAGAGGGAGGGAGACAGAGGGCGACAGAGGGCGACAGAGGGCGACAGATGGAGCCAGACAGAGGGAGGGAGAGGGAGAAAGAGGGAGGGCGACAGAGGGCGACAGAGGGAGACAGACAGAGGGAGGGAGAGGGAGAAAGAGGGAGGGCGACAGAGGGAGACAGACAGAGGGAGGGAGAGGGAGAGAGAGGGAGGGAGACAGAGGGTGACAGAGGGAGACAGACAGAGGGAGGGAGAGGGAGGGAGAGGAAGGGAGACAGAGGGCGACAGAGGGAGACAGACAGAGGGAGGGAGAGGGAGAGAGAGGGAGGGAGACAGAGGGCGACAGAGGGCGACAGAGGGAGACAGACAGACGGAGGGAGAGGGAGAGAGAGGGAGGGAGACAGAGGGCGACAGAGGGAGACAGACAGAGGGAGGGAGAGGGAGAGAGAGGGAGGGAGAC
The DNA here is from genome assembly GCF_964204655.1 of Triturus cristatus. Classification (NCBI taxonomy): domain Eukaryota; kingdom Metazoa; phylum Chordata; class Amphibia; order Caudata; family Salamandridae; genus Triturus; species Triturus cristatus. The sequence continues at coordinate 377,368,386 of NC_140581.1, read as the reverse complement.
AGAGGGCGACAGAGGGTGACAGAGGGTGACAGACAGACGGAGGGAGAGGGAGAGAGAGGGAGGGAGACAGAGGGCGACAGAGGGAGACAGACAGAGGGAGGGAGAGGGAGAGAGAGGGAGGGCGACAGAGGGTGACAGACAGATGGAGGGAGAGGGAGAGAGAGGGAGGGAGACAGAGGGCGACAGAGGGAGACAGACAGAGGGAGGAGGGTGACAGAGGGAGGGAGAGAGGGAGACAGAGGGAGACAAAATCACCCTTGGGTGGTGTGGGCATGTCCGCTCATCAGCAGGTGACTGTGTGCATGTTGACAAGGTCTGGCAGTGCGTGAAACACCCCTCATTCGTTTGGAAAGCACTGGGCCATGTGTCAAACTGTGCACGAGTCGATCCTTGCTGCAGGCACAAACCTAACCTCACACCCAGTATACCCACTCACTGTGTTTGTTAGAACCCAGTCACAAATGCATAAGTTACCTACCTGCATTCTCCAATAGACATGACAAAGCAACATTTGGCCACGTACAGTGCAACACGTAAGTCGGTTCTGCAGCGCTCGCTATGCACGCTTGCTACACTGCTCACTGGGTTCAAAACTGATGCAACAACAAAGAGTGTGTCACACATAGGAAAAGTGTTGACAGCTGTGGCCAAGGGACATACCCATGCACCATGCACAATGCACAGGGACTTGCCAAGTACAGACAAGGTAGATGACACTTGGCCCTGCTGTAGACAGCACAAGGCAAACCTGTGACCACTGTACACTCAAACACCAACTCCACATGCCACCTACCTACCACAGGAACTCACATTCACTGTCATGCCAGCAGGCACCATGAGGGGATAGACACATCACCTGGTAGACCCAATGACAAATCACACCACACCCAACAGCATGCCCGTCACCCCCCCCCCCTTACACAAGCACACACCCCCGGGGCAGCCAACGCAAATTGGAACTCCCACAATGGATATGTGACACAACAAGACCAATCTATAGCCAAATAAGTATCCCAACACTCATCAGACAGGCCAAATAAACAGGAGTACATATCAATCTGTCCTCCGCAACATACCCATCCAAAAGTGCACTGTGAGAGGAATGCTAGACATATCCAACTACCCAGAGGAACTGTGCCAACTTGAATATGTATGAAACATGGATGACGCATGTAACACCATTAACATTGTCTCTCTCTCACACACAGGGCAACGTCGTCGATCTCCCCCAACACTGTGGGGGAAGAATCACAGGACCAGGCTCGGCGTGACGATGATCCCACCGGCAGCGACGACTCTCACCACACCGTGGATGACCCCGACCAACCTGGCCCCTCTGGTGCCCAAGCACCTGCAGCACCTGCGTCAGGTACAACTGTGCCAACCACCGCCCCCATTCCTACCACATCCCAGGATACACACAGGAGCCCTGCTCGCACACAACGCAGCCAGTCTGACCAGGAGGGACAAGGTACCCCGGGCACCCAGGAGGAGGCAGGCGACCCTGCAAATGCCATCCCTCAGGGGTCCCAGAGACCCGATGTGCCCACAACGGCAGGCCAGGCTCAAGTGGGCAGGGGTGGTGGGAGTGGAGGACGGCGGAGGCGCGAACCTGACCAGACAGCTGAGGAACCGGTTATGTCACACGTCCGCAACATCCTGGACACATACCGGCGTGACACCAGGGGCATCAGCCAGGCCGTGGAGGCCCTCAATCACATTAAGAACCTGCAGGCCGAGCAATATGCCAGTCAACAGCAACACCAAGGACGGATGGAGGCAAGACTGGCTGAGCTCGTGGCGGTGCAAACGGACATGACCCGTGTACTCCGTCGGATTGCCGAAAACATGGGCAACCCTCCCTGTGCCACCAGGCATAGATCACCACCAGCCACAGGGAGGGATCAGGAGGAGGAGGATTCGTCCGACGGAGCATCCCAGACATCGTCACGGCCTGCTTCTGAGGGTCCCCGGAGGAAGGTGGGTCGTCCACGCAAAAGACCGTGAGAGTCGGCGGACCATCAACATCTCCCAGGTCACCTGGCCTGGCACCTGGCCCTCTGGTGCAACAGCAGCACCTCATCCAATGACATTCTCTGCCACATGGACTTGCTGGTCACTGTCTGACCAATGTTGACAAAGACTGTGGCATGGACTCTGATGACTTCCAATGGCAAGGATCCCAACTCCCCCTGTGAACTTTGGATTACAGACACCCGGTGAGCACCACTTTACATCCCCCCAAACACGTACCCCACCACTAATAAAAATCTTAGAAATCATGAGATGATGCCGTCATTTTGCATTATTCCATAACATGTGTGTGTTGGAAAGTCAAACCATGCCTGAGTTTTGAAGTAACTCCAACCATGCATACCCTGGGGTCTGAGTCTGGCACAGGACACACATGGGTCACAATGTATCATCCAATACAGACATGGAGCACCATACTCACCCGTGATGGGCCCAACCAGCTGAGGGGGTGCCTGCACAACTGTGCGGACAGACCTATTTCAAAGAGCAACAGTCAGGGATCAGGGATCATGTGGAGTGTCCTGGGGTGGGAGTCCCAGGTATGTGTAGCCATGTGGGAGAACTATGTCCTGCAACCAGGAGTCAGGTGGATGTGGAGAATGGTGGCCAGACCAAGGTTGGATGCATGGAGATGGCACAATGGGGTCTTGGATGACAGTGCCACAAGGTTGTGTTGGGGTCGTGGGCTGCATCCTGAGTGTGGGCGTGGATTGTGAAGGTCATCCTGCAGCTGACAGTGATCCATTGCAGCTATCTCTGTTGGACGGTGATGTGGCTGGGTCGCCGGATGTTGAAGCAGAGCTGTGCAGATGCACCCTTGATGTGGACAAGTCTCATGGGAGTTGTAACGTACTTCTCCCTAGAGTGCAGGGTAGGATTAGACACGGATGTTGAAGTTGACCTGGGGGATGGTCTGTCTTGCCTTGAGGTGGATCGAACTGTGGATCTTGTGCAAAATGCAGAGTGTGCTGAAGCCTGAGGTACAGATGCTGGTGATCAGCATAGCACATGTGAGCAAGCATTCCATGATGCACACCAGCTCGTGTGCGTGGACACCGAGGGCCCGATTCACAGAACTAACTTAAGACAAAATCCTAAACTTACTACCATTTTGGTATTCACAGAAGGCACTTACTCATTTCGGTATTCACAGAAGTTAGGAGTCCTAACTTTAGGACTCCTAAATGCCTTCTATGAATACCGAAAGTCTTAAAATTAAGATTTTTCTCAGTTTAGTAGTAGTATAGTTAGGACTCCTAACTTTAGGACTCCTAAATGCCTTCTGTGAATACCGAAAGTCTTAAAATTAGGATTTTTCTCAATTTAGTAGTCCTAAATTTAGATTTAGGACTACTAAATTGAGAAAAATCCTAATTTTAAGACTTTCGGTATTCACAGAAGGCATTTAGGAGTCCTAAAGTTAGGAGTCCTAACTATACTACTACTAAACTGAGAAAAATCCTAATTTTAAGACTTTCGGTATTCACAGAAGGCATTTAGGAGTCCTAAAGTTAGGAGTCCTAAATTTAGGACTACTAAATTGAGAAAAATCCTAATTTTAAGACTTTCGGTATTCACAGAAGGCATTTAGGAGTCCTAAAGTTAGGAGTCCCAACTATACTACTACTAAACTGAGAAAAATCCTAATTTTAAGACTTTCGGTATTCACAGAAGGCATTTAGGAGTCCTAAAGTTAGGAGTCCTAAATTTAGGACTACTAAATTGAGAAAAATCCTAATTTTAAGACTTTCGGTATTCACAGAAGGCATTTAGGAGTCCTAAAGTTAGGAGTCCCAACTATACTACTACTAAACTGAGAAAAATCCTAATTTTAAGACTTTCGGTATTCACAGAAGGCATTTAGGAGTCCTAAAGTTAGGAGTTGTTAGACGGACCGGGAGGGTCGGCCGAGGACAAGGGGAGAGGTCTCCGGGGAGAGCCGTCTCCAGCGATCGTACAGATGAATAACTTCCCCCCCACAAATATACACCACACAAGGATAGGCTTTAGCGTTCTTTATAGGTGATTTCTTAAGGTACGATGAAATGGTACAAGGAGGTCTGGACTCAGGGGTCCCCTCGATTCGAGTCTCTTGGTTTGGGGAAAGGGGGTAGCGGGACAGTCTGGTTACCAATCTGGTAGCTGAAATGGTATGGTGGATAGCTCACAATCCTCGAGCTCGGTGTTCTAGCTTGAACGGGCCGCGGCAGCGCCAGCAGGTCCCGGTGAAGATGGTCGTTACACGGTCCGCGGCAGCGCCAGCAGGTCCCGATGGAGGTGGTCGTTACACGGTCCGCGGCAGCGCCAGCAGGTCCCGATGAAGGTGGTCGTTACAACGGTCCGTGGCAGCGCCAGCAGGTCCCGACGAGGATGGATGATGCAGAAGGCCGCGGCAGCGCCAGCAGGCAGGACGATAGTTCACAAGGCAGGGCTACGGCAGCGCCAGTAGTCCGTCAAGGCTGAGTTCTCTCGGTGTCTCTCGACTCCAGGATACAACTGCCCTCCTGCTCTGGAGCTGCCCTAGTTATAGGTCTGGCGCCCTTTGATGTCCGGACCCTCGCACTTGGAGGTCGGGGGGTCCGGGATGAGGGAGTCCAGACACCCAGCAGGGGGTGGAGCCAGCGCCTGGGGGAGCTGGAGGGTGATCGGCACCTGGCGGGGGAGAGCCATCGACACTTCTTTCTCCCATTGACCTGCCAAGTGGTCCGCTCACCTCCTGGGTGGATGGTGGTGCCGGGATGTCGGGGCCGGCCAGGCCCAGTGTTAGGGTCGAGCCGAGGCCACGCGGCCTCGTGGCGCAGCGCCCAAGATGGCGGCTGATCCGGCCGGGGGAGCCGGTAGTGGTTCGGCCCCATGATACATGGCTGTCCGGGGGCAGGAGTTCCGTTGGGAGACGGGGTGCGGGTTGCCCTTGTGGGTAACACCTGGGAGTCCGGGGCTTGGGCCCTGTCATGCGGGGAGGGAGCAAGCCCTTCATGTGGCCTGTCCAACATGCGTCCCCCCCAGCTGAAGGCGGGGAGAGTCACCCATCCTCTTGGGGACTCTCCTCGTCGAGGCGGAAAAAGCGTGACAGGCCATCTGCGTTGGCGTGGTCTTGGCCCGGTCGATGTTCCACAGTGAAGTCCATTCCCTGCAGGGAGATGGACCAGCGCAATAGTTTTGGGTTTTCCCCCCGCATCTGCATTAGCCACTGCAGGGGTCGATGATCGGTTTGCACCCGGAAGTGGGTACCGAAGAGATAGGGCCGGAGCTTCTTGAGGGCCCACACCACTGCGAAGGCCTCCCTCTCGATTGTGCTCCAGCGCTGTTCTCGGGCCAGGAGGCGTCTGCTGATGAAGGCCACCGGCTGGTCAAGACCCTCGGGGTTCAGCTGGGAAAGAACCGCCCCGATGCCGTGGTCGGAGGCGTCCGTTTGTACAATGAATTCCCGACTGTAATCGGGGGCCTGGAGCACAGGGGCGGTGCACAGGGCGGCCTTCAGCTTCTCGAAGGCCGCTTGACAGTCGGGGGTCCAGTTAATCTTCTTCGGGTGGTTTTTGGACGTGAGACCCGTGAGGGGCCCCACAATGCTGCCATAGTCCCTCACGAACCGCCGGTAGTAGCCGGTGAGTCCCAAGAAGGCTCGGACCTCGGTCTGCGTGACTGGGGGTTGCCAGGACTGGATGGCAGCAATTTTGAGTTGCAGAGGGGCCACCAGACCGCTTCCCACCTGGTGTCCGAGGTAGGTCACGGACCCCTGACCAATTTGGCACTTGCCGGCCTTAATCGTGAGGCCGGCCCGCTGGAGGGCTTGCAGGACCTCTCGGAGGTGGTGGAGGTGGTCGGACCAGTGGCGGCTGTATACAGCGATGTCGTCCAGGTAGGCGGCGCTGAACTCTTCGAGCCCCGCCAAGACCTAGTTCACTAGACGCTGAAAAGTAGCTGGGGCATTCTTCATGCCGAAGGGCATGACCTTGAAGTGGTAGTGGCGATCGGGGGTAGAAAAGGCGGACCGTTCTTGGGCCCGGGGTGTGAGACCGATCTGCCAGTAGCCCGCTGTCAGGTCGAAGATGCTGAGGTAGCGGGCGGCCCCCAGGCGGTCGATCAATTCATCCGCTCGGGGGATAGGATGGGCATCGGTCCTGGTGACAGCGTTCAAGCCCCGATAGTCGACGCAGAACCGGAGTTCAGGAGTGGTGCCGGGGGCAGCGGCTTTGGGGACCAGCACGACCGGGCTGGCCCAGGGGCTGTCCGAGGGCTCGATGACCCCGAGCGTGAGCATCTTGGATACTTCCTCTTGGATGCAGGCCCGCACCCGATCTGGTACGCGGTAGGCCCGGTGTCGGATAGGGGGACTGTCCCCAGTGTCCACGTCGTGCAAGCACCAAGGGGTGATCCCTGGGGTGAGGGAAAACAGAGTAGCAAACTGCAGCAGGAGGTCCCGGCAGCCCTGGCGTTGCTCTGGGGTGAGGGCATCGGAGAGCGGGACCCCGTCCACGGAACCGTCTTTCTCCTGGGTCTTCAGGAGATCAGGGAGGGGCTCTGAGTCTTCTTCCGCCCCACTGTCTGTAGCCATCAGGAGGCTGAGTTCCGAGCGCACAAAGTGGGGTTTGAGTCTGTTGGTGTGGAGGACCCGGAGGGGGTTCCGGGGGGACTCCATGTCGATGAGATAGGTGACGGGGCTTTTGCGTTCGACCACTTTGAAGGGCCCCGTCCACTTATCTTGTAAGGCACATGGTTCGGTGGGGGACATCACCCGCACTTGTTGACCAGGTTCGAATTCGACGGAGGAGGCATTCTGATCGTACCATTTTTTCATGTCCTCCTGACTGGCCTCAAGATTCGCTTTTGCCATTTCCCTGAAGCGCCGGGTCTGATTGCGTAGTGCCAGGAGGTACTTGAAGACGTCTGGAGGGGTCTTTAGGGGGGCCATCTCCCAACCTTCTTTGACTAGGCTGAGGGGCCCTCGCACAGGGTGCCCGTACAGGAGTTCGAAAGGGCTAAAGCCGAGGGACTTCTGGGGAACTTCTCGATAGGCGAAGAGGAGGCACGGAAGTAGTACATCCCACTGGCGACGGAGGGGCTCTTCCAATCCCCCAATCATTCCCTTGAGTGTGCGGTTGAATCGCTCAACTAGTCCGTTCCCTTGAGGGTGATAGGGGGTCGTGAATCGGTAGGTGACCCCGCACTGTTGCCAGAGGGACTTCATATATTTCGAGATAAAGTCTGTGCCTCGGTCGCTGACGACTTCTCGGGGGAAGCCCACCCGGGAGAAGATCCCCATTAGGGCCCGGCCGACCACCGGAGCTGTTACAGTTCGCAGGGGCACAGCCTCGGGGTAGCGGGTGGCGTGGTCCACCAGTACCAGGATGAACCGATGTCCTTGTGCTGTGCGGGGGTCCAGGGGCCCCACAATGTCTATTCCTACCCTCTCGAACGGGGTGGTGACCACTGGGAAGGGTTGCAGAGGTGCCTTGAGCTTGCGGCCGCTCTTCCCGCTGGCCTGGCACGTGGGGCAGGACTGGCAGTGGTTGAGGACGTCGTTTCGCATCCTCGGCCAGAAAAAGTGGGTCACCAGGCGACTGTAGGTTTTGTCCTGGCCCAGGTGTCCAGCCAGGGGGACATCGTGGGCCAAATTTAGCAGGAAGTCTCTGAAACGGAGGGGCACCACCAGCACTCGACTGGCCCCTAACTCCGCGATTCTTTGTTCACTGTATAGCAGGTTGTTATCCCAATAGACCCAATGGGTTCCGGTGGAGTCCCCTGCGCTCTGGGCGCTGGCTTGCTGGCGGAGTCCCTCGAGGGAGGGGCAGGTCTTCTGCTCCTGGCGGAACTGTTCCTGGGTGGGCCCCCCTTCTTGACGCCACTGAGCCAGGCCGGGAAGGTCCTGGGGCTGGGCGACCCCTTCGGGGGTTGGCTCTGGGGGGTCGGTATAGTCGTTGTCCTCTACTGGAGCGACCGGGGGAGGAGGTGCTGGCCATTCTGGTTCTTCTGGTCGGGGGATGGCACGGGCGGCCATGGACCGGGTGGTTACGCATGCCCAGTCCGGGAGGCCCAGCATCCCCAGGTGCTCTCTTCTTTCGACGGCGGCCCACGGGGAACTCTCAAGGTCATTCCCCAGGAGACAGTCCACGGGGGCATCATCCCGGACCGTCACCTTCAACATGCCGGAGACCCCTCCCCATTCGAAGGGGACGCAGGCCATCCGACATAGACTTTCGGAATTGTCGGCTGAGCGGACGGGGCAGAGAATGTTCGGCAGGATCTGCTCTGGTTTTACCAGGTGACAGCGGACGGCCGTCACACTGGCCCCTGTGTCACGTAGGGCTTCGGCCCGGCGCCCATTAATGTTCACCCACTGGCCATATTTCCTGGTGTTGGCGGGTAGGGGAGCCCGCGGGACCATGTCTTTTCCCCCTAGGCACGCTAGAACCATGGCGGCCGGTTCCCACTCTTGTTGTGCCTGCTCATATTCTTCTTGTTCCTCGGAGATTTGTTCTCCCCCCAGGGCGGCGGCAGCTACCTGGCGGGGCTTTGGCGTTTGGTTCTGCGGGCAGCTCGGGTCATTGGCGTAGTGGCCGACTCGCTGGCATCGGTGACACGTGACGTTGGCTTGGAACCCCGGCCGCATCGGGGGGTTGCCCCGGCCGGCCGGGGGCGGGGTGCTGGCCGCGGGAGTGGCCGGGACGGTGTCTCTCCCTCGCCCCTGGCCTCCTCCTCCTCCTCAGGGACGGTGCTGACCTTGGTTGTTTCGGTTTTGCTCGTGTGGCCCTCTCCGGCCCACTCGGGTGCTTTCCCACCGGTCAGCTTCGGCGGCGAGTTGCCGTGGGTCAGTCAATTTACTGTCGAGGAGGTGCTGCCTGAGCTCGACGAAGCAGTTGTTAGACAGGTGCTCCCACACCATGAGATTAAAGAGTTGCTCGTAGGTCGTTACGTGGCTTCCCTTGATCCAACCCTCGAAGGCTCGGCTGAAATAGTTGACATATTCCACCCAAGTTGTACCCGGGATCCGGGTGCAGTCTCGGAACCTCTGGCGGTACATTTCGGGTGTGAGCCCATATCGGGTGAGGAGGGCAGCCTTCATGTGGTCATAGGATGACATCTGATGGTCTGGGAGCTGCAGTAGGGCATCGCGGCCTTCGTTGACGAACCTCCCCCATAGGCCGGCTCCCCAGTCACTCCGATCGATCCGGTGGGAGGTCATGGCGATCTCGTAGGCTTTGAACCACTGTTGTATGTCGTCCTCTCGGACATACTCTCGGACAACATCCTTGGGGATGTGGACTTTCTTCTTGGTTGCTCCCGGGGTGCGCGGTCGCTCAGGCACCTCTGGTTCTTTATTCTGTTTCCGAAGTTCTATTTCCGCCAGTTTGTGCTCGTGTTCGAATGTTAGTCTTTTTTCTTCGAGCTCTCTCTGCCTCTGTTTTTCTTCCCGTTCTTCTCGGAGCCGCAGATGTTCTAGGTTCAGTTTTTGCTCGGCCAATTTTAATTCACCGTCCATCTTGAGTCGTGCCATTTCCAACTCATGTAATCTGTTTCTTTCTCTTTCTTGGATCTCTTCCTGCGAGAGGCCCGTTCCTCGCTCCTCGGGAGCTGTGGCGTTCCCCTCCGATGCTGCACCGTTTTGGTCTGGGGATCCGGCGACCCCGGTTTCCGCCCACGACTCAATGGCGTGCTTCAAATCGTCTTTGGTACTCAGGCCGGTGGTAGCAATGCCTAGTTCCATGCAGAATTGTTTAAGTTCACGATGGCTATACTCTTCCAATTTATCCATCTGGAATTTCTCGGTGGATCCGCTCTCTTTGGTTGACATCGTGGTTTTGTCGTGGGGTGAGCTACTCTCTGTACGATTACGCGTTGTTTCGGATCCCGCCGCTGCCACCAATGTTAGACGGACCGGGAGGGTCGGCCGAGGACAAGGGGAGAGGTCTCCGGGGAGAGCCGTCTCCAGCGATCGTACAGATGAATAACTTCCCCCACAGATATACACCACACAAGGATAGGCTTTAGCGTTCTTTATAGGTGATTTCTTAAGGTACGATGAAATGGTACAAGGAGGTCTGGACTCAGGGGTCCCCTCGATTCGAGTCTCTTGGTTTGGGGAAAGGGGGTAGCGGGACAGTCTGGTTACCAATCTGGTAGCTGAAATGGTATGGTGGATAGCTCACAATCCTCGAGCTCGGTGTTCTAGCTTGAACGGGCCGCGGCAGCGCCAGCAGGTCCCGGTGAAGATGGTCGTTACACGGTCCGCGGCAGCGCCAGCAGGTCCCGATGGAGGTGGTCGTTACACGGTCCGCGGCAGCGCCAGCAGGTCCCGATGAAGGTGGTCGTTACAACGGTCCGCGGCAGCGCCAGCAGGTCCCGACGAGGATGGATGATGCAGAAGGCCGCGGCAGCGCCAGCAGGCAGGACGATAGTTCACAAGGCAGGGCTACGGCAGCGCCAGTAGTCCGTCAAGGCTGAGTTCTCTCGGTGTCTCTCGACTCCAGGATACAACTGCCCTCCTGCTCTGGAGCTGCCCTAGTTATAGGTCTGGCGCCCTTTGATGTCCGGACCCTCGCACTTGGAGGTCGGGGGGTCCGGGATGAGGGAGTCCAGACACCCAGCAGGGGGTGGAGCCAGCGCCTGGGGGAGCTGGAGGGTGATCGGCACCTGGCGGGGGAGAGCCATCGACACTTCTTTCTCCCATTGACCTGCCAAGTGGTCCGCTCACCTCCTGGGTGGATGGTGGTGCCGGGATGTCGGGGCCGGCCAGGCCCAGGGTTAGGGTCGAGCCGAGGCCACGCGGCCTCGTGGCGCAGCGCCCAAGATGGCGGCTGATCCGGCCGGGGGAGCCGGTAGTGGTTCGGCCCCATGATACATGGCTGTCCGGGGGCAGGAGTTCCGTTGGGAGACGGGGTGCGGGTTGCCCTTGTGGGTAACACCTGGGAGTCCGGGGCTTGGGCCCTGTCATGCGGGGAGGGAGCAAGCCCTTCATGTGGCCTGTCCAACAGGAGTCCTAAATTTAGGACTACTAAATTGAGAAAAATCCTAATTTTAAGACTTTCGGTATTCACAGAAGGCATTTAGGAGTCCTAAAGTTAGGAGTCCCAACTATACTACTACTAAACTGAGAAAAATCCTAATTTTAAGACTTTCGGTATTCACAGAAGGCATTTAGGAGTCCTAAAGTTAGGACTCCTAACTTCTGTGAATACCGAAATGTGTAAGTGCCTTCTGTGAATACCAAAATGAGTAAGTGCCTTCTGTGAATACCAACATGGTAGTAAGTTTAGGATTTTGTCTTAAGTTAGTTCTGTGAATCGGGCCCTGTGTGCCTGTGCAGGGCCCTTGCGGGTGGGACACAAGCAGTTGACCCAGCTGTAAGGGGACAATCCGCAGATGAACACCTCAGTTGTGTACAAGTCCAGCATCAGTTGGCCAACGTGCAGCCATCTGCCAATGGATACCATGCATTATTCAATATGAGAACTGGCAAGGACTGCGTCTTTGGGGAGGGTGAGGAGCACCTGCCTGTCAATGGGACACCAGATGATGATGAGATGCAGTGCGCATGTCATGGTGTAGAGGGGGATCCTGGACACATTGTAGACTGACAATGGATGCACATGCAGCAAAGTGGCCGTTGTGGGGACTGAGATGCCAAAATACCTACACAGCCATGTACATCATGCACAATACATATCATAATCCCTGACAAACAGCTTGCATCTTGCTACTCTACGCATAGACTCATACGCACAATCTGTGACAACTATGCCAGACATGCCGCATGCACAGTGGCAAGAGACCTGCATTGACAGAGATGAGGCACCTTGGAGGCTGAGGGACACCTTTATTAGTCATGTTTGCAGGAAGGCAAATGCATCTATATTAACAGATGCACAGGTCATGTGGATGAACATGTGGAACCTACACTGGCACCCCCCTTTGCACCACAGATGCAGGAAACCCATAGAACTGGCACACAAGTGACGGGTTTGAGGCAAACACCCCGTGCTGCTCACGGAGAGGCTGCAATTCACCATTGAGCCACTAATGGGGATGTCCCACACTATGTCAACCCGGTGCATCCCGTATGTTTCCAAGGGCAGTGTTACACACTTTGATGCCTTCATCACAATCCACAATCACATTACAGATGACTGTCACCAAGTGTGACTATCAATTTAGGTGAATCCAGCTCCATGTCATGTGACCCATGGTGATTCTACATGTATGCTAAGTAACCAAACATGAACAGGAGCAGTGCACACACATTCCAAACAAATAGCACACCCAAAAAGCCGTGGTGCATCCATTACCCTAAGGTGATTTTTCGACATGTCCGTGCATGTTACGCTGATTCAGCAAACGTTGCTGTATTCATGAGGAATAGCAGGAGCACAACAATGCCACCAGCAGACAGCATGCGCAAATACCAGGGGATGAGAGACACACAAGAAGTGAGCCAAAAGAAGCACATCCGCATGCAATGCCATGTACTCGACACGTAAAAGGATGTCAACATGCTAGGTGAAAATAGTGTCTCAGGTAAGACATACTGTTATTACACCATCACTCGAGTGACACATCCAAACACACCTCTGACTCACTTGCCATACATGCAGATGGACCCACACATTGCAACACATGCCACACAAGGCTCAATGCGTGCACACTCAGACACTGCAACTCACCACTAAGCAAAGAAGTTGCGTATGAGCCGACTCCGGATGTCCTCTTCCTCCTCAACATCACTTGCCTCGTCACCAAGCCCCTCATCCTCATGTCTCATGTGTCATATGTATACAGGTGTCTGATTATTTCCTGTCTCTTCACCTTGCCCACAGCATCGTCCGGGTAAACCGAGGGAGACACTGGCACGGACCTTGAGGAGGGATCCAGCAGCGGTGCCACCAGTGCTGGCGAGTCTGGCTCAGCGAGTGGCACGGAGGCGGAGGGGAGTGCGGCGGAGGACCTGTCCAGTCCCCCACCGACTATGACGCTGACGGGTCCGAGGCTGAGCTCCCAGAGGGGGCGGACGCTGCTCCCAGAGCTGAAAGCAACACTCCATCTGTCGCCGCCCCCTCCATTCCCATCATCCGCCTCCCAGTTGCTCTGATCCCTTCCCTCCGTGCTAGGCACCAACAGGTCTCCTTCGGGCCAGGCACCGCACCCCCTGCCTCCCCTGCTGCCGTCAATGCCAAGTCTGTGGACATTCTGCGACAGATGCAGGTTGGTCAGACATCGATGCTTACTGTCCTCCATGGCCACACCATACTGCTGACACAGATGGTGTCGTACTTGGAGGGCATGTCAGCAGCGATGTCTGATCAACGGATGCTGCTGAGGTCCATAGACTCGTCACTGACTGCATCAGTGGATCTCCAGCAGCCCTCCGTCCCCCCCCTACCCCTGCACCATCCACACTTCCCACTCCCATGCCTGTCCCACGCACACCCAGACGTCCCCATGCACGCACCCCACCAGACACAGGCAGCACACCACCAGGGAAGGCCAAGCGCACTCCTCCAGTCATGCACACACAGGGGGAAGTAGGCACACCCACTGGGTCTGGGGGCAAACGGCAGGCACGCAGCCACAGTGGGAGTCCGCAGTCCTCAAGACCCACTTCCTCCAAAACCACTCCCCTTAGCTCCCCTGCCCAACAGTCGGACAAGGAGTCCTTCATGGCCAGTCTGTCCCTCAGCCCCAGTGTGACACCACCCCGCAAGCGGACGAGAGAGTCCCCGGGCAGGGGAGTTGAGTCCCCCCCCTGTCCACACCCTCCCCCAGTAGCGCTGCAACCCATCCCTCCGACGCCCCCCCCCCCCTCCTTGGGGCCTGTGGTTCATTCGGGTGCAGGGGAGACGCTGGGAGACCTTGCCACCGTATGCAGCGCCATCCTCACCACCAGCTTTGGCGCTGCCCCACCCCCTGTGGTGCAGTCGTCCGTCCCTGCACCCACAACACCTACCCTTGCCCCTCCTGTCCCTGCGGTGCCTGGTCCTTCCCCCCCCATGATGCCCCCCCTTCTGTGGATGAAATGGAACAGTGAACTGTGCAGGCAAGCTAGGGGAGACACGTCCCTAAGTGTCCCCCACCAGGACTTTTCACATGGCCTGGCCTATGGGCCCTCTATATTCTGGACATTCATTTAGCAAATATTATTTTCTGCTGAATAAAGCATTTTGTTTTTCTTTTGCACACTAATGCTTTCCTGGACTTGCTGTTGGTGGTGCTGCTCCATGATTTGGGTTGGTGATAATGTGTTAGGTGTCTGGGAAATGTTGTAGTGTGCTGCTCATGGGGTGGACCCTGGTATCTGTGTGCCATCACAAGGGCTCTGCAAATAATCCTTGGTCATGTGTGCTCTTACTGTATGGTGATTTTGTCCCAAGGTGTGTTCCTTCCTCTGTGGACCCTGACATCTTCCCTGCAGGCTGTTTACCAATTGTTGTGCTGAGCTGTGTCTACATATCCTGGGTGTGTGACGGATCCCTTCAACTTTGGCCATGCATGCTCAGCAATGTCTCCACCTGCATCATTTGTGGCATCCTTGGTGGTCACTGTACTAGTGTATGGAGTATATTTACATGACTTCATGTGGACATGTTCCCTTTTACGCCCACATGTGTTACGTGTTCTGCAGGGTCTTTGGTCACCTGACTGACAATTGTGGGCATTGTATCTGTGGGTACTCCACCCTTTTCCATCCATGGGAGGCAACAACTTGTTGGCTGCCCCAGCACCTGTACATTCCTATCAGTCCTGGAATGTGCGTGACAGTGTGTGTTCCCCTTGGGTCTCTTAGTTTAGTAGGGTGGCACATGAGTATACAGTCTTGTTGCATGCTCTCATTGTGTGTATTGTGCTGCCAGCACCAGGGGTGGGTATGCATGTGTCATTTGTCATCACACCCACATGTGGTGTGTCATGCAGTGGGGGATGGACATCCACCCTCATGGGAGTGGGACACTGCTGTCAGTGATGTGTTGGCATGCCACTCTCAATATTGTCGCACTTTGTGTATGCACCCATGGTGTTTTGCTAATTGTAGGATGGTGTACACACCACCATGTCTCTGTCCACTGCTGGGGGGACTCTGCACACACCCCTCCTATGTCTGGGCACTGCTGGGAGTGATAGGCACCCACCCCTCCTATGTCTGGGCACTGCTGAGGGGACTCTGCACCCACCCCTCCTATGTCTGGGCACTGCTGGGGGGACTCTGCACCCACCCCTCCTATGTCTGGGCACTGCTGGGAGTGATAGGCACCCACCCCTCCTATGTCTGGGCACTGCTAGGGGGACTCTGCACCCACCCCTCCTATGTCTGGGCACTGCTGGGGGGACTCTGCACCCACCCCTCCTATGTCTGGGCACTGCTGGGGGGACTCTGCACCCACCCCTCCTATGTCTGGGCACTGCTGGGAGTGATAGGCACCCACCCCTCCTATGTCTGGGCACTGCTGAGGGGACTCTGCACCCACCCCTCCTATGTATGGGCACTGCTGGGGGGACTCTGCACCCACCCCTCCTATGTCTGGGCACTGCTGGGAGTGATAGGCACCCACCCCTCCTATGTCTGGGCACTGCTAGGGGGACTCTGCACCCACCCCTCCTATGTCTGGGCACTGCTGGGGGGACTCTGCACCCACCCCTCCTATGTCTGGGCACTGCTGGGGGGACTCTGCACCCACCCCTCCTATGTCTGGGCACTGCTGGGAGTGATAGGCACCCACCCCTCCTATGTCTGAGCACTGCTGGGGGGACTCTGCACCCACCCCTCCTATGTCTGGGCACTGCTGGGGGGACTATGCACCCACCCCTCCTATGTCTGGGCACTGCTGGGGGGACTCTGCACACACCCCTCCTATGTCTGGGCACTGCTGGGAGGACTCTGCACCCACCCCTCCTATGTCTGGGCACTGCTGGGAGTGATAGGCACCCACCCCTACTATGTCTGGGCACTGCTGGGGGGACTCTGCACACACCCCTCCTATGTCTGGGCACTGCTGGGAGGACTCTGCACCCACCCCTCCTATGTCGGGGCACTGCTGGGAGGACTCTGCACCCACCCCTCCTATGTCTGGGCACTGCTGGGAGTGATAGGCACCCACCCCTCCTATGTCTGGGCACTGCTGGGGGGTCTCTGCACCAACCCCTCCTATGTCTGGGCACTGCTGGGAGAACTCTGCACCCACCCCTCCTATGTCTGGGCACTGCTGGGAGGACTCTGCACTCACCCCTCCTATGTCTGGGCACTGCTGGGGGGACTCTGCACCCACCCCTCCTATGTCTGGGCACTGCTGGGAGTGATAGGCACCCACCCCTCCTATGTCTGGGCACTGCTGGGGAGACTCTGCACACACCCCTCCTATGTCTGGGCACTGCTGGGGGGACTCTGCACCCACCCCTCCTATGTCTGGGCACTGCTGGGGGGACTCTGCACCCACCCCTCCTTTGTCTGGGCACTGCTGGGGGGACTCTGCACCCACCCCTCCTAAGTCTGAGCACTGCTGGGAGTGATAGGCACCCACCCCTCCTATGTCTGGGCACTGCTGGGGGGACTCTGCACCCACCCCTACTATGTCTGGGCACTGCTGGGAGTGATAGGCACCCACCCCTCCTATGTCTGGGCACTGCTGGGGCTGATGGCCACACCCCCCTATGTGTCTGTCCACTGGCGTGGTACGAGCCGTACCCACGTCCTACGGCCTGGGTATGGGGCCTACCCCTACGGCACCCCAACAATGGCGGGACGGCCCGTACCCATGCCTTTTGGACGTGGGTACGGGTCGTACCCCCATTGTTGGGGTGCCGTAGGGGTACGTACCGTACCCATGCCTTTAGGACGTGGGTACGGCTCGTACCAAGCGTACCCCTACATCACCACTGCAATGGTGGTACGGGCCGTACCCATGCCTGTGGGACGTGGGTACGGGCCGTACCACCATTGTGGCGGTGACGTAGAGGTACGGCCCATACCCAGGCCTTTAGGACGTGGGTACGAGTCGTACCCCCATTGTTGGGCTGCCATAGGGGTACGTACCGTACCCATGCCTTTAGGACGTGGGTACGGCCCGTACCACGCGTACCCCTACATCACCACTGCAATGGTGGTACGCGCCGTACCCACGCTCGGGGGGCCTGGGTACGGGCCGTGCCACCATTGTGGCGGTGACAAAGGGGTACGTGTGGTACGGGCCATACCCACGCTCTTCAGGCGTGGGTACGGTTCGTACCCTTACGTCACCCCAACAATGGCGGTACGGCCCGTACCCATGCCTTTGGGACGTGGGTACGGGCCGTACCGCCATTGTTGGGGTGATGTAGGGGTGGGCGTGGTACTACCCGTACCCACGCTCCTAAGGCGTGGGTACGGGTCGTACCACGCCCACCCCTACGTCACCCCAACAATGTCGGTACGGCCCGTACCCATGCCTTTGGGACGTGGGTACGGGCCGTACCGCCATTGTTGGGCTGATGTAGGGGTGGGCGTGGTGCGACCCGTACCCATGCTCTTAAGGCGTGGGTACGGTGCGTACCACAATAGTTGTGATGCCGGTTTGCGTCCATGTTGACTTCCGTTGTTGCGGACACAGGCCTTGGTGGAGACGCCCCCACCCCCGAAGTGACCAGGCCCTGGGGGTCAGGTATGTACAGGGCATGTGTGATTTTGGACTTGGGTGGGGGTTATGTTTCCTGCCCCTGCCCCCCCCCCTTTGCCCCTGGGTGTTGTTCTGACCTTCTGTGGCGTCTGCGGCGGTTCCTGTACACCAGGTGGACTGCTATGAGGGCCGGGATGACACGTAGGTTGGGGTCCATGGCTGTCCGTCGCGTACAGGTGCTCCTTCTGTGCGTCGTCCTGATTTCCCGGCAGTTTTGGCTGCAGTAAAATATTGTCAGTGCGGAGTGACGTCGGCACGAATCGTACTTGCTGGTTCGTGAAACGCTGCCTGACTCCGTCCGGATGTCACGCCCGCGTTGTCCCGTATCGGAATTGTGGGTATTTTTAGGTCGGTCGGTGGTTTTTACGATTTGTACGCAAATGGTGTTTGCGTACGAACCATCGGACAGAAAACGCTCTGTCCGACGGTTCGTACCCGGGTTTTAACGGATCAGAATCGGCACCCAAATAGGGATATGTACATTAAACATGGTATTTCTTCCATAATGTAAACATACACTGTGGAACCAATATATATAGGTAAAGGAGGATCCTCATTTACGCATTTAGTAAAATTCGTAAGTAATAATATGGAGCGCTTTTGAGTGTTTTGCCAGCCCAACTGATAATTCGGTATTTTTGAAAAGGTCTAAGGCTAGAACATGCAACAATCTTTGCGCTGTTTTTGGTGCAGTCTCTGGACTATTTTTTTTCTGCGAGAGCTCTCTTTTTCTTGTAAATATAATTTACAATTGGTATTTACAAATGATTTTGTTTGAGTGCAGTCTGTGGACTGCCTCTTGTTTTTGTTCTAAGTGTTGATTTGTGGGTTGATTATGTGTTTGAACGTCTATGTGGTTTGTGGTTTGCCACCGGTGGTACATGTGTGAGTGAGTAGCGATTGCGCTCTTTGTGTAAGAATGGCTAGCCTTAAGCACGCTGTGTTGTGTGTTATGAATGTGTGGCCCCCTTGTTGAAAATGTTTGGAATGAGCTCAATTTGGTTTGTTGTCGTCATTTGTGTTCTGCAGATGCTATTGGGGAAATTGCACTTTGAGATTTAAAGAATGAAAAATATAGCATATGGTAGGTAGCTACACGCTACTATTCACAATAAAGTAGTAACAGAGTATAGATGTGTTAACCTTTCATTATTATATCGCTACAGTTGTAAAGCACAACATTAGAATTAAAACCCAATAGTGGAAATAGGCCTCATTGAAAGGGAAAACAAAAACAAAATTGTGTGATTTGCATAACTAGGACTCTATATAAAATGTTACAGTATTATCCTTAGATATTAATATTAAAGGTCACTCACATCATCTGAGTGAATTGGTTGTTGATCTCTATAGTGTCTAATAACCATACAGTGAAAAATATATAGCTCCTAGCATCAAAGTTGAAATTTGAGAAGTGCTTTACCACAATGGAGGGAGTAGAGATTTCACTTTACCCAGGTGTACCTTATACATTTTTGATTCCCCATTCCTGGGATATCTAGGGGAGACCTTGGGGGTCCCTAATAGGCCAAAACATTGTAGGTTATCCATTTTTAAGTGCCCCTACCACCAAAGTCGAATTTGGGCACAATTTACTTTTTAAACGCTGTCCTGCCACCCAAGAACTGTTTTTAAACTGATCTCAGGCTTCAGTAATGCACACATGCCAGTATAGAACAAGCAGCTGACCTCTATACTGCTAGAAAAGCACACCACACACTGCACACAAATGAAAATAAGTATAAAAAAACAGCAGAAGTTAGATCCTACCTTTAAAATTATTAGACGGAACAGGACTGCCTTTCATCTGTGAGTCTCCAGAGTTACTTTGAATTGGAAAAACCACATGGGAAAGCCTTGCACGAAGTTTTGGGACAGCTGGTAAGGGTCAGAGGTCAAGTTCTGCATTTAGCAACCTAGCAGAGATAAGGGTAAGGTTTGCTTTGGCACTTCGACCTCCTCCGAACAAATTCTGAAAGAAGAGATGACAGCGCAGGGAGAGAAAGAGAAGCTTTGCTTACTATTTTTGGCAAAAGCAAGTTTTGCGCAGTCATAGGAAGAGAAGGAAAAGCAGTAACGCATGTGGACCCTGTGTAGAGCATAGCTCTGCCATGTATATAAAAATAATGGCTTTAGCTTAACGATTACTGTACAAGGGCTAAGATAAGGAGGAAATGGAATTTAGTTTGCATTCATGCACCCTCATGTTAAAATAGTACAATTGCTAAGGGTGTTGGTAGTTGGTTATTAATGCTTTCTAAGTTAACTCAATGTGCTTGTGTTAGGCTGAACAAGAAAATAGCCACTTTCTAAAGTACTATTTTCAAACACAGAATTTAGGAACAATCCTTCCTAACAGATGGGTTATTAGTTTCTGAGTTCAGGGATGCCAGACTCTATATGTCCATCTTGCCATTATGGAGAGATATGCAGGTAAACATGTTACACAGCATTACCATGTTATTCTGTGGCCAAGATAGCCTTTCAATAGTGAAAAACGAAATTGACAGTATTTCACTATCAGGACATGTTACCCACACTGGTACATGTCCTACCTTTTACATACATTGCACCCTGCTCAGGGGGGTACTTGGGGCCTACCATGGGAGTGTCCAATGTGTGAGAAAAGGGACAGGTAAGGCCTGGCACATGTGTACACTGGCCAGGACAACATGACAGTTCACAGACTGCGCAGGGGCACTGTGGTGGCAGGCCTGAGACACCCTTTTCAGGGCTACTCATGTGGGTGGCACAATCAGTGCTGCAGGCCCACTAGTAGCATTTGAATCACCAGCCCTGATATACTCTGTGCACTTTACAAGGAACATACTGGTAAGACAAATAAGTCAACATAGATAGTTAATTAAAATAAAGGGTGGAAAAAGCAAAAGAGTTTGGGGATAACACTGAAAAAAGGGCCATTTCCAACAGTTTGTACACCGACATGTATAAAGTGGTACAGTTGAGAATATTGGATATGGCCTCCTTGACATGGATTCCCCTAGCTATTTACCTCCTACAAGTCTTTCGACAGAGGGTCACCTGTATAGGTTTCCTACAGTCGAAATGGGGGAAATGAGGCTAGCTCCTGGGCAAAATAGGGGTAAGCAAATGTATGTTTTCTCTTTCTTTTTTTTCTCTTTCTTTTTCTCACTCACTCTCGAGTTTGGCTAAGCGGTCTAGGAACAGCCATTAAACAATTGGTTGGGCTCGCCTTAGTCATTTATTCCACAAGATGTTGTTAATATGTTTCTGAATCAATAGAGACAAAGCACCCGATCAGTACACGTCTAATTGGCTATTAAGTAATACTGTTTTAAAATTGTTAAGATTAATAAAATGAATAAATAAATATGCCATGTTACTGCCCATCCTGTCTGATAAAATTATGAAACAATGAGTAGTTGTTCCCTTATTTGGCCTTTAAGGGGAACTATATGTTATTTTCATGCTATATACAGTTTTACAAAGGCATTGCTAGTCGTTTATTAGTTAGTCTATGTAAATAAGCTGACAGCCCTTATTAGAGCTGGTGAATAGGGTTTTTTCTTTGAAAATGTTGTCGCATAGTCTGGATCGTGAAAAGTAGAATGCACAAGGTTTATAATGTCAGGAAAGACGCCCATGTGATCCTCAGCAAACATTTTTTGAAGGAAAATATTGTTTTATAGGAGTTAGTTTGTCACAACATCTTCTGCTGGAGAAAGTTATGTACCCACTATGTTGAGGTTTTCTTTTCGTTATTTATGTAATAAGAATCCCTGTTAAATTAGCTGTTTTTAGATTTTCCCGCTGCACCTATAACATGAAAGCATGACCCTTGGTGTAAAATGTGGGTGCTTTTATTAAGAGAAATAATTTGAGAAGTGTCTGCAGTCCTGTGTAAGTAATACAAGGTTCATGAGTAAAAGTGTAGAAAATGTCCTTTTTCTTGAGGTTCTTCAGATGAATAATATAGGAATACACACATGTAAGGATTTGGAATATGTCTGTAGTGTTTTTCTTTTTTTCCTCACAATTGAGTAAATGCCCAGCTGAGAGAGTCACAGACCGACAAGGACGGCAAGGAGGCTTATGCTTGAGGTGACCCCCTTTGAAACAAGGGTTGCTTCCGAGATCCCAGCATCGTGCCCCTGAATCCTGATCCTAAAGTGAAAGAAAGTCTGCACCTCTGTTTGTTGATCTAGGAATGCCTGGGCATACTGGGTACAATCTGTGGCCCCAACAAAAGAGCAGTGCGCCAGCAGAGCAATACAGGAGTTAGAGAAGGGCTTGAGTTCAGGGTACAGGTGCTGTGCCTTTGGTGTCTTTTAGTTTAAAGTGAAGAAAACTGGTGCACTGCCTGAGACACTGGACAGGATCGCTGAGGGCATTTGCCCCGGAAGGTGATTGTCCTCTTCTGAAAGAAGAAACTTTTCCCTTGAAACTGGGCCGTGATTTTTTCTTGAGTTGTAAGTTGTGCAGCTCCACCGTGGGAACAACAAGAGCTTGCCTGTGAGGCTCAAACGGACACAGGGAGCAGACTCCCCTCTGGCTGGTTGTACAGCGGCTTCAATTTCTCAAGGACTTTTTTTTTGCATTGTACCCCTTTGGTTGTCCCGTTTTTGAGGAGGAGCAGCCCTTTGCGGCTCCTCGTCCTAATTCCCATGGCCCTGTTTGGTCCCCCTGGTCCCCTGCATCCAGGATAATTTTTGTAGTGATCCTTGTATTTTCTTTAATATTTGCATTAGAAATGTTTATTCTGCAAGAGAAACGTTTTGTTGAACAGTTGATAAATTCTTCTTTGCCCTCTTCCTGAATATATTAATTGGTACTATAGCCCTCATGCTCTGTTCCCTTTGTGCTTCTGTCTATACCTTATATATGTCCACTTAACAATATTTAGAATGAAATGCCCACCTAGCAATGGATCAAGATATTAGTTTATGAGAATAAATGTGCAAAATTTCTCCTATATTCCATCTAGATCATAGCGGATGTCTTTAGCTAATGCTAAAACGGCCGTCTGTAGAAACTAGCTGCCATGGCTGTTAGCATTGGCTGAAGCCATTTTGTTTGTGGCAGCCATTTTAGTTAGCCATGTGCTCGCCATGTGCTTTCTCCCTCTTCGCTGTTGACTGCCCTTGTATTCTGCCTGTATCATGTGATATAGTTAACTCTTTCAGCACTGAGCCAGAGCCTTCCACATGCTCAGAAGAGTCTGTAGCTGCTCATGCACCTGCCTTAGACTGTAACTGTCAGGCTGTTCTAACTGATGTCAGCAACTCATTACTCCTCCTACTTGTTGACTGTACATTTTCTGTATGACCATCTGTGTGTGTAACTCTTCTCATGTGTACTTGTACCGCCTCCTGTTGAGCCCCTGTGTGGGTATAAAAGGCCCCTGTTCTCTGTACTCCTTAGACTGTCTCCTACTGTGAGGTTAATAAATACTTATTTTTGATATTACAGCTTCCGTGCCAATCTCTCTTTATTGGTCTGAGGACTAGTGCACAAAGAAGGGTGAACCCCTAGCACCGGTAGGCCCTGGTGAAGTCTACTTCTACAGTACAGTGCACTACATGTGCCCAGGGCCTGTAAATCATATCCTACTAGTAGGCCTGCAGCACTGATTGTACCATCCACATGTGTATCCCTTTAAACATGTCTTAAGCGTGCCACTGCAAAGCCTGTGTGTGCAGTTTTAAACTGCCATGTCGACCTGGGAAGTCCACCTACTTGCCAAACCCAAATGTTTCCTTTTATTGCATGCAAGACACCCCTGAGGTATGCCATAGGTATCAACATAGGCAGGGTGCAGTGTATTTAAAAGGTAGGGCATGTGATTTTAACTTTTTCATGACCTGGTAGTGAAAAACTGCTAAATTCGTTTTTCATTATGGCAAAGCATATCTCTCCCATAGGTTAGCATTGGAACTGCCTTGTAACACTTCACAAGTGTAACTGCAAATTGGGAGCAGATAGAAATTGAAGTTTGGTGTCTCTGGACTCACAATATAAAAAAACATGTTTTTGTGAAGTTGTTTTTTAAATAGCAGGCTTGAAATGCCACTTTCAGAAAGTTAGCATTTTCTTACTTTAACCATGCAGCCCCGAGAATACACAACTGGATTGGATGACAGTTGTACTTTGTGAATTCACTCTAGACAGTCACACACAAGGGGAGCTGAGGTGTGCCAGGCATCCTGAGGGCCCATCACCAAGCTGGAGTCTTCCTGAGCTAGAGTTGTGGGAGGAGTTGACATTTGTATCTAAATAGGGCTGTGCCTGTCCCCTCACAAAGAGCTGCATACCTACCTGTAGTGTATCTAGAGCCAGGGCCAAGAAGGGCAGGGTCTTGTTCACTACAAAGACCTTTCTTTGAAGTCCCCCTACTTAACTTAAAAGCCAAAAATGGGTATAAGTACTGGAACTCTCACATCAGATATCCAAACACTTCTCGAATGAGGACAGACATTCTGCCAGAAAGAAGAACTGTTGTGCTGTCTGCACCAAAGCCGTGGACACCGCTCATCGAGTGCGTGACACAATGACCTCGACTTTCAACGCAGCCCCTACTTTGCTGCAGCACCTTCAAAGAACCACCAATGCGAGTCTCGAGCACCGCTTCACCGAATTATGTGACGCACTGTTCCTACTTCCACGCAGTACAGGCCTTCAGCACAGTGGTTCAACTTCAACGCCGTAGAATCGACGCATCATGCTGTTGACATCAACGTATCATTGATGCCACACCGCCTTAAGGAACCGGGGCCTCGCATCTGCAACCGACGCATCAACTTCTCTGAGCAACCCATCATCCCAGAGCAGCAATGCTTCAATGACCCTGCACTGCCTTAAGGAACCACTGCATCACCTTCATCCGCTACGCCTCACTTCCTCTGCGCCACGCATCATCTTTGATTTCTGACGTATCCAAGGTACTTTAAAGGGGTCTATGTGATTAATTTATCTGGCTCTCACTCCATCATGGTGAAACTAAACTTTTGGATTTGTCCCAGTCAAGCATGATCAGATAGCCCCAGTTCGAGCTACAAACCTCTAAGCAGCGCATTTTGATTTAATGTTTAAAAATTCATATCTTGACTTGTGTATGTTGGATTTTTTGTTGTTCTGGTCTTGTTTTACTCAGATAAAAAGTGGCTATTTATCTACACTGGTGTGGGGTACTTTTGTGGTGTTTTCACTGTGTTATTGTGTGTGCCTGCACACATACTTTACACATTGCCTCTTTAGTTTAGCCTGACAGCTCTGTGCCAAGCTACCAGAGGGTGAGCACAGGTAAACTTTTAGTGTGTACCACTCTTACCCTGACTAGAGTGTGGGTCCCTACTTGGACAGGGTGCATACCTCTGCCAACTAGAGACCCTATTTTAACAGGCGCACCTCCTTCCCCAATTTAAGACTGAAAATTAAAAAATCAAAGACAAGGTCCTTGCCATAAAAGAGGGCCACAGGAACAATTCTGGCTTCGTTTTTAGGACTTGGCTGACCTCTAACAATGCGTAGCCAGCTTTCATTTTTTCCCTCTGAGACTGCTGCTGTTTCTCAAAACCACAATAGAGAATCAGTGGAAAGGCAGCAGAATTAAAAAATATATAAGGGTTGGAATAAAGAACATTACACTGCAGAAAGGTCACTGGAATAATTCAAGTGCAATTATCTTTCCAAGGTGCATTGACCTACAAAATATATTTTCAGTAGCTCCTCGGTTGAACAGCAGAACATAAATGTGGTTTATCATCTATGTTTCTAATCCAGGAATCCTGCACCTATTGCCTCTGCTCCAATGATCACTCGTTTGCTTGTCATGGTGATCTCCAGATGCACCCTGTTATAGCTGAAAGAAAAGAGGCGAGGGAAAAGATGTACAAGCCTATTTCTGCCTGGCAAATGGAGTGTGGGATATCCAGTGGTTCCGGAGTGAAAGTCCATGACCTGAAATGTGTCCTCCCCCTACTTCACATCCATCCATTCCTGTGTGCTATGCTTTTGTTCCCTCACAACACTCAACAACAGCCCACTGTTAAATTATCACTTTCAACACAACACTCACATTACCCTCATGATTGTCAAGAGCCTTGCACCCAGTCCTTGGGCTCTTTTCCCACCTGAATGTACATATCTACCGAAGAGCCACATGCCAACCTACTGCATACATGTCACTCTCAATACCATGCTTTTAATTCTACATGCCATATGCCGGCTTCTTTTTTTGCCTTTCCATGCTAACGTTACCATGCCCACCATGAAACATGTCCGCAACTGCATCTCATGCATGCCCGTGTGAATGTGTTACAAGCTAAGCCATGCCACCGTTCATTAACACCATTTAGGGGTTACCATGAGTCGCAACTGTTACCCAAGGGCTACCCCTTGTGACTACTGGCACTGCCTATGCGGCCCTGACCTCAGAGGTGGCAAAATCAGTGCCAGGAACACAGTGGCAGCTTGTCATTGTGGACATCGTTTGGGCCTCCACTCTCTTTTTCTGTCAATCATTATATTGTACTAATAATGAATAATATTACATTATCACTATTAGTGTAATAAACAATTGAGTTCAATTAGCTAGAATATATGACCTTTTTTGGCAGTTAAGGTATATACATAAATGCTTTTAAAAATGTATGTTGTGTGTGTGCTTGCGGGTAGAGAGCCTGTTTAGGTGAGAGAATGTGAGAGAGAGTGGGTGTGTACGAGTGAATGTGTATGTATGTGTAAGTGAGTGAAAGTGAAGGTTCTAGTGCTTGTGATGTCATTTCCGCTACCCTTGGCATTTTGGTGAATTGACGTCCATGCCACCAATGCGTTCGGCGTTCCCCAGAGGTTGGAGGCAATGTACCTTCAAAATGTACCACTAAAGAGTTCAGATCATCCACTCATGAAAAGTCCAACGAAAATACACACAGACACACACACAAATGCTGAGAGGTCACACCCGCACTATATCAATAAAATTAATTTATGACAACATTTCGTCTGCCTGGGGTCAAACAAACCATAAGTAAGTATCCGCAGCCTCGAATATAGCTTTCTTTAATTATGAAACTACCAGACTAAATGGTTCCGAATGATGGAGTTTACCACAAAATCAGTTAATATTCATCACTAGGGATTTCAGTGAACGCTAACGTTTCGCACATTTTCTCAAAGTAAAATCAATGAAACGTTCTAGACGCCGGATGTACGTTCATTGATCTGTAGAAGCACGTGATTAATTGTTTTCATAATTCCCCTCTCTTATTCTGTGTGTTTTTTATTTTGAACAGTATTGGATAGGCTGCTCGTTCCTTTATTGAGATTCAGCCGAGGATGAGCAGGCCAGGGCGCCTCACCTCCACGACACCGGAAGCTGGACGTCATCTCTCGGTGCCAAATGAAGCCTAAATGCCAATATGAAAAGCAGTTAAATTATTCATGCGGTATCAACTAATGGGCAAGCGGCAGATGCTCCCTGACAGCTAACTTCCGTAGCAAGAGACTTCCTCAGGATAATAGGATTAGAGGAAACCCAAGGTTACCCATTAGCGTCACTGTCACCAAGAGGTGGGAGGTGCAGCCGCCGCTCCCGCGCCCCATTGATTCTTTGCTCAAAGCATTGATGCTTTGGGGCAGACAAAATTGGGGTTAACGGTGAGAAAAGTTGCGCTATGGGGGTGAAAATATGCATTGAACCGCACAAATTTCATGGACGTTAGTAAGGGATCGCCAGCGGTCGCGGATGCTAGCCCTGGCTTGCCTGCTGTGCCCCCGGCACAGCCTGTGCGCCCCTGGACTCAGAGATGGCAACATCGGTGCCATGAACACAGGGACGGCTCCGCATTCCTTATTTTCTGCCTGTTGTTCAGTATACTAATAGTGAATTATATTCCAATATTCGTTATTAGTGTTATAGAAAGTGGAGCCCGCTTACCTGGAACAGGACCTTTGGTGGCAACTGTGGCAAGTAAAAATGGCTGTATATGTATGGTATGAGTGTGCTTGCGAGCGAGAGTGTGTTTCAGTAAGAGAGAGTTTATGTATGTGCGAGCAAGTGTATAAGCATGTTTGTGTGAGGGGAAGTGAAGGTGAGTGAGAGTCAGTGATAGGAAGTAAGTGAGATTGAGGCCCAAATTTACTGTTCTTTGACGCAAGGCAACGCTGCATCAAAGTTAAAGCTCTGCCTTTTGTCAAAGGGAGATAGAAAAAATGTGCCGTATCTACTTAGATATGGTGCTTCGTTTTTCTCCACGTGTGCTGGCACATTATTGGTAGCAGTGCACCAACTCACGCACCCCTGTGCAGTAGAAAAAGGGTAGATGCATTAGTCCCTTCCAGTAAAAAAACTATGCTTGAAGGGTTTTCCTACTTTGTATATGTTCCGTGCAAAGCAGCACACATGCAAATTTGGAAAAACGAGTAGAAAAGAAAACATTTCTCCTTGTTACACCTGCCTTGAGCGTGAGGAGGCGTAAGATATTTTGGCACCAATTCATGTCAACCAAAATTTGAAAATAGGGAATTACATCAAAACAAATGGGTGGCTACATGTGAATGCCTATACACCACCTATGCAACACCCATTTGATGCAAAATAATGCAAAACAATGCATAACATTGCATTACTTTAGGATACTGTCCAACGCAAATGCTGATTTGCATTGGATAGTAAATCCCATCTAAAAGTGGCACAAACCCGACACAAAGCTTTAGTAAACCGGGCCTGCATGTCAGTACATATGAGTGAGTAAGAATTAGTGAGATTAGGAGTGAATGCAAGTGAGTGAGCGAGAAAAAATAAGAATTATCTTAAGTGGTTTTGAGAGAATGTGAGTGTAGGAAGCCGTCTCTGTACATACTATACCAAAAAGAGGTATGGTGTGCACAGAGTCCAGTGAGTCCCCAAAGGTATGGCAGAGGTGTGAGTAGATAACACCAACAGCTCTATTTGTGGCAGTGTGGTCTAGCAGTTAGGCTTATGAGAGGGTAGTGTGAATGCATTTGTTAGGCATACTCCTACAAGGCAGAAACACACACTCAATGACTTAACTCCAGGCCAATGGTTGTAAAAATATTACCTTAGTTACTTTTATTTTTGGAACGAAGTGAACTTAGTTACAGACAGGTAGACTTTCTAATTATGCAATACTTTCAATATTCTTGTGTTAGACCTGGCAACTTGGCGTGGGTCTCCCTTCCATTTTTTGCTGTTGCCTCATGTGTTTTTGCTGGTGTTAGATGCTTTGGGCACTGTGCCACTGCTATCCAGTGCCACAGTGCAAGTGCTTCCTACGGTAAATTGATGTATGGATTAGTGATTCCATGATTGGCTGGTTTGGTTTACCTGTCAGACCATAGTACAGTGCACCAGGACTGCCCAGGTCTAGTAATCCAACTGCTGCTAGTGGGCTTGCAGCACTGGTTATGCCACCCACAGAAAGCAGCTTGTTAAAGTGTGTCTAAGGCTTGCCATTGCAGAGCCTGTGTGCAGTCTGGCACTGCCATGCTGACTGGGCAAGTGCACCCACTTGCCAGTCCCTAAACCTTCCCTTTTCGTCATATCAGACACCCCTATGGTAGGCCCAAGGGCAGGGTGCATTGTAAGTATAATGTAGGACATACCCTGGTGTGTGTGGCATGTCCTAATAGTGAATTACAGCCATTTTCGTTTTTCACTATTGCAAGGCTACCTATTCCCCATAGGCCAGAATGGGCAGTTTCATTATTACATCTTATAATCCTAACTGACTCAGGGAACATGGTAGAAATTCGAGTTTAGTATGCCTGAACTCAGAATGATAAAATACATCTTTTAGTGAAGTTGGTTTTAACATTCTGTGTTTGAAAATACCACTTTTAAAAAGTAGGTATTTTCTTGTCTAACCATCCAAACCTGCCTCTGCTAGGTTGTGTATTCCTTGACTGGAGTTTGAGTGACAGGGGCTGGGGGATTCCAGGAGACAGGGTGATTCAGCACAGGGCTGAATAGAGAGATCTGCATCTAGATGGGTGGGAGGAGTTGCACCTGGGACCTGAGTAGGGCTGTGCCTTCCCTCCCCAATGCTGGCTCCACCTCCTGTGGTGCGTCTGATGTCTCTGCCCTGCACTCTGAAAGGAAAGAAGGAGTGTTGTCAACAAAGTGCTCCAGGACTGACCAGAACAGGTTTGGACTAGGCAAAGGCCTCTCTGCCTTCAGAGAACAAAGAGAAACTGAGTATAAATATTGGGACCCACACCCAAGAACTTTAGATCACTTTGGGAAACAAGAAGAAACCTTTGCTGAGGATAGGAACCAGAAAGACTGAGGAGAGACTATCCCTAAGCTTGAGGGATTGGCCTGCAGTGGTTGCCTGACTGCCAAAGAGAGGAGAAAGGAACTTTGTGTACTTTATTCAACTTGTGAAAGATCTCCAACGGCTTGAGAAAAGAGCTTGCCTCCTGCTGAAGTCTCAGGGACAACAGACTTCACCCACCAGCTCCCCAAGAGTTCTTTGGAAGTGCCTGCTGTTTTGCGAAACTTTCTGAGGGACTGCGTGTCGCAAGGAGCTGGAAGCGCGACTCAGGAGCAAGAAGCATGTCGCCGCACTCCCGCTGTCGCTTCACAATGAGAAAGCGCCTCGCATCGCCGGAGAAGAGGATCGACGTCGCATCAGACGCCACCGCATCATCGGGAAGCATGTCGCAGGGCCTGTCGCGGCCCAGAAGAACCGTTGAGTCATCGCAGGGTCTACGAAGCGCCTCGCATCGCCGGAGAAGAGGATCGACATCGCATCAGAAGCCGCCACATCACTGGGAAGCGTGTCGCAGGGCCTGTCGCGACTCGCATCGTTGCCGGAGCGTCCCGCACCATCGGAGAAGAGTATCGACATTGCAGCAGACGCCGCCGCATCACCAAGAAGTGTGTCGCAGGGCCTGTCGCGGTCCGCATCGTGACGCATCAAGAAAATACGGCATCTTTGTTTCTTTGTACCGGATCTGCATCGCATCATGGCGTTGCGTGCCGCATCGCCACAGAAGCGCAGTAAGAAACCAACGCATCACCTCCCCTCGCAAAGAAGAACCGACACATCCCCTACGCAGTAGTAGGGACCCAACACGTCACCGTTCTTGCGTGTAAGGAACCGACGCACTGCCTTCCCTGCAACACTTTCGTTATATTGCGTTACGCATCTTAAGGTACATTGAACTCAAAGTGTCACATTTTAACATCAAAAGAGAACTAAGCTAATTCTACCATTTTAAGTACAGTATTGTGGATTTTTGTCGTTTGTGGTCTTGTGATAAGTCTATATAAAGAATACTTATTTTTGATATAAAACTTATGTGGTGTCCATCTGTAGTGTTGTCACTTGGTTACTGTATGTGTTCACAAATGCTTTACACACTGCCTCTGAGATAATCCTGTCTGCTATTGCCAAACTACCAAGGGGGTGAGCAAGGGTTATTTTAGGAGTGTACCCCCTTACCCTGACTAGACGCAAGGGTCCCTATTTGTCAAAGGTACCTACCTCTGCCAACTAGAGACCCCAAAATCTAACATCTTGGCAATAGGTTTGTTTTGCATCAACCAATACTTTTCAAGTACATGAAACACGTTTTAGTCTAGAAGATACTCTGCATACAGGCCACCACTGAGCGCAGTGTCGGTCGTGGACGGAGGTGACCACTCAAAAGGTGTGGAATTCAGTATCAGCTCCGAGGCGGTTGATACCGAAAATGATATTTTCCCACGCTGTCGGCAGTGGGCAATGAGCAATGAGCGGGATAGGTTTCAGCAGTCAACTCTTCAGTATGGTCTGCTCCAAAACACACAGCCTCCATTGGCAGTATGTGAGTGTTAAGGTGAGGGGTGTCTGAGGTTGGCATAATACATGCTGCAGCCCTCAGAGGCCCTTTCTTGGCATAGTGCCCTTAGTACCAGGGGTACCTTTTACAAGGGACTTACATGTGGCCCAGAGGTGTGCCAATTGTGGAAACAAAGATACAGTTTTTGGGAAAGCACACTGGTGCTGGAGTCTGGTTAGCAGGGTCCCAGCACACACTCAGTCAAGTTGGTATCAGGTATCTGGCAAAATGTTACGGTGTAAACATGCAAAAAGGAGCACTTTCCTATAGTGAGTGAGAATGAATGGGAGAGAGATCATTATTGTCTTATAGAGATACTTAAGGAACAATACTGGCACTGGCATGCTTGCATCAATTATTAGCGTGACAGACACCTCTGACAAAATACTGGCACTGCCACACTATAGGTAATTAGTGGCATATAGGGTGCCCATAGAAAAATACTGGAATCCTTGAGGAAATTCTTGGAATATGGACACTAGTGACAGAATGCTGCTACCAGAACAATGGAGGTAATTCTTGGCATAAAGATTGACAGCCTTGCATATGGGAGGGTGGCATCGACAACAAGATGCTGGCCCTGACATATGGAGGTAATGTTTTTAACGTAAGAGCCACCAATGGTATATGGGCAGCATAATTAGCAAAATTCCGGCCCTGGCATATTTTGTCATTTTTACATTAGGTGGCACTCATGGATTAAGAGGTCACTCATGACAAAAAGCTGGCCCTGGCACAATGGGGTTAATTTTTCAAATATGGGGCACCCATATCACATTTTGAAAAAAAATGGGATCAACTCTTGGCAAATATCAGGTTTCATTTGCATGGCACACTATGAAAGGATTTGTGTATTTACTGAGTTTCCTTTCCATGCCTATGGTGTCTTAGCACATTTATGTGACATGTGCTTTGAAATAAACAATTTCTCCCAATTGTTTTCAATTTTTTCGGGGGAGGGAAACCTATCTAGTGGAGTTTTGGCTTACTTGCTCTCTAAAATTCAGGCAAGTATTATGCCCCAGAACGTTCAAACACAAAGTCCACACCTTTAAATAGGTGGTATCTAAAATAAACATTTGTCTGTCATATGTTGTTCTACTAATCATGCAGTTATTATGAAACTTCAGCTATGCCAAGTTTTGTGATGGTGGGGCCAATTGACTTGACTTCCTGGAAAAAAATCAGTGTCAAGATTGATGATGTCACTTCCTGTGATATGCAAAATAAAAAAAATGATGGACGGAATGCTGGACAATTCAAACATTCACCCCAGTCACAAGGATCTGGGTTTAAACCATCATTCTTTTGCTCACCACCCCAGTTTGGACCCAGCCATATGCAAACCAGTCTTGACCCTGTTCCTTGTGGGAACAGTCCAGCCTGAACTGCCAAGCCAGGTCCTCCCTGGACCGGAAACAAGCATCCTGGGACCGGTTTCAAGACATCACCCTTCTTCAGCCAGGCTAGCTTGAATCCAGTGGTGTATTGAGCATGGGACCCACATCTGGGCATACCCTCCCACTTAGGTGTCCCGCATTGTGGCTAGGTTCGGTGACGAACTCGGTGAGGCCAAGGTTTAGAAGGTTTTCTCAAAGGACTGTAAATTTTCAGACAGTGTGGTTTTCTAGGTAAAAGTTAAAGTTTCTGAGGAGGATGAAGGTGCTGACATTGATAATGAGGGGTGCAATTAAGTCTTGTAGCCGGAGGGGTGGCTGTAGCGATGTCCGTTGCAGAGGTTGGGTTTAGCCATGTTTGGTGAGGAAGAGCAGGTTCAGAGAGTGGTCATACAGTAGGTGCCATATCTCTGTGGTATATTTGGTGAGCAAGCATGTGCAGAGATGCATGCATGCCAGTGTGGCGTGTTGTGTGGTTGGTGTTTGGTCTGTGTGATCATAAGCGACTTGCTGGTTCGTGTTAGTGTGAACACGTGGGATGTTTGGTGCTGTTGGTGCATGAGTGGTGGTAGTAGGGCGTGGGAGAGTGCATAAGAACTTTCAGGAGGAGCAGTTGAATTCTCCTTCCATTTTGTGTGGTGCAGTGTGGCAGCAGTTTAGAGAGCAACAGCCGGGGTTGAGAGTGCAGAGGAGTGCGGCAGGGTAGGGGTGGGTAGGAGGTAGAGGGTTCCTGGAAGTGGGTGAGGTCTGGGCACAGGCAGACTTGCCTTTGGCACAACCTTTGCATGTCAGCGGCTCATCTGCTGCATGTCCAAGCTTCAGCCACCATATAATAGCTCCTGGGAGGGTAGTAGCGCAGGGTGCCGTGAGCAGGAAAACAGTGATGTCACTTTCTGACTTTCAGTGTTTAAATAGCTTTGCAAAGTTATCAGGTGAAAGCAGCCTTCAGCATGAGGGTTGGGTGAGGGCTGACACCAGGTTATACACCTCTGGTGTGAAGCCCATGACATGACTGGAGAAGCAGCTTCTGATAGATCTGCGTCTGTATGTACAATAAGGAACTACTTCTCATATCAACAAAGCCAAAATGTAAAGTTAAATGTCCTGGCCACATGATGTGGCCATGTATTGATAATATGAGTGCCTGCAACAGGCAGTTATAGCTAGCCACTAAAAATAGAGTAACTCAGATAGAAGAAGTTCATTCTAAGTCAGGAAGTAGGTGAACCAGTCTTCGGCACATGGTATTGAATAGGACTGCTGTGTGAAAAAGTGAAGATTGCAAAATTACGATTGGGGATTCATGTAAATATTTATCCATAAGATCAATCATATTATAGCTAATACTCACCTTTATTTACATGAAAAGATCCATGTAAAATGTAACCTGCTCCTATTGGTTTCATCTCTGCTTGCAGTAGATTTCCAATTTTTTAGGATTTCCCAGTTGGCCAAAGTCACCAAGAGCCCAGTAAAGAAATGTTAGAAATTGACTTCAGAAGGGTTTCTACTTCATTTGGAGCAAATTTTCTAGAGCTCCAAGAATTACAGGAGCGGTACTGGGAAGCTGCAACAATGATGCATAAATGGAAATATAGCAAGTCTACAATTTCTCATGCGTCCATGTACCACATTAATGCATGTTTATTGTATAACTTTTTTGTGTTGTTACTTTAGAAGCTCCTTCCACTACATCCCCATCAATTTTGGAGGCTCTCCCATTGCTACTTGAAAATACATCTACATCTTCCCTTTCACACAAGTACATCTCCAGCAGATTTCAGGGTGAAAACCACCTAGAAATGCCCATAAACTTGTGAGTTTGTGGATGATCAACAACCTTTGCACTGGTGCCACCTCGAAACGCTCATAACTCACCTCTGTTAACGGATTTACTCTTGCATAACATTCTCCCATATCAAGGGGATTTTTTTAGTATGAATCAGTCATTTGCCATGTAAAATGTCCATCATTCCCCATCCTTTGAATAAGGAGCTGGAATTTTATTTTGTAAATGCTGCAATTTGTGCATTTAGGTCAACGTGAGTGAATATATATCTTTGGCAACTGGACACAATGCATCTCTGGGGTACCCCTGGAATTCTACAAGTAAATCAGTAAATCATGAAGAAATATGCTTCTGCTCTTTTATCTTCTCCACAAGGAAAAGATTTTTTCCTCAATCAGCAACATCACAAGCGACAAGCCATAAACAATGACCTGGACAGACTACACCCTAGTCAGTTTCAGCATTCCCAAACCAGGCCACCACAGACCTACCACAGCCGTCACCACCCATTGCAGCTGGCAAATCATCACTGAAGAGGATTGGGCTTCCACCCTATCTGCGAACCTGCCCGAGCACATCAGCAACATGCTGAAAGCCATCAAGAAACTCAACAGCTGGTTAACAGCAGGTCCTGACACCCTGGCTCCCCTCAAGTGCAACCCAACGGCAAGAGCCCGACCACAGGGCAGCAAAGAGGAACTCAGGCTGAGGAAATACCATTGTAAGTAACTTGAGGGCAAAGGAGAAAAAAGTACAGACAACACAGTTAAAGCCACCTTAAAATCAGCTTTAAGATTCTACCACCAGCAGATGGGGAATGGTCAGCTCACAGCTCTTGCAGATTACATTGATACCTGCACTTACAGCAGCAAGGAAATCTTTGTCATCATCAAAGACCATTCACTCGAGGGCCCCATATGACCCTTGTCCCCCACACCTTCATCAAAGGACTGCTAAGCACTAAAAACCATCCCCCATGCCTCTATCGACTTAGCTACATTTTTGGATACCTAGAAACATGCCACCATCAAGCCCCTTCTCAAGATCATATCCGCTCACCCATCAACGCTTTCCAGCTACAGACCCATTTCCCTTCTACCATATCCGGCAAAGGCCTTGGAGAAACTGATCATCGAACACCTAACCAACCACCACAGTAACCAACTGCTGCTCGATGCCATGCAGTCTAGATGCAGGCCCAACCCACAGTACAGAAACCGCACTCATTGGGCCTAATTTACAAGCCCATTGTGCCGCTGGTGCTTCAATTTTTCTGATGTTCGGGCAGCACAGTGGGCTTGCCCATATTTACAAGGCCCCGTAATGTCACTCTGAGTGACTCTTCATGGACCTGTAAATATGTGCCCCTGGCACGGATTACTCTACGTGAAAGGGACATTCCATGGATGTTGGCGTGGGTGTTCCCACACAACATCCATGGGAGTGAAGTAGGAGTGGTGCAACAAGGAAAAAGACTCTAATTTCTCCTTGTTTTTTCCTCCTTCTATGCGTACTGCAGAAGAAAGAGGCAAATGCCATCAATGATTGTTTTGTGCAGGAAGGTATGCCTTCCTGCGCAAAAACAATTATCCCTGCAAATTAGGCACCCTTGTAACATGACGAAAAGTGGTCTGCGTTGGTGCACAGCTGCTGTTTGTGTGCCAGCGCATGGGAGAAGGAAAGGAATGTGCCGTATCTTGTAGATACTGCGCATTCCTGCCCTTTTATTTTGACGCACAACAGCTCTGCAGAAAGGCTTTCTGTGCTGCTGTGCATCGAAATGTAGTAAATAAGGCCCATTGCATCCATAAACGAAATCCACATGATCGTTGTTAGAAGAGATACATCAGCCCTCATTCTCCTGGATCTCTCAGCAGCATTTGGCATCCTCATCAGGCGCCTGCAAGAGAATGACATCCAAGGACCCGCTCTCCGCTGGATTTGCTCCTTCTTAACTGATAAAGCACAAGCTGTCAGCCTGGCATCTTACTCCTTGGAAGCCCGTAAACTCATCTACGTAGTGCCTCAAGTTCATCACTCAACACCATTCTCTTCAGCGCATTCATGATCCCTCTGGCCCGGGTCATTTGTGCACACAAAATCAACATCCTCTCCTATGTCACGCAACTCATATTCTAACTCTTGGAAAATACCCCAACACAAGAAACAGATTCACTGCTTGCATGACCAAAGTTGCTAACTGGATGAAAGTCAACTGTCTCAAGCTTAACACTGACCAGATAGTAGTGGTGATTTTCAGCTAAAACATCTCCCCATGGAACTCCAATTGGTGGCCGGCTGAACTGAGACCCGCATCCACAGTGAGGACCCATGCCAGGAACTTCAGAATAATCATTGACAGCAAACTGTACATTACCACAAAAGTCAATGCCGTCACTGCATTCTGCGTCCACACCTGAAGATGCTGGAGAGGACCTTGAAACGGCTTCCATACAACCCTAGAATAACTGGGACTCAACCTAGTCACCTGCAAGTTGGCTACAGGAACATTCTCTACACTGGGATCACCAAGGAACTCACCCACAAAACATCCAAAACTCAGCAGCCAGACTCATCCTCAACCTCCAATATATATATCCCACATCACACCACCCCCCAGGGAGCTCCACTGGCTCCCAATACACAAATGCGCTCATTTCAAACTTCTCTCACTCACATTCAAGGCATTACACAACGTAGACTCCACCTACATGAACAGTCACATCTCCTTCCACCAACCACCCAGACAGCTCTGCTCAGCAGGACTCCTACTTGCATGCATCCAATGCATACAGAGAACCAGATCAGAAGGACAGGCATTCTCATACTTCACTCGTAAAGTGTGGGATGGCATCCAAGTCCACATCAGAGCCTCCTCCACTCTTCTCGGAACCCGCAAGAAACCAAAGACCTGGCTTTTCAATTAACAGCCTACTATAGGCAGGGCTAGGCCCACACCCCTGTTGAGCACCAGATGCCCTCGCGGGTGATAGTGTGCTTTATAAAAAACGCATAACATAATAGCCAATCATAGTGGTTTGGCCAATGTTTGTCTTTCCATTTCTTATGAATTATGCTATTCAGACTTTTGTATATGTCAGATGAGTCCGCTTGGCTTCTATGGGAATTCACAAAGGCATATTATCAAGCCCATTATCGCCGCTTTAGCGGCAGTTTCTTGCGGCTAAAGCGGCGATAATGTTATCGCCGTTCCTTGATAATATGGCCCTTCATTCTGCTGCAGTCCCTCGCCACTAGCGCGCCTACCATTAATCACAACAACTTATCTAAATGTTAGGGGCTAATACAATAGACACAGACACCAGGCCTGGGTGCTTGCAGCCCCAACTGCTATAGCAGCATGTGCCCTTTATCGTGCAGGATACTTGCTTAGTGGTATGCCTATTGAACTGCACTCATTCCTGACTATTTGGAAACTCCAGTCATTTTATAATATATTGGTTTCCTTTTCGTTCTTTTTGTATTACCTTTTTACATTTTTTTGAATCATTGCATTCTGACTTATATTGAAACCCTGTGGGTAGTTGGGAAGCCCAGAAACTGAACTACCCTGTTGGCCTTCCCTGTCTTCTCCCACAATTTTACCCATGCCATTTAAAAGCGAAATGTGAGCTTAGGCATGCAGGTCCAAGGCCCAAATGATCTGACATGTTTGAGTCAAGTTAGAATTGGTATACACTACAGTATAAATTAGCCAACTACTTAAGAAACAGGAAGCAAGACACAGCAGGGCCATAGCGAGGTGGAAGAGGCAAGACAACCAAGGCTATTTTCCCAGTGTCCCACGCTTTTCAGCAACACGTGCTCCTGCTACAAAATGTACTTATAAATTAAACAGGCAAAGGCAATAGGGCACAGGTGTGAAAATACTATTGCCATATCCACGTGAACGCCAGACGTATTCCCTTTGTTAATGCTAGGTTTCCTTTCCCACGATTGAGCAGCACAGGACTGCAGTACTGCAGGGTGTCACTAGGTGTCTGAAGAGTGAGCAGAAAAAGTGTGCACTACCATATTAAATGTTTGAGCCCAGTGCTTATAGTCGTATGCTGCATTCATTGTTTCTATTTAAACACTATATTAAAGAAAGCCTACAATGCACATAGAACAAGCAAGACAGAAGACTACAGTGGCACATACAACCAGCAGCACTGTAGAACGAACACAAAGGCACATACAACCAGCAAAGCAGAAGGTCTGCAAATAGCACACATAAGTAACATGGGAGATGGACTACATGGCACATCTTACCAGTGACTAGAAGGATAGCAGTGCAAATAGAAACACAAATGGGGAAAAAGACCATGGATTCGTGTAACATTAAGAAAAACACAATGGCAGATACAACTCGTGATATAGAAGAAGAAAAACCGAGGCACTTATAACCAACAACATCGAAGAAGGACGACAAAAGGCACAGGCAAGTAACGATATAGAATAAGGACCACTGTGCACATACTATCTTAGCAGGGCCAACTTTAGGGTGGTGCTACCGGTGTAGCTGCACCGGCAACTGACTTTGGTGGGGGGCGCTGGGTTCAAAAATAACTTATGGGTTTAAAAGTAGGTGAACTTCCTTGTACGCCAGCAGTTTTCAGGCAACAACAAAAATGTCAAGATAACTCTGGTGAATAATGCTTCTGCTGGCGAAAGATCGGAAATGTGTCTAGTGGCAGTTTTGACTCATCATAAAGTAGTGCAGAGGGTTAATGTGCCTGCTGCAAAGAACGTGTACAATGCAGATCACAGAACTGAGTGTGAATAAACTATGAGTAGCACTATAAAAAAATTAAATGTATGTCAGAGAGGGCCTATAGACAGATGAGGGGCATGGCTGGAGAGTGGTAGTGAGGGAATTAGTGTAGAAGCAGGTCATGGGGGGCACCAACAAAGACTGTCGCACTGGGCGCCACCAGCGCTAAAGCCGGCCCTGCATCTTAGTGTAGGGCACGATCACAGTGAAAAGAAACTGGTCGATACAACCCCGGAAATGAAGCAGGAGCCAAAGTGTTGATTCAAATCATCAAGAGAAGTATGTTAATGGCCGAGAATATTTGTTAAGTATTATTGTTAAAACATATTAGTTTTTAATTTTGTCACCATAAAATTATGGGGCATATTATCAAGGATGGCGTTAAAATTATCGCCGCTTTAGCGGCAGGAAAATGCCGCTAAAAGCGGCAATAATGGCCTTGATAATATGCCGCAGAGAATTCCAATAGAAGCCCATGTTGACACCAGAACATGGTCTCTGCGGCATATTATCAAGCCCATTATCGCCGCTTTTAGCGGCAGTTTCCTGCCGCTAAAGCGGCGATAATTTTAACGCCGTCCTTGATAAAATACCCCTATATTCTTAAAAAATAACACAACATATAATATAAAGCATTTACATTCTTACTATACTATTAGACCATACTTCAAGTATGCACTTATTTACTGTGCAGAATGTATTGCTTTTAGATGGGGAAGCCTTCATTTTAAGCTGTGCAGCTTAGCTCGCCAAATTCACTGGTGCTTGTGATTATATATAAACCCTAGCTTGGAGAAAAAAAGGAATGCGATACAATATCTGATAGACACCTTGAATCATCTAAGACCGGATCACTCAAACTCCATATGGCTAGTAGCTAATGACTTTAGTAGCAATTTGTTGATGATTACAAATTAGCTTGAATGGTTGGGAGTGGAAGATAAAATATGGAGAATTCCCTCACAATGGGGCATATTAACAAGCCAGGCGATAAAATTATCGCCGCTTTAGCGGCAGAAAACTGCCGATAAAACGGCGATAATGGGCTTGATAATATGCTCTATGGAATTCCAATTGAAGCCCATGTTAAATGTGAAGGACATCTAACATGGGCTTCAATTGGAATTCCATAGCGCATATTATCAAGCCCATTATCGCCGTTTTAGCAGCGGTTTTCTGCCGCTAAAGCGGCGATAATTGTATCGCCTGGCTTGTTAATAGTGCCCCTAAAAGCCTCCCCTTCTTTCAGACATTCAAATCTTAATTTCAAGCTGTCCTCTGTCCTCCAAATATTGGGGCTGTGCTCCCTGAATGGTAGGACCGTCACTGATCGCAGCGCTGCCTATACACATACGTCATGCGAAAGACTTGCAACATCAGAATACCTTTGGGTTACGATCCAAGACTTTTTTCGGACCTCGGAATTCAAAATTGACGATAACTTAATAAGCGACCATGCCATACTAACAGGCACTTACACAAGTCACTTACACAAGGAAATCCTGTTAGGAGATCAAGTGGATTTGGAACTGGTCAAGAGAATAATGCGGGATGTCTACTTAGAACTTCCGATTATAAAGCTATTACAAACACATCTGCTTTTTGATTCAAAACTGCCTCCAATCTCTATTGAAACATGGTCAGACCTTAGCAATGACTTGTTAAAATCCTTAGTAGAACTACAACCTTTTTCACATGCCTCCGTTAGCTCCCACCTAGGACCGATTAACATCAGCGAACTAAGGGGCATATCAACAAGGGCTTTATCTCTGCTTTTTTGGCTGTAAAAGCCAAAAAAGCAGAGATAAAACTAGCACGCTATCAACAACAGGGTGCTAACACGCAAATTTGCATGTTAGCACCCTTTTACTCTACGCTTCCCCTTGCATCTCTAATGAGATGCAAAGGGGGCATTCCAGAGTAAAATAATAGGAGAAATGTCGCTAAGCGACATTTCTCCTATTATCAAGAATGTCGCTAACCCTGTTAGAGACAAAAAAAGCAGCGCTGACCGCGGTTAACGCTGCTTTTTTACGTCTGCTAATTTTCAGACTTAGCCATGATATCCTAAGGAAGGAGGATATCATGGCTAAGTTTGCCTGTCCCTATCAACAAGGTAACATGTGATTATCGCTGGGTTTCCAGCGATAATCTCACGTTAGCCTGTTAGCGTGTAGATTTTTATCGCTGAGGAGATAAGCGTTGCTAATAGCACGCTATCTCAGCGATAAAAATTCACGCTAGCCGGCGATAATTATCCTCACGCTAAGAGCGCTGAGCGATAATTATCGCCGGTTGTTGTTGATATGCCCCTAAGGGGCATATTAGCAAGGGCTGGCGATATAACTATCGCCGCTTTTACGTCCGTTTTCGGGCAAAAAGCGGCGATAATTTTATCGCCTAATCAGCAAGGTCACGCTATCACGTGTAACCTTGCATGAGCGCCCGGATTCTTAACGCCCAGCGATGCAAAGTGGGCGTTCCTGACCTGACATGACAGGAGAAATGTCGGTAAGCGACATTTCTCCTATCATCAAGCCCACGCTATGAAGCATAGCGGCAAGAAAAGTAGCGATAACCCCTGTTATCGCTACTTTCCTTACACATGCTTCAGGACTGAGAAAAAAACTCACGCTAACCGCGATTATCGCTGGATTTTAACACCTGCTAAAATCCTGACTTAGCCATTGTTTTCTATGGGAGGTGGATTCTACGGCTGAATTCTTACCTGCCTATTAGCGACCTTCTCCTTAGCGATGGGAATTCATCGCTGGAATTCCTGCATTATTGATGGAGAATCGCCACTATCGTTGGTTTATTATCGCCTTGGAGATAAACTTTGATAATAACGTGTTATCTCCGCAATCTAAACCAGCGGTAGCCGGCGATAAAAAATACATTTGATTATCGCAAGTCCTTGCTATTATGGCCCAAACAGCGCTTAAAAGACGGCTTAACAGAAGCATAAGGGTAGCAAGCAAGGATCCAACGAATAGTGCCCGGAAAGAAGAGATCAAGGGGCATATTATCAAGGACGGCGTTAACAATTATTGCTGGTTTAACGGCAGAAAACTACCGCTAAAGCGGCGATAATGGGCTTGATAATATGCCCTGGAGAATTCCAATAGAAGTCCATGTTCTGGTGTGAACATGGGCTTCTATTGGAATTCTCCAGGGCATATTATCAAGCCCATTATCGCCGTTTTAGCGGCAGTTTTCTGCCGCTAAACCAGCGATAATTTGAACGCTGTCCTTGATAATATGACCCTAAATTA
The DNA here is from genome assembly GCF_964204655.1 of Triturus cristatus. Taxonomy (NCBI): domain Eukaryota; kingdom Metazoa; phylum Chordata; class Amphibia; order Caudata; family Salamandridae; genus Triturus; species Triturus cristatus. Next base: position 377,325,655 of record NC_140581.1, on the reverse strand, counting down.
GTACGAAAGAATTACAGGTGATGCCTCTACAAGAAAGGGTGGCGTGAGCTAGATATAAAATCGAAGGCGGTCTTCTTGGCAAAAAAGCCAGAGATTCAAAAAATTCTAGCTCATGGTTCATAATTTATCCGAGAACCAAAAACAAAAGGAATTGTCCAACATTTCTGTAGCTGATTGCACGGCATACTTTTCTTCTCTGTATGTCGATCAAACTTCTGCCCACATGGACTTGTTGCCACTGTCCGACGACAGGCCCAGTATTTCGGATGCCACATTAAACCAAATTACCAACGAGATGGTCCTGAATTCCTGGGTGAGGATCTGCTCTGCAGGGGCCCCTGGCCCAAACTGCCTTCCATGAACATCTTTAAGGTAGCAATTGACAAATGATCCATCTGTTTGACCCCTCTGTTCTTCACCTGTTTAGTAAAAAACCTGGGGGCATATTATCAAGCACGGAGTTAAACTTATCGATAATGGGCTTGATAATATGCCGCCGAGAATTCCAATAGAAGCCCATGTTCACACCAGAACATGGGCTTCTATGGGAATTCTCAGAGGCATATTATCAAGCCCATTATTGCCGCTTTAGCGGCAGTTTTCTGCCGCTTAATCGGCGATAATCTTAACACCGTGTCTTGATAATATGCCCCTCGGTGTCTGAGTGTTGGCGTGGTTCCCACCAATTCACAAGAAGGGCTCTCTGGATAAGCAGGAAAATTTCAGACTCATTGCCCTCCTGGATGTGGAGGGGAAATGCTATTCAGAAATTCTGCACATAGAACTGAAGGCCTGGGCACAAGATAATAAAATACTCCCAGTTACGCAGACTGGATTTCAAAAGGGTCAGGGCACAGAGGTACATCTGCTATGCATGTCGGTCTTGATCAAAAAATCGATAAAAAAGGAGTCTGGTCAACTTTATAGTGCATTCATTGACTTTGCCAGAGCCTTTGTCAAAGTTGATAGAGGCTTGATGTGGGCTAAACTGATGGAATGGTGTATTACTTTGCATCTATTGCTAGCCATCAGGAGTCTGTATACGAACACATGGGTCAAAGTATGAATGTCCAGCAAGTGGTCCTTTTCAATAAATATTTATACTAATCAGGGCCTTATACAAGGCTGTATTCTGGCCCCCTTATTTTTACAATTTATATCTTGCGGATTTGAACGACCATATCAGAATTGCAATGTGTTTCTTGCTTGATCTTTTAGGGTGGAGGGTCCTGTATTACTATACGCTGATGAGACATTACTTCTGCCCAAACTGCAATTGGTCTCCAAAGAGACTTGACCTGCCTGGCTGGCTGCTGAAAGATCAACAAGCTCAGCATCAACATATTGAAAACCAAGATCTTAATCTTTGCCAAAAAGAGCATGAAAAAGTAGCCTAGTTTGTAAATGGCCAGAAGGTAGAAAGAGGGCCCAACATTAAATATCTGAAGGTCTAGTTAAATGACCGAGGCCTCCCATCTGCTCACAATGAGGCCCTGGCCACTTCAACTAAGGCTCTTACTTTTGCCTTCGAGCATGTTTTTAAGAACCTTTCAGGTCAGGATTTTTCAGCAATCCATAAAATCATCAAATGCACACCCGCTTGCATACAGATCATTTGTTTATCTAAATCATATCTCAAGCTGGCTTGACCAGGCCCAATACCAATGTTGTAGGTATCTCTTCAAGCCACCGGCCTGCACAAGACAGGCTCAAATACACCTGAAATTCAACCTGGCCCATCAAGAGTATGGTCTCAATGCCAGCTTTCTTTATTTGTGTGCCAAGTTTCCACTGCTGAGCCGGGATCTCTAAAACAGCTGTTGTGGGACATAGTTCAGTACCTGGAATCGATTCTCCACTCACTCTATCTGGCGGCCACGGATCTACTCATTGCGAAAGACCTGCTGGCCACATTGCCTCCGAAAAGTGGACCTATTGTTGAAGCAAGCCAGGCTATTATCAGCCCAAAAAGATTTACAAATCATCCACACAAAAAGGATCGCTGATAGAACGTCTGCTCTATATCAACCAATATCTACTCCGGCCTATTTATCGCTTCCAATCTTAACATCAAGTTTCAACTTTTGCGCTTGTGGCTTGGTTTAATCCCGCATAAAGCATACAAGTATGGGTGGCTGACTGGCATTCAGGATGTCGCATGTAGACTCTGTGGTTCCACACAGAAATCACTTCCACATGTTCTATGCTTGTGCCTCATTCTGTCCTTGCTGAGACGTTATTGTCTTCTACCAATTTTCAGGCAATTGAACATCAGGCCCTGCAAAACCGCAGGTGTAGAATCTTCCTCCGGTTTTAGTCTTGAGGAGCCAAAGGACGGTGGCCAGAGCCAGAAGGGTGGAGTGGAGGTGTCTGGTGGGTACCTGGAATGACAGGCAGTGGTTCAGGTATGCTGGTCCTGCTTCATGGAGGGCTTTGCAGGCGTGCGTGAGTAGCTTGAGAGTGATTCTTTTGTTGGCTGGGATTTAGTGGAGTTCTCAGAGGTGTTCGGTGATATGGCTGCAGTGGGGGATGTCGAGGACCAGTCTGGCTGCGGCTTTTTAAACATTCAGTAGCTTCCTGAGGTGTTTCTGGGTGATACCGACGTAGAGTGCATTGCTGTAGTCGAGCCTGCTGCTGATGAGTGCATGGGTGATCATTTTCTGGATTCGGTGAAGATCCATCTGAACGTCTTTCAAAGCAGGCAAAGTGTGTGGAAGCATGATGAGAAGGCGTTGATCTGATGGTTCATTGTGAGCGAGGAGTCCAGTATGATACTGAGATTTTGTGCGTGGTCTGTGGGGGTGGTCAGGGTTCCCAATGTGGAGGGCCACCAGGTGTCGTCTGAGGCTGAGGGGGTGGGTCCCTGGATGAGGACTTCAGTCTTGTCCGACTTGAGTTTGAGTCAACTGTTTTCATCCAGGTGGCAGCGGCCTTCATCTCTCTGTGGAAGTTGTTTCAGGTGGTCATGGGTTCATTGATGAGGGAGAGGATCAATTGGGTGTTGTCAGCGTATGAGACAATGTTGAGTCCGTAGTTCCTGACAATGGCCGTGAGAGGAGCCATGTAGACACTGAAGAGGGTGGGGCTTAGGGAGGAGACCTAGGGCACTCCGCAGCTGATCGCCGTGGTTTCGGAGAGGAACAGAGGTTGTCAGACTCACTGTGTTTAACCGGTGAGGAATAAGTGGATCCAGTTGCAGATGCCGGCATGATTAGGGTGCTATGGGAGGCGGTGTTGAAGGCAGCTGAGAGGTCCAGAAGGATGAGGGCTGCAGTTTCACCCCGGTCGAGGAGGGAGTGGATATCGTCGGTGGAGGCGAGAAGTCCATACTCCGTGCTGTGGTTGCTTCTGAAGCCGGATCGGGAGATGTCCATGACGTGGTTTGCTTCGATAAATTTGGATAGCTGACCTTCTCGATGACTTTGTCTGAGAAGGGGAGCAGGGCGATGGGTCTGAAGTTCTTCAGGTCTGTCGGGTCAGCGGATGGTTTCTTTAGCAGAGGGTTGATCTCAGCGTCTTCCCAGTCATCGGGGAAGGTGGCATCTTGAAGGAGCAGTTGATGATGCAGCGAAGCTCAGGGGCGATGGCGGTGGTTGCTGTGTGGAAGATGCGGTGCGGGCATGGGTCCATGGGGGTTCCAGAGTGGATGCTCTTCGTGGTCTTGAGAGTGACCTCTGTGGTGAGCGGGGTCCAGTTGAGCAGGACCTGTGGGGGTGCAGCTTGGTTGGGTGCGGTGGTGTGGGGCTTGGTGGGAGGGTCTTGAGTGTCCCTGCTGTCGTAGATCTGCCTGATCTTGTGGTGGAAGAAGGTACTGAGTTTGTTGCAGAGGTCTTTGGAGAATGGGACGTCCATGGTCTCGCTGTTGGGCTTGGCAAACTCCTTAACGATGGCGAAGAGTTCTTTGCTGTTGTGTGCATTGTCACTTATGTTGTCCTGGAGGGCCATTTTCTTTGAGGTTTTGAGGAGGAGGTGGCATGTGGTGATTGTGTCTTTGTTGGTTGTGTGGGTTTCCGGGGTTTTGTTTTTCCTCCATTTCTTTTCTAATCATCTGCAGGTGCGTCTGGATTCGTGGAGGGCGGGAGTGAACCAGCTGTCTTTCTTGGAGTGTTGCTTGCCGGGTGCCTTCTGAGGGGTGGCAGAGTGTCGGAGCAGCTGGAGAGCCACCGGTGGAGGTTGCGTGCTGTGGTATTGGCGTCTGCGATGCGGTAGTGCTGAGGGAAGGGGTAAGCTGTTGTTCTCCAGAGACCTTGTTCCGGCTGCAGCCGGGGGGTGGGGAGGGGGTGGTGAAGGCGTTAGTGGACGTAGCGGTTGGTGAAGGTGAAGTGCACGCAGTGGTGGTCAGTCCAGAGGAGTTCATTGGTGTGGCTGTGGGTGATATTTCCGCTGGCAGAGAAAACAGGGTTGAGCGTGTGTCCTACGTTGGCGTTTAATGAAGAGTTATTCAGAAGGTTAGTGGGTCACTGCTCAGTCTTCAACTATGGACGAGCCACATAGAAGAGATGACAGAGTGAGCTGAAATGCCTTTTGTCTCTATGCAGTTGGCATTGATAACTACTAAACACAGTCTTTTAAGTAACTTGTCATGATTCTGCTGTTTCCAAGCAATGTGAAGTACAGTTTTTGTTATTATCCAATTTAATGATACGTAAAGTATCCTATGTTAGTCTTGCCAGTATTCAAATTCATGATCTACAGAGCAGGCACCTCCTTCCCAAATCCTCGGAGTGGTGTCGATGCTCTATGGGGGCCCACCTCCCGATAATACCAAGTCTGGAATGTAATACTCACAGACTGTTGGAGCTATCAAGCGGGGGAAGGAAAGGGTAGGTACAGCAGGGAGGGAGACCTGGAAATGACAAAGGAAAATAAGATGAGTATGCGTATCACAGCCTCCCTGCCCAGATTCAAAACGGATGCGATTGTAAATTGACTCTAGAGCAGTCCGCCGCCCCCTACCTGTAAAAGAAAATAACCAGAACCATGAACACCAGAAGAGAGTAGGGCGTTTGCGTATTCCTCTGCCTGGCACTAGGGATGACAAAGAAGATAAAGTATGTTGAGTAACACCCTGTTCCCCAAACCCCTCAGTGGAACGTCTACTTCACAGAAACCCCTGTAACACGTACCACAGTGATAGGTTGGTATGGCTTCAGGCAAATACTGCGGGCTTCGCCCTATGCTCTCTCTCTCTTCTGGATAAAGAAAATGGAACAAAATACAGGACAACCAAGTTGCTGAGTATCCTGAATGGTAGCAGTGCATTCACAGTCTATAGGATAAGAAAGCAGCCCAGAACATTGATACTCCTCAATGCCCTGTGGCAGAAGAACATGCACTTTAAAAGACTTGGCACCGATACAACCCCTGTGATGCACAAAATAGTGGCTTGAGTGTCAGAGAAGGGGGTCACCAATCAGGCGTCCTGCCACGCAACTCTTGCAATGAAGTACAGTAAACGACTCGACTGTCCGGGCACTGCCAAACCTGTCTGGTTGCTGCCGACAGAAAAGACGTGGGAGAGTAGTGCAATAGTTCATCAAATGACCATGAGCAATGTTTCACATCCAAGAGACCTTCGTGTACTGGTCTTGTTTCCCAAACACAACAACCCTAGGCAAGGTCCCTTTTTGAGGGTGTCTAAAGCCTCCTCTGCACGAGCCCAGCCCAGGACTCTTCCAACAGAGGAGGAGGGTCTAACAAAGAAGTGAAGCGGTACCTGGAACGTGCTATACAGCACTCTTACCGCCTTGTCGAGTAGTCCTCTGGCGAAATCTGATGTCCGCAAACAACCTGAATCATCGGCAGCGTCCTCTTCCTGGACCGCCGCCTTTACTCTACTTCCGACGTTGCCTCGCGGTCACGTGGGGCGTGACTCGCGGTGCATGCCGGGAGTTGTAGTGTTTTAGTCCTATACTTCCTGGTTCGCGCTAGCGGTACAGCCAGCGCGCAACCGGGAATGACTCCTGACAAGAGCACTCAAATGTTAAATGCTCACAGAGCCAGATTAACATACAAGACGTGTTTGTAGAGCACACATTCACAACTGAGCAGTCTCCTAATGCTATTGACAGATAACTGATGTTTATTGCTACCAAACTTCTAGCAATACAATTTATCGACCTCATAAGGATAAAAGTCCTAGCGGGCCTACCAGGATTTTAACCATGATGTAAACACAGAACCCTGGAGTTATTCTTTTCTGTGGATGCATTAGTCCACTGAGCCACCAAATCAAGGTTACCTGTGAAAAAAATGTGGTATCCAATATTTAATTGTAATATCATTTGGAACACATGAATGCAAAAAACATTTGTGGCAGAGCTATCTTTTCAAGGGGTGCAAAAAAAAATTGTTGCTCTAATTTGCAAAATTAAAATAAAAAAACGAGGTTCTTTAATTTAGAAAATATAAAATTGAAGGCAATAACCTGTTTTACTTTGATAGGCACTTGGGCCAGGTGTGTGAAGCTATTTAGCAGTTGTAAAGCATGCAATTCCCTAATCACGGGCATTGCAACCGCAAAATACTTGTACAAATGTACTGAACTCATTTAGCGATTCAGTAACATGTTACCCGGTTGCTAAATGGGTTTAGAAAATCATAAAGAATCGCTATTTGGAAGGGGCATGTTTAGGGTAGCCCTTCTAAAGAGCAATTCCCTATGGTATGTAATACTGTTTGTGATGGTATTCCGGCCCTCAATGAGGTGGTAAGCCATTTGCAAACAGGAGGGGGTACCCAACTGACGTCTTCCGCTTTGAGAATGGTAAAAAGGACCACTGCCTTTTCTTAAAAAATGAGAATTAAACTGGTAGTTTTCTGTTTGGAAATGCATACACAGTTTGCATTAAAAATGTTTCATTTAAAAGCAATCATAGACATGGTGTCTGCTGATCCCAGCAGGCCACCATCACTGTGACGGCTGTCATTCCTAATGGGTGGCAAATTGGGATCTACCTCTTTAATATTCATAAATTAGGTCGATTTGCAACCCACTAGGAATCTGTAATTTAAAAATAAAACTTTCATACATTAAGAATAGCGATTACCATACAGCGATACTGAAAAAAATGGCTATTTGGAAATCGCTATTCTAAACGTTCGTTCATCCGGCCCTTTGTTCCCAACACCTAAATAGTATTCTGGTCGTTGGCTTAAGTGGTGGGTCCAGAAGGATTCTTCTAACCCGCAAGTGAGCAGCTATGAATATTTTAAGTGATGAGGTATATGAATGGGTTCATGCACTTTCTGCACAGATCACACAGCCTCAAAAAGTAAATACTGATAACACAATTGAAAGTGTGATGAAAAACATCACAAGACATATTCATGAAGAGGCTGCCTGCAGTACAATGCCTTGCATTGGGCAACTAGCAATGTCACTCTTTTTGCTGTGAACAAATTGCTAATCCTTCACTGTGTAAGCTGGTTGTGAGAAGTAAGGGGCAACACTACCCATCATATTAAAATTAATGGGTTGGGAATTGAGTGTGTGCCTACTTGTGCACCACAAGGGAGGTGTGGGGACGGCAGAGGTGAACTCCATCTCAGTATTCACAGTTGCAGTGTGTCAGCATCATAACGCCTATGTTTTAAGGGAACAGTGGAGGCAATGCCACAAAAATAACACATTGTGAAATGAATATTGAGTATGGAGGGAGGGGCATACTGTGCTCTTAGAGCATGCTGCCTACTCTTGACTTCGAACTGTTAAGGGTCCTTGGGCAGGTTTTTCCCCACTATGCGTTAGCTGGCTGTATTGCTGTCTGGCTACAAGGCACTACTGGCGCATGATGGTTGGGTGCCATCCTCACTGGATAATTAGTATGCAGTGGGGTAACGATATAGGGGCAGATTTACAAGGGCCATATCTCTGCTTTTTTGGCTTTTAAAGCCAAAAAAGCGGATATAAAAATATCGCCCTATTTACAAGAGGGTGATAACATGCATTAGCGCATGTTAGCACCCTTTTACCCAAAGCCTCCCTTTGCATCTCTAATGAGATGCAAAGTGGGCGTCACTGGGCAGTACAACCTTGTAAATATCGCTGATGTACACATCGCGATTTTTACAAGGCTGCCCACGCATTTTAGCAGATGTTAGTTTTTGGAGAAAACAGCTGTTTTCTCCAAAAACTAACGTCTGCTAAAATGCAGGCCATTGGGGTTGGATTATGCTGATACGACCACAGGGTTGTATCAGCACGGTTATCGCCGTTTTCCATGGAACATCGCTGGAAAACCAGCGATGTTCCATGGAAAACATCGCTATCGCTGGGAAATTATCGCCATTGTGCTATGCGTTGTTAATACAACGCTAGCATGGCGATAATTTCCTGCGATAGCCAGCGATAACATTTTTCTCGCTAAGAGCGGCCTGCGATAATTATCGCTGCCGCTTGTTAATATGCCCCGATATAGATTATTGGTGGTTCCATGATTCATTGGATTCCACTATCTAGAGCCCCTAGTCGCTCTCTCAGGGACTAGTATGTTCTGTTAGGATGACTCCTCTGGCATACTCAGTCCTACTCTGTGCTGTGGTTGTTCCTCTCGACACTTTTTCCTGATAATGGCCCTAATCAAGTTAACCGTGGGGCCGAAATATCGACTTGTCCTATGGTAATATGGACTGCTAAATTGTTTGCTCAAGTGTTGATATATTTGACGTTGGGTTCACAAATCTGTTGATCTGCTTTCGTACCTAGGGGCATATTAACAAGGGCCAGCGATAAATATCACTGGCCCCACATAGCGGTAGAAATATTATCGCCGGCTATCGCTGAAAATTATCGCCATGATAACGCTATATTAACAATACATAGCTCTATGGCGATAATATTTCAGCGACAGCGGTGTTTACCATGGAACATCACTGGTTTTCCAGCGATGTTCCATGGAAAACAGTGATAACATTGCTGATACGACCCTGAGGTCGTATCAGCATAATCCACCTAAAATTATTAGTATGCCTTAGTCTGGAATTTAACAGATGTTAAATTCCAGCGTTAAGGCCGAGGTAGCGCGATTTGTTTTATCGCTGCACCTCCTTGTTAATATTGCGAAGCTGCCTTCACGATAATAACATGTGTTGTTTTCACAGCCACGCCTTCTTTGCATCTCATTAGCGATGCGAGGAGAGGCTGTGAAAAAACGGGCTCTACATCAAAGAAACACACGCTAGTGTGTCCTTGATGATATTGCAATATAATTATCGCCGCTTATCGCTTATCGAAAACGGACGCTAAAGCGGCGATAATTATATCGCCAGCCCTTGCTAATATGTCCCCTAATTACCTCGTTGTCTTTAGTTGCACAAGCAGTCGCCTATTACTCTGTATAGCTTACATCAGTGTGTTTAGTGTCGCTCTAGATTTGTTGTTGATAAAATTCCATGAACAAATTATAGGATTTGATAATTTCTGTTGTTTGTTGATCTATCTCTATATTTGTGTATATATGATTTTTTGGTGTGTGGTTCTGGGAGTTAGGCTTACTGTACATATATCCTGAGTTATTCACATAGCATTATTCTTTGCAGGTTTTGTTATCCCAAGTGAACCACAGTAATTTGAGCAAATATAATTACCCTGGTTCTTCGGGTTATTAGGTAGACCCCATAAATTGAGTTTTATCATATTAAAGAAGATACATGCCATATATTGAGTCCTTCTCAATAATGTAATTTTTTAGACATTCAAGGATATATGCATTGTAAACTTTGTGACAGTTAATTAGGTTGATACATCGCATAATGGATATTAACATGAGATATATTGAAGCTGCCTATCCCAACAGTGATGAGATTATGCAACTCAAACAAATGACCTATACTGTTCCCCCCACCCTAACCCCAACTAGTCTTCTGCCATGTGTGATTTTGAGAAATAGTGTTGTTAGGAGGGTCTTGGGGAAAAAGGGAGCGAGACCCTAAAGGAGAGGTCGACATGAAGGCCATGCTGGCCCTAAGACCATAGGCGTATTCTGCCACTTAGCAACAGTCACGAGGAATGACAGTTGGGGGCATCAGCAATGTCGACGAGGTGGGTGCCTCTCCCTATCTACATGTCCCTAACCATCGTCCATGTGGGACTTTAATGTTTCCAATAAACAATCCCACACTAAGGCTATGGGCTGTTTTCGAAGTCCTCTATACTCCTCTCTACGTAATGCTTGGCCCTCTGCCATGTGCCATTGTATGACCTTTTCCAGCCAGCTGGCCGCAAGGGGGGCTCAGTGGATTTCCAACATCTGATAATCGGTCGCCCAGCAAAAAGTCAACAAATCACAATGGGGTTTTAGAGTTCTTGGGCCGTGGGTGCATGCTCAAGATGCATAGTTCAGCGATGTTCTAGAGGGAGACCCCCGCCAGATCCGCCAAGGCTGAGTTGACGTCGGCCCAATAAGAATTCAAGGAGGGACCTGCCCAAAGCATGTATAATAGGTCTGCAGAGTCTGGATGACATCTGAGACATTTCAGGGGCACTGTGGGTAACATTTTGGGTGATTTTTGAAGTGTAAAATAAGCTCTGTGTAGCAGTGAGAATTGGATACATTTGAACAGGGAATTGCGAGGAATCATGCTATGATATTTGATGAGAAAACGCCATTTTGTATCGTGTAAGATCTTCCTCCCACAGAGCTCAAAGGAGTGTCAATAAAATGTGTAGATGAGTGCGCAGGCCTTTATACAGCCATTATACCAGGTGTCTACTGGTGACAGTTTCGTATACTGCCTGGATGAAAGAGTGTGTCCCTGCTGGTGCCCAATGTGTGCGAATGTACCTGGAGATGTTGGCGTGGATTAAAAAGAGAGAGTTACACAATCCGTGAGCCTAAATAAGGTCTTGGGTTCTATTTACTGACATTTTCCACCGTGTTTGAGTCACTAAAGTGACACAAACTTACACTAATTATTTTTTCACCTATTTACTTTCCAGCATAAAACCTGTTTTACGCTGGAAAATCACTTGAAAGTAACACAAAGCAGGGCATAGTGCTGCTTTGCATTACTTGGCACCAAGGGGGCATACCATGGGTGGTTCATGAGCGTTCCCATGCAACCACCAAAGGTTTCTGACGCGAAGTCCTACTGACTTAAAGAAATTAGACAAGGTTTAGTTTCAGAAAATAGGGCCCATTTCAGATAGGCGCTATGAAGAAGAAATGCTTTAATTTCTCCTTACTTTTCCGACTTTGCATGTGGGCTGCACTGTACAGCACACATACAAAGTGGGAAAAGGTTTAAAGTTAGTCTAAGCATGGTATTTAGTACTGGAAGGGTTCTCTTCCCAATTGTTTTGTATCCTACCTACCCAAAATTGCGAAGCGCTCTGATACCCGCTTGGGTCATGTTCGCACTATATAAAACTTTATAAATAAAAAATAAAATACCCTTCCAGTACAAAACCTATGCTAGAGTCAAGGAGGCACCCTTACACTATGGTGTAAAGGTGTGTCCCAGGCCCACGGCAGGACAATTCTGCACTAGAATTCGGTAGAGGGGAGGAGAGTGCCATATTTCTGTAACTATGGTTCTCTCCTTCTCTCTACTTCTCTACGCTGCATGGCAAACTAGTAAATCTGGCCCCTGGTGTGACATGAGTTGTCCGTCCACATACATGCCTCCCATTATCAGAACCCCAGCAGATTCCCAAGGATCCAACCCAATGGATGTGAGTAAACCATGGTGCCAGTAGTCCTCCTATTGGTATGCTCAGGGCGAAATTTGAGGGGGCAGCTGTGTATTTAAGAGCCTGTTTCCAATCTGTAAGTGCATTGCCCAATAGTAATAACAATGTATGTAGTTAACCCTGCACTATGTTCATTGCTACTGCTTGCCTTTGAAAGTCTGCAACCATTCCATGCTTTGCAAGTGCTGGCAGGTTACAAAGTATTTGTGCATTATCTCTCAATTCACAATGAAAGAGGAATAGCAAGTACTTGCAAGGTGTACACTGTAACTGGCAAATGTGCTAGCAATATTCAATATTCACATCTGTGAATTTGCAAAGTCAGCTGCCATAACTTGGGAAATGAAAAGTATTTTTGTGAATCTGGCCCTGCAATGCACCAGACATAAAACAAAGCATATAGGGCCTTATTAAGAGTCTAGACAATAATGTTGAATCAGGTGTAAATTATTGTTTTTGTACGTTTTGACGCCATGAGCCCTAAGCAAGTACAGGCTCCAATTTTTCCCCAGGCACATGTTCCCAGGCAGTACCTGACAAAATCTGTGTGGGAAATAAAGATCCCTATTTCAGGTTTTCCAGCTCAGGATGAGAGAATGCACATGGGGGCATATTTACAAGGATTGACGCATCGACATCGATGTGTCAGACTTCTTGCACCTGCCCCAAATGCCCTAGCGACACCATAGATCCGCTGTATTTACAATACAGTGCTCCATGGTGGAAGGATTCACGAATACATCATATATTGTGACACATCTTTTGTTGCTAAAGTAACGCATTACTGGAGTTGGTCGTAAGACTGACGCAACTCCAGCAACGCTCCAGAACACAGAGGTGAGTCCCATGTTAAAAGCCCGGTGTCAATCCTTATGCCGTCTGAGAAGGCAGAGGGATTTTGACGCCTTCAAGTCGTAGAGTGACGCAACTGAAATTTTGTAAATTTCACTGCATCAGTTCTATATGGCTTTTAACATGGGAATGCCTACCTTGCATACATTACACCTGGTGCAGGTTTAATGTGACGCAGGCCTCTACAAACAGACGAATTGGGCCCAATGCGTCAGTTTGTCAATATGGAGCCGTGTGGAGCACTGATTACGCCACCAATGTGTCAAAGAAAAATGGCGCTTCTGTGGTGCTAGCTCCTTGTAAATATGCTTTATGTTTTTACCAGTCAAGAAAAACAAATTTGCATATTATCCTTCATCAATCAGCAAAACTGAGGGGCATATGTACAAGAACTGACTCTTCGATGCGTCCGATTTGTTGCACCTGCCGCAAATGTCCTAACAACGCTATGGAAGCGCTGTATTTACATTACAGTACACCATGGCGCAAGGATTTACGGCTTTACGCTGCCTTGGTTTACTCCATATTTATGAGGCCATGCAAAGGAATATGACACGTTACAATGCATACTAATACAACGCGTGCCATTACAACGCGGGTATTACTACACAAATACATTTACCATGACCTACCATTACAACACAAACTTTTACCACGAATTTGCCTTTACCACGCAGGCCATTACAACGCAAAGGCACGCGTAGTAAAGGCAGAGACCTGGTAAGAGCGTCTAAGGTAAGTTACACCCCTTGACCCAACCCTAAAACACTACCCCTGCAGACACTCCCCCAGTCCTCTCCCTACCCTAAAACACTACCATGCATGACCCACCTGACCTACCCTAAACCCTAAAACACTACGCCTGCACGACCCTCCCTCTGACCCGCAGTCCTCTCCCTACCCTAAAACACTACCCTGAACGACCTCCCGATCCTACCCTAAAACACTACCCCTGCACGACCCTCTGCCTGATCCCCGGTCCTCTTCCTACCCTAAAAACAGTACCCTGCATGACCCTACCCTAAAACACTACTCCTGCATGACCCTCCCCCACCCATAGTCCTCTCCCTACCCTAAAACACTACCCTGAACGCTCCCCGACCCTATCCTGAACCCTAACACACTACCCTGCACGACCCCTCCAACCCCCTTTTACCCTAAAATAGTAACTCCACCCCAGACCCAATCTTCCTTACCTCTCTCTCCTCCTGGTTCCTGCTGCACGTCGGGCCTGTGGGTCAGTGCCTGTCGTTGTGAGGAAATGGAATTGCCTCTGTTTCCTCACAACGACATGGATCACATATATTTTTTTACAAGGCATGTGCTTTTACCATACATCCCTTTACAACGAAATTCATTGTAATGGCATGTGTAGTAAAAGCACATGCGTTGTAAAAAAATACATAGTAAAGACTACGCGTTGTTACAACGGATGCATGGTAAAGCATGCGATGTAATGGCATGCAGGGTAACAGCCACGATGTAATGGCTGGTCCCCCATGCTAAGCGATGCAGGGTGGTTTTGTGTCGCCTCATAGATAAGATTGAGAGGCCTACGCCACCGAAGCTCCGTCACTGCAGGCCTCTTGTAAATGAGCCCATAGTTTTTACAAGAAACCTCTGAAGTCATGTCGCCTTGGCACTCTCCTTTGTGCTACTGTCATTACGGGAAACAGCCTTTACCACGAAGCATTTTCTACGCGATACGTTTACAACGGTACACTTACCTCGTAAACGTCTTCACAACGCGTATTGCTTCAACGACGTCTTTAGCTCGCAAGCAACGTCATCACGGAAAAACGTCTTCCTGGTCGGAAAAAAAAGCGTCAGTCCTTCGTTAGTGTCGGCGAAGACCTAAGAAAAAGGAAAAAAAAAGAAGAAAGGGGGCTTGGGGGGGGTCTCCCCCCCCAAAAAAGAAAAAGCGGGGTAAAGACAAGATCGAGGTAAGGGCAATGCGAAGAAAAAACATTTCGTTGTAACGCATGCGTGGTAAAGGCATGCGTTGCAACGGAATGCGTAGTAACGACATATATTCGTCATTACTCTCCTGCCGGCCCGACCAAAAAGCTGCTCTAAAGGCACAGCCCTTATTGGCATAACAAAATGATTATAACAAGTACTAATACCTCGAGAAGATGTTTCAAACCATCAACAAAATGCTTCTTCCCCAGTACAGGCGTGGCATGCATTTCTGGATTTAAAGTCCAATGTATTTACTCGGATGTATTATTTTAGAGACCCCGATCACACAGGATGCTATTAATAATAACAATAAAAGAAGTTTGTAAAAATGCTCTCCCTCCCCCCCCCCTCACTTCGACCCCTTAAAGGTTCACAGGAGGAGGTTTTTCAACATGTGCAAAATGTCTTAACTGTTGGCTTTTGGGTCTTCCCCATTGCGGATTCTCTCCTCGTCCCAGGATGTTTTAATTTCACTCTTGCAAGCGAGCAAAGCCTCACTGTTGGCGAAGAATTAGTGCAATCTGCCCCCTTCGCGGCTTTTACCTATTCTACCAGTGCAGGATTGTATTTGTTTATTTGTGTATCTAAGCAGTTTGGTAACACACAAGCACAGCACTAGGGCTATTGTATGCTTTACAATGAAACAATGAATTCAGGTTACACATAAGAACTTACACAGGCAGGACCCATATTAAACAGCAGATATATAGGTACAACGTACAGTTGCTAGTGTGTTAACATAAATGCAGGCCAGCAAGAGGATAAGCAAGACTAGAGCTAAGAATTAGATCGATAAGAAAGCAATGAAAAGGAGCAAGAACAAACTACAGGACCAGCAAAGTAAACCAGATGGAGAGGGGTGGGGGGGAGAGGGTCATTAATAATATTGCAGCCCTGAGAAGGAGAAACAATAGGGAAAAAATATAGAAGGCCGTCAAGTCAAGTATAAGCGGCCAAATTAAGGGTAAGAGTCAATGGAAATGAGTAATTGGAGACCGAAGATCGTTCTCGACCCAAATTAAAATGCCTTTTGAACAGGAGGGTTTTAGTTCCTTTTCGAATGTTATGAGACAGGAAATGGTGTATAGTGCCAGTGGAAGCGAATTATGGATTCTTAAAGTGCTGCCAGAGAAGGAATGAGTTGAAACATATCTTTGCTGAGTACTGTAGGCTCAAGGAGAAGAGAGCCTGTAACTGGGTAAGTGTTGATGGTTCCGAGGAACGATGAATTGTTAGGCCAAGTAGATGGCTGTAGACATGTGTAAGGCTTCATGGGTAATGCAGGTCATCTTGAATGGAGCTCTTCTTTGAACAGGACGCCTTTGTAGCATTTGAAGTACCGAGGTTATGTAGTGAAATTATTAACTACTGATGAATTGCCACATGTAATGTGTCTCTAAGGGAATAAGACTGGTATGTCTGTCAGAAGTGAGTTACCGTAATTCAGTCTAGAGAGAATGGGGTGTCAGGATTTCAGGGGTATTCAGGTCAGGGACGTCAACGTTAATTCCACTCCTTCCTCTTTCAATCAATTCAGAACTGTGTCGACCTTGACTGAGAAGAGACTGTTCAGTGTAAAAGGGGTAGAAAGGTAGAGAGAGAAGAAACACTTGGTAAGAGTCTTGGGCAGCTGTCCTCAGAAGCAAGCAATGGTGCAAGGCGTGCGGCAAAGGACTATCGCTCTGTGATGGACAGACTGGTGAACCACATAATCCTATTAGAAGAGGCACCATTAAACTGAACACCCATAGGTATTCTGTGAGGCTAAGGAGGTAAGAACATAAAGGAAGGGCTAACGACCACTGTCAACCATGTTACATGAAGAACTACTTTACAACAATAAGTCTATTGCCAAGGATGAAACTCAAAAATGTTTGAGTAATCCACAATAATAGGTTTACATTTCAGGATACTTCTAATATAAATCCAATATTGCTTTGGAAGTTTTTAAGAGAGATTTGGAAAAAAATGTGTTGTAAGGGTTCAATTTTAAGTGATGGCTGGTCATTCATCCTTTTTTAAAATTCTTTTTATTGCAATAGAAAAACATGATAGCAATGGCATGATTTGCACAGTCGGAGCAATGTACATAACATAGAACCATAGGAACAAGGACCTCTCGTCATATATTTTCAAACACGTTTCACTATTCTTCCCGTCTCGTGGGGTAGGACTTCCCATCTAGGCTGTCAGTCTTCTTCAGGATGGGTATGTCCCTGAACGGGTGAACAGAGCATCCCCTTGCTTCTATTCCAGATCTTAGACCATTTCTGGGGGCATCCTCTACTCTCATAAATCACCCTTTCCAATTGCATGCACCAATCCATATCTGCCTTCCAATGTCTCAAAGTCAGCTTAGAGTCTGCTCTACATTTTCTTGCTAGATTATGCTTTGCGACCATGAGACCCAATGTGACCCACAATCTCTCCCCTGCAGTGAGATCTGGTGCCTCCCAAATATTTAACAGGCATAGTTAAGGAGTGGCCTCAACATTTTCTGAACATTGTGTCATCATGTACGACATCACTTCCCTCCAATAATCCTGGATCACAGGACAGTCCCACCACATATGAAATAAGGTGCCCTGACATCCACAGCCTCTAGGGCATTGCGGCGAGGTCAGTTTTCCCATTTTAACCACTGTATTGCAAGCGAAATATTCTCTGTGTCGGATTTTCAATTGCACCAATCGGAAACGTGAGCGTATGGACACCTCTCTAGGAAAAGCCATCATCTCCAACCACTCATCATCTTCCATACACCCCAGATCTCCCATCCATCTCTCTCCAAGTTTCGCCCATGTGTCTGGGGAGTTATTTTGTTCCAGTATGTTAAAGACGCTGCTTTTTTTCATGAGATCATCTAGCAGTCTGTCTTCCAATGGGGATGATTCAGGAAGATCCCTCCCCTGTGGAATGGCCCGCTGCAATGCATGTCATATCTGGAGGTAACAAAATGTTTCAGAGGGTGCCAACTCATATTCCTGCTGTAATTCAATGAAGGGTTTCACCTCTCCATTAGACCACAGGTCACCCACCCATGAGAGACCTATGAAGTCCCATCTATCAAAGCCTTGATATTCCGCTAACAGGCCTAGTTATATCGAATTCCCACAGTGGTGTAGCTCGTGTAATCTTGTTGCGCCAACCTAGAGTCGCCACTGTCATCTGCCAGACTTTAACTGTCGCGGAGGTTGGGGTGTTTAATGGTGTATTGCATTTTCCCCCATATATCGCTCTGAGGTAGCCCCCTGTTGGCATATTATGCCTGTCCATGCAATAGGCTGGATCATCATATGGCCAATGGACCCAATGGTTGACTACATTCACTTGTGCAGCCCAATAGTAGTATTGTAGTGCCGGAAGTTCAATCCCACCTTCATACAAACCCCTCGTCAATTTTTCCAAAGTGATTTTCTGCGTTTTCCAATCCCAAAGGAGTGTTCTTACTACTGCTTCTACTGCCTGAAAGTATGTTGGTGGGACCAGGTATGGTGTGTTGTGGAGAACATATAGGAATCAAGGTAGTGCCATCATCTTATAAAGGGAAGCTTTCCCTAGCCATGTCAGAGGCAGGGACCTCCAATGTTGTATGTCATCTCGAAGCCTTCACGGGGCAGGATTTAGATTACGGTTATGGAACACAGTGGGATCCCTGTTAACTTAGATACCTAAGTATTGAAACCCTTCTGTTGCCACTTTGGGAACACTGGTCTGAGGGATGCGCGGGTTATTGACACTCAGGACATATACCACAGATTTATCCCAATTGATGGTATAACCCTAGTATTTTTGGTATATGCTAAAATATGGAGTAGTCTATGAAGCGCGGAGTGAGGGCTCGCCACGTAGAGAAGGATATTATCGGCATATAAGGAAATCCGACCTTCCCAACCCTCTGACCATTTTAATCCCCTAATCAGGGGTTCTCCTCTTATCCAAACTGCCAGGGATTCTAGAGCCAATGCATAAATCAACGGAGAGAGGGGGCTGCCCTGTCTCGTGCCCCTCTGCAAGGCAAATACCGCCAATTTGTCTCCATTTACCGTTACTTGCGCCAGGGGCTCTGTGTAAAGGAGGCGAACCCAGGACAAAAAGTCCCTCCAAAACCGCAAAGAGGAAGGGCCATTCTAACATATAAAAAGCCAGTTAAGTGTCTAGCGATACTATCAAAGCATCCTCCTGAATGGAATCCCCCCCCCTTCCTAGTACACTGTGCAAGCGTCTCAAATTTAGTGCAGTATTTCTATCAGGCATGAAGGCTGATTGATCGGGCTGTATTAATGTACCCATCACAGGGATTAGTCTAGTTGCCAATAAGTTGGCCAAGATCTTAACTTCGGCGTTCAGTAAAGAAATTGGTCTATAAGATGAACAATGATCTGGTGGTTCCCCCGCTCTATAGATCACAACAATAGTATCTAGCCATTGATCTTCTGGCAGTCTCCCTGCATCTAAGCTTTCATTAAACAGCTTTACTAAATGGGGGGCCAACTTGGACACTGTTAATGTATACAGGTCGATCGGGAGACCATTGAGGCCCATTGCTTTTCTTGCATTTAGGGACCGGATGGCCTGGGTCAATTCACTTTTGATGAGATCTGTCTCTAATAAATCTCTGTCTCCTGTCGTCAAAGTCAGCATCTTAAGGGTTGCTCGTAGGTCTCGAGCCGTGTCTGCAGTAACACTCATTGATGGAGAATATAACTTTGCGTAGTACAATGCGAATGCGTCAGCCATGACTTGCCTGTCCTGTATGGGGACTCCTGTATCTGTGAAAATTTTGAACACCCACCCCGATGCTGCTTCCCTTTTATCTAGCCAGGCTAGCGATGTAGAGTTGCCCGGTATCTGAGTCTTACCGCATCTTCTACTATATTTCTATATTCTTTCCACTTATATTCAATTTATGTCTCATTGTATGGATATCTGTTGCTATCAATTTGGTTTCAAGGAGGTGGAGTTCCCTTTCCAACTCCTCTAGCTGCGCTGTTTTTTCTTTCTTGAGGACCGCTATTAAGGAAATTCCCTACCTCTTTTTACTGATTTGAAGGCCTCCAAGGAGATTCAGGTCGATTCCACTATGCCCTAATTTTCTTGAAAATATTGGTCTATGGCCTTTTGAAATTCGGTTCGAAATCCGAGGCACCATCAAGTACCAAGGATTAAGTGGCGCAACCTGGCCATCCGGCACTGCCTTTTTCCCATAGATTTCCCAGAGGGGGGAGTGGCCCGAAATGCCCCTGGAGAGTAGACCCATGTCGCTGAATGTTGGAAGTTGTTCCGCCAGCCAACATATATAATCTACATGTGATAAGCTACCATGTGCACCAGAGTGAAAGGTATATTGGCTGGGGTCTGGGTTACCAGCCTGCCATACATCCACCAGGCCCAGAGCCGGTAAAAAATCTGCTAGTATCTTGCCTGAGGGGTCTCTCTGTCGCGCTGGCCACCAATCTCGCTCCCCACATATAGCTGCGTAGCAGTCGTCCCTCTGTGGTAGCTGTACAATGCGTAAGCCCAAGTCTGCCAGTGCCGTGGCGGGATGTAGAGAGAGATAATATTTAATAGTTGGACTTCCTAGTGCCCAGAAAGCGCAACGAAGCACCCATGAGGGTCATGTGAAATTTTCTGAATAGTGAAGGGGAAGTAATTACGGAGTAGGATACACACTCCTCTTGAGCCTCTAGTATACCCTGCGTGTGCAACTAATTTGTATCCCCATCTGTTTAGTGCACTGTAAGATGTTCCCAGTAGGTGTGTCCCTTGGAGGAGGACTATATCTGGTGATTGTCACTTCAAGTAGTGCAATACTACCCCTCCCTTAATCCTATCTCCCAGCCCATTCACCTTCCGGGAGAGGAATTTAAAACTAAAAGCTCCCTGATCTGCTGTCATTGGGTTTCTTGTCAGGTTTCAAAACTTTGTGGCTAGATGTCAGCTTTGCACGTATAGTAGTGAGCTGGTCTCTAAGTGCACCATGGGACAAGGGAAAGCATCCATGTCTATTACTAAATCCAATAAAGGTACGTGTTAATATACAGTGTCCAAATATCTGTGATGTAAACTTTTGTCTGCCATCTCTGCTATCCACCCATACAATCACTGTAGAAACAAAAAAACATTTTTAACTCAACCCTCCAGCCCCCCTCCCTGCACTGTGGACTTAAACCTGCCCACCCCCAACATTGCAGAGCGCCTGTGTATCATATTCCCCATGCCCCATTGCTGGGGAACGTGACCCAACCAGGGGCGGCCACCCGCCATCTCTCCCCCAAGTCATGGATCATCTTTACTGCATTTGAACCAGATCAATCAAGACCCTGTCTGGTCCCTAAAATTTTGGGATCATGCAGCAGGACTATGGTGTCTCTAATTGCTGGCTGCGCGACAAGAAGAGAGTTTCTAAGGTATCACTGTCTCAGGGAGTGTCTTTCTCAGCATTCCTGGCTTCCCGATCTTGCTGTAGTTCTGTGTTTCCCCGGTCCTTGTTGCCTCTCCAACGGTTGGCCTGTGATCGCTGACTCCCTACTTCACGCCAGCCATCCAACCGGTTCCATGCCTCATCAGGGGTCTCAAAAAACCAAGACTTGCCCTCTGCCGCAACTCGGAGTCTGGCTGGAAATATCATTGCATATTTTAGTTCTCTATCTCTTATGGCCTTCTTGACCTCCAGGAAGGAGCGCCATAATTTCTGCACTATAATCATCCAGAAACAATTTTTTCGTAGCATTTTTGAGTTTGAGAGGCGGGCCAGAGTGAGCAGTTTGCAAAATAGTATCTCTGTCTCTATAATTGAAGATTCGCGCCACTATAGGGCGAGGGAGGGCTCCAGGTCGCGGCAGGCCCCCAGGAACTCGGTGGGCCCGTTTCCACCGAAAAGAAGTTAGAGAGGTTTCGCACTCGCAGCTGATTTACGATGAGATCTTCAACAAAAAGATCAATTTCCGGGCCTTCCAATTGTTCAGGCACCCCCAAGATTCTGACATTGTTTCTACAGGATCTCTCCTTAAACTCCTCCATCTTTGTCTCTAGTGTAGCAGTAGTAGTAAACAGATTCCTGACCTGTTTCTCTAGTGTTTTAGTGGAGGTCTAAAGAGTGATTATAGAGTCTTCAGCGGTCTTGACACCTGAACCGAGGTTACAGAGGTCTGCATTCAACAGGGTAACTTCTGATGTCACTGCATCTATTTTACCTTGCAACACCATACGTACCCCCTGAATTGCCACCATTATGTCTTGCAACGTTGGGGCGCCTTCTGGGCCAGTGGACTGTGATTGTTGATCACCTACGCTATGCCCTGGGAGTCTAGTTTGGACTTTTCTTTGTTTGGTGTGTTGCACGTGCACCCTTACTCCCTGACATCTTTTTTATGTAAGTAGTCGCACCATGGCTGCTCACCTCACCTTAAGCTGGTTATCATCTAGGTAGGTGATATGGTCGGGGCTGCAGTCGGCGATCTATATTCCTGGGCCCAATTTTGGAGTATTCAGTGCGACAGGCTCTCCCTTAACCTGGTTAGGGCGTCCCCTCCAGGCAATCCTGAGGCACAAGGGCTCCGCCTTTGTTACCTATCCAAGGGACAGGCACCACACTTCTACCCACGGAGTCAAAAAAGGCCCTTGTCAGAGAGCCGGCATGGCCTCCAATGATGTCATCACCAGGGAAGGGGAGGGACCAGGCAAAAGCAGTGTGTTATGGTCCTCTCAACCTCCCAGTCGCAGTTCTCTCTAGACCCGTTGCCACTCCTGCCACACCCAACTACTTTGTGCATGAGGTTCCTCACCTTCAGTGCTTCAATATTGTTGCTGCACGCAGTTCTCCATCACCTCATCATCTCCTCAGACGCGAGTTGCGGCCCCACCCGCTGCCATGGCTGCCTCGACTTCCAAGATGGTCTCCGTCGGCACATCCCCCACAAAGCCAGACAGGAAACAGCCGCAATGGCTGCTCCGTCACCCCTAGCACTGCGGGGCACTGACCTCACTCACCGGCTGCAGCTTGTTAACGTCTCTCTGGGCCGCTCTTGATTACTTCGCTGACGTGATTTTCCAGAGAGTAGGCCCTTCCTCACAGCTTCAGTCTTTGCTTTTGTCCCCTGCTCTTGGCCTGGAGTCAGCACGCAAACCCTCTCCCGGCTGTCAGGGACACCGCCTGTAACTGCCAATTTGCTGGCCAATGCGGGGTCGGACATTGGTGCGAATTTCCGGGGGTTTACACGGCGAGCCACCGGAGGTATCCACCGTAATAGGTTTACATTTTAGGACGCTACTAGAATTAATCCACTTTTGCTTTTGTTTTTTTGATAGAGATTTGCAAAAATTCTGTTTTAAGGGTTCAATTTTAAGTGATGGCTAGTCATCCATGTTTGGAGGTTCTCCAAAGTATTAGACATAAGAGAGATGTAATTTTGGAAATAGATTTTGAGATTTACCTGTGTATAATCAGCATGTGAATGATAGAGGACTCCTAAATTACCAAGGACATTCATATACAGATTGAAAAGTGTGGGTAATATGGCACCTCATGCTACCCCTTCTTGCGGACTTTCACAGTTAGCTAAAGAGACTGGTTTGACGAGCAGGATGAAAGCACTACAAGTAGGGAGTTTAGCACTACACCATCCATGCCAATTCGATTTTCAAAGATGTTGACCATAGAGATATGATCATCAGATTTAAAATCAACAGATAGGTCTTAAAACCGAAGTAGGCTTGAGTTTCTTAAGTGAAGGGAGCAGAGCGCATCTTCTACAACTTGTAGAAGTTTCTTCTCCTGTAGTACAATAATGAATTCTCATGGAAACTTATCTATTCGATCATGATCGCAGATATGATATGATTATTGAGTTGCTTCACAGCTTTCTATCACATTTCCTAGAAAAAGAAGTTCTGATATACAGCGGAAGAGCTTTTTGCTGTAGTTATGGAACCCTGACACCACTCATCACCTCATCATTAGAAATAGCATCAGTAGGATCATCATCATTAGAGCTCAGGCCATGCAGATTCAACTAGTTTATGATATGATAGACAACCCATACTGCTGTAATGTGTTCAACCAATGGCAGAGTTTGACAGGTAGAATGTACATGGTCAGTGTATTCATGGGCTATCAGATTAGGTAGCTGGCATAGAAAAGTCTCGAAACATGAATCATGTCATACACAATTGTACCTCAAAGAATGTTTTGTAGGTAGTCAGCAGGGCCCTTACATTAAACAGTTATTGTATATTATCTGTGTATGAAACGTAACAATAATGATACTGAAGGCAGTGCTCTAGGTGGGCCAGGGCCGGGCTGGACCCTTGCAAAGCCAAAAGATGGATATGGACCAAGGCCCTATGGGGCCCTCTATTTCTGTTGTTCACCAGCCAAAAAGAAATACCTTCCTGTCTGGCACATGTTAGTGCTGATATACAATGTCACCAAAATTCCTTTTTGTGACAGAGGTGATTGGTGGCTACTGTTGTTTACCATTGGTGATCTAGGGCATAAGGCATTATTTCATTTCAACTGAATAACTAATATATTGCCACTTAACATGAAATTTGGCTTGTCAAGTGTTTTTTATTGCTTTTGGCCCTGGCTGAAGAACCAGTGAAAACACATTTATGATTTTATCCAACATAGGATGCTATTTCACATTTATTAATTACATAGACCACGTCTTGCGTTAAGGTTTCTCAAGTCATACCTGTTTTACGACCCCACACCTTAGTCACCACATTTAGAGCACTGACTGAGAATAATGCAGAATACAGCGTTCTGCTGGAGCAGTGCACTTATGTGTTGCTTCTGGGTGTGGTTATGTATATGAAGTTGTGAGGACCCTAGCACAGTATCATTCACAATTTTATGATTGTGGCATACATCAAGTAGATAATTTGGCAATCAACAAGAATTACTCAGTGGTGGTCGCCACTGTGTAGTTATAGTTAGGCCTGCTTTTCCATCAATTATTTGGTTTGCTAATAATTTTAGGGCCATTTGAGGAATCTTCATGAAACTGTCCAAAAAAAGTTAATCTACCTCAGCTCCTTCCTGGAAAGTTTCAGGGTGATCACTCAAGTAGGGGCTGAGAAAAAAGGGGGAGAGATCACAAAACACATAATCCCCATTCATTTTCCATAGACTTATTTAAGAAGTTGCACCGCAAAAACTGCTAAACGGATTTACACCAAATTTGTCAGAAAGCTATGTTCTTTTCTAGAAAGCGTGCTTTTTGTGATTTGGTGTAAATCCATTCAGTAGTTATGTAGATATTAAGCTTCAAAGATATTTGTATATCTGAATAGTTGGGTTACGAGGGACTCTCGCCAGAAAACCTCAAACCCAATTCTAAAAAATAGAGCCTTCTGATTGGCCCAGAGGGCTTTTTACCTTTGGGACATCTTGCTCCCGCCGGAGCAAGGCTCTGATCAGCTGGCTGCAACATGAGGAAAAATGTTGCAGGCTGTCATTAGAGGACTCAGGGGCTTAATCCCCTGTCCAGTGTGTAATTAAAAATAATATATGAGGGTCCAGGGTCGTGATTTATACCCTGCCCCCCCAGGACAGTCACCGAGGGGGCCAAAGGGGCCAAATATAAGATATATATATATTTTTATGTCTTTTTTTTTTAAACTACCCCATGAGAGTTTGCTGAGACTCAGGGGACTCTTGCAGGATCGCGACTTTAAAAACAATATATATATTATCGCCCATTGACTTTTCACATTTATTACATAGGTGAGGGGTGCATGTGCCCCTCCCCCCTCTCCACGAGCCTTAAGAGGCCCTGAGGACTCCATTCTGCAGGCCCGAAATGAACAATAGTTTGAGTTTGAGTTTAAAACATTTGTAGAGCGCACGTACACCTGGCGGTTTCATGGCGCTTTGAGGTACTGGAGCCGGGAGGATAAGGAGATCCGGGAGGAGGGGGAGAATATGATAGTTATAATGAGAAGGCTTTTGAAAAAAGGAAGGTTTTGAGCGCCTTTCGGAAATGCGAGTATTGAGTGGAAGATCTAAGGTGGACGGGAAGAGAGTTCCAGAAGGCAGGGGCAAGTGTGGAGAATTTCGTGCCCCCCCACTTTTTGCGCCTAAAGCGGGGAACTGTCAATAGATGTTGGGAGGATGAACGTAGTTCCCTGACGGGGGCGTAGGCTTTGATTTCAGAGGAGATGAAGGCAGGGGCTGCGCCGACCCGAGCCTGAAAGGTGATACATCCCATCTTGAACTGGGCTCGTTCTCGAATAGGGAGCCAGTGCAAGGACTTGAGAAGCGGCGTGAGGTGGTGGAATTTGGCCAGGTTGAAGACCTGGTTTTGGACCAGCTGTAGTCGTCGCATACTGTAGGCGGGCATGCCACAATATAGAGCGTTGCCGTAGTCTATGCGGGAGATTACCATCGCCAGGACAATGAGTTTTAGGGCAGAAAAAGAAAAGAAACGGGAAACTTTACGGATGGTGCGAAGTGAAAGAAAGGAGGAGGACACCACAGAACTAACCTGGGAGTGCAGGGTGAGTTGGTCATTCAGCTTGATCCCCAGAGTTCTCACAGAGGAGGAAGAAGAAGGGGGGGAACCTAGTGAGGGGGGCCAGAAGAGAGAGGTCCAGGGACTGGAGCAACCACCTGTCAGAACCAGCTCGGTTTTGTCTGGATTTAACTTCAGGTGGTTGTAATTCATCCAGTCCCGGATAAAGATCATAACAGACTGGAACTTCACCATAGACTCTGGGGATGGGGACAAGGTAAAAATAAGCTGCAGGTCATCCGCGTAGTTGTAGACGGAGACATTTGCTGGAGGGCAAAAATGAGAGGGGCAATGTACAAATTAAATAAAAGGGGGGAGAGGGAGGAGCCCTGGGGGACCCCGCATTGTACTTTACGGAAGTCCGCCGAGAAGTCGCCCAGGCATACTGCCTGGGTGTGGTCCCTCAGGAAGGAGGACAGCCAGACCAAGGACGAGCCTCCAATCCCCGCCGCTCTGGCACGAGAAAGTAGGATGGAATAATCAACCGTGTCAAAAGCGGCGGAGAGGTCGAGGAGGACCAAGGCCTGGGGGTGGTTGGTGTCCATGCCATCTCTGAGGTTGTCAAGGACCGATAGCACCACGGACTCCGTGGAGTGTGCGGGGCGGAATCCAGCCTGGCGGAGGGCTAATATCCCGTTCTCCTCCACAAAGGTACTGAGCGTTCTGGTAATATGGCGCTCCAGTACCTTCCCCAGAAAGGGCAATAATGAGATGGGGCGGTAGTTGACAAGAGCGGAGGGGTCAGCGCCCAGTTTTTTAAGGATAGGAACAATGGTGGCCGTTTTTAGAGATTGAATAACAATGCCCTGGGACAGTGAACTGTTGAGAAGTTTGAGAGGGGGCTGCACACAAACAGAGTAGATGTGCCTAAGGATGTGGGCAGGGCAGGGGTCCAGAGGGAGCCTGATTTGACCATAGGGAGGAGGGAGAGAAAAGCCTCCTCTGTCAAAAGGGGGAAGGAGTCAAGGCGTGCCCCGACTGACGGACACTGGGGGTCGGCAAAGGAAGGGGAGGAGGGAGGGATGTTTGCTTTGATGTTTGAGATTTTATCCAGGAAATAAGTGTTAAGAGAGTCGCATAAGTCCTGGGAGGGAGAGGGTTTAAGGGTGGCTCTGTCGGAGTAGGCAAGATCGTGAACAATGGAGAAAATTTCTCTGGTCTGATTTTCGGCAGCCAGAATTTTTGAAGAGAAGTAGACAGTCTTTGTAGCCAAAATAGGTTTTTTGTATTGGGACAGGAGGGTGGTATACTGGGTTTTGAGGTTAGGGCAGTAGTCTCGCCTCCAGGCCTGCTCGGCATGGCGCACAATGAGTTTAAGGGCTTTGAGTTCCTCATTGAACCAACGGTTTGCGTCATTCAGACGTCTGGAGGACACCCGCCTGAGGGGGGGCGACCGAGTCGCAGCCTGACAGGAGCCAGGAGTTAATAGAGTCGGCTTGTGCGGAAGATGACAGACCGTGTAGATCCGGACTGGATGCGGAGAGTGTGGCGGAAAAGGCGGCCACATCCACCTGGCTCCAAGAGCGTGCCCAGATGTTTTTGGGGAGAGAGTGCTTAGTGACTGGGCTAAGGTGTAGGGAAAAGGATATCAAGAAGTGATCGGACCAGGTGCAGGGGGAGATG
This sequence comes from Triturus cristatus, assembly GCF_964204655.1. Classification (NCBI taxonomy): domain Eukaryota; kingdom Metazoa; phylum Chordata; class Amphibia; order Caudata; family Salamandridae; genus Triturus; species Triturus cristatus. The sequence continues at coordinate 377,298,007 of NC_140581.1, read as the reverse complement.
GACAAGGAAGCAATAGGACAATTAAGAGACCAAATCTGATCAAGGATGTGGCCATGAATGTGGGTGGGGGAGTGAACGTGGGAGTCAAAGTTAAGGGAGCAAAGGGTGTCCGAGAATTCTTTAGAGATCGAGCATTCTGCGGGGTCAGAGGGCCAAAAGTTAAAATCTCCTAGAACCAAAATGGAGGAGTTGTTGACCGCTAAGGTGGCCACTAGATCTTGGAAACCGGGGAGAAAAAGTTGAGAGGGTTGGGGGGGACGGTACATAAGCAAGCAGGTAAGTGGGACTCTGAAAGACGGTGAGCGGACGACTAAAAAGTCTGACGATCCAATGGAGGAAAAGGTTAAAGACTGAAAGGAGAGTTCTCTACGGGCGATCAGAGCGACGCCGCCTCCCGGTTTTCCAGAGGGTCGGTCGGCGTGCAAAGCGTAATATGCGACAGGAAGGGCAGCTAACAAACAAGGAAGGGAGTTGTCACAAAACCAAGTCTCTGTAAGAAATAGGAGATCTGGTTTGTGCGAGTTCAATAAGACAAAAAGTTTGTGACAGTGCTTAACTGCTGACCTGGTGTTAAGATAATAAACGGATAGGGTGGTAGGCATAGGAGGGGCAGGGGGGACGGGAGCTGGATCAGGGGGGAGAGGGAGAAGGGAGGGTAAGGACGGGAGAGAAGGGAGAGAAGGGAGAGGGCACGAGGCCATCAATCCCAGTCTGCCGATGTACGAAATCACAGAGTCATCCAAAGGCCACGGTCCTTGGAGATTGTAGAGCTGCGCAGGAGAGTATTGAACAATCTGGGCATGGTGGAGAGCCCTGGGCCCGGTCGGCCGCGGACGGGCGCAGAGGGGCTTACCTTTGGCACGCCTTCCGCGCGCAGACGGCACACCCGCTGCGCTCGTCCGCTGCACGTCCGGAAGATGCACATTATTTATGGGTAGGTAGGACGGAGGCGGGGGGCGTGGCCTCTGAGAAAGGGGCGTGGCCTCCGGGCTCGCCGGAATGGCGGCAATAAGTGTTTACAGTTGGGGTACCGCGGCAACGCTAGATCCGTTGCGCGAACTGTTCAGGAGCTGAGCAGGTAAGTTTTTACATCAAGTATTCAAGTGACATACAAGTGAGGTTAAAATCAGGTTAAAAAACAACAAGTCTCGCTCCCGGCTTCCGCCTCAGGAGCTCAGTGCATCAATGAAAGGCGCTTGCAATCAGCGTCTATATGTAGGGCTCGGCGGGGGGGCGTGACCTCTGAGAAAGGGGCGTGGCCTCCGGGCTCGCCAGAATGGCGGCAATAAGTGTTTACAGTTGGGGTACCGCGGCAACGCTAGATCCGTTGCGCGAACTGTTCAGGAGCTGAGCAGGTAAGTTTTTACATCAAGTATTCAAGTGACATACAAGTGAGGTTAAAATCAGGTTAAAAAACAACAAGTCTCGCTCCCGGCTTCCGCCTCAGGAGCTCAGTGCAGGGGGGTTTGCGCTGTCCTCCTCCTCAAGCCTTTATAGGTCCCAGGAACCACTTCCCCGGGGTCAATATTCATAATAATACGAAGGGGGGCCGAAAGCTCCCTCCCTAAGCCCAGATGGTCCCTGGGGACCACATTCCCCAGGGCCAAGCAATTTCATTTTAGGGGAGGGAACACGTACTCCCCCTTCCCAAGCCCAAATGGTACCCAGGGACCCCATTTCCCAGGCCAATTACTATGTAGAAGGGAGTAGGTTGGTTTCATAAGGGCATGCCTTTTTATGTTCAGGCTTCTCTTGGTGGCTTTATTTCGTTTTTTTATTGTTATGATCTGTTTAAAAGGTTATTGCAAAAGCTAGAGAAAACCCATTTCCCAATATATCCGGTAAACCATGAAAATTAGTTTGTAAGTTCCATGTCATTGCTTGTTTTGCGATTTTGGATAATTTTGTGGAAGTGGTTGGCAATGAGTGCCCTCAACCACTTTTGTTTACTTCGGCAGCAGACGTGAGACAAGAATCAATGATAACACCCAGGTTCTAAGCATCCTAAGCAATTGGTGTATCCAATATGGAGGCCCATCCAAAACACCTTACACAATGCAGAACAATGTCATACATTCGCCCCAGTACAGATATCTGGGCCTATATCCATCGTTCTTTTGCTCCCCATACCATTCCAGTTTCAACCCACACATTTGCAAATCAGTCTTGACCCTGCACCCAATGGGAACAGTCCAGCCCGAACTGCCAGGCCAGGTCCTCCCTGGACTGTCAAACAAGCATCCTAGGACTGGTTTCGGGGTTTCACCCCTCATCAGCCTGGATAGCTTGATTCCAGTGGCATAGAAAGCATGGGACTCACGACTGGGCATACCCGTTCCACTCAGGGTGACAAATGCAAAAAGAACAATTGATGGACAGAATGCAGAATAATGTCATACATTCACCTCAGTACAGAGATCTGGGCCTAAATCCATCGTTTTTTTGCTCCCCATGCCATTCCAGTTTGAACCCAGCCATATGCAAATCAGTCTTGACCCTGCGCCCAATGGGATAAGTCCAGCCTGAACTGCCAGGACAGGTCTTCCCTGGACTGGAAAATAAGCATCCTTGGACCGGTTTCAGGGTTTCACCCCTCATCAGCCATCATAGCTTGCCTCCAGTGGCATGAAAAGCACGAGACCTACATCTGGGCATACCCATCCCACTCAGGGTGACAAATGCAAAAAGAACAATTGATGGACAAAATGCAGAACAATGTCATACATTCACCTCAGTACAGAGATCTGGGCCTAAATCCATCGTTTTTTTGCTCCCCATGCCATTCCAGTTTGAACCAAGCCATATGCAAATCAGTCTTGACCCTGCGCCCAAGGGGAACTGTCCAGCCCGGACTGCCAGGCCAGGTCCTCCCTGGACTGGAAAACAAGCATCTTAGGACCGGTTTCGCGGTTTCACCCCTCATCAACCAGGATAGTTTGACTCCAGTGGCATGGAAAGCATGGGACCCACGTCTGGGCATACCCGTCCCACTCGGGGTGACAAATGCAAAAAGAACAATTGATGGACAGAATGCAGAACAATGTCATACATTCACCCCAGTACAGAGATCTTGGCCTAAATCCATAGTTTTTTTGCTCCCCGTGCCATTCCAGTTTGAACCCAGCCATGTGCAAATCAGTCTTGTCCCTTGCTCACTTTGCCATTGGATTCAAGCTAGCCTGGCTGATGAGGGGTGTTACCCCGAAACCGAGCCAAGGATGCTTGTTTCCAGTCCAGGGAAGACATGGCCTGGCAGTTCGGGCTGAACTGTTCCCATGAGGGACAGGTTCAAGACTGATTTGCATATAGCTGTGTCTGAACTGGGGTGGCAAAGTGAGCTAAAGAACAATGATGGATTCAACCCAGATTTGTGACTGGGGGTTAGTGTGAAAAGTTTCAGCTCTCCGTCTATCGTCTCCTTGTGTGGAATGAATCCTAGCATCCTTTGTGCAAGGACACTCTGAAACAGTTTCTGCTCTCCCTGCTTTGGGTACCTAAGGAGAATAGTAGGGGTGGGGGCCTGGATGGTGGCAGTTTTGAGTTCTGCGATGATGTAGCTGATGTTGTGTTGATATGGCGCAATGCATGTCAAGCTTGCACATATTCACTGGAGAAAAAGTTGCGGTGCTTAGTGATGACATACTGAGGGGCAGATTTACAAGCCCCTTGCGACACTTTTGCGCCGCTGTTGCGTCTCTTTTGTGACGCAGCGGTGGTGTACAAAATGCGGCCAATTTACAACGCGACGCATCTAGGGAGATGCGTCACGTTATAAAGCCCTGCGACAGATTATACCTGCATCAGGTATAATGTATGCAGGGTGGGCATTCCCACACTGGAAAGCCCGGTAAAAGTGACGATGTGAAATCTACAAGATTTCACTGCATCACTTCTAGGATGCCACTGCGTCAAAACCTTACACCTGCTTGAAGCAGGCATAAGGAGTGACGCAGTGTAGTGGGAATAGGCCTCAAAATACATTGCTGGAGTTACATCGTGCTTGTGACACGACTCCAGCAATACGTGACTTTTGCCCCAACAGATGCGTCAGAATTTCTGACGCATCTGTCAATCCTTGCGCCATGGTGTGCCGTATTGTAAATACGGCGCATCCATGGGGGCGCAAGGGTTTTTCAGGGTGGCGCAGGGAAAGTGACGCATCTCTACAGATGTGTCACTCTCTTGTAAATCTACCCCTAAGTGTCTTTTTGCCTCAGTAATCTTTTTGTCAGGCTTTTAATTGAAATATTTTAATTTATGTCTCCATGTCCATGGGGATTTAGACCTAATCACTATGTAGCACATTCATCATGCTGCTGAATCAATTAGTGGCGAAACAGCTGGCAGAAATTCTTGAAGAACAGAATCATCTTGATGATTGGCAAATTGAGTTGTAACCAAACAGGGGCCTTTTCCCAAATAGGGCCTTTGCTGTATGTTGGAAGAGTTCTGCCTAATTGTTGACCAGGGTGATATTGTCCTCCTAGACCCGTCCGCTGCAATTGATAAAGTTGATCATTGCTTTCTGGTCAAGCGCCTTGCAAAATTTGAGTCTAGGAGGTAGAATGTTAGCATGATTTTCGTCTTTTTGTCTTTTCTAACCGACGTATCCAACCCAGTAATACTTACACCGTTTTTCTCGGTTTCACCGGAGTGGCCAGGCGGTGTCCCGAAGGGTTCTTCCTTATCACCCACTGTTTTTAATATTCATATGCAGCCTTTAATAACTCTGATTCGATCTTTTGGTTTTTGATGTACTACTAAGCTGATACACAGTTGATTTGTTAATTTTCTTCAGCTTAATGCTGGCAAGACTGAGGTACTGCTGGTAGTCAGTCATGTCGCAAGATGGGTCCATTCCCACTCGGACAGTTCCCTGGCTCCTGCTCCAACTACTTCTGATACAGGCAAATCGCTTGCCTTTTATTGAGATCAACAACTTTCCTTCAGACAACAGATTCAAGGGAATTTCGTAAACTTTTTTTCAACTTAAAACGATTTGGAAAATCCTTCCATTTCTCTCCAATTCTTGCATGCTCAGGTGATTTCTGCAATCGTATTGTCTAGACTAGATTACTATAATTTAATTTATTTAGTCTTTTCATCGCAACAAAATCCTTACAGAGAATTTAAAATTCGGTAGTCAGTTTCTTTTCTTTACCAACCATTAGGAAGTCAAGGTTCCGAAGTAGAACTGTTCGGAGGTAGACCTTTGTGCCATCTTGGACCTTTATAATGGAATTAATTACCTCTTGTGCTCAAATCAATTAGGGGCATATTTACAAGGGCTCTATCTCCACTATTTTGGCTTACAAAGCAAAAAAAGCGGAGATAAAACCAGCGCCCTATTTACAAGTGGGTGGAAACATGCAGAATCGCATGTTAGCACCCTTTTTCCCAACGCTTGGTCGATGGGGTCTCTGAGCCAGTCGGAAGCCAGCCAGAATGACCGGTTGGTTTACTCTCCGATCGCCTCCATCATAATGAGGCGGTCATAAAGTAAACCATGCGGCCCATTACGATGTGACCCTGAAGTCTCCGAGCCTTTACAGGCCGCATCGTAATCGGCCCCTATGTGTCCAGACCTGTCAGAGTTATTGTAATAGATTAGTAATGTTCCTTCAAATATCTCTGCAATAGCTATGGCTGGATTCCTCAAACATTTTGGATGTCACTAATCTCATAGAGTCCCCTTTATATGATGAGTAACCTCTGGATCATAAGAGGTTATCTGCGTTATAGTAATCATCCCTCGTTACCATGTATCTCTACTCTAGCAGTTTACAATATTGTCAACTTCAAGTCAGTCTTGTTCTTACATCTAGTTCTAGATTTATGTTTTGTAATAGAGGCTTTTAGCACCTCGTTGCTCTTCCCAACATACACTTGGTCAAAAGTACATGCACTAGGGTAAGTCAAATTTTTTTTGTATTGAAAATTTGTGGAAGCTTCATGGATTTCTTTGACATCCATCTCCATGTTACGCACTGTGCACTGACCACATCTGTGATGTCTCTTTATTGGTGAAAAAGTAAGCATCATTTTTAAAGATACACCTTAATCTGAAAGCTGAATGGACGAAATTTTCCTTGATGTTTTTGGTTCGGTGGAAGGCTAATATGCAGGGGAGCTCACCAAATGCCATTTATTAGTTAGAATTTTTCAGATAATATTGGTTTCTTGACAAAAGTCATAACACATGTTAAATTGACTTGTGGGGGCCGATTCGCAAAACTAATCTGAGACAAAATCCTAAACTTGCTACTTTTGGTATTCACAGAAGACATTTAGTAGTAGTAAAGTTAGGATTTTGTCTTAAGTTTGACTTAAGTTTGACTTAAATTTGACTTAAGACAGACTTAAGACAGACTTAACACAGACTTAAGACAAACTTAAGACAAACTTAGGACAGACTTAGGACAGACTTAAGACAGACTTAAGACAGACTTAAGACAGACTTAAGACAAAATCCTAACTTCACTACTGCTAAATGCCTTCTGTGAATACCAAAAGTAGTAAGTTTAGGATTTTGTCTCAGATTACTTCTGTGAATCGGGCCCCATGTGTTTTTCTTGTAGTTGCCATAACCCCACTACTGGGCCATAAATATGAGGGCCACCGCTAGGACAAAGCAACATCCAATTGCAGGCCCCTTACTATGTATGTAGAAATCCTCTCCAAGTTTGAAATATATTTTTGTTAAGCAATATTTTTGGCAATGCTATTATGAAAAAGGTTGGAATGTCGGATGGCTTTCTGGATGTTGTTCATAAAAATCCATTACTTCCAGGGCTTATTTTGTGGAATGTTCATATTATTGTGGGCAACATACCCATGTGGGTGCAGATAAAACTATTGACACTAATTCAGTTTAATATGGTGACAGATAGTCACTAAAGCAACTGCAATGAAACAGTAATACAACTTGCATTAACACATTACCGCTTGGAGTCTAATAATACAGAATAATAGGATAACTAAACGAGCCCTCTAAAGCTACAGTGCATTCACACTGGGATCCTCTACAAGTGGTAAAAGAAAATTAAGGGATAATAAGACAATTTCCACTTTACATCCACATAGAGTGATTGAGTCAGAATAATCGGTGCCTATAATGAAGGGAGGTGTCCACCTAATAGATCCTCAAATAAAACATGTTTTAATACATTCTCCAAAATATTGAATCCAGTACATTATAACTGAATGTAAGAGGATGTGTAGATTACTATTGGCTAATTAGCACCACGAGGTTACAAGTTGCACACTCTTCTTTGACACCAAAAATATTAATGTGCAAAACTTGTTTTTGATGTTAAATGATTTATAGGCAATGGTAGTATGAGCTGAAATTGTCAGTTAAAAAACCCTTATTCGAGAAATTGGGTTGTTGGTTGAGGAGAGGTGAAACCTTACTCAAGCAACAGCCACAATCCATGTAAGGGTGAGCCCCAAAAAGTCACTAAATTGAACCTGTACTTAACCATCTGGCAGCTTGGCACAAAAGCAGTCAGGCTTATCTTAGCAGCAATGGGTAAAATATGTTTACTGCACAAAAACAGTAATAAAGTAAAAACACAACACAAGAAAAATTGAACACCAATTTAGAAAACTAGAGTAAACATTTCAATAACGTATTTGACACCAAAATGGCAAAGGAAGATGGCGGATTGATGCCGCGTGCTCGAGGACGCTCTCTGTGCTTCTCCAGCTGAACCTCCAGTGAGCCACCACCAATGAGCCCCCGTCTCCCGGCAATGTATTGTGCCCGTTAAGTTAAAGGCTAGGCTGCAATTGGGATTTGTTGGGAAACGTACCCGCATATTAGTAAAACAAATGAGCCGTATCTCTACAGCGGAGAAAGAAGTCTACGTGAGTCATGCCACGCGGTGGATTTGTCAGCCAGCTCCGCTACAGGCACTCCAGATGCTTCAGACACCACGGGCACTCGCCGAGCGTTCTACTGGAACCCGCGGAAACCAACAGCGTTCAGCTGTGCTCCTAGATGGAGAGGTGGGTGTCGTCATGGCTCCACCACGCACGGCTAAAGGATGTCGCAATGAAACTCTAACTTCAGCAGGTACAGCAAGTAAAACTGTGGGCAGTTCAGACAAGGATAAGAACGCTGGGAGCAATGCCATTACTTTGTCAACAGGTGAGCCAAACTTGTCAAAGTTGCCTGCTTGCACCCCCTTGACTGATGGCGATATCACCACCCGGTCTAGGGCAGAGGCTGGGTACGAGACACAGCTCGTGAAACCTATCCTGAAGTTGCTCCAATCTGGGAGAGCAACTGAATTACTTCGGTCATGTGGGTCCAAGAACTCCATTCCGGGTGTTGTGATGGCCGAAGTGCTAAACGCTGCAGTACAGGATGGCAGGGGTGGTGAGGCTGGCTCTGCTAACATAGACAATACTAAGAATGTATTTCCTGCGCTCCCCGTCGCTAATTCTCAAGAAGTTGGAAAGACAACCGAATCAGTAGCGATTAGCTTGGCCAGTGATAGAGCATCAGAAAATGTAGCAGAGAAAGATGGTCCCGCAGGTACAGGAAACAGCCAAATAGAAAACTTGACTGTTAGTTTAACTATAATTGCTACAACTGCTGGTCTTACTGGATCAATCTCAGAGGAACTCATCAATCCCACTGAGACTGCCGCTCAGCTAATCGGCGAGATCCTTGGGGAAGGGAATGGTGCCACTAGTAAGGGAGCCACTACTAATAGAGGGGATTTTGCAGAACAACTAGTTTATAACTGTTGATATCACGGCTGATACTGTGGCTAATGTCGGGGCTGTTGGGTCAATTCAAACCCCAACTGCCTCTGACATGGAGTGGCTCAATCCGGGGCAAGGCTTGGAGAACAACCAATGCAATACCCTCGGCGGGGGGAAGGGTGTAAGAATCAAAAGCTCTAAAGTTGTCAGGACATGCAAAGGCGGTAAAGGCTGCGGCGGGGGAATAAAGCAACAAGTGATTGACGCAATAGGGCGACTAAAGGAGGCTTCAGCTACCACTGCCAAAACTGGCTCAGGGGTCAGTCCGTTGCGCAAATGGGTCTTCAAAAGGCAAAGTGAAAAACATTATCTCTAGGCTATCAAATGCTAGCAGCACGGCAACCACCCCTACAGAACTACCAGAGGGAGAGGGAGCTGGAGTGGACATTGAGCAGCCAGCATTAGCAGACGCTCCAGAGAAGTTTGCATCCACTGTTATCTTTGAATCTTCAACATAGTTAGTCTTTTCTCCAGCCTCAAGCCCTGCCGTGCAATCATCAATTATGTCGGAGCCAGGTGCCTCTGCTAATAGTCCGGAACAGATAAGAGAGGAGCCCTCACTGTCAAGTATTATGCAAGCACTGTACATTCAAAGAGAAGAAGCTCAGGAGTATTACAGACAGGCCAAAGCTGATAGTAGCAAAATTAAGCAAGTTCTGGTGGAGTTAACATCTAAGGTCAGTCAGCTTTCTTCTGAAGTCATTGACCTACAACAACAAGTGGCTGCTGTGGAAGAATCCAACACGTATACAGTTAATCTCATAAAAGCTCAGGATTCTCAAATTATGCTAATGCAATCTAAGATTGAAGATCTTGAAAATCTTCAGATGCCAGAATTTAAAGATTTTTGGCATTCCAGAAGGAAGGGAAGGCAACGACCCACGTGCCTTTATTGTTAATCTCCTCCAAAAAGCCTTTCCAGACTTAGCAGACTGGGATATGGACACTCAAGTTCAACGGGCACACAGATTGCCATTTTCAATTACCCAGGGTAGTCATTTAAAATCCAACTTTCCTCGACCTATCCTTGTGTTTCTGGGCAATTTTTTTATTACGCCAAGCTATATATTTTAAGGCACGCCCATCTGCACCAGTTAAGGTGGATGCACTGTCTATCTTTATGCGTTCTGACCTGTGTAAGGTAACAATGGACAAACGGTGGAAACTCCGTCAACTAATGGACCCTCTTAAAAATGTGTGCTCACAAGTCTTCTTGCAGGAGCCGGCTTGCCTTAACATTATAAAGGACGGTCAACAACATTTTTTCTTTAATGAACAGGATGCTAAACAATCCTTGTCAAAATGGCAAACAATTGGCTAGGAATGACTTCAAGTTCTAATGCAGCAATTATTGTACTTTAAGAGAGGTTGTGCTTGTGAAAAAAGTTTTTGTGTTGATTTGAGATTTCTAAGTGATTCTTTAATCTGTTGCTTTTTCCTCACAGTTATGAGAGAATTATATTGGGAGGTTGAGCCGGGCAGGGTACGATGTGGGTCACGGGGGTCAGTGGGAGGGTACAGAGAGGGTGTCTTCGGTATGCTGTCATTCTGGGACAGCAAGGAAGGGGGCGATTCCTTTTCGTAGGTACAGTGGCGGGGAAAGGGAGGGAAGGGGAGGGGGATCTTAGGAGTGGGGTGTAAAAAGCCACAATTTAGTTAATTTCACATGGGCAGAGCACTGGGGAGAGGGGCACGTAATTAGGGTACCGATGACTGGACCGGGTTCGCAAATACTACTCAATGTCGGAATTTAAATGTATGTGATGGAATGTAGCAGGACTCAATCAAGCTGGGAAGTGACGGTTAGTAACGGAAGAGCTGTGTGAATGTAAGCCCCATATATTAGGGCTTGCGGAAACGCATATTGCATATAAGTATAGATCTCTGTTAAAACAACTGGGATACGATATTATTGTATGCACGTAACAAGCAATTTCTATTCGAGGGGTGGCTTTATTAAAGTCTAGGAGATGTAGGGCTGTTGTCCTTCGATCACTTGCTGACTCCAAAGGGAGATGGGCAATTTCTCAAATGATGAGCTATAGGCGTAAGGTTACAATATGCATGGTATATGGCCCGAATATTGATTGTCCGGATGTTATATTTCATTTCAGTTCTGAGCTACTGGAGTGGTCTGGTGAAATGATCATGATGGGAGATTTCAACTGTATTCTTGACTGGAAGATTGATACTACTAATAGCACTGCCCGTGCCAGAATGTGTAAGACCAGGGCTGCTATCTTAGAATTTCTCTACTTACATCAGTTGGAGGACTCATGGAGGAGGTTATTACCAAATGTACCAGGTTATACTTTTTATTTATCACCACATAAACATTATTCAAGGATTGACATGATATTTGCTAATAATGCTATCTTGGAAAATGCATTTGCGGTAGTATGCCCTAAAATTACATCTGATCATAATCCGGTTATGTTAATAGCGCAGTTGCAGTCCAGCGCTCAGGACCCAATTAGGGAATTTACTTTTCCTAGACACCTCCTTAGTAATTCGGAATATGTGGAGTTCATGCGAACTGTACTTGAGGAGTATATCGATAATAATTGGGGCTCGGCGCCAATTGCAATAGTATGGGATTGTCTGAAAGCTTATGTAAGAGGGGCTATCTTGCAATATATTATTAAACAAAATCGGCAGGGCTTTTGTCAGCTGGAGTTGGAACAAAAGCTTTGTCTAGATTTGGAACGTCAGCATGCTACAGCTATTGCTGTAAAGGACACGGGTGAACCACTGATTTATCAACAGGTTGTTGTGGCAAGAGCTAAGCTAAAGAGAAGGTTGAGGGATAAAGCCGCACATAATTATCATAAGTTCAGAGCTAAACAATATAGATACAGTGAAAGGGTGGGCCGACTGCTGGCTAAACAAATTGCAGATCAAAGGGCTAAATCACATGTTAAATCAATTAAAGGAGTGGACAGTTTGGTTTACACTAGGTCTACAGATATATAGAACAATTTAGGTTATTCTACGCCGACCTATACAGCGTTTCGGTTTGCTCTAACCAACAAATCGCCTTAGAATATATATAGGAGTGTGCAATGCCAGTTTTGCATTCTCTGCTCTCCGAGCCTCTGCAAAAAGATGTTGGTGTGAGGGAAATTGAGGAATCAATTAATACTTTGCCTGCTGGCAAGGCAGCTGGCGAGGATAAGATCCCGCTCGAATTCTTTAAAACTTTTAAAACCACACTGATCCCCATCTTCCTTGCGTTATGTAATGTAATCATGCAAGGAGAAGAAGTTCCCTCTTCTTGGAACGCTATTAATATTGTTGTTTTTCATAAAAAGGGGAAACCCATAGACGACATGAGCTCTTACCGGCCTATAGCGTTGAATAACTGTTAGAGCTAATTAGTCCTTCTGAGGTTTTGTCTGTATTTTTCGGTTCTACTGGACGAGGAATTATAGGCAAAACCTATCAGAAACTTATAGCAGTGGTCAGTGACGATGGCACACAGATAGCGGCTAAACTAAGCCGGATTTTCAACTGTAATATAACCAAAGAGGAGATACAGGAATCTCTGGAAACTATAGACTCAGCAGTAATATCAGTCTATTTGAAGCTTCAGCAATATAGAACTATATTTATGATTCACTATACTCCAGAGCGAATTTCTAAATGGGCTAATAATTTAACTGCCACTAAATCATTCTGCCCGAAATGCCAAGAATTTGCTGCAGATTTAAGTAATATGTTTATCATATGTCCAATGTTGAAGGAATTTTGGTCCAATATAACTCTTGCTCTTGCAACTTGGGTTGGCTATGACAATCCAGTCTCCGAGAAATTGTTGGTATTGGGAGTTGGGTTGTCTTACGGAACCCTTCACTTCCATTACCTCGGCTTGTGCTCGTCTGTGTATTGCTCGATCTTGGATTCAAAGTACGAGTCCAAGTATTAATGAATTTTGGGACTTAGTAAGGGAAATTTACGAAATGGAGATAGCGTTAGCTAAAGTTAAAGGGCCTCGGTCTTGGTTAAAATTTAAAAGGATATGGTCTAGTCTCCAATGGGATTAAGGATTTAAAGTCTTATCTTCATGTTTCTTGCAATATAATTGTTTTTTATTATTACTGTGGTGCTTGTAATTGGATATATGCATAATGTTGCTGTTTTTTTCTGTGCCCCTATGTGCTCTGCAAACAATTATTGGTATTTTGTTTCCAAATTATTTTTCTTTCTGCAGGTATCTATATATTTGCAAAGCGGTGTTAAGCCATGCAACCTTTCTTAACGCTGCTTTGTAAAAATGGTGGAGGGAATTGCGCCACAGGTATGTCGGAAAAAGTGATGTTCTGGTGGTGCAATCCCCTGTTAAATATGCCCCCATCTGTTTTGAAGCAGAATGGTTTGATGGTGTAGTATTAGAAATAAGTAAGGGATTAAGCAATCTCGATAATACGTGAGTGTAATGCAAGAGTTGTCAAATTCAGGGTTCTGTTATAAATGACAAACATTGTATGTTAACAAATAAATGGATTAATTCAGCAAGGGGGACCCAGATGGTGTTTTCAAAAGCAAAGAGAAGCACAGGAAAGAAAAAACATCATATCCCCTGTGACATGAAATGTGTTAAGGAGAATTTATGCTTCCAAAGGGGACTCATTGAGTTACTTAAATAACCCGGTCAAACCCTCCGATAAGAACATCAGTCCATCTCAGCATTTAGTAGAAGAAGGAGCTGAACTAATGAGTGCCCCATCGCCCATTCAGTTCGAAGAACTGATAAATGCATTCAAATCTCCTAAAGTTGCAAATCTGATGGAATTCCAGGTATACTATAAGCAAGATAAATGGATCGAATCGCTGCTTTTTAAGTCAATAAGTGCATATCACATTGGAGAGGAAAGAACTCCAGACATCTGCATTCTACAGCACACATAGAAGTTGCAAATCATTATCATTTAATGATTGTTTATGTGCAGAAAGGGACATCTTTCTGCATAGAAACAAGCGTTAATGATGTTTTGCTCTTTCTCTGTGTGCTGCAGAATGCAGCACACATAGAAAAAGCATAAATTAGGGGAAATAAATGTATTCCTCCTCGTTACACCATCCTATCACCTGCATTTGCATGGCATTGGTTGTTGGCATTGCCTCAAATGTACATATCCTTGTACATCTGGGGCAGCATCGAAAAGCAATGGTGTTGCGGTGAAACCCCATTGCACGTTCCTTTCACGCATCGAGATGCTTGTAAAGGGGCCAAATTTATAAGGTTGTGCTGTGTAAATATTTAGAAGGTCATAGTGCCACCAGAACGTCACTAAAGTGACGTTCTGGTGGTGCTATCCCCACAATATACCCCTGGGTTCTTAGCTTTCAGGCCACCATCAAAACTGGTGAAGGTCATTTTTGCCAGAAGGAAGTAGTCATCTGATTAAACTTGTATATTATATTAATATTAAAGGCACTTACTGGAATAATTGGAGTTTGCAAATATTTGCCACTCTTCAACTTTATCTAAATATACTTATAAAGCAATGTAGTCTCTCACAATTAGATTGATGGAATTGGCTTTGTCTCTCTCAGGTAATGAAATGGTTATAGATAACTGAATTATTCTAGAAGAAACTCATCCCCTCATTAAACCACTCATTGGTGTAATTGAGAAGTCTATTAAAACATTACCATGTACAAATGTGTGTTTATTAGATGTCTCTTAAGTGTATATGCTTTGAATCAAGCAGAATTAAGGTTGTAGAAAATGTGTTCATCATTATACTATGTCTAAACATCAGTATATGTTTGTATTTTATGTGAAGTTATAGGATTGTTTTGTAGAGCCTGTAGTTACCAACATTGTTGTCGTGGTACTAAGATGTGAGTTCAGAAACAATAACCACCTAATGGAGGAGCTAATTGGAGTACAGCCAAGATTTCAGAAGCTTGGAAGATGGCTTTGAGCATGTAGTTGGACAGGAAACGTATTCCGGACAGAGGCTGCAGCTATGAAAAGATCCCCATCTCCCAATCTGACCCAATGAAACTTTGCCAAATATAAGAGTTTAGCCAAGGAAGAGCTCTGAGTTCTTGTAGGATTGTAGGAGTCAAAGTCCCTATGAAGATAGCTAGAGCCAAGTCTATATCACCACCACCACGTCCCTTTTCAGGACATTGTGGTGGCGATAGGGGCTTCGCCTTATTTACAAGGCAGCGTTAAGCCACTTACTGTGGCTTAACGCTGCCTTGTAAATAAGGCACCCTTTCACACTACACTTAGCATGAAAGGGCAGGGCAATGGGTGTTTCTATGGGCGTTCCTCTGTAACCCCCATTGATTTTGACGTTGCCCATATTTACAAGGGCAGCATAAATCTGGGGCAGCGCCAAAATTAACACCAGGGAAAACCTGGTCTTACCCTGGTGAAACAAGGAGACATTTTAATTTTCTCCTTGTTTTTTCTACTTCCATGTGTGCTGTGTTGTGCAGCAGATATGGAAACAGCAAAACGGCAATGATTGTTTATGTGCAGGAAGGAACGCCTTCCTGCCCATAAACAATCATTTTTTAAAAAACAAATTAAGTTTTGCAACTTCTATGTCTGCTGCATTGAGCAGGATACATAGAAGTTACAAAATGGCATTTAAAGTTTGTTTATGTGCAGGAATGGACACCATCCTTCACATGAATAATCTTCCCCTGCAATGCAGACAACCTTGCACTATGGTGCAAGGGTGCCTGCGTTGGCACTAGGCAGCTGAAATAGCACCAGCGCAGGGGGAAACGCAGGGATGCCCCATATTCTTGTAAATATGGTGCAGCACTGCATTTCTGAAGTGACGGAGCGTGTCGGTAGCCTTCTTGGCTTAATGACACGCTTCGCCACTTAACTTGCAAATATTCCCCTCAGTGTTTTAAACCTGATCCTCTATTTCTTGGAGAGCCAGAGAATGACCTTTAAGGCTTTGATGGCTGATGAGTAATTTGGAAAGGAGAGGACCAATCTGGCAGCTGTGTTTTGAAGCTGTTGTAGTTGAGAAAGGTAATATTCCAGAGCACCTAGGTAAAGTCTATTAAAGTCCAGACTCCTACTGTATGGGAGGAGTGCGGTGGGTACAGAAGAATGTTTTCACAATAGCTTGAAGAGCAATTAGCAAGAGGAGTACAATTTGTTCACCTGAGCAGTGAGAGAAAGATCATGATCCGGCATGAATCCTAATTTATGAAGTGAGGTTCTGGGGTGGAAGTGGGGCCCAGAGGAGGCACCCAGAGGTTGAGTGTTTAGAGATCTGGCGCATCTCGAGTGGGGAGAAGCATAACCTTGGTTTTAACTGTATTGATCTCAAGAGAGTTGTGAGACATCCATTTGACACTGTCATTAATGCCGGTAAGAGATGAGCCAGACTAAGACTTGGTCCTGGATTCCTGTTTTGATACATGATCTAATAAGAATGAGTGGGAGACCGTATCAAAAGCTGCAGATTATATACATTTGATACACTGCACACATAGACCCAAAGAACAGTACAGCTCTTTACAAAGAACTTTGTAATTGTAATTACAGCAGGAGTATCTCGAACATTAGATGCTATACACAGGGGCTTAGCATCGGGGGGTGTTTGGGATGTAACATCTCTCTAAATAAATATATTTTTGGCTTGCCAGATGGAACCAGGGGCCCTGAGTCGGGTCTGCTATGTCTGTGTTTTTTTATTGTGTAGCAAATTTACTATTTTTGGGATTTCACAAACATTGTCTGTACTAGGCTTGGACAGTTGCACCAGTCCCAGGTTTCCAGGCCTACTGCTTGCAACCAGACACCCAAATGGTGATTGGACAAATGCTTGCAAATAGTCTAACCACTGGCAATCACTTAGGGTAGCTACGCACCTAATCGTTTTTTACCCACTGTGCCACTGTAGACAGAGGGCCTGGTTGGCACAGTAAAGCTAACAGCGTAGCAAGGAACTTTATGTCAGCTATCCTACCTTTAATTCACCCACAAAATGTATAGACATGTCCGCCAGTTCCACAGACATCTCCATACATTGGCAGTAGCTGCTGTTAAGACAGTTCCGGTCATCATAGGAAATGTTTGACTCAAGGCTCTGTCAAACATAAAGGCAGGCCATCAAACATTTTCAAAGTTTTTATTTTTCAGAAACAAACTCCTAAAGCAGGAGTTGTTTTGAAAAATAAAACACTAATGACCCCACACCATGGCAGTTATCTCCGATGGTGCGGGATCCATTTTCTTTTTTTTTTTTTACTGTCCCTCATTGCCAGATTACAGCAAGTAAAAAAAAGCCATTCAACCATCCACGCAAAACAGGGCAGATGGTCAGATGGCATACCCCTGATGGCCTCTAATCTGTCCGGCCGTTGGAGGAAAATTTACACCGACAGAGGAAATTTTACTCAGTCATCATAAAACTTGTGGGCTGCCCGTCTCAAAATCAAGCAGGTGGAACTTGCGTATGGCAGACAGGGTACTCTGTCACTCTTGCAACAGAGTACCCTGTCCACCAAACTCCAAATCAGCTCTGAGGACAACCTAAACAAAATCAGCACAGGCAGTGCTCCTCAGTGGAACAGTCCATTATGAATCTTGGCCCTCTCACCCATTCAACCTGTGGCTCACTTCTTTTTTAGTTGGGAGATTTGAGAGTCAAACTCCCCCTCACCAATCTCACTGACTAAGCTATGGCTCTGGCTTCACATAGAGTAGTATAGTATTGGGGGCAATGGAGGGGCTCGTTAAAAACAGATCACAGAAGACATAAAAAGTAATGCAGATGAGGGGGTCATGCACTTATATAGTATCAGACATCATACTACACAGTTGGTGGGCTTAAATTACGGTTAGGGTTGAAGTGGTTTCGGGTGCATCAATTATGCCTGTATGCCCACTTAACACTGTAAATGATCAGTCAAAAATACAGGCAAATTTAGTAAAATGTGGATCACTAAGGGCTGAGGGCTTGGTGTACGACCATTTTTAGCAGGTGCAAACAGAAATTCGGTGCATTTGCAACCGCTAAAAAGGGTCGTAACCTATTACCGACTCGCAAAATAGGGTTTGCGAGTCGTTATTAGGAAGGGGCGTACCAAGAGCGTCCCTTCCTAATAGCGAGTCACAGTCGGATGTATAATTTGCAGTTACAACTAATTTCAAATTGGTGGTAAGCCAGTTGCAAACAGGAAGGGATCCCCAGGGGACCCCTTCCCTTTGTGTTTAGCAGCGAAAATATTTTTTATGAGCAGGCAATGGTCCCACGGACCACTGTCTGCCCTTAAAAAATTCATAGAAATATTTTCATTTTTTTCTTTTAAACGCATCCTGTTTTACTTTAAGAAAAAATGGCTGCATTTGAAAAAAAAAGTCGCTTTATTTAAAACACAGATATGGAGGTCTGCTGTCCCCAGCAGGCCACCATCCCTGCAATTCGAGCCCAATCCAAATGGGTTGCAAATTGCAACCTGCCTCATAAATATTGATTAGGCAGTTCATTTACGAGCCCATTGAGAATCGCTAAATGTGTCTGACACACATTAGTTCACTCCGTTTTGCGAGTCGCAAAAAAACGCGATTTGCGAAATGCTAAACTGAATGGTCGTACATCTGCCCCTAAGTTACCGCAAACCCTTTGCAAATAAAAAGCTTAAACAAGTAAGTGGAGGCACTGGATTAGTGACATGGTAATAGTGCTGATGACCCATGTTATATTTTTTGGCTCATTCTTCTTTACTGATGGTGTTAGGATTTTCCTATTGCTTATTTAAAGAGCTTGCTACTCCAATGGCTAGATATGCACTAAAAAGGAATTGACTCACTACCGAAGCCACATTCAAAAGTGGCACGACTAGGCTAAGAGATGAAATTCAGGCTTTTTGAAACAGGTGATAAAATACCTTGATTTAAATCATCCGTCTCAACAAATGATGATTTAACTTCTCAATTCTGCTGCTATGATCTACTCAATTTGATATCCTGATTTTGTCAAACTTTTTCATTTTTGTATGTGATATATACTTCTTTGCTATTCCTGATGCGTGAATGACCCGTCCCATTCCTTTAATCCTTAAGTGTAGTGTCCTTCATTTATTTTATATGGAAATCCCTCTTATCTATTTTGATAATCCTATTGGTAGAACCTTTTAGAACTACATTCTATTTTAAAATGCTGATATTTGTTTAGAAGTGTATAGTGTGAGGTTAGATTGTATTTAATTAATTACCTGATCAATAATTGCTTAAAACCATGGACGGTAATTAGAAGCAGCCAGAAATAGCGGCTGCTATCATTGCTTGCCCTCTGGTTCCCCTGGCTCTGCCCTTGCTGCGCCTGGTTTAAGGCAGGAGCGGGAACATAAAAATAAATTGGTCTCCAAATTGCTAGCTTACTCTTTAAAGTTTCCACTCCTGTACCTTCCCCCCCGAGCCCATCAGTAGCAGAAAGGAGGCTATTGATGGGTCGTGGAGTCAATCAGGTGATGCTGCCTAGGATAAAAGGTTAATTATGAATAATCTGAAAAGCACCTAAAAGGTTTTATATTTTATAGTGATCACCTATGATTATATAGCAGTGTTAGACCTGTCATCCTTTGGCGTGGTTTCCCCTGTCTTTTTGCTTCTGACCTCCTGTTTATAACTGTGCGCTGAACTTCTTTTTTGCTGGTTTTAGGACTCTGGGCACTTTTTTACTACTGACCAGTGCTAAAGTGCATGTGCTCTGTGTATAAATTGTAATGACATTTGGTTTCTCCATGACTGGCAGATTTGATTTGCTGATAAGTGCACTACATGTACCCAGGGCCTGTAGATCAACTGCTGCTAGTGGCCCTGCAGCACTGATTGTGCCACCCACATGAGTAGCTCTTCAAACCTGTATGAGGCCTGCCACTGAAGTACCTGTGGGTGCAGTTTTAAATTGCTATTTTGACCTGGCAAGTTCGCCTACTTGCCAGGCTCAAACCTTCCCTTTCATTACATGTAAGGTACCCCTAAGGTAGGTTCTGGGTAGTGCCTTGAGCCGGGTGCAGTGTAGTTAAAAGCAGGACATGTACTTTTGAGTTTTACCATGTTCGTTTTTCAGTATAGCATGGCCTATCTCTCCCATAGGTTAGTATTGGAGATGCCTTGTAACACTTAACAAGTGTAACTCAAAAATGGGAGCAGATAGAAAACTGGAGTTTAGTGTCTCTGGACTCACAATTTCAAAGCACATCTTTTAGTGAAGTTGTATTTTAAATTGCAGGTCTTAAAATGCCACATTTTAGAAAGTTGACGTACTAGAGGTTTTGGCCTTTTACATACAGTAAATTGGACCTCTAGAAAGTTTCACAAAACAGAAAGAAATGGCTGTGATTGATCAAACTTCCTTCTTAGACAAGCGAGGTTACGTAACTCTATTTTCTTGGCCCCTGTATTTATTTCACGATTACCTCAATAGTATTTTCAAAAAATATATTGTAAACTTTCATTGTGTCATGAAAAAGAACACTTCTCAGCCTTTTTATTGATGAAATATACCCCACAGGACAAGACAGTTCAATCATGATACCAAACATAGCAAAACATGAACATAACAAATGACTGTGAATTTGTGCATCAAAACAATAAACATCAACCTAAATGGTAATTCCATTTACACTAAACATTGTCAACGTAGACTTGAATAAAATAATCAGAACCAATCAAACAATTCAAAACCAGAGGTGCCTATCACAGTTGTTCTGAATGCGTGACCCTCTTGGAAGGAACTTGGGGATTTCAAAGTTATTTGACAGAGTGACATTTTTGCTTATGTTGTTTTCCCACTGTTCAAGCTGATTTTAATGAAGGAGTCCCCAAAATTTTATCATCAATGCGTTTCGAACCGTTAAGAGTTTAGGGTTCTCATCAGGACCAATTTCTGTGGAAGATTAATATGTAGAATATATTAACTGCTGCCCACATTCACTCTGATCTGCTTTACTCCAATTGGATTAGATGTTGTATATACATTGTCAATGTTCTATGTACTGCAGACAAAGAGATCAAGATAAAATGAACACACTTTTGATAAAAACGAGTGCATAAAATAAAATGAGATTAACTCTCAAACACACTGGATTCAAGTCGATGTTGTGTTAAGAAAGCGTACATGTATTGATGGCCACGTACGGTATATGAATTTTGTGTTATAGTGTGGAATTATGTGGCATGGTTTGTGGTAGTATGTGGCATAGTGTGGAGTAGTATTATATGGTGTGAAATTATGTGTCATGTTGCAAAGTTGAATATTTTTGTGGAGTGTAATTATGTATTTTGGTATTGAGGGGATACATGTGCAATGTAAATTGTTGCATGAAATGTAGGTTAGAGTGTAGTTATGTGTAGTGGAATTATCTGGAATTGACTTGTGTTGTGTGGAGTATAATTGTATTGTTTGGAGTGGGGTGGAATTATGTAGCAGATTGGTATTATGTCAATTGGAATTTTGTGGAATGTAGCGGAGTTGATTTACATGTAGTTTATTTTATTGGTTTGTAATTATGTGGCCAGCGGTGGAATGATGTGATGCAGAAGTGTGTGTAGTTAGATTGTGTGACATGTTAATATGAGATGTTAAAATGTGCAGTGTGTAGTGGATTTATGCGACATGGATTTGTGAGATGTGGTTTTGTGTGAACCCTTCAGCCAGTTCCGATGCTTTACCACTGATGCTTTACCCACCAGGAAAAGTGAAAGGACAGGCTCTGACAATTAAAATGCTACTGAATATATATGTCATGTGCCACATTATTAATATTTTAATATAACTTTTTTATTCAATGCCTAGCATAATTCAGAAAATAGGGGAATACCAAAAGGATGTGTTTAAAGTTACAATTTTGCAATTGAAATTTCTAAAAACATTTCTTGTGTTAGGATTGCATTGACATTTAAATGGTTACAGATCTGCTCCATAGGCAAAACAATATTTTACTATATCATGCTGTGTTATTTATTCCAGATGCAGATAATGCTTTGGAAAAGCAACACACAAGGTGGACCAGCGCAACCTAAGAACTATTTGTTACAGCAATAATTTGAGAGAATGTTGGGATGGTGGCGGGGGAAACGGGGAGAGGGGCCATCATTCACCTCAACCCTAAACTACAAAAGACATCAAGAAAGCCAAGTATTGGCATAGCCAATAGGTCTTGCCTTTGGAACCTTGTAACAGTCGCGGCCGGCATGGCTTGCGGAGTTTCTGGAGGGGGTACAGGAAGGGAGGGTTGATTTAATAATAAAAAATTAAAAAATCAAACGTACCTTTCCGCCGGCCAGGTCCTGCGTCTTCTTGACTACTGCTCCTGCTCTCCTGCCTCCGGCAGAAACAGGAAGCAGGCAGCTAGGCTCCCACCCCATAGCCAATCACAACACTGCAATGGCAGCGTTGTGATTGCTGGGGACGCCGCCCAACCAGGGGCTTATGGGGAGGCCATGCTCTCCATGCAGGCTGCTTTGCAGCCTGCATGGAGAAAGGGCAGAGTGCTCATGACTGGTTTGGGCAGCCCCAGATGGCCGATCAAACAGTCATTGTGCCCTCAGGAGTAGGCACACCACTCTTCCCCTGCCCTGGCTGCGCGCAGAGCAGCCCCGCCCACCCGCAACCAAACATAAAAGGGTAATAATGGAAAGTTATCACCATTTTATGTTTCTGCTTCTCACACTGGAGAAAGCAGTGAGCCGACGTTCCTCCGCCCTAGTGGAGGAGCCTCCACTGGCTTGTAAGTGTTTAGCTAGAGCTATTGGCTCTGCCAATGTGTTAAAGTTATGTTTTAGAGCAGCGTGACTGTCATGTAGCATGTTGAAAAGTTATAATAAGAAATTGTTATAAGCATTCCTGCTTATTTATATATAACCAAGAAGATATTCTGTACAACTGAACAATCCTATTAAAAAAACCGAACTAAACATAAAGACAGTGTTTGTTTTTGTGTGTGTTTGTAATGCTGGTACATTTTCTGTCTGTTGTATTGCTTCTTTGTAATATATAGATATTTTGTTGTTTTGGGGGGGGATATAAATAACGGGAGGTTGGATGTTGGGAAATAGTATTTGAATTATTATAGTGCCTGGAGACAGGTAGTAAGGGAGAATTAAGAGATGCTATATTCTGAGGTCAGACTGCATTTTTGGTAATGGGGCATATTATAAACTTTGTGAACAGAGTGTGAAATCAGTATAATATAACATATATATATAAATTCCTAATTCCGTCTCGCAAACCCATCATGTGATCCGGTAGGAGGTTACCAAATCGCAAAATAGTGGTTGGTACATTGGAAAAGCCTTTTTTGTGTTCACAGATGGACTGATTGTGCAAATCTGCCTGTTTGCAAACATAAAATAGCTTTGTACATGTGGCCAAGAGTGAGTTAGTGTTTGAGGACAGTAATAGAATAGAAAGAATGATACCCAGAGGAAGGAGAAATAGTAACAGAGAAAAAGAAACAGGAGAAAGAGATAGAATAAGAAATTATGTTTGTTATTGGTTGAGAGAGGGATAGAAGAAGTGAGAGAGAGAATGAGTGAATGTGAGTACGTAATGTAACTTTTCTTAAAAGAAGAAATAGACAGAATGAAAGATCTTGCACTCGACCTACAAGGCAGGCCACATCACCAGACCATTACACGCCCAGTTGCCAGCAGCAGAGAAACAGTCTCTGTCTCAACGCCAATGCAACCTGTCCGAGGACCTCAACTCTTTTCTGCAGTAGGGTAGCAGTAGGTCTGTAAGGACCATGAAGCATTCCAATGGCCAGTCAGGCCAACACATAGAGGAGCTTCCACTGTATGCCTTGTCCAATTAGAGAGTGGGGAACTTTTATTGAAGGCTGTTAAAAAATGTTTGTGAGGAATGGGCAGTAAGACGCAAGTCCCCTGAAACAGTGCTGCGGGGTGGGGTAGTGTGGCAGACTTTGTGGCTTGCAATGCCCAAAGGCAATGACCTTTGCTATTGAAAGTAACCTGTGCTCTGACACCGGCAAGTCCTTAAAATATACGACCGCAGTCAACTAACCGTCTGCGCATGAATGCATGGTGTGGACAATGGAGTAGGAGAGGCTGAGTGTATAGTCTGCCCCTCACTTGTGACCCCAGACTGACCTTCAGAACAGAAGGAAAACAATGAGTAAATTACCTAGTTGCTCGTCGCTGCTTTCATGACCCCTGGGAGGGCCAGTATTAGCGGCACGTTCCAGATCCTTGATAACCTTATCCATCCCGACTGTGCCAAGAAAACTATCCCCCCTTCTCAGACCCTCTGCGATAATCTCGCACAGTTCTTCACGTACAAAATCGAGACAATCATTCAGAATCTTGCAACTCCCCCTTTTCAAGATAATCTAAACTCCCCCAGAGCCGTTATTACCAACCTTGAGCCGCCGAGCCCAGGACACCTATCAAGGCAATGCCTACAGGCTCTCCCTCCTATCCCCGAAGCAGATTTCGAGAGACTGGCACACGGAATCACTTCTGGGTCCCCCCTCGACCCACTGCCCCCTAAAACCTGGAAAGCGTGCGGAACTGAACTATTCCACACCCTCCGCAGGATCTGTAACCAATCTCTGGGCTGTGGATTTGTCCCCACCCCCTGGAAGCAAGCACTCATCACCCCACTGCTAAAAAAACCCTCTTTGAACCCTGAGTGTCTATCCAACTTTCGACCTATATCGCTCCTACCCTTTCCAGCCAAAGTGGTGGAACGCTGGGTTAGCTCCTGTCTCTCGACACATCTTGAGCAGAATCACATCTTGGACGATTTCCAATTCGGCTTTCGCCCAGCCCATGGCACCGAAACGGCGGTACTTACAGCCATGGAAGAACTTCGGATGCGTGCAGACAGGGGTCATTCAGTAGCCTTGATCCTATTGGACCTGTCTGCCGCATTCGATACGGTTAACCATGTGATTCTGCTGAAGAGACTCAGAGAGGCAGGGGTGGACGGCACCGCCCTGCTATGGTTCCACTCATACTTGAGAGATAGGAAACAGGCTGTATCCCTCCCCCCTTTTCAATCCGCTTTCTCCCCAGTACCTCACGGTGTACCCCAGGGCTCGTCCATTAGCCCGATCCTTTTTAACGTTTATCTAAAACCTCTGATCACGTTAATCAAATCCCACAGATTGAAAACGGTAAACTACGCGGACGACACCCAGCTCATCCTCTCCTGGGAGGGGGAGGATTAAATTCCCATGGATTCGTTCCATGATTGCTTAAGAGACACAGCCGGCTGGCTGCAGATGAATTCCCTGCAATTCAATTCTTCCAAGACCGAGGTCCTGTTCTGTTCTGGGAGACGGATTCCTCGTCTATTTCCTGCAGAATTCTGGCCCCCGGAAAACCCAGAAAAACCACAGCCGGTCACTAGTGTCCGCAATCTGGGTGTTATGCTAAACAACAACCTCAGCATGGAAACGCAGGTAACCAAAACAGTCTCTACTTGCTCGGCCGTACTGCGTTCTTTACATAAAATCATGCCACTACTCCCCGCCCAGGCCCGAGCACTAATAGTCAGGTGCACTATCCTTAGTCGCATTGACTATTGTAACGCTCTTTTGCTCGAGTCCCCAGCTGTTCTACTGGACAGACTCCAAAGAGTCCAGTCGGCCGCAGCCAAACTGGCCCTTGGTTGGACCAGAAGATCCTCGGCCACAGCAGCCTTAGCCGAATTACATTGGCTCCCGTTGAAGCAGCGAATTGCTTTTAAAGCACTTTGCCTTGTCTTCAAGGCACTACATGGAACGGGCCCCAGATCCCTACAAAAATTGTTTTCCTGGTACACCCCCACTAGAACTCTCCGATCCACCTCAGCCTGCCTTGTGTTGGTACCAAGATTTAACAAGGTAAGGAGCGGGGGAAGATCCTTCAAAGTGGCTGCCGCCAAACTTTGGAATAGTCTGCCGGTCGACATTCGCCAAATTCCAAAACTCCTGCCTTTCAGAAAGCGAATCAAAACCTGGCTCTTCCCCAATCCCGTTCGCTGCTAACTCCCTAGCTAAGCCTCCCGTCTCTTTCCTTCTTAAGGAGTGAGCTTCAGCGCCAGGATACCTGCCAGGTGACAGTTGCGCTCTACAAATGTTTTAAATAATAATAATATACGTAAGGCGAATCTCCTGCTTATGTAAGCGTTTGCAAAGCACATTATATTACCCTCAGTGCTTTAAATAGAAACATAGAAGTGCAGGTACTCACTATTCAGAGTACCTATATGTTCCTGAAAACTGGTGGTACACTCCCGTAAATGTATTGCAGCAGTGGTAAGAAGTGTAGGTACTATCCCTTTTAACTGCAATTTAAGAAGCACAAGTACCTGTCTGCTTAAAGCACTGGCAGTGCTGGAAATTGACGCTTTTCAGCATCTTTTTGATATGTGAACTGTTAACTAAATGTTTCATAAATTATGGTTGTTTTTTAATCATATAATGCTTACAAAAGATTTTGGGCCAGATATACAACTTACCAATTTGCGACTCGCAATTGCATCTCAGACACTGTTTGGGATTCCAAATGGGGTCACAAATTACATGCCTCATGAAGTTTAATGTGGCATGCACACCATTAGGAATGGCTATCACTCCCAGGGATGATGGCCTGGTGGGGGCAGCAGACCACCATGTCTGGGACTGCATTTAAATAAAGCAGTCTTTTATTTTTTTTAAATGCAGCCCATTTTCCTTAAAGGAAAACAGGATGCATTTAAAATAGAAAAATGAAACTTTTCAGTTTCATTTTCTTAAGGGCAGGCAGTGGTCCCTGGGACCATTGCCTGCTCTTAAAATATTTTCTCACAAACTCACAAAGCTGTCCCACTCATCATTTGGCTAAAAAAATCATCAATATGTGACATCTCAACTAAAGGCCTGCACTGGGCCCAATAAATACAAGTCAACATCACTATAAAATTCTGCGTGGACGGTATCACTAGAGAATTGAACAGCCTGTAGAATCAGCAGTAAGGTCACTTGAAAATATATTGATGGTAAAGTAATATATCTGAAGGAAGGGGAGAGGATGTGGCCTGTGCTGCTGACTTGAGGAAAATATATTTTTGAGGCCTTTTGCTGCTTGCTTACCTCACCTTGTGAAGTCGACCCTCGTCTACTTCTGGAATAATAGCACAGCTCAAAATAATCTATTTCCAATAAAAAAAATATGTACACACCTACAACTCTATAGAGACCCTCCGTTGAAGGGTACTGATTTTACACTTACTTTTATCCAAAACAGCTTTTTCTCTGTGTGACCACCCTAAATGTTCAGTTCAATATATTTCAGAAGAAAGAAAAATGTGATCAGCATTCTGACTTCCAAACATGCTCATTGCTACTTCGACAGGTTGAGTTTTGTATCGAAAACGTTTATCCATCTCTTTAATCTGTGAAACTGAAACCAGAAACGTTACACAACACATATGAATAAACATTTGAGAAAAATTAGCATTGGATCCAGCTTACAAGATGATACCAGAGGCTAGAGAACAGCAGACATGCCATGGCATCACACAGATTGTCCAGAAAAATATCTTCTGCTTACATCATGCACAGGGCCATTAGAATTATGTGACAAGGGAGGGTGACATTTTTTGGCAAGAAAAAAGGAAGATTATGTGGTATAAGGCACATTTTGCGATAGCATGATGCATTATGTTATTTTTACACATTACAAACTCATTGGGAAAAGGTTTTCACCCCATTAGTACCAGTGTAGCACCCAAATACAGCAATTAGCAACTAAAAGGTGATCAGTCCGTCTTTGCCAAGGAACTTCCACTGCATGACAACACATGTCGTCATTTTTAGTAAAGTTTGGTCTTTGCTTGTGTTTGAAGCAAGCATTTTATTTTGTTAAAATCTGCAAATTAGGAAGCAGGTAATGGAGTATGTGGCAAATCCATATCTATGCCGAAAAGACCAAAGCCGCAGAATGGCAGAACTACAAGTTACACCAAAGTTACGTGACCTTATGGTCACAGAAATATTATGGGACAGATTTACAAGCCCCTTGCGCCAACTTTATGCCGCCGTTGCGTCACTTCTGTGACGCAGAGGCGTCGTAAACAATGCGCCACGATGCGACTCATTTGCAATGTGACGCATCTAGGGAGATGAGTCACGTTGCAAAGCCCTGTCCTACATTATACCTGCATCAGGTAAAATATATGCAGGGTGGGCGTTCCGTCGCATGGAAGCCTCGTAAAAGTGACTCCGTGAAATCTACAAGATTTCTCTGAGTGACTTTTACGACACCACTGCGTCAAAACCTTGTGCCTGCTTGAAGCAGGCGTAAGGAGTGACGCAGGATGGTCGAAATAGGCATTTCAGACCATTGTGGTTCCAGCAATGCGTTGCCTTTCCGACTGAAGATGCGTCACGCATCTGTCTGTCCTTGCCCCACGGTGCGCCGCATTGTAAATGCGGCGCATCCATGGTGGCACAAGGCTATTTGTCCGTCACTCAATTGAACTGGCGCTTCTCTGCAAATATGCAGAGAGGCGCCAGTTCTTGCAAATCTGCCCCTCACTGTTTTGCATTGTCATATACTGAACCTAATAACATTAATATTAATAATAATAACAACACTAATGAGTATAGTAACTATTTTTATTATCATCAGCCTCAATTGCATTGTTGTTGATACTTCTAGTAAAGTATTTATACCACGCAATTGACAATGGGTCAATTACAGGAAAAAGTCCACAAAGTAAGTTCGGGCTCACTGACATGAATATGGCTCAGTGGGTCCAGCACTCGCTGCAGAAATCTCTGAAGTTTTCCACATTATCCCGGCTGTTCGGTGCTAAAATTAAAAAATGCAATCATAGTAGTATAAATAATCCAGGTGAATGGAGTAATGGAGGACCAACTAATGTTGCAGCATTTACTGATTAACTATATTGTATTTTATTTATATAGTGCTCTCCTGTCCCTTGTGAGGCTCAAATCGTTTTAATTATGCATCAAGGTAGAGCTAATTATGTGACACAAGATGCCATTAAAGACAAATTCACAATACTCTCTGGCAGCAATAGTAGCCCAATACATACGTTTTATAATTTTTTATTTAAGCAAGCATTATTCATCATGGATCCTAAATTTTGAGCTACCAATGTCTTGTTAGTTGCTTGCTTTCCTCGCGGTTATGTCGGCTGCATACATTGCCTCTCAGGAAGGATGGTTTGAGCAGAAATGCCGCTGACCGCGGCCCCCGCAGGGGGCCACTACAGCGGTCGGCGCCCTAGTGTCGCCTGGGAACCGGTCACCCCTCCCCGTCCCCTCCTCCTGGGGGGCAGGGACGCCGGCCGGTGTCCCCCGCCTCTTTCCTGCCCGGAAGTGACACGACGGGTGTCACTTCCGGGGCTTCTCAGGGCGTAGGGGGAGGTTATATAGCCCTCCCCCACCATGCCGGCGACCTCTTGTCACCTTGCTCGCCGCATGGAGAGGCCGTGTGTCGTCCCGTCGGAGCATGGTCCTTAGGCGTGATGGTACTTTGGCGTCGTTGCGCGACATCGCTCACGGTGAGTGCGGTGATAACACCCCCCCCCCCCTCCCTGCCCTGTCCCGGAGCGGCCCAAAGTTGTCGGCGGACTCTGGCGGCTCAGTGGGCTAATGCACCCACTCCGGGCACCTGTGTGTGACCTCATGGCCAGAGGTTCGAATCCGGACAGACCCACTCATCCTTTCAGGCGCCATGGGACGGCCAGCCT
Source organism: Triturus cristatus (assembly GCF_964204655.1). NCBI lineage: Eukaryota > Metazoa > Chordata > Amphibia > Caudata > Salamandridae > Triturus > Triturus cristatus. The sequence goes on along the minus strand of NC_140581.1, from coordinate 377,268,527 downwards.
GGGGGGGGTGTGAGCTCGTTGCAGGCACGCGTGGCGGGGCTGCCGGCATTTTACCGTTGCGAGGCGGTTGATCCTCCTTGTGATCCTAAGGCAGTGAGGGGCTGGGCGTGCCTTGCCACGATCTGCCGTTTTGGACACACCGTCTGGTCTGGCATCGTGCTGGTTTCCCGTCATGCAGTATGGCGACCATCAGCGGAGGATGAGCAGGTTTGTGGTTTTGTATTCACTGTGGCCTAATGGTTAAGGTCTGAGACTCTGATTCTCAAGGTTACAAGTCCGATTCCCATTGATTCTGTGCAGTCAGATCTCTTTCAAGTATGTAGTAACCCACAGAATAAAAACTCTTCTCATTATATATGTTGGGTTTTCGGTTTGCAAGTTATATAGCTGTTTTGCCGGCAGTGAGCCGTTGCCTGCTTTGCGGTGTGCGAGGGGATAGCCCGGGGCCAGTTGGGGCAATTTGTAACATAGTCTTGTGCCCCCCCCACTTTTTTATTGGCAAGCGAGGGCGTTTGTCTCCGGTTTTATGACGAAGGAGAATGTAATGTACTTTGACTCCCCTAGTTAGGCGGATGCACGCTAGTTAGATTTGCCCCGGGGTTACGCGTTCAACCTCAGACAGCCTCCCAAGCTTTCGCTTTCCCTGGCCTTTGCCGCAAATGTAGCCCCGCCTGGTGCGCCGCCTGTGGGGGCGGAACGGATCCTCGATGGGCTGCTGAGCGTCACTGGGATGGCGCCGGGGCCTCCTCGCCTAGGCACGCAGCTGGTTGCGGTGCGGCTCGGACCTCGGGTGTTTGGGTACACGGTACCAAGTGGCGGTTGTCACGCGTGGGGAATTTGGGGGGCAGAGGGTACCTTTGGGGCCTTCACTTGCCCAAGAGAAATTTTGGCACGGGTGAGCCAGGCCTGCCAGTTGTGCGCGGGGCGGGTTTGGCTGTGAAAGTTGATGCGAAGGGCCGGTTGAGCAGCCCTCGGTCTGGCGGCGCGTGGAGTGGGCATCGTGGTTCTACGCCCTCTAGTCAGGCCGCCCATGCACCGCTCACGCTTCGGGTCAGTGGTTGCCTTCGGCAGTGAGTTCAGCCCCCCCCTGTGGGTGCGTAGTCAGTGGGACCGCTGGCATGCCCCCTGTCTTGCGCTAGTTCGTCGTGGTGGGGCCCGGGCATCACGCCCCCCCTCACCTATAGTCAAGTAGAATAGGTGGCCTTAAGGCCGGTGCTGCAGACTTTGGGCGCTGGGGAATCGGGTTCGAGCCCCTGCATTGGCTTTGTATCATGGATGAGGGGCCGTGCCTACCCAACAGGAATTTGTCCTTAGAGGGGGAGGATGTGGTCCGTCGGCGACGCTGTTGACTTTGGTGCTGGGAACCAGATTTCGAGCCTCGAGGTATAATCTTGTAATTCCGGGCAAAGCACGTAATCTCGCATGACGGGCCTCTGGTTTCAGCAGACACTATCTGACCCAAGGTAGGGTCAATGGCTTGGGATATAGATGGGGCCATCGATAACCAGCAGGGATGGTTCTCTTGCATCTGGATTGCAGGAAGCCCCAGGCAGGAGAGGTGTCAGGTAAGACTATAGCTACATTGGTGGGGGGCTCTGGCGGCGACGGTGGCCGCCTCCAGAGCTGTGGCGGAGTTACAGGGCGATCTGGAAGCAGGCCGGTACCAAGGGTACCTCTGCGCTGCACCATAGGGGGTGCCAGAGCCAAATGCGAGGGAGCCTCATGGGAGGGTCCCGGAAGCCGTGTCGGCGCCCCGCTAGTCCTTCGGGCGGTTGTGGGCCTGAACAACCGGGGGTTTGCTATGCTACGCTCCGCCCCGGGAAGGGGCGTGAGTAGAAGTTACCAACGGTCACGTGATCCTGGAAGAGAATCACTTGGACAGCAGCATAGGCGGGGTTCGCCCCAGTGCTGCCCGGCTCATCAGGCAGGCAGGCGGCCCAGTTGGTTGCCTGCCCTTGGATCTCCCATAAGATAACCCACCTATTACATAACAGTGTATGTAATAAACCTGCAGCATTTTGTACCCAATCAAACAGTCTGAGTGTGTGTTATTATTGGGTAATGTATTTTGTTGGAGGGGGGACTGAGGGATGCCAATGGTGATACTATGTCACATGGCAATAACAGCCACGAGGGAAGGATGTGCCAGATAACTTATGCTTGAGTGTTGGCTTTTAACTTCTCAGGTTCAGACTCTTTTCTTTGCATTCTTCTCACTAGTGAAGTGCGCTAGAAGCTCTGTATTGCAACTGTTGTAGTTTTTGTTGCAACTTTAAAGCCCCTGTGCGGTGTAAGCGGAGAGTTCGTTTTCTACAACTGTTCAATTGCATGCAATGTAGCTACATTGTGTGGTTTCTTCCTTTCGCCACAAGTTGTCCAATGTGGTGTAACAATTTGCAGCCCGTGACCACAAGCTACTCAAATTACCATAATGAAGTGTCTGGAAACCAGTGTGAAAGAAGAAACTGCGGCAAAGATCTGCGGTCTGAGTGAGAGAGTCAGAATCATACAGATATGAAATGGCTTTAGTCAGTATGACTGAGGGGGTTGCTTAACACTGTTCGATTATGTGCACATTACTTTAATGTACCATGACAAAAGAAATGAATATAAACATTTGTAATGTAACTAATGCTCATGTAAAGCGCTCACCGAGCAGCAGAGCACCCCCATCGCAGCAGGTCTTTTTCCGGCTATGGGCCACGAGGAAATTAAAGGGGGCAGAGTTGAGGCAAAGCGGAGCACACGGATTGTTAAAGGGGCAGGCACTGACCATTCCGAGGGGGCAGACAATCACGAGCAGGAAACAAAGGCAATCAGCAAAACTGGACAGGTTTGGGGGATGGGAAAATCTTCTAACTTTAAAGTCAGAGAAAGAAAATTATCTTGCGTCTTGCATTTGATCTCAGTATTTAAATGCACAGCAAATGTGAGGAGATAACAAGAATTACAGCCCTGTTTGCATAAAGAGAAGTCGGAGCACAGGCAAAGAGTAACACAAGCAGAGAAACATCGATCTGGTTGAATGCTCTTAGAGCAAGGGGGAAGTAGTACTTAAACAGGTGCTACAATGAGACAAGTGGAAGGGTATAAGGACTGTGGCACTGTTCTGAGGAGGGACAAATAGGAAAGATTGACCACTGGCAAGCTAGGATTTTTAAAGGACACTGAAACAAACCAATGAGAAGCAGTAGGCCCACAAAGAAGTATACACTAAAGTATAAACAAGAGGTCTCGAAAGCTTGATCTAAAAAACTGATAAATCTGATTATTTCCTCTGGATGGCTAGTAGGGCTGGGGCAGTGCCTGTTGTATCCTAGTTGAACCTGTGAGCCCCCATGTCAGAGTATCTGTGTATAAAATGCAGATAAAAGCACCAGGAAAAAAACTGTTACTATAGTATGCAACAAGTAGGAGATAAGAATCAAAGGGCCAGATGTACGACCCATTTTTGCATGCGCAAACAGCGATGCAACCCGTTTGTGCATGCAAAAACCTACAGGGTCATGTACAAACCCTATTTATTGAGTCACAATTTATTTGCGACTCGCTAAATAGGATTTGCGACTCGCTATAGGAAGGGGCGTTCCCTTCCTAATAGCGACCCCAAATGCCATATATGACTGTTATAGCCAGTCACAAAGAGAACCCCTTCCCCTTTGTGACTGGCTATAAAAATATTTTTTAAGGGCAGGCAGTGGTCCCAGGGACCACAACCAGCCCTTGAAAAATGAAACGAAAACATTTCATTTTTCTTTTTTTAAATGCATCCCATTTCCCTTTAGGGAAAACGGGCTGTATTAAAAAAACTAACTGCTTTATTCAAAGGCAGTCCCAGACATGGAGGTCTGCTGAGCCCAGCGTGCCACCATACCTAGGACGGCCAGCCATTCCCAATGGGGTCCTAAATTGCGAGTGCCTCATGAATATGCATGAGGCATACAATTTGCAACCCCGTTGGAAATCGCAATCAGTGTCACAGAGACTGTAGTACATACCAATTTGCGATTCGCAAATTGCGAGTCGCAAATTCTTTGGTCGTACATCTGGCCCAAAGGATTCTAAGAAGCAAAAGAGAAATAACAGCTGAAGAGAATAACACCAAGTATGGCAGAAAGTTAGATCTTTACTCGGAAAGCGAGCTTTTTTGTGATTTGATTTAATTGTTTTGAGTCATTTTTCAGAAATAAAACTTCAAAATACAGTGATATCTGGATAGTTGGTCCCACCGGCCTACCGCAGTACTCCTGCGATACAGCAAATAACAAAAATAGAGCACTCTGATTGGTCTGGAAGGGTTTTTTTCCCATCGCCAAAGCAATATGATTTGCTGGCCGCATCATCAACAGAAATGTTGTGGTTGCTAATTTAGGACTCTGTATGTGAGTCCTGTGTTTTAAAAAGAAATAATGTATAAACAGGCTGGGGAGGGCTACTTTGACCCCTGGGCCAAAAGTTAAAAAATTGTTTTCTTGTGCCACAAGTTTTGTTGTACTGCGCGTTACCAGTGAAGGAACAGAGGGACTCAGTGTAGCCCCCCATAACGTCCAGCGGCAGTACTGTATGACTGTGCAAGAGTTGAAAAATGAAGATTGAACTGTCTAGCGGTACTATGGCGTGCCGCTTGTGCCCAGTTCTGTGGGAGTACGCGGCTATGGGTTGAGTGCAGGGCCGGGCCTCAGGCTCCTACTCCGCACAGAGATAATCTAAGCTCAGTGAGAGGGCGTGAGTTATAGTTAATAACTATAACTGGTGAATTTCAGTGTTTTTGTAGTTTAAAATGTTACATTTTAATACATACGACCCGGTGCAAAAGATATTGCTCGGGGGAGACCAGCAACGGCGTGCCTGACTTTAAAATGGTGGCGGCCGCTGACTCTCACCAAGACTTATAGATTGTCGGATACATCAATGAGCCTGGCGGCGAGGGAGGCGGAGGACTGAGAGCTGCTCAACAGGTGCCACTGGGGTCTGGGGTTGAGCTACGGGGCCAGCAAAGAGCTACATTGTGGGACTCCGGCGCTGTGGATGCCGATTGTGCAATGGCGCGAGCACTGAGGAGGTGAGAGATTGAGCACGGTATCTAGCAGTGATTGCGGTAAACCCGGTTGCCGCGTGGTGAATGGACGCTGTGGGGGCCGCTGAACCCCCGCATACGGAGCGAATACAGTGATGCACAGGCTGAGGATTGCTCTCCATGTTGAAGTGCTGCGAGGGGTTACAGCAGGCCACAGGCGACTGTTGCATCCTCACTAACTGAGACGTGCTTGTAGCGTGGGGCCCACGATGGTGTCTGCCGGTGATCCGGTCGCGGCGGCTGCGATCCCCACGCCTGACTATATTGTGGTGCCTCGCTGGACAGTGAAAGGCCCATGCCAGGAACAGCAGGAAACGCTGATTGCCCACAGACCAGTGTTGTACTGTGGTGGGGATAAGGAGGCTTAGCCGCTGCAACGTGCAGGCCCATACTGCAGTGATCTGGCCGGGCGGTACTTGGTGTGCGTGAGCGGACCACCGACTCTCTTACTGCCCTGTTATTGAACCTCAATGTGGCTGGAGAACTACTGACCCCATAGTCTCTCACACTACCTGGCTACTGGTCCGTGGAAGGTCCAGGGGTGGGTCACTTGACTCAGAGACATTCAACAGGGGGTGATTCCCTGATAACAGCTTCACCCTCCGTCACCCGTGGAGTGACTGCTAACATCGGGACTTCTTTTGGGCTGAAGTGTGCATTCATGAGCTCCCATTTTGAATGTTTATGGCCTGTTGCTATAATTAGACTACCATGTCGTCCTCCTACCGCCGATCCCAAAGATTCCCTGATCTGGATGATCTGCTGAGCATGGAAATAGAAATGGGCGTGCTCCTTTCCCAGGTTTCGATGATCTGCTGAGCATGGAAATAGAAATGGGCCTGCTCCCTTCACAAACTATGGTGGCCATTTTTGAGTGGTCATTCACTTTACCTATACTCACACTCCTGGTCCCTGCTATGTTTGCCCGACATCACATACTGGGTGAGGTCGCCTATCTTCAAAATGGCACTGGTCAGGCGATTTCAGGTCTATGCCCTGTGTGGTCCCCAAAGGTGAGCAGAGGGGCCGACTGGACATGAGAGATTGTTTTCTTCCTCATCTTGTTTTTCTATGTTTATTAAATACACTAGCAATGGATCTAACTGTAATATAACTGCAATTGATTTAACACTGTAACATGCCTTAATCCTCATGAAAAGCGCTCTGATACCTCCAGGTCTAGCCTGGACGTCCTCGTCTCCTCGCTGTGTCTCCTAACCCCTCCCCACCTCTTCCCTCCTTCATTCTTTGCTTGCCTCCCCTATTCCTTCCCTCTCTCCCCTGAATCCCTTTCCCCCTACCTGCTTTGTTTATCCTCGTGCCTATGCTCCGCTCAATCTCCCTCCCCGTGGCCCTTTTACATTATCCCCTTACCCTTCTACATGCCTTGAACAAATGGATGTAACTCGTAATTGACGTACCTTCTGTAATAATGTGTAATTTGTAACCTATGCAACCCTACCAGCCCGACTCCCTATTATGGCCCCCTCTAGTATGCCCTTGTCCAAAGTACTCCTACTCCCCTTGTTGGGGATGGATCCAGCATTTTTGCCCTGGTGTCTCAGAGACCCTTCTGAGAGAGTCCACTGTGACAAGGGAGTCTCACATAGTGGAGGTCTGGGATTGATCCCCTTACCACTGGAAACCATCTCCTACCCTGCCGGAAGTCGGACACTGTGTTCATGCTGGGTTTTCTACCCCCTCCCCCTTCTTCCTCCCTCCTTCATTCTTCTAAGTGTGCCCATGACCAAAGCACTCCTCTCCCCTTGTTGGGGAGGGATCCAGCATCTATGCCCTGGACTCTCAGTGACCCCGCTGAGAGAGTCCACCTTGACAAGGGAATCACACTAAATGGAAGACTAGGAATGATCCCTTTACCGCGGGGAGCCATCTCCCACCCACCCAGCCGGACATCAGACACAGTTACTTCCTCGTCTCCTCACTGTGTCTCATACCTCCTCACCCCTTCCCGCCTTCATTCTTAGCTTGCCTCCCCCATTCCTTTCCTCTCTCTCCTGAATCTCTCTCCCCCTACTTGCTCTGTTTTTCCTTGTGCCAATTCTCCGCTTAATTTCCCTCCCTGTCGCCCTTTTACATTACCCCCTTACCCTCTACACGCCTTAAACCTTGTAACTTGTAATTGAAGTACCTTATGTAACAATGTGTAACTTGTAAACTATGTAACTCTCCTCATGAAAAGCGCTCTGATACCTCCGGGTCTAGCAAGCGCTATATAAAACTCAAAAAGTAAAAAAATAAAAGACATGACATTTTCACCTAATTATAACCTTTCTTTCTTTCTTTAGTAATTGTGTGTGTATATATATATATATATATATATATATATACAAATTCACTGAAAAAACCATAGGTTTCACACATGTTATAGTTAGCGGAAATTTTACTGATAAAAAACCAATGAAATTCCCCCGTTATAGTTAGTGCAGGCAACTATAACTCACGCGACCGCAATCCTCTGCTGATGCTAATACTGTATTTAGACACTTATTTACCCATGTCTTCTTCCATACATTTTTAGCTATACATATATTACAAATATTTTTTTTTCATAAAGACACATATGTCATCAGCAGAAGATTGCGGTCGCGTGAGTTATAGTTGCCTGCACTAACTATAACGGGGGAATTTCATTGGTTTTTTATCAGTAAAATTTCCGCTAACTATAACATGTGTGAAACCTATGGTTTTTTCAGTGAATTTGCAAGGTTTTTTAAATGCTAATTCCTAACTATAACGTGTGTGAAACCTATGGTTTTTTCAGTGAATTTGTACGGTTTTTTAAATGCTAAGTTACTTTACGCCATTCGTGGCGTGCGCGCCCACTTAACGCAGTTCGTTCCGTGCGCGCACCGTGCGCGCACAGTGAGCACGCGGTGCGCTTCGCGCACCGCGCGCCCACTTTACGCAGTTAGTGCCGTGCACGCACGGTGGGCACGCGGTGCGCTACGCGCACCGCGTGCCCACGTTACGCTAGATGGGCCATGTACGCACGATGCGCTTCGCGCACCGTGCGCACATGGAGGACATATGATGCACTTCGTTTTTAAAGGTAATATTTTAATTTTTCGCAAAAGTTATAAGCCATGCACAAATGGTGCCCTTCGGGGACCATTTGCACACGGGGTGGAGAGAGTGTGGATAATTTTTTTTTTTAATATTTTTTTTTTTATTATTTTCGTTTTTCGCAGCTCTAATAAGCCATGCACAATTGGTGCCCTTCGGTCACCAATTGCTCACTTTGGCGCCGGTTGACGAATCCTCGCGAAATTTTCAAAACGAATGGGCGCCCCGCTCAGCTCCTACCCTGAAAGTCTCGGGGTGATTCGTCAAGCGGGGGCCGAGAAAAAAGGGGGGTCCCAAAACGCGTTTTCCCCATGCATTTTTCCAAAGGACCTTTAGTCGAAGGTACAGCCCGAACGGCTGAACAAAATTACTTGAAATTTGGCAGAGAGGTAGTCCTCAGGTCAGGGAAGTGCCTTTTGCAAGTCTGGTGTCAATCTGTTCAGTAGTTCCTGAGAAAATAGCATTTAAAAGCATATAAATATCTATAAGCGCGCACCGTGCGCGCACAGTGCGCGCACCGTGCGAGTGCCCTGACGTGTGCGAGCGTAATTCTGATTGGTGGTTACATGTTAGTCAACGTTCGAATCGGTCAAAATCAGGAAGTGTCGGCCGCCATTTCGTTTGTTTTCAGTGCGAGAGTGAAAAAGGAAGGTGGCGAACGTGAAAAGGGGGCAGGGTAGAGAGTTCCTGACCCCCTAGCCTTTGTCAGGTGGTCCCTGAAGGACCCCGAAGGCAGAAAAAAATTTTAAATTTTTTTTTTTAAATCGCGGGGGTGCGCGCACCGTGCACGCACGGTTAAAAACCCCCCAAAAAATGTTTAATACGTAATTTATTGTAAAATAAATATATAAAAAAAATAATAATACATACATAACTTAGCATTTAAAAAACTGTACAAATTCACTGAAAAAACCATAGGTTTCACACACGTTATAGTTAGGAATTAGCATTTAAAAAACCTTGCAAATTCACTTAAAAAACCATAGGTTTCACGCATGTTATAGTTAGGTGGATATTTCACTCGTAAAAAACCAATGAAATTCCCCCGTTATAGTTAGTTCAGATAACTATAACTCGCGCGACCGCCACTCTATCACAAGGATGATGTCAGCAGTGATGTCATGAGTGATGCCACTGACCATGTCATGAGTGATGTAATATGTGACGTCATGAGCAGGATTGCGGGCGCGCGAGTTATAGTTATCTGAACTAACTATAACAGGGGAATTTCATTGGTTTTTTACGAGTGAAATATCCACCTAACTATAACATGCGTGAAACCTATGGTTTTTTAAGTGAATATATATATATATATATATATAGATATATATATATATCTATATATATATATATATATATATATATATATATATAAATTCCAAAAAGCTCTCTCCCACTTCCAGGACGGCGAGGAAGAAGCACACGGACACCAGTTCGTGCTTCACAGGTTTTAATAAAGATCAGCACCCACACAACACGCCATTACGCGTTTCGGCCACCAGATGGCCTTGATCACATAACGTAACTGCCGCTTCATTAACCTTTATATTTAGGAGCACTCTATGACCTCGTGATGCTGGTGTTAAATAAACATAGAAAAAATACTCTAGTTTACATGGCAAATGTAACAATGCAATATATATACACATACAGGCAATATTAGTATTTGTAGCAGCATGGGTCTATGAAATTCCATGGTGATAATATCGAATGATGTCTGTATATGACTTATTTTAAACTCTTGGAAAACTTTACAGACCATGTAAAAACACAATAGGCTCCACGATTTAAATGTGCAAATTTAGCTTGTGCAAATACGCAGAATAATAGTGCAAATCTTAATTATTAAAGTGCAAATTGTGCCTTTAAAGTGCAAGAATGCAAAGGTGCAAAATACGCAACAATGCTGCAAAATGCAAGCAAATGTATTGTATATACACACATAGCAGCTATATTCTGAAACTAATTCATACATTTAACTAATACACGGTCTGAATTCTTTACAATTTTTCAACAAATGTTAAAATTATGTCAAATTACAAGCTCATTTCATAAAACCCGAAATTGCTTCGAAAGATCTGTTGCCTATGTAAAAAATCAGGAAAGCTGGTCAAAAGTGAAGAAAGTGCAAATAATGATAGAATAGCAACACAAGCGAGGAAAGAAAGCAAACAAAAACGGGGAAATTATATTAAAACACATATCATATGTGTGTGTCTTCATGTTGACATATACACATTAAATTCAGCTACTCCCCTAAATCTTTCGAATAATATATCTACGGTATAAGTTTTAGGTATATCTAATAGGTCAGCTTTCACCTAAATTATAATGCACATGATGATGAAAGGAACCTTGCTGGGGGATTCATTAGATGTGTAGAGCCGGAACGCTCCAACATATGAGGAAGAGATTTTTTATTTTTCTTCATTCTTTTTTTCTTTTTTTCTCGTCTCTCTTTTATTTCCCTCTTTATCTCTTCACTTTCCTGAACTATACCCATTTAAAAATTCGAAAGACAAACTAAGAGAAAAACAAAAACAAACAAAACATAGAAGGAACAAATTAATTCAGTGACTGGATAAATAGTCAACTCTCAAACAATATTGATGAGGATACAGGTTAAATACAAGAACTGATCAGTGAAAAAGCTTCGATTGACAGGGTTGCCAATGCACGCACTGTGAATCTTAATCAAATATTGCAAGAATATTAAAATAATGTTTTTGTACAGTGTGGCCTGCAAATACTCAGATAAAATTGTGTAAGTCCTCAGTGTTGTTTAACCCTGTTGGGGCTTTGCTGTCGAATTCGAGTATGTATTTGGTTTCGAGTTGTCGTAATGCTTTCTCTCTGTTGCCCCCTCTTCGCTGTGCGGGGACACTGTCGACAACAAAGTATTTCAGGCAACTGAGATCATTGTTGTGTTGTTTTTTGAAATGACGTGCTACTGGGTAGCTAGAGTCATTATTCACGATTGCCCTTAAATGCTGTAAAATTCTGACATGGGCTTGTAATTTGGTGCTCCCAATGTAATTCAAGCCACATGTACAGAAAAGGACATAAACCACGAATTCAGATCTACAAGTAAAGTGGCCCCTAATTTGTCTAGGGTTAGCACTGAATGGGACTGCATATTCAGTAGTATTTTGACCAAATTTACACGCTCTGCAACTGGTACATTTGAAGAACCCATTTTTGGGTTTTAACCACAAACAGCTCGTATGGCTTAGGGTGTTAGGTCTCATGAGCTCTCCTTTCATGGTTCTTGCCCTTCTAAACGTCAGTACTGGTTTAGAGGGTAGCGTTGGGGCCAAAACACCATCCGTTAGCACAATCGGCCAATTTTTATTAACAATGGCCCTGATCTTGTGGTGCTGTATGTTAAATGTTGTAATCAAACGTGGTACATTGGAGATTGCGCTATCGGGGATATCAACTGAATTATGTTGGCTCATGTCGACCGATTTGTCTTTGAGCAGTAAGTCCCTGGGGATGGATTCCACTTTCTCATAGGCTTCCCTGAGGATCCCCTCAGAGTAACCTCTTTGCCTCATCCTACTCATTGCCTCCTCTGAACATTTGGCTCTCTCCTCTGGTATACTACAAATACGTTTAATGCGGAGGAGTTCCCCTTAGGGAATGCTTTTTATGAGGTGTGGTGGGTGGGCACTGCTGGCATGTAAGATAGAGTTGCCAGCAGTGGGCTTTCTGTACAGACATGTTTCTATTTGGTTCTCGATAATCGTGATTTTGGTGTCTAAAAATTTGACTGATGTATTGTCTATATTAAAAGTAAATTTAAAATTAAAAGTATTGTTGTTTAAAACCTCAATAAAATTTATCACACTTTCACGATCACCTTTCCAAACCATAAAAACATCGTCAATGTATCTAAACCACTTTGCAATTTTGGATCTAAACACATTAGCATGGGTTCCCATGAAAACCTGCTCCTCCCACCAGCCGACATGCAAGCAGGCATAGCTGGGGGAGAAGCAAGCTCCCATGGCGACTCCCCTCTTTTGGGAATACAAATCATTTTCAAACATAAAATAGTTATTGTTCAATGCCCAGTGAATAAGTTCTAAAAGCATAGCATTGTGACTGTAAAATTTGATGGGTCTGCAGTCCAAGTAATGTTTAATGGCAGCAATTCCTGTATCGTGTTCTATGCTAGTATACAATGACTCTATATCTAGAGTCACCAACAAGAAATCATCACGCCATTCAATTTTAGCTAGTTTCCTGATAAAGTCACCAGTGTCCATAACGTAAGTAGGTAAATCACGAACTAATGGCTGCAAAAAATAGTCCACATACTTACTCGCATTTTCACTGATGCTCCCAATGGATGAAATAATGGGTCTGCCTGGTACCGGCTTCACTCCTTTGTGGATTTTTGGTATGAGGCGAAATGTGGGAATAATCGGAAACTCATTGAAAAGAAAATAGAATTCATGGCTTGAAATTAATCCCTGACTTTTGTAGGCGTGTAACATTTTCTTCAGGGATTCCTTTGAAGTATTGTATATTTTCATGCTGATTTTTTCATAGCACTCAGTGTCCGAAAGTTGCCTTTTCACTTCAGTACTGTATTCTCCCTTGGGCCAAATGACAACATTGCCCCCCTTGTCAGACATGCAAATTACTAGGCCGGGATTGTTGTTCAATTTTTGAATCAAATTCTTGTATTGTAAATCCTGTTGTTTTATTCTCTTACTGTTGGAACTTGTGGCCCGATAGAGATCTTTTAAATCGTTGGTCACCATCTCTTGAAAAATATCGATAGCGTCCTTGGGCATCATAGGGATTAAATTTGATTTGCCTCTAAATGGACTCAGTCCGGCACAGGGTTCTGTGCCGATGATTGATGCAAGTCTGTCCTGTGAGGGCCGTGTGTCAACTGGCTGACTGAGGGAATCAGAGTCCATGTTGTTTATATCAGCCAAGGTGATGAGTAAATGCGCATCAGCAGCTTCCAGATTGTATTCGTTGGAAGTTGTGTTGTCTTCGGGAACCGCATTCATTTTATTGCCGGTTTTAATGGTGAAGAATTTCTTTAATTTCAACTTTCTTGCGAAGTTGAACATATCCGCTCTAGTTTTGCAATAGTTGAAATTATTGCCAGCGCAGTACGAGAAGCCTAAAGATAGGATATTTTCCTCTGCAGCAGTAAGTTCGAGCTTTGAAAGATTCACTATGGTGTTGTTGTTGTTTTGACCACCGTTTAGCGTCTTCGCCATTGCGTTTTTCTGCCTCTTTGCGCGGCGGGCCTTTCTTCTGGCATTGCGTTTTTTGTTTTGTTTTGCCCTGCGGATGCATGTGGATTCCGCGGCTTCAGGGTCTGACGGCGGTCCTCGGCTAAAAAATTTAGCTCTTCACCAGGTTGTAAAATGCTGGACTTCGAGAAACCCCGGACCAAATCTTCACCTTCGCTGCCGCTGCCACTGGTCAAGGAAACAGAGTCTCCTGTGTCTGATTCTATTGGCATGCCTTGTTCACTACTGTTGATGGATACTTCACGATTGGTAGTGGCCAGTTTGTCCGAGCGTCTCTTCCTTGCGCTATCATAGCGACGAGCAAAAGTAAAAATCTGCCCAAGCTCGTAATCTTCTCTGTCCCTGGTGAACTTGCGTAATTTCCTCAACTTAATTTTCTCTTGTTGTTTACTGATCCTGTCCTCAATTTCTTTTCTTTGTTTGAGTATTTCTTCTTTTTCTGGTCGTCCGTTAAGTTGTTCGTTGATCTCATCTATCTTTTTAATGAGCGCATCACGATCGATTCGGGCATATTTGATGAGAATTTTGACCGCGTTCATGGACACATTAAGATTGTTATCCGCCCACTCCACTAGCATTTCTGGGTGGATATTGTCAAAATTGGGTGCCAACATGATCCTCAACCCTCGTGGGATCCGACCAGCTTCTACATATTTGGTCAGTGAAATTTCCTCCCACCATTTAGTCATTTCACTCCGTTGACATTTCTCGAGTGATTTTAATAATGTCTTTACATCCGGGTTGGGATCCGAGGTTAAGCTGCTGCCCTCTTCTGTGCGTCTCATGGGGGCTGTCATTAAGTTTCTAAATAGTTCCTCAGCCTCCGCCTCGTGGTCCCGCTGGGCGTTACTGGACATGTTTGTGGGGTGTTGGTACTATCCTTCCGTCGAAATCCAGGGGTTACCTGGATCTAATGTATATAGAAGCACTACCTCGTTACTCGTGCGCGTCTGAAATCCTCGTAGCCCGACTTCGGAGAAAAACGCCTGGAATCACCAACAGCTGCGTCGGAATCTTGCGTCCGGCAATGCTTCTCCAAGGGCACTCTGGGATATATAGTCCGCACGAGGGGCCGCCACGTTGTTTCCTTACCAGGAATACAGGACATGCAGTGGCTGAGAGCGGCGGCCTGCAATCTACATATATATCTACATATATATATACACATACATATATATATTACCTACTGGTGGTCGCTAATAGGTAGTTATAGTTAAAACCATGTTTCCATAGGATAAGCGTTTGTTTACTTGCCTATATCTTGGGCGCCGTTTGACGATTCCTAACAAAAGTTATCAAAACAAAAGTACCAAGGTGATTCTAGTTGTGCATAAAAGGTTTCAGGGTGATCCATTAAGGGTGGGCCATGAAAAAGGGGTAGTTAAAAAAGGTGTGTTTCCTATGTTAATTCCCATAGAGTATATAGACACACTTGCAGCCTAAACCGCTGGACGGAATTACACCAAATTTGGGAGAAAGGTAGATTTTGTACTGGAGATCATGCTTTCTGGTATTTGGTTCAAATCCATTCAGTAGTTTTGGAGATATTAAAGGGAGAACTAATTAGGATCTCTGGGCCGAGCCCAAGCACAGTTCTCATGGTGGGATCTGATTGGCTGCCAGCACTTCAGCCAATAAGTGTTGGCAGCCATCTTGGGATCAATATACATGATAGCACCAGACAGAAAGGCCTTTTTTGTGAATGGCAGGTTTTGAGCGTCACAAAAAGGAGAACGTATAAAGCGTGATAACAGATTATTGTTACACTTTATATCATTGTTGATGGTACTATACTAATTTTAGGGATTGTGGTGAGTTCTAAGGTGATTTTACCCTGTGGAAAAGCTTTCTGCTGGATTCAATGAATCATATGAGAAATTGGTTATCTCATGATTGTGCCACAGAGGTTATGGAAGGTGCTCCAGAAGCTAAAATGAGAGCATATTTTCTGTAAATTCACACTATCTTTCTCAGCCATATGAAAATGAAGTCTTATATTCTCAGAAAAAAATGTACATCGAACGGGAGCAGCCTGACAGTTGATTCCCTTGTGTTCTACTGCAGCCTCCCAGGCTGTTCTAAAGAACAACTAGAGTACTAACAGTGTTATGTATGACAAATGTCTGGCACACATGAAGCCATGTTGACTTAATCAAACTGGTAAAACATAAGCATTTAAATTAGAAAGGAACACAGTGAGGGGGTTCAGTTTTTCATAGAAATTATAATTAGTGCTGTAGCAAGACAAATTAGGACACGTTTTAAGTGAGTTCTCAAATAGCTTCTTTTCTATTTCGATAAAACATTCTGACATGCAGAGTGAGTGAAACATGCACTTTCAACACCAGCAGCAGACTGCCAGTTAACCCCCTAGTGATCAGCAGCTTTACTACAGTTTTCTAATGAGCAACTAGAGTGCTAACATTCTGAATTTGTGCCAAAGGTTTGGCACATCTGAACGCCATCTTGATGGAATCAAAGTAGAAAAGGGAAAGCATTTGCTTTTTAGGCTACTGCAGTAAATGAGAACATTAGGGAACTTCATAACAAATAAGTCTCCCAAGATGGCCATCAGAGAAAAAAGAGACCAGATATAACACAAATATCACCCAAATGAAGCACAAGTATGGCACATTGACAGAGGTGTGAAAAACACTTAGGTGCCGATTCCGATCCGGTAAAAAAAATTCCCGTACGACTTGTATCCGGATATTTTTACTTACGAATCGTACAAGTCCCGTCCCACCAGTGAAGTACGATTCGTACGTGAAAAATACATACGAATCGCTTCGGGAAAAGGTCTACGAGACGAACCCGGACAGTTTTACGTACAAATTGTAAAACTGAAGTCCGAGCGCACAAGTACGATCCGTACCGCCCTTCCGAATACACAAGCGTATGTAAAACGTCCCGTACGGAGCGAACTCTGTACCACTCGTATCCCGGGTAAACTTGTGCCCGGGATACGAGTCGTACAGCCCATCCCTCCCCCTGCGTATGTCCGCACGTACACCTGTATGTCAGCACCGTACCCCCCGTATGTCAGCACCGTACCCCCCCATGTCCGTACCGTACCCCAGCCCCGTACTTGTATGCACCGTACCCCAGCACCGTACCCCAGCCCCATACTTGTACGCACCGTACCCCAGCCCCGTACTTGTACGCACCATACCCCAGCACCGTACCCAAGCCCCGTACTTGGACGCACCGTACCCCAGAACCGTACCCCAGCCCTGTACTTGTACGCACCGTACCCCAGCACCGTACCCCAGCCCCGTACTTGTACGCACCGTACCCCAGCACCGTACCCCAGCCCCGTACTTGGACGCACCGTACCCCAGCACCATACTCCAGCCCTGTACTTGGACGCACCGTACTCCAGCACCGTACCCCAGCCCTGTACTTGTACGCACCGTACCTCAGCCCCGTACTTGGATGCACCATACCCCAGCACCATACCCCAGCCCCATACTTGGACGCACCGTACCCCAGCCCCGTACTTGGACGCACCGTACCCCAGCCCCGTACATGGACGCACCGTACCCCAGCCCCGTACTTGGACGCACCGTAACCCAGCACCGTCCCCCAGCATCGCGTATGTACGGACCTTACAACAACATTGCATATGCGAGCACGGTACAACAACATCGCGTATGTACGCACCTTACATATGCGAAAACGACTCGTACTGAACCAGGACACTGTAAAACAGCACAAGGAGGGTCAATTCGACTCGCACAACACCACAAAACACATCTACAGTAGAAAATACATCAAAATGACTGACCTGAGACATCCAAACAGGCAAACAGAGGCCCAAACTCACAACCACCTCTTATAACACACCCACAATAATTTCAAACTCAGGCACACCCACAAATGGACCAATAAAAAGGTCCCACACACACAAACCATGAGCCTTTGCAACAGACTCACTGCAGCTACAGAGCATACCCCAACAACTGCGCCCATACACCTTAACATATACACCTTCACACATACCCCCTCTTCACATTCCCACACACACTTTCACATTCACACCCACACACCCACAACCATCCACACCCTCACCCCACACCATGCTCACAGACAAGAATCCAAAGTTCACAAGGGAGGAGCTGGACATCCTTGTCAACGAAGTCATCAGAGTCGAGCCACAGCTCTTTGGAACATTGGTCAGACAGACCAGCATAGCCGAAAAATCCACCTGTGGCAGAGGATCGTCGATAGGGTGAATGCTGTTGCGCCCATCAGAAGGACCAGGAATGAATGCCAAGCCAGGTGGTACGATCTGCGGAGGGCAGTCAAGCGGAAAATGAATGAGGACTACGCCCAGAGCAACATCACTGGAGGTGGGCTGCCCCGCAGACCGGTACATTACCATCCCTGGGAGGAGAAGGTGATGGCCCTGCTTACGCTGGTGGGAGTACACGGAGTCGAAGGAGTTGCAGAGCCTGGTGAGTACACAAACAACTTACGTAACATGAGGGTAATGGCATCCACACCCCAACTACACCAAATGCACGCAACTACCCCCAAGCCCTCACCGGACACAACCACACTCAAAAACAACGCTCATGCCACTAACATGTGTATGCCCCATTCACACAGCAAGGCCATGCCATGTCCCAGGCTACACAAACCACAAACCCAAGACTGGATGTCTGGGATGCTGGGAGGGTGGGGCTCACAAAACACATTGTTCAACTCAGAATCAGATACCATTGCCCTCAGCCCATATGGCCCAGGTACATACCCATGCACCATGCTGGCACAGGGACTGGCAAAGTACTGACAAGGTAGCTGACACTTGGCCCTGCTGTAGGCAGCACAAGGCCCTCATGTGACCACTGTAAACTCAAACACCAACACCACAAGCTCAGATATCTAGGACAGGAACTCACACTCACTGTCATGACAGCATGCTCCATGAGGGGACAGATATATCACCTGGGAGACCCAATGCCAAATCACACTACACCCACCAGCAGGCCCTGTCACACACACCCCTTACACAAGCACACACCCCTGGGGCAGGCAATGGATTTACCCACTCTCACAATGGAAATGTGACACAACAAGATCAATCCATAGCCAAAGAAGCATCCAAGCCAAAAATCTACATGTCAAACACTCAGGAGAACATATCAATCTGTCCCCCGCAACATACCCATCCACAAGTGAACATTGAGGGGAATGCTAGGCACATACAACTACCTGGAGGAACTGTGCTAACTTGAATATGTATGAAACATGGATGTCGCATGAAACAGCATTAACATTGTCTCTCTCTCACACACAGGGCAACGTCATGGATCTCCCCCCAACAATGGGGGGGAAGAATCACAGTCCCAGGCTCAGGAGGAACCTGATCCCACCGGCAGCGACGCCTCTCAACACTCCGTGGATGACCCCAACCCACCTGGACCCTCTGGTGTCCAAGCCTCTGCAGCACCTGCTTCAGGTACATCTGTGCCAACCACCACCCCCATTCCTGCCACATCCCAGGAGACACCCAGGAGCCCTGAGCCAGTCTGACCTGGAGGGACAAGGTTCGCCGGGCACCCAGGAGGAGGCAGACAACCCCGCAACTGCCATCCCTCAGGGGTCCCGTAGACCCGATGTGCCCACAACGGCAGGCCAGGCTCGTGTGGGCTGGGGTGGTGGGAGTGGAGGCAGGCGGAGGCGAGAACCTGACCAGCCAGCTGAAGGGACCGGTATGTCACACATACGCAACATCATGGACGCATACCGGCGTGACACCAGGGCCATCAGCCAGGTAGTGGAGACCCTCACAAAGATTAAGAACCAGCAGGCCGAGCAACACGCCAGTCAACAAGAACACCAAGGACGGATGGAGGCAAGACTGGCTGAGCTCCTGGCGGTGCAAACGGACATAAACCGTTCACTCCGTGAGATCGCCGACAACATGGCCAACCCTCCCTGTGCCACCAGGCAAAGACCACCACCAGCCACAGGGAGGGAGGAGGAGAAGGATTTGTCCGACGGAGCATCCCAAACATCGTCAAGGCCTGCATCTGAGGGTCCCGCGAGGAAGTTGGGTCGTCCACGGAAAAGACCGTGAGAGGCAGCGGACCATCCACATCGCCCAGGTCACCTGGCCTGGCACCTGGCCTTCATGCGCAACAGCAGCACCTCATTCACTGACATTCTCTGCCACAAGGACTTGCTGGTCACAGTCTGACCAATGATGACAAACACTGTGGTCTGGACTCTGATGACTTCAAATGCCAAAGATCCCATCTCCCCCTGTGAACTTTGGATTCTAGGCACACTGTATAGCACCTATTTTTTCCCACAAAACACGCCCCCCACCAAGAATAAAACTAAATTTCTTTAAGTAGATGTTGCAATCATTTTGCATGAGTCCACAATATACGTGTGGGGAAATGTCAAACTATGCCTGAGTTTTAAACTAACTCCAGCCATCCATACCCTGGGATCTGAGTCGCGTACAGGACACACATGGTTCAGAATGTATCATCCAATACAGACATGGAGCACAAGACTCACCCGTGATGGCCTCAAGCTGCTGAGGGTGGGCTTGCAATACTGTGCGGACAGACCAGTTTGCAAGAGTATCATTAAGGCGTAGAGGTCATGGCTCATGTCGAGGTTTCCGGGGAGGGAGTCCCAGGTATGTTTGGCCAGGTGGGAGTACTATGTCCTGCATGCTGGAGTTCGGTGGATGTGAAGAATGTTGGCCAGGGCAAGGTTGGATGCACGGAGTTGGCCCAACGGGGTCTTGGATGACAGACGTCCAAGGTTGGTTTGGGGTCTGGGGTTGTGGACTGCCTCCTGAGTGTGGGTGAGGAGTGTGAAGGTCATCCTGCAGCAGACAGTGATCCATTGCAGCTATCTCAGGTGGACGGTGATGTGGCTGGGGCACACGATGTTGAAGCTGAGGTGTGCAGATGCACCCTGGATGTGGACAAGTTTTCCGGGAGTTTGGCAGTACTTGCTCCGTGGAGGGCGGGGCTGTAGTTGACACGGCTGGTGTCGTGGACCTGGGGGACGGTCTGTCTTGCCTTGGAGTGGATCTATCTGTGGATCATGTGCATCATGCGGAGGGTCTTGCAGCCTGAGGTACAGATGCTGGTGAGTTGCATGGCAATTGTGAGCGACGAGTCCATGATGCACACCATCTTGTGTGCGTGACCACTGGGTGCTGGTGCAGTGCCCTGGTGGGTGGGACAAAAGGAGTTGACCCAGCTGTAAGGGGACAATCCTCAGATGATTACCTCAGTCCTGTACAAGTCCAGCCTCAGGTGGCTGATGTTCAGCCATTCATCAACGGACCTCATGCCTTCTTGAAGGTTGGAACTGGCAATGGCTGTGTCTTTGGTGAGGGTGAGGAGCAGCTGGCTGTCAATGGCATACGAGATGATGATGAGGTTGTGTGCGCATGTGATGGTGGAAAGGGGGGTCCTGGATACATTGAAGATTGACACGCTGAGAGATGAGCCCTGGGCCATGTGCCAGATGACGCCACTGTACTACATGCTGAAGGCTTGAGTCCCACTCCCATGGCCTTGCTGGTGAGCTACTTGGTGATTTCATCCTGGTTCATTCCCTGGATACCAGTGTTGGAGATGTGTGAGCTGACAGTGTGTGACCACATCGTGCATAATGCTGTGGAGAGGTCAAGGGGGGTGGCCTCACCATTGTTGAGCAGGGCAAAGTTGTCGGTGTTGGTGGCAATGATGACGGTTGCAGTGGGGTGATTACTGTGGAAGACGGTCTTGTGCAGTTTGCCTGGAGCTCTTTGCGTGGAGGAAGTTTGTCAATTGCTCATTGACTGTCTTCCTGATGACATTTGCTGGCTAGGGAAGCACGGTAATGTTCCTTGAGAGCCAGCGTTCCTGATGTCCATTGTCTAAGAAGGGCCTGGGTCACTGCATGCCTCTATCTACCATGGAATGTGGCTAACTCCAATGATACATACATGACGTGCTGGACGTGGGCTACAAGGATGGGGAATGATGTGGTTGAGATGTCGTGCGGTTTTATGGCCTCAGCCCCATCTGAGGATCTTCAATTGTCCTTGCTGATGATATGGTGATGGCTGTGTATGCCATTTTCCAGGGTTGTAAGGCCACTGGTGGTTATTTGTGTTGCAAGCTGTGCACAAGAGTCCTGCTAGACGTGTATGAGTCCAGTAGGTCTTCGTTGTCCCAGGTGGCTTAATTGTTGATGTGCGTCACAGGAAAGTCCGTCAACGTGGCTAGATTGTCGGATCAGTTGCTGATCCAGTGTGTGAGGTTGCAGGGTGTGGCAGTGGTGTTGGTTCCAGTTTCCCACACAGCATGTCTGTGTTGACTTACATCAAGCATCTTTGGGGGATTGGTAGCGGGGTGTGTGGCAGTGTGTTGCTCGTCAGAGACGTGGATGCTAATGTGGATGGACCAATGATGGATGCTGGTGTGGTTCTCATCCAGTCAGAAGTTCCTGGCCCACAGCCACATGTATCCTGTGGATGTGAGCGCGTGCGTGACGATGGACATGTTGATGGCTTTGCGGAATTGTGGATGTAGGCCTGGAGATCTGTAGATGAGTGTTACTCTGAGGGTTTGCAGGGGGTTTGTGCTATACCGGATTTGTGACCCTGAGTGCGTACTTGGGAATAGATATCAATCCATCCTCCGGGATTGTTAGTGCCGTCCCTGCGGGTGCTCTTGTATCCGTCTGAGATGGCAATGAAGAAGTTGTGTGCTGCGGATGCTTTCATCCAGGTCACTGTCATGAAGGTGATGTGTGGGCCTGTTGTGTTGAGGAGGTAACAGAGTCCCATGGCGTGCTGGTGGATGGAGCCGGTGTGGAGTAGGAGGGACATGACCAGGTTGGTGTGACAGGGCCTGGAAGGCGGGGCAGCGCTGTGTAGGCAGTTGGAGTTGCACACTCACCATGCAAAGGTGTCGTGTGTGCGCTTAGGGTATGCCTGAGAGCATGCGGTTGATTTTCGGTTGGACATTGCTTGGAGGGTGGCTGCAACATGAGACTGTTGTGTGATGTGGGTCATGCAAGGACATGAGGGTCGTGCAATGTGCACGTTGCATGTGTTGACGGTCCTGTGGCCGCAACAGTGGCACAGACAAGCTGATGACAGCCTAATGAATGGGTGGTGGGTGGAAGGGAGGAGCATCTTGGAGGCGTGTGGGGTGCAGAATCCGGGAACTTGGTGGGCCCTTGCCGCAGGGGCTGCAGCAGCAGGCGGCATGTACTGGAAACTAGGCCGAAAGTAGCACACAAAGACCAGGATGTCAGAAAGGACAACTGCAACAGGCGTATGTAAAGGAAGATTTATCAGGTTACTCATGGCTCACCCAGAGAAAATGGATGAACAATCACCAACGATGACTGACACAGGACCAGGAAACAGAAGGCCGAGCTGCGCACAGGAGACACTCCCTCAGCAAGCGTTGACGGCCCGTTGGGGGGAGCAACCTGCCCAAATACATACACAACCATGGACTTCATGCACAATAGAGATTATAAGCCATGAAGAACTGCATGCATGTTGCCAAACTACACATAGACTCATATGCACAATCTTTGACAGCTATGCAAAGTGGCAAGAGACCTGCATTGACAGAGATGAGGCACTTTGGAGGGTGAGGAACACCTTTATTACTCAGGCTCACACTAAGGGAAATGCATCAATATGAACAGACTCACAGGTCACTTGACTGAACATGTGGGACCTACGCTGGACACCCCCTACACAACACGGATGTTGTAAATCCAAATGAACTGGCACACAAGTTAAGGGGATAAGCCAAACACCTCCTGCTGCACACGGAGAGGCTGCAATTCCCCATTGAGCCTGTTATGGGGATGTCCCACACTATGTCCACCCGTAGCATCCCGTATGTTTCAGAGGGAAGTTTTACACACATTGATGCCTTCATCAGAATCAACACACCATTACAGATGACTGTCATGAAGGGTGACTATCAATTAATGGGAGTCATGCTACATGTTATGTGCCCCATGGTGAGTCGACATGTATGCATGGTAACACAACATGCACAGAAGCAGTCCCCACACATTCCAAACACGTACCACACCCAAAATGCCTTGCTGCAATCCTTACCCAAAATGACATTTCCCCATGTCCGTGCATGGAACATGGAACTCTGATTCAGCACACGTTGCAATACTCATGAGGAATAGCAGGAGGACAACGATGACACAAGCAGACAACATGCGCAAGAACCTGGGAATGACAGACACACAAGAAATCAGCTAAAATATTTTTCTCCTACGGCACCACTACTATAGTGATACGGAACGTACACACGCTCTCAGAGCGTGTGTACGGTCCGTATCACTATTGTAGTGGTGCTGTACGTGTACGGGTACGTGTGAAATGCACCGTACATGTTTTTTTTAATCAAAAATTACATAGGGGACAAGTATTAGGTCCAAAATGCATGCTGGTTGTCATGGATACAGAGATTTCAGTTGCAATGTGGCCATCATGTGGGCTTGAAAAGTCAGTTGGCCCAAAAATTACAATGTTGCAAAGTGGTGTTTGCCTTGCTATGATGCTCAAAATTTGAACCATGCAAATTTGTGTCATTGGTGTATGTTTAAAGGGATTGGAAACGTAGGATGCAAATGAGTCTGACCAATCACTCTGTACTCCTGTAAATGAAAGCCCCCAGCAAGACAGATATAAGTCAGCCAGAACCCATGAGAGGGCACTTGCCTGCACAACTTTCCTGTCGACCACACTGCTGCTGTCTGTGCTTCCTCTGGCACCATGTCGCGGACTGTGGAGCGGACCCAGCCATTCACACTTGAGGAGAATGAGGCATTGCTGAATGTCCTCCTTCCACAGTACCCCAGCCTGTATGGGAGATCAGGGGAGCAGGTGAGTGCTGACTCCACTACCTTTGACTGTGCACCTTTTTTGTGACTGTCACTTCTGGCATTGTGTCCAGGTGTGACAGACATGCAATGTGGTTTAGAGTGGGTCCCGGGGGGGGGGGGGGGCTTAGGTCTGTCATGCAGAGCATGATGTAGTTCCTGTGTGAACTCCTCACTTGCGTTGTGTGACATTCACTGCATAGTGCATGACACATTCAGCCTGGCAAATCCTTGGTGGCATTTTTTGGCTATTGTCCTGAGGTGATTCAGTGGTCCCCCCGGTGTGACAGGTGACTGTACCCACAGATGTGTATGAGTTGAGTGGAGCTGTGGTGAGAGTGTACGCCCTCCTGGACATTGATGTGTGTGAAGGTTTCTTGTCATGTGGGTGAGTGTCTATGTGAAGTGTTGCACCACAGCTGCATGGAGGAGGCAACAGCTCTACCCATCTGATGTAAGAAGTAAGCCGTGCTGTGTGTCTGACTTGCTGAGCTAGCCCGACACCTGTGACACCCCACAGGCAAGTGATTCATATGCAGAGTGAGGTTTGTATCCGCTGTTGCCAATGGCAGGTGATTGATCTGTGCATGTGTGTGTCTGTGTACTCTGCTGAGGTTGCGTCAGTGGCCTAGGGGCATGTAACTGCTTTGAGGTGCTGTCCATCAGCCTGGTGTTGCATGTGATGCACAGTGTGTGCCATGATCGGGGGGTGTGTCGCACCCCTCCTGCCACCTGTGTACTTTCAATGCCATGTAGTACATTGGGGCTTCCACAGAGGCCAATGTCTATATGAGTAAGATGCTATTCCTTGGCAGCATCCTATGCCCTGTTCAACATATCATCGATGTTCAAATGTGTGTCTCTGTGACATGGAGCAGGTGTAGTGATGTTGTCTCACTTTGTCATCCTCACAGGTAACTGCCTACGAGAAGGGGGGATCTGGAAGGAGATCATCAGGGCCGTGAGAGTGGCGGGGGGTCGCAGTCGGCGCCTAGCCCAGGTCCGAAAACGATGGCAGGACATCCGATGCTGGACCCGGCGGATCACCCGGGTCCAGCTGGGGCTCTCACCTCCACGCCCCCACGGCGGGCGCCGACGCCTGACCACCC
This sequence comes from Triturus cristatus, assembly GCF_964204655.1. Classification (NCBI taxonomy): domain Eukaryota; kingdom Metazoa; phylum Chordata; class Amphibia; order Caudata; family Salamandridae; genus Triturus; species Triturus cristatus. Next base: position 377,243,082 of record NC_140581.1, on the reverse strand, counting down.
ACATGATGCGTGTCCTGGCGGTGGTCTTCCCTGACCTGGATAGGCAGTTACAGGAGGGACAGCAGCAAGGAGGGGGTAGGTACATGTCTGTTTGTTGTGTTGTGTTTCCCCAGCTTTTGGAAGTGCTCTGTAGCCTGGATACACTGCCAGGGTTTATATGTGCAGTGCATATTCTGTTCCCCAAAGTCAACCGTTGCTCTTATTCGTCCCTTCCCCTGCTTGACATGTGTCCCCTGGTCTGTGTGTAATCACAATTGCACATGGTCATCTAGCCTGCCAGTTGATCCAAGTGCACATTGCTCTCTGCATCATGTGGGAGGGTGGTCTGTGACATGTGTTGGTACCTTGCCTGTGCCCTGTCCTGTTCACTCTGTTGGGGGTCCATATTTGTTGGCACTGATGATGAGTCTCAACATGGGAGTGTGAGGTTTCAAATGAACACACTTGCAGCATGCATGACCAATGTTGTGGCCTCAGACATGATGTGCTTGAGTGGGAGATATGCATAGTGCCAGGACGGTTGCTCATGTTACAGTCAGATCATTCCAGGTACAAGGAGCAGTGTGCCCACTACAGTCCCCTGAGACACCCTTGCCTGGTAATCATGTGTGTCATCCAACACTGTGTCCATTCTCAGCGTGCTCAGCATATGTTTGCCTCTGTGGCATTGGTCCCTGGCCTCATTTGTATTTATCCAAAGTGTGCTACATATGTCGACTGGACAGGGAGACCCCATTTGGCTTGTGCATACTCACACTGGGCAGTGCCTGTGTGCCTGTTCACAACTATCTGTCGATGGCTGTTTGTCACAAATATGTGTTGGCAGCCTCACGAGGTGATGTGGAGTATATTTGGGAATTCTTGCTGCACATTTTTGTAAACTCTGATTAAGAGGTGTCACTTCTTGATCTGTCTCAATCACATTGTCTCAGGTATGGGGGTTTTGTGCGGGTGAGGCCTACATGGCCAAACCTTATGTCTCCTTGCCAGGTCTGACCTGTGTGTGATAATTGGCTGGACAGAGACTCAACGTGCAGTGACCCAGTGATGTTGTGCAGGGTTTAATGTTTGTGCTTTGCAGCATGTGTCAATTGTTTAAATACATGATTCCTGCTCCTACATTTTTTGCACCAGTGTGTGGTCCAGATGCTACGTAGTTTGGTCTTTGTGTGCTGACATCTGTGTGGACATTCTGGCTTGCCATGGGGGTGTCTCCTCAGTGCAGGTATGCCTTTTTACGACACAATTGCAGGCCCATTAGCTCAGGCATTGTCGTGGGTTTGGACATGTGTGCCACTCCATATGACAGGCAGTGGGTCAGATGTGTTGGCAACTGTGTCATCAGTTAATGGATGGCCATGTGACAACTGACATAATTCAAGTTGTTAGTCACAAGGTATTGTACCTTGGCACTCACAACACTTGTCAACAGGTCTTCAGGTTTTAAATGCTTTAGTTTCATGTTTTGTTGTTAAGAACAATAATGTGCCTGCATGACAGATGTCTCCCAAGGAAGTGCACAACAAACCACCTTTACACTTTCAGGGAACACGCTGGCACAATTTAAAAGAAGGCACTGTTCTAATGAGACTGTTTTCCAGATGTATACAGGTGACTGATGTTTTTCTGTATCTTCACCTTGCCCACAGCATCATCATTGGAAACCGAGGGAGACACCTGCACGGACCTGGATGAGGGACCCAGCACCAGTGCCACCAGTGCTGGCGAGTCTGCGGGAGCCAGTGGCACGGAGGGCGAGGGGAGTCAGTCGGAGGACCTGTCTGGTGGCGATTCCAACTACGACGCAGACGGGTCCGAGGCTGACCTTATCTAGGGGGGCGGAGGCTGCTACAACACCTGGCAGCAGCCCAACATCTGTCCCCGCCTCCTCCATTCCCATCACCGCCCTCCCAGTTGCTCCGGTCCCTTCTGTCCGTGCAGGGCACCACCATGTCTCCTTCGGGACAGGCGCCGCACCCCCTGCCCCTGTCACCCCTGCTGCCCTCAGTGCAGAGTCTGTGGACATACTGCGGCAGTTGCAGGTTGGGCAGGCATCGGTGCTGACTGTTCTCCATGGCCACACCACACTGCTGACACAGATGGTGTCGTTCATGGAGGGCATGTCAGCAGCGATGTCTGAACAACGCAGGTTTCTGCGGTCCATGGACTCTTCCATGACGGCAGCAGTGAGTCTCCTGCAGCGCTTCGTCCCCCCCCACCCCAGCCCCATCCACACTTCCCTCTCCCATACCTGTCCCATGCACACCCAGACATTCCCAAGCACGCACCCCACCAGACACAGGCATAACACCACCAAGTAAGGGCAAGCACACACCTCCTGGCACGCACACTCAGGGGGATGTAGGCACACCCACTGGGTCTGGGGCAAAAAGACATACACGCAGCCACAGTCTGAGTTCGCAGGCCTCACAACCTAGTCCCTCCTAAAGCACTCCCCTTGGCTCCCCTGCCAAACTGACACCCACAGAGGTCGACATGGGTGAGCTGCCCATCACCACCACTGTGACACCACCCCGCAAGCGGGCAAGGAAGACCCCAGGCAGGGTAGTTGAGTCCCACCCCCTGTCCCGCCCCTCCCCCAAGACCGCTGCACCCCATCCCTCGGCCACCCCCTCCATTGGCCCTGGGGTTTCTTCCGGTGCAGGGCTTACCCTGGACGCCCTGGCAGCAGTGTGCAGCGACGTGCTCACATCCACCTTTGGCGCTGCCCCACCCCCTGTGGTGGAGACGTCCACCCCTGCACCCACCACACCTGCCCTTCCCCCTCCTGTCCCTGTGGTGCCTGGTCCGTCCCCACATGATGCCCCCCCCCCCGGTCGACGAACCTGAGGGTTCCACTGTGCAGGCAAGCTAGGGAAGACGCGTGCCCATGTGTCCCCCCAAGGACTTCTATTATGGACTGGCCACTGGCTTTTGTATATAGTGTCATTTCATTATTTGCTTTTTATGCTGAATAAAGCATTTTATTTTTACTTAGAACACTATTGCATTTCAGGTATTGATGTTGGTGCTGAGGCTCCAGGAGTTGGTGTTGTGGTAATGTGTTATGGTTCTGAGAAATGTTCTAGTCTGATGGACATGAGGTGGACCATGGTATCTGCGTGCCATCACAAGGTCTCTGCAAAGAATCATTGGTAGTGTGTGTTATTTTGGTTTTGAGACATTGTCCCAAGGAGTGTTCCCTCCTCTGTGGCACCTGACATCTTCCCTGCAAAGAGTTGCACAATTGTTGTGCTGACCTGTGTCTACATTTCCGTTGTTGGTGACGGATCCCTTCAACTATGGCCATGCCTCCTCAGCAATGTCTCCGGCTGCATCGTCTGTGCCATCCTTGCTAGTCACTGTACTTGTGTATTGAGTATGTCGAAATGCCTTCATGGAGAAATTCTCCCTTTTCAGCACTATGCATTTGTGTACTCCCGGCCCAGCACACATATGGTACATGTTCTGCAGGGTATTTGGGCACATGACTCACAATTGTGGGCATTGTATCTGTGGGAACTCCACCGTAGTCCTTCCATGAGAGACAACATCTTGGTGGCTGGCCCAGCACCTGAACATTCCTATCAGTCCTGGGATGTGCGTGAAAATGTGTGTTCCCTTTGGCTCTCTTAGTTTAGTAGGCAGTGACATGACTATACAGTCTTGTTGCATGATCTCAGTGTGTGTATTGTGCTGCATCCGCCAGGGGTGGGTATGCATGTGTTATTTGTCCTCACACCCACATGTGGTGTGTCATGCAGTGGGGGCGTGACATCCATCCTCCTGGGAGTGGGACACTGCTATCAGTGATGTGTTGTTATGGCACTATCATCATTGTCCAAAGTTAGGGATGCGTACATACACCCATGGAGTTGTGGTCATCTGATAATGATGTACACCCCCCCATGTCTCTGTCCACTGCTGGGAGTCCTCTGCACCCGCCCCTCACATGTCTGTCCACTGCTGGAAGTGATATGCACCCACCCCTCATATTGCAGGCCACTGCTGGGAGTCCTCTGCACCCACCCCAATGTCTCTGTCCACTGCTGGGAGTCCTCTGCACCCACCCCCATGTCTCTGTCCACTGCTGGGAGTCCTCTGCACCCACCCCTCACATGTCTATCCACTGCTGGGAGTGATATGCACCCACCCCTCAAATTGCAGGCCACTGCTGGGAGTCCTCTGCACCCACCACCATGTCTCTGTCCACTGCTGGGAGTCCTCTGCACCCACCCCCATGTCTCTGTCCACTGCTGGGAGTCCTCTGCACCCACCCCCATGTCTCTGTCCACTGCTGGGAGTCCTCTGCACCCACTGCACCCACCCCTCACATGTCTGTCCACTGCTGGGAGTGATATGCACCCACCCCTCATATTGCAGGCCACTGCTGGGAGTCCTCTGCACCCACCCCCATGTCTCTGTCCACTGCTGGGAGTCCTCTGCACCCACCCCCATGTCTCTGTCCACTGCTGGGAGTCCTCTGCACCCACCCCTCACATGTCTGTCCACTGCTGGGAGTGATATGCACCCACCCCTCATATTGCAGGCCACTGCTGGGAGTCCTCTGCACCCACCCCATGTGTCTGTCCACTGCTGGGAGTCCTCTGCACCCACCCCTCACATGTCTGTCCACCGCTGGGAACCCTATGCAGCCACCCACCCCCTTGGTGCAGTACACTGCTGTCCTGGGCCTACACACACACCAATATGAAGGTAATATGCTGCACCAGGCCGTAGGCCAACATTCGTGGCGTGTGTACGCCTTGTATCCCAAATGTACTGGTGCCGTAGGGGTACGTGTGATACGGACCGTACCCCCGCATTCATAGGGTGTGTACGGTCCGTACCACGCGTACCCCTATGGACAAAATCCAATGGTGATACGGCCCGTACCCACGCTATGTATGTGTGGGTGCGGTCCGTATCACTATAGTAGTGGTGCCGTAGGAATACGCGTGGTACGGACCGTACACACGCTCTGAGGGCGTGTGTACGGTTCGTACCACGCGTACCCCTACGGCACCACTACAATGGTGATACGGACCGTACACACGCTCTGAGGGCGTGTGTACGGTCCGTATCACGCGTACCCCTACGGCACCACTACAATGGTCATACGGACCGTACACACGCTCTCAGGGCGTGTGTACGGTCCGTACCACGCGTACCCCCACAGCACCACTAATATAGTGCAAAGGACCGTACCCACGCTATGGATGTGTGAGTACGGTGCGTATCACTATTGTAGTGTTGCCGTAGGGGTACGCGTACACGTCCACTTCTGTTGTTTTTGGGGATTGGTGGACATGCCCCCCGGAGTGACCAGACCCAGGAGGTAATGTATGTCCTCGATATTGTAGGTTTTAATTTGGGTAGGGGGTATGTTTCCTGCCCCTCACCCCCCCTTGGTCCCTGGGTGTTGTTCTCACCTTCTGCTGCGTGTGCGTCGGGTTCGGTGCACCAGGTCATAGGCTAAGAGGGCCGGGATGACACGTATGATGGGGTCCATGGCTGTCCGTCGCATACCGGGGCTCCGTTTTCGCGTTGGACTCAGTTTTCTGGCTTTTTTTGGCTGCCGTAAAAAAATAGCTGTGCAGAGTGACGTAGGGACGAATCGTACTTGCTGGTCCGTAAAACGCTGCCTGACTCCGTACGGACGTCTCGTACGCGCTGTCCAGGATCAGACTCGTAGGTATTTTTTAGCCGTACGGTGTTTTGTACGAATCGTACGGAAATGCTATTTCTGTACGAATCGTACTTGAAGGATTGTACGGTGGATTTCCTGGGTATGAGTCGTATGGAGAATACGCTCCGTACGAAGAATCGTACCCGGGTTTTACAGCATTGGAATCGGCACCTGTATGTTTGGTGTTTGCAGTTTTATATAGTGCAGACTTGACCTGAATGTATAGGAGTGCTTTGCATGAGCAACAGTTATGTTACACATGGACACATTCATTTTGGTTTCAGGCATAGGAAGATTAGGTGATTTGCCCAGAATCATAGGATGTCGAGCTGATGCCAAAACTCAAACCTGGTTCCCAAGTTGCAAAGTCTGCAGCTCCTGCAATAACGCCAAATCCTCTCTCCTAAGTGTAACATAAAATCAGGAGATCAACTGGATAAGAAAAACCTAAAAATAGCAAATTATTTAAAAGTGCTTTGTCACTATTTGAGAACTCAGAAAATATGCCTCATTTTAGTTGTATAGAGCACTAACCATAATTTCTATGGGGATAAGACCCTCTCATGAAGGAGGGTGCAGAGGCATGGAGCCATGGAGGGCAGGGAAAAGGAGGGCGTATCAACAAAACAACGTTGCAGTACAGGCAAGGGAGGTGATGGCAATATAAAAGACCATTCAGAGCAGAATGAAGAGGCAGTAGCAGTACAACCATACATGCCAACAGACCCGAGTCAGGCAGGAGATGTGCTTTATTTTGTCTCCTGTCTAAATCGACTCTTTTCTAATGTATGTCAATAGGGAAAATCAGTTCCCCAGGTTCTTTTTTAATTGTCCCTCTTACCAAATTCAAAATGTTGGCAAGTAAGGTACATTGGATCAAAGAGGGCAGGAGGAATGGGGTAGGAACATGGACTCAGATAAGAGAGGGCAGGAGGGAGAGGGGCAGGGGCACCAAACTTACCTTATAGAAGCAGTTGAAGCACAACAGAGCATGGAGCATGGAGGGGAGAAGAGAGCGGCAGCAAAATGGGCAATAGAAGACAGGAGGGAGGGGATAGGGGCATGGAACTTGGACAGGCAGGGTGGAGGTGGCAGGGACAGGTGCAAGCCATCTGACCATGCTAAGTAAGTGGGAGGGGCAGTGCAACAGAACACTCAGAGTAGATAGGAGGGTACCTGCTACCCGGAGAGGTCGGTACCCGTGCTCTTGGAGGCACTGTCTTCCTTGGGTATGGTATCGGGCTTACGCATTAACCGCCGGAAGTCGGTTCTCTTACCGCTGGCATTACTAGTTGGGTGGATGCCACTGCTCTCCCTGAGATAGAACTTCTGTGGTAGTGAGACCACTTTCGGTATTTGGGTATACAGGTCACCCATACGGCTGAGGCCAACTATGCACTAAACATGGGAGCAGTCATTACGGGTCTGTACAACTCTGTTCAATTCTTGACCCGCCTCCCCCTCTCTATTATGGGAATAGTGACCCTAAGCAAGATGGTTCTTCTCCAGCGTTGCCTCTCTGTCCTACAAAATGTCCTTTGCTGCATTCCACATACCACTTTCACCACTTTGAACAGCCTTCTGATTTCCCTGGTGTGTGTTGGCGAGCACAGTAGGGTGAAGCTAAAGGTATTAAACCTGGACATGGAGTCTGGAGGCCTGACTCTCCCGGACTTTAGTGTCTCTTATTCTGCAGGATTGCTGCATTATGTGGGTCAGTGGTGTGCTGAGGCTCCAAATACAGAGAAGGTACAGAGGAGTGGGGCGAGGGGGCAGACCTTCCGAAATGTGTGATAATGGGATCGCAGGTCCACTCTAACTTCCCGTTCATAGTCCATCATGTCATGGGGGTTTGGGGGGGTTTTACTGCAGTGCTCTGCAGTGCCCCGTACCCCTGGCTGCTTTCCGTTCGCTGTCTACACAGCTTTCGTCAGATACAGAACCTGATGGACCTTATGCAGTGTTAATCTGCGGAATGCTCAATGACTGGGGATTTGTATTTTAATGGAATCTTCCTCTCGCATAAGAATGCGAGAGAATGCTATTAACTGCCACCAGGTCAATTTCTGCAATATTCAAAAATTTCACGCACTTCCCGCAAACTGTGGATTACTTTTCCGGTTGAGCTGGAAAAATCGCAGACATTGCAATTATTGCTTGACTCAGCTCCTGTAGGAGGTTAATTGTGTGCATATATAAAGCCCTGAAGGCGGACCACAAGTTTTACGTGACGAAGATCCTTGATAGATGGTTGGCAGACCTGTCACAACCAGTCACAGAGGGGACATGGCAGCTGCCATTTGCACAGGTCGCCAACAATGCTTGCTTTAAACTCACGCAGTTCCATTTACATTGCACCTATCTGACTCCTCAGTGAATAGCTGGTTTAATGTGGCGCACTCTCCAGATTGTCCCCGGTGTGGTCTGGAACAGGCGACATTCCTTCAAATGACTTAGAATCACGCACGGTTGCAGTTTTATTGGGCAGAGGTATTGAGAGTGCTGTGGGACGTTACGAGGATATTGAGCTCTTAGTTAAGCACTGTCTATATGGTGTTCTTCCGACCCCAAAAAATGAGTCACGAATGCGACATAGATTCGCACTGCTGGGGTTTGTGTTAGCCAAGCGCCACCTTGCAAGACATTGACAATACCCCTCCTGACCGGATAAATATAGCGCTGATTTGCATGCATGGGGAGTAGCCAAGGAATGACAACTAAACCTGGTCCTCACAAATGGGAATGCGGAACGAGACTTAGAGATCTGAGGAGATATGTTGTAAGGCTGATGACTGATGAAGATCCATGGGTTGTGCCATGTGTTATTTCTCAGACTGTCGGGTCCGCTACACCACTGATACCAATTGTGACCAATTCCTCGAATGACTGAATGTTAAGTAGCAGACTTTGCAGGCTTAGGATGTATGTGGGGGGAGGGGCCACCCACGAAGACAATACAGGTGGGAACAGCTGAGCTCCCTTTGGATATCCGGGGGATCCACTTGAGACAGGATGGCTCCCTGTGGCTGTTGAGACTACTAGATTCTAGATGTGTGGGAGCCATCTACAGTAGGGTTGGGCTCTACGTCACCTGTCCCTCTGTTCAACCCCCTCTCATTGCCCCCCATCTGGGGGAGGCAGCTAGCCTCTCTTGAAGACCTGCGTTCCCGGATCCTGTTCCTTATTTTTGTCCGACTGTCGGGGGTGATCACACCCCTTACCGCTCTGCTGCTCCCATATTTGATGCTTACCATGTTTTTCTTTGGGTGGTTCGTTGCCAGATATAATGCACTGTATACTTACTATGTTGATGTGGAACTGCATATTTTATGATGATGCTACTGAATTGGAACCACCGGCAACCTGCACAGGTTTAATATAAGGCCTGACTAAAGTGTATTGCTAACTGTAGGATGCTACATGTTCCTTAAGTTTGTTCTATTTCCATATGCGACAGCATGTAATGCACCGTACGGTGCTAATGTTTAATAAAATCAAGTTAAAAAAAATAAGGGTAGCTAAGTGGGTTGGCAGGTCCATGGAATGTGGTGGGCAGAAAGGAGGGGGCAGGGGCATACACACAGACATCGGAGAGTAGGGGCAGCAAGCTAAGCACAGAGGCTAAGCAAGAGAGCAATGATGGGTCATAGAATTGGGCAACGGAGGGCAGGATTGGGCAGGGACATCAAGCTAAATGGAGGGCAGGGGCAGCACATATGACCATGCAGGGCACGAAGGAGGGGGCTTATATATATTCGAAATGAAAATAGTATACGCACAGCTCCAAAGTTTTAAGTCTTGTGCAGCTGGAAGTAACATTTCATTTTGATAACAAATCTGCAATGTTATTTAACCGTAATCTGTGGTTATTCATAGCATCATCTGAAACAACTGTTGATACAGTCTTCAGTGACCTATATATATTTATAAACATTTGTTTTTTTTAGTATGTGTGAAGTGCGTCAGTATTTATCTGACAGAATGTCAACTTACACTGAGCAATACTTTTACAGAATTGCCCTCGGTAAACATCCTGTGTGAACATATGTTACAGAAACCTTATACAAAATCTGGGAATGAACCATTATCAAACAAGAGAAGGCAGGAAAAGTGTCAGCCTCGAGGTTTATGATGAGTCATTTCAATTTTTCTGTACAAATCTGACAGGTTTTTGGACTATTACTGGCTCTTTCCAGTGCATCTACATGAGTCATTTTGTTTCTGTTTCGTTTGATGTTTCAAATCTTTTACTCCGTCACGTGACAACGAGGGGTTCTCACGCGACTGCCCTCAAAGATCACTGGCTTCCATCTTATGACTGGGCAACCAGTGACACTCAAGCCTTCTTCTGCTAAAATTACACCACTCTCACCCCTTCAGTAATAGGGCTTGTGTACGTCACAAAAACAGCTGTTGCGTCGCGATTAATATGTAAAATGATAAAGCAGACAGCAAGCTAAAATACAAGCTTTGTGCCTGGAACCTTTGCCTCCATGAAATGAGCACTATTATCCAGAAGTACTTGTATGATATCTCACAATATATCCAATATAGGCGATAGAAATTTTAAAGGGGGTTTTGGGAGATGGTCGGTATATTACCAAATAAAAGTAATGAAGCAGGCACTTTTTTCTAGTAATAAGTTCAGTAAGTGAAAGTGGTAAAGTGACAAGATATATACACCATGGGGCAGATTTACAAGTAAGTGACGCATCTGTAGAGATGCGTTACTTTCCCTGCACCACCCTGAGAAACCCTTGCACCACCATGGATGCGCCGTATTTACAATACGGCGCACCATGGCGCAAGAATTGACAGATGCGTCATAAATTCTGACGCATCTGTTGGGGCAAAAGTCACGCATTGATGGAGTCGTGTCGCAAGCACAACTCAACTCCAGCAATGAATGTTGAGGCCTATTCCCACTACACTGCGTCAATCCTTACGCCTGCTTCAAGCAAGCGTAAGGTTTTGACGCAGTGGTGTCTTAGAAGTGACGCCGTGAAATCTTGTAAATTTCACTGCGTCACTTTTATAAGGCTTTCCTGCATGGGATTGCCCACCCTGCATACATTATACCAAATGCTGGTATAATGTGACGCAGGGCTTACAACGTGAGGCACCTCCCTAGATGCGTCACGTTGTAAATTGGCCACAATTTGTACGCCGCCGCTGCCTCACAAAAGTGCAAAAGTGTTGCAAGGGGCTTGTAAATCTGCCCCCATATGCCTTATAAGGTCTACGGGTTGAGAAGGCTAGTGGTCAAGAAATGTCAATGAGTGAAGTTCATTGCTAAAAAGAGGCGCCTGCTCACAAATCACACATTACATTTTCCAAATATTTTAAAGATACTTGATTTTAATGATCACAATCTACTGTCTCTTGACATCATGAAGATGTGACACAACCAGCTATCCATGGTCACTGGGAGAGAGCTGTCGTGCTGAAACGGCGGGCTGTTTCCTGTAACAAATACATTACAAGGTGAGGGTAACCTGCATTCCTATTACTGGTTATAAAGGCTTTAACCTGCTGCAAATGCTATCTGGCCCTCAGGCATAATAGTAGCTAAGTCTTTACCACATTATAAATGTCCCATCACCCAAAACAACAGTTTACATGATTGTGACACCGAAAACACTCCATCCTCTTCATTTGTGATGTATTTGTGTGTATGTATCTCTACAGAACCACATGTTGCCTTATGGTACTTCAACACACTTAGTGCAGGATATAGTTAGGGCAGTTTGAATCCAGTCAGAAGTGAGTATTCATTTCTAACCAAATCCTTTATGGAAGGGCCTTGAGGTAGATCAAATCTTAGTTGAATGACTGTTGAAAAGTTCAGCTTTGGGGGGTGTTTTCGGTGCAATAATTTGGCTCAGCTCTTATTTGTTGGTTCAGAAAAATCCAGAGGTTGGAAGCTGTGTATTCAGTGGCCGTTTGTGTAGTCCCCCCTCTCTGCCTCACTCCTCTTCACACATATAGGAGTGAGCTTGGGTTTCTAGTGCTCATGCTCTGCCTATTCCGAGCATTATTGTGCCACACTGGCGCTGTGATTATGAGCGGGGCCACTGTCATCATGTGATTCTGTAGCATTTTCTGCATAATTATGGATTTTCCGCATTTGCCCCATAATCCATCACCTGCTGCATAATCTGCAGATTTTACCCAAAAATGTTTTATCTAGCTCTAACAGATCAAACCTTACTGAAATCACAGCAACCTGTGTTGCCGTGCAGCGGAAGGCCCTATGCACAGCTTGACTAGTCATCTTTCAGTTACTTATTACTTGTATTTGGGAGTTAAATTGGTACTAATGAGGCACAACCTTTGCCCGCACAATGATAACATGTGTAAAGTTGACAAAATATTAATATCTCAAAATGCACCGCATTAGGTCGCATAATTTGCCTGTTCATGCTGCATAATTTAGTCAACAGTGCTGCATAACTTGGTCCCCCCCTGCTGCATAATTCCAGTGGCTCTTAATATCAAGGAAGCTTGTGCTGCTGCAGCTGGCCAGTACCTATCTGTGTTGGGAAAGCTTGCACTTCTCCTGTCAGTGGTATACCTTTATCGTGGGGCAGTGAAGCTTGGAAAAGCAATTTTCAAACAAGAGCCAAAACGACTGGCATTGCCAGTGCTTGTTTTCAGATTATAGACACTTTTTAGCTTCCAAACCTCCGTGTTTTCAGAAACTAAAGTGCAGGAATGTATGTGCATTTAATGCTTTCCCAGATAGTTAGTAAAACCTATGCGCGTGCCAAAGCATGTACTACTACATAATTGTTCCACACGGCTTCTTGTGAAGCACAGATTTCAGGACTGGCTTTTTGCCATGTTGTGGGGTTTCTTGGATTGCTTCCTAGACTTCCTGTAGTCCCTGTGTGGGATCTTCTTTTTATTCAGTTGGATGCATCTCCAACATGTCCATATGGTGCATCCCATGCAGTCTGTGCCACTATATTAATAGGTTTTAAAGTCAATCGTGATTTTAAAATCTGTTTGCAAGAACAAAGTTTGTTTTATTCCCGTTTTTATCTGTAATTAATCATCTTGGTTAGTTGCTGTGCTGATCCATTACCTTACGTATTTAATGTTGCATTTTTGTAAGTAAAAACACACTGAGGTAGATACGATTTGTACTTGTCTTTGAAATATATATATATATTGTCTTTACAGCATACTTTGTTGCTGTATATTCAACGAAAAAAGAAGCCCAATAAAGCAGACAGTGCACCCTCCCTTAAGATACTATAATGAACCAGCAGACCTGCTAGCCAACCCCGCGCACACATATAGTGAAGGGCCACAGCGATACTTACCTGGCCTCTTACACAAGATGAGTTGGCAACCCAAGGACATTTAAATGTGAAAGGACAGACTGCCGCAGCCCCCTCGTGGGACACATGCATCAGTTTACCACATCGAAATGCTGCTTCTTCCACACCCTAAACCATAGCTAACATCAAACTCTTCCCGGACCCAGGGACACATCTACCATTTGTGTAACAGGTGTAGTGGCACCGGGGTCCAACAATGGAAGGGGGCCCACCCAGTTATGATGGCCTTCCAGTACTTACCAAGAGGCAAGGGGGCTTTGGAATAACTCTTTCCTGGCGTCCATTGTTAAATTGACGCAATCGCCCCAGCCCCACAGTAACCACGAACATTATGTTTACCACCCGGCCATGCCCCTGCAGCTTCATTTTGATTTGAATCTAAGGGGCATATTTACAAGCCCCTATTGCCACCACAGCGTAACATTTTCTGATGTTCCTGTGGCGATAGGGGCTTCGCATTATTCACAAAGCAGCGTTAAGCCACTTAATGTGTCTTAAAGCCGCCTTGTGAATAAGGTACCCTTTCACGCTATACTTAGCGTGAAAGGGGTGGACAGTGGGTGTTGCGGTGGGCGTTCCACCGCAACACCCACTGATGTTGACGCAGCCCCATATTTACAAGGGCAGCGTAAATATGGGGCAACGCCAAAATTAAGACTAGGAAAAACCTGGTCTCAAATAGTTGCAACGAGGAGAAATGCTTCATTTCTCCTTGTTTTTGCTGTTTCTATGTGTGCAGCCCTACTCTGCCAAGTGGTACCATATCCAGTTCCTGGGCCCTTTAATGAGAGTTTGCTGTGCTAAAAGAGAAGAAACTAGCACCTCGACTTCAAGTGTGACTTCAGAGCCAGCGCCGCTCTTCGACACCTTGCTGCTGTCTGCACCGGAGCTGTGGTCCCCGCTGAAGCAACGACCGCAACTTGCAATGCAGGCGCGACTCTGCCGCAGCGCCTCCAAAGATCTGCCACATCGTCAGTGACGCCCAACTCCGCTGCAGCACCTGTGGCTCTGTGGTGTGACATCAACACCTCGAAGTCGATGTCTGGAGGCTTGACCCACAACACTTCATCGACCCTGCACCGCCAGCGGAACCGACGCCTTGCCGCATACACCGCATCACCTCCTCTGTGCCCTGCAATGTCCCCAAGTGTCAGCGGTTCAACGACTCTGCACCGCCTCCAGTGCCCAATGCCTCACTTGCTTCAGTGACGCCTCACCTCTGTGTGCAACACACTGTCACTGAAATGCAAAGCAGTAGGGAACCAGCGCCACACTCTGTGATATTGGTCATGATGTATGTATGGTAGTGTGAATGTAGTATTGGTGAGAGGTTTGAATGTAGTGTTGATGAGTGTTTTCTGTGGGGCCATACAAAATGTATTTAAATGGTGTTCTTTTAGACAATGTCTATGACGACTCCAAGAGGTGGGCATCAAGGGTACAGCCCTGTCCCTCCTGTCTTCCTTCCTGGATGGAAGAGTTCAAAGCCTGAGCTGGGAGGGTTTGCAGTCGGAGAGTTTCTCCCTGCCGTGTGGGGTACCTCAGGGCTCCGCCTTGTCACCCACCCTTTTTAATATTTATATGCTGCCACTGGCTACCCTGATCAGGAAGCATGGCTTTGAGTTTACATCCTACACCGATGATTCTCAGCTTATAGTCTCTATGACTAAACATCCTGAGAACACGGCAGTTAGGTTCCATGCCTGCCTGGAGGAGATTATAGCCTGGATGAATAACAGCTTCCTCAAGATAAACACCGATAAAACGGAGGTTATGGAACTCGGCCAGGGACAACCCCGATGGGATGCCTCATGGTGGCCTACGATGGCTGGACAGTGCCCTACTCCTGCGTCTAAGATTAGAAACTTGGGGGTTATCTTTGATTGCAAACTAACTTTCTCAGCCCAAGTAAATAGCCTTACCTCCTCTTGTTTCTTCCTGATCAAAATTCTGAAGAAGATCTTTCCTTTTATTAGAAAGGAACAACAGAAGTTAGTGGTGGTGGCCCTTCTGCTCTCAAAGGTGGATTACTGTAATGGCCTATTTTTGGGAATTGATAAGACACAAATGAATAGGCTTCAATCACTGCAGAATGCTGGTGCCCGATTGCTTTTGGACATACCTAGAGGTAAACCCACCTCTGTGGCTATTCAAACCTTACATTGGCTCCCAATGCAGCATCGGGTCGAATTTAAGGCTTTATGTCTTGTCCATAAGGCTCTTTATGGAGGAGGGGCTAGGGTCATGCGTACATTATTAAGACCTTACATCCCAGCCCGACCACTACGATCGGGTAACATGAATCTTCTCTGCCTGGATAGGATCAGGAGAGTAAGATGGGGTGGCAGAGCGTTCTCACACCGTGCTGCTCTACTATGGAACTCATTGCCGGTAGCCATGTGTCTCCAATCTAACAGATTGGCGCTTAGGAGAGCCTTGAAAACTCTGTTGTTTACCAGAACATAGTTGTAGGTGACAGGTCTATTGGCTCCACTAGGTTCTTACCCTTTTTAGTGCCAAGACGCCACAGCATTCGAGCGCTCTACAAGCACATATCCTATCCTATCCTATGTCAAAATTGTAAATATATTTTTGCCTAGTTTAGTGTGACAAAATAAATATAAATGTCAGAAAAATATTTTAAAAAAGATAGAGAAATATATATCTCAGAAATGCACTTTTACAAATAATAAACTAAACCTTTTGTATGAACTACTCATTCTGTAGAACTGTATTTCTTCTTCTTAGGGGACATGTTTTGATTTATGAGAGCCCACAACCTGTAGCTAAATTAAGAGGGTCAGTTTAGAGGTTTTGCTTAAAATTTGCACAAATACTTTACACATTGACTCTTTACTTTAGCCTGACTGATCTGGGCCAGCCTACCAGTGGGTGAGCACAGGTAAACTTAGGGAGAGATTTACAAAAAAGTCATGCAATGCAGCGCAGCCCCCCGCGAGGCTGCGCTGCATTGCGCAACAGGGAGGGAGCAGGAGAGTGCCATATTATTAAATATATGGCTCTCTCCTCCCCTTTCCCTTATGCCAACGCTGATTACAGCCGCCTTGCGCCATGCACACACCTTAGCGCCGCAGCGCTAGGGTGTGTGCATGAGTCCAGCAGAGCTTATGTACAGGAAGGGTACTCTTCCTGTACAAAATACTATGCTCGACACAATGTAAAGCTTTTCCCACTTTGTATGCGTGCTGCACAATGCAGCACGCATGCAAAGTCCGAAATGGAAGGAGAAATGAAACAATTTCCCCTTCCTTGCGCCAAGTTGAAAAGGGTGCAGTTTTCTTACGCTAAGCCCAATCTACTGTTTTTAGTAAATTGGGTTTAGCGTGAGAAACCTTGGGTAGTTGCATGGGAACGCCCATGCACCACCCTTGGTACGCCCCCATGGACTGTTCACATTGGGAGCAGAGTCAAGTCTGATTTGCATATGGCTGGGTCCAAACTGGGGTGGCATGGTGAGCAAAAGAAAGATGGATTTAACCCAGATCCTTTGACTGGGGATGAATGTTTGATTTGCTCTGCATTCCGTCCATCCTCTGTGTGTCTTTTGCTTTCTCACCCTAAGTGGGCCAAGTGTGTCAGACATGGGTCCCGGGCTCACTGTGCCACAGAATTCAAGTTAGCTTGGCTGATATGGGGTGATGCCCTGAAACTAATCCCAGGATGCTTTTTCCAGTCCAGGGAGGACCTGGCTTGGTAGCTTGGACTGGACCGTTCCCATGAGGCACAGGGTTAAGTCTGATTTGCATATGGCTGTGTCCAAGCTGAAATGACATGGTGAGCAAAAGAAACATGGATTTAACCCAGATCTTTTGACTGGGGGTGAATGTTTGTATTTGCTCTGCATTCTGTATATCATCTGTGTGTCTTTTGCTTTCTTGCCCTAAGTGTGCCGTGTATGCCCAGATGTGTGGCCCGGGCTCACTGGGCCACTGGATTTAAGTTAGCCTGGCTGATGCCCCAAAGCTGGTCCCAGGATGCTTGGGAAAATGGCAACACTTGTTTGTCAAATAGGTTAATCAAATTTAGTTTAAATCGGAACATCTAAAGTATTAGCAGTTTTGACAATTTTGTGCACAGGAGGACAATTAGAGGTTTCAGTTCTTGTTAAAATAGAAAACACCATAGCGTGGAGATTAAGGGTATAAAAAGAAGGCGGGCAGCTAGCAAAGCTTGCAGGGTTCTAGTGAACTTTCCTCCATGGAGGAGAAATCTCCACTTGGTTGTCCTCCTCGGATGGAACAATAGGGTTTTATACTTGAGGTTTCAAGATTGAATCACTTACTTCAACAACTGCCTGGACAACTTCTAGGTCCTTGACTGGGGCAAAGCGCAATTTCCTTGCCCGATTTTTATCAATCCTTGTACATCATAGAGCCCTTTTTATTTTATTTTTTCCTCTTTCCCTGGAAAATAGGATAGACAGCATCTTTAGACCTGGATCAGTTTGTAGGGATAACTTTTGAGGCATTTTGTGCCATTGATTCAACAAAAAGATTTTCTACTGAAAATATCTTGAATTACTCAGGCTTGACCTTGCACTTTTTAAAAATGTTTTTTAGACAGTGGGGTAGACTGGCCTGTGTCCCAAAATCTCTACACTTCAATTGAGATTTATAAGCATGCTCCTTCTCAAGAAGCTCATTTTTTCTAGCCAGTTTATGAAGAATTGCAGAAAGAGCATCTAAAATATGATCTGCATTATTAGCCGATTTTTCAAGTAAATTTAAAATAGATTATAAAATTCTTTCCAGGTAAAGCAAAGATTCTAAATATGGGACAGAATTGCCAGAAAGATTGCCCGGTAAACAAAAGTCTATGGCAGGGGGACCAGATAGCTCAGACCCTCTAAGGGATTGCAAGGTAGGGGTTCTGGAGTGCTGCAGAATAGATTCATAGACGTTTTTGTTGTGATGGAAGAATATCATATAGCTGTTCTTGTTTTTGATCTAATACTGCATTAGTCTTGGTATTAAAAGCAACATCAATATCCAGTAGAGTAAAATCTTCCAAAGAGTGAATTATGGTCCCACCGCCTATAGCAGCAGAAGACAAATTGTTTGTATTTGAGCAAACTGGGGTTTCTATGTCTTGATGGGCCTGCTAGAGAGAAACCTGGTGGGATACTAATGGCATTAGAGCGGCCCCTGCGACATTCTCCGCTCTCAGGAAATTTGTTGGAATAGGGGTGATTCCTTTTAGCGCATTTAAATCAGATTATTTATTTCGTAATGGATTAGATTTAGGGCCTGATTTAGAATTCAGTGGACGGGTTACCCCATTACAACAGTGATGGATATCCTGTCCGCCGAAATATAAATCCCATAGTATCCTATGGGATTTAAGTTTTGGCAGACAGGATATCCATGACCGTTGTGACGGAGTAACCCATCCGCCGAAATCTAAATCAGGCCCTAAGTCTTTCTACATAATTTGGCAGCGATTATTCTGTCTGAACAGAGCTTTATGGTCATCATTGTAAACTCAAGTACGTTTGTAAGTCACACAGCGCGTTCTCCATCACGCTACTATGGTGGCTTATACAGGCCTTAGAAAGTGACTGAAAGCCGCAAGGGATTCTTAATGCTGAGTATTAAAAGACCGTGCAGATGGCTGAGCAATCTTGGTGGAAACACTTAGGGGTATATTCACAAGAACGTGTGATAACTCCCGCAAGAGTAGCGTAACGCAACTTTCAATATCGCAGCCTATCGCGGTAAAATAACCCTGTGCCAACGTGGAATTCACATCAAGGCGGTAGAATGCGATAGTCACCAGATAACCCGTCGAATTTCCGTGGGAAAATCAACGCCACGCAGCATAAATGCGATACACGAACGCAAAAACACATGCGATGAGGCCAACCGCAGCACAAAAAGTAGCAAAAACCTGCCACAGGCTTGCAAACCCCACGCATCTGGCAGAACAATGCACCATAAAAACCACAGGAAATAACACAGCCAAAACAATCCAAAGCGCGTACCAACATGGATGCACCCTGACACAGCGCAGGGGCCAACTCGAACCCCACAACCCCCACAGACTACCAGCAAGGAAGAATGGGGTCGGAGAAGGCCAAGGAGAAGAGGGAGAGGAAGACGGGGTGCAGACTGCAAGAAAACAAGACCAGCGTCCATAGGTGACAGAACACTACCGGCAACTAACCCACTAGCAAACCACCTGTATTGCAGTCGGAGCGCCGAGGAGGCCAATCCAGAAGGCCAATAGGCGCCGGCATGATGTCACTACCTAAACCAGGCACAAACCCTCTGCCAACAGGAAGGCAGCAAAGGCGACAGGAGGTGGCAGCCCAGCGCCACCTGAGGAGCTGAAGGAAACCCAGGCCACAGTCATCAGTGAGGGGACGGTGCAAGGAGTAGGGAGTATGGACACAGCTCGAGAGGACCTGACACAACATCAACAGGGAGTGCAACGAACAGGGACTGGGGAGACGGGGGCACAATGGCATACATGCACAACAAGCGGTGTAGCACACTGCACACCCACAATTACCCAGGTCCATGGGCCCAATCCCCTTGGCACACTGCAGCACACACACGAAGCACGAACAGCACACCCACATTGATGACAACGAGAAACAACGTGCATAGCCGACACTGCAGAACAGAGGACACAACTTGCTGCGCACATGCACAGAAACATGCCTACTACATCTGACGGAGCCGGAAACTGTGAAATGGAAATGTACGTGTACGACATCACATCCGTCATGTAGACCAAATGTACACTGTCCCGCAGAAGAATCCAGCACCCCCAAACAGTCACAATGTACATTGTCATACAGTCCGCATGCAAACCTGCACAATGCGCCAACATACATGTCAACGCAAAGTCAATACGCACCTCCCCTTCACATCGCAGAGGGGCACACAACACCTTCAGCAGAGCACAGAATACAACACATCATTGATGCCCGGAGAGGACCACCACACCGTCGACACCGACGCCCTACAACAGCACATGGATATCCCACACAAACCCACAACAGGACCCGGACAGCCAAGCTACTCAGAGAACACCCAGCCTGCAACAGATCACACAGCAGGAAGCACCCACAAGCACAGCTGGCCCACGACACTTCACCCACCCACACATCACACCCCAATGCCATGTTCCTGCATGCCAGAAAGGATATGGCCCAACAGGTGTGGGTGGGGGCCGAACCCATGAAATGCGAACCTGGACACATACGTAGGTGTCAATCACCCTTCAGGGGCAACCAACACCCCACTAAGGAGACCCACACTGCCATAGAGACACATGCAGTTGCACATTCACAGTACAGAACCACGGGCAGGGCCGCTCAAATTGCAGTCACACACCCATGTTGGCTCTGCATACAACGGCCCTGGCCACTCCCCTTACGAATTGAGTGGGTGACGACAAAGCTACATGTCCAAGCTCCAACCAGCTGCCTGCGGTGACATGTCTGCATCCGATGTACACAGCACAGCGTAATGTCCTAGGGCCCAGGGCACTCATGCATACAACAAGACCACAGGGACACACATAGATATCATGTCGAACTGGCTACGGTCACGTGGGCCTGGCCCCTTTATTGGCAGGGCCACATGTACAGTGACGCCTGTGCTGGATGTATGTGGGGTGAGTGTAAGCCAATCCGCACTGAATGCTTGGTGCTGGCAACAACTTGAACATTGGACACCAGTGCAACGGAAACAGAAAACACATGCATAACAGAGTCAACTGCACAGCAACATGGTGGGAGCCAGAGTAAGGACAGAGGACTCCCAATATTCAGTCAGGAGGTTCCGTGAGTTGCAGTGCACTGAGGTAGGGGCACTAGAGATGAGCGAGCTCATGTGAAGGAATTGCTAGGATTGTGTCCCTTCGGGTTAGTCCTGATGCAGATGCAGTGGGGTGTGTTACACTTACATCAACTTCCTCATCAACATCCCAGGCCTCCCACACTGCCTGAGGTGACTGTTGCATCCGCAGTCCACAGCGCAATACCCAGTAATACTTTTGGATGTGTGGCTCGACTACCACCTCCAGTCTGCATTCCTGCCCTGGGGATGTTGCCTCCTGCCCTCCCATTGTCTGTGCCATCTCCCCTTATGCACACTTGACACATCTTCCCCATCATATTCCCAGGTCTTCCACACTGCATGAGGTGACATAGCTGCGCAACATCTACACAGCACAAAACTCAATCACTAATGGACAATGGCTTGCGGTGCACTGAGTCACAGGCACCTGGAGTGCTGAGCAGGGTATTAGGACGATGATGGCATCCACGAAAGGTCTGAGCAACTCCGTAGGTCTGTCAGGACCACCATATCAACTCTGGCAGATGGAGGTGGTCCTTGTGGTGGTGGCGTGTGCCTCCTGCGGTGATGCGACGTCCGGGTCGGTCAGGACCCGAATCTATCTGTGTGCCCTGGTGGCCCGCGGTTGAGGCCGGAGGCTTCGGACAGCGCAGGGCCACAGACATATGGTGTTGATGACCCCAAGACCAACGCTTCAGGGGCCATCCAATATCTCAGAAGAAGGGGTCCTGGACCTGACCAGCACTGAGTCAGTGGACCCAGATGCACAGAAGCCAGCACAGGCACCCAGCCAAGGGGCGGTGACTTGTGGTGCAGTCAGAAGGGCCATGCGACCTGAGCGCATCACCATCAATGTCCGAGGTGTATGTTGCGGAGGGTATCGGGGGACAGTGGAAGGTGTCCTCCAGGGCATGATGCCGAAAGATTTGATTTTTCCGGAACCAGCAAATGGAAGAGTGGAATGTGACAGCCTCGTTGCCACCGCCATTTCGGTATCAGCTACATGAGGATGAAAACTGCACCCTAGTCCATAGACTCAGACGACACCAAAGTTCAACCAGAGAGTGTCCATGATTGTCGGGGAGCAGACTTAGTGGCACCGGGGCTGAGAGGGGATGCTGTCTGCGATGATGTCGGTAAGCTGATGTGAACTCAGCCATTGCAAAATGAAGTGTCTGTGACCTACTGGACCGCAGTGTAGGCCGGAGGAAGTGGTCAGCAGTGGCCCACAGCCACGTGTCATTGGCTGGCGAGGCACAGAGTTAGTGACACAAGGGCAGTTGTGGGTAGTGTTTGATAACCTCGGTAACGATGATCTTGTTCCCTCTGGACTGCAACACGTCATCCGCTTACGCCTCTCAGTGCGTGCGATAACATGTATTCTGCCTTTTGAATAACTGATGTTCAGTTCCAAATCTGTGACCCACTCGTGCACAGCATAGGCCGAGGGCAGTAGTCCGGGTAGGCCCACAGGCACGTGTGGTTGTGATGCCATGCACAGACTTATTGGCACCACATCGAAGGGGGTTTAGTGACTTGTCTTATGCCTTAAATGGTGTTCACGGCCATGGTGTAATCAAGACTCAGTTCCAAATGTGTGACCTACCTGACCGTGGTGTAGGCCTGAGGCAGCGGTCAGCACGGGCCATTCACTGAGTGTCGCCGGCATAGGTTAGATGGCCCCACCGGCCTGCGTAGTTCAGGTTCAGTGGCACCACGTGTTCGGACACCTCCATGTATGTGACCCGGGTATCTTCCTCTTACTCCTCTCCATGCGACCACTGGTGTGGACTCTACCATTCGTGATTTGCACCTAGGTGCTGGATGTGGGACCTACGGGTCCGCAGGGTAATCCTGGTCCCTCCTCCATGTATCGCCAGCTGGCGTTGAACAGCGATAGTGGCACCACGTGTCGCCGGCTGGCGTTGAATAGGGTTAGTGGCACCACGTGTCGCCGGCTGGCGTTGAACAGGGTTAGTGGCACCACGTGTCGCCGGCTGGCGTTGAACAGGGTTAGTGGCACCACGTGTCACCGGCTGGCGTTGAACAGGGTTAGTGGTACCACATGTCGCAGACTGGCGTTGAACAGGGTTAGTGGCACCACGTGTCGCAAGAAGCCCATATGGAACTATGCCTCACTGATCGAAGGGAGTCTGGTGCTGTTGCCGGTGGCCCGGATTTGGGGTCACTGCCATTCATGACTCAGGACACAGTTTCACACATGGCACCTACTGGGCCGAGGAGTAGGCCTGAGGCGGCAGTAGAGTACGTCAACGAAAAAGGACTAAAGTGGGCCCATGTCATGGAGGCCGTGATGGTCTGAGGAGGCCGCCAAGGTCGGGGGGCTCGGGCCTAGAGCTTGCGCCAGAACGTGGTGGGCCCTCCTTGATACACGCCGGTGTTGGCAGGTGATCAGTGAGGCCTGGCTGCGCAGGGGTGGGCCTGACGGGTTCGTGGTCCGGCAGGCGCACAGCGTTGAAGGCAACTCCACTCTAGAGGACGAAGTCGGCCTTGTGGCGGGGTGAGAGGTGCCGCCCTGGCAGAGACATTGGGCTTTCCAGAAGAGGACCACGCCCAGGGCTGCGTGCTTCCTATTCACACCCCTAAACTGGCGTGGCGTACGCCGGGCCATCCCACTCTGATCACGCTTAGGGGGCGTAACAGGCAAGATTTCCACGTGGTCCCCCACTGGCTGTGGTGACATGGTTGTGTCCACTGTCCACTACACTCCATACACCAGAGGTGTACGTCGCCATGGATATGGGTGTGTCCTGCATACTGCGGTCTGTCCAGCACATCTCCCCCACTCTTGCCATTGTGTACTTTCCCAATCATGGTACAATTGCATCCTTCACACATGCCTGTTTGCCACCTCTCCCCACATTCGGCTGTTGTGTGGCTGAGGTGCCATGCCGTTGACGGCTCATGTTCATTGCTTGGCCAGGTAACCATTGTGAGTTGTTCTGTCATGTCTGGTGGTTGGGCATGTTGTTGTGCATGTTGGTTGTGATTTTATGATGTGTGCATTGCCAGAGTTGGGATTTGCATGGTTGTGGAGTTGAGGTGAGTGGGGTGTTCATTTGGAACTTGCCAAGGAGCTGTGCATTTCCCTTGTTGCCATCCTGGGTAAGCTGGTTGGTGATGGACGGTCGGAGGATGAAGGTATCATGCACACTGGCTGTGTATTTGAAGGCGACGTTGTTGGAGGTTCCACGGTGTTCTGTTGTTGCCGTCACATTGGGGTGGGACGTGTGCTTTCTGTTGTGGTGATTGTGTGCTCTGTCACCGGGGGCACAGGTGGGACATGTGTGCTGTGGATTTCCCCCAACACGTGCGTGCATCCTGCTATGCGTATGATCCTTGCTTGGTCTCCAGCGTGACCTGCGCATTGTGTTGGACGTATGGGGACTGCGGTACCAGGGTGATGGTGATGTCCAGGACAGGTGTGAGGGACTTGGATGTGGCTGGCAGTGAAACTCCTCCGACTCTGGCGGGTGTTGGTTGGGGGGTGCCAGGGGCCAACAGCTGCAGCCAAGCCAGCAGCCTGGTGTGGGGTGGGATGTTGGTTGTCCACTGTGTTGGTGCCGTAGGCCTGTTGGGCAATGATGGTCGGGATGCGTGGGATGGTTGTCCCTTTCAGCCTGTGGTGGATGGTGACATTGTCAGGGGTTGGGTCTGTGAGGCTGGTAAGCTTCCTGGGGGTCTTCTGTCTTTGTCTGCGCTGCATCTGGGGTGGTCTGGGGGGGGGGGGATTGTTCCGGGTGTGGGTTGTGGTCCTGGGGTGGTGTGGGTGGGTGTTGTGGCCCTCTTGGGTGTCCCAGCTGCATGATGGGTGGCTCCATGTCATCTGTTCCTTCCGATGTGGCCCTGGGTGCAGGCTGCCGTCCGACTTTACACCAGATCAGAGCTGGTGTAGATTTCCTGGTGCTAACACGCCTTTTCTCCTGTTTTGTGTTTTTATCGCAGTTCTGTCTGGTCGTTGAGAATGTTGAGATGTGATGTTGTTGCGGCTTTTGGCACGGGAATGCCCACTCTGCATCTCATTAGCGATAGTTGCGGTGGGCCTCTGTGGCGATGTTTTTTGAGGCTGCTATCGCGGCTAAACTGGTGTTGTGGGCTGTTTACACAGGCTTGTGAATGGGGAGGTATTTTTATCACGACTTTGGTGTGATAAAGTGATGTAAGTTTGGCGATAGTTTCTTGTGAATATGCCCCTTAGAGGCATGGGGCTAGTCAACCTCGCTAAGAAAAAGTTTGGGCAGAATTTCAGCCAATAATCAGATCAGGAAAAAATATGGCAGGGTTGCTGAACAAAACTGAGCCAATATAGGAGAAAATTGAAAGTCTGTAGAGGACCAGATCCAAACAGGCGCAACTTCAGTAGTAATTACTACTTACTCGCGAAACATTCAGCCTGGTCTGTAATTCTGATTGTCTGGGTTTACTGCACAGACAAACTGTGTGATATTGCAACAGTGTGCTTTGGTATACACGTTTATGAGCTGCGGTAGTCCCAGAAATACTCCTATTACCTCCTCCTCTATCAGTTTCTGTCAGCCATTCACCACCTCCACCCACTAGCTTTGTGGTATTAAAGTGTGCAGGACCTTTTTGGAGCAGACCAACTGCAGATAAACCAGAGTTAAACTGCAGTTAAACCACCACCACTCCCACAACCCCGCGCAGTTCTTCTGTGGTGCTGCACAAATCACAGGTTCCCTAGCAAAACCACCAAAGATGCAACTGAACACCAGCAAGAGGCAGGGGGGCGATGTGGCCAATATCAGTCAGCCACCACACTTTCAACAAGGGAGACTATCTCGGGCGAAAGAATGGAGTGCAGGCCTGCTTGTGGGCTGGCGGTGTGGAGATCAGCTGCAAGGAAGGCAATCTGACACCAAACCTGTGGGCGGGTACAAGCATAGCACTACAGCACAATGGCTGTCATCCGAAAGAGGAGGAAAATAAACTCTTGACACCTACAGAGCACCAAACACCGGCACCAAAACCACTAAATATTAAAGGAATCTTTATCTTGGTTCTGAAGAAAGCTGGGTGACCCAATGGGCAGTAATGTAATTGGCAGAAACATGTAGACCAATCATCAAAAGATGAAGCATAACTAGTGGTCTCTAATGATATCATTATTATTATTATTATTATTATTGCAGATTTATAAAGCGCATGGCTACCCAATAAGGGTTTCCCAGTGCTATGCTCCTCATGGCACCACAAGTCAAACTAGTGCTGGCATCTGACCTGTACCAGAGGACCCTAACAAAATCAAATTTCTTAATCACCAGGGTACCCTGTAGGTACTTTTAACCATTTAAGATCCTGACACCAAAAGAAATATTTAAGTGCTTCTTTTATAATAGAGGTCAGGCCCACCCGGATACAGTCCTTAATCAAGTAAGGACTCAATGATGAAACATGTAATTAACAGTTCTTTTTGGGTGAGAGTCGTTTTAAAAAAATATAGGAACTGCAATATCAATTGAGCAGTGGTCTGTCTGTTTAAATCACACATCAGAAGATCCCAGTGCTCCTCAACAGCTGCAATGGCGGTGTCATGTTGCTGGGTTAGGCCTGGGAAGAAACACTGCCATTTTACATACACGCGTTTCTTAAGCTGCCTTCTTTTCTACACAATGACTAAGGATTTTTAAATTGCAGCATATCACCCTGGGGGTATTAAGGCGCTGAGGTTCTGAATGCCTCTAGTCAAAGAGCCAGGTCTTGAGTTCTTTCCTGAAGTCGGTGAGGGTGGGTGTAGTTCGCAGGTGGAGGGGAAGGTAGTTTTGAGGACAGGGCAGCGAGGTAGGAGAAGGAATGACCTCCACAGTGGCTTCAACTAATGCAATACATTCCATATGCTAAGGCAAGGAAGGTTGAGCAGAGTTCTCTGGCGGGATGGTGGAAAGTCAGGCGATGGTTGATGTAGTTGGGTCCTATGCTGTGAAGTTGTATGCAAGGGTCATTATCTTGAACTGGCATCTCTTCTGGACGGGGAGCCAGTGGAGTCTTCTGAGGTGAGGGGTGATTCTGGTCCGTTTGGTAAGGTCTAGGATGAGTCTGGCTGCAGTGTTCTGTATAGTGTGGTGGTTTCGGCATAGAGTGTGTTTCTGTAGTCGAGTGGGCTGAAGACGAGGGCTTGAATTACAGTTGTTTTGGTGTTGAAGGAGATCCATCTACAAATCTTTTGGAGCATGTGGAGGATGTGGAAGCAGGAGGAGGACACTGCATTGATTTGTCGCTTCATGGTGAGTTGGCTATTGATGATGATGCCGAGGTTGCGGACGTGGTCTGCCTGGTTAGGAGTTGGCCTGAGTGTGGTGAGCCACTAGGTGTCGTCCCACGGTGAGGTGTTGTTTTCAAAGATGAGTACTTACATCTTGTCTGTGTTCAACCTCAGGCAGTTGGACCTCATCCAGTCGGCGATGCTGGTCATGGTGCTCCTGAAGTTGGATCTGTTGGTGGCGTGGTCCTTGGTGAGGGAGAAGATGAGTTGGTTGTCGCCGTCGTCATAGGAGATAATGTTGAGTCTGTGGGTGCAGGCGATGTTGGCCAGTGGCATCATATATGTATTGAAGAGGGTAGGGCTGATGGAGGACTCCTGAAGGGAGCCGCAGATGATGTACTTGGGTTCTGAGGTGAAAGACAGTAGGTGGATTCTCCGGGTGCGTCCAGTGAGGAAGGAGTTGATCCACTTCAGGGCATTGCCCCTGATGCCGATATCAAGGAGTCTGGTGATGACAGTGTGAAGGGAAATGGAGTCAAACGCTACTGAGAGGTCGAGGAGGATCAGGGCTGCCTTCTCCCCTCGGTTGAGGAGGGATCTGATGTCATCCATCGCAGCGATCAGGGTGGTCTCGGTGTTGTGGTTGGCATGGAAACCAGATTAGGTGGCATCATGCAGGTTGTGCTCTTCCAGGTGTTCAGAGAGCTGGTGGTTGTTCATATATTGCTAATCACTTTCATCTGCTTCTGTCTACTAATCACTGCAGCGCATATATTTTGCACAAGAATCACAGTGGTTCAATAAATATTGAAACGGCTCTTTGTGTATTTCTTGTGAATCTCTCTGGGTATGCACGAGTGACTAAGCGATCAGGTTCTAGATCTGTTACTACGATTCCTTCGGGAGTCAAGGTTGTCATGTTCTGAGGTTGCCACATCCATTCATTACCCTCTTAGGTTTATTGGTACTTATGGAGGCACTGTGAGCTAGCAGGACTGTAGGCCAACATCCCCTGAGGGGGTGCATAGAATTAGTCTGGCACCATCCCAACGTTTATGTTGTCGAACAACCACACAGTTACCACAAAGAAATTGGAAGCCATATGACAGAAGAGGCCAGCCTCTCTCCGCCAAGCTAATCTGAGTTCCCAAGGCCAGAGGAAGAATGCCTGGCAGGTTGAAGAGCATGGTGAAGAGAAGCTCAGGTGGCAAAGAAAAAGGGAGCAATTTATGTCGTACAGTATGTGGGCAACTGAAGATCCTCTCTTCAGGAAACAGCTATTAACACAAGTACCAAGTAAGAAGAAATTATCTGAAATGAATGGCAAAGTTGAATAAAAATGCTGGATATAAAGTATACTAGAAGGTTTTTAGAAACTTTCATCAGTGAATAATAACATTTTTAGAACAGTAAGATCCTGCCACACCTATTGGAGCATTACCCAAAAAAAACAAAGGTTCAAGGTATAAATCAAATTATGAACCAACAAGCAACCAATTGATGGTACGTGGTTGTATTGTATTGTATTATAATTGCATTTATATAGTGCTTACTACCCCTGACAAGGCATCAAATCGCTTTTTCGGCGAGTAGCACGCTACTCCGGAACCCAAAAGGATTAGTGGTGAATTAGTATAGTGAAATATGAAATTAATTTTAGCGGTGGATATGTTAGTCAGTTATTTGGATTGAGAAGGATACTGGAGGGATAGAAGAGGAAAAGGTTTGCATTTATTTAGCACTTGCTACACCTGATGAGGAGTGGAAGCGCTTCTCGGTAAGCAGCATGCTACTCCGGCACCAAAAAAGGATTCGTGGTGAATAAGTCTAGAGAAATATGAAATTAATTTGAGCAGTGGACAGGTTAGTCTGTTATTTGAATTGAAAAGGATAGAAGAGGGATGGTAGAGGGAAGGGTTTGGATATTATAGTGCTTGCTGCCCATGATGAGGTGTTTAAGCACTTTTCGTCGAGTAGCACACTTCTCCAGAACCCAAGAAGGATTAGTGATGAATTAGTGTTGGGAAATATGAAATTAATTTCAATTTGAGCAGTGGACATGTTAGTCTGTTATTTGGATTGTAAAAGGAGAGTGGAGGGATAGAAGAGGGAAGGGTTTGCATTTATATGACGTTTGCTACCCCTGACGTTGAAGAACTTTTTTGCTGGTAGCATGCTACTCCGGAACCCATACAGGATTAGTGCAGAATTGGTATAGGGAAATATGAAATTAATTTGAGCGGCGGACATGTTAGTCTGTTATTTGGATTGAAAAGGAATAGTGGAGGGGTAGAAGAGGACTGAGTCTATCTAGTTGTTTTTTTGGAGTTCATAGCAATAGGAGGAGGTTTGGAATGAGTAAAGGGGAGGTGGAGGGGGAAGAGTCAGAGGGTAGGGTTTAGAAAGGCTTATTTGGGAGATCAGAATAGTAAAAGAGGTATGAGATGATGCAAGGAGAATTAGAGGAGGAAATAGTCTAGAAAGGATTATTTTGGAGATCATAGTAGTGGTATGGGTTTTGGGATGAATGAGAGAGTGGAGGTAGAGGATATATTGAGAGCGGTATAGGGTGAGAAATAGGGTAGTACATTGGAGAGAGTAGTAGAATGAGGTGTCAGATGAGTCAGAGTGGAGGTACAGGATATATTGTGAGAGATATAGGGTGAAATATAGGGTAGTGCATAGGAGATGCTAAATTAGAAGCAAAGTCATAAATATAAAGATACTTAGGTACATGGAAGGTATATATGTATAAAGAAAGTAATATATGTAGATTAAGGTTGCATTTATTAGACTCAGACTTTCAAGTGTTGCTGTATTTTAAAAAAAAAATTGTAATTCACTAGTGAAGCAATTGTAGATAAATAGTTATGATGAAAGATATGCTTATTTATGCAGTCACATATACATGTTAAACATAGAATAATGTAAGTATTAGTAATATGTGCATTTCTTAAGCAGAACTAATGAATATCTACAGGTGGGCGAGAGAATCCCTCCGAGCTCGCCATTGCCTCACTCCACGCAACCGCACGTCCTTTCTTGGAAAATACAGGGGTGCAGATTTACAAGAAGTGATGCATCGCTGCGTTAAATCAGCGATGCGTCATTTTTTTTGCGCCTGCGGGAGAAACTCTAACGCCACCATGGATGCGCCGTATTTACAATACGGCGCACCATGACGTAGGGTTTTTTGGCGCATTGCTGGAGTTGGCATAAGGACCAATGCAACTCCAGCAATCCGTCAAAATTAGACGCGATGCATCAGTTTTAACTGACGCATCGACTACTGAATGGGGACCAATGTGTTGGAGCGTAAAAAGGTGACAAAGTTACTTTGCACTCAAACATATTGGTCCTGGATTTGACGCATACAAGTGAGCCTAGTGCCCACTTGTATGTGTGACATCAGCACGTAATGTCACACATTGTGACATTACGTGCATATACTTACCTTATGTGGCCCATTTACCTCATGACTTGATTGCAGATTGCAATCAAGTCACTGCAGCTGGTGTGGTCCGTTAGGTACAGCCAATGCGTCATCCCTACGCCTGGGTTTAGCAAGGATAGGGATTGTGACGCATTGGCAGCGCAGCTAAAGGCTGCGGACAGAAAAGGTTATAAATACCATTGTGGCGTTTCCGACGGAACGCCTACCTTGCATAAATTAAAATCTAAGGCAGCGCAAGGGATTTTCACGCAGGTGAAAACCGATGCAGCCTGTAGAAAAGTGACGCATCTGCAACCATGTAAATATGGAGCAGATGCAGCGCCGCCGTTGCATTCTAAAAAGTGATGCAATGGCGGTGCAAGGAGGCGCAAGGGCCTTGTAAATCTGCCCCAGGGAGTCTAATGCCCAAACTTCCCACTAAGAGAGCAGGAGGTCTTAAAAAGACCCTTAACATAGCTCCAAGGCGGGTCAAAGCTTGTCATGAGCTCAAGAAAAATAAGGACTGCAAATAACTTGATAGAAATATCATAACCGACAAAGACGTGTAAAAACCGTGGCTTCCAAATACTGACAGCAACTGGGCAAACCTAAGCTACCAGAACCGTAAGCACTAAGGACAGATAAATATTATGATCTTAAAACACAACGGGGAAGATTTACTAAGATTTTGTGCCGTGTTTACGTCACAAAAGTGACACAAATCGGCGTGAAATCTTTTTTTTCCTATTTACTTTCCAGCGCTAAACTTGTTTAGCGCTGGAAATAACGGGAAAGTAACGCAAAGCAGTGCATAGCGCTGCTTCGCATTACTTTGTGACATTGGGGCATACCAAGAATGAAGCATGGGCGTTCCCATGCAACCGCCCAAGGTTTCTCACGCTAAACCCAATTTACTAAATACAGTAGATTGGGTTTAGCGTGAGAAAACGGCGCCCTTTTAAACTAGGTTCAAGGAAGGAGAAATGCTTTCATTTCTCCTTCCTTTTCCGACTTTGCATGCGTGCTGCACTGTGCAGCACGCATACAAAGTGGGAAAAAACCTATGCTGGACTCACATACACACAATGAGCTCCTCCACAATAATAATTTGACCCAACACTGCACCGAGCAAACCCACAACAAAGGTGCAATCCTGGATGCCATCATAGCACACGAAGACTCAATCACCATCGACCTTACCCTCCCTGTTGACTGGTCAGACCATCATATCATTCTATTTCATATCAATCAAATGACACAACGACTTCCTTGCACCAATGAACCCTTTCACTGGACAAGAAACTTAAGCCAGATCCACCTCGCAGAACTGGAAGAAAAGATAAACACACTCCTCCCCTCCATCACATACGATAATTCCACAACAGAATTTACCTCACATTACAATGCGACTATGACCGGCATACTTGACCAAATAGCTCCCCTGAAACAAAAAAGAGTCAAGAACATTCCATCGAGATTGTGGTTCAACACAGACTTAAACTTGGAGAGAAGACATCTAAGAACTGCTGAAAGGTACTGGCGTAACAACCCTTCGACAATCCACCTTGAGCAACTCAAAGAGGAGCGCAGAAAATACAAAAAGCACATCTAAATTGAAAAATCCATGGGGCATATTATCAAGAAACGGCGTTAAAATTATTGCTGCTTTAGCGGCAGAAAACTGCCGCTAAAGCGGCGGTAATGGGCTTGATAACATGCCCGTGAGAATTCCCATTGAAGCCCATGTTCTGGTGTCAACATGGGCTTCTATGGGAATTCTCTGCGGCATATTATCAAGCCCATTATCGCCGCTTTAGCTGCAGTTTTCTGCCCCAAAAGTGGCGATAATTTTAACGCCGTGCTTGATAATATGCCCCCACCTTCTTCTGTGGTGCACT
This sequence comes from Triturus cristatus, assembly GCF_964204655.1. NCBI lineage: Eukaryota > Metazoa > Chordata > Amphibia > Caudata > Salamandridae > Triturus > Triturus cristatus. The sequence continues at coordinate 377,210,646 of NC_140581.1, read as the reverse complement.
AAACAATGCTAAAAACGCCCCAAAGAACTCTTTAATCTCATCAGACAACAAACTTCCAAACGCCCCCCCTTCCGCAATGCCGCTTCCAAAGACCTATGTGACAACTTTGCCAATTTCGTCAATGAAAAAATCTCAAACATCGAGCTCTCACTGGAGGACCACCTCCGCCCACCTGACGAAAGCACGTCCCCCTACATAGAAACCAATAACCCACCCATGCAACCCTCAAATAACTGGAAATCATTCTAAGCCTTCTCTGAAACAGAAATTATGGAGTTCACTACCAGAACCAAGCCCTCGTCACACATCGAAGACCCCCTCCTGCCCAATTGGCTAAAAAACTCAAACTATCCCTAGCCCCACTCTGGACAAAGATTATAAATAGCTCACTGAAAACTGGAATCATGCCTGATTGCCTCAAAATCGGCCAGGTAACACCACTACTGAAAAAAGCTGGCGCTGACCCAAACGATCTCAATAACTTCAGGCCTGGCTCCAATCTCCCATTCTTAGCCAAACTGCTAGAAAAATGTGTTCTCCATCAACTTACCCAACACATGGACAACAATTATCTTCTAGACCCTCACCAATCGGGCTTTAGAAAAGGCTGCAGCACAGAGACAGCTATCCTGAATGTCATTGATAACGTCCACAATTCACTCGACAAGGACCACTGCTGTCTACTTATACTCCTGGACCTATCGGTGGCCTTCGACACGGTTGACCACAAGCTACTCATCAACGTACTTCGTGAGAGGGTAGGAGCAGAAGAGGTGGTCCTACAGTGGTTCACCTCCTTCCTGCAAAACCGCTCACAAAGAATAAAAATTAGAAACTTCACATCGGACCTACGCCCCATAAGCAGGGGCGCTCCCCAAGGATCAGTTCTCTCTCCCCCACTGTTCAACATCTACATAGAGCCCCTCACCACCATACTCAAAAAAGCCAACATACCCTTTCACCTCTTTGCTGACGACACCCAGATCTACCTAGAAACCTCCACCAGGGCAGACATGCAAAGACTTAATGACACCCTAATAGAAGTCCAACAATGGCTCTCCCAAAACCATCTGAAACTAAACCAGGAAATAACTGACATCCTCCTCATAGCCAACAGAGAGCAGACCCCCCGAATCACAGAATGGCTAAAATCTATTGATGCTCTCAACTGCACTCTCATCCTGGCCGACTCCGTGAAATCACTGGGAGTCACTCTGGATCCTAATCTAGACATGGTCAAACGCATCAAGAACACGGCAAGGTGTGCTTTCTTCAACTTAAAACTACTCAACAAAATCAAACACTTCATCCCCCCAAAAGACCTTAAGCAAGCCACGCAATCTCTTGTGGTATCCAGATTAGATTACGTGAACGCGACCCTCACAGGCACGGCAAATTCACACCTTACTCCTCTCAGAGAGACCCTAAATGCGGCAGCCAGAATGGTGACCGGAGTAAAGAGATTCGAACACATCTCCCCCGCTCTCAGAGAGCTAAACTGGCTTCCAATAGAAATGCAAGCCAACTTCAGAACTGCCTGCCTCCCCACAAAGTTCTGCACACTAGCCAACCCACCTCTCTGGCCTCCAAACTCTACAAAGCTGGGCAGACAAGAAATCTCAGGAGCACCAACACTCTACTGCTCATCCCTCCGAAAACCCGCAAACAAAGAACCTTATCACGCTCCTTCTCTGGAAATGCGCCCAAAATTTGAAAGACATCCCTGTCCATATCAGGACAAACCCCTCCTTAAAAAAATCCAAATGCCAGCTCATAACCCTCTTCCTCAATCGAACCCTTATGAAGTTAGAGCGGTCACACAAGATGGAATTGCGCCCACCTGAGCATCCAATCACTGTGACAAGAATAACTTCTTACAGCATCTACCTCTTGACTCACACCTATGTCCCCCCACTGAACAAGACCCGCGACGATTCATTGTGCTTACCAACTCTTTGTAATCGATTGCTACTTTACAAATGTTGTAAAGCGCTCTGATTCCCTCGGGTCTGGCCAGCGCTATATAAAACTCCTAAAATAAAAAAATAAATAAAAACATACAGCCTAGCGCTATAGCGCTAAGGTGGTGCGTGGTGCACGGCAGCTGTAATCAGTGCAAGGGAAAGGGAAAGGGGAGGAGTAAAAAACCCATGAAATTATAAACCATTAATTCCACTTTGATAGTTAGTCACTTCGAAAGTGCCATGAAACAGCGCATTGCCAAGGTCGCCTCCGTGAATATAGAAAGCCCTATATATACCAGAGGATGTGCAACTGTAAATTAAATTATACATTTTACCTTTGTTTTGATGATCGCGATTCCTCGCTAAAGCAACACCCATGTTCCTATCCAGGGACGTTCTCTATGTAAAACATGCGGTAACACATTGTCCACTGCTCCAATGCCCTGTGGAGGAACCAAGGCCAGAGGGAGGGAAGGCGGCATGGAGGGAGCCCCGGCCCTGGTGTGGGAGCGGCGCAAAGTCGGATGATAAAAGCGGAGTGTGAAGCTAAACTTGCACTCTTTATTTCCATGTCAGCCACTAACGATTGTGTAAATACAATCCCTCCGATCACCCCACTACCATAACGAAGCTTTTCACTTCCTCACTTCAGAGGTGATTCAGTCTGCTCTTTGGAGCACAGGACAGCCTTCAGAGAGTTTTAGCACTCCACCTCTCTTGGTGATTAGACAGCATTACATGCCGCTGCATCTGTTTCCAAGCCAAGATGTTTTGCTATAAAAAGCAATTTATAGAAGCTTGATTAAAATAACAAATAAGAGTAATAGTGACATATTAAAGCTGGTTAAAACACGATATTTTTTTCTACTTTTTCTGACATTAAAAATCAGACTCCTTGGAGACTGTAAAAAATTGCAATGGCGACTATATTCAAGTCTCCACAGCGGGGTATTGGGTAAAGGTTTCAATAAGCAATAATCGCGCCTCGTTACACCTCATTGGCTACTATACTGCCACTGCGCAAAGTTAAATAAGGTAAGTAATTTGAGGTAACCAACGGAGATTAAATTTAGGACACCTATAGCGAGTCAAAGTCGCTTTCACACATCCCTCAGAGACACAGATTACAATTAACTTGCCAGGTGCAATACTCTGAACTGTACTCTATGACGTGACAGCCTCTTAAACACGATGGGGCAGATTTATGTTTGACTGGCGCCTCATTTACGCCGCCGTTGCGTCACTTTTGTGACACAGCAGCGGCGTAAATACTGCGCCATGGTGCGGGGTATTTACAACGTGGCGCATCTGGGAGATGCGTCACGTTGTAAAGCCCTGCGCTACATGTAGGCGTTCCAGGGTAGGTGGGGGCGTTCCGGCGCAGGAACGCCTCCTAAATGTGGCTGAGTGAAATCTACAAGATTTCACTCAGTCACTTTTGAGCCCATGCTGCGTCAAAACCCTGCGCCTGCTTGAAGCAGGCGTAAGGATTGACGCAGCATTGTGCAGATAGGGCCCCCCAGAGCATTGCTGGAGCTGCGTCGCGCTTGCGACGCAACTCCAGCAATGCGCCACTTTTTTTTCGGGGGCATGGCCAAGATGGCTGCCGAGACGGACGCGTCCTGCTAGGGCTCCGAGCTCGGGCTTTACCCTCGCCCGTTATCGGCCCTCCTGGGGGAGCCCCGGATCCTTTGGGGCCGTCCTAAGAAGCGGAGAGCCCAGCGCTGCTAACCCAGTGGCGGAGCGACTCTCCGGCGCCGGATCCCGGGAGCTGCTTTGAGGAGAAGGCGCCGGTTCCAACATGGCGCCCGCCTGACGCTGCCGCGGCTGCTGCCGACCTGCGGGCCCGGGAACGGGGCACTAGTGGTGGCGATTCCACTCCCCGGTTGCATGCCGAGGGCGGCGGAGTACCTGCTGTGGGGGCGAGACTGAGGGGGACTCCGGGTTCCGGGACTGTGGTGGCGCTGGTGGGCTCCCCGTGAGTCCCCCCCCCCCCTGTACAGTGGCAGCTGGAGACGAGTCGGAGTGACGGCGGAGCTGAGAGGTGGAGAGGGCCGGCGCGAGGTGCGCAGACTGAAGGCGCCGCTCGGCGTGGGCTATCGCTGCTGCCGGCCACTGCTGCGGTGAGGCGACTTGCAGAGGACCAGAGGGCGGCAGAGCCGTGAGACCCCGGCGGCTGGACTGCAGGTGGGCCCTCGCGGCAGTGATCCGGAGTGGTGGCGGTGCTCCTTTCCCGGGGGGGGGTGACTCCCACGTGGGGAGGCCCCCGGTGCAGATCACGAGGGTGCCCGCCTGACCCTAAGATGGCGGCCTGTGACGTCCCGGCCTACTGAACCGAGCGGAGGATCGGCGAGCTCAGGGGGAGTTGCGCACGAGGCAGTTTTGTTCAAAGTGCTGAGCAGATTTATGGAGTTGCGCGCCTGCTGCTGAGACCCGGAAGGGCTGCCCGGCTACCGAGTGGTACGGAGCGTGTCTGGGGCTTCCAAGCGGACGCTGACCCGGCGGTGGAGCCCGGCCCGGGGTCACGCGGCGAAGAGAGCGCTGGCCGCGGCAGACAGGGGACTGGTGACTACGCCGTGGGAGGCCTCTGCCACTCGAGCGGGTGCTTTGCCCTCTACGGCCCTTCCCACCCCGTGGGCGACGTGGCCCGAAGACACCGCCGGGTGGGGGCGAGAGGCGGCGAGGAGCCGGGGGAACCGGGACCGGCCACAGCCACATCTAGTCCGGATACTGCGCTTGTTCAGCGCGCACGACGGCCCTCTGGGTGGCCGTGATGGGCAGGTCCAGGATGGGGCAGTCGGCCCCGGGAACGGCGGCGGGGGTCCAGGCCGGCACGCGTGGAGGGACCCAGGTGGCCACAGGATCGGACGGGGAGCCTTCCTTGTCGACCAAGTTGCATCAGGTCCTGGTGGCGATTGAACAGTCCCGACTCTCATTGGAGCAACAGTTGGGCACCCTAACCACGGACGTCAGTCTCCTCCGAGATGACCACCGCAAGCTCGCCGATAGGGTCTCGGACAACGCCAAAGCAGTCGCTAACATCCAACCAATGGTGAACACACACCGGGACTCGATGCAAGCATTGACGAGCCGCATGGCTACCATGGAGGAGCGCGTTGATGACTTGGAGGGGCGGTCTCGACGCTGCAACATCAGGGTCATCGGCCTGCCGGAGGGGATCGAACGGGCGGACGCGGTGGAATACGTGGAAACCTGGACAAAGTCGTTCACTCCGGAGGCCGACCGCACAGCCTACTTCTCGGTTGAGCGGGCGCACCGTGTGCCGGCTCGTCAGCCGCCACCGGGGGCCCCGCCTCGTCCGCTGCTGGCCAAGTTCCTCCACTTCAGGGACCGGGATGCGGTGCTGCGAGCGGCTAGGCAGGCGGGCCCGCTACGCATTGAGAATAAGACTGTCATGATCTTCCCCGACTATTCACGAGCGGTCCAGCGCCAACGCGCGTCCTTCCTGGAGGTGAAACGGCGCCTTCGAGCAGAAAACATCCAATACTCTCTCCTATTCCCGGCCCGTCTGAAGATTATCCACGGCGGCGTCACACACTTCTTCATGGCACCGGAGGAGGCGCACGACTGGGCGGACCAGAACTGTACCGGGGACCGGAGGACCGGGCGTCCTCTTGATCAAAGAGCGGCTGCGGGGGGACGCAGGAGGCAGCGCTCGCGGAAGAGACACCGCCCAGGTACTCCCGGGGAGCCGTCACGCACTCTGGGGTCACCGGACTTGGAGCAGATCGTCCAGGAACGGCGCCAGGACCTCAAAGCAGCGGCGGGCCTCTGCCCGGCCTCCCCGGCAACGGACTTAGAGCGGGCACCCCATATCTTCACGTCAGAGGAGGAAGAGGACAGTGAGGCGACACAGTCCGGGGTAGACTCGGGGGCCCTGCCCTCTGTCACCCCGCGGACGGCGGACGACCTGATATGACTGGTTCTGGGTAGAGGGCCTCACATTCGCAACCCGGGGTGCAGCCCCCCCACCACATACAGATGCAAGCCCGGCGCTCCTGGCGTTTCCCCTGCGGCCCGGGACACATTTCTCCCCAGGGGCGCCCACTTTCCCCCAGTGGCTAGCCATAGCTACCGCGCACAGCCCGCTTGTAGAGCCTGCAGCAGACATTAGCCGACCCCCCTTTCTTAACAGGTTCATGCTCCCCTGCAATTTGGGAGTCAGTTTGGACGTATCGCGCTTGGCGATGGGTCCCTTGTGTTGGGGCAAGTTACGTTCGCCTCACCCTAGTTTCCCCTTCCCCTTTCACGTACACTTTCAGCACTGTGTCCCTGCCCACATGTCGCTACGATGCCACACCGCTGCGCCGGACCCGTGGGGGTGGGACGAGAAGATCGATACCTGGGGGGGCTCCGGGGGGTCCCGACCGCCCAGTCCTGAGAAGTGCCCTAGACGCAGATCCCGATGGCGCAAGCAGGTAGACTTACACTCCTTACACTAAATGTGCGGGGCATGCATACAGCGCGCAAGCGGTACTCTGTTTACGCATACATTAAGCGCCACCAAGCGCAGGTTGCACTCCTGCAAGAAACACACCTGGCGGCGGGGGAGGTGGCAAGGCTGCGCAGACGCTGGCGGGGGGCCCTTTATGCTACAACTTACTCCGCATTCGCCCGCGGTGCTCTCATATGGGTGCGCCCGGGAATCCCTTTCCAGGAAGTGTCACACGTAATTGACCCGGAGGGTCGCTTTGTACTGGTTCTGGGCCGAATAGACGGCCAGACGGTCCTACTGGGCAGTATCTATGGGCCGAACGTCGACCAATCCAAATTCTGGGACACGCTCTCCAATCCCTTAGGCTCATACGCGCAGGTACCATGGATCCTGGGGGGCGATTACAACTGCGTGCAAGATGTAACCCTAGACAGATCTCACCCACCCCTCCCATCTTCCCCCATTGTAACGCAGGCGAAACGGTTTACAACCTGGGTGAGACACTGGTCCCTGGCGGATGCTTGGCGGCTCCGGAACCCCTCCGCTAAACTCTATTCGTTCCATTCCAGACCACACAACCTCAGAGTGCGCCTGGATTGTTTCCTTTGTTCTCCCACCATCCTCCCTGCTGTTCTAGACACTGACTACCTGGGTAGAACTATCTCCGACCATGATGCCCACACGCTCACCCTGCAGTGGCGCCCACCGCACCCCCCCGTTCCAGCCTGGCGCCTCTCCAGGGACAGTCTCGAAGACCCGGTCTTCCGGCAAACCCTAGCGGACCAAATCGGTCACTATTTCAGGGAGAATGCTGGCACCGCCAGCACCCGAGCCGCAGAATGGAATGCTTTTAAGGTGGTAATGCGTGGCAACTGCATTCGTCATATTACGGGGGTCCGGCGGGTTCTGGAGGGGGACATTCAGCGGACGGAGGGGGCGCTGGCCGCGCTAACTAGGGAGACGGACCCTGCGAAGGCCACGCCGGCTGCGTTGGCTAGTGCTGAGACTGCGTACGCCGCGGCATTGGCAGGCATGCGTCGGTTTAATTTCGCGGCATACGCGGCTAGGGCCCACACGGAGGGTGATCGGGCGGGCGCCCTGCTGGCCTGGCTCATAAAGCGGGAGTCGAGCCTCCCGACCATCACGGCCATACGAGACTTCCGAGGCACCGTGATGTACTCGCAGGGGCAGATACTCAAGACCTTCCAAGAGCATTACATGCGCTTGTACGCTAGCCCCCGACCCGCGGGGTTGACTGCCGCCCCGGCTGACTTCCTGGACCGTGTCCAGCTACCCCGTATTGACCGGGATACGCGCCTGGACCTCGATCGCCCTCTCAAGGCGCCAGAGATTCGGCACGCCATGAAGGCGCTGGCCGCCCGCAAGGCCCCGGGGCTGGATGGTTTCCCCCTCGACTTTTACCAGACTTTTGCGTCCCAGCTGGTCCCCCAACTAGAGTTGCAGTTCCAAGCGGCTCTAGACGTGGGAGTCCTACCGCACTCCATGCGCGAATCCGTTATAGTATCCCTCCTTAAACCGGATAGGGACCCGCTTCAGCTATGCTCCTATCGGCCCTTAACTCTATTGTCAGCAGACTATAAAATCTACGGGAAAGCCCTGGCGGACAGATACACCACGGTCCTCCCGCGGCTTGTCCACCCGGATCAGAGTGGATTTGTGCCTGGTAGGCACACCTCTTCGAATATCCGGCGGCTGTTTCACGTGCAGGACCAGGTGCAGGATCGGTTCCCTCGGGCAGCGGGCCTGGTGCTGGACCTCGAAAAGGCGTTTGACACACTTTCTTGGGCCTACTTGTTTCAGGTCTTGTTACGCATGGGTGTCGGGCCCAAACTGCTGGCCTACACTCGGCTCAGCTACTCCTCACCCAGTTCCAGGGTACGCATAGGCCCTCTCATCTCGGACTCCTTTCCAATCCGGCGCGGCACTAGACAGGGGTGCCCCCTCTCCCCCCTGCTATTCGCGTTGGCGATGGAGCCGCTGGCGGTCCTGTTGCGAGGGGCGAGCGAGGAGTGGGGCGTTCCGATAGGAGATCATACCCACGCAGTATCACTGTACGCCGATGACGTCCTCATATATGTCCGGGACATCACGATCGACCTGGCTCCGATTTCATGCATCCTGCAAGATTTCGCGGAAGTGACAGGCCTTAGGGTGAACTGGGCCAAATCCACTGTTTACCCCTTAACACAGGTCGTGCCCCAGGGTCCGATACGACTCGGAGACAATGCAGTCTCGTGGAGTCCCTAAGCGGTCCGATACCTCGGCATTAACTTATATCATACGCCGCAAGACATATACGAGGGGAATTACCGCAAGTTGATGGGCGACATCCGTTCCCTGGTCCATTTCTGGAAGGGTCTCCACCTGGCTGTCCCGGGAAAGATAGCCGTTGCGAAAATGATCCTGGTGCCACGCCTGCTCTACCTTATCTTATCTTATCTTATCTTATTGTTTTGGTAAAGCGCTACAGCTGCCCCGGCAATGAGGCGTCCCGGCGCTGGAACCCAGATCAGATCCTAAGCGTGGAGAGTCCATGGACAGAGGAAGGGTTACAGGCAAGGGAATAGAAAAGTTTTCACTGCTTTCCGGAAAGCTGATAAGTTGTCTATCGAGCGAATATGATGTGGTAGTTCATTCCACATCTTGGCTCCCAGGAACCTAAAGGAGCGGCCGCCCATGCGGCAGAGTTTTATGCGTGGGACGCATAGAAGGTTTTGGTTGGAAGATCTTAGGTTCCGTGACGGCGCATAGGGAGTGAGAAGGGGTTGAAGCAGAGGGGGGGTATTGAGTTTGAGGATTTTGAAGGTCATAATGAGGGTCTTGAACTTGATTCTGGAGTCAACAGGGAGCCAGTGCAGTTTTCTGATGGTCGCTCTGGCTGAGCATCTGCGGGGAAGGCCGACCAAAGTTCTAGCCGCAGAGTTCTGCACGCGTTGGAGTCGTGCTAACTCACATTTGTTGGCACCAAGAAGGAGCACATTGGCATAGTCTAGACGCGAGAGGATGGTGGCTTGGATGATGAGTTGGCGGGTCTTTGCGTCGAAGAAGCCTAGTATGTGGCTGAGGCTTCTCAGTAGGCCAATGCAGGTGCCGGCAACTTTTTTGGTGTGGTCTCGAAAGTTGAGTGAGTCGTCCATCCAGACACCCAAGTTTTTCACTAGGGTTTTGGGGGGAGGGATGGTACCAAGGGAGGACGGCCACCAGTGCTCATTCCAAAGGCTGGTGTTTTTGCCAAGGAGAAGCACCTCTGTTTTTCCGCCATTAAGTTGTAAACAGTTCGTTGTCATCCATTGGGCGACCGCAGAGAGTCCGTTTTTGAAATTAGAGGAAAAGTTGGAAGGACCATCTGAGAGAGCGATGGCCAGTTGTGTATCGTCAGCATACGATACTAATGTCAAGCCCCATTCTTTGGCCACTGCCGCCAGAGGCTGAACATAAAGATTAAAAAGAGAGGGGCTTAACGCAGAGCCCTGCGGGACTCCCTGTTCAATAGGGTGGGGTTTAGATAGAAAGGGGGGGGCAGAGACTCGAAAAGACCTGTTCTCGAGAAAGGATCTGAACCACTCCAAGGCATGACCAGTTACTCCAAAAGTCTCCAGACGTTTAAGAAGGATGACATGGGATACCGTGTCAAATGCCGCGCTGAGATCCAGAAGGATCAGCGCAGCATTTTGACCGGCATCTAAGATCGTGCGGAGGTGCTCTGTGGTGGCTAAGAGAGCAGACTCAGTGCTATGGCCTGGTCTGAACCCATTTTGTGATGGGTCCAGAATGTTGTTTTTGACCATATGCTGGGATAGAGTGCTGTTGACATGCGCTTCAGCGAGTTTGGATAGCCATGGGAGCAGGGAGATTGGACGAAAATTCTCCGGTTTAGATGGATCTAGGGTGGGTTTCTTGATGATAGGCGAAACCCACGCTTGCTTCCAGGCAGAAGGTACACACGCTGAAGTGAAGGAGAGGTTCAGGATGGCGGTTAATGCTGGTAGGAAGAAGTTGAGTGACTCTAGGAATTGAGCCGGGCGCATGGGGTCTGCGGGGGAGCCAGATTTGACTTTATTGCATAGTCTGATGAGGATGTCTTTGGAGATTTCTGGGATGTAGGTCAAGGTCGAGTAGCTAGGAGAAACAGAAGGATTGCTGATAGTACTAGGGGCGTGCTGGGGGAAGGAGGTGTACATTTTCCGTACCTTGTCAACGAAGAACCTGGCAAGTTCTTCGCATTGTTGCTCGGAGGAAATAGTAGGGAGGGGTGTTTTGTTGCTCTGCAGTTCTTGTACAAGTTTGAAGATTTCTGTAGCGGGGGTGGGACTAGATTCGATTTTGTCGGCGTAGAAAGCGGTCCGTGCAGCACGGATGGCTTTGTGATAAGTTTTCTGTAACAGAAGGTATTTAGCTTTATCTTCTTTGTTATATTCCCTACGCCAGAAGCGTTCTGCCTTTTTACACTCTTTCCGTAGATTTTTGAGTGTGTCGTTGTACCAGGGGTTGGATGGAGAGTTACGACCTTTTGTCCATTTTGCTGGGATGAGACTGTCTAGTCCGCCCGTAATCCACTCATGAAACGTGCTGTAGTTAGCGTTGATGTCAGAGTTGTTGTCAAGGTAGAAATCCCCTAGGGTCTTGTGAAAGTCCTCTTGAGACAGTTTATGCCATGGTCTTTTTAGGCGGCTGGTCGATGCCGTATTGAGCCTGCTTTTATTGACCGGAATGGCCAGTTTAATAAGGGAGGGATCTGTCCATCCCATAGGAAGGGGTGGCTCTGAGGTGAGTTCTTCTAAGTTTGAAAACACTGGGTCTAGGATGTGGCCAGCTAGGTGAGTTGGAGTGGAGATGAGGGGGTTGAGTTGCAGTGCGGAGAGGTCTGCAAGGAGTGTTTTGATCGTAGGGTCATTAAATAGACCAAAATGAAGATTAAGGTCTCCCAGAATGGTAAAATTGGGGCTTTTGGTTATTAGAGAGGTTGTTGACTCAAGGAGGGCCTCAATGAATTTTGAAGAGGGGCCAGGTGGGCGGTAGATGTAGAGACCCGACATGGTGAAGTTAGGATTTATGATGATTTTGAAGTGGGCGCTTTCGGAGTCTGACAGATCTCCCTTGACAAAAGAACAGGAGAGCGTTTTTTTGTAGATTATAGCGAGACCGCCTCCTCTTCCATCTCTGTTGATGGCCGACATCAAATAGTCGTCTGATAGCGTAAGGTTGGGAATGGTGGAGGTGCCATCGCGAAGCCATGTTTCACAGAGGAAGAGGATATCTGGATTTTCATCCAGGATTAGGGTATTAACCTCAAGGTGATGTTTGGCTAGTGATCTTACATTGAGGTGAAGTATCGTGATGGAGGTGGTTTTGTCCGGACCTAAGAACTGTCGAATGGCGTGGGGTTTAGTAGTGGAGAAATTGCAGGTTTGGCATTGTAGGCAGGTGAAGCCGGGCTTACCTGTAATGTTAGCGCAAGTTCTTCCGGGGTTCCAGCTATGAAGTGTCTCACTATCGTAGGCAAGGGGCGGTGACGGAAAAAGGCCAGGGGGTCTGGCGAGAGGCGATGACTTGGCGATGACGGGCGCAGACGGGCTTGCCTTTGGCGCGCCTTCGGCGCGCTGACGGCGCGCCCGCTGCGCCCGTCCGCTGCGCGTCCGGTAGTTGCACATTTGTTTAAGGGGGAGGAAAGGGGCGGTGGGCGTGGCCTAGGGTAGGCGTGGCCTCGTGTCCTCGCCGTCAATGGCGGCCGGCAAGTGATTCTGCCAAGTATTTGTTGCAGCGAGATGCGCTGTTTAAGGGGTTTCTGTCGCTCGTTTCTGGAGAAGCCAGGCAGGTGAGTGGGGCTTTAAAATCAGTTATTTCAGCGAAAGGTGACACAGAAAATACAATAATTTTAAAAAGGTGGACTCCCGGCTTCCGCCTCAGGAGTAATCAGGTTCTGTTTCCGTGGCGCTGCGAGCGGCGTTTTATACTAGATTGGGCGGTGGGCGTGGCCTAGGGTAGGCGTGGCCTCGTGTCCTCGCCGTCAATGGCGGCCGGCAAGTGATTCTGCCAAGTATTTGTTGCAGCGAGATGCGCTGTTTAAGGGGTTTCTGTCGCTCGTTTCTGGAGAAGCCAGGCAGGTGAGTGGGGCTTTAAAATCAGTTATTTCAGCGAAAGGTGACACAGAAAATACAATAATTTTAAAAAGGTGGACTCCCGGCTTCCGCCTCAGGAGTAATCAGGTTCTGTCCAATCTCCCGGTGGTTCCCCCGAGATCCCTGTTTCGGGAATTGGATACCTTGCTCAGGACTCTCATCTGGGGCAACGGCCGCCGGCGGATAGCCCTGGCGAAACTGCAATTGCCCCTTGATCAGGGTGGGTTGGCGGCTCCCTCATTCGAGGCGTATTTCCTTGCTGCCCAGTTGCAATGGGTGTCGCGGTGGACGGCGGGGGCAGGGCGCCCGAAGAGCTGCACACAGCGACGGGGCGGATTTCGATCCCCGCTGTCCATCGCATGCTGCTGCCGGGGGCGGCACCGCCGACTTCCCGGCCCCTTCAGGTCATGACGGCGCGGGCCTGCTTGGCGCGTGTTCATCGACTTAGCCGGGGTATTCCCCTGTACTCCCCGTTGTTACCACTGGTGGGGCTACCCAGGGGACGGGCATACTATACGGAGCACATGATGCGGGTGTGGACGGATCACGCGATAACAGATGTGGGGATGCTGTTCTCTGGTGAGAGCCTGCAGCCTTTTGAGGCGCTGGTCGGAGACTTCGAGCTCCCCAGGGGCCAATTCCTGCGGCATAGACAGCTCCTCCTGGACTGCCGTAGGCAGTGGGGGGGGAATTATGCGGAGCCCCATTCATAACAAGTCATCCATGCGGTACTCCAGATGGGGCCCGGCCGCCATCTAGTCACATGGATATACAAAGCAGTGAGAGCCCTGCGGAGTCCAACGCTGGCGACCCTCAGGGAACATTGGGAAGATGATTTCCAACGGCCCCTGCATGATAGGGAGTGGACGAGGGCTCTAGAATACACTAAGAAAGTGTCTCGCAACTATCGGTTTAAGAACATTCAGTTGCATATCCTGCATAGGGCGTATCTAACCCCTGAAAAGTTGCAGAAATATTTCCCCGAGGGGGTGTTTGGCTGTCCTAGATGTTCGGAGCCTGCCGCCTCGTTTAGGCACATGTTTTGGGACTGTCCGACGCTCTACAGTTACTGGCAAACGATTCACGCTGCCCTAGAGACGGTTACAGGGTTCCGGGACCTGGGCACATGGGAGGCGAGTGCGCTGGGAATTCATGGTCGGCATAAGCGGCAGAAAGTGGAGAGGAGGTTTGCTTTCTTAATGTTGATCTTCGCTAAACGTTGCATTGCTATGCATTGGAAGGCGCCGGGGGGCCCCCCATAGCGGCATGGGTGGGGGCCGTCAAGAAGTGGGGCAAGGCGGAGGAAACCACACTCAGAACGGAGGAGGCCCGTGGGATGCGCAAACACCCGATCTCCATGCCCTGGGCCATGCTAATGCACACATTCACGCAGGAAGCTGAGGCAGCGGCGAGGTCGGGAGTGATAGACCCATCGGGGGCGCCCGCCACTCCGGAATCCACCTCGGGTAATGCGCAGGCAGGTCCCGCGTCCGGTGTCTCGCAGGGGTTGCCACCAGGGGCCTCACAGCCAGAGTCCTCATAGGCCAGGCGCGCTGCTCCTACCCCCCCCCCACCCCCTTCCCATCTCCGCGTCTGCGTCCACACCGGCCCTATCCCACATGATGGTCCGACCACAAGAGCGCGTAGCTACTAGTACTCCCGATGGGCGACACAGTGCACCCCCCCCTTTTCCCTGGTTTTCGACCCCCAGTTAGTTAGTGGTTAACCGATGGCCGCACTATCATAGCCTCTGCGACGCCCCTTACAGGGGGCTCAGTCGCATTGCACGGCATCCCGGCCGCGAGGCGATCTTGGCGCACTCCAGCAGGGCACACTCAGAGGCTGGACTCGGGCTCATCTCTGCAGCCCCGCTTAGGACAGCGATTAACGGCCTGAAGAGCCGAGAAGCTGCTAGATTGTAAGAACTAGGACTGGGCGCACTTGTAATGTACATCTCTGTGACAATGGCGATATCGTATGTGCCTGTGTGTTTCACTGTCTCTAAATGCCAATAAAGAATGTTTTTTAAAAAAAAGCAATGCGCCACTTTTACGGCACAGATGCGTGACGCATCTGTGCCGTTTTTGCCCCATGGTGCGGCGCATTATAAATGCGGCGCATCCATGATGGCGGAGCTGGGGCGCAAAATAACTGGCGCATCCCTGCTGATATGCAGGGATGCGTCAGTTATTATAAATATGCCCCGATGTATTGTGCGCAAAGGATTCTGGGGGGTCAATATGCCAACGCTGCTTATTGCTCCCTCGGGGCAGGAGAGGTTTTGTCGACTCTGAGAAGGCTTGCTCCCGGCCAGCAAAGCATGACATTAAGGGGGATATTCTCAAGAATGTGTGATAACCATCGCAAAAGTTACTTAACTCAACCTCCAACATCGCAGTCTATCGCGGGAAATTTACGCCATGTTAACCAAATATTCACAACACTGCGGCACCATACCATAGTCCCCGGATAACGCGTCAAATGACCGTGATAAAATCAACACCACGCTGCAAAAATACAAAACACGAACGCAAAAAAGTTGCGATGAGGCCAATTGCGATACAAAAAGCAGCGAAAACCAGCGACAGGCCTGCAATTCACACGCGTCTGGCGGGAAAATGCACCATAAAAGCAGACCAAATAAACGGTGAGATGACAACGTACGAGCACAACCCCACAGCTGTGATGCAGAACAAATAACCATTGTCCAAATCATATAGGCATTTCCCCACAAACAGCCACAATGTACATTGACATGCTTTCAGTATGTAACCTGTGCCAATGCGGAAACAAACATGAAACACACTGTAAAACCGCATCTCCTCTTCACATTGCAGAGGGACAGACAACACCCCCTGCACACCAACGTGCCATGTCCATGACCAAACAATAATGAAAGCATGGATCAATGTAGGGGCAGTGACTCCCCCACGTACATGTCGCCCATGTCATGGAACTTGAGTCACAGGGTGCATCATGGCGGCACATATCAGAGCCCAAAAGAAGCCCTGTTGTCACTTGTAGGTCACAAAGGACAGCCAAAATTGAATGAATTGGGACACATGTGAAACGCCGAAGAGTGGGATACCGTAATAACTGTGACACACAGAACAATACGTGACACCCTAAACAGCCTCACTGCACAGAGGTGACATACCCACCATCCATTAACAAATTCCTAAATTGTCAGCACAACATGTCACACCCACACTTGTCTGAGTAAAGTGCCTGTACAGATGAGTGACATGCATGCAAGGAATGTGTTTCGGAATGCAATTATTAGCACATTCTGTGCCTGTGGTCAGTCAACATACTGTGCCATTACTGCTATGGACCCTCACAATGTGACTTCATCCAGAGAAGAAATTGTCAATGATGTAGTCCCTACGGGCTAATTCCTGCTGCAGCTGCAGTGGGGTGTGGTCCACCTGCCTCATCTTCATCATCATCGTCCGGTGCATCTGGCACTCGTATCCATGGGGCTCTACTGCGTACACATATGTTGTGCAACACACAACATGCAACGATCATCTTGCACACGAGGCCTGGGCTGTACAGGAGCTTTCCACCTGTGACATCCAGGCACCTGAAACATGACTTCAACAAGCCAAATGTGCACTCCAACACGCCCCTGGTGCGTTTGTGGGCCAAATTGTACTGCCTCTGGGCCTGTATGTTCGGGGCTCGGATGAGTGTCATCATCCAAACACAGAGTGCATATCCTTGGTCACCTGTGACAGTACAGAGAGACATGAGTCAAGACTACATACTGCATGATGTGTTGGCAGGCTCACTGGTTCATTGGTGTGATATGTGTGACTTAGTGATTCCTGTATGACATGTACCGTGTGTTGCAAACGAGCGGCATCACTGTGTATTATGTAGCCTCACTGCTGCACCTCCTCCCCGAGCACATCCACTATTGTGTTCAGCATGATTGCATACACGCACCCCTACGGCACACTATTGTCATGCCTGTCTGCGCGTGTCCACAACCCTGACTACGACACAGTGATGATGATGCTGTGCAGAATGTGGCCGGCCACGTGTGTGTCGGCCCATTGCAAGGACAGGACTGACACAGCTGTAGAGCACCTGCCTGGCTGAACCTGACATGCAGCTGAAGGTACATCTTTGGCTCAAGCTGCGATAATAGCAACACACACAACAGTTGGCATGTGTGATCCCTGACCCCGAGTGAGCATGCCCTCCCCCATGTACCCCTTCGGCCGAGCATGCACACCGGGGGCATGCCACATGGCAACATTGCCGATTGCGTGACGGGGGGTGCAGACACTACAACAGAGACACAGCCACATCCTCGGCAAGGCCTACACTGAACCACACCCAGATCCACGTGTGGAGGAGCCACACCCCTACGCAGTACTGTCATGCACCTGTCCACCCCACTTACGCTCACACTCACATGGAGATACGACACGGTTACATGTCCCAGGTCTACACCACTGCCTGCGGTGACATAGTTGCGCACGCTGTACACAGCACAATTTAATGTGGAATGTCCCCGGTTCCTCATGCATACATGATGTTCACAGGGACACACTAAGTTAGTTTGTGGGACTGGCCACAGGCACGTGTGCCCGGGCCCTTTCATTGCCAGGGTAACATCTCCATTGACGCCTGTCTTGGATGGGTGTTGGGTAGTGTAAGCCACCACTCAGTTGTTGGTTGGTGATGGCAAAGACCACAAGAGTGAGCAGACAATCAGCAGTACAAGGTACTAACATCATGGGTCCCTAACTTGAGCAGCACAGAGTTTGTGGCCTTGGATGCACAGCGTCTGGCACAGGCACACCGCCACGGGAAGGTGACTTGTGGTGCACTGAGATAGTGCCACGCGAGCTGGCTGAGCGTGTACTCGTCGATGTCCAAGGGTAATTTCGCAGAGGGCTGCGGAGGACAGTGGAAGGTGTCCTTCCAGGGCATGATGCAGAGGGCAGAAGCAAGCAGAAACAGGCAGATGGTGGAGTTGAATGCTACAGACCCCACTTTTCCACCTTGTCAGTATCAGCTACATGTAGAAGAAGACAGCCTCCAGCCCATGGGCTCAGACGCCACTGACATCCAAACAGAGATTGCCCATGAATTTCAGGACACACACAGTGGCACCAGAGCAACTCCGGTCACGATGAAGGCATCAGCCTCGTGGCGGGGTGAGAGGCACCACCCTGGCAGGGACGTTGGGCATTCCAGAAGAGGACCACGCCCAGGGCTACGTGTTTTTATTCACAACCATACGCTGACCTGGCGTACGTTGGGTCAGCCCACTCCTCTCACGCTTACAGGGGGGGACGTAACAAGATACATTTCCTTGATCTCCCCCACTGGCTGAGATAACATGGTTGCGTCCACTGTCCACTACACCAAACACCAGCGGTGTATGTCGACATGGATATGTGTGTGGTCTGCATACTGCAATCTGTCCAACACATCCATGCCACACTTGGCATTGTGTGCAGTCTCATTCATCGGTCACATCGCCTCCTTCGAACATGCCTGGTTCCTTCCTCTTCCCACATTCTGCTAATGTGTGGCTGAGGTGCCCTGCCGTTGATGGCTCATGTACATGGCTAGGCCAGGTTGCCGCAGTAAGTTGTGCTGTCGTGTCTGGTGGCTGGGCATGTTGTTTGGCATGTTGTATGTGGGTTTGTAACATGTGCATTGCCAGAGTTGTGAGTTGTATGATTATGGAGTTGAGGTGTGTGGTGTGTTCATTTGGTACTTACCAACGAGCAGAGCATTACCGTAGGTGCCATCCTGGAAGCGCCGGTTGATGATGGACTGTCGGAAGATGTAGGAATCATGCACCCTGGTGGTCAACTATTGCCTGCACATTGATGGAATGTATGTGCTTTCTGTTGCGGTAATTGTGTGCAGTGTCGGCAGGAAGCACAAGTAGGACATGTGTGCAGTCTATTGCCCCCAACACGTGCGGGAATCCAGCTATGGCGTAGAAGCCTTGCTTGGTCTCCAGCAGTTACTGCGCAGTGTGGGGGAAGTATGGGTACTGGGGTACCAAGCTGATGATGGCATCCAAGACAGGTTTGAGGAACTTTGATAGGGCTGGCTGTGAGATTCCTCCGACTCTGGCGGTTGTTGGTTGGAAGGTACCAAAGGCCAACAGGTGCAGAACAGCCAGCAGCAGCTTTGTCCGCTGTGTTGGTACCGTCAGCCTGTGGGCAATGATGTTCAGGATGCAGAGGATGGTTGTACTTTTGAGCCTGCAGTGGGCAATGACATACTCTGGTGTTAAGTCAGTGAGGCTGGTGCATTATCTGAAGGTCTGCAGTCTGTGTCTGCGCTGCCTCTGTGATGGATCGGGGGGGGTGCAGTGGGGTCCGGGTGGTTGGTGGCTGGCTTGGGGATGGTAGCGGTGGGTGTTGTGGGCCTGTTGGGGCTCCGAGCTGTATGATCAGTAGCTCCATGGCATCTGTTGTCCTTTAGGTGAAGGTCTGGGCTGGGCTCCTTTTTCTGGTGCCGGCTGCCATCCGACTTTACACCAGGTCAGAGCAGGTGTTAGTTTCCTGCTGCTAACGCGCCTTATCGCCTGTTTGGAGTTCTTATCGCCAATCTCGCTGGTCGTTGTGAATGTTGCGCAGTGGTGTTTTCATGAATTTTTGCACGGGAAGGCCTACTCTGCATCTCATTAGCGATAGTTGCAGGGGTCATCTGTGGCGATGTTTTTTTAGGCTGCTATCGCGGGTTAACTGGTGCTATGGGCTGTTAGCAACGGCTTGTGAATGGGGTGATAAATTTATCGCGACTTTGGCTGTGATAAAGTGCCGATAACTCGGCGATAACTCCTTGAGAATATGCCCCTCAGCGTGTTAAAGGTGCTCTCAAACGGGGACCTCTTACTGCGCAGCCTCAAGAGGACTTAGGAATGCGACTAAATATCAAGATGCAGCCCCGACTATCTGAGGCTCAGGGTGGGTGGACTGACTCCAGGTGTAGGACACGTGTCCTTGGTGTGGTGAAGGTAGGGGTCGAAAATGCCCCTCACCCTAGACCGAGATATGGTCAGTCATATCTGAACTGTCAAGAATGTGAGTCTTTTCTGAGGATTCCCTCAAGTGGTTAACCGTACTGAGGTGGAGATTGACATCCATTATAGGGGTTTGAAGAACAAATAGCCTGAATTGTTTCTGCACACTTAACAGAAACCTGTGCCGCACTTATAGAAGCCACTCTAACCTACAAGAAATGTAATGGAGGAAAGCGAATGCCTGCTCCCCAGCATCAGGTGGGGGAAAGCTTGGTTGACTGCGAAGAATCTTTATTTGTCAAAAATCGGAAATTTCAGGTGTGCTTCATAGAGCCATTCAGCATTTAATAATGAATAAATCAGGTGCAGTGCATAAGATATTGTGGGTGCATCCAGTATTTCCTGTTTCACTTTTGAAGGAAGCACCCAAACATTTGATGAACTCAACTCACCAGATGTGAAAACGATTAATAATAAAAAAAAGGGTTTATCTAGAGGCCTCGTAAGGTGATGAAGCAGAAGATTGACCCTGAAATTGAGGGTCAATTTAAACTATTCCAGACAAGCTCCGCAATTTCTCAGAATCCACCAAGCCGAACATATCAGCACCAGTGGATTGGCTTTACAAATGAGGGCCAGTACAAGGGTTCAGCAGCTATTGCATTGTATATATGCGGCTGCCCGCGGCCCCCACAGGGGGCCACCTAAAAGGGCGGCACTTTAGTGCCATTTGGGCACTAACCCACCCCTCACTAGTGGTTGAGCTCCTGTTAGGAGTCCGCTCACCGTTCCGCGCTAAGGGCGTCACATCCTGTGCGCCAAGGTGGGGGAGGGTATATATGCCTCCCCCGCCCTCCCTGGCGTCCTCTGTTCCCCAGCCACGCCATCTCAGCTGTTGTCTCGCGTCATGGGCCACGATTAAAAAAAAATCGGGAGTCGTGTCTCCTTCCTCCCTGGGCGGCGTGGTCCAGTTTCCCAGCAGATTGTGAGGTTAGTGTTGTGACATGAGGGCGGCCTACGGGGGCAGAGCAATGCTCCACCTGGTCGGGCAGCCAGTTTCTCGAGCCCGTGTGGGGAGGCGCTTGGAGATGCCTGTGTGTGCGAGCAGGTGCTGGGGCCGTCTCAGCCATCTGGTCTTGTGTCCCCGTAATTGGTGGCCGGCCTTGTTGTTGTTGTTGTTGTTGCGGTCTCCTTTGTTCCCCGCGGTACATGCTGTGTTCACTTCGCTCCTTTGCTGCTGATCCTCTGGCTGGCGGCGCGGGGATGTGCATGCAGGGTTGAACGGTCGAGCCTGGGGCATTATCACGCCATCTTGACTGGTTGTCTCGCGTCAGACGGCGTTGTTGCTGTCTCCTTCCCATCCGCCGTTGGATACGCTGTGTCTGCAGCGCGCCTCGGGTTTTATGTACCCGGGACCAGGGGGTCGTCGTCATGCACGGTGAGTTGGGGGCAGGGAAGACCGTTTGGGCCTTGGTTACCGCTGATCATCTTGGCCAGGGTGGAGTGAGGCCGGCCAGTCGTGTACTGGGCTCGGACTGACCGAGAAGTGTGTTTGAGGTGTTGCTTGGGGCTTGGTGGCCTCGGCACTGCGGGGCAAGAAAGAGCAGGCAGTCAGGTTTGTCTGAATACTCAGAGGTCCTGACCTCGCTAAGCAGGTGGATGAGTGCCTTGGAGAAGTGTCAGTAAGAGACGGGTCATGCCCCAGCCGCAGAACGCATTGCAGGTGTGGTTGGTTCTTCTACGTCGGCCCACGGTCTGGCGGTGTGTGGAGTGGGCAGCGTGGTTACATGCTGTCTGATCAGGTCTCTAAGTGCCACCCACGCGTCGGGTCAAGGATTGCCTGCGGCACGTTTGACGGTAGTTCCCCTCACCTTGTGGGTGCCATTGTTGCCTGGGGCTCGGTCCCGGCATGTTCTGGAGGGGGGAGGGGGGCGTGTGTTTGAAGAGTGGAAGTAGTATGGTAGAAGTTTACTTGAGTTGTCTGGGATTGTTGGAAGACTTCCCAGATCTATAGCATCCAACAGAGCCAGTCTTTTTGTATTGCTGCCCAGGGTGGGCGTAGGCACATTTTTTGCGATACGCCACTGTTGAAGAGGCCGTTCAATGGGGGAACAAGGAGGCAAGACGGGTCTTTAAATAAGGGGGCGTGAGGAGGCTGACTTTTGCTTTTTAAAATCGGGGCTCCGGACCGGCAGAGTTCACACAGTCACGCTTTGACTCCGGAGCATACAGCTGATGTTTACGTTACACCGGGTAAAATACGATCTGGTCTGCTGGTGGTGC
Source organism: Triturus cristatus (assembly GCF_964204655.1). NCBI lineage: Eukaryota > Metazoa > Chordata > Amphibia > Caudata > Salamandridae > Triturus > Triturus cristatus. The sequence continues at coordinate 377,188,797 of NC_140581.1, read as the reverse complement.
GCTAATGTGTGGCGCTGTGGCACGGAGCTGGGGGGGGGGAGGGGGCCACCGGGTTTAGGGGACCTTTTGCTCGTGCCTGCTTAGCACGATAGGCAGAGCATCTGTTAATAATTTGTAGGTCCTGTGTTTGATCTCTTGGTATTCAGGAAGCGAGCGCTTGTTTTATTGCCATGCTCGATCACGCAGCGTGTTCATGTTTGCCGGTCTGGAAGAAAGCCGGTTTGGGAGGCCCTCGCTTAAGTTTTTAAGTAATAGAGAAATACTTGTGCCTGCTACCTAGTGGAATTTGAGACTAGGGATTATGTTCGATGTATGACCCAGCGCACGTGGGACCGCATCCTGAGCCGGAAAAATGGCTCAAAGGAGCACAGGGCAGGCAGATTGCCTGGTGGATCCCTTCGCAGCGTGGTTTTGCCCCACTTTAAGACTTGACATTATATAGCGAGGTTTGGCTATCTGGCAGGGTGCCCAGTGAATAGGGTCGGCCATGCAGTACGGTCTAGTTCGACAAGAGCGAATACTGGTCGCTTGAACCGAGTTATACTGCGATGCAGTGGTGGCTGCTGCACAGGGGCGAGATGGGCGTCGCCCTCTCACCCTGGGGGATTAAAAAAAAGTGAGTTGGAACATTGAGAAGTTAGCAATAAAGTGTGCTGGCTGCTCGGTGAATAAACATGTGCCAATACGTTTTTTTTTTTTAGGGGGTGGGGGAGGATGGCCCTTGGCTGTGCTGCGATTGCTTTATTGGCTGGGAGAAGATTTCTTTGACCTGGAGCCAGAAAGCAGGGCAGTGATGACACACAGGTGGGCAGGATCTGTGTCTCACTGCCAGGATAGCATTTGATTTTGGGCGTTCTTCGTATAGCCCAGGGAGGAGTCAGAAGCTCCCCATTAATTCCAATGGCAGGGGGCAGGGCAGTCCGGCTTGAGACTGTAGAAGTGGGGTGTGGCAGTGCCTCTGCCTCTTCCACGATGAGACCGAGCAACAGTTGCTTCATATAAAGTGATTGGTTTGCTGGGGTCTGTGGGAGGAGTCTAAATTCGGCATTTTCCAGTCCTGCAGTCACTAGGAGCCCGGCTCGAGATGATCATTCCAGTGTAGGTGACAAATGTTAGGTAAGCACGCTGGGGCACTTTTTTATTGTATTTATCTAAGTTAAATAATTATGTTCAAAGAGCCTCCCTGAGGAGCCCCTCAGGGAGAAAGATCTTTATTTAGCAAGGAAGTTTGTTCCTGTTAAGTTAACAGGAACAGACTTACGTTAAGGAGTCGACAATTCTGGCTTTCGAAACTCAAGCTAAGCTGTAACATGAGCAAAGAGCATGACCGTCAGGCCTCTGAAATGAAAGACTGGGCCCCTTAGATTAGAGGTTTAAATGCTATTTTTTCAGTATGTAATTTCCAAAATGGTTCAAGGCTAAATCGGTTAGATTACTCTCAGTGGAATGGAAAGTTAATGCCATCGTACTTATCGTAGTATTTTTGTTCTGCTGTTCCAGACATTTCTTCCGTGCACTGCCAGAGCATTAGAGCGCAGCGCACTCTGAGAATTGCAAATGCACTTTATTTCGCCCTAAAATCATCTCATTTTAATTCTATAAATGACTCATTTATAGAATTAAAATATACGACTGTCAATTTGGCCCCTGACATTATTAATAGGCATCTCATTCTTTAAGATAATCAGTTTCTTACAGTCCCATGGGAACAGGCATCAGCATTTCAAAAATTCCCGAAGTTTTTGTTCCACTTAATACTGGTTTGACTGAGTTGAACCAAATTGTTTATAAGTAAATCACGTGCCTTAAATCAGGTTCCCGCTAATCTGCCATTATGCACGAAATCTGTATATATTTTACACTCTATTTCTTTGAGACCCGAACAAAGCCAGGAAAACCGAAAGCAAGCAGAAACTGGAAGATATAATTGTGTCTAATTAGTACAAGGGGAAGGGTGCTTTGTATTTCTGAGGGGCCAGTGACCTCCCATGTCTCCACCGTATTGACTTGTCCAGCAGAAAACCCCGGAGGTTCTACTTCAAATTATATCATAACCTCGCCAAACACCAAACCACTCAGGCTATAATGTTATCCTATTAAACAGACAGAAGAGAGCCCCCCTCTCTATCCCCCCTAAAGCGTCAATTACCATCCTCCCTGATTATCGGCCCCACCATCCAACAATCCACTGTTAAATACAGTATTTGTCATGTTTACTCGATTAGATACAAAGCGTGTATTAGAAGCTTTTTTCGCTATGCTCTCAAGTAGTGGTAATAAAAAAATCTCCAGAGGTAAAGATGGGTAATCAAAGACAGTTAAAGGGCAGGGGAAATCATACAAATGTCATCACACAATCTGGGCTGTGTCATTTAACATGTCCAGAGGCACCCATAAGTTGAAAGGCTTGCGTCTCAGCCATTACAATCGAAAAAAGAAAAACAGAAGGATTGCAATTGAAGTGAAAAATGGCAGATGTTGTATCAGCGACATAAGACACAGTAACTTTATTCAGGAAGTAAAAATAAAACATGTTACAGCATGGCAAGAAAATTAGTAATCCAAACACACGCCGACTAAATATAATAGATAATAAAGGATTCCATTTATTTAAAAAAAGGCAATTTAATCCAGTAAAACGTCACCATACCTTAAACCACATTGACTTGAGTTATATCCTGTATATATCTGTCAACTGGACGCATGAGGGTGACTTTCAGTTGCTCTTTATTTCAGCCAAGACAGAGCTCTCAAGTATAATACAGCCATGCATGAGTAGCTCATCCATGCTTTTGGTTCGGTTTGCATTCTGGGAATTGTAGTTCTGGTTTTATAGGGGGGATAAACAAGAACTACAAGTTCCAGAATGCAAAACAAAAAAACTGGAGTGGATGAGCTCCTCATGCATGGGTCTGGTAAACTTGAAGCACAGCCAATCGCACTTAGAACGCAACTCTTTCTAGTTATATTTTGCTAATGGAAGCATGGGCTTCAGGGCTACTGTGGCCGTTGTAACTTTCAACTACTGCAGACCTTTGTGGCATAATTTTTGTTTTCTCTCACTAAGATGAGAATTAGGTCACAGCATGGCATTATACAATGCTCAGATAATGTCAGTCAAACGCTTGCACCAGCCGCCAGAAAGTCGTCTGCTCAAAACAAATTCCCATCGCCCATCTGTTCATTGAATTACATTACAGGCAGCTTCTTCAGGCACCTAATTGAGTGTGCATTGTACAGATAAAAAAGGCAACATTTGAAAATGATCTTTGAAAAGTTCAGAGGGGTTTTACAGTCAAGCTTAGTAGAAGACAGGAAGAGTGCATTGAAACCGGTGCTGCTTGCATAAAACGGTGGTAAATAGCAGAGGAGAATGTTGTGTTCTGTTTATCGTAGTTAATTTTTTAGTTGAGGATTGGTTTTTAAAAATAAAGTGTTCCATAAGCTTCTTTTCTGGTCAAAATATGGTTGTTGTGGCGTGTGTGCGTGTAACACTGTTTGGGCATGTGTGTATACACATTTCATGAAACTTGTGTGTTTTGGGCTTGTGGAGGGCGAGGTAGCTCCTCCGGCTCGGTCTCTTTGCACAGCATGGCCTAGCAATGCTCAGCACACAAAGACTCACCACACACAGTACTAGATTTAGACCTCGTACAATTGATCATAGCAGCTCATCTTACTCTTAGAATAAAGACTGAGGGCCTGTGAGGTGCATTTTATAGCCAGATCCTTCCTGGTTATCTGTTTAAAGTCCTAGTGTGCAGAAGGTTTCTGAGTCACGCTAGCTTTCTAGTGACGTTGCTTATCTCGACTGCAGCCCTTTCTCGCTGTTTGCAAATCTAAATTCAACCGTACCTTCTTTAGAGCTTGCCACACTATACCAGTGACAGAGGCACATGCACAAGGTTGCCGAAAGATTTTGTGTATTGTTTGATTCATGGGCAAGTGGCTGTTATGAGCATTGTAAGTGTGTGTTGTGATGAGTGACATTTGCTCCAGATTTAGTGTATTTTGTGCCTGAATCTAGCATGACTGTGTGGATAGGAACTATGCTGTGTACGGGTGGACGAAGTGGACTGTCCTAATTCTCTTTATGACTCCTAGTCTGGAAACGTGTCAATCAGTATGCTGGCTGGTGTAAGGGCTGGGTTGCACAAGTCAGTACATTCTGAACTACAACACTATGATATGGCCATTATTATGCCTCTGTGTGCCAAGGCCCCCACCAATCCGTCTACACCCGCAGCTGTGGAATCACACAGACACCCTCACATGCACAAATACAAGTATGCTTTCTCACACACATATTCTCATATGCACACAAGACCTGTCATCCCCTCGCCTTAACTGGAAAGTAGTTGAGCTGATACAGGATTTGCAGCATTTCCAAGTAGATCATGAAAATACCACAGGCAGGGTGTCATCGGCTCCCAGGGTTCAGGAAGAAAGTGTGGAAACCACTAGAGAGGAGCTGCAATTCCACCAAGGCAAAGCAACATTGCGCAAGGCCATCTGGGGTCTAGTATTGGAGAAATGCAACCAGTAGCTCTCTGCAGTGGCAGCCCCTGGCAGGAGAGTTCTGGGGAGGTGTGGGTTTAGAAGAAGGGGTCAAAGAGCTTTAAATGGGGCGGGGAGAGAGGGAGAGGGCTGAGACAGCTTTACACGGAGGGGCAACAGAGGACAGAGCTGTAGATATTGGAGCTGCACCTGCCGAGGCTGGTGAGGTGGCTGGGGGCATAAAGGGGTAAAGTCTTTATTCCATGAATGTCATGCCATTTCCTTTTACAGTAGTTCTAGTACCCCAGGGACTCCAATCAAGCACAACAACAGCCCTCCACTTCCCCCCAGGACCCAGCCTCCAGATCCCATGCGAGTTGATAGCAGCCTTCTCCTGAATCTCAACCTGCCCTGAACATCCCATGATGACAGGAAGAATTATTTACTGTGGAATGAGGAAAAATGTGTTGGAACTGGGAGGCTTCCTGTGCATGTTTTCACAATTATCAAATGGTCACTTGGACAGAATCTCTGTCTGTGCTATCAGTGTGCGCCGGCAAGGCCTCAAGGCATCTCGAACCAACACCGCCACGGCAGGGCCTCATAGCCACGCCAACTAACACCGTCACAGCAGGGCCTCAAAGTCACCCCGAACTAACACACCTCCACAGTTTATTTCTGTGTTCATATGACAGGTGGGACTGGGCTTTGCCATTCATGTGCATTTTAATTTGTTCTATGTTGGGCTTGAGCATGTCGTCTGTTTCTTAGGTGTTCTTGTCTTGCGTCACGTGGTTTGTAGTGCACTATGTAGAACAACACTACAAGTTCCAGAATGCACTTTTTAAAACCGGGCCTGGATGCACAGCTCCCACTTTAAATGGGACAGCCTGAGAGTCCTGCTTTTTTGTAGAAAGAAAAGGGACTAGTTACAGTAGCCACAGTAATGCCCCCCCCTTTTGCCCTAGGTATCAGGTACATCCCTTAGATCCATAGACCCAGTTGGAAGTTCCCCTTTGTGAAGCTCTGGGGTCCTCCTTTGTTGTGATAGACTGAGGGGCCTCCAGTGCGTTTCATGTTTCTTTTCATGTGCGTTTCATGTTGCTTTTTTATATTTACTCGTGCTTTAAAATGTCATATTTGGATCCCTTTTCTGCAACAATTTGTAATAAATATGTGGTGTAAAAGCCACCATTTTAATCAATTTTTTGCTAAACTTTCTTGCGGGGGGAGAACCCCCCGCACCCTCCTTTTGCAGTACAGGCTCGCTCGCTTTGCTCGCTCGCTCGTTATACTATGATACAATTTTTCACCTCACCACTTTCAAAATCCACCAGCCGCCACTGCTGCTATGCATAAGGGTCTAAGGCCACTGGTGGCGCTGTCGCTCACTTTGGCTAAGAGAGGAAAGAGCCTGTTGCTATTGTCTTTTATTTGTCTTGAACTATGCGTTTGGTGCTGTCTTTATATAACTAATTTCATACCTCAGCTTGCGGCTGGGACAAGACAGCAGAACCTCCAAATGCGGTCGCCAGCGTCGCATGGGGATATTGCACCCGCAGTTACGGTAAAAGGGATATCCAATCAGCCCCTTGGAGAACGCTGCTCCGGTCCCCTTCTGATGCAGGCAATGTTTACACTGGGACAGGGACAGCTTTCAGAACTGGCGCCAGAAAGCTAGGTTTGAGGGCCAACTGTGCCGTTGGGCGACTTGGGCAGACGTAGGCCAAGGCACATGTTGGTGCCGTTTGCCACAAGTAATAAGGCTGGCAAAGTAGGGCTGTTAATTTATATAACACCGCCGTCCTGTACTTCCTATCCCGCTAACACGGGTGCGGGAGGCGCGCATTGTCCGGTGTGTTTGCGCAGTTGTTTACGTTGTTGTTGGGGGTGTTGCCCCCCCTTTTTGCTCGTGCTGGGGGTTGAGTTGGAGGTGAGGGTCCTCCTCTCACTGTGCTAGACACTGCACGGGCCACCAGGGTGTGGTATAGTTACGGGTTCTTGGTGTAGCGCCGGGAGCGCCTGGGTGGAGGCCCGGGCACACGTTAAAGGTCAGACACTGCCGATGGAGCAGGGACGTGGATATTTTGCACAGGAACTGTCGTCCTGGTTGCTCACGGATGGGTGAAGATTGCCCAGGATGTAACATCTCAACACCAGGTGCACCGGGGTTGGGGGGGGACTGTTTTGAGTGCCCGAGCTGGAGTTGCGGCCTTTGCATCCTTCTCATACTCCGCGGTGGCGGTGCGTGTTGCGGGCAATTTACTTCCCACCCCTCCTGGGCACCGATTGCGGGATCGACTCCCGTGTCCCCTTCGCTGCCGCCACCGATGGGTGTAGGACTAGTCTTGTTAACATGTTAACATGTGAACTAGTTAACATGTCTTGTTTAAGTTTAGCTTTTCTCCAAGCCAATTAATAAATAGCTTGATTTGTATAGCCAAATAATATCTACTACTGGTATTGCTGCCTGGGTCGCCATGGGGCGCAGCCTGGTGGCTTGCCGGGTCACCGGGCTTGTCCTGAGTTAGCTCCTCATCCCGTATTATGGGCTAATCACTGGGCCACATGTTGCCTTCAGAGGGGTGTGTATTGAGGCCTGTGCCTGTCAGCATTTCTTATACTCCTCATGCGTTCACGTGCTGGACACGAGTCATCTATCATCCTTGTGGGGCGAGTTTTCCCCCCTTTTGCTTCAAGTGGTGCGGCTGCTGGTGCCTTACTAGTGCCCCTAACACCTAGCACGTCGTTGCGCCTTGCGAGAGACTAGGAAAGTTACGGCGGCAGCTCGGTGCGGGTCTGTCTGGTTCATTTAAGTTACCTTACCAGGGGAGCACTTCCCGTTGGGTTCTCAGGGTTTGCGGTGGTCATTGCGCGTAGTAGGGCTGCTCTAATTTTGCATTGGTGCCTGTTTTGTGTCCCCAGCTATTGGCACAGAGACTATTGGTTTCGTCTCCAACAGTGTGAAGGCCGGGACACTGCAGCCAGATCCCCAACAGATGTTGGGTCTCGGGTTCACTCCAAGTAGCGCTGGAGGCAGCGTGGACAGGGCTTGCCGGTGTGCCCAGAGGGGCCACTTTGCATGTGGCGGGCTGCGTTCCCTGCTGCCCTGTCTCTCCGGGGGAGCCGGCCTCGTGGTGCAGGTTGCGCTTGCTGGGCGCGGCGGCACCCCCTATCTCGGTATCGTGTTGTTGGTGATGTATTGCTATACTCTATGCGATAATCGATAGCGGGAACTCCACCTTCCGGTGACGGAGCACCTTGCAAAGGGACCGGTTTCATAAAATGATCTATGAACAGTTTTGCAGTCTGAGGCAGACTCCGACTGTGGTGATTTGTGGGCCCCGGTTCCTCGTATTTGGTTTTCGGGGGGAGCAGGGGATCGGTGGTCAACAGCTTATTTGGCTCGCAAACTCGCATCGGTTTGTTGGGAATGATGCAGTCACACGTGGACCAAGGCCGGGGGCAGAGGGAATGAGCTGCTGTGGCGGTAACCCTAGTTGGAGTGAGAGTAGAGCATGATGTCTGTGATGCCTACGTTGGGCAGGAGGTAATTATGATTTGCGCCCTGCTGCAAGTGTTAGTAGGGTACACTGCTGATTGATTGGATGCATAAGGTGTTATGCTAAGTACAGCTCCTACCAACAGCTACTGGGTTGTGTTAACTGATCTGTGGACGGTGGCCAGATTGACCTAGTGAGTTATGTAATCCCTGTGATGTGATGATGAGGTTTGGTAGCACGGGGTTTTAGGGGCAGATGGAACTAAGTTTCTCTTTTATGGACGATACAAAGGATAATTAAAATAACCTAGTATGGAGTCTCTTTTGTAGTGTGCCTAGTGTGTCACTGTGGGTGTGCGGGTGGCACATTAAATTTACACTGCCTATGGGATAAGCCAAAGGCTTGGCCTAGCCACGTGTTAGTGTGTACTCCCTTCTCCTGACTAGAGTGGTGGTTTCGGCCAGGTTCGGGTGCCTATCCTAGACAACCAGATACTCCATTTACAACATTGGTAGAGAATGCCTAGGAGTTGTTTGCAGTCCATTCGCAAATCGCAACCGCCTCCAGGGCGTAGGTTTTAGGCCACAAGGTTGGTGGAGGGCTCTTGTGTGGGAGCCTGGTTGAAGAGCTACGGTCAGACTAGGATGTCTCGTGCTTTCACCGCACTGTTGAGTCCAGTCACGAGCGGATTGTATCAGGATGAGCTGGCTGTTGGTCAGGAAGCCCAAGGCATCAGAAGCACTGAGCAGCTGACCACCAGATGCGGTACGGTTGGTATCCGATGCAAGGGGCATCTGTTAGATTAGAGCCGTACTCAGATGTTCCGCCTTCAGTGCTGGGTGGTCTGTTGGCACCGCGTTTTCAATGGAAGCCATTGTCTAGCGGGTTGCTCTGAGCGAAATATTTGCAGGCGTAGTAACTGTCAGCTACCAGGTCAAACGTGCATCTTTCACTAATTTACACAATTATACGAGAACTAATTCCCAGGCTCCGGCAGTAGGTGCGTAAAAATTTGGGGTAACCTGGCAGGGAGCCGTGCCACGTGTTGATGGTAGCTTGTGTCGATCCGTTTGGACATGAGCACGGCCGGTCCTGTCAGGAGGGGTCATGGCAAAGAAAAACCGGGACCAATTCAGCTTTGGGTCTGGTGGTGGCTGGACCTCATGGTACTCAGGTCCAACCCCCGTTGTGTTCAACCAACCTTCCTTCCTTCTGAGGATGTTAAAATGAATATCATTAAGCGGGGTAAGACCACTTGCACTTTTAAAATACACAAACGTCATACTCCAACAAGCGATATACACAGATAACTGGGAAAAGAAGTAAGGAGGGCTGGATACCTCTTACTTCTACCTGCATTGGCACATCTTGTCAAAGGTATCGTACTTCAGCCAGGCAATGTTAGCACCCATCCATACCAAGCCGATTATTTAAGGTCACCCTGGGCCGCATATACTCAGCTCAGTATTAGGCCCTTGAGGTTGTCAGTGTCATGAATTACTAAATTCAATTGAACAGGAGGCGTAACCGGGGGTTACACTAGCAAATGTTTGGGGAGTGCTAGACTCCACCCAGGGGGTGCCTGCTTGAATTTGAAGGACCAGTCTAAAATGTTTCACAGCAACTGCACGTGGGAGAATGTCAATTACCCGTGCATAGTTCATTCAGATACACAGTATCACATTAATTTAAATTCGCTGTAGTTTCAAGTTGCAAGCGTGAGATTTCCTCAATGGCAGCAACTGCTCACATTGACAGCAATAAAGCTGCCTGGGAAGTCGAGGTGCAGTCACCACAGATAAAACGGAACAGGCAACAGTGGGGCAGGAAAGGAGGGTTGAATTGATTGCCCACTTAGCAGTATGACTATTGCACAGGAGTATGGAGGGTGATTCAAGGGACACAGGTGGTGTGTCGGCAACGCAAGACAGTAAGCTCATGCAGGGTCGGAGGTCCCGCATCACCAACCAGAAGTGTGCCAAGTGGCTAATAACCAGTAAATTGGTTTAATATATGTGTCTCTGGCCTTCTGGCGGTGTGGAGCCAGTCTCATTTAGAGGTATGCCCAGGCGGATATTGTGTACTTCTGATGGTTCTCATGGCCAATGCGTTTTGTGGTATCTAACAGCAGGTTCACTCAAGGTGTACTGCAGCTAAACAAAAAATTGGGAACCTGGGATTCCAACACTTCTGCTGGTTTGAGGAGCCGGGGTCAGAGATGGACAGCAGGTACGGTGCATCTTTGAGCTGACGGCACTTAAGCAAGCGGGGTGCGCTGCGTAAGTTATCACCACACGAAAGGGTGAGGTGTCGCCAAAAATGGACATAATACATATATTCTTTCAAACCAGATATGACACCAGTAGGGGGTTCACCAAAGTGTACCAACTAGGGGCCTGTGCAATTGTCGGGGCGAAGTAAGTGCACCCCAGAACCGAGAGTAGGTGACATGTTGCTGTAGTTAAGCTCAAATGCCCCACCTGGTTAGCTATATCAGCCACGCTGGGTGGGGACACTGTCAGCCAACATTCAACATATTGTGCTGCTGTCCCAATAAATGGGAAACAAGGTGGCAAGCACAATAGGCTACTATGCAGAAAGAACATTTAGCACGCCCAGTATTCAACAAAATTAGAATTTAACGGAGCAGGCAATTTTCCACCACTGGGGATGCACGGGGTGGGCAGTGTGAACACCCCCCTCTAATTTTTTTGTTTGACTTCCTACTGCACTTTAGTGAGACAGTGATCTGGAGAGCACCCTGGGCAGGCAGTCCTGAGCTGTGCCTCTTCACCAACTCCTCGCGGAGAGAGGGTTTCGGTGCCATAATGGGGGGAGAATGGTGTGCGATGAAGTGGCTTAATGCATGGCCTCACCGTAAGATAACCTTAAACATAACTGTACTTGAACTGTCCCCCATTGTGATTGCTCTACACTTATGGCCCAAGGCGTTAGCAGATAGGAAGGTATTAGGGGGCAACAACCTTATTCCCATGGGGAGGAGGGCACTATTACAATCCATGTAGTCTGACTTTGGTTGAAATCAGCAAACGCATGGGACAATGTGAGCTCTGGTGGTCTGAGATCATCCCTCGCAGAGACGAGCACGGGGCCAGGTCTAGCGAGGCAGTGGAACATTCCCGCAAGAGGGTCAATGGTTCTATGCGTAAGTTTACAGACCAGAGGGGTCTGGGTTTCATCAGACACGAGCTGATCCTGGCTAATATCAAGGGATACTTTGAGAATGATGGGGTCCACTTGTCTCCAGTGGGGATGGACCTGTTCCTCTTGGATTTGCAGGAGGCCTTGGAAATGGCAGGCTGCAGGTGACTATACAGCCGTGTTGGTGAGGGGGCTCTGGCGCTGATGGGGGCCGCCTCCAGAGCTGTGGCGGAGTTACAGAGCGATCTGGAAGCAGACGGGTACAGTAAGGATACCTCTGCGCGGCATAATAGGGGTGCCAGAGCCAAAGACCAGGAGCCTCAGGGCAGGTTCCTGGAAAACCGTGACAGCGCCCCATTAGTCGTTCGGGCGGTTGGGGGTCTGAACAACCAGGGGTTTGCCCTGCTACGCTCTGCCCTGAAAAGGGCGTGAGTAACAAGGGACCAATGTGTCACGTGATCCGGAGGAGGATCACCAAAAGCTGCTGGCTCATCAGGCGGGCGGATTAGAAAACGAAAAAGTACTCTACCCGTATATTTCAATAAGTGCAATGTATCATATATTAAACTAATGACACTCTGACCTGACCGAAGAAAACAAAATATCTAAACCAAAATAAGAAAATAATATTTGTCATTTATTGAATTTTTTATAAATATAGCTAAAGATGATTTATGTTTTTGTTGGACAAGAAGAACATATATAAACAATTAATAAATACTAATACATAAAAATGGCTAACAAGTCATCCGCAACCAAAAACAAAGAAACAAAATCCCAGTAAACCGTCATTTAATCAAAACATTCACTCAAACTCATACCAAATTCATACCGCTACACAAATGCACACATCACACTTACACCAAGGAACAACCTAAATATGCATTAGGGCCCCACCGGTCTTGGATACAAAAAAAGCAGTTTAGTAGATGCTCAAATTAATACATAATGGTAGTGTTATAAATTCAAAAACAGAGCATTAGCTTAGATACAATCAAAAAGGAGGGGGGGGGCCCCGTTCAGAACGCCGACGCGCGTTTCGGTGAGACAACCCCCAATTGGGGTACCACCTTCTTCAGGACGCAAAAAGACAGTATAAAGAAGATTTCCAGGGACCTGTCAAAAGACATACAAAAGAGCATATATATATGTGACAACATGAACAGATATCCATAAAGCACATACAAGGTATATAATTAATATTGTTTTAATAAACGTATTCAAAAACGGTCACCAGTACAGAGTGTTATATGAAAAACTTATTCAGGTTTTAAGAGCACTAGAGTCAGTCATTTTTGCCAGAGGCGAGGATTGCATCAAAAATAAGAGGAAAGTAAAGAGTGGCAAAAAACATTCATCAGAAAACGGGTGCAGTCACTGCAGATAAATCAGTTAAAGAGGGACACTCATGAAAATGTATTTTATAAAGAGTAAAAAGAGAAAGAGCCAAACATTTAGCGCTGTTAAAAACCTAACTAAAACAGTAACAAAAAAGGTATTCTCTGAAAGCCACATTAGTAATGGTTGGAGCCGCAGGCAGATGGATCATTGCGCTTACCTCTATGGATATGAAGCAGCTACTCAGAACAAGAGCTCTCAAAGCCCGCGATTTGAAAGAAACACGGCCACAGTCCTAGTCAAAATTAGAAGTATGAAATCTACATAGATAAAGAGAAAAAAGGAAAAGGAAAAAAGAAGAAATCACATATCATACTGAAATAGTAGCAAGAGCTCAATCAGAGCGGCCATCGGCTAAACTACAAAAAGGAGGAATGTTACCTAAATTACAGGCCGTGCAGAATCGCGGAAATCTCCAAGAGTATTTCAACATTTATAGAGCGGCCGCAACATAAACATAACTCTAAAAGTCAGGGAAGAGAAAGAAAAACAAAAAACAAGGCTGCATTACAAAGTATCCGGTAGACCTAGCTGGATCTACGTTCGTGTCTGCCCTCAATCATCTCAGCAGTCACGTTCAAAAGTGTAAACACCTCACCTGATTGGATTGCGCAGGAATAAAGGGGGGCGAAAGCAAAGCTCAAAAATGACTTTCTTGGCACAGACCGAATAGATCCCAAGATACTATAATAAGAGCAAAAGAATTAAGGGGCATATCAACAAGGGCTTTATCTCTGCTTTTTTGGCCTTAAAAGCCAAAAAAGCAGAGATAAAACTAGCACCCTATCAACAACAGGGTGCTAACACGCAAATTTGCATGTTAGCACCCTTTTACTCTACGCTTCCCCTTGCATCTCTAATGAGATGCAAAGGGGGCGTTCCAGAGTAAAATAATAGGAGAAATGTTGCTAAGCGCCATTTCTCCTATTATCAAGAATATCGCTAACCCTGTTAGAGACAAAAAAAGCAGCGCTAACCGTGGTTAACGCTGCTTTTTTACGTCTGGTATTTTTCTGACTTAGCCATGATATCCTATGGAAGGAGGATATCATGGCTAAGTTTGCCTGTCCCTATCAACAAGCTAACGTGAGATTATCGCTGGGTTTCCAGCGATATTCTCACGTTAGCCACTTAGCGTGAGGATTTTTATCGCTATTGAGATAAGCGTTGCTAATAGCACGCTATCTCAGCGATAAAAATCAACGCTAGCCGGCGATAATTATCCTCACGCTAAGAGCGCTGAGCGATAATTATCGCCGGTTGTTGTTGATATGCCCCGAAAAGATTAATAACGTGCTCAGCAGAAAATATATCTTAGATCCCTAGGATACACAAAAGGCTAGAAAACAAACACAGAAGAAATATACCTAATATAGCGTAAAACGTATTCCAAGGAGGGATATCGAACTATTCACGATGTTCCAAAGGTCGAATTCTAATATTAGGCATAGAAGCCAAGCTGCAGACAGAAACAACAAAAGGGGAAACTTCTTAAACTGCAGTTTAAATGGCCATGAAGGTAAAGAAGCAGCGAAAGCCATTCTGGCATACCTCAAAGAGTAGAGAAGGCGCCAAAAACGATCCAATCCATCGTGAAGGCGACGTCCAAATGAACGAGTCACAAGTTGCGAGCCGGAGGGGGAGGCCAAGCGGAATAGGGCCTTAAATAGTCCAATCAATATACTGTAAGAGTAGCAGAACAGAAAAAAGGCAAATCACCGCCCAAAAGCACAGCGAATTTGAAGCAAGATATCCTGAAATTTCTTAAAAGGCCCAGGACAACAAAGTAAACTGTAATAGCAAAAATTAGAAAAGAATCTTGTAGAGTGCCGAAATCTAACAGGAGATCAAAACAGATCAATAATTTTATAGAAGATTATAAAAACCTGAATGGGACCATGGCGCATAGAGAATAGATCACAGAGGATAAAGGAAAAAGAAAAAGTAAAAGCACATACAATAAACGTAAATATAGATCAAATAGAGTCCCTAATGTGAATAGAAATAGAAATAGAAATAGAAATAGAAAGGGCCAAAAAGAGGTGAATAGTGAAAATAGAAGAATAATATGATTCTAAATAGGCCAAAAGTGGTAAACACTTCACAATAGATGTCACACCAAATGCGAAGTTGCCATACCAAACAGAAAAGAAAAAAAAAAAGAGGAAACAGCAAAGCCTAAAAGCGGGGTTCTTACAAAATCGCGTTTTCCCATGGAAGGGATTCATTTAATCCCTTATCCTTCGAATTAAGAACAAAGATCCAAAATACTTCACGTTTCTTACATATATAGTTAGTGTCAAGACCCTTTTGGAGACGTATTTTCTCAAGAACTGTCCAATGAAGATCCTCTTCTGTGTGATTACTCTTCATCCAATGTCCTACAAGAGGTGCTGCATGTCTAGGCCGTCTGGGGGCGGGTGGGGCAGCATAGGTTGGTACAGCTGCTTGCCCTTGGATCGCCCGTAAGATAACCCACCATATTGCATACTTTTGTATGGAATAAACCTGCAGCAATATTTTCCCATAACAAAAGTTGTCTTGTGTATTTATTTATTCACGCATGCTCAGACTGTGGGTGGGGGAATTTGCCGATAATGGCACTATGTGGCTTTCCGCGGCCCCCACAGGGGGCCACCTAAAAGGGCGGCACTTTAGTGCCATTTGGGCACTAACCCACCCCTCACTAGTGGTCGGGCTCCTGTTAGGAGTCCGCTCGCCATGGCGCGCTAGGGGCATCACATCCGGTGCACAGAAGTGGGGGAGGGTATATATGCCTCCTCCGCCCTCCATGGCATCCTCTGTTCCCCAGCCACGCCATCTCCCACCCCACCTCTTACCAGGCTGGCGGACAGGGTACTTAGAACGTTTTAATGTTTTCTTTTGTGTTGCAGGCGGAGATACAGGGCGATCTGGAAGCAGACGGGTACAGTAAGGGTACTTCTGCCCGGCACAATAGGGGTGCTAGAGCCAAAGACCAGGAGCCTCAGGGCAGGATCCTGGAAAACTGCGATGGTGCCCCGTTAGTCCTTTGGGGCGGTTGGGGGCCTGACCAACCGGGGGTTTGCCCTGCAACGCTCCGCCCTGAAAAAGGCGTGAGTAACAAGGGACCAATGTGTCACGTGATCCGGAGGAGGATCTCCCAAAAGGTATAGCACTGACTGCGTTGCCCACAGTGCTGGCTCATCAGGCGGGCGGAGCAGCATAGGTTGGTACAGAAGCCTGCCCTTGGATCGCCCGTAAGATAACCCACCATATTGCACACTTTTGTCTGGAATAAACCTGCAGCAATATTTTTCCATAACAAAAGTTGTCTTGTGTATTTATTTATTCATGCATGCTCAGACTGTGGGTGGGGGGAAGTTGCCGATAATGGCACTATAGCCCTTTCCATGCCCCTTGTAGGCCTAGAGCGCTTTCTGGGTGGTTCAACTGTATTATTTACATAGCGCTTCATATGCACAGTGCAGTCATGAAGCGCTCCGATTTGTATTGGGTTCCTGCTTCCTGGATGCCCTATAGACTCCATAGTTGGTACGGCGCTGTTCATTGGGTGGTGGTTAGTGGAAGCGTTGTCGCCCAGTGATGCTCCGTGTAAGCACAGGATGTAGCACAGAGAGTGAGAATTCATGTCGTCATGCACAGAGGTGCTTGCCAGCAGTAGCCAGTGTGCCAGTGTGTCTGCTAGGGTATATGCTTGGGTGTTTGGCCTTCACCCACTGGCATGCAAGGGCCAGCCCATGGGAGGCACTGCTAAGCCCCCAAGGGAGCGCCATACTGATCCACCAACGTGCGACAGCGGGACCGGCAAAATACATCCTGAGGGCGGAAGTATGTGAATTTCAGAAAAAGTGGAAGGTCGTACATAACTTAAATCTTGAAAAAATATAACTTCCTCCAACAAAACGTTGACTATATCTATCTCAGGTTGTTGTTGTTCACCAATGTCAACTGCATAAGAACGCTCTTCTTTTTCTGAAAGCTGCTGTTATTGAGCCCACGGGTCTGTTTATGTTTCTCTGACTGCGTCTTCCTCACAGCCTCAGAGGCGGCAATCCCATGCAGAATGTCAGCTCCTCTCAAGCTCCGCGGCTCCGGTAAATGATGTTTACACTTAAAGCCCGTGTTAGTGTAATCATCCTGGCCTGTCACGCTTTCCTGGAAACCCGAAGGACTGACGCAGCTGAGGGCCATTAATAGGAGGCATTACAATCGCATGTGCAAACCAGATTCAAGTCACAAGGTAAACACAACACTCGTTTATAGAAGTGGAAATTGCTGCGAGTCATGTAGCACAAAGCGGGATATTTTGGAATAAAGTATGACTGGTTTCCTTCACGTGATAAAACGCCACATAGCCCAGAAGTTGCTTTCAATGTGTGTATCTGTCATACTGGTTTTGGAAAGTGCTCCCACGCAGCCCAAAATCACGTGATAGGTCTCCATGACAAGTATGGGAATATTGTACAGAATTTCTGATCGAAATGTCTAGATGTCCATGTCAAATAAAGAAATAAATTCCAGTTAATAAAATCTACAAAAAATGTATTGCTCAGAAATGTGCTATACGCTGCTGGGTACATTCAGCGAACATCCAATAGTCCTGGCCTTTCACAGGCTTTTACCGTACTATTGGCATTGCCAATGCTTGTGCAGCCTTAGGGCGTTAGCAGTGAATTGCCCGCCCAGGGCTCTGAGTGTGCAGGAGGCGGCAGCGTCAGGGCAGGCGCGGGGAAGATGAGCAGGAAACAGGAGCAGGTAGTAGGCAGCATCGACGTCTGTTGAAGGATATTAGACTCCGGGGCAAATTTATCAACGTTGTGCATCGCCCTTGCGCCAAGCAAGGTAACACAAGTGCCTCGCAAAAGTATAAATGGGACTTACCTGCCTTGTTAATTCCCACGCATCCACCCATGGATTTTGGCACATTCACAGATTTACTATGAGTGGTAGACCTGGGAATGCATCAAAATGCAATTAGCGAGGAGAAATATCTTTACTTCTCCACATTTCTCCTCTTGCCACGTGTGCTCCATTCTGCAGCACACATATAAAGAGGAAAAAGCCACAAAGGACTGTTTTGTGCAGGAAGGTGCTCCTTCCTGCACAAAAACAATCCTGCCTGCAGTGCAGGTATGCTTGCATCATGGTGTAAGGGTGCCTGCTTTGGCGCTAGGAAGCACATTGTGAGCCAGCGCAAGTAATGCACTGTATAATGTTAAATACTGTACATTCCTGCCTTCTCCCATTCACGCAGCCCAGCATCCATATTGGGGATGTGCAGGGAGGGTGAGCGGGGGGCAGAAAACAGCCATTAGCAGTATCAGGGCAAGCACATGGGGGGCTGAAAATTCCCCACCAGGCATTCTGAATGTACTGGTGTGGCCCAGCAGCAGCATTAATGTGGGTGCATGGGCTGAAAAGTGCTCACGGGCGCTCTGTGTATGCAGGAGTGGCCCAAAGGCAGCATCGGGTTATGTACAGGGAGGACTCTCCATGAGGGTAAACACTTAGGGAAGCGTAAGAGGGGCACTCCACATAAAAATATAATAAATGCATAAAAAATGACTTAATGCATTATGTGTGTGGACTCATTGTTTAGGTGGCTCAAATCTGCAAAATGAGGTGGGCTGATACCAACACTGATGAATAATCGCCTATAGCCAGCTGAACCACAGGAGGCAAAGGCCGAAAGGTATGTCCAAAAGCTTCTTTCCTCACCTCTTCAAAGAGCACTACCTAGCAATGCATTAACAGTCCACAAGCCAGCTACTTTACCTACCACTTATTGGCTTTATGTTTGTATTTGACTCGGTACTGCTTCTCCACTGCTTTTTAGGTAGGTGTGTGTTATAGACATACTACCTACATGCATACCACTGTATGTATGTATATGTAGGCATATGTTCATTTCATGTGATGTGTGGTGTGGTGATAAGTGCATATATATGAGCCAGTTAAGGGCACCATACCTAAATAATAATAACAATGGCTGTATACTTTTGCTCTGCACCTCATAACCCTGTGTCAGACACCATTCAATGAGCCACAAAGTATGCAAGGGCTACTGGGTCTCACCATGGTGGTTGAGGTTCTTTGTCACCATCGTCCTGTAGTCTTTCCTACTATGGCTCTGCAAACTGGGCAATGTACAACCCTTACACACTTGACTCCAAATGGCAAGAAGTTATATGCTTCTCAGGGACATCTCCAGGACAACACAATAAATGAATGTCCTCCACAGTTCTTCTCATTGAAAAAAGAAAAGTACTTTAATGAACTCCAGAACAAAATACTACACGCCATTATGACAAATGCTATGTTGTCTCCTTGGGCACTATCAGGCAGGACTGAGCCTCTAGCCGATATCTTGCCAAATAATCCCATATTACCTTACCCAACGCCCTCCGCCCAGATCTAGGTGGTCCCCCACCTTGGAGTAAGAGGTATTAGCATCATTATGACCCAGGTGCAGTGAACACATCTGAAGCTAATGTGCCCAATATCTGATAGACTACTAGCCGCAGATTCCTTAACATAGAATTATCCCCAGGCGTGAGACTGGACACGGAAACATTTCTTTCCCAGCATCTCTACGCGCCGGGGGGCGGCACCTCGCGACTCCGCCCGACGTCTTCCTCGGGCATGACGTCAGCGAGGCCACAGAAGCTCAACCCCGGCGCGCCTACGTCAGTTTTCTTCTTTTCCGCGTGCAACGCGGACCCGGATTGTGTCCTGGCCTGTTCGGGCCTTCTTTTCTTGTTTTTCTTGGGTACAGTGTGCGAATGCCTTCGGGCTTTAAACATGCTCGTCTTGCGCGCGCTAACGGACCATCACCCCATCTGTATGTGGTGTTTGGGGGAGCACCACGACTCCACGGATTGTGAGGCGTGTCAGCAGATGAAGCCAAAGTCCCGGCGGGAGCGCCGGATGAAGCTCCAGTCGGCGCTGATGTCCAGGTCGGCGTCGTCGCTGCGTCCGTCCCCGCAGGCGGCTTCAAGAACCGCTGCCTTCGCCTCCGACATCGTCCCTCTCACAGGCCGCAAGAGCATCGCTCACCTGTTGGTAAGTGTCGCAGTTTGTCCCCGAGGCCCGGTCTCCGGCCTGTTGGGGGTGTGGGTTCTCCACAGGTGATGCGGCCCACGCGTCGCCATCCTATCTGCCGTTCCCCAGCGTGGGGAACGGCAGGAGCCCAGATGGAGGCCTATGCGGCGGCCTTGCAGGCCTCTTTGGCTCTTCCATCTCCTCCTTTGCTTCCTAGGACATCTGCGGATCCCTTGCCGCGTGCGGGGACTCCTGCGACGTCGCCGGCGGCTCCGGCGCCGACAGGTTCGGATCCAGGTTCGTAGGATGTGGTGCCATCGGGGTGCGGCCCTTCGGGGTTCCCTCCTTCGGACCACGGCGCCTCTGCCTCGCCGCAAACCCCGCGGGGGTCCCTGTGGTGTCGCGGGAGGTTGCCGGGGCTCTGGGCATGTCCTCGAGTCCCCCTTGGTCCTCTGGGCAGGTGGCGGCCTTGTCCAAGGCGACGCCGCTCAGGCTCTAGCGGCTGCTGGCCCTGGTGGCACCACAGGGGCCGGCTAGAGGTCAGGGCGTGTCCCCGGGCCCCCCTCGTCCCTCCACGTAGGCGGCTGCCTTGTCGGAGGTCGAGTTGACGCCTTTTCGGCGCCGTTCCTTAGCCGCCCCAGCTCCGACCCAGCTCCGGTCTCCTGCGCCTCGAGTTGTGGCGGAGGTCATTCCGGCATCACCTTTGGCGCCGGTCGATGTTGACCTGACACCGGTCGCAGACTCTACGGCGTCGGGTCGTTGAGTCTTCTTCGGACGCTCCCTTTTTCCAGAGGTTCGGTGCTTGTTGGTCTCGTCTTCACCGGAGACGGGCCGCCGCGTCGTGGAGTTTTCCCCGGCATCTTCCAAAGACGGCTCATCGGCGTCGCTGTGCCCGCAATCTTCGCCGGAAGGTCCTCAGTTTCCCCATTCCTCAGCCACCCCTCCTCCTCCACCTCCTTTTCTGACTTGGCCTTTCCTTACTCCGATTGGCCTGGGGGACGGCCGCATTAGTTTGCAGCCGTCACCCACCGAGGAACTGCTTTCCCCTCTGCGGGGCCCTATGGAGGCCGGTGCTGCTTTTGCTCGAGCTGTTTCCATGGCGGTGGGGATCTTGCGCATGGGCGATCCAGCTGCCCATTTCCACACAGTACAGTGAAAAGTAGGGCCATGGTAGGAATTAGTTAATCTAGTTAAATAACAAAATGACATTCACCACTAATTTCTTTGTATGATGCTCTAGTCATATTTAATTACAAGTTTTGACAAGCATTGAATGCAAAATATAATATGAAACATACGATGGCAACACAGTTGCTCCAGAGAATAATACTAATAGTAGTATTGTTTGACAGTGCTCTCAAAGTTGAAGAGAAAGAAAAGTGTGGGATAGGAAGTGTTGAGTCAGTGGGTGAGGGACAGGAAAAAGGTAAGGTGACCATGTATACATTTTCATACATGAAGTAAGACCTTTTCCAGCCTAGCATAGGTCAACTGTTCCTTAGATAGAAAACAGTGCTCAATTGTACATGTTATTCGTCACATTTAGTCCATTGAGCCTGTAACAAGGTTTGTAAATGGTCTACGTTTCGACCCCAAAAAGGAGAGGGTGGCTTTGGTCCTCACGTGGGGGTCTTCTTCAGGATGGGGCAATGAAGAACCGCGGATGAGATTTTCCTTGGATTGATTCCCTCCTGTGAGAGATTGACGATCTCACTTTCAGACAACAAGCCACACTGGAGCATTGTCCCCCCCGATACACACTCATCGTGTCCTATTCACAAGTGCTCTTCATTGCCCCGTCCTGAAGAAGACCCCCACGTGAGGACCAAAGCCACCCTCTCCTTTTTGGGGTAGAAACGGCTGGGGTGTGTTCAGCTTTCTTCTGTCACTGTGTCTGTGTTTCTTCAGGGGGGCCCTGCCTCCGGTTCTACCTCTTCTCCCTAGGGGTTGAGGTGGTCCTTGTGTTCCTTGAGGCTTTTTCGGACCCTGTCTGCCCCTGCGGGGTGCTCGGCAGTTCTCCCTTGGTGGGGCTTAGGATATCCTGGCCTTTCACTTCTTGTCCCTGTGGCATGTCCCCTGCTGGGGCTCTGTGTCTCTCCGGGTGGGGGGGCCTCTCGCAGGCCCTCCTCCCTTCTGGGTTTGGCTAGGGTATCTATTCTACGTTAAAGAATCTGCGGCTTGTAGTCTATCAGATGTACAAGTTACTTACCTTCGGTAATGATGTATCTGGTAGAGACGGTTCTAGCCGCAGATTCCTTCATGACCCGCCCTTCCTCCCCGTTCTGCGAGGACCCTCTGCTTGGGTTTCTGCAGTCGCCTCCCTCTGGGTGGCTTGTCTTTGTTTTCTTCCGGTCAGGCTTTCCTATAGCTGGTTTCTCTCCAGCGTGAGGGTCTACTTTTGCTCTTCCCTCTATGGATAGTGTTTCTGGTTCCCTACCGGTTTTCTTCGTTAGGAGTTCTTTTGCCTGTGGCCCGCCTTGACTGTGTAGTCTGCGGATGGGTTACCTGTCCTTTGACCTCCGGATCCATTCAGGGGTTATGGCCCTCCTTGTGCTGTGGTCTGCGGATGGATTTTCTGTCCTTTGACTTCCTGCTCTTTTCAGGAGGTATGGCCATCCTTGGCTGTGTCGTCTAGGGGTGACTTGCTGTTGCTCCTCTGTTCCGGGCTGTGGCCCTTCCCTTTGTGGTTGTGATTGCAGACTCTCTCTATCTCTCTCTATTGCTGTCACGGCACTTTCACATGCTTGTGCCTCCATGATAGTTCTTGCCTTGGTTTGCAAGGTGGTTCCCCGGAGTGGCACCTTGTGCTTTTCTTGCTATGGCTTTGCTGCTCTGGTCTTCTGATGCTTCACTGCCACCTGGTGTTTTCGCCTTGGCTTGCACAGTTGTTCCTCCGAGTGGTGCTCTGCTCTTTTCCTGCTCTAGCCTGCTGTTATCCCCTTCTGGTGCCGTCTGGTGATGTTTTTCACCTTTTGTTTTTCTCTATTTTGTTCTCTGGTTTTTTCGCACACTGTTCCCATGCTCTTCTCAGTTTTGTTGTGATGGCTCCGCGTTGTGGTGCGGAACAATTCTCAGAAGCAAACTGACGTTGGCGTGCCGGGGTGGGGCTTATGTGGCCTCGCTAATGTCACGCACCCGCGGAGGACGTCGGGAGCCGGAGTCGCGAGGTGCCACCCCCTGGCGCGCTGAGATGCTGGGCAAGAAAGTTTTCCAGGTCCAGTCTCACGCTTGGGGATAATTCTACGTTAAGGAATCTGCGGCTAGAACCGTCTCTACCAGATACATCGTTACCAAAGGTAAGCAACTTGTACGTTTATTGCTCAGGCTCAATGTTTAGCCTCATCACATGCGGTGGATCAGTTGGCCTGGCAGCTTCATTCATGCGACCTTCTACATCTCCTGGGCCTACACTGCAGCAGTTTACCTGGCTGGCATTGCAGGCAATGCCCGAGTGCAGGCCCAGCTGATTTAGAGTCAGCATTTGAAGTCCTCGATCACTGCAGTCCCAATCAGACCTTTGATAGATTTCACAGCAGCTAGGGCCTTGGCGACAGTCACAGGTGCAGCCTTTTCCGGCAGTTCACAATGTAGGTAGATGTGGTCCTGCATGAGCCAGCAGATGCAACAAAGCACAGACTGAATATTCTTGGATGATGCAGTGATTCATTGGCTGGTTACTTCTGACATGCGATCACAGCCCTGACTGAGCCTCAGCGATCATGGTCACATCATCATGTTTCCTGCCAGAAACCAATGCGGAGAGTCTGCAGTTCCATAGATACCAGGCCCACAGATTACTTGCGTCAGTCTTTCTCTTCTGTTTGCATCTACAGACACCTGGAACACACTGCGCCTGTCTCCTCCTGAACAAGCACTCTTCCTGCGGGGTTGGCATTCTCCTTCCCACTCTTAGCTAGCAAGCAAGCTTCTAGGTACTTCATGACAGATACACAACACTTCCAGCAAGAGATCCAGAATCAGGGGATATCTTCTCACCTATCTGAAGCTGGCTGATAGGCAAACACCAGTTCTGGCTACACAGCAGTCCTCTGAGTATTCTATAAAGCACTCCCTTTCTTAGTCATAGAGGATCTGAAACTGGAGCAACAAGTGGGGAAGTGAGATTTCACTTCTATACACTTAACTCAGGTGATGTGTATCCAGTGTATGCCATTTCATAACCATGTTTGAGGTAGCTCTCCTTTCAATTATCTTCTCTATGTTGCTGTCAAGGCACAGACGTTATGTAGAGTCAGCTTCTCACAGCAGGGTAGACTCCAGCCTGAATCACTGACAACTCCAGCACAAAGAGGTGTGAACGTTTTGCACCTGACTGCCGTCAGGCAACTTCTGTTAACCAGAGAATGAGAAAAAGGCAGACTTCATCCAAAGGTACCCTTCACCTTGCACAACAGTGCCTGCAGTCCAACCCTTTATCTCTACCATTCACCAGATAGCAGTGTTCAGGAAGACTAAACAGCAGCTCTTAGCCAAGCAAAAAGCCTAATCAAGTTTCTAAATGAGCTCTGTCTCCAATCAGATCACTTCAGTGCCTGTGGCTCCTCCCTTCAGCTTCAGGAATGTCAGCAAGACATTCCACTGCCTGGGGAAGCAACCACACCTCCATCATGTGCAAAGGCAAGGCCTGGGGTATCCGAAATGGATCCCACAGGCCTCCTTTACTCTGGCTCACTCACACATGAACCATACATGCACCAAGCAGGATACACACACATATATACATTACGTACACACAGGGAAACTAGGTAGGAACTTTGCAGGAGTGAGACAGTAGTCCTCCACCACAGTGACAGATAAGAAAGTCTGGCCACAACTATGAATTAACAAAGCCCGTAACGCTGCTACCACCGCTCCATGTACTAAATCCACGACAGGCTCTTTAGTCCACTGTCTGTCAATAAGGTGCAGCAGGTCCAGTGGCCCAGGCTCAGAAACTGAAGGCCCATTGAACCCTGACAATGCTGTACTTTACTACCCCAACAGCAGTCAAAGGGGTCATTATTCTTGCTTGCACCAGGGCCCATCGCAACCTTGCCACACTGCTGATTATAAAGGCACGCTTGGTATGCATCTCTAGGTCACTGAAGAAGTCCAGCACCTTACTCATGTCAAGGAACAGGCCTAGGCCACTGCGCACAAGCTCAACTAGTGTGACTGTGGGTCAAAATAAAACAACAGGATACTAGATAAACCCAGTTGGGCATGCAGGGGACATTCCCATCCCAAAACCCTGCTATTAAGTTACATATGTTACATGTGTGACTTCTGTGCACCTATGCTGAAAGTTGTATTGGCTCATGTATTTTGTCTATCTTTACTTGGTGCAATCACGTGACCAAAATGGTGGTCACCAACCACCCTGGGTTTGGCATTGTGGTGTTAGAAAGGTAAGTGAAACTCATCTTAAGAATATTGGTGTGCAAGTTTTTTATTACATGAGCAGAGTACTGCATAAGTCCTGGTTGGTGCCCTATGCTTAGTTTGCATAGTTTTTAACCTGTCCTGCGTCTATGCCCTGGCATCGTTTTTCCAGACAGATTGAAAATATTTCAGTGGGAGCGCTGGTTGAAAATGAAAATGTGCTGTTTTCTTTCAAGTTACCTTGAGAACCATCTCCAGCACCACATCAAAACTGGATGGATGTTGGTGGTAATAGTTTTTCAAAATAGCTTAGAAGCAGCCGCTGCCCATGCAGGTAAGAGCGGTGTGGCGGTGGGGAGAGGCGCGGGGGGGATTTCAACGGATGATGACGAGGGAAAATCAAATAATTCATTTTCCCTGGTCAGCCCCACTGCCTCACCGCTCTTACCTGCTCGGGCCGCGGCTGCTGAAAACAGCCATGAAAATCCAGATTTTTGTGTAAACCCCTGTGCAGAGAACTACAAAGACTTCGGGTAGTAACCACAGTATTCACTAGAGATACAGAAAGTCTAACAAAAATGTGTAACTTTTGAAAACGGCGGTGGAATTTTAGTGTAGTGTTACACCCAGGCACACCCACTGGTAACATGAAAAAGACCCTTCTATTCATCAGGACGCTAATCTTTTAAGACTAAGGCTCTGATGAAGAGTTTAGGTCTTTTTTATCGCACATGATAAATAACAATACCACGGGACACATTATTTATTGTGTGTTATAAATAACACCTATCACGAGTTTAGGAGGAATAAGGCAGCGATTTTGGTGGTTTTAAAAAAATTCTTTTCAAAATGGAATTTGCCTACATATATCCTTTTTCAGCGTTTTAATTGGATAATATATGGACACATGATGAATGCAGACAGCCAAAAATAACTGTGGGCTTGGAAACTACTTCAGAACCACATAATAGTTTTCAATTAGAAGAGTTCAAAATAAATGAAATTACATAGTTCAATGAACATTGTTGGAAATTCATCTGCACCTGATCCCAGCCCAGGCACTCACAAAGAAAGGGTAAAAAGCACCCCCCACTTTAATCAATTGTGTTTCTAGGAACTTGCATGGTTTACTGTGGGAGTGTCAGCATTAAATGGTTTCCATATTGCTATTTTATTTTCCATTAGTATGCTAATTTGTGTTCATTCCCTTTTTACTTTCATGCAGGCTAGAGTTCGCTGTGCCATACTACCGCCCCTCACTGTTTCCTGGCCAACTCTAAATGACACAACATTAACTTATGACACCACATGCTCTGGTGGTATGTCATTTATAGTCGGTTACGTATGTACCAATATCAACATTAATTAGCATCACTATATAAATAGCAGCACCAGCACATCTACCTACAGTTAGATGTGCTGGTTAATTTTGAAACAGGACACCTTTGGGTATATTGGTGGTCGCCCATACTCTGAAGATTTGAGCCACTTTGACAAGGTGCAGCAAAGCTATCTTACTATCCTAGGTAACTGGTTGGTTTCCCTTGCAGTCTCTTGGGAAGGGTAACCTACTTACGGAACTGGAGAGAGTGGAGTTCACTAAAGTGTGTGTACTCTATATATAACAGGAATGCGAATACCTCTTTTGCTCAGTCTCTTTAGGCTTGCACATCATGCTAAAAAAGGAATGTTAAGTTAAGTTTAGTGATAGATGCCAAATCTTACGCTAAATATATCTGTTTATTGATGCTTTCCCTTCACACAGCACCTAGAACGAATTGCAGGGGGCAGTTGATGTGTTTCACCACCCCCAGTCTTCATAAGGGGCTGCAAAATGGTTTAGGTGAACATAGCCAAGCACTGTGTAACACATTTTTTGTTTGCTCTGCGAACAGGAATGGGGTGTTTTTATGATGACTTGTACCATGTGCATTAATGTGTGCTTGTTTAACTTACCAACATGACCGTCACTGTCTTTGTCTATGTGCTGATTCCCTAGCAACCTGGTTTTCAAAACAATAACAGATAAGGTGTTTTCCTTTCTGCTACTAGGGAAAGAAAACCTAGGATAATTAAAGATAAGTAGCATCTGTTGGTCCTGAAGAATGCCCCAGGATGCTTTTGTCACTGTGACAGGGCTGAAACTCGTTGACTTTAGCAGAACTGTGAGGAAGGTATCATAACAATTACCTAGTTTTTCCACTCCTTATGTGTTTGTATTCTTGCATGGGACTGGACTTTTGGCAAACAAAAATTGACTATGATTATACACATCCAAATATAATTCTATTGATACACCATCCCCCACCCCCACTTTTCCACCATACTCTCATTCATAGAAACACTCAATGAAATAGTCCAGAGCGGTGGCTGAGCCCACATAGCACTATAAAGCTGCTGGCAAAGGATCAACCCCAATGATGAAAGCATGTCACCTAGTTTTGATGAGAGGTTGAACCCTTTTTGAGAAATCTCTCACCTTGTAAACATCATACTTATCAACAATGGTGTCATTGGCAAATGGGTTATTACCATGAATAGACATAAGCATAAAAACTGAGACTCTAGGAGCACAGGTTGTAGCGTCTGGCAAGGCGCAGAGCGAAACAACTTTTCACCCCCAAACCACTACAGGCTGCATTGCTCTTGGAGCGTTCTCTCTCATCACCACTCTACACTGGAATACCCTCCCATCTGGGCCAATAGGTGTCTGCAAAATCAATAGGTCTGGTCTTGGCAAGCTAGTGCAATGGGACCTTTTTTTCTGCAAGCTTATGGCAAAAGAATTAAAGGAAAATGCACAAACACATAAATATGTCATGTATTTCCCTATTATTTCAAGATGACACGAAGAAATCATCACCCAGCCAAGTACTCAAATGGCAGCCAGGTATTATGTCACCTGAACACTATAACATCAACTTTAAAGAGGAGTAAATCACGGATACCTTTTCGGAACATTCCAGAACACGGCCTGGTAGAGTGCTCTGGACCCTTTAGAACAAAAGGCTTAGGGCCTCATGCATCAATAATTGTATTGTGCGCAAATGGGCCGATTCGCAGAATCAGCCTGTTTGTGATCGCAAAAAAATGCTTTTTACATGTATCAAACCCTATTTTGCGATTCGGTAACCTGTTACCGAATCGCAAAATGGGTTTGCGATTCGATATTTGGGAGGGGCGTGCTTAGGGCGTCCCTTCCAAATACCGAATCCTAATGGTATGTATGAGTGTTTTGTGAATGTGAAAGCAGTCACAAAACATTTGCATGTTACCACCTACTTCAAGTAGGTGGTAACCCATTCGCAAATGGGAAGGGGTCCCCAAGGGACTCCTTCCCCTTTGTGAATGTTTGTAAAAGCATTTTTAAGAGCAGGCAGTGGTACGCGGAACCACTGCCTGCTCTTAATAAATTAAAGTAAAAGTTTTCAGTTTTCTTTTTGTAAAACAGCCCGTTTTCCTTTAAGGAAAACGGGCTGCTTTACAAAAAAAAGATTGCTTTATTTAAAATCAATCACAGACATGGTGGTCTGCTAACACCAGCAGGCCACCATCCCAGTGATTTTAGTGATTCCTACGGGGTCGCAAATTGAGATCTACCTCATTAATATTAATGAGGTAGGTCGGTTTGCGACCCACTACGAATCGGTACATGAAACTCATGGAGTTTCAAACATTGGAAATTCCGATTACATAATTGCGATTCTCAGAAAATCGCAATTAGGTAATCTCAATTTCCAATTTTGATACAAGTGGCTCTAAGTCAATATGCCAACATGAGACAGAGAGCCCAATGAAATGCAAACCCCCGCAATCCACTGAGCATTGCATGAGTGGGGTGCACATTTGGTACTGATCAGTCCTATGAATCTTCACAACAGTACTTTGTGGAATTTAATACCTCTTTCATCATGCGTAAATACACACAAGAACTCTAGCAAAATAGGAATATATTTTGCCTGATTTTATTAAAATCAAAATCCTATCCTGGTGCATATAACATGCATAGTAATTGTTATTAAAAAAAACTTAATAGCGACAATGATATTTACAAGCAGGCAGAACACCAAAAAGTATTGTGACATTATGATGGTATTGTAAAGTTTTTCTGCATCCTCAATTCCTCCTTTCCCTTAGCCAACCAAGCTAAACTTAGCACTGAAAAGGAGCCTGTTTGAGTTTCATAGAGTTCACACCTGCATATCTTTTTGAACAATGGAAGAAGTGCTCAATAAAGAAGAAGGATCTGCAGATTTTGTTTCAATGTTTGAAAGGATATGTCCTTGAGGCTTGCAGATTAACTGCACTGCACAAGGGACTCGATGTGCCTTCTCTGTAGACTTCAGCAAGAAAGGTGTATTCAACTACCATTCAACCCTCAACCTTGAATCCCTGCATCTGAGTGCCTCTCTATCTAAAAACGCTTCATTCCATTTTATGCATTCTGGATGTTGTTAACTATCTTCAGAATAAACAACTAATAATTAAGCCTCACTAACCTTTCTCTTATTTACATTCTGTGAAATATTGCTCGTTTAAAAACCAATAAATGAGAAATCAAAATATCGAATTCTATGAAGCCTTGTTCATTGTTTAAAAAACAATAACTGTTGCACTCACTGGAGTTGGAATAGTAAATTTAATTATTTTGCTATCCAACACTTTTGCTACTGTTGCACTGATTGTATTGGGAAATGTAAGTTTAAATATTTTTTCATAGTTGAATGTTTTAATTTATTCTAGATTTGTTTATATTTTAAATTATTTATATATATTATTTTTATATAATTTTAAAGTTTTAAAATAAATTAAAGATAATAGTTTATTAATTATTTGAAAGTAAATATATATGTATAAAGTATTATGTTTGTGTGTTTATTTTATTTTTAATTAAGTTTACCTGTAATATTTTGTAAAAAGTATATTACATTTGATTAATTTTGTTAAAATTATTATTAATAATTAATATATTTAATGTATATTATTTTATTATATATATACTGAAATTGGTATATTTTACATTTATATTTTTTAAATCAATATTTTTATTCAATATTTTTGTACTTACCTGTGTAGGTTTGGGAGTCGATATTTTTGTATTCTATGTTTTTTCCCGATATTTTTAACATCGATATTTTTAACATCCATATTCAATCAGTGAACTGAAAGAAACATGAGTACATTTGATTATGCAGATGACCTACAACTAATATTTTCCATCGACCATACGTCTGATTCTATGTCCGAATTCTAATCTATCATGCTTCATATCCGCAACTGGATGAACAGCAAGCACTTAAAACTGAACACATATAAAACCGAGCTGATCCTGATAGGCGGTGCTTGCAATCCTTAGAGCCCACACTTCTGGCCAGCTGAGCTGGGCTCTCCCCTAAACCCATCCTCCTCAGCTAAGAGCAATGGAGTCTTAATCAACTGCGACCTATCCATGAAGTCCCAGATTGGAACAGTAGTTTCTACCTGCTTCTTTCAGCTACGGAAAATTAGGAAAATCAGTAGACTCCTCACTAGTGAAGCTTTGGTGCAGGCAGTTCTAGCCCAGGTCATTACCCACATAGACTATGTTAACTCTCTGTACTTCAGTATTCCATTATATCTAGTCAAAAGATTGCAACTTGTGCAGAATCAGACCTCAAGACTGATTTATCATCTGCCCAGATGGCAACATGCCTACCCTCTTATGAAGAAGCTACATTGGCTCCCTGAATCCCAACGCTGTGCCTTCAAAATCGGATGCCTTGTTTTCAAATCTTTACATGGCACTTGCCCAGAATTTGTCTCTAATATCATTCAGAGATACATACCCATCCAAAATTTGCCCTCAGCCCATATGAACGTTTTGGTCACCCTGTATTATAAATCAAAGTGGTTAGGTGGCAGCAGATTTGCGGTGCTGGCCCCCCGTTTTTGGAATGCTCTGCCCCTTGACATCAGATCCTGTACAGACCTCCTGAGATTCAGTAAACTCCTCAAAATATGGCTGTTCACCCAGGCATAAGAATACATCTTCAGGACTCCGGCTACTCCTATTTATAGCACCAAGAAACCAATCGGTGTACGTGCTCTCTACAAATAACTTTAACATAACATAGCTATAATATCAAATTAACATTCACACAGGGTTGTGAATGGGCTGAGATGTTGGTCATCTGCTATATGTTGACCTCACTAACAAGCTGGTGTTACATATTCAGAACCACAAAGTTAAGCCAACAGAATAGTGAAAATCAAAAGATGCCAAATTTCACAGCAGTCAGGGTGCTTTGACTAGTATAGGTCTACATATAGACTTTAACTCTTGATCATAAAGTTATGGGGAATACTGCAACTCACTTAAGAAAATCAATTAAACAATACTTAACAGAGAGAGAGAGAGCTGCACTCATCTACCTTAGTAAGTTATCTTGTGCCTGAGACCCTTTGCAGTACAAAGGCCAAACCTGTGTAGTACAACGCACATTTTTACTTGTACGTGGATAGACAGAATGTCTTTATTGTATTTGGTTATTTAAAACCTTTACAACACTACACAATGAATATCATTAATTTAAGTCTGCAATAAAAAAACTAGCATAAAACAATTTGTATAAAGTATATAAGATTGTGTAGAATTATATAAAATATCACTTTTTTAAATTTCTTTTTAATTTGAGAAAAAATGGCAATGTTAGGTCATTCAGTTATACAGCAAATATTATACATTTATGTTCTTATATAGTATTCATCGTTCGCCGTTTTGCTAAGACATTACTTGCATCGTGCTTCACATACACATATCTGTTCATGTATTGATTTCTTTCACCTTAATACATTTCTGGGTCATTAGTCACTGTTGGCAGTTCACATACTCCTCCCCTGTAGGTGTTCCATCCCCCCACAGTTTTATCCACTTTTTTGGACACCCTCTACGTACAAATACTGTCTTTTCCGCCACCATGGCCATATCCATATCTTTGCACCATTCTGCGTGTGTGGGGATGGCAGCTACCTCCCAGTGTTTGGCTATGTTTCTTTTTGCCAGCATTATTCATAGTGTTGGCCATGTCTGTACCATGGCAGTAAGATCTGTTGCCGTCCAGATGTTTAACAGGCACCGTTTGAGCTCCGGAGGGACAGGGTTCCCGCTGACTCTCGTAATGGTGTTCATAACTGATTTCCAGTATTGCATTATGGAGGGGTAGGCCCAGAGTGTGTGAAAGAAGGAACCATTCGCCCCACATTGTCGTAGACAGAGTTGGGTATCAGCTTTGCCTATCTTATAGAGAGTAGTTCTGGTGCAATAAATTCTATGGAGGATTTTGAGCTGTACGAGGCGTAGCTTTGATGTAATCGCTACCTCTCTGGCTGATCAGTATCGTCTAGGTCGCCTACCTCCTCCCCCCATTTCTCTCACAGCCTTTGCATGGGGTTAGTCATGTTATTGATGATCTTTCGATATGTCAGTGAGATTGCTCTGGTGTGCATATGATCTGTTAGCAATCTGTCCTCTAATGGTGAAGCCTCAGGCGGGGTAGTGTCAGGGGGAATTTCGTGTCTGATCTGGAGATAGCAGAATTGCTCCGTGGGGGCCATCTCATACTGCTCCTTGAGCTGTGTGAAGGGGTTCACCTTTCCCCGTGCCCAGAGATCTCCCACCCTTGAGATTCCTATGTCGTCCCAGCGCATGAAGACTTTGCTCTTCCCCAACCGGCCCAATTTAGCTGTGACCCAGAGGGGCGTTGCTAGTGTGATCTTATTATGCCATTTGCGTGCTAAGTTCCATATTTGGAGTGTATGATTCGCTGGGCCTGTCAGGGCCCGGGTCTTGTTGTAGAGTGCTCAAAATAGTTCCTCCTCGCCCAGCTCAAGTCTATCAAGGCCGTAGGCCGGGTCCATGTGGGAAACATGCAGCCATTGATTGATTACGGTTAATTGGGACACCCAATAGTACGTTTGTATACTGGGGAGTGCGATGCCACCATCGTACCGTGTCCGGAACAGTTTCGTCATAGCTATTCAAGCTGGTTTATTATCCCAGAGGAGTTTGGTGACTTCCGCTTCTATGGCTCGGAAGTACGACTGAGGGACTAGGAAAGGCATGTTTTTCAAGGCTTACAGAAACCTCAGGAGCGCCATCATCTTAAAGAGTGCTGCCCTCCCCAAGAGCGTTAGAGGCAGCGATTGCCAGTGTTTTGTGTCCCTTTGTAGTCGTTGCAGGGGGGCTTGGAGGTTCAGAGTCATGAAGACCTCCGGATCATGGGTGATATGGATTCCCAAGTATTTGAAAGTATCCTTCACTATTTTTACATCACAGCCCGTTGGTAGTGTTGGTGGAGGACATATAGGACCGATTTAGCCCAATTAATTGTATACCCTGAGTGTCTCTTATAGGAGCTACATATATGCAATAGACATGAGAGGGAACGCCTGGGAGAGGCCATATAGAGGAGAACATCGTCTGCGTACAGGGATATTCGATCCTCACAGCTTTCCGTCCAGCGAAGTCCATGAATGACCGGGTCTTGTCTTACTCAGGCCGCCAGAGACTCTCGTATAAGGGCAAAGAGGAGCGGAGATAATGGGCAGCCCTGTCTCGTGCCTCGGTGCAGTGGGAATTCTCTAGAGATATGCACATTGGCAACTACATGCGTCATGGTAGTGGTATACAACAGCCTAACCCAGGCACAGAATTTAGGTCCGAACCCCATCTTTGTGAGGACGGCAAAGAGGAAAGGCCATTCGACCGTATCGAAGGCCATTCGACCGTCCATAGACAAAACAATTGCGTCCTCTTGTATAGTATGTTTACGTCCCACCACGCCATGAAGGCGCCTCAGATTTAAAGCTGTATTTCTCCCCGGCATAAACCCTGATTGGTCTGGGTGATTCAATGTAGCTAGATGCGGTGTCAATCTGGTGGCTAGGGTTTTAGCCAATACTTTGGCCTCAGCATTGATCAGAGATATTGGCCTGTAGGAGGTACATTCCCGGACCTGTTTACCTGATTTGTGAATGGCCACTATCGTCGCCGCCCGTTGGTCCTGTGGAAGTTCCCCCCTATCCAGAATGGCCTCATACATCGCCGCTAGGTGGGGTGTAAGTGTTGTATTTCGTTCGTACCATTCTATTGGGATACCATTGGGACCTAGCGCCTTTCCTGACTGGAGTTTACCGATCGCTATAACTATTTCTTCTGCGGAGAGTTCCGCATCCCGTAATTGGGATTCTTCTTCTGCGAGTTTGGGAAGTCAGATATCACATAGGAAGTCCTCCGCCTCTTTTTCCGTTATTGGAAGCATTGAGGTGTAAACCTGCTCATAGTGTTGTGCTAAAATGTCTACTATCTCTTGAGGGTTTGATGTAATATCTATCAAGAACAAAAGGGAGAGCTAGGGACAACTAGGGGGGGTTGTGTCCGTATCCCCTGGATTTAGATAAGCTTTGTAATATCGCCCTTGGTGGTCTCGAGCTCTGCAATCCACCTGTCTGCCATCTCCCGCCTGTCAAGCCAGGCCAGGAGCTTGCCGGCTTTATCGTCATCTTCATATATGGTATGTTGAGTGGTAGAAAGTCGCGTTTTCCCTTCCTCCCATAAATTGTCTTTGTACTCCTGTTTTTTAAGGAGTAGCCGATGGGCAGTTGCGTCAGAGGGGTCCTGCTCCTGGGCCCTCTCCAGGTCACCCACCTCCCGCTCAAGGGTCGCTGCAGTCTGGACTTTTTCTCTTTTGTGATTTGTTATAAGAGAGATCGCCTGTCCACGGACCACCGACTTATATGCTTCCCACAGGACAAGAGGGGAGGAGACTGAGGGCTCATTCACTTGAAAATAGTATGTGGTGGTATCAGTCAGCCCCTTCCAAATTGCCGAATTTTTGAGATACCCGGGATAGATGGGGAATATGCGACGTTGTGTTGTGGCATGCCACGTGTAGAGAATGCTGACCGGGGAGTGATACGAGAGACCCCTCTGTAGGTGTGTATTATCTAGGAAATTCCCGATCTCACCTGCCCGTGCCAGTATGTGATCTATTCTTGATAGGCTATTGTGTGTGCCTGAAAAGTATGTATATTGTCGCGCCTTTGGGAAGCGGAGTCACCAGTTGTCCGTCAAACCCATGGTGTCCAGGAAATCTGCAAAGTCGGTGCGCGTCTGATGTTGTTGTCTAGGGGGTGTCCGGTTTAAGGTACCATCCAGCGTGGCATTGAAATCGCCCCCTATAATCAAGTTAGCCTGCGGGAGCTGGAGTAGGAATGCACTGAACGCCAGTAATGCCAACGAGTGAAGCGTGGGGGGGATATAAACCAAAACTATATTGATCACCTGGTCACTTTTGACAAAGCAGGAGGAAAATGTCAGCTTTGTTTCCACTAAAATGAAGAAAAAATGCTAGTAAAAGGTTTGGGTGCGATCAGGTATCCCCAATTATGAGAGAAAACATATACAGGCACATGCATCAAAGGAAAAACCGGTCGCAAACGGACAGATTCTCAGAATCTGCCCCTCTGCGACCGGTATTTTTGCATCATCCCAAATGCAAAAATCGCAATTTAAGGAATCTCTAAATTGCAATTACTTAAATTGCGATTGCATTTAAGGAATCCCAAATTGAGATTCCTTAAATGCAATGCATTAAAGTAAAAAAAAATTGCGATTTCGCTAATAGGGGGAGCAAATTACCATGAAGTTCAACTTCATGGTAATTTGCAAAAACTTTGAAAAATGCACTTTTGTGAATTTTTCAAAGTTTCATGTTGTGCACACACATGCCCTTAGGGCATGTATGTGTGCAACATATGTGCACAGATCAATTTCAGGGGTGCAATAGGGTGTCATTTTGACACCCTTGCACCCTTGAAATTGCATGAGCAATTTGCGAGTACCTACCAGTACTCGCAAATTGCTCATGCAATCTCCAATTCATTCCTATGGGCCTGCAGGCCTATAGGAATGAATGGGACGGCATTCCTTAATTGCGACTCGCAATTTGCGAGTTGCAATAAAGGAATGTGTAGGAATCGCTATTTTTTTTAGCGATTCCTACATGCATAGTCTTTTGCAATTCCTTAATTGCGATTCCTTAATAATCGCAAATAAGGAATCGCAAAAGCCTACGTTGATGCATGTGCCAGTTTATGGCTGGAGTTTGCAGTGGATGTAATGTCCAATAAACTTCATTCGGGCTCTCTGGTATCTCTGCTGAAAACTCCGGCCAACTGGTAATGAGGACCTTGTTGGTTAAATTTGAAATGGAAGCGATGTTCACTCTTGATTTTAAAAGGTTAAACTTAGGTACTGTGTTATAATTGCATAGATGGAGTCAGCTACAAGCACTGGAAAGTATGCAGCTTTGGTAAACACTATTTTCCACTAGCTTCGGCTAAAAATAAGTGGAAACATCATTCTCACAGGGTATAGTTAATTAATTAACAATCATTAATCAAAAAGAATATTTAGCACTTATGCGGCTAATAGGCCTTTTATTAATGTCTCACATTTCTGTCTTTCAACTGACAAGTCTGGGTTGGCAGCTACTCAACTTACAGTAGATCGATGACACGCGCCACCTTTGAAGAATCTCAGTAAGTAACAATATTGTAATCTTAGCTCTATGTCAGTTCCTGGAGGTGAGGATTATTTTAATCTTTCTTCATGTTTATTTGCACAGCAGCCTCATGCTAACACAAACTACCTTTCCCATGAACCCTAAAGGAAAGGGAAAAAACAGTATAACCAATCAAAGAGAACTTCAGGATACATAGTCCATCAGCACTGTTTATTCCCCCTCTTTCTTCTCTGCTCCAGCAGCCATGAGTTAAGTGTTCTCTTGCTCCTCATTGTTTTTAACGTTGTGTGTGCCATACGGAATTGATCATGTTAGGAAGAGAAATAGCCACTTATTTGACAAGAATTCATTGTCATAGCATCTGGTTTTGTGTCCAATTGAAAAAGGAGGAGACACACGAAGCTCCCGTCACTAGACAGTCCGCTTGAAGAATAGAAGAAAACGCCAGAAAAAGTACATAATAATTTGAGCCAAAAAAGTGGTAACATAAACCTGTAATGTGAATGATGCACTACAAATCCCAAAATGCATCATCAGTAACAACAAAATTTACTATAATTGAACAGGAAACTGGAAGTCACAGATTCAGCCGACTTGAGGAAATGTGAAAATAACGCTGAAGGGAGAACAGTCCAAAGTAAGTGTACAGAAAGTTTGATTGCTTGATCTACCGTAAGATCTAGATTGCAACACACAACCTGAAACGGCATTCTGTTATATAATATCCTCGTTGTATGCTTTGTTCACTCAGGAATGGAAACAGAACCCTGATTCAGTCTGACCGGTCCTTGAACAAGACGAGAAGCTCCAGTAAATCCTGCCGTCTTTGAGCGTATGCAAAGTAAGTCGCGTTAACAATCATTTGGACATGGAATATCTGTCATCCCAGTCAAACAAGTCTGATACAAACTATCATTGTCTAAATTCCAGATTCCAGATTGGTTGAAACAATCAATGCATTTTCGAGGTTCAGACAAAGGCGTCAAGACAAAAGACAGAAGATCTAGCAGGTACTTCGATTAAGACAATAATTCCAATTATTTTAGGGAAATCTTATATAGTCTGGTACTTACCCATGTCCCCTACTCGAAACGACCGACCCTGTGATTATGGATAACATTACCCTCATCCTCATTGTAACACTTGTGAGACCACGCAGGTAGTTTTACTTTTGGATTAGGGGGGAGTAACCCCCCCCCCGCCGTATTTATTAACATTTAACTAAACAAATTAAAAACATTACATACAGAAACTTTACGCAGAAAGTACAGATACATTGACAGATACATTTTTGACAGTCAGATATTCCACGGCTAACCTTAACACAGTCTAATACACAAGACACTCCTGCCGTAAATCTATCAATACATGTTATTTACTTTCTGCGTGTCCCCTCTAGAGCCTACGGCAAAGTCAATGACTGGCAGCTTCCCCGGTCCCCATGTACTAATAAAGGTTGCGCAGGGGGTTACAGCTTATCGGATGGAAACTTTCCCCCGGGCCCCCCCTACGCCCTGTGCCTTACACTCCATTACGTGGGGGCTGCAGACTTCTGCATAGTGGCGCCTTAATGCGCATGCATGTGCGGGGGTGGCCCCAGGCCCACTGGGAAGGATGACTCCCCCGGCCCCCGCACCCTGACAGCCTACCTACCGGCTGTCACTACCCCCTGGAGTTATATGGTGCTAACCGTTGAGGACCGAAGACTATGCTTACCCATCATGACCTTACCGCCTGACCAGAGACACTCAAAATACGACAATATCTAATTAAAAGAGAAATTCGACGTTGTGCTTTATTTATACTATACTACCGAAACACTGATACCCTTGCTTTTGTTCCCTAAGCCACTACTATGGAAAAAGGGAGCAAATAATTGGACACAATACCCCAACCGGAAAACCAACCTGCAACAATACCTGCCTTAGGGGATGGTGGGTGGGCAAAATAAAGAAAGTAAATAAATACCATACACTAATGTAATCAGTGATTGGTCTGAGTCTGTTTAAGTAAAAAACAGCACTTAACCTGACAGCTAGATAAAATGTTCTTCTAACGTTCTAAAAGTGGCATTTTCAGAATTGTGACTGAAAATCTGACTTTATCATAAAAGAGAGTTTAAAATCCATTCCATTTTCATTTGCAAGCTTTATTTCGGTCATTATAGACCATAAAAGCAAAAGGTAAAATACATACATCACTGAATTTGGGCAGTAAAAACATCAATGAGCATTTCTAAATATAACCAAGTATAAATGAGCTGATCAAATTTCATGGCAGTTAAAAAAAGATATTAAAATTTAAAAAGGGTAAAAAACAGTGATTTCATAAGTTAACAAAGTTAAAACAGTAGGAGATAAAAAGGGGACATTTATCAAGTGCGGGGGGAGTTTAAAAACCTGCGGCGCTTATGCCACATGGAGTTGAGAAAACGGAACACAGCAAAAACAATCGGAGGATGAGTGACAGTTTGCAAAACTCTAAAGGCCTCCAGGCACCACCTGTACCCCAAGTTCCTGCATAATGGTAGGTGCCAATACCACCTGGGTGCATTATAGCCAGGACAAAAGAAGAAAACATGAATGGCTGACTCTTCTTGACTATTACAAGCAGGACATCCGATAGGAGAAGCTTTTGACCATCTGCTTGTAAATGCGTGGACCGGCAGGCAACCCAATCTGAACTGAGTATAAAGTTTTCTAGCCATGAGAGGATGAACAACATCAAGGAAGGCCTCAAATAAATACTGATCTTTAAAATTGAGGAAGTCAGAGGTTAGACGGCCTAATTATGTACTCCCTTGGGTTTCGGCCAATCTAAACAGTCTATAAGCTTTGACTAGTTCAAGCCGCGATATTGTCGGGGACACTTCCTCGCAAATCACAATTCCTCACACACCAAGCATGACTTTCTTTCCTGCTCCCAAACAAAAGTTATCAGTTATTAAATGTAATACAGTAAACCAATGTTGTATGGAAGAGGTAGGCCTTGCAATAGTGAACAACTAATTTAGGAGTTTTTCACTACTAGGACATGTAAACCTTAAACATATATGGCCAACCTTCTAAATACAATGCACCCTGCCCTGTGGGCTGCAAAGGGCCTACCCTAGGGGTGATGTATATGTATTAAAGGAAGGTTTAGGTCTAGCAAAGGTGTTATATTGACATTTCGAAATGTCATTTAACAACTGCACACACAGGCTGCAAAGGCAGGCCTGGGACATGTTTGAAAATGCTACTTAAGCGGGTGGCACAATCAGTGGTGCAGGCCCACCAGTAACATTTCATTTACAGTGCCTGGGTACCTCTGGTACCACTTTACTAGTGACTTACAAGTAAATAAATGTACCAATTGGGTCTAAGCCAACTTCATCATGTTTTAGAGGAGAGAGCACAAACACTTAAGCACTGGTTAGCAGTGGTTAAATTCAGAGAGTCCTAAAACCCGACAAAAATGGGTTTAGAAATAAATTTGGGGTGATCCTGCAGAGAGGGTCTGGTCCAGCACGTACGATGCCACAGGTGCACAATGAAAGGCACAACACTATTTCTACTCTAGTATCTTTATGCTGTATCATGCTTATTAGTTCCATATTATGGTCACACCAGCACTAAATTTGTGTTGGCGCGAACCCAAGGGGTTATGCCTTCATTTGACCCTGTACAAATGAGGTCATTCTTTCAATAATACCAAGTAGGCACAGAGGCAAAGAGGCCGACAGGAAACACACTGACTGTGTGCCACATAGAAGTAGCAGACAGTCAATGCTCCCACTGTGGCATCCTTTGGGAGGGGGCAGGTATGTCCCAGGTACTCCCTGGGTTTCACCATGCTGGCAGGTGCAGTTACTCACCACTTCCACCTGCAGGGGGACCAAAGCCCCTTCCTGCAGTTAAAGGGGAATGGGAGGCTTCGAAGAGTCGGTCCACCTTTCACCAATGCCCTTTTCACGGGTCAGGAACAAGTTCACGCTTGCACTGTGAACAGTGCATTTGCTGGTAAAGGGCAGATTGCCTCGATCACGTTGGACACTCCGCACTATCCTACTCCGCAGAGTAGGATAGTGCGCTCTATCTGTAATGCTACCCAGATGAAGCCAATCAAACAGCCCATGGAATGCTAGTGCACAAATAACACATTCAATTTGTTCTATTCAGGTAAAGAGTGGCAATCACGAATGAGGGCACCATAGATGAAGCTGTGCCACAAGCAGCACATAACAGGCATGGTGTCAAAGCTAGATTCTAAAGGCGAAAGAAACAATGAAACGTGCACAGAGCACAAATGCACTCAGCGATCTGTGACGCAGATTTCTAGTGGATGAGGTTCTGGAGGTGGAGTCTTGGCTGATAATGTCGTTGGGCCCAACAATAAGGCACGTGGAGGAATTACAAATACGTGGGGCCACATAAAAGGTTGGGCAGGGTTCGAACTGTCAGACTCTAACCAAAATTATAATTCACATAGTGCAGAAAGTGGGTTGTACGTGGACTGAAGACGACAGCTCTGCCGGGGGACAGTTTGGCGAGGGATAAGGAAAGGAAAAGGAAGGGGAAGGGAAGGGAGTTGAATGTGCGAAAATAGAGTACATTCAGAATACATCATATCTGCGCTCCAGTTGCGCCACCAGTACTCCATCAGTCAGAGGCGTAGCTACCATTGGTGCAACAAGTGCAGTGCACCGGGGCCTAGAGCCGTGAGGCGACCATTGAACCCTAAGTGCAGCATTTTTCTACATCACCAGTAGTAGTTAGGAGCCATTCCCTTGCTTGCACTAGGACCCAGGGCATCCTTGCTACACTACTGTCGTCACTGTCAATGAGGAAGAGAGGAGTAGTGTACTGGGCGGACCTCGAGGGAACGGTGCTGAAAGGGAATACTAGTAGGGAGATAGTTCAGATCCAGGAAAACAGCAGAAACAAAGGCAGACAGGAAGAATGAACACCAGCCCTAAAGAAGGCCCGCGTTGTCACCCCAAGTACCTTATAAATGCCCTTCGCATGCTTATGACCAATCACATACACCTGCTGCTGCTCCAT
This sequence comes from Triturus cristatus, assembly GCF_964204655.1. NCBI lineage: Eukaryota > Metazoa > Chordata > Amphibia > Caudata > Salamandridae > Triturus > Triturus cristatus. The sequence continues at coordinate 377,147,205 of NC_140581.1, read as the reverse complement.
GAGTAGGAATACACGGGTGACAATGCCCTCGTGAGGGCGGCTAATGTGGGGCTGCAACTATTTTAGACCCAGCACCTCTAGAGTTTGGGTTTGGAGTATTTAGAGTAACCTGTTGTATGGTGGCTATGCTGTCCCCATTATCTTATTCTGGGTGTAATCAAATGTCCCTGCCTCATGGCTTTGGTAGCCTGGCCAAGTGGAGGTTTGCTCCCAGGGATGAGGTCTCCAGGTTCACTGCACCACAAAGAGATCAATAATGCAACATCCAGGCAGACGAAGACCTAACAAGGGCGTGGATGTATTAATGGGCACCACACCTGGCAGCATACAGGAATACTGCCACTATCTGGAGCAAAGCGAGCAAGCAGTCATCAGGTTTTAAAGCTTTAAAATAAAAAGTTATTCTGATTATCATTAAAGGCAATGCTTATGCAATGATATCCAGAAAAATTCACACATGGGTAGATTCCGAATCATAAAGATTTTTCTATACGTCAAACAGATTACACCCAATCATCGGTGATGTATGTTACCATGAGTCACATCTGCTCATAATATGTGCAATGCAAGAGTACATTATGCAGATGGGATTTTCAAATCAATGTGTCAGAATGTTAAGTATACTGATGGCGTAAGAGGAGTGGCAAACCACATTCAATATGTTAGTTCACACTCCAAACTCTCTTGGGCATTCATGAAGGTCTGGAAGTGTACTTGTGAGTGGAACGAAGCGCCATTGCTATTTGGAGGGTGCAGTCCGGTGTTACAGTCCGTGCAGTATTTGTAGGAAATGGTGGTGGCATGAGTAGGAAAAATCATCGTTAAAGGGAAAACACGTCAAGTGCAGATTTGAAAGTGGTGCCTTTTCCTAACTCTTCCAAAGGACCACACTGCATACGTATAATTCATCCTAAGGCAGAGGAAATAAGAAAAGTTACCTGTTTCCTTTGACATTACTCCGATGCTTGTAATATTACACAGGTTCTGCTGAAACCTATGCAAATTAGCAAAGTGTCTTATAACAAGCATAGGCTAGCATGTAACCAGCATAACATCACTTAATGCACTGGCTAGGAAGATTCCAAGATGAGACCTCATTGACTCCACACAGGGTTATCTGGATGAATTCACCCAATGCTTCCCCCGCACTTTCCAGGGTGCACCTTATCTGCTTGCTCTGCCAAGTGTCAAGGCGTGTGGATAAGCGGGTAGTCTCCCCATCGGTACTAGCCCCTCCAGTCATTTCCACATAAATACTTGCGCTATAGCAGATCTGGGCTGATGCCTTTCTGTAGCTCCTCGAGTCCATGAAGCCGGTAGCGCCATGCAGCCCACTGTACCAACCACTGTTTACTTGAAGCCACTTTCGTCTCTGCACTTTCTTTTTTTTTTATCCCAGAGCTGTTTGACTGCTGTTCTGATGACTTAACACCCATGGTAGAGGGAGTCCTCGTGTCCCGGTGTCTTTTAGAGGTCCAGGCATGGACAATCCAAGACAGTGGCCAAGTGTAAATCGGTCAGTTCTGCCCACCCCCGCCCTTAGAAGACATCCTGAGAGCCAGACCGGATGTTGCACTTCATCAGATTCCGTCAGATCCTGTGAGGACCATTTTAGCAAAAACCAAACGAAGATAACTTATTATTAGAGGCTCAACCCTCTGCCACTTGCCAATCATACTAATGTCTCAGCGTGACCTGCCTAATAGGCAGTATTGTACACGTCTCTAAATCCTACACCTGGTGCGGGGAGAGCGGGGAGAGAGGGCATCCGGGGTGGGTGGCCTGAAATGGCTGAGAGCACCTACAAACTGACAATCTTGTCAGTTTTCCAAACTTATTCCCATCTAATTTCTTTCCAGGAAATTGTTACAGATTTATTCAGTGTATTGAATAATTCATTAGGCAGTGTAGGCATGAATATGGAACACCCTCAAAATCGGAGCAGGTGTTGCGGATGAGATATCTCCACGGGAAGAATATTTTTTTCTACGGTGAAATAAAGAAGTTGCCAAGTGTGAGTATGCAAGACTGCCTGACATCTACGATCAGAAAACAAGACCCAATATGTTATTTTCTCTGATCATAGTGCTAGTTACTAAACTGTTGCACGTCTTAACATAAAATTCTGTGGCTAAATATGTGTTTCACTGCCAAAACCCCCAGGCCTCAATGAAAACATTTCTTCTTACACATGACAGATTCAAATGATGGAGTGACCTTCCTCTGATGTTCCACTGATCTTTTTTTTAAAGTTATCAAGATCATACTAATAAAGCTGACTTCCTCCTCAAACTCATTCTCAACAACTCTTTTCCTCCTGCCGCATTGTCCTCACTGTATTTTTCTCATCTCCGCATCTTATTGGCCTGTATTTTTAAACCTCTGCTCCTACAATGAAGTTGGTTAGCACTGCATATGTCACACTTGTAAACAAAGACACAAGTACAAAACAGTAAATGAAACAATATATCATAAATCAAAAAAGGTATTCATTGTATCACAGTTGGGCTCTTATTTTTAAAGAGAATAGAGATCAACCTGTTTATTAACGAGTATTGTTTCAAGTTGTAGAATATTTTTCAATCTATTTACTTTCTTTCCCACAAACTTTACAAAAGTCTCACATTACCTGCACTTTCACATTATTACAGTGGTATATGGAGACTCCTATTCGAAGTATTGTATTAATGCACTCACGGCCTTGCAATGTAATATGGCATTGTAATATTGCCCAGATTTTTTTTTTTAAGTTGTCCCTCTGGAATTTTGACTTCTACTCTGGACTGCGACATCCTTAACAGGCTTGCCACGTCTACTTTGGCGAAATGATGTGGGTATGATGTCTTACTGCAACCCCATTCATTTTGCACTGGGACACAGGCTGATTCTGGGGAATAAGAAAAATAATACCTAGTACATCATGGCACAATAGTCAAAGTCCAGGAGATCCTTCCATTTGGATGTGGGTGAGTTCGTTTTGAAAATATAAACGCAAATATGTATTCCCTCAATTCAAAATGCAGCTTGGCGTCAGTGCTGACCTCACCAGCCTCGATGAGGGACCCTGGTCTCATAAGGATAAATATAAATGAATTATTGATTTGAATTTCAGAGATAGAGGCACTGTGATTTCAAAGTTAGATCCTAAAAAGAAAATTGGCCTAGCCTAATGAGAGTCCTCGCAATCACAGCTTGGTTTCGCACCTCTCAATGACCTTAGGTAACTGAGCGCCGACCTTAATGGTAGACATTACCCAGTAGTTTGGAAAGACCTTTGCTTGGGAGAGCGCCTGGTGATGGGGCAGGTGCCTGGATGCCTTTGATATGAATTGAGCTGAAGTGGTTGGAGATGGATGGAACTCCACACGAATAGAAGGCCCCTAACGCTCAAAGATGTCCTGCACCCTGTTGAATTATGGGAAAATTGGCACATTTAGGCACAAGAACGTCATAATCTCGTGACAAAATGGGACATTGGTATTGGGGAATGTTTTTAGGGATTCGAGTGAGATAACACAGCAAAATTATACTAGTTGTGCTTTTAAAAATCCCATGCTTCATCCACTGGCAACAAGGTAGCTCTGCTGTTCCTACCTCTGCCTGAATGCTTGTCATTCGGGACCAGAATCCAAGAACTTGGAGAGCAGTTACTTCCTTAATCCACCGTTCTTTAGATCAGCAATTCTTGACTTTTTGATTTTTGTGGACCCCCACGGAATCATTACTGGAGTCTGAGGATCCCCCACTGAGTCATTAATGGAAGCCAGGGCCCCCAGGTATAAGCAATTTCTATGATTTGAACCTCAAAACATTACATAATAGGTATAACCAAACAGATGCTCAAATATTGAAATATATTGTTTAATTCACAATCAAATATCGAAAAAGTGTTCAATGTTTCAATGCTGCTTATGATATTGTATACACTTTATTCATTTAAATGTATTAATTGTAATATTATTTAATTTCGTAAAACAGTGGTGGACCCCCTGAGTAGGCCATGTTGATCCGCAAGGGTCCTTGAACCACAGGTTAAGAACCAATTTTAGATCAAGTATGCTCAGGACAGTTATCTGCCTCCTGGGGGACCATGCTTTTGGAAAGTCAAAAAGCCAAGGGGTTGAAGAAAATCCAAGACTAGAGGAGGCCGCTGACAAGTTCACAGCATTCTAAGTAAGTAGTGTTCATGGAGTAGGCTATAAAATAACTTCACCAGCTTTGAGTAGACCTTTACAGCTAAAGATCTGAGGTGGTTGGAAGGTGTGAGGTAAGCCCTGAAGACACCAGACACCTGTTTGTAAAAAGCATCAATGTCACATGTTTTGTGTGACATTAGCCTGATGTGTGCAACAAAAGTTGTGCATTTGCAAGTTCTAGAAGACTGAGGTGGAACCGGAGCACCCATCCAGCTCAGGCGCAGCTTCATTGACTGGTCACATCAACTCATCCCTGTCAGCACTTTTCATTTCCCATAAATGTTGTTCCCTGATACCACTTTAAAGGAAAGGGAGTAGGAGGATAGGGAGGCAGGCTTTTTCCTCCTTTTATAATGTACCTAACAAAATAAGGAACCTAGAAGGATCCTAAAAAAGCCTACCTAGACAAAGATAGGGGCTCCATAATTAATAGAGTCCTCTACTAGAAAAAACGTTTTGTTTTTCTATAGTCCCCTCACTCACCTAGGGTTGCCCCAGGGTGACATGCTTCATCATAGGGGTCCTCCCAGGCATCTACTGCCTGGGGCGTGCTGCAACTTGGCGAAATACGCAGGAGCACTTATATTTTCAACTATGTGTGGTGATGTGTAGTGCTGTGATATGTGGAGTGAAAAAAAGAAAATTATAATAAAAATTACCTGGATAGTGAACCCTAATTTTATTCAGCTCCTATCCGGTAAATGTAGATTAAAATGGGGCTAGTAATAGAGTACAGTAACGTTATGTGTACCTGTCCCTAATTACTTGGTCGACATGTTTCGTGGTTACCCCAACCACTTCCTCAGGACCGCGCAAGGACCAGCCTTGCGTGTACCACTCCGAGTTATTACGAACAAATCACTAATTTGTATTGTTATTAAACTATTTGTTAATCAAATACGATACCCATAATACCAGGATTTTCTTTCGAAGTATTGGGTCGTAGTTTCTGTATAGAAAAACAATGACACAAAAGATTAGTTGCACTCCCAGAGTCCACAAATTAATGTGGACTAGGGACCAAAAACTACTTTACATTAATTATATACCTAAAATTGCTTATGAATCTTAAAAAAGTGCAGATTTACTAAGTGCTTAAGTGACTATAGTGCAAACACACAGATGCATACACATACAGACAAAAAACACAAGATTGCGGTAGATTACACGAGTAAACCTACTTTTCAGGAGGGATAATTCTACTCCCTGGTGTTTGCTGGGGCAAGGAGGCTCTAGATATCTAGAAAATGATTAAGGAAGTAAGTTTTAGCGCGTGAGAGTAAATCGAAGGGATATGGTCCGGTATTTTTTCGCCAACTTACTTATCTAGAATGCACCATCAGCCATTGAACCTAGTGACTCCCAGGAACACCGCATACTGGTGTGGCTCTATCGATGCTTGCTTTTAAATGCTACTACTGGCGGGAAAATCTAGTGAATGATTCACAGGTGTGGATGCCCGTTTGGTTTTGGGCGCCATCTTGTAATGGTGAATCGATACATACTTAGATATATTTAAGACAGAAATGAAGCTTATTACCATCCAAATGTCAAGTAACACCTCATTCTTTTGTCAGGAAAATGTACCAAAATTGTAGATGACACAAAAGGCGAGGTTGTATCCGTCATCCAAAATGAAAAGATAGTTATTCTTCCATATCGTTTTTGCGCGCCATCTTGGAATGGTGGATAAATCAAACTTATATATTATCATTTCAGCTCAAAAGCTAACATATATTTCTTAATGTAAGCGCATTTGTACTATGATTTGAGATCTACATGTTCATGTAAAATCCAAAACACCGATGTTGAATTTATCAAGCCTGCCCACATCGAAAGATAATTATTCTTTCGTATTGGTTTTTAAGCGCCATCTTGGAGTGGTGGATGGTTAAGTTAAGATATTGGCAACTAGCTAAGAAGCTAGCAAGTAGTTTTAAAACAAGGAATTCATATTGTAGTTCAAGGTAACCTCATTTGAACAAAACCCAAAGAAATCGAGGTTGTACTTGTTGAATGAAAAATAGATTATTTATCCATAGCGTTTCTTAGGGGCCATCTTGGAACGGTAAATGAATCCTTCTTATAGATGGTACATAGGGTCCAACACATAAAACTCGTGCCAGTTCTCTACATACACGGATGAGTTTATACTCAATTCTGTTTAGGGATGTTTAATTTATTGTGTTGAAACAGAGGTTTTTACTTGTCAGCCCTATGATTTTTCAGGGGCCATCTTGAAGTAGTGAATTAGGCTTTCTTATACTGGCAGTTATAACCCAACATCCAATTTGCTTTAGTCATTCGAATGTTTGTCAACATGTGGTCTTACTCATGGGTTCAATGCATTCCATGGGATATTATCATTGAGACCTTGGGTGTCCGTATGTAGTTTGTACACCCATCTTTGTTCTTTTACATGCAGACGTTGCTCAAGATTATCACCCGATCTTATTTTTTCAATGATGATCCATTGCATATCATTTGGAGAATGTTTCTTCTCTACGAAGTGATTAGTCATTCTTGTGCTTGATCTCAAACATCGGATGGTGCTGCGATGTTCACTAATTCTGGTTGTGGTTTTCCTGGTGGTCATTCCCACATAGTGGAGGTTACACGGACAGGTGATTAAATATACTGTTCCAGTGGTTTGACAGTTTGTAAAGGTTCTGAGATCCCAGGTTGCCCCTGTATTGAAAGTAAATCTCGTGGTTTTCTTGGTTAAATGACATACACTGCAATTACCACATGGATGGTGGCCTTCAGGGAGATTGCTTATCTGCTGGTTAATTTGTTGTGTCATTGGACGTGTATGTACCAGAATGTCCTTCAAGTTTTTACTCCTCTTATGTGAAAACATTGGTAAAGGTATGTTAAGACCACTGCTAGTGAGGGTGGACCAGTGTTTCTTCACCACTTTTGTTACTTGGTCCGACATTGTGTTGTATGTTGTTATACAAATGGGACGTTTGGGTTGTAACGATACTTCTTTTTCATATGTCTCCAACAATGCTTCTCTGTTATTGTTGCCTGCCCTCTTTTGTGCTTGTCTTACAATAGATCTTGGATATCTTCTTTGTTGTAATTTCAATGACAATTCTTTTGCTTGTTCAACATAATCGGTTTTCTCTGAACAGTTCCTTCTCAGCCTTAGGAACTGTCCATAGGGTAAATTGGCTTTCAAATGTCTGGGGTGGAAACTGTCATATCTGAGAAGGCAATTTTTTGCAGTGGATTTAAAATGAGTGGTTGTCCGCAAACCTTCACTGGAAACATGAATGTTGAGGTCGAGAAATACTAGTTCCGATCTACTCATCGTATGTGTAAATTTTAAAAAACAGTCCTGTTCATTAAGCCACATGAGGAAATCCAGTGCTTCATTTTCAGTTCCTTTCCATATCATGAGTATATCGTCAATGTATCTCCACCATCCTTGGATCTTACTTTGATGGGGGTTGGCGGCATTCAAGATCTTGTTGGTTTCCAGATGGTGAACATAGAGGCCAGCCACACTTGGAGCAAAAGTGCTTCCCATGCTGGTACCGTGTTGTTGCTTGAACATGAGATGTTCAAACCTAAAGAAATTTTCTCGTAAGGCCAAATTACAACAGGCCAGTACAAAATGTTGTGGTGTCTTATATGGCCATATATTCTGGTATAGAGTATCTTCTAGTATTCTCATAGTTTCATTGTGCGGAAGACTTGTATATAAACTTTCCACATCAAGGGAAACAAGAATGTTTGTAGTTGGATCAAAATTCAATTCCTTCAGTAGTACCAGGGTTGATTTGGTATCTTTAAGATAAGTACTTGTTGCTTGTACAATAGGACGTAAGAAGGCATCAGCAAATTTGGATAGTGGTTCTAAAATTGAACCAATACCCGATACAATCGGGCGTCCAGGGGGATTCTGTAATGATTTGTGTATTTTTGGTATGGTGTAAAAATACGGAATTACTGGATTTTTGTTAATCAAGAACGCACCCTCTTTTGGGGTTATCCAGTCATGGATCAAAGCTTCCTCTACCATACTTGTGATGTTAACACGTAACCTTTCAGTAGGATCAATCTCAATTCTTCTGTAATTACGGTCTTCAGTTAGTAATCGTAGACATTCACTTCTATATGTCTCTGAGTCCTGTATCACTACTCCTCCGCCTTTATCCGCTGGTTTTATGGTGATTGAAATGTCATTAGCTAATGTCCGTGTTGCATCTTGTTCAATCTTGGTAGTATTATGGAATACTTTCGATGTTGTGGGATCCAGGTCGTCGAGTTCTCTCAGGACAGCCTTTTCAAACGCCAGAAGCTCTACTGGCAGCATAGCAGGTAGAGGCGTGAATGTAGATTTTTTATGTAGGCCTGTATCTCCTTTTTGAGAATCTTTAGATGTTTTATCTTGAAAAAATACTTCCAATTTTAATTTTCTTATGAATTCATTCATTTCGCAAATAAGTGCAAATTTGTCCAGCGTGGGAGTAGGTACATAACCTAGACCTTTTTCTAGGACCTGTGTCTCGATTGTGGATAAGGTTCTTTTAGATAGGTTGACAACGATACTTATGGACTGATCATTGTTCAAATTGTTTACTGATCGGGGAGGCCCATGCTCCTGGTGTTCATCCGTGTTGACGTTAAGGGTTGTGCCCATTGTACGTTGTTCTTTCCTTTGTGACGTCCTCTTTGTTGTCCTCTGCCACGGCCTAAAAAAGGACCTCTTTGATTTAATCCTTCATTCTGGAACCCTGGATTCCAGAAAGGAAAAGGTTGTGGTTGGAATTGTTGAGGTCCCATCGTAGGGCCATAATAGAAAGGTGGAGCTCCAAAAGGTGAAGGCTGATATTGGTGCCATCTATGACCACCTCTGTTTCCTGAGGGGGGGTTAAAATGTCTCCGTCCTCTGTTATTGTTCCTTCTTCCAGTGCTATGGTCTGAACTATCAGAACCTGTGTCTGATATGTCTGAGTCAGTGTTGTAACCAGGATTCCTGTTTGTCGGTTGGTAATCTTCTCTGGTGTAGGGATATACTTGATCATGTTTGAAATTTTTTACATCTTTTTTGTATTTTTGATATTTCGACTCCTTCAGAGTGATCTCAAAATCGGCCATCTCTTTATTCAGATCTTCTAGCCTTTTCTTTAATTCTGCTGGTGTTTGGAAGGATTTTAATTTAACTTCGATTGTGTGGATTTCATCTTTAAGTTCGTTGGCTAGTCTGGTAGCTGTTTTAATAATTAGTACAAGCCAATCTCTCGTACAGTGCCAAGATATTAGAGACCAGTCTTTGATGAATGCCTTGTCATTCTGAAAAATAAAGGGTTCATTTCTCACAATGAGTCCTCGAGGAGCCGCATTTGATCGTAGATATTCTGACATCATTACGCCGTGTAGGATTGTTTTGACTTGATTCCGTTTCAGTTCTGATAGTTCATCCCAGCATTGGGTAGCTTCTGTACTATCTCTGGGATTAATACCTGAAAGAGGTCCCATAGTAGCAAGGACTCTTTCTACCTCCTCATCTGAGTAGGTCAGTCCTGTGAACTCCGCCATGTGTTCAAGCTAACGTGTGTCTATGTGTTATTGTGAAACTTATAAATTTAAGTGAGAAGGCACAGTGAATGGGTATTGGGAACTCCCGCAGCTTTCGCTGTAAATATAACCACTTTAAAGGAAAGGGAGTAGGAGGATAGGGAGGCAGGCTTTTTCCTCCTTTTATAATGTACCTAACAAAATAAGGAACCTAGAAGGATCCTAAAAAAGCCTACCTAGACAAAGATAGGGGCTCCATAATTAATAGAGTCCTCTACTAGAAAAAACTTTTTGTTTTTCTATAGTCCCCTCACTCACCTAGGGTTGCCCCAGGGTGACATGCTTCATCATAGGGGTCCTCCCAGGCATCTACTGCCTGGGGCGTGCTGCAACTTGGCGAAATACGCAGGAGCACTTATATTTTCAACTATGTGTGGTGATGTGTAGTGCTGTGCTATGTGGAGTGAAAAAAAGAAAATTATAATAAAAATTACCTGGATAGTGAAGCCTAATTTTATTCAGCTCCTATCCGGTAAATGTAGATTAAAATGGGGCTAGTAATAGAGTACAGTAACGTTATGTGTACCTGTCCCTAATTACTTGGTCGACATGTTTCGTGGTTACCCCAACCACTTCCTCAGGACCGCGCAAGGACCAGCCTTGCGTGTACCACTCCGAGTTATTACGAACAAATCACTAATTTGTATTGTTATTAAACTATTTGTTAATCAAATACGATACCCATAATACCAGGATTTTCTTTCGAAGTATTGGGTCGTAGTTTCTGTATAGAAAAACAATGACACAAAAGATTAGTTGCACTCCCAGAGTCCACAAATTAATGTGGACTAGGGACCAAAAACTACTTTACATTAATTATATACCTAAAATTGCTTATGAATCTTAAAAAAGTGCAGATTTACTAAGTGCTTAAGTGACTATAGTGCAAACACACAGATGCATACACATACAGACAAAAAACACAAGATTGCGGTAGATTACACGAGTAAACCTACTTTTCAGGAGGGATAATTCTACTCCCTGGTGTTTGCTGGGGCAAGGAGGCTCTAGATATCTAGAAAATGATTAAGGAAGTAAGTTTTAGCGCGTGAGAGTAAATCGAAGGGATATGGTCCGGTATTTTTTCGCCAACTTACTTATCTAGAATGCACCATCAGCCATTGAACCTAGTGACTCCCAGGAACACCGCATACTGGTGTGGCTCTATCGATGCTTGCTTTTAAATGCTACTACTGGCGGGAAAATCTAGTGAATGATTCACAGGTGTGGATGCCCGTTTGGTTTTGGGCGCCATCTTGTAATGGTGAATCGATACATACTTAGATATATTTAAGACAGAAATGAAGCTTATTACCATCCAAATGTCAAGTAACACCTCATTCTTTTGTCAGGAAAATGTACCAAAATTGTAGATGACACAAAAGGCGAGGTTGTATCCGTCATCCAAAATGAAAAGATAGTTATTCTTCCATATCGTTTTTGCGCGCCATCTTGGAATGGTGGATAAATCAAACTTATATATTATCATTTCAGCTCAAAAGCTAACATATATTTCTTAATGTAAGAAATATATGTTAGCTTTTGAGCTGAAATGATAATATTTTCATTTTCATTTTGGATGACGGATACAACCTCGCCTTTTGTGTCATCTACAATTTTGGTACATTTTCCTGACAAAAGAATGAGGTGTTACTTGACATTTGGATGGTAATAAGCTTCATTTCTGTCTTAAATATATCTAAGTATGTATCGATTCACCATTACAAGATGGCGCCCAAAACCAAACGGGCATCCACACCTGTGAATCATTCACTAGATTTTCCCGCCAGTAGTAGCATTTAAAAGCAAGCATCGATAGAGCCACACCAGTATGCGGTGTTCCTGGGAGTCACTAGGTTCAATGGCTGATGGTGCATTCTAGATAAGTAAGTTGGCGAAAAAATACCGGACCATATCCCTTCGATTTACTCTCACGCGCTAAAACTTACTTCCTTAATCATTTTCTAGATATCTAGAGCCTCCTTGCCCCAGCAAACACCAGGGAGTAGAATTATCCCTCCTGAAAAGTAGGTTTACTCGTGTAATCTACCGCAATCTTGTGTTTTTTGTCTGTATGTGTATGCATCTGTGTGTTTGCACTATAGTCACTTAAGCACTTAGTAAATCTGCACTTTTTTAAGATTCATAAGCAATTTTAGGTATATAATTAATGTAAAGTAGTTTTTGGTCCCTAGTCCACATTAATTTGTGGACTCTGGGAGTGCAACTAATCTTTTGTGTCATTGTTTTTCTATACAGAAACTACGACCCAATACTTCGAAAGAAAATCCTGGTATTATGGGTATCGTATTTGATTAACAAATAGTTTAATAACAATACAAATTAGTGATTTGTTCGTAATAACTCGGAGTGGTACACGCAAGGCTGGTCCTTGCGCGGTCCTGAGGAAGTGGTTGGGGTAACCACGAAACATGTCGACCAAGTAATTAGGGACAGGTACACATAACGTTACTGTACTCTATTACTAGCCCCATTTTAATCTACATTTACCGGATAGGAGCTGAATAAAATTAGGGTTCACTATCCAGGTAATTTTTATTATAATTTTCTTTTTTTCACTCCACATAGCACAGCACTACACATCACCACACATAGTTGAAAATATAAGTGCTCCTGCGTATTTCGCCAAGTTGCAGCACGCCCCAGGCAGTAGATGCCTGGGAGGACCCCTATGATGAAGCATGTCACCCTGGGGCAACCCTAGGTGAGTGAGGGGACTATAGAAAAACAAAAAGTTTTTTCTAGTAGAGGACTCTATTAATTATGGAGCCCCTATCTTTGTCTAGGTAGGCTTTTTTAGGATCCTTCTAGGTTCCTTATTTTGTTAGGTACATTATAAAAGGAGGAAAAAGCCTGCCTCCCTATCCTCCTACTCCCTTTCCTTTAAAGTGGTTATATTTACAGCGAAAGCTGCGGGAGTTCCCAATACCCATTCACTGTGCCTTCTCACTTAAATTTATAAGTTTCACAATAACACATAGACACACGTTAGCTTGAACACATGGCGGAGTTCACAGGACTGACCTACTCAGATGAGGAGGTAGAAAGAGTCCTTGCTACTATGGGACCTCTTTCAGGTATTAATCCCAGAGATAGTACAGAAGCTACCCAATGCTGGGATGAACTATCAGAACTGAAACGGAATCAAGTCAAAACAATCCTACACGGCGTAATGATGTCAGAATATCTACGATCAAATGCGGCTCCTCGAGGACTCATTGTGAGAAATGAACCCTTTATTTTTCAGAATGACAAGGCATTCATCAAAGACTGGTCTCTAATATCTTGGCACTGTACGAGAGATTGGCTTGTACTAATTATTAAAACAGCTACCAGACTAGCCAACGAACTTAAAGATGAAATCCACACAATCGAAGTTAAATTAAAATCCTTCCAAACACCAGCAGAATTAAAGAAAAGGCTAGAAGATCTGAATAAAGAGATGGCCGATTTTGAGATCACTCTGAAGGAGTCGAAATATCAAAAATACAAAAAAGATGTAAAAAATTTCAAACATGATCAAGTATATCCCTACACCAGAGAAGATTACCAACCGACAAACAGGAATCCTGGTTACAACACTGACTCAGACATATCAGACACAGGTTCTGATAGTTCAGACCATAGCACTGGAAGAAGGAACAATAACAGAGGACGGAGACATTTTAACCACCCCTCAGGAAACAGAGGTGGTCATAGATGGCACCAATATCAGCCTTCACCTTTTGGAGCTCCACCTTTCTATTATGGCCCTACGATGGGACCTCAACAATTCCAACCACAACCTTTTCCTTTCTGGAATCCAGGGTTCCAGAATGAAGGATTAAATCAAAGAGGTCCTTTTTTAGGCCGTGGCAGAGGACAACAAAGAGGACGTCACAAAGGAAAGAACAACGTACAATGGGCACAACCCTTAACGTCAACACGGATGAACACCAGGAGCATGGGCCTCCCCGATCAGTAAACAATTTGAACAATGATCAGTCCATAAGTATCGTTGTCAACCTATCTAAAAGAACCTTATCCACAATCGAGACACAGGTCCTAGAAAAAGGTCTAGGTTATGTACCTACTCCCACGCTGGACAAATTTGCACTTATTTGCGAAATGAATGAATTCATAAGAAAATTAAAATTGGAAGTATTTTTTCAAGATAAAACATCTAAAGATTCTCAAAAAGGAGATACAGGCCTACATAAAAAATCTACATTCACGCCTCTACCTGCTATGCTGCCAGTAGAGCTTCTGGCGTTTGAAAAGGCTGTCCTGAGAGAACTCGACGACCTGGATCCCACAACATCGAAAGTATTCCATAATACTACCAAGATTGAACAAGATGCAACACGGACATTAGCTAATGACATTTCAATCACCATAAAACCAGCGGATAAAGGCGGAGGAGTAGTGATACAGGACTCAGAGACATATAGAAGTGAATGTCTACGATTACTAACTGAAGACCGTAATTACAGAAGAATTGAGATTGATCCTACTGAAAGGTTACGTGTTAACATCACAAGTATGGTAGAGGAAGCTTTGATCCATGACTGGATAACCCCAAAAGAGGGTGCGTTCTTGATTAACAAAAATCCAGTAATTCCGTATTTTTACACCATACCAAAAATACACAAATCATTACAGAATCCCCCTGGACGCCCGATTGTATCGGGTATTGGTTCAATTTTAGAACCACTATCCAAATTTGCTGATGCCTTCTTACGTCCTATTGTACAAGCAACAAGTACTTATCTTAAAGATACCAAATCAACCCTGGTACTACTGAAGGAATTGAATTTTGATCCAACTACAAACATTCTTGTTTCCCTTGATGTGGAAAGTTTATATACAAGTCTTCCGCACAATGAAACTATGAGAATACTAGAAGATACTCTATACCAGAATATATGGCCATATAAGACACCACAACATTTTGTACTGGCCTGTTGTAATTTGGCCTTACGAGAAAATTTCTTTAGGTTTGAACATCTCATGTTCAAGCAACAACACGGTACCAGCATGGGAAGCACTTTTGCTCCAAGTGTGGCTGGCCTCTATGTTCACCATCTGCAAACCAACAAGATCTTGAATGCCGCCAACCCCCATCAAAGTAAGATCCAAGGATGGTGGAGATACATTGACGATATACTCATGATATGGAAAGGAACCTAAAATGAAGCACTGGATTTCCTCATGTGGCTTAATGAACAGGACTGTTTTTTAAAATTTACACATACGATGAGTAGATCGGAACTAGTATTTCTCGACCTCAACATTCATGTTTCCAGTGAAGGTTTGCGGACAACCACTCATTTTAAATCCACTGCAAAAAATTGCCTTCTCAGATATGACAGTTTCCACCCCAGACATTTGAAAGCCAATTTACCCTATGGACAGTTCCTAAGGCTGAGAAGGAACTGTTCAGAGAAAACCGATTATGTTGAACAAGCAAAAGAATTGTCATTGAAATTACAACAAAGAAGATATCCAAGATCTATTGTAAGACAAGCACAAAAGAGGGCAGGCAACAATAACAGAGAAGCATTGTTGGAGACATATGAAAAAGAAGTATCGTTACAACCCAAACGTCCCATTTGTATAACAACATACAACACAATGTCGGACCAAGTAACAAAAGTGGTGAAGAAACACTGGTCCACCCTCACTAGCAGTGGTCTTAACATACCTTTACCAATGTTTTCACATAAGAGGAGTAAAAACTTGAAGGACATTCTGGTACATACACGTCCAATGACACAACAAATTAACCAGCAGATAAGCAATCTCCCTGAAGGCCACCATCCATGTGGTAATTGCAGTGTATGTCATTTAACCAAGAAAACCACGAGATTTACTTTCAATACAGGGGCAACCTGGGATCTCAGAACCTTTACAAACTGTCAAACCACTGGAACAGTATATTTAATCACCTGTCCGTGTAACCTCCACTATGTGGGAATGACCACCAGGAAAACCACAACCAGAATTAGTGAACATCGCAGCACCATCCGATGTTTGAGATCAAGCACAAGAATGACTAATCACTTCGTAGAGAAGAAACATTCTCCAAATGATATGCAATGGATCATCATTGAAAAAATAAGATCGGGTGATAATCTTGAGCAACGTCTGCATGTAAAAGAACAAAGATGGGTGTACAAACTACATACGGACACCCAAGGTCTCAATGATAATATCCCATGGAATGCATTGAACCCATGAGTAAGACCACATGTTGACAAACATTCGAATGACTAAAGCAAATTGGATGTTGGGTTATAACTGC
Source organism: Triturus cristatus (assembly GCF_964204655.1). Classification (NCBI taxonomy): domain Eukaryota; kingdom Metazoa; phylum Chordata; class Amphibia; order Caudata; family Salamandridae; genus Triturus; species Triturus cristatus. The sequence goes on along the minus strand of NC_140581.1, from coordinate 377,131,116 downwards.
CAGTATAAGAAAGCCTAATTCACTACTTCAAGATGGCCCCTGAAAAATCATAGGGCTGACAAGTAAAAACCTCTGTTTCAACACAATAAATTAAACATCCCTAAACAGAATTGAGTATAAACTCATCCGTGTATGTAGAGAACTGGCACGAGTTTTATGTGTTGGACCCTATGTACCATCTATAAGAAGAATTCATTTACCGTTCCAAGATGGCCCCTAAGAAACGCTATGGATAAATAATCTATTTTTCATTCAACAAGTACAACCTCGATTTCTTTGGGTTTTGTTCAAATGAGGTTACCTTGAACTACAATATGAATTCCTTGTTTTAAAACTACTTGCTAGCTTCTTAGCTAGTTGCCAATATCTTAACTTAACCATCCACCACTCCAAGATGGCGCTTAAAAACCAATACGAAAGAATAATTATCTTTCGATGTGGGCAGGCTTGATAAATTCAACATCGGTGTTTTGGATTTTACATGAACATGTAGATCTCAAATCATAGTACAAATGCGCTTACATTAAGAAATATATGTTAGCTTTTGAGCTGAAATGATAATATATAAGTTTGATTTATCCACCATTCCAAGATGGCGCGCAAAAACGATATGGAAGAATAACTATCTTTTCATTTTGGATGACGGATACAACCTCGCCTTTTGTGTCATCTACAATTTTGGTACATTTTCCTGACAAAAGAATGAGGTGTTACTTGACATTTGGATGGTAATAAGCTTCATTTCTGTCTTAAATATATCTAAGTATGTATCGATTCACCATTACAAGATGGCGCCCAAAACCAAACGGGCATCCACACCTGTGAATCATTCACTAGATTTTCCCGCCAGTAGTAGCATTTAAAAGCAAGCATCGATAGAGCCACACCAGTATGCGGTGTTCCTGGGAGTCACTAGGTTCAATGGCTGATGGTGCATTCTAGATAAGTAAGTTGGCGAAAAAATACCGGACCATATCCCTTCGATTTACTCTCACGCGCTAAAACTTACTTCCTTAATCATTTTCTAGATATCTAGAGCCTCCTTGCCCCAGCAAACACCAGGGAGTAGAATTATCCCTCCTGAAAAGTAGGTTTACTCGTGTAATCTACCGCAATCTTGTGTTTTTTGTCTGTATGTGTATGCATCTGTGTGTTTGCACTATAGTCACTTAAGCACTTAGTAAATCTGCACTTTTTTAAGATTCATAAGCAATTTTAGGTATATAATTAATGTAAAGTAGTTTTTGGTCCCTAGTCCACATTAATTTGTGGACTCTGGGAGTGCAACTAATCTTTTGTGTCATTGTTTTTCTATACAGAAACTACGACCCAATACTTCGAAAGAAAATCCTGGTATTATGGGTATCGTATTTGATTAACAAATAGTTTAATAACAATACAAATTAGTGATTTGTTCGTAATAACTCGGAGTGGTACACGCAAGGCTGGTCCTTGCGCGGTCCTGAGGAAGTGGTTGGGGTAACCACGAAACATGTCGACCAAGTAATTAGGGACAGGTACACATAACGTTACTGTACTCTATTACTAGCCCCATTTTAATCTACATTTACCGGATAGGAGCTGAATAAAATTAGGGTTCACTATCCAGGGAATTTTTATTATAATTTTCTTTTTTTCACTCCACATAGCACAGCACTACACATCACCACACATAGTTGAAAATATAAGTGCTCCTGCGTATTTCGCCAAGTTGCAGCACGCCCCAGGCAGTAGATGCCTGGGAGGACCCCTATGATGAAGCATGTCACCCTGGGGCAACCCTAGGTGAGTGAGGGGACTATAGAAAAACAAAAAGTTTTTTCTAGTAGAGGACTCTATTAATTATGGAGCCCCTATCTTTGTCTAGGTAGGCTTTTTTAGGATCCTTCTAGGTTCCTTATTTTGTTAGGTTCCCTGATACCCCCTGTGCAGCCAGACTGATATCTCATGGAACCTACACGTTCATCTAACTCGACTTTTGTAAATTAAAAATGCTGATTTGATCCAAAAATTGAGATCTTCACATGAACTAATCACTACACCTGGTCTGGCCTTGAGTACTTGCCCGCTGGCCTTACTTGGTAGCCACATCTGGCTCCTAATTCTTTCCAATTGATATCCAGGGTTCACAAAGGTCTTTGACTCTGCATATGCATCTGCCTGGATTCCTACCTGGGCACAGTCTGTAGCTTGAAGCTTTTTAGCTTAGACATTTTTGGACCTTTGGACCTTGGACCTTTTTAGGTTGGACATTTTAAGCTTCAAAATATTTTTAAGTGCAACGATAAGAATATTGAATGAGTCAGTCCCCGGCTTTAACCTGACTGTGTGCACTCATGGTTCAGTCACATGAGGTGACATGGTCTATGTTCAACCTCGAGAGAACCATTGGACTATGTTGGTTTTCCAGCTATTCATTGACTTTTGCGAAATGTCTTTTTAGGTCTTGCTGCAAATAGCTTTAGCTGTCTGGGAGACCTCATGTTACCACTAAATAAAAAAAAAGTACATGTAAGAAATGTTACAGAGAAAGTGGGATTTGGGGCAGTGCTCTTTAGCTACTGCTTCTATGGGTTTTCCATGGTTTGGTTTTGCTTGGATAGACTGTCCATAAGGGCCATGGCATTCAGTGGATACATACAATGAGCCACTTGTATTCCTGTTGAGTTTAGTGAGGAGCTCAACAGTCCTGTTGTTGGACTCCACTAGCAACATGAGGTGCAGCTGTAATTCAGAGGAATGTATGGTGTTTGTTGTAGTTACATACTCACAGTTTGATTACTGGTTCATGGCTTTTTTGTTTAAGAAGTGCGTCTTATTTATCTTTATGGCAGATTAGGGATACTTGCTAATCACAAGTGCATGTTAATTTGTTTTACTGTGCTGCAATGCTAACATGCTGTTGGACAGGCACTTTAAAGGCATCCTCCATAGTTGGCAAACACGTTTTAGGGCTATGTAGAGGCTAAATCATGTGAAACAGACCCAGACCATGAACACTTCCTGACTTCTGGCGAAGCATGGGCTATGCTAGTGACAGTAGCTGTATGGGAGGGATTGCTTTCAGCACCCCAGCACAGTGATGCCTAGCAACAGAGTGCTTGTCAAATGTTCCATCTTATGCTGCCATTAGCAACGTTTGGAAGCCTGCTGTTCCCTGCAGGCCTCTGCGCATCGCGAGAGTGCATCTGCAGTGTTGTAAATTGGCACAGCCAGATTATTAATATTCATAAACCAGGCTACCGACTTCTTGTACACGCCGCATTAGTCAGCTTTAGACAGGCTCTTCTGTCTGTGACAGAGCAAGCTGGGTCAACATTTGCTGTTCACGATTCTGTTGAAACTCACTTTCTCTTCATTTACCTCTTAATTTTTTCATCTTCTGTTCCATATGGCACTGTCCTCAAACCTGCATGTGAAAGTTCTCTTAGTACTCTGTAAAACTTTTTATTTATAGTTAATTTTGATTTTATAAACGTGTACTATCTTTTTCTCACCAAAATGTTCAAAAAGCTTCCTACTTACAGCTTCAGTCTTACGTCCCTCATTCGTTTTTGAGATACCAGTGATGTTAACAGTATCCATGCTCAATGTCTTGTTGTGAAGGATAGAGTGATTAGATTTTTTTTTATTTGTTCTTCTTTATGCTCCATGTTGCTGATACAATGAAATACAATGAGCCTTATTTATGAGGCCGTGCATCACTTTTACGCCGCCGGTCCGTCACTTTTTGTGGTGCAAAGGCGGCGTAAAAAATGCGCCATGTTGCGCTCTATTTACAAAGTGACGCATCTAGACAGATGCGTCACTTTGTAAACCCCTGCACCACATTATACCTGTGCCAGGTATAATATATGCAGGGTGGGCATTCCCCCACAAAAAACCTTGTAGAAGTGGCACATTAAAATCTATGAGATTTCAGTGCGCCACTTCTAGGATGCCATCGCGTCAATATCTTATGCCCGCCTCACAGCAGGCGTAAGACTGATGCATTCCCTTTCACATGGGGGTGTGTCTGTTTTCAGACCCACCCCATCAATGCGTCACTTTTGTGCCTACAGATACGTCAGAAATACTCAAGTATCTGTAACTCCTTGATACATGATGAATCATACAATAAATGACGCAGCCATCATGTCGCAAGTAGGGCGCACTTAGAAGTGACGCATCATTGTTTTCACGCAGCGATGCAACACTTCTTATAAATAGGGCCTTATGTGGTTTTTTGTGGATTGTTCTTCCAAGAAAGAGCTGTGAATCTAAAATATCTTCCAGTTTCCCAGTATGGGCACTTCCAAGAGCATCTAGATCCTTATTAGACATTCGAAAGCAGATTGAATAGTTAGAAATAAACAGACCTTGTCACATTCCTGACCTTTATTTTTAACCCCTATCCAGGAATGACCACAACATTCAGAATCTCAGACAAGAAATACACCAGTTAGAAGATAAAACACCTAAGGAATGCCCTTGCCATACCGTACGTTCACATCGGTAGACGGCAAAAAAAAAAAGTTAAACGCCACCATCCAACTACTATGAATATTGTATCTTTCTCAATTCTGGATATTGCCCTTCTTGAGGTACAAATTCCAGTCAGTTAATCAGAATTATGAGAACGTATGATTAATATCACACACTTTTATTTTATATTATTATGTTCTGCAATTTGATCATCAAAGCTAACATGAATATGTTTACAGTATTTAATCTAAACACTGACTGCTTCATTTTACATTCATTTGTTATTGATTTTCTGAGAGTATCTGAAGGGCTGACAACTATGTGTCTCGTCTGTTGTTATTCAGTTGAACACAATCTTATACACTATACATCCAGAGTAATTGAAAGGGCATCAGGCCATTTTCTGTTAATTGTTTTGCTAAAGGTTTTTATCAACAATGAGATAATGTGATAAATGTCGAACACAGAGAGTGAAGGGTAGAGGAGGCTCTGCACACGCGGTGGCACTGGGACAGGCCATACAGAAGCCTATCTCTGGTCTCAATTGAAGGTTACTTAGAAGGGAGACACCTGGTCTCCGCCCGCTGAGTAATCAGTGGGACTGACGTCTTGAGACAAGAATAGCAGACCTTGCTATTTCGTTGAACATACAACTTCTTTGTTCAAACTGGTATGCAGGTGTGTGCCATCTCTGAAACTCAAAATAGGCTTTGTTTTCTGCTTCACTAAAATAAGATTAGCTCTTAGTAGGAGCAAAATGAGAGAAGGATTGGTGTAGATTTATAACAGAAATCATGGTGGAGTGGTTCCTCCTTTTCACCATTCTTATAAACGTTGCTGGTGCCATTTTATTTGTCTTCATTGTAGGTTTTGTTCATATCGTGTGCACTACACAAGGATTCTGATTTTGAAATAAGTCTTCAAAATGTATACTTCATGTTCTAGTATTCTTGAGTGTGCTATTCCATAGCATAAGGAGGTTTCATTATCGGTTAGCACTTAGAAGTAGCAAAATGAGGGTTTGCAGATTTATAACACAAATCTCGGTTGATTGGTTCCTCCTGTTCACCCTTTTCCATACTGAAAGAAGGTTTGGGGGTTCCACTAATTTTCCTTGTAATGTCTCATGGGATTGATTGTTCCCACCTCTTGCTCAATCATTGCTCAGTGGGACTCTGTGTTTCTGGAAAAATCTAGAAAACCTATCACAACCTATTTGATAGCCACCCGCAAGTATTACCCACAACGCATAATCTGACACAAACCAAACGTGCAGACTCACTGATCACTCACATTCATATTAGACGACTAGTGGCCTTCATCTGACTCACTGACAGCAGATCAAGTTTAGAGGAAAGTTACAAGAACCACTTCCTTCCTCACAATCTGAATACTACTGATACCTCCACTGTCAACAAAGACATTCAAGGATCAAAGCAAAATATGTTCGAGGATAGGACATCCACGGCCTATCTACTCCCTATACTGTCCACCACATATGTTTGATAGATGTTCTTATAACTCACTCACTGCATCCTCCATTGATGTATTAATATATAAGTCCCATATATACTAGAGGTTTGTGCTGGAGCTCGTGTGGTGCAGAGCAGCGCCACGCAGTACAAATAGCAGCAAAAGATCAACTTTCATATACAAAAGCTATTTTATTCTGAAAGTTGGCCCACGCGCTGGAGCCACACCTCTTGGTGCCACCCCCTGCTAATGTATGTAAGAGGGGTATGTCTGGAGCAGGCCAGTGCAAAATCTTAAGCCACATAGAAGGATGTAAAAGGAAACATGTGAGAGTTACCCTACACATTTTACGTGCCTGAACCTTCTGCTGTTGTCTCCACCTTGGAATTGTAATTGAGGATGTACTGTAACTCCAGTACAAATCCTAGGTTATATCAAATAAGCAAGGGGCATATTATCAAGACAGGCGATAACATTATCGCCGCTTTAGCGGCAGAAAACTGCCACTAAAACGGCGAGAATGTGCTTGATAATATGCTCTATGGAATTCCAATTGAAGCCCATGTTAAATGTGAAGTACATCTAACATGGGCTTCAATTGGAATTCCATTGAGCATATTATCAAGCCCATTATCGCCGTTTTAGCTGCAGTTTTCTGCCGCTAAAGCGGCGATAATTTTATCGCCTGTCTTGATAATATGCCCCCAAGTTCCTTTGGATTACCCTATATTTAAGAGTACGTACTGCTAATCATATCCACTCAAGTTGGCTTCAACCATACAATCTCTCAACCACTACACAACCATCGTCTACATGAGGAAGATATAATAGAGAGCTCAAAGTCACAAAATTAAAACATGAAAAATAAATATATTCATTATTATAGCAATAAAGAAGTACAAAAGGAAATACACTATGTACTGTAAAGAACAAAGTGGATGCAGTTGATTAAAGTCGTAAGTCCTTTATTCATTCGCCAACACAGCTCCGAACGTGGAGCGCAAGATACAGCCGCTGCTCAGGATCATCAGCTGTCAACTGTCACCAACAGACAGCTGGTGTGGTCACAGCTGGTGAGGTGGCAACGATACGGTGTCCTTGCAGGGACACGCAATTGCATAGGACACTACGGTGTCCACAGGAAGACAATACACATACACAACACATCTTCCCCCCTAATGAACAGAGGGAACATTTACATAACATAGCTTAACAAAATACCTAATCACAAATGTAATCGCTAAGTTTCGCGGGAGGTACTATCCTTCTACCACACCTGCTGGTACTAGATGGTAGTGACTCGTCGTACCTAGGAGTAGGTGGCAAAACCCTGACTACCCTACCTGAATCCGCACCAGTGGTGGCCGTGCGAACTACCTCAAGAGGGGTGTGAGCCACTGGGTTGAGTGCCTCAGTGTGTGTAGTGAGTGGGTCCTGTGTGGTTTCACTGTCGGAGGAGTCAGACAGGGAAATGTGGTGCTTGTAGTCATACAACTTACTGTGCACTTTGGTGGGAACTGCCGTGGTGGGCTTGCATACCGAGAGAGCCGAGAGGTGCCACACCTTACCATCACTCAAAAGAGCAGAGTTACAATACACCTTGTTAACAATAAGGGGTGGGGAGAACCTGTTCTGACCCTTCGCAATGTGACCACTTCTCTTCACCTTCACAGTGTCCCCTATTGAGAGTTGCACTTCTTTGCAACCGTGTTTTAGGTCGTACATTTTTTTTGTTTTGTCCTGCCCATGCTCAACTTTCCTTCTTACTTGGTCACTTGTCCAGTGCACTCTCTTAGAAGCTAAGGCCCAACCCACATTGTCTTTTGAGAGGGGCGTCCTGCCCCGCATGAGTACGAATGGGCTGTGGCCAGTAGAGTCGCATGGCGTGATTCTGTAGGCCCATAATGTTTTTAGGATCTCTTGTTTCCAGCACAGTCTGTTGTCGTTGGACAACTGGATAATGCCTTTTAGTACTCTATTAAAGCGTTCCACAGCGCCGTTCCCGGCTGGGTGGTACACCGATGTAGTTTTGTGCGAGATTTGGTTTCTAGATGTGTAGGCCCTGAATAGGTCCGACAAGAACTGCGGCCCATTGTCACTGGTTATTTGTTTTGGGAGCCCTTCTCGTGTAAACACTGAATCTAAAAACTCAACCACAGTCTTAGAATCTGGCTTGACTGTGAATTTGAGTTCAGGCCATTTGGTAAAATGGTCTATAAGTACAATTATATACCACTGCTCCTCTTTTTCCACTATGGGGCCCATGATATCTATTCCCACTCTTTCCCATGGCATGGCTGGGCAACCAATGGGGTGCAACGGTGGTCTAAGAGTTACTTGGGTCTTGTCGGATTGCTGACACATGTTGCAGCTCCTGACTATTCTTTCTACGTCCATGCTTACCCCAGGCCACCAGTAATTTTCCTTGACTCTTCTTTTACACTTAACTATGCCTAAGTGTCCCTCGTGACATATTTCAAGGATTCTTTTCCTTAACGTGACTGGGGGTACCACTCTACTACCCCTCAACAGTACGTCATTTTCGTGTGATAGTTCTTCCTTCACTTCATAGTAATGTCTCATCGTTTCAGAGAGTTTATTTTTGTGTGTCCACTCTCCCTCTAACATCCTGATTACAAGACAGATGTCTTTGTCCTTTTCTTGTTTGAGATTCCCTGTAGATTGTCATCTAGGCTGGCTATACAGTACTCCTCCACTTCTGTTTTGTTATCTTGGTTCTCTTCACTTATTGGTAATCTGCTCAAGTAGTCCGCAACAACGTTCCTCACTCCGGGTACATATTCTATGTTATAATTGAAGTCAAATAGGCGTACAGATAAGCGCGCTAGTCTAGGTGACGCTGAATATAGACCTTTTGTCGTGAACACCTTGGTGAGTGGCTTATGGTCCGTGCACAGTGTGACTTTGTTTCCCCACACATAATTTCTATAGTGCTCCAAGGCCCACACACATGCCAATGCTTCGCGTTCGATGACAGAGAATTTTTCCTCTGTCGGTGTCAATGACCGTGATGCGAACGCAATAGTGTACTGTATTCCCTTGTCATCTTTTTGAGTCAATACGGCTCCAAGTCCCTTCGAACTGGCGTCCGTTGTGATGGTGTTACGGAGTGCAGGGTCAAAGCCTTGTAGAGGTATAGCATTGCACAGGTCATTTTTAACGGAGTTGTACGCAGCTTGACACGTGTCAGTCCAATTGAATTCACTTCTCATCTTCAGTAGTTGTCGAAGATCATAAGTTTTCTCAGAGAAGTTCTTTATAAACTTCGCATAAAATTCTACAAGGCCTAGGAAAGACCTCAGCTCCTCCTTGTTTTTGGGTACAGGAGAGTACTTTATTGCATCCATTAAGTCTTTTTTCGGGTAGATTCCTTTTCCATTAACAATACACATACACAACATGTCCCTGCAGTAAAAAACATATTAAAACCACATTAAAAAGACTTTGTTTATCATAACACTAAAGTCAAGGGACAGGACAATTCAGATACACATCTGTGGTTGGTAATGTTTCTTTGTACTATGACCAACCAAATCAATTCCTAACCCTGAAGGACAATTTAAAAAAAACCTATACAATCTAAACTAGAGAGTACACATGAAAGACAATACACTTTGTCATTAGAAGAACACACATCCGCACTAGAACAATATCAAGAACTAGAACCCGATACCGAAGATTTAATTAGTAATCTGTGGTTCCAGCCTTATGACGGATTGTGTCACGGAGCGTCGACGCGTTTCGATGGATAGGTATTATTGCACCATCTTTTTCAAGATGGTATCTGTAACTCTCTTGGTCAAATGATTTTTTTAGAAGGAAACTTATAATTGCTGATTAAATGATTACATGATTCGGGGTTGTCTGTATAACAGATAGCTGGAGGAGAAAGTAACTGCGTCCTCCTCGGCTGTATCTCGTAATTTAAGTCTCTGGGCGTATCTGTGACTCGATCCTGGTAAAAAGAGAATATTTTCCGACCTCAGGTAGTTAAAATCGTTAGTATTTCGATCACACCCTCAGTTTATTCTGTTGTGTTCTGTAGGACCGAGCCTGCTCGACTCGATACAACTTCCTGGTCCTGCCAGTATCGATCCAGCCACCCTTTTTAAATTGGGTCTGTCGGCTTGGCGAGGCGTCCCGTACTATTTCCGGTTTGTTTGAAGTTCAAATCCTAGGTTAGACACTGCTGGCTAAACTTTGCCAAGGTTTAAAGTTACGAAGAACAGACAGATTTAGCATGAGAGCCACCAAAGAAGTCATCTTTGAATACAACAATTGTCCCATGGGACTTCCTTCTGACAATAATTCTTGTGTATGTCCAAGGTATGTAACTCAATTATGTATTTCATATACCATTAGCCCATTTATATCTTATAGGATTACAGCAGAATAAGTACAGGACACTTTTCTCTTTGTTTCCAAAAATAGGTAATTTGATTTTTAGAAACACAGTGCAATGTATTCAGTGTACATATAGTGCAGACGACACAGTGCTGAAACAATGAACTTGCATACAAACAAATAAAAAAGACACCGTACAAAGCCCAAGGTTCATTCATACTTTGGAATACATGTTGTGAGGTGATAGCATCTATGTGTCTACTACATAACTCCTCCAGAATTCAATCATGAAACAACCAAGAGAGAGGGTTGTGATGTTTTGACCTGGAGAAAGTTGTCGGGTCTCAACAGGACCTCGGTCATCTGTCTTATGCACCTAGGGTAAGAGAGAAAAGTGAACTCAGCCTATGTGTATAGGATGTCTATCATACAAGTTATACTGAATGACAGACACACTACTCACCACGCTGTGTGTAAGACCGGGGTACCCACACTAATCTCAACCAGAATATTTGAACCTACAGTATGAGTACAAAGCTACATATTACTACAAAGTCTGTGGTCACCAACATGTCCGAACAACAGTGTGTCTGTATATGGTGCTCACCACAAACCAAACACAAGGTAAGTGTTTGTGAGGAGTTATGTCCCCGCAACGGCCACGGCACATCGATAACTATCGGACCCTCAGGATGCAGCCTGCAATGTAGCGTGCACTGACTTCAATTTTACGTACTTGTTATTAAAAAATAAAACAGTCCTGCAGAGTGCGACTGCGCCCCCGATTACTGCTGCAAGGGTGCTCGTATATGCGCATCTAGTTCATTCAACAGATACCACATCGCCCATGCGCAGGTAGGGTGATATTTGCAGACTCAATGGTGATGCACTTAAAATCGGCTGTGGCTACAATGATAGGAACAAGTGCTCGCCCAAACACCATCCTACTCAGTGCTGGAAGTCATGATTCGTCCCAAACCTATATCACACCACATTTATAAAGAGTACGGGTACTAAACGCATCTCTACAAGGCCACCAACAACAGTTCACCCATTCCAATTTCAACCTCTAGACTCAATCTGAAAGGTAGTTACAACTACTTTAGACCATATCAATTCCGAAAATCAACAACAATTCCATCATGAAGGATCAGGAATCACTACTGGTTCCACTGGGGCTAAAAACTTACCAATCCGCCAAAATAAAAAGCATGGGTCCTGTTGTTACTGCCTGCCATTATCGAATGAAAAGACGCATGGGCAGACGCTCCCACTGAGATCAAGGTATGTGTCCTAATCAAGTAGACAACCACCATCTTGGATGTGAAGTGAAAAAAGCGAACAAATGGGCAAGATCATCCAACTGTGAGTCGATCCCAAGGGGTAAGTCAAATGTATCCTTTGTTTTAATGAGAGACCCTAAACCCGTGCAAAACCATATTGATCATCATATTATTCAATAACTGCATAATGGACCTTGGAGTTAACCCACATCAACACTGGTCAGTGTCAAGCCATGGTAATTGCATTAATTAATTATGTCAATTTCAATCTATTATCTGGAACTACACGATCATAGGTAATGTTAATGATTAACATTGGTCAATGCCTATTTCCATAATATAAATTTTTATTTGCCAACATATGTGTGCTATGGAAAGAAAAACCACTACATCAATGATGTGTGGTTCCGGGGACCTTTGCTGCTGTGTAGTTGTCCATTCAAAAAATGATGCTAACATGTTCGCAGGGTAACAACAGTAAGGCCACAATGTGTGTGATATCCAAGTCTATATATTCAGAAGAGCCTCCGTAGATCATGGATGTCATTCAGGACCTTTGTTCTTTCAAGCAAGTCTATCCACTTACATATCCTGATTTTTAGCTAAGTGGAGATGTCGCCCCCTCTCTTGTCCTGTCCATGTTCAAAGCATTTCTTTTTTTTCAAGTGAGCAGGGTGCCGGAAATCCAGAGTATAACACAGGGGATGATGAGCGGGGGAAGCCAAAGCAACATCGGGGAGGATTTTGAGGGGAAGCCCAAGCAGCACAGGGGAAGCGGAAGGGAAAGCAAAAGTGACATGGAAAAGCGCGGGGAGGTCAATAAAGTCAAAGCAACATGGAGGCGGGCAGAAGGGATAGGAACGCAGCAGGTAGGGTGAGGGCGGGGGAAGCAGCACAGAGGGGGCGGAGAGGCAACAAGCAGAAGCACACGTCCTCAGGAAGGGCGCAGGGAGAAGCTCTCTGGAGACAGAGCAATATAGAGTGCAGGGGGAGAGAAGTTCACAAGGACAACAGTTCAAAAACATATGTCTTCTCATGGAGTGCTTAACACAAAGAAAAACAGTTCTTGAAAAGCAAGCAGCGGAAGCAGAGAATCCAGCTATTGAAAGCAACGGTAAAGAGGCAATGCTCCACTGGAGGGACAACAACAAGACTGACAAGCTGAGACACAAATAAGAAGCAGGCAAATGAGATTAATAAGAAAGAAATGGATGGGCTCCAAATCCGTCTATGTTCTTGGTAAGCCACAATATGCCCCGCAACAGACCACACATGCTGTGTCTAGTAGGCGCGACCTAAAAGGGAAGGTGACTTTAGACAATCAATGCTGCTCGAATCTGCTAGACATATTAGGTTTCAAACACTGTGAGATGAGTTATTAAGCTGGAGCAACTCTGCTTGTTATGTTTCCACTATTCTCTCAGAGCCAAGGAAATTGACTTTCCAGCAGTAACCATAGGACCTGGACGAACAACTGCTGTAGGAGGTATCTGCAGCTCTGTAGCTTTCTCCTCGTTTTTCCTCTTTCAATGCGTGCTGCATTCGACAGCACACATTGAAAGAGGAAAATGCCTGTAGTGATTGTTTTTGTGCAGAAAGGTGCCCCTTCCTGCACAAAAACAATCTCCCCATGATGCAGGTATCCTTGCAAGGGATGCAAGGGTACCTGTGCAAGGGTACCTGTGCCGGCTCATGGTAGCAGTTTGTGCGCCACCTTAGGGGAGAGCACAGGAATGCGATATATTATTGTACATATGTCTCATTCCTTGTAAATCTGCCCCATAGTACTAAAACACTTCCCACATAGATTACTTTGACATTTATCATCCTTACAACCAACCACTCCATAGGCATCGTACTACCGATCTGCTTATGGAGCCTGGCGCCTTGTCAGGAACAGGAGGCGCTAGATCCTTGCGAATACAACACACTACAGGAGCATTCTGCCATTGGGAACACTGTGACAGCAGGAGATGAAAAAGCAAGTTAGAGCTTGAATACAACCGACAGCAAAGCAGTGTGTCAAGCACTCAAATGGCCAGATCAACAACCGTGAAGCTCATCTGCAGCCAGTGGCGTAGCTAGGGAGGGGCGGTGGGGGTGGTCTGCCCCAGGCGGCACTATTTTGGGGGCGGACAAAGGCATTCAGATAAGGCTCAGCTAGCTTTCATGGACGTTCGGGGACGGCCAGACAGAGAAGGAATAGGACTCGGGCAATGTCCTCTTCTTTTTTGTGCTGGCAGCTGCCCCCCCCCTCTCTTCCTATTATTCCCTCTATTTCTGTCTTGCTCCTCACTTACTGAAAACTGTAACTTGAAGAAACGGTTCACAACCTCTCTTTCCTTCTTTCATTTAGTTGCTTACCTGTGAAAAGGATCCAAAAAAGAAAAACACTCTTGCGGGAAATGCCCTTTTTCTGACATTTTTCTATTCCAAAGTGCAGCGGGATGGAGAGAAATAGAAGGTTTTAAATATGTAAAATAAATACATAACTAAATAAAGCAAGACAGAGTGGTTGCAAAGTGGCCAGATTGGTTTTATTCACATCCAAACACATCAGCCTCACTTTACAGACTTTGCAGTGAAGCGCTACTTTTGTTTTCTCGTCTTTCTTTGAACAGCATTGTTGTCCCCAGGTGGGGAAGTGCACCATTCCGGGAGGTACTGCAATACCTGGTTGATGGATGGATTGGAAAACAAAATGTGTACCATGGCTCTGTTTATGGATGTGATCTTTTTAAACCATACTGCTTACGTTTATTAAGGATATAAGCAATGGACATTGAAACGGTTCCCTTCAGGGCCCTGTAGTCATGTCCTTAACTTTTCAGGTAAAACCACTCGCTGATTTCTGAATAGTGAGTGATCGTTAAGGTAACCATTTTGTTTCTGCTTACATTTCACACGCTTTACTTAATCTTGCATTCCCTATGCCTATGAGTGTTTGCTTTTACTTTTTTTTTTTTTTAGGCAGCATATTACTCTTATCAAGTGCATAATTTGAATTGAGCCACATCCAAGTGTTTATAGCGGGCACAATTAGGTTGTAGCTGAAGGCAGTGCGAGTTTCTCTCAGTGGGACAGTATGGTGTTCACTGGGGGAGAGGATGTGGCACTATGGCCAGAGTTGTCGAAGTTGGAACTGGGGAACTGGGTTCAGCCTTTATGACCAGTCCACCAGACCACTCTACTGAGGGAGCATATTCCCATGCTAGACCTTACAAGGCCCCACTAGACCTTAGAAGGCTTGATGTCTTAGCACAAGCAGGTGTACCCTAGTGGTGTCAATTGTGAGTTAACCTTGAAGGCCTGTCCACCACAATCCATACTGAAGTTCATCTCCAGTCTTGCGGGCAGGCCTACGAAGCAGCACACCCTAGAGCAACAGTGATCCAGTCACCGTGACTCTGTCACTGAGGTCACATGAACCTTGAGCAGGTTAGGGCGGTGCAAACGGTGTGACCGCACTGGGTACCTATTTTGGGTGGGTGCGTAGTGTTTGAAAGTATATTATGGTTTAAAAAAAACTTGCTGTCACCTTCCTGACTTCCATCAATTTTCAGAAACAATAAAAATGTCATGATAACTTCGGTGATTAATGTTCTTCCTAGAGAGAGATCCGAGCTTTTGTCTAGTGGAAGGGTTGACTCCTGGAAAGGTAGAACAGAGGGTTAATATGCCTGCTGCAAAGAACATGTACGATGCAGATCACAAAGTGCACTGCTTTAATGGGGGGACCATGATGAATGGTCATTTAATGTCAGCTGTAGATGATGGATCCCTGAACAGTGTCATGTATGTGCATGTTTGCATTGTGCTGAGGGGATTACCAGGTAATTGTTCATGCAGCTCTCTGATGGATGTCACATGCGGTGTTTCTGAGTCCCCAGATAGATCATGCAATCTGTGTGTTCTCTTTTGTACTGCCAGTCACTGCCAGTCACCGGTGTATTCAACTGTGTAGCCTTGGACCGTGTCATGTATGTTCATGTAACTTGCACGATCGAGGTAACTATTAGCGGCGATACTACGTGTCTCTCGGTCCTCTTTCAAGTGCTTGCCGTCCTTTTTCCCCAGCAACCCCCACCCCTCCCCAGGGGCGGCAATCTGAGGGATATCCCCGGGCGCCACAAGCTCTAGCTACGCCTCTGCCTGCAGCCCTAAATCTACCCTTCAGGGCTTTGACTACATAATAGGCCTCAGGAGGGAAAACTGTACTTTTTTGATTATTCAAATACAAAGAAAAAGTCTTCAAGGGATATTTTTCAAGGCTACTTTTGACAGTACCTGAACAAGTCGCTACTTGATAAAATCACAGTTGTTATCTTTCATGTACAGCTCAGCTGCAGCTTGAAATCTTTAGAACAGGCTGTTTGTGGCGTTCATTGTAATACTGTCATCCCTAATTTGCAATACAGAAGTGACATTTATATTGTCGAGCTGTCAAATACCTCAAGATGATAGTTAGATCTTGCAAAGTATAGTAGAAAAGGAATAACTGGTACAAAGGTACTGAAAAAGATTATAAAGATTGTGAAGGAAGGTGAATGAAAAGGCAACGAGGAAGTAGCACAGAGGAGACGTAGCGCAAGGGGGAGGCAAGAGAGAAGGAGAACAGATGGAGAGAAGTGAACATAAAAGGGAAGAATGCAGTGTGAGAAAGAAGAGTATTAAAGCACTTGTATGATGGAAGAGGAAGGCAGAGGTAGGAAAAGAGGAGGGAAGTGGAGAGTGGAAGAAACAGCAGAAGATGATAGTCGTGCAACAAGAACGAGAGAGAAAAAGAGAAGATTGGAGTGCATGATAAAGAGAGGAGTAAAAAAGTGGTGTTGAATGGGGTTAGATTTAGGGAGATGGGAGAAGATAGGATGTGGGGAGAGTGGAGAAAGGAAAAGCTGAAGAAAGAAAGAAGACACGCAGACTGATCCAAAGACAGCCTCGGCCTCCACATTTTAGAAGAAAGGTTAATTGAAATTTAGATATGTATCTATTCTCTGTGTATTCATTTATATGTTTGTGACTTTCTTTCTATTCCTTTTTAGAGCACCACAGCCACTGACGGCCCTCAGAGCACTATGCGTAGCATCCTTCCCAACCTGGATGCCTGCTAATGGCTACGCCATACCCGGAGCATAATATAACACGTCTTTATGCATCTGCGTGTAACCACAAACTCAACATTCTAAACCTGCATTCCTGTCACTACGCTCTAACATTTACGTCACAGTTCTACGGAGTACATCAGGAGCCAAAAGTGTTCCATCATCGCTAACTCTCAGGACACTACATCTCCCCCTCAGTTAAATTTTAAAAAACATTTTTTTACAAATATGTGCAATCATAGCTCTCCAATTAGTCTTTGTGGCGCTCTGATCATACATCCCGACCATGTCTTTGGAAACTGAGGACAGGCAGTCGCAGTGTCCATGATCTGCACTGGCAGTGTAGGAACAGCAGCAGTCAGGGAGTCCTGAATTGTCCTTTCAGACCTGGTCTCTACATTGACATCAGTCCCTGATGAGTGATAAGCCACATGTCAGAAATGCAAGGAATCTCCTGTAATGGACTCCCTAGGACGTTGGGCAGTCACCATGTATTCTTTGCCGGTCACAACATGAAATGGCTTAGCATTGAAGGGAGTATCAGATTTCCGTCTTCTAGTCTGACAGACAAGCACTCGATCTCATCTAGTGAAAGAAACATCTATTGCATGTCGGCACTTGTGTGCATAGGCCTTCATTTTCCTTTTACGATCAAAGTTTATTTATACAGGGTTCCTCCTCTGTCCTTGATCCTCTGTTGGTTCATTGAGGTAAGTTGGTCATCATGGCTCTCCCAAACATCAAAGTTGCAGGGCTTTCACCTGTGATCGAGTGAGGGGTCAAACAGTAAGTTCGAAGAGTGGAGTTCAAGACAGTTTTGAGGTTGAGCTTTTCCAATACAGCACGCTGAACAGCTTTCTTGAGAATACTCATGAAACGTTCGACAAGGCCATTGGGCTGTGGCCAAAGAGGTGTGCTTTTTTGATGCTTCACATTAAGATGACTGAGAAAGTCTAAAATTGCAGGAACACCCCATGTCGTGAAGATGCCGTCTAATATCTCGATGACTTTCTCTTGAGCGATGGATGAGAGCTCTTCTATCAATGTAAAAAGGAAATATTCATTAACAATCACCATCAGGTGCCTGTAGAGGCACTAGTGAGAAGTAGTCAGCAGGGTTCCCTAGACAATACACAATGGTGTAGTTGTACTCTTACAATCTTAGATTGCTATGTTCAATGCAAGGAGGCATTTTTGCTTTTGGATTTCCAAAGATAACCAGCAAAGCTTGATGATTGGTCACAAGAGTTAAGAGCTTTCCATACATGAATACATGGATATGTTCCCAGGTCCATCCAACTGCTAAGCTTTCTTCCTCAGGTTGGTTGTGAATAAGCATGTTCAGTTTGGGAAAACCTTGGCTTGCAAACGCCACAATACGTCTTTGAGCATTTGGGTGTCTGCTATGCTGTGCAAGTTTAGCGCCCAACCAGAAAGGGCTATTGTCAACAACAACCTCAGTATGAAATTCTGGATCAAAATATGCCATTTCAGTAGCGTTCTTAATAGCTTGCTTGAATTTCTGGAAGCTTTGCTCAAATTCATGTGAACGAAGTAAAGAAACATTCTCATCAAGTCCTTTAATGGCGCACTGACAGTGGCAAAGTCTTGTATGTATCCAGAGCAATAGCTGGTCATGCCAAGACATGAACTTAACATTGAAACGTGTTGTGGGGGACTGGCATTTGACAGTGCTTGCACTTTAGTTTGATCGGGTATCATGTCCCCATCAGAAAAGTATGGCCAAATAATTTTAACTCTCATAGAACTCACATTTTACTACATTCAAAGGTATACCAGCATCAGCAAGCAACTGATACACTTGTGTGAGAGCTTTGTCAGGCTCCTTCTGTGAAGCTCTGAAAACCAATATGTCATCACTATAACTGGGCTCACTGTGCCACTGGAATCAAGCTATCCTGGCTGAAGAGGGGTGAAACCGGTCCTGGGATGCTTGTTTCCGGTCCAGGGAGGACCTGGCTTGGCAGTTCGGGCTGGACTGTTCCCATGAGGCACAGGGTCAAGACTGATTTGCATATGGCCAGGTCTAAACTGGGGTGGCATGGTGTGCAAAAGAATGATGGATTTAACCCAGATCTCTTGACTGGGGGTGAATGTTTTGATTTGTTCTGCATTCCGTCTATCAATTGTATGTCTTTCACTATAATTGAAAGCATTCATGACAGGCTGTATGATACTTCAAATGACATTTTGGAATTGCTCTGCAGCTGATGACACACCAAAACATAGTCTCTTGTACCGGAACAGACCAACATGTGTTGCAAAGGTTGTAATGTACCTGTAATTCTCCTCAGGCTTAGAACAACTCCAAAGGTCTTTCAAGAAGATTGAAAGCCGAGAGTGGCTAGTGTAATAGTGAAATTGTTTTTTCCAATGGAGACCAATAAAGAGGCCATGTTTCCTGTAATTATCCAAGATGACCCAGAGGTCAGCACATTGCAAAGCCTCAGAGATGGTTTGCATAAATAAGATCACCAAGCAGCGTCAGAAAAAAACCCACTTTCCACATCAGTAAATTCTACCAACGGTTATAAGGCCGCCTCCTTCCTGAAACCACCACCACCATTCAATACCACCAAAAAGCTGAATATTGACAACAGATGGACTACTTGGATAGAGACATTTGAGGATTTCTTTAATGCAGTCGAAGAAGCAGATAACAAGAAGATTATCAAACGCCTTAAGAAACTTGCTGGTGAAGGTGTAAAAGAAGTCATAAAGAAAGTGTTGTGAGCAGACGAGTTAATATACTGTCACATTAAAGAAGACTTGAATCTCAAGTTCGATCCAATGCCAAATGTAGATTACAAAGATAAAATATCAATCAAGAATGACATAAAGTTGGTAAAACTATTGACAAATCTGTTGGGACTGGATACGCTCATCAGACACTGTAAGTTTAATGAATTTAAGGATGAGGAAGATAAATGTCTCAGAGTGACTGACTGATGCCTGTCAGATTCGTTCAAACAATGAATGCTGAGATAAACATTTAGTTTGGAGCAAGTTCTCATGTATGCCAGAGCTGAAGAGCGGGCCCATCAACTGGCTGCTGACATGGAGGTGCCCAGAGTGAGTCAGTCATGAACATGAAAAGTAAGCCTAAGCACAAAGCAGAGGGATACAGAGCGATGCCTCCACTGAAAATGAAGTTGTGTTTCAAGTGTGGATTTTCATTCCCACACGAAGGTAAATGTCCTGCCATTGGACAGGTTTGCAAAAGCTGTGGGAAGGAGAACCATTTTGTAACGGTTTGTAATAGCCCAAAGACAAAATAGCCACTCAAATGTTCCAGAAAAGATGTGGGACGCACTCCCACAAGGCTAATCGATCACATGAAGTTGATCGTTATCTAAATCATCGTCAAACAGTTCTTCAGTAATAATGTCAAATGAAAGTGAAGAAGATGGTTGTGCCTTGGCGATGTTTGCCTCAGAAAAACATGCACATGTTCAACTGTCCGCATGTGAAGAGAACTGGAGGTCATAGAAAAGTCAACATGAAAAAGCACCAAAGTCATTCAAACATTGTTCAAGATTACACTAACAGTAAACAGTTGCTCAATACCTTTTATTGTCGACAGTGGTGAGTTGATAAACATAATGCCTGAGGAGAAATACAGTGAACTATCTCCATTACCACAACTTACACCATCAAAAACTAAAGTGTATACATGAGCTGCATCAACACAATTACAAAGTCAAGGTTCATTTGTAGCAACGATGAAACACAAGAAAACAAAAGTACAAGCAACCATTAATGTACTTCAGGGTATGGCATCAAGGGCCTGTTTACTCAGCTTCAGCATATCTGCTGATGTGGGACTGATATCAGTGAACTATAACATGAATGCTCATCACAAAATAGGGAGTCTGTTTCCTTCGTTGTTTCATGAGTTGGGAAAACTCAAGATATAATTACACATTAATGAGGACGTTTGCCCTATTGCTCAAAGACAGACGAATTGCATTTCATATATTGGAAGCTGTTGAATCAAATCAAACATGATATCATTGTGCGTTCCACTGGTCAAAGACCATTGGTTTCTCCCATTGTGGTAGTACCCAAAATGGACAGTGAAGGAGCTGTGCGTATCTGTGTGGATATGTGTTAAGTGTTCAAGGCAATTGAAAGAGAAAGACATCCAGGTCCACACATTGCCAACATGATAACACAATTGAATGGTGCAAAGGTCTTCTCTCACTTTGCTTTGAATAAAGGATGTGCCGCGTCGTGGATGGACAGTCACGGCTCCATAAATACAACCCCAAGCACTTCATCTGGGGCCGCTTCCCTCAATGCTGTGGTATGATGACTGTCTTTGCTCAGTGCGGGTAAGCAGGTGACCGTTTCTTGTATTTAACTTGCTTTACCTTTGGGCGTCTCCATGTACTGTCTGACACCTGGTTGATCTCTGCCTTACAGTGCTTCTGAATGCAGCTTTACCTTGCAATTTTCTGTCTCTATTTGCTGCTCCTCGAAAACCTGGTTGTATCCGCCTTTAACGTTAGCACTTCATATGATGTATAGCTTTAGGTTGCGTAGTAGCACGGTGCCTCTCTTTACTGCCTTACCAGCAAGTTCTTGGCCAACAATGTGTGGACTTCTCAGTGAAGCTTTTGTTATCTTCAACTGCTTCACACAGGCTGGAATTTCACTTTGACTGCACATATGGCAAACGTTGATTCGGCACTTCAGTTAAGGTACATGTGGACCACGGCAAACTCTCTTGGACAGTACCTGCTGTTGATACCTGTGAGAAGAACTCACGAAAAGGGTTGCACCTGCTACACTTGTACCCAGGACAGTTGGCTGACCTCCTGTTAACCTACAGGGACACAAAAGCTGCAAGTTGCCCACTTTCCTAAGGAGCCCGACTGACCAGCTTTAACTGGACTTCACCTGGACCCTGCTGACAGCTTCTGCTGGAGTCAGACACAAACCCCAAGTGGTGCCCCCCAGGTCCAAGACACTTGGCTGACGTTAGAGTGTACTCCCCTGTTTCAAAACTACAAAAAGTGGGACTCAGAAACTTTTTGTCAACTATCTGCCTGGAGAACCAGCGGAGACTGGGGTTGCTGTTGGAGCCGAAGTTGTCGATGTTGAATGGCTGGTCAGCCTCAACTTGCCAGCTTGCTCTGCTGAAGGAGATCCAACTTCCAGAAAAGTTTTTAAGTGCAAACGTAGTGGTCTTCACCTGGACCGACACAGAGCAGAAGGCATTCTTGGACACAGACTTCAGAGCTTTATTGCTCTCTTGACAACAGCACTGGGACCCCGCCGACATCGAGCCTGCTTCAGATACAGCTTGCAGCTTTCCCTGCCGATGACTCCTCAACAACCACTTTTTCTTCATAAAGGTTTCAAAGTCAATAGATAAACTTTCCACTGGGACAAACCTGGTCCTTGTACCCAACCAGCACTCCATTGTGGTTGGCCTTAACCTTTGACTTTGGCCCAGTCTAGTACAACCAAATACCTGCATTTGGTGCTTTTTGCTACTATTTTCATGTAAACCTTTACATATATATATCTCTTGTTCCCCTTGTTAGATTTATGTCATTTTGGTGCTATTTTATTCATTGAAATATTCTCTATTTTTATAAATTGGAGTGCAATTTTTATTGTGTTGGGTTTTTGACATTTTGCCTGTTTTAATACTTCTGTATGCTAACACATATTCTTAATTTAAGACGGTCTGCCTCATGCCATAGCTACCAGGGATTGAGCTCAGATTTAAATTACTGAAACCTTTACTGGACCTAACAAGATTAGTGACATTATTACTTGTTGTGGACTACCATCCACTCCAACTATAATTCACTTTTTCACAGGCCTGGACTCTGTTTTCCACTAATGGGTGTAAAGCGAGCACTGGGGTGAAGATGAAAGGTGTCCTGTCACGGCCGTTTGAGCAGCACAGACGCACTCAATATGGTTGTCCAGTCTCCCCATAACAGTCTTAGTGCAGATTCTAGAACCCTGGGCCTATTGGCTAATGGAGGAAGCCCTTGTATGGGGTCTTTGAAGGTACCTGGCCTGGTATGATAGAGTTTTTACTGTTCAATGATGACCTACTTCTATACCTTTTGTCCCAATTCCTTTAGCTCTAGGCGCCTTCATATTTTTAGAGTATATTCTTTTACTGTGGAGTTCTGGATCAATTGAACTAAAAAATGTTTTTTCTCTACAGTTTGGTTTCTTCTACAGTTTGGTTTCTTATTCTAGGTTTGCCTGCTCCTTACGTGTATGTAGGCTAGGATTTATTTATCCGGGCATATTCATACCTAATGACCAAGAGGCTGTTTTGTCAGAAAATTATTGTCAAACCCTATTTTGGCAAAGCTTTAGAGAAAAGTTTCTCTTTTCTGAGATGTGAGGAAATATGAATTTTTATGGTCAATTGTGTCCCCTATCTTAGACCCCAACGGCTCCATGTACATGCTACAAGTACATGTATGTTCCCTCCACTTCAAGCTATGAAGACGCAAATACATATGCGTCCAACGTTAACATGTCCTCTTTCAGATCTGCCATGAATGGGTCAGATATTCCGTTCCTAAGTATGCCTTGCCACCGTCTTTATATGGTGTACTTTTCACGTTTTCCAGCTCTGGCAAGGTAGGCCCTGAATTCTGCCATCGAGCCTTTTCCTGCTTCTGTCTCTGAATGCTCCAGCCTGGACCTGCATCTGTATCCATGACCTTTGTCCTACTCCCTACGCGGCTAACGGTGCCCGGCCCGGCCTGTTGCCTGCCAAACAACTGTATTCAGCCTTCAAGTTATCTGCTCCGCTCCTCGAGAAATGCATTCCTGTCTAGTAGTTTAGGTAAACATTCTTCCAGCTACAGAGCAAAGGGCCCGGCCTTACTGTCTCCGAGCAAGTAATTCATGACTTCTGTTGCCATGGTAGGCCCATGCCCCCTCGCATCTCATGTAGACACTTAGACGCTTGTACACGCACTAGCAGTCAGTATAGAATAGACTCTGTCCGAGAGACCTTCCCTTCCAGATAATATAGTTCCTTAAACACAAGATATTAGATACGATTTGGGATTAGGTTGTTCTGACATCCCAGACTTCTGTCTCCTCATGTAGGGCTAAATGTCAAGTCCCCTTCACCCTCTAGTTACACGTCAATCACACGTCATGCGGCTGTGCGCGCATCTCTGCCATGTATTTCTGCTGACATTGCAGGATTCTCTTATGGATCCACCCACTTGTGTCATCATCATAATGACGTTTCTAGTATACGCCTTTATGCACGCCTATTGTAACGCCTTTTTCATTACGTATGTGTATTCTTATCTCTCTTCTCAGCTGTAACGCCTTCTGCATCTGTCTTTACTGTAATGCATTTACTATAAATATGATAACCTGTCAATAATGTATTGCCGATCCCTTCCTGAACCTCCGTGGTGACGGAACCCGATTGCCTGGTTCGAACCATAATTCCTTTGTAAGGAATAAATTCCCTTTTATAACCTCAAATACCACGGATTCTGCCTCTTATTTTTACTGAGTTATTCTTATTGAATTTTACCGCATAAATTAAGTCTAGGTAATTTAAATTTACCACATAATTGGCGCCCGAACAGGGACACCTCTCACACCCCACGCGCCGGAGGTGCGTTGCAGACCCGGTCTCCTGCCACAGCCGGACGGACAATTACGCATACCCGCAGGATTTCCTGTATCTCCCTCAGGCCAACGGGGGCGACTGAGGCTGCGATCAACACCTAGACGAGGCGGTGAGGAGTGCGGAGAATCCCGACCAGAGCCTAGCTGAGAGAGCAAGATCCGAGGTATACAGAGGCCCACCAGATTCCGAAGTTCCGAAGTATCTAAGTCACGAGTCGAGTCCAGTCCAGTTTGGTCTAGTCCAGTCCAGACTTCTGAGGCCTTCTGTTCCGTTCCGTGCTTCCCGGTGAGTACCGTTGCTGGGGACGCATCTAGACGTGCACATTAGTTTGTGCCGGTCAAGACGGGTTTGGGTACACAGATCCGGTCTGCACTGTTTCAGCAGTGTATCTGTACTGTTTAGCACTACATCCAGTATATTTAGTACTATGTCAGTAACTAGTTTTATTCTAATTATTATTGTTCGTTTCTAAAATGTTTTGATATGTTTTAAATGTCGTGGTATGAGTGATTGTTTGATCTTCATTACTGTGTTTATTGTATTAATTGTGTTCAAGTCCGAGTAAGACCAAAGTAGCAAGGTTCAAGATGCCGTTATTTTCAAAATTAAGACAGATAAAAACTAGAAAAGGGATACTCGAGGAAGCTGTTCCCATTCCACCTAGGGACACTCCAGGGTACTTTATGTACCATAAACATGGCCTAGATGCCGTATTATATCTTGATTTATGGGTGGACTATCCCAAGGATTTAGCAGAGAGTCAGAGATGGCCCGCTGCTGGGACATGGGATGCAGATTGCATCATGAGAGTAGAAGAAGTATTATGGAAAAAGAAAGCCAGACAGTCACAGAAAGATGCCATTGAATTATGGCGTAAAGAATCGCATAGACGCGCAGAGAAAGCGTTCAGAAAAGAAGAGAAAAGTAGAGAGAATTCAGACAAAGCCCGAGAAAACATATTAATTGACGAAGGTATCCGAGTAAAAACAGAACAAGTAGACAGACAACGAAACACTCTTATGAATGGTATGTATCCTCTTCTGGCCGAGGGTTTGCCTAAGGCCACCCAGGAGGTACCAAAAGATCTGCCACCTCCATTACTCCCGATTAAAGTACATCCCAAGACCGCAAAGGACATTTTCCTTTCTTCCTATTTAGATGATGCAGCCCCCGAATATGCTAATGGTGCGCAGCCACGCGCATCACCTGTTGACGACGCTCAACCCCAAGATCATCTGCCCCCACCTCCGCAGCAACAAACTCCTCCTCACGTTCAAAACGTTCCACCTGTTTCTACAGTCCTTTCTGCATCTACACTCTCTACCCTACATCCAACAAATCCTTTTGGACTTGGCACCTCAGGAGGTGCGACAGGAGGTGCGACAGGAGGTTTTTCCACGCCACCGCCAGCAACTAGATTGACTTATAGGGATTTAGCACACCAACGTACACCCCAAAGAGCTAATGACAATATATTTAATGAGCCTCTTTCAGATTGTAGATATGATCCAGTGCCCGGTAAACACGACAGAATGTTGCTATCATCAGTACGTTTACGACGAGTTTCGACCTATCTAATGACGCTACCAGGAATGATTGGTCATCTAGACAAAATATATCACTTTATCCAAACAGGGGAAGGTCCTGAAAGTATTGGCGAGGCCATGGAATACCAGAAAGTGGACATGCAAAAATTATTGTTACGCTTCTTCATAAACTGCTTGATCAGAAACAGAGATAGGCCTGAGGTAGATCCGGAGGAAATGCAAGTACTTACCAGATGGGGTCAGAATATAGCAGACGGAAAACATGATAAACAGAAGAGTATAGAAGTTATGCACCGAAAGATCAGAAAAGAAGTAGAACGAATACATGAAAGAAGATTAGAGGCAGATAAAACTGAATCAGAGGAAGAGGAGGAGGAACAGTCAGAAATGAACACAGGACAATTAGAATTACCAGCTAGAGAAATGATAGCTTATGTAGGTAAAGGAAGATCTTTTAATAATGCAATACGTCCGATACGTCCAGAATGTAACAGAACTTTTCAAGCAGCTATCTCAAATCCAAGGACCCCTGAACACTTATTCCAGGCTACTGATAAATTACTTCGAGAACGAAGGGGGTACCATGTGCTCGATTCTATGGATGAACAAGAATTAGCCAGGTCAGCAGTACAATGGGCTGACAGTTCTAAAAAATACAGTGATGATGCGCTAGCACACACGTTTCTGAATCTTACACCCGACGAACAGCGTTTAGCTAGTATATACATGATACAACATCTCCTTATATTATATAAAGGCGAACACTCCGATCCTGGTCCCCTACCTGATATACTGATAGAACTACTCCTGAATAAATGGAGAGGTCTAGGTACCGATCTAATTAAAGTAATTCTAGAATACCGACACAGATATAGTGCCTTTTTGTGTCCAGAACATGATCCAGTTCCCTCCATGGAAAGAAAAACGTATTACATAGACAGACAGAATCCCTTACGCGAAGTACACCCAGTTAGGAATGATGATAATACTTTTAGACGCGTGTTCGTGTACACGCCTATAACTAAAATAGAACTATTGGAAATGAAAAAATTAGTGCCCAGCCATGACAAAGATCCAGCAGGTTTTCACCGTGAAATAAAAGACATGTTACTCATGGGTGATTATACCTATCCTGACATTATGAAAATATTGAAAGTATTATTGCCTGCCGGTATTTACGAGAAACTCAAAGAAAAAGAGTGGGAAGTGGGAGAACAAAAGATTGATTGGACAGCATTAGAAAACGAAGAAAATGCCCGAACTGCAGGCGTAGGGCTTGGAGACAAAACTAAAGCATTACCAGGATTATTAGTACAAGTATTGCCACGTTTATTAACTACGAAAAAGGAAGACTGGGGAGCAATATCAGCTTGCAAACAGAAACCAGACGAAGACACTAGTGATTTCTATTCCCGATTTGAAAAATGTTTTGGTATTAATAGCGGCCTGAAAGCAAGTAGCGATTCATATCGACATCTTTTTGTAACAAAACTAGTCGAGAATTCCCTACCACAGGTTAAAAACAGAGTATTGAAAGTTGAGAGCACTTGGCAAGCTAAGACTCCGTCACAAATGTTACAAATGTTACAGTATCACCAGAATAGAATTAGAGAAGAACAAGACCACGAACAAAGACGTATGAAAGACACGAAAATGAAAATGCTCGTCGCTCAGTCAGTTCCAGCTGACAGTCATAAAAAGGGTGCGACACAGTCCAGTAATTCAGCGGTTCCCGTTAAAGGGACATGCAACTATTGTAAACAGCCAGGTCATTATTTAAACGATTGTGCAGTTCTGAAACATAATATCTCTACGGGTAAAACCAAGGAGAGACCACGTCCGCCTAGACAGGATCAGATCCAGCAACAAGCACCTCAGAATATACAGCCTATGCAAGCTGCACAACAGACCGTAGCGGTACCACAGTCACAGCCTATTGCCGCAACACAAAACACGACACAACAGATGTACCAGTATGCACAAAATGACTATCCAGATTATCAGCGATACACATGAAATAGCCTAGAGAGGGAAGTTGGCTTACCCCTTATTGAGGTTCCCGTAGATCAAGAGGGTCCTTATGTACAGAGTCAAGTATTAGGGAAAGACAGAAAGTTTTTACTTGATACAGGGGCAAGCAGAACAACTATAAGTCACGACGAGGTTCCAGGGGCACCCCTCTCAGGCTCACAGAATATTTCCCTTGGTTTTTCAGGAAAACCTACTATTAACGAAGTATCGCAACCGCTTCCACTTACAGTTGGTCCATTGACACGGACTACAGATCTATTGCTTACTAAATCATGTCCAGAAAACTTGTTAGGTATAAAGACATTGAAAGCTCTAGGAGCTATAATATGTTGTTCTCCGGACGGAGTACGACTATTTTTGCGTGACTTTAAAGGTCACTACGTGTCAAGAGACATGGATCACCGGTTACAGAATCTACCTGCACATTTATGGGCACAAGGCCCCACTGATGTAGGTTGTATGCACATTACACCATATCGAGTCACACTCAAAGCAGGAGTGGTATTACCACGAATGCGACAATATAAGTTACCTCCAGATGCTGTAGTGGCTTTACTGCAAATCATTGACGAGCTCATTGCACAAGGAGTGGTTGTGGAAACCGACTCCAATGTATGTAATTCTCCGATCATTCCGATTCTTAAACGAACTGATCCAAAAGCACCCCCAGTATATCGATTAGTTATTGATCTGCGCGAATTGAATAAATGCATTGTACCACAATATCCCGTGGTTCCAGATATCTCTTCATTACTGACAGCTATTGATTCAGAAGCAACGTTCTTTACTGTAATTGACCTCAAGAACGCCTTCTTTAGCGTCCCAATCGATCCGGAAAGCCAATATTTGTTCGGATTTAGTTTAAATGGACGAAGCTTTAAATTCGCACGCGCACCTCAAGGATTCACAGAAAGCCCTAGCATCTACAGCCAAGCACTGAAAAGACAACTTGACAGTATCCACATGCCTGTTAACACTGCACTGCTTCAGTATGTCGATGATCTGCTGATCACCGCCCGAAGCGAACCCGAATGTGAAAAAGCATCACTGACGGTTTTACATTTTCTGTCCGACAAGGGGCACAAGGTGTCCCCTTCGAAGCTGCAATTCTGTGTTCAGCAAGTTGTGTACCTTGGGCACTTGCTGTCCAAGGGGGGGAGACAGCTCACACCTGACCGCATCCAGTTAATTGTAAACATGCCACCACCCAAGACACAAAAGGAGGTACGGGCCTTCATAGGCCTCACTTCGTACTGTAGGCAGTGGATCCCCCAATACGCATTTCTAGCGAAACCACTAATTCAGTTGACAACCCAGGAGGCAGCGACATCGACTGTTCTCCCTTGGACTCCAGAACATACACAAGCTTTTGAAGACTTGAAGAAAGCCTTATGTCAAGCACCTGTTTTAGCGACACCATGTTACAGTAAGCCTTTTACACTTTTTGTTACAGAACGTGAAGGTACTGCCTTGTCGGTACTCACTCAGGAACAAGCAGGATCACACAAGCCGTGTGCTTACTTTTCTAGCACATTAGATCCCGTAGCTCAGGCTCTTCCTGCGTGCCTGAAATCAGTCGCAGCGACAGCTTTAGCGATCAGACAAAGCGATTCCATAGTATTAGGACATCAATTGACAGTACAAGTACCACACGCAGTAGAGGTTCTCTTGAACTGGACACAAACACAACACTTGACTATAGCACGACTGACGGGTTATGAACTAACATTGTTTCAGCCACACATAGAAATCAGACGTTGTAGTACATTAAATCCTGCCATTCAAGCTCTGTTAGATGCAATACATCTACCTACTTCGATATCTATCATGAAGTGTAAAGCCCATACAAAAGTCACCGATATTATTTCCCAGGGTAACGATCTAGCAGACCGAACAGCTAAACAGACAGCTCAGAATCAGACTCATGCAACTGACTTGACAAAGACAATAGTTCCGACATCGACACACTGCATGACAGTTAGGGATCCCGCCCTTGATGTAATTGACATACAGACACATGCTACACCAGAGGAAATAAAGAAATGGACTGAATTAGGAGGGATCCAAACAGATCAGGGATGGATGACAAAGGGAAAATCTATATGGTTTCTCCCCGACTCAATGGTTCAAGTTATCATTAACACAATACATAGTCCAGCGCACTTAGGAGAAAAAGCTATGTTAGACAGTATTCAAAACATTTGGTTTAATAAACACTTACGAGCTGCAGCCAAACAGAAAGTCCGAACTTGTATGATTTGTTGTCAGTTCAACCCAGGTAAAGGCGTACCTGTAGAGCAGGGTGGATTTCAACCTCCCGATCACCCTTTTGAAGTCCTCCAGATGGATTATATCCAGATGGAACGTTGCCGAGGATTCAAATATGTCCTCGTAGTTGTATGTGCTCTTTCCCGTTGGACAGAAGCATATCCCGTCTCAGATTACACTGCCCCGACTACTGCCAAACAGTTAGTTCGTGAATTCTTCCCACGGTATGGCTTGCCCCGTATCGTGTACTCAGATAACGGCCAACCGTTCTCATCCGAGCTAATGAAACACATTTCACTCTTGTTAGGCTATCAATGGAAATTCCACTGTGTCCGACATCCCGAGGCAGCAGGTCTCGTGGAACGTCATAATCAGACTCTGAAAATTCGACTTTCTAAAATCTGCAGAGAGAAAGGCGTCGACTGGATAGTAGCCTTACCAGTTGCACTATTTTACATGAGAATGGTAGCACATTCTCGCACAGGGCTATCCCCGTACGAGGT
Organism: Triturus cristatus; assembly: GCF_964204655.1. Lineage (NCBI taxonomy): Eukaryota > Metazoa > Chordata > Amphibia > Caudata > Salamandridae > Triturus > Triturus cristatus. The sequence continues at coordinate 377,100,417 of NC_140581.1, read as the reverse complement.
GGTCTTCGGTAGGCCACCAAATATGTGGGGGACGCCTATACCTCGTAAAATCACTGATGTTGATTGTAATATGTTGACAGATTACCTTGCTTCCTTGATGTCTGCACTACAATCTTGCCGTTCACAGGTAGCTGCAGCCTTTCCCGACAACACCGAGGTGAAGCCCCATGAAGTGGTTCCTGGAAACTTTGTTTTCATAAGAAATTTCGACAGGAGGAGCCCGTTGGAGCCTCGCTGGCAAACGCCAAAACTGGTACTTCTGACCACGAGGACAGCAGTGAAGGTCGAGGGTCGCAAGGGTTGGTTACACTCGAGCCATATCAAGAAATTTCATGGACTACCGTCTGATTTGAACTCTCAGCCCTGCCCCCTTCCACAGACTGACTCAAAACTCCCCCTGGTTGAGAAAACCGAATCACAGGAATACAAACTGAAACTAAGGTCTAACAAGTCAGACAATTCGATTGTTTAAGTCCTCTCCAAGGTGAATCGGTTGAATTAGTCTCTGACATGTATCCTCTAGACCGAAATCGAGAGAGAGATAGACAGAAACAGTTCAAGAAACGTGCATATTGTAAATCACTTCATAGTCACTGTATAGTGACACTGTTGATTATGTTTTTTCTAAGTCTTTTGATTAATGCTGCAAGTATACTGTTGCACATGTACTATCCTATTTTCAAGCGTGCTCATTCTGCTTACAATGATACTGCCGAACATTCTTTTAGCGAATTACCTTCACATGAGTTGCCCTATAGACTTGCGCTGCGCAACAACACATTCATTAGTATGTTACATCACTCCCATCAGGCCAGCAATGCTACAAATTGTTGGATATGTGGCCGACTCCCTCCCTATCAGAAATACAAAGGAGTTCTGCCTCTCTTTCCGTACCCGTTCACACACAATGGTTCCTGTGGAGCATGGTTTAGTTTGATTAATTCTTTAGATTCAAACACTATAGTTTATCAGAGCAACTGGGTATGGGGAAACCTGAACTTAGTTTTGCTTAAAGCCTGTTACCCTAACAAGGAGGGACTTCCTAAAAGGACAGGAACTGACCTAGAAAATGAAGTATATGGATTAGGTAATTTTACACTTAACCTCATGATTCTGAATGTTGAATCTGAAGCTGCACTAGTCTTGCCTGCTATGTCCGTATTACCAGTCAAAGGTGAATTATGTGTAAGAAAGAATGGTTCAGTACACCTGGGTCATAGTAAATGTACTACTGTGATCGAATTCAGTGATAAAGGCAAGTCTACATTTAGAGCTTCTCGTCATTCCTACTTCATATGTGGTCATACCGCATATATACGTTTACCTCTAGATTGGGATGGTACCTGTTACATTGCATTCCTTCTGCCACCTGTTTTCCTAGCCCCTCCTGATTATCATAGAAATACTCATTTAGTACACAATAGACCCCAGAGAGATATCCCGATTGTCGACTACACTGAAACAGCATGGGAACAATATACAGACTTCAATAAAGGTCTCTTTCCTTACATAGGTGTTGTCTCAAATAGTAAACTGATACGTAGATTAACCAGAACCCTTGAAGCAGTAGTGAATGAAACTACCTCTGCCCTAGGCAACTTAACAGAGGAGCAGTCTGCGATGCGGATTGTTGTTCTTCAAAATCGTCTTATCCTTGACGTCATCCTAGCCGATAGGGGCGGAGCCTGTAGGGTCATCGGATCAAGTTGCTGTGTTTTCATTCCAGAAAACGCGCCATCAGTATACAAAGCAATAACTCATCTTCACAAGATTGCAAGTCAGATACATCAGAATCCAGGCACCTGGACATGGTCCGGTTGGTTCTGGAGCGTGTTGTCAGCCTGGGGATGGAAAGTCCTATCCTTCCTAGGTATTGGCCTTCTCATAGTATTCAGTTGTTGCCTGTGTCTACAATGTGGACCAGCGATTTGCGGCCTGTGTGCCACATCATGTATTCCACGTTCAAGTTCTCATTCAAAATCCCGGAAGAAGAAAGAAGAGCAAATGATGTTACATGAACAGATTGATGGATTCCTGAGGATCGATATTTCATGAAGGGTCCGTAGGGGACAAGGAGGGAATGAGGAAATATGAATTTTTATGGTCAATTGTGTCCCCTATCTTAGACCCCAACGGCTCCATGTACATGCTACAAGTACATGTATGTTCCCTCCACTTCAAGCTATGAAGACGCAAATACATATGCGTCCAACGTTAACATGTCCTCTTTCAGATCTGCCATGAATGGGTCAGATATTCCGTTCCTAAGTATGCCTTGCCACCGTCTTTATATGGTGTACTTTTCACGTTTTCCAGCTCTGGCAAGGTAGGCCCTGAATTCTGCCATCGAGCCTTTTCCTGCTTCTGTCTCTGAATGCTCCAGCCTGGACCTGCATCTGTATCCATGACCTTTGTCCTACTCCCTACGCGGCTAACGGTGCCCGGCCCGGCCTGTTGCCTGCCAAACAACTGTATTCAGCCTTCAAGTTATCTGCTCCGCTCCTCGAGAAATGCATTCCTGTCTAGTAGTTTAGGTAAACATTCTTCCAGCTACAGAGCAAAGGGCCCGGCCTTACTGTCTCCGAGCAAGTAATTCATGACTTCTGTTGCCATGGTAGGCCCATGCCCCCTCGCATCTCATGTAGACACTTAGACGCTTGTACACGCACTAGCAGTCAGTATAGAATAGACTCTGTCCGAGAGACCTTCCCTTCCAGATAATATAGTTCCTTAAACACAAGATATTAGATACGATTTGGGATTAGGTTGTTCTGACATCCCAGACTTCTGTCTCCTCATGTAGGGCTAAATGTCAAGTCCCCTTCACCCTCTAGTTACACGTCAATCACACGTCATGCGGCTGTGCGCGCATCTCTGCCATGTATTTCTGCTGACATTGCAGGATTCTCTTATGGATCCACCCACTTGTGTCATCATCATAATGACGTTTCTAGTATACGCCTTTATGCACGCCTATTGTAACGCCTTTTTCATTACGTATGTGTATTCTTATCTCTCTTCTCAGCTGTAACGCCTTCTGCATCTGTCTTTACTGTAATGCATTTACTATAAATATGATAACCTGTCAATAATGTATTGCCGATCCCTTCCTGAACCTCCGTGGTGACGGAACCCGATTGCCTGGTTCGAACCATAATTCCTTTGTAAGGAATAAATTCCCTTTTATAACCTCAAATACCACGGATTCTGCCTCTTATTTTTACTGAGTTATTCTTATTGAATTTTACCGCATAAATTAAGTCTAGGTAATTTAAATTTACCACAGATGCATGGTGAAATTTAAGATTGCTCTATCCAGGTTTGTATATATACTCTAGAATTTACCCTTCCGGATCTCCAAGGAATTTTTTCTTAACGTAGATGTCCTTGTTTGTACATTGTTATGGGATAGGAGTACACACAGAATAGCTCTTACAAAACTTTTTTTCAGTGTTTGTATTAACTACTGCACTGCTTTTCAGATCTGTAGAGATACTACTGGGCCTCACAACTGAAACTGGGGAACACTGGCTATGGTTATTGGAATTGGATTTAATGGTAGATCACCATGCTTTTGAAGGTCATGGTTATCTTTGCTCTGTATGAGAAGGATGCAATGGAGTCTATCCTCGACTGATCTGCGCTGTTGTTTAAGCTTGAAGAAATTCCCTGAGGAGAATTTGGTACTATTACCTGGTGGATATTGTCTGAAGTCAGGCCCCTTGGGGATTTCACGAATGGGATGTGATTGGTATCTTCCGGATCAGAAATGTCTGGGATCCTGTAGCCCTTCACAGAGCTTCGAGATACTTTGCTGCTGGCTGCCTCACAGCTATTTCTATGTTTCTGTTGTGCATATTTTATATTTATGTATGTTTTGTTATGTTTTGCTATGCTATCCTATGTTATGTGTAGCACATTGTCCAGCTGGACTAGTTGATCTTCATAATAGGCTAGCTGGTTTACATAATAGTTCTTATAAGGAAATGCCTCTTTTTGTATGGTCACCCCCAAGGTTTTCAACTGATGCTGCTGGTGTTTCGACTCTGAGAGTGCACTGAGGCCTGCTAACCAGAACTAAGTGCCATTGCCCTGACCCTAAACTGTATGTCGAATTGGCTGTTCCTGACTGGAAATGGCTAGCTTACCTGTAAATCCCAAGAATATGGTGCCCTGTTCTCAGGGCATGTCAATTAGAGGGGTAACCTAGGGCTTGCAGCACTGGTTATGGTTGTGTGCCACCCTGTGCCCCCCCCCCCCCTGGGGGGGGGGGCACAGGGTGGCACACAACCAGTCCTAAGACAGGGTGTAACATATGACTCAGGCAGGACATGTATTTTATATGTCCTGACAGTAAACGTGCAAAACCACCAATTTGACTGTGGAGAGACTTGGTTACCCTATTGGCGAGTACAGGATTACACGCTGACCCCTCAGTTGTGCTAACTCCTAAACGGTGCAACCAAAGTGGCACTCGAAGTTATCAAACAACTTGTTACATTAAGCCAAACTTGTTCTGCTCAAGGAGAAGCTGTGTCCAAAACCCAATCAAGCCAAGAGACCACGAGGGTCAGCTTACCGGCCTCCATTATGCAGCACAGGGAGACAACAGCTGAAGAAGCCTGCTGGGGTAAATTGGTAACCTGAAGTCTTGAAGTCGCTACCATCACGTGCAGCACCAAGGACCAAGACCTGATGCACAGAGTTGCACCCGAGTTCGCTGAACCCGGGCGTTGTGTCAGAGAGTTGTTGGAACCCTCAGAAGGTGAGTTATCGACCCAGGAAGGATTGGTCTTTGACCGCGACAACTGGAGACTGGTAGTCCAGTGGTGACTGGACTTCAACCAAACCGCAGATATCTTAGTGGGAATCCCTACAGGAACACCCCTGTCTACCATGTTTCTAAGTGTCCAATTCATTGACTTTGCCAAGTCTTATTCGCTGTTGAGTAAAATTGTTTTGATTTATAATTGCATGTGAAATCAATATTTCCAGAATGCTCCAGTGGATTTTTTTCATTCTAACATCTACATTTTTATTAAAATAAGGTCTATTTTTATAAACTGGTGTCGAATGTCATGAGTGTCCAGTCAATTTCTTCATCAATTGTTTTGGTGCTGTTTAAATGCTTTACACATGTTTCTCTGTGTAAGCCATGCTTCTCAGTACCACAGCTACCTAGTGTTGAGTTAAGGGCTTTACAGGCAAAACCTAGGGGACCTAAAGGGGGTCTGTAAATGTGTTACATGGTGAGTTTGCACAACCACACCATAGCATACACCCCATTTCCTCACAGTTCTCCGTTTGAATATACAGTTTTATCTGAACCACTTATGGGTAAGGCTGTCTCCAAGCTATATAGCACATTATATAGGACATTAATCAAGTAAAGTTAAGAAAAAGGTGGGTTACGGATCTGGGCCTGCTAGAGGATGGGTTCTTGGAGGAAGTCCTAGGATTTCCCAGATGGGTTGAAATTAGATATGGGTTCCACTTAGTCCTGCTCAGTATCTTCCATTGTACCTACTACACATGCATTTTACTTAAACACTTTGGGAGAACCCCAGACTGTATGTGCCTTAGGAGGAGAGGGGTTTCCTACACATAACTGGCAGAACCCCCTAATAGCTACTTTTTGGGGAAGGGCTATGAACAAATTGTCACAGATTATACAATCCAATAGGTCCCTATCTACTAAAATGACCCTTGGAATATGGGGAGATGATGGTCTGTCTAGGTGACATGGTCTCCTAGGTAACTTTGGGTTGATGGTTGTCAGAAGAGATATATCCCATATATATGCTAGCCCAATGGTCTTGGGGGCATATTCTCAAGGACTTATCGCCGATCCATTGGCACATTAGTGCTGCAAAAGTGGCAATAGATTTATCGTCCTATTCCCAAGCTGGTGCAAACGGCTAACATAGCCAGTTTTCCAGCTATAGCTGCCGCAAAAAAACATCGCCACGGATGAGAGCGACAACTATCGCTAATGATATGCAGAGTAAGCGTTCCCGTGCAAAAACACACAAAAACACCACTTTGCGATATTCCCAACGACCAGCCAGATCTGCGATGCGATCCCAAAACAGGCGATAAGGCGCATTAGCAGCAGGGATTTAACACCTGCCTCTTACTGGTGATAAGCAGGACGACAACCTGCAGTATGAAAGGGAGCCCAGCCAAGAGCCACATCTGAAGACCAACACATGTTATGGAGCTACTGATCATGCAGCTCCGAGACCCAAGAGGACCACAACACCCACCGCCACCACCTACCACCCCCCCCCCCCAGGAAAGCCTCCTCCCCGGACTACCACCGTGGCAGCGCAGAACAAGACAGCTGACCTTCCGAAAACTGTTTGTCCCCCAGCTACACAACTGCAGAATGGGGGGAGAGGTGGGTACCAAGTATGTGTGAAGGATGCAAGTCACCCATGAATAAGAATGCACACAATGCCAAGTGTGGTGGTGATGTGCTGGACAGACTTCAGTATGCAGAGCACAGAAATGTCCATGTGGACATATACTGCTGGCGTATGTAGTGTTGTGGACAGTGGATACAACCATGTTACCTCAGACAGTGGGGAAGACCTTGGACATGTAGCTATGTCATCTCCCCCTATAAGCGTAAGCGGAGTGGGCTTGTCCAGCGTACGCCAGTCCTGCGTAGGAGTGTGAATAAATAGGCCGGGGCTCTGCGCGTGGTTCACTTTCGGGATGGCCAACGCGTCTGCCAGGGCAGCGCCCCTCAGCCTGCCACGAGTCCACTGCCGTGACTGCCAACCTCCTCAGCCGATCGCTGGGCTCCACGACACAAGCCCCCAGCGCACCCAGCGGCACAGCACCGAGGAGTTATGTATGTGCTTACTATTACCTTTGGCCTACACTGTGGTCAGCAAGTTCCCCAATTAAAATCGAGTCTTGATTTATTTATGGTGCAGTCCAGCAGGCAACAGACATTGCTTTCAATGCGGCCCGCCCGGACGACGCATCATCGCCGGCTGCGCACCCGCTGAGCACTTCAGGTGCCACTAACTCTGTGCAGCTCAAGTCATGGATCCTTTAGGATTGAGTCTCGTGCAGTGGACAGCAGACACGACGGAAAGACCTTGGACATGTAGCTTTGTACTCCCCCCTGTAAGGGTAAGAGGAGTGGGCTGGGCCGGCGTATGACAGTCCAGCATAGGGGTGTGAAGAATTTTCTCTGGGCGTGGTTCAGCTCTGGCCTGGACAAGGAAGTAACTAATGCGTGTGACTCTGTTGTAGTGTCTGTGGCACCCGGCCCGGTTGCAATTCAGCATGCACCCGGAGGGCAGGCTTGCACAAACGGAGAAATGAAGGAGCGCAGGACCGCTCGGGGTCTTGGCTCATACATGCCGAGTGTTGTGTGTATCTGAATTGCCACAGCATATGCCAAATGCCTAGCCCTACTCGCAGCGAGAGTTCGGCCAGGCATGAACTCTACATCTGTGTCCGCCCTATCCTTACTGTAGGCCTACACTCACGTGGCCACCCACCTTTAATGGCCAAGATCACTGTGTCGTTGTCAGGGTTGTGGACATGCGCAGACATACATGACGATGGTGTGCCGTAGAAGTGCAAGTGATGCAACAGCGCAGCGCACGCAAGTAAATAGGCTCGGGGGAGGGAGGAGCAGCTGTGAGGCAACGTAACACACAGTGATGTTGCACATTTGCCACATGCTAGACATGTCAAACATGAATGCCAAAGTCGCACACATCCCACCCCACCCCCAACAAGCCACTTCACAAATCCTGAATGCAAGCAGATGATGAACTAAAATTAGGGATGAAAGCTCCTTTATCTGAACTATCAGGCGGGAGCACATCTGCACCTCCGACCTCGGAATTGCATGTGCCCGGCACCCCCTGACAGAAACTATAGCAGCTGATGATGACTCCCACACTACGCACAGCCTGACGAAAGACCAACGTATACACACCCCACAGACAGAAGTCCTTGCTCGTAGTTATCTTGCATGGAATGGCCTTCACGCTTACTCCCACACCATCCCAGGCGTAAAACCGTTGCACACTCAAACAATTCATTTATCCGAGCTGTGGCATGTCATCCACAGAACTGGCGCAGGTCAGAACAGTGCCGCTTCAACCAGAGCCACTGACGCTATGGCAGAACATCCCGGACACATGCAAAACACCTGTCACATGGAACTGTACCATGCACATATGCTGCATTAACTGGGGGCACTGCCATTGGCAGTGCTGCGGATTAGTTACCGGCTAAGCTTCCACTTTGCCAACGTCACCTGCATTCTGCCTGTGTTGCATTGTCGATCGTGCATATTCAAGTGGTGCATGGATGTCTGCCTATCCAAGAGGATAGATGAACTGGTATTTGACATGTGTGTGTGCCCCCTGTTGGCACACGACCAGGAGTGTCACCGTGATACCCATTTATGGAATGCCTTGCTACTTGGCATACATGCTGGCAGCTGGACATGGGAGATTGCACAAATCCTCATGTGCAGTGACCTCATTAAATGTCTCCCCTATTGGGCTGTAGTGCTAATTGGTGAAAGGGGGTGGACACAGCACATCTGTCTGGACCTGCTAATGGATGGACTCGCTGTCCTCTTTGATGAAGTCGGCAGCGACCTCATGTTGGAAACGATAGCCTACGAAGCTGCAATTGCTTTCATGGACGAGTAACTACATACCTGCAGCCACAACTGATTTGAACCCATTGCTCATGTCCCAACACCTTGTTGCATCTTGGAGATCTGGTCTCATATCCCACGACAACAGTGGACATAGCTGCATTCGCCTGGACTCCGACTACATGAGCGGACAACAACCTAGGATAACACACACCTGTGAAAGGTGAGGCACTCCCCCGGAGTGGACAGCCGCGCTTGTAAACGTTCCTCATTCTGACATACTGCTGCATTGGTCTGCATGTTGTGGACTTATCCTGCCCATATTGACACGCATATGCTAATATAGTCTATGCACCTTCACTTATATTCAACTGTGATGAGTGTTGATTTGAATGACAATGTGTGTCTCACTGCCTATCTGGGTCCCGGCCATACATGCGCATTGATAGCATTATCCAGGGAGTACATTTTTGTTGAATCACGGTCCCTACATTCATCCATACTTACATACTTGATTGATCATAGCCATGACACATCTGTGTGAAATAGAATGTTTTACTCACATTCAGTGGTGTGTTACAGCTAGAACAGTACAGTAAGGTTCTATTTTTCAGTGACCCTTAAAGTATCCATGCACATGTCTCAGAAAAGGAAACCAGCAAGTGAGATGGCAGAATTGTAGTTTGATATTGAAATGTTGCATTCCTACAAAGTAGATCAGCTCAAGCAATTTTGCAAAGATTTCGGATGCCCCATGAAGAGCAACTACAGGAAGGAGGAGCTATAGAAGGCCTTAAGGGCCTGGTGGAGGCCAAAGAGGCTGGGGAGATAGGTGATGCAGAGGTGGATGATAATGCACAAGGGAATGGTTTCATGTCACAGGATCTGCCTGTGTCAAGAGCAGCCTCCAGGGCTGGAAGTCACTATTCCGCTAGAAGCTTTTCCCCAGAGGAGCTGGAGGAAAACCAAAGGGTTAGAGAGCATGCGTTAGTCGTCATGAGGCTCAAGATGAAGCAACTGGAAAAGATGGCAGAGGAGTGCAAGAACGCTCATGCCTTGGAGAAAAATAAATTGCTTTTGGCTCATGAGTCAAGCATGAGGAAACTGGACATTAAAGCTAAGCAGGTGGAGTCCAGTTCAAATGGCGGCAGCGCACAGCCAGTGTAAGGGGGTACGGTTTACATACCCAAGAACCTAGTGCAGAATTACCAGAGGGGTGATGATATTTATGCATGGTTAACGGATTATGAGATAGCCTCGAGAATGAATGAGGTTCCTGAGAAGAACTGGGGGACGGGTTTGTGGAAACACTTTGATGCCGCTGGGAGGGACACCCTGACACCTTTAGAGCAGGCGGGTACCCTGATCTATCCCAAGATGAAGGAGGCTTTATGCCTCAGGTATGGGCTTACTCCAGAGCAGTACAGAGAGAAGTTCAGGAACTTCAAGAAGCTTGATTCAAGTACTTGGGTTGAATGTGTGAACATGTATATGCATGCATTGGAAGGTTGGATAAAGGGCAGCACGGTAACTGATTACCAGGGGTTGTGTAACTTAATCAGTTGGAAGCACTTGAGTAGTCTGTGTGTTCCAGAGCTGCACCAGCATCTAGTGGATGGTAAGCTACTTGATCCCAGAGAGCTTGCTAAGGAGGTGGACCGCTGGACTAGCACAAGGGGTTTGTGAGTAACTCAGCCAAGGGTGGGCAGGGTCCCTAGCAGAAGTGTGGGGGGGACAAGAGTAACCAAAAGGAGTTCTCTAAAGGGCTCCAAAACAGTTCCCAGGTAAGGAGCCCCATCTCCCCAAGCCTAAGGTGTCCTGGCCCCCTAAGGGCAGGCACGACAACCAGGGTCCCCCCAGGTGTTATTCATGTGGTCAGGTGGGCCACATTGCAAGAGATCCCAAATGTCCCAACTCACCCCCAGCACCCGCTGGTACTCCGTCACTGGGATTAGTGAGTGTAGCGCTGGGGGAGGAATTGGTTCCTAGTGAAGGGGGGAGCAAGCAGTTAAGACCCATGTCTAATTAGGAGACGTAGAGATAGTCCCGGGATCCTATCTGCCTGAGAACAATAAGAAAAACAGGCAGTGGGTGACCATCAATGGGAGGAGGGCGGATGCTCTGAGAGACACAGGAGCCAGTGTGGCATTTGTCAGGTGTCAATGGCTGTCTGAAGAGCAAGTTATTCTCAATGTACTTCACCATGTAGTTGTAGCAGACAACTCTGAGCGCTTATGTAAGGTGGCGCTAGTTCCTTTTGAGTGGGGGGGGTCTCAGGTTCCTTGAAGGTCGTTGTTAGTCCATCCATGCCTGTAGATTGTCTGCTTGGAAATGACCTGGAGAGTTCCCCATGGAAGGAGGTGCAATGTCAGCCTCATTTGGAGATGTTGGGTCTGCCTGAGTGGGCCTGTCCGACCACTCAGTCAATGGCAGCCAGTAGGGGTGATTAAGAGAACGTGGAGCCTGAAACAGTGGCCCAGGTGCCAGCCAGGATGACGAGGGGCAAGGGGGATGGGAAACCAGACCCAGAAGTTCTTGTGGTCCAGGAGGAAGCAGACCTTGAGGGGTATGCCCACAGGGGAGCAGGTAGCTGTACTGGGAGACCTACCAGAGCTGACCCATTGGCAGCAGGAAGGGGGTCCCTCCAGGGAGGAGTTCTGCAAAGCGCACATGGAGTGCCCTACTCTTGTTGGTCTGCTGCAACAGGCTGCAGACCTGGCAGCAGGTGATCAGTCCTGTTCACATCCAATTTACTGTGAAGATGGATTTTTATATAGTGAGCCTATGGTCGCTGAGCCCGGTGTAGCCCGTGTGTTGGTGGTACCCGAGCGCTTCAGAACGCCCCTGCCACCTTTCAGAGACTAGTCAACCAGGTACTGGCCGGGCTGGAGGAATTCAGTGCCGCCTACCTGGATGACATTGCTGTGTTCAGCTCCAGTTGGGAGAAACATCTGCAACACCTCTGCGAAGTGTTGAAGGCTCTGCAAAGGGCAGGCCTCACCATCAAGGCGAGTAAGTGCCAGATAGGGCAGGGATCTGTGGTGTACTTGGGACACCAGGTAGGGAGCGGCCAGGTGGCACTCCTACAAGCAAAGATTGACACCATTATGACTGGGGAGGCCCCCCCAAGACCCAGACAGAGGTGAGAGCCTTCTTAGGTCTCACCGGGTACTATTATTATTATTATTATTAAATTTGTAGAGCGCTCAGCTACCCGTAGGCTTCCCGGCGCTAAAACCAAAGAGAGGAGGGGAAGGGGAAAACCAGTTAGATGTTAAATAACCAGGTTTTAACCTGTCTGCGAAACCTGAGATAGTTAGGTTCGAGTCGCAGCTGAAGTGGAAGAGAATTCCAAAGAGCAGGAGCGAGCCAGGCGAAAGAGCGGCCACCCATTCTAGCTTTTTTAATCCTAGGGACTGAGAGTAGGTGTTGGCTAGAGGAGCGCAGATTGCGAGGGGGACAGTATTGTTCAATCAAGGGATTGAGATAGGGTGGAGCCAGGCCGGAGTTTATTTTATGTATGATACAAAGGGCCTTAAATTTAGTACGGTTTTCAATGCGGAGCCAGTGCAAGGTACGTAGGGATTTGGAAGTGGAGGATGAGGCAGGAAGGTTGCACAGTAGTCGTGCTGCCATATTCTGGACAGTCTGGAGTTTGCGTATCACCTCTTTGGGGGCTCCCAGAAAAAGAATGTTCCCGTAGTCCAGTCTAGATGTAATTAAAGACTGGACCACAGTTTTCTGAGTGTCAGGGGGAAGCATCCATATGATTTTACGCAGCCACTTGATGATAGTAATACAAGTGGAGGAGGTTTTAGTCGCATGATTCTTCATGGATAATTGGTCGTCAAAGATGACACCAAGATTACGTGCTGTTTTAGACGGGGTGGGTGAGGTGCCCATTTGAGAGGGCCAATGTTGGGGTCCCCAAAGGGCGGTGTTGTGACCAAACAGAAGAAGTTCTGTTTTGCCCCCGTTCAGCTGTAATTTGTTGTCTGACATCCAGACTGCGATGTTACTGAGTCCTGTACGGAGGGAGGAAAGGGAAGAGTGAGAATCGGAGGAAAGAGAGTAGAGGATCTGAGTGTCATCGGCGTACGAGTAAATAGTGAGCCCCGCATGCTCCGCAATGGTTGCCAAAGGTCTGACGTACAAATTGAAGAGCAAGGGGCTCAGAATGGAACCCTGCGGAACACCGTACGCAGATGTAAAAGTGTGAGAAATGGAGGAAGAAGAGAAGACCTGAAAGGTGCGGTTGGAAAGAAAGCTGGTGAACCAGTTGAGAGCCATGCCGGTAATACCAGAAGATCTGAGGGCGTTAATAAGAATCGGGTGGGAGACCGTATCAAACGCGGCACTCAAATCGAGCAGAATGAGTGCCACGGTTTCCCCTCTGTCTACTCGGGATCGGATGTTTTCAGAGACCCCTAATAGAGTGGTTTCTGTAGAGAAGCCATATCTGAAACCGGATTGAGAAGGGTGTAAAATTCCATTTGCTTCAGTATGAGTAGACAATAGAGAATAGATATGTTTTTCCAAAATTTTTGAGAAAACCGGGAAAAGGGAGATAGGACGAAAGTTGGATGGGATATTGGGGTCAGCGTTAGCCTTTTTTAACAGAGGCACCACCATAGCGTGTTTCCATGCAGATGGTACAGTAGCGTCTCTCAAAGAGGCATTAAGAAGGTCCATGATGAGTGCAAGGGAAGAATTATCCAGCCTTTTTAGTATTTGAGGGGGAAGAGGGTCCAGCGGGGAGCCGGATTTAATTTTGCTGATAATGTTAGAGAGAGTGGAGATGTTAAGCGGAGGCCATGTGTCAATCCACTGTAAGAAAGTGGGACAGATTTCGCGAGGGGACCTGGGATCACATGAGGTCATGAGTTTGGGAGAAGTTGAGGGGGAAGGTAGGGCAGAAGTAAGGGATTTATCCACTGGAGTCACGCAGTCTATGGGACATGGGGCAGACGGATAGGGTGGGGGTGGGGGGGAGGGACTCTCAAAATTAGAGTAAATGGTGTCGATTTTGGCGATAAAGAATTCAGCCAGTGAATTGCACTGACTGGAGTCGAGGCAAGGTGGTTTGGGCTGACACAGTGCACCTGACAGAGTCTGTACAGTTTTGAAAAGAGCTTTGGGACGATTTTGAGCTTCAAGAATGGTTGTATTGACATATTCGACTTTAGCTATTTTGCATAAGGAGTGGTATTTGATTAGGGCAGCTTTGTAAATTTGCTTGGAGCATAGATCGTATTTGATGCGCCATTTACGTTCAAGGTTTTTGCAAATAGTTTTTTTTTTTTTTTTTTTTTTTTTTTTTAAACTTTGTTTATTGAATTTTGTACCAAAACATTACAGTCATACAAGAACCATAAGCGATGTTCAGTGGCATTGCAAGTCGTAAATCATTACATCAGAACATTCAATAAGTGTCCAGGGTGCGTGGGAACAGCAACACATAAGAACGGCATGAGTCTTAACAGAGGGACACGGGGCAGCAATAGCTGGCAGTAGGGCCATACACAAAGTAAGCATGCAATGAAAGCGTGGGGTCCCGCAGATGGAAGCCTCCCATGCGCTACACCTCGCCCAAGGCGTGACCGCCATCCATATACCTCGTGCAACAAGCATGTCAACCAATCAACAGGGCGTGGGGATCGCGGGAGAGGGACCAGAGTGGCCGCTCAGGGAAAAGGGGAGGCCAGGGGACACGGGAGCACAACTCCCACCCCCGCAGTCCCGCAACAGTTCATCCGTCACCTTGCACAGGATGTGCGTCAAGAGCACCAGAAGCAGGGTCATCATGGGCCAGAGGGGGAGCATCCTCCGTCAGGGCTCCCGGGTATTGCAGTAGGTAACATTGTAAGGGTCCCCAAATATCAGCAGGGCGGGACCGCACAGGGAGCAGGTCAGAGTATGTTAGTATCTGCTCTTGGCAGTAGACAAGATCCTTAAGCCAGTCCTTAAATTTCGGGGCCCTCCCCCGACCCCACCGGCAAGCTACACGCCGCTTTGCCAACAGCAGCGCCGTAGTGACAAATTTGCGACGCGCTCGCGGAATATGTTTGGTATATCCCAATAGCGCCTGCACCGGCTCGGGCACAAGGGGCAGGTCCACCATCCGCGAAACGGCGGAGTATACGTGGGTCCAATAAGTTTGAACAGCAGGGCAGGCCCAGGACAGGTGCAGAAAGTCTGCATGAGGGGCATGACACCTCTCGCAGGTATCCGAGTCCTGCAGCTGAAATTTGTACTTGGTGACCGGTGTGCAGTACAGGCGATTCAGGAATTTAAAGTGAATGACACGGTGTCTACTGCTCGCAGAAATCTGCTCTGTCTGTATGCAACAATATGACCACCTGTCATCCCCCAGCTCCAGCCCCAACTCCCGCTCCCACTCCCCACGGGCCCGTGAAGTGCTGAGTGCAGTGTCAGAGCGTACAGTATGATACAGTATGGAGACCAAGTGGGAGGGCGAGGATGCCTGTAGGACTCTATGCAGTGGACCTGTGATTTCGGGCTCAGCCGGAAATGTCTGCAATATGGATTGCATTCCATGCCTCAATCTAATGTAGAGGAAAAGCTCCAGAGGGGTAGGCGTGTACCCGTCGAAAAAATTTTCCCGGTCGCGGAAGCGCCCAACGGAGAAAAGATCTCCCCACCTCTGAATCCCCAATTTGCTAATCAAATCTTGGAATAATTTCTCTTGTAGCAGGGGTAGCTGCGGATGGTAGGCAATGGGGAGAAGGGGCGAGTACAGAAACGAGCTCGCCACACGCTTAGATATCTCTAGCCACGCCCTCACTGTACCCTGCAAGGCGTTGTAATTTGCGGTGCTATGAGGAAGTGTACTATGCAATAGGCCCCGCAGGGGCAGGGGAGCCGCTAGCCAGTCCTCCGCGGCAAGTTGGGGCATAAATTCAACGGGGTGGAACCAATAAAACGCATAGTGCGCTTGAGCGCAATGATAATATAGCTCCAGGTCTGGTATATCCAAACCACCCCGCGAATACGGAGAGGTCCTCACGGCCCACTTCAGCCTAGGTCTCTTCCCACCCCACACCAACCGAGTCAATTCCGAACGCAAACGAGTGAAAAAATGCCGGCCCGGAGGGAAGGGGATGTTCATGAACAGATATAAAATTCGGGGGAGCACTACCATCTTAATCAAGGCGGCACGTCCCGCCATCGAGAAGGGGAGCGCTAACCAACGGTCCACACAAGAGGAGACGTGTGTCAATGCCGTGCCGTAATTTGATCGCATGAGTTCCTCCCTATCACGAGAAATCCTAATGCCAAGATATTTTACATCAGAATCACACCATTCTATGGGATAGTCAAGCGAGAACCTCTGACATCCGTCCGTCAGATGGAGGATCTGAGACTTCGACCAATTGATTCGTACACCCGACATCTCTCCGTACGTTATGAACTCCCGGAGTATCGGGTTTAGGTTATCTTGGGGGTCACGCACATACAAGGTAATGTCATCTGCATAGAGCGACAGCAGTAGCTGTTGCTGCTCGCAGAACAGTGCCCTATGTTGATGACGTTGTCGCAACCGCGAGGCGAGGGGCTCCAGCGCCAGTGCAAATAAGAGGGGGGATAAAGGGCACCCTGCCTGGTCCCACGGGCAATTCCGAAGGGCTCCGATGTCCTCCCATTGACTACGACTCTGGCACAAGGGCCGCCATAAAGGATAGCTATCCAGCCCAGGAAAACCAGGGGGAAGCCCATACTAGTCAGCACCGCCACCAGGTAATCCCACTCTAGGGAGTCGAACGCTTTCGTCGCGTCCAAAAAGACTGCCACCATCTGGAGACTGGGGGCAACATTCTGTAAAGTAGCAAATAGCGTGCGCAAGTTGTGCGATGTTGCCCTACCTGGTATAAAGCCCGACTGATCCGGGAGTACCAGTCCCTCCATAAGGAGCGTCAACCGGTTAGCCAGAGTTTTGGAAAGGATCTTTGCGTCACAGTTAAGGAGGGACAGGGGCCGATAGGAGTCAGGGGAGGTCGCCGGTTTGCCCGGCTTCAAGAGGGAGGTGATCAAGGCCTCTCTCATGGTAGGGGGGAGTTTCCCCAGCGTGTGGGCTTCCTCAAACACCACCTTCAAAATCGGGGCAAGGATATCTATGTATGCTTTATAAAACTCGATCGGGAGCCCATCAAGCCCCGGGGCCTTCCCAGAGGCCATTTGCATGATGGCCTCGCGAATTTCGTCAATCCCAAGAGGTTCCATGAGGAACTTCCTTTGGGCGTCAGAAAGCCATCCCAGTGTGATCTCCCCCAAATATTGGCCTAGCTCCGGCTGTTCAGTGTGAACGGAGGAGTATAATTCAGTATAATGAGCAACGAATGCCTGCATGATAGACCGGGTGTCCCTGTGGAGCACCCCCGAGCCATCCCGGATCTCGAGAACTTGGTTGTTAAAACGAGGCGGTCGGATTGCCCAAGCCAGGAATTTACCCGGTCGCTCCCCTTCCCCGTACCTGCGAGCCTGGAAGTATTTCCCCCTGAACCGAACCTCCCTGTCCGCAGTTGCTTTATAGTCGGACAAGAGTTCGCGGAACCGGGCCTGCGCCCCAGCATCAGTGTGAAACGTGGGGGCGGTCTCCAAATCCTTAAGATCAGACTCAAGTTTGCGAAGGTCGCTGCGCAGAACCTTGAGGACTCCCACCCCTTTCGAGATGCACAGTCCTCTAATTGTGACTTTAAAAGCCTCCCATACCACGGCAACGCTATCCACCGTGCCACCGTTGCGCTGGAAGAAGCTCTCAATTTCCTGTGCAATTTCGGACCGGAAGACGTCGTCCAGCAGGGCAGTGGGCTGCAGTCTCCAGGACATCGGGGAGCCAGCAAGGTCCGTCAATTCGACGCTCAGCAAGACCGGGGCGTGATCGGAGTATGTGCGAGCCAGGTGTTTAACCCAGCCTATCGTGGGAGCAAGTCCCGGGGATACTAGGATGTAGTCCAGTCTCGCCCACGTGGAGTGCGCGGCAGTCCAGTGCGTGCCCTCCCGTGTCGCCGGGTTCCTAGAGCGCCACGTGTCCAGCAAGTGACGCTCAGTAAGGAGGTCATGCACATACGCCTGCGAGCGGGTGTAGTGGTGTGGGCCAGGATTCGCCCTATCCCTCTCGGGGTCAACAGCAATGTTAAAGTCACCTCCCCACACTAGGTAAGTGGAACCGATGCGCAAGATCTCCCCCCAGAGCGTTTGGAGGCAAGACGGATCGTCTGTGTTGGGGCCATAATAGCACACTAAAGTGAGCGTGTCCACGCCCATGCGTCCCCAGACAATACCTGCCCTCCCGATCCATCCGTTCGCCCATGTGCACAAAAGGGGTATGCTTCCTAATGAGGATGGCCACCCCACGCGAGTAGGTGGAGTAAGAGGAGAAGGTGCGGTGCACAGCCCAACGTGACGCAAACAGTACAGGCCTGGAGGGATCCAGGTGTGTCTCTTGGAGGAAGGCCACCCCTACTTGATGCCTATCCAGGTATGCCAGGACGTGTCTACGCTTTCTATGGTCTCCCAAGCCCCTCACATTCCAGGTCAAAAAGTTAAGCTGCCCAGTAAAGTCCCTACGTGTCTGCAGATCACTCATGGTGAAGGAGAAGACTCAAGTACAACAACACAGTGTAACCACCGCCCCCCGAATAATGTAAAGAAAACAATGCCAACATCGCCACATTCCATTCAAAACTAGCATAATTAACAAATCCCGAACTCCCCCTCCCACCCCCCCCCCACAGCAGCATCCCAAACATGCTATCTGGACAGTCCCCCACCCCCCCACCCCAAAGCAAACCCCTTCTATAGCAAGTGCCATAGGGGAGCAACATGTAAACTTAAAGTCAAGTGGGTAATACCCTTGGGAGGACAGTCTAGGTGAAAACACAGTAACCCCTCGACTCAGAAGAGTGCACTCAGCAGGGAGCCGAGCCCTCTCCAAGGACAAAAGGGCACCCAGCGAAGTGAGAGGGTCCTGAGAGTCTGGTGCAAGCAAGAGAAGCGCTGAGCTCCAACAACATCCCCTCACAGTCAACACAATTAGGGCCATGGGTCCCCATACCAAGTCTCACCACGGCAGACCCGCGCAACACCTTACCAGCTGACAAGCAACAGTCTCAGAGGCGACCAGGCAACGATGCAGCACCATCATCCGGTTGTCGGCGAAGAGGGGCAGTCCAGGTCCCGTTTCTTGAGTCGCTTCAAGAACTCCTCCGCCTGTTGGGGTTTAGTGCAAAAGAGTTGTTTCCCTTGGTGAGTGATGCGCAGGCGGGCCGGGTAAAGAAGCGCATAGTCAATTTGTGCAGCTCGCAGTTTGTGCTTGACCTGGACGAATTTCTTCCGCTCCTCCTGAACCACCGGGGTGAAGTCTGGGAATATGGTGAAGGTTGTGCCGCCATAGGATAGGGTCTTCTTCTCCCTCGCCGTCCGAAGCGCGACATCTCGGTCACGGAAGTTCAGCAAGCGTGCGATGATAGGGCGGGGGAGAGCCCCCGGCGGCGGCCTCAGGGCAAGAGATCTGTGCGCCCTTTCGACGATGAACTGAGGTGAAAGGGAGTCCGTGCCCACCACCTCTCGCAGGAGACCCTCGACATAGTCCTCCATCTTGCCCGTGTGGGTCGATTCTGGAATGCCAATTAAGCGAATATTGTTCCTTCGACTGCGCGCTTCCAAGTCCTCATTTTTGGCTGCTATTACGTGTAGGACCTTGTCCATGCGCGCCACAGTGGCAGACAGTTCCGATGTGCGATCTTCGGTGTCCGAGATACGTCTCTCCGTCTCCGTGAGGCGTTCGCCATGACTGTCAACCTTATGCACAATCGAGTCCATGCGGGACTGCATGGAGTCCATTTTGTCCACTATGGTCGCTAGACTTTGCCGCATATCCAGCAGTATGGACTTAACATCCTCCTCCGGTGGAGCCTCCGCCGACGTCGTCCCCCCCGCAGCGGGCTCCGGCTGCGACCTGGTCGGCTTCTTGGGCTCGAAAGTGAGGCGAGGCTGACGATTGTCCGGCTTCCCCATGGCAGCGCTGCCAAGCCGCCCACGGCAGGATCGAGGGCGCGTCCGGGCAAGCCGAGGCCTCAGGTCAGGCCACGAGGGCAAGCAACAAAACGGGGGGGAGTGCGGCAATGCAGGGGAGGGGGGAAGTCTCCGGACCGGACCGCGGGTCACAGGATCATCCACAATCCCACAATTTGACCCCCTCCACCTGCTATGAGGGACCCCGCTGGGGACCAACCCCCGCTCCAGAGAACGACCGCGATCACCCAGGCAGTCCCCTCATCTGCTCAGCAGGCAGCTCCTCACCTGTGCCTCCGGGGCGACCCCTGCGCGGAACTCCAGTGAATAATAACCAGGCAGGCGGGGGGAGGAAGGGTCCGGGGCGAGCCCCACAGGCATGCACCTCCGTCCGGCGTCTCCAGGCCAATGGCCCCCCCCACAGGCGGACACCACAAAGCAGGCACCGGCGCAGGAAGGGCCAGCGAGTAGTACTCCAGGCAGGCAGTCCCTCCAAGCTCCGACGATCTGTCGGTCGGTCACGTAACACCCAGTGGGCAGGCAGCCAGGCCCCAGCGGGGGGGGACGGGAGATCCTCACACGTCGAAGCGAGCGAGGCAGCACCGCACCGTAGCGAGGATCAGTGGAGGGCAGGGCGGGCGGCCGCCGCAGCCGCGGCACCAGCTGGGAGCACCCGTCACCGGAGCTAGCGCCCGCCGGGCCCCCCGCCGCCACCCAGATCTTCCGCTGGGGGTATGCAGTTGGGCGCACCACGATCCCCGCAGTCGCGCCGTAGGGCCGCCGCCCGCGGCTCCGGATCCGGAGGTGAGGCCCAGCGTCCACGTGGGAAGCACCGGCCTCTCGTTACGGCAGCTCCCCGGTCTCAGCTCCAGTGAGACGCACGCCTCATCCGGCGCGATCCGCAGCGGCTCCCCAGGTCGACTTCACCGGACCACGAAGGATGAAAAAGCGCTCAGGCCGTAGTAGGGATATAGGGGCGTCTACTCATGTCTGCGCAGGCAGCCAAAGACGACTTTCAGGCAGGATAATGGAGGATTTCGTCGCCGGGCTGCGGGAGCTTCACCCGAAGGCAGCCATTCCGCTGTGCGCCACCTAGCGCCTCCAGGTTTTTGCAAATAGTTTTTTCTGTTTTTAAGGTATCTGTGAACCATGGTGCGAGCGGGCGGTGGGGATTATGCCTTTGCATGCGTTGGGGTAGACATGCATCGGCAGCCTGTGTTAGCCAAACGTTTATAGCCTCATTGGCTCCGGTATTGGTGACTTCTGTGAGGGGTCTGGTATTCTCAAGGTGGAAAGCGAATTTATTAATGTCAAGCTTGTTCCAGTTTCTGAATGGTCTAGATTCAGTGGGGTTAACAGAGGTGTTAGGTTGATGATCAAGGGTAATGGTGAAAGTTACCAGAAAGTGATCAGACCATACCATGGGTATGGAAGGCTTACATTGGATAATTTCTAAATTAGGGAGGATGGGGTCCAGGAGGTTCCCTGCTTTATGCGTGGGGCCCGAGTTATGTAGAGTGATATTAAGAGCAGCCAGGTCCTGTAAGAGATTATTGCTGATGGAGCAGCAGGGATCATTTAGATGTAGATTGAGATCACCAATAATTAAAAAGTTATTAGAGTTCAGAATTAAGGGTGCTAGATGCTCAGGGAGGGAGGAGGCCCATGAACTCGCTGAGCCGGGGGGGGCGATAAATAAGCAAGCCGGAGAGAGTGAAGTTAGGGGACAGCGAGAGCTTAAAAAGACCTGCCTCACTGTCAGGTAGTGTAAAGTCTTCCCATTTACATGAGTACCGTCTGTTGTAAATTATAGCTATCCCTCCACCGTCTTTCATACCCCTGTTTTTACCGACATAGGTGTAGTTGTCTGGTAGGGCAGCTGCAATATCCGGGCCAGAGTGATCCTTTAACCATGTCTCAGTAAGGAATAGAGCCGCAGGTTCCTCCGAGACAAGTAGATCAAAGATTTCACTCTTGTGTTTGACCAAGGATCTGCAGTTCAGACTGAGCAGAGTCCAGATCTGAGATAGGTCAGTGGCTATATAATTGGAGCTTGAAAAAGGAACATCAAGAGAAGCAGAGGTCTCGAGAAGACCGGCCTGGGGGAGGGGTTCGGACGTTGGACACGGGTCCTTTACTCCTCTGCTACGGCCAGGGTGCGGCTGGGAGCGGTCGTGTCCGCAGCATATCCAGTACGCAGGGGTACGCGGCAGGGTTGCTCGTTATCTCCCCTGTTGTTCGCCTTGGCGATGGAGCCTTTGGCGGCGCAAGCGCGGACAGGAGCGGCGTACGGCGGGGTTCGTTGTGGGGAGGAGGAACATCATATATCCCTGTACGCGGATGACCTCCTGCTGTACCTGGAGGACTCCGGTGATGCCTTGGAGGGGGCTGTGGAGATGCTCTCGCGCTTTGGCGAGCTCTCGGGCCTCAGGGTCAACTGGACCAAAACCTGCGTTTTCCCGCTGCGGGCAGATGTCCCGTATTGCCCTCCCACTCGGGATGTGGTATGGGAAGCTAAATGCTTTACTTACCTGGGAGTCCGGATATACCACGATGTCGAAAATCTCTTGGACGGTAATGTAGGGCGCTGCATAAGGGCATTGAGGGGGTGCATGGCCTTCTGGGCTGCCCTCCCGCTCTCGGTGCTGGGCCGGGTCGCGTTGCTAAAGATGGTGGCTCTGCCCCGACTGCTCTATTACTTCCGCACACTGCCGATATGGATCCCGCAGCGGATCTTTAAAGAATTGAAGTCGCAGATCATCAGCTTCCTATGGGGGACGGGACGGCGACGGGTAGCCCTGACGGTTCTGATGCGGCCTAAACTAGAAGGGGGACTGGCGGTCCCCGATTTTGAATTATACTACCTGGCGGCGCAGCTACAAGTGCTGACACAGAATGTGGCCAGGGTATTCCGGGGCCCGGAGCTGGGACGAGGGACGGGCATCCAGAGACATGTCCTGTCTTACATAGTCATGCAACAGAAATTAGACCTGAGAGATTTGTCCATCGAGGAGCGGACTCTCCGGCTATGCTGGCAGAGGGGCATGCGGAGAGCAAAGACGGTAAGACCTTATGCACCGGAGATCCCGCTGGGGATGCTGACGGCGCTGCCGCATGGAGGCGACTGGTCCCCGCTAGCGGAGTGGGAGGAGCTGGGGTTGCAGATGGTGGGGGACCTCTATATAGATGGGGTGCTAGCCCCCTTCGGGGCCTTGCAGGAGCAGTTTGGCCTCCCGGATGGGAGTTATCTCCTGCACGCGGCGGTGAGCGCGGCGATACAAAAACACTGGAGAAAGGGGCTGGAGGAGCCCTCTGTGGCACTAACCTGCCAGTAAGTGGCAATGGCGGCGGGCACGATTAAGGCGGTGACATGCCTACAGGCTAGACTGCTGCAGGAGGGGTTGGAGCCGCTTGCGGCATTGAAGGAGCGGTGGGAGGAAAGCATAGGCAAACCCATTCCGGACACGATCTGGAGCCACATCTTGCGGAGGACATGGAAGGGTAGCGGGAATGCCCGCTTTCAGCAGGTGCACTTCTTCATCATTCACAGGGCGTATTTGACCCCGGGAAAGATTAGCCGGCACTTTAAGGTACAGGAGGCCGCTTGCCCGCGCTGCCTCACACTGGGAGCTGAACTAGAGCATATGCTGTGGGGGTGCCCGAAGCTCGGGTCGTACTGGACTGAGGTGGGAGAGATCTTGAATACTGCGACGGACAGGGAGGTCGAGTTTGATATGGGGGCGTGCCTGCTGCTCTGGTTCCCTCACACAGCAAAGACAAAAGTGACGAGTAAATTTATTGACTTGGGGCTTATGCTGGCTCAGAGAGAGATTACGTGGCACTGGAAGTCCCGGGAGGGCCCATCAATCGGGCGGTGGATCTCCGAGTTATTAAAATGGTCTAGATGCGAGAGTGAAGTCAGACGGCGCCAAGCGATTAAGGCGGACAATGAAAAGGGGTTAGAGTGGGTAAGGGCATGGGAGCAGATCGAGCAGGCCCTGCAGGATTGCCGGCTCGAGCGGGCGGAACGGGAGCGTGAGGAGAACGGAGGTCCTTGAGGCTGAGGACAATAGATGTACCCCCTGATGGATGGCACGACTTAGAGTTAGGGACCACTGGAGGGGCCCACAACAGCAGCAGTTGGGGGGTGGGATGGGAGGGGGGGGGAGTTCCCTGAGGTGGGAGGGTAATGCTATTTTGAGTTGGATGAGGAATGTAGCTGTTGGGACAGAAAAGCAGAGGCTCCCATGGGGCATGATCCAGGCACCGCTGTGAGGTGATAGTTGTGTTACAATTGCTTAACTGTCTATATATGCCGCCCAGCCCCCGGGATGTGGGCTGAATGGCTGTGTGCATTGCTAAACCGAAGAATATGATCGGAGATTGTAGGGGGTGCCGGTTGCCCCGATGGTTATGTTGCTGAAAATGTTGCAATAAAAAAACATGTTTTAAAAAAAAAAAATAAAAAATAAAAAAAAAAAAAATCAAGAGAAGCAGAGGTGGTTATGGAGGGGAAGGAGGTAAGGGGAAGGTAACACACAGGGCAAGAGCAAGGGGCATGGTGAGGGTTTAGAATAGTGCAGCATGCAGGTTGAGGAGACCTAAGTCTAAGGAGAGCCTCCTTAGTGTAGGTGAGTGATGTTAGAGGGGGTGTGCGGCCAGGGGTCCTAGCCCCTAGTCCCGGCCCGTCGCGGACGGGCGCAGATGGGCTTGCCTTAGGCGCGCCTTCGGCGCGCAAACGGCGCTCCCGCTGCGCTCGTCCGCTGCGCTTCCTGAAAATGCACATTTATATAAGTGCCAGAAGGTGATTGGGGGACGTGGCCTCAAAAGTGGGCGTGGCCGGCGGCCTCACCGGCGATGGCGGCGGGAAAACAGTGTAGGGACAGGTCCCGAGGCAGCGCTAACTCCGCTGCTTGGTGCTGCAAGGCACACAGAAGTAAGTAATTACAGTGGTTTTTAAAATAAACACAATTTAAAAATAAGTTCGCTGTGGTGCCAGCTCCCGGCTTCCGCCTCAGGAGAATGGTTTAGACAGCGCGCTGGTAGTCAGCGCTTTAAGTATCTGGGGGCCGGGGGGCGTGGCCTCAAAAGTGGGCGTGGCCGGCGGCCTCACCGGCGATGGCGGCGGGAAAACAGTGTAGGGACAGGTCCCGAGGCAGCGCTAACTCCGCTGCTTGGTGCTGCAAGGCACACAGAAGTAAGTAATTACAGTGGTTTTTAAAATAAACACAATTTAAAAATAAGTTCGCTGTGGTGCCAGCTCCCGGCTTCCGCCTCAGGAGAATGGTTTAGACAGCGCGCTAGTAGTCAGCGCTTTAAGTATCTGGGGGCCGGGGGGCGTGGCCTCAAAAGTGGGCGTGGCCGGCGGCCTCACCGGCGATGGCGGCAGGAAAACAGTGTAGGGACAGGTCCCGAGGCAGCGCTAACTCCGCTGCTTGGTGCTGCAAGGCACACAGAAGTAAGTAATTACAGTGGTTTTTAAAATAAACACAATTTAAAAATAAGTTCGCTGTGGTGCCAGCTCCCGGCTTCCGCCTCAGGAGAATGGTTTAGACAGCGCGCTAGTAGTCAGCGCTTTAAGTATCTGGGGGCCGGGGGGCGTGGCCTCAAAAGTGGGCGTGGCCGGCGGCCTCACCGGCGATGGCGGCGGGAAAACAGTGTAGGGACAGGTCCCGAGGCAGCGCTAACTCCGCTGCTTGGTGCTGCAAGGCACACAGAAGTAAGTAATTACAGTGGTTTTTAAAATAAACACAATTTAAAAATAAGTTCGCTGTGGTGCCAGCTCCCGGCTTCCGCCTCAGGAGAATGGTTTAGACAGCGCGCTAGTAGTCAGCGCTTTGAGTACCTGGGGGCCGGGGGGCGTGGCCTCAAAAGTGGGCGTGGCCGGCGGCCTCACCGGCGATGGCGGCGGGAAAACAGTGTAGGGACAGGTCCCGAGGCAGCGCTAACTCCGCTGCTTGGTGCTGCAAGGCACACAGAAGTAAGTAATTACAGTGGTTTTTAAAATAAACACAATTTAAAAATAAGTTCGCTGTGGTGCCAGCTCCCGGCTTCCGCCTCAGGAGAATGGTTTAGACAGCGCGCTAGTAGTCAGCGCTTTAAGTATCTGGGGGCCGGGGGGCGTGGCCTCAAAAGTGGGCGTGGCCGGCGGCCTCACCGGCGATGGCGGCGGGAAAACAGTGTAGGGACAGGTCCCGAGGCAGCGCTAACTCCGCTGCTTGGTGCTGCAAGGCACACAGAAGTAAGTAATTACAGTGGTTTTTAAAATAAACACAATTTAAAAATAAGTTTGCTGTGGTGCCAGCTCCCGGCTTCCGCCTCAGGAGAATGGTTTAGACAGCGCGCTAGTAGTCAGCGCTTTAAGTATCTGGGGGCCGGGGGGCGTGGCCTCAAAAGTGGGCGTGGCCGGCGGCCTCACCGGCGATGGCGGCGGGAAAACAGTGTAGGGACAGGTCCCGAGGCAGCGCTAACTCCGCTGCTTGGTGCTGCAAGGCACACAGAAGTAAGTAATTACAGTGGTTTTTAAAATAAACACAATTTAAAAATAAGTTCGCTGTGGTGCCAGCTCCCGGCTTCCGCCTCAGGAGAATGGTTTTTCAAGGGGTATGGCACCATTGTTGCCCCTTGACAGGGCTGACTTCAAGGAAGCAGCCCAGGAATGTGATCCGCTTTTGATGCCCTGAAATCTGCCATGTGCATGGTGCCCGTGCTTAAGGCACCTGACTTCTCCAAAGAATGTGTTGTGTAGACAGATGCATCGAGAGCTCGTGGCTGAAGAGGACCAACGCAGCGTCGCTCGACACTGCTGCATCGATCGCCGACGTATCCCGGATTTCCACGCATCATACCTGTGCGGCAAATTCTTCCTACGCATCACCAGCGGACCAGAACCTTCACAAAGAATCAACGCATCACTCCCTGTGCAGACTGGATTCGACACAACCCTTCCTCTGCGTGCAGCGCAACTGTCGCATCACCTCCCCAAGGTCTCAGGAGTGTTGCATCCCTTTGTCTTTTGACCCTGCAGCTGGTTGGCTTTTGGAACTTTGACACATCTACAGGTACTTTGGTGAAAAGTCACGCATCCATAGTTTTATATGGTACAAGTTCTTGAAACCTTTTTAAAGTCATATTTTTAACTGTGTATGTTGGATTTTTGTTATTTTGGCCTTGTTTTGTTTAGATAAATATATTTTATTTTTCTAAACTGGTGTGGTGTCCTTTTGTGGTGTTTTCACTATGTTACTGTGAGTGTTGGTACAGATACTTTACACATTGCCTTTGGGATAAGCCTGTCTGCTCGTTCCAAGCTACCAAGGGGGTGAGCAGGGGTTATCTAAAGTGTGTATCCCCCTTACCCTGACTAGAAGCAAGGGTCCCTATTTTGATGAAGGTACCTACCTCTGCCAACTACAGACTCCCATTTCTAACATTGATGATATACAGCAATCTACTGAAATCAGTTACCAAGGCTACTTGGTTTAATACAAACTGACAACTGTATCTTAACTCATCTTTACTTTAAATAAATCAGAGAAAAAACTAATAAACCAGGATTTTATGCAACTGCAATGATACACATTGTATCAAGGTGTCCAATCAGAGCACAGCTAGGGCTATCCACTCAATTGTACTATTAATCCCATGTTTTATTGTATCTAGCCTCCATATACATTTGGTTTTTTTCCAGGCTAAGGCTTTATCAATATTAGTGCCTCTTTTGAATTGATGAACTGTATCGGTCACAATACACAACCGATAAGATTCCAAGTGGTTCAGTATTACGAAATGCTCAGTGGGGCATCCATGATCTTACATGAATCCTAGACTATTATCTAGCACTGTGTGTCTGGAAAAGCATGTCCTTTGGGCCAAACTTAAAGGATTTGCAATTTTGCATGATAGCCCAGGCGGCAGAGTGGCGGCACAAATTGACCACGCACCAGTTCCATCACCCACGTTTTAAAAATGGCAGCTGATTTGGGGCAGGAGGGGTTCTCTGTATGCCTTTACCAAATAATCATGTAATTTGGCTGTACAGTTGCCAGTTTTTAAACAATCTTTCTAATTTTAGTACTGTTGTTAGCAAAATTCAGTAAACATACAAGCTGTCAACACTGAAATGTTTTCTATCACAGGTATCAACGAATTGTGATTGAAATGCCAGACCCTTTTCAGAGAGCTTCTCACTAACCGTCTTTGCTAACCTCATGCCATCAATTCTTTGGACAAAAATCCATCTTAAAAAAATGTGATCCCACAAAATGTGCAGATGAAAGCTGTTTCGATCTTATGCCTTTGATATGATGCTTAGTTTTTGAGTTCTTATCAGTATTTGTTCACGTTCCATGTCAGGAAAACATCCAGGTCGGTTTGTATGTCCCTATTGAGAACAGAAGTCAAAGTGAGCCGAAACTACATATATTTTTACCATTAAACAGTTTCACATCATTTCCTATTTTCCTATACTTATCATTTTACAATTTAGCCCTGCTCTTTTTGAGGATAATTAATCCACTTGAACACCTGGAAAAATAAGAGACAATCACAATATAATTAGTTGCAACCATCCTTGTCCCTCTCCCAGCTCTCTCCCCTGTCATGTCCCCCAACTCCTGTCAGTCAAAGTTTCGCTAGTTTGTGTTGTTACTCTTTGAACTCAGATTAATGTTCTATAACAAATGCTCTTGGTTTTGGATAATATTTGCTCAATTCAGTAGACAGGCATCCTGGGAGACCAGCTAAGGCCCTTTAAATAGTTAGACTCATTGAATCATGTAACGTTTAGTGACCAGGGCTGTGTTTGCAGTGTTCTATTAAAAACTGGAAAGATTTCTTTTGATGTGATCATCTGGAACAGAAGATGAAGTAAAATGAATGTACTAATGTGTATATGATTTTGTCTCTAGTCATGATATTTGAAGCCTGGTGTATATTTATTTCAAATTTCAGAATGCACCAAATCCCTTCTTGGCCCAGGTCTAAAATGGCCCATCCACAGCACAGAAAGTAAAGAACATGGAAGTATTTTTGTCACTGAACTCTCTTACACTCCCAAATCAACTCATTCTTTACGGATTTCTACCTGCAGCTCTCCATCCTAGGGAAAATCCTGTCTCTGATATTAAGTGACCACCAGGTAGAAATGGTGAAAACCTTCATGATTATGGCTTTTCTGGGCTATTACAGCATCAGGCGCACTGGGTTCCCTAAGAAGTCAAGTGAGGATGCAAAAGCTAAAAAGGCAGTCAGCCAAAATTGATTGAACCTGTGATGGTATGATCATTTAAAACCGGCTCTGAAAGCATTTCGCTGCCTTCAGAGTGTGCAAGGCTCAAGTTTCATGTCCTTTGTAGGATGCTCAAGCCATCCAGGGAAGAGGAACAAGATAACTACAGAATCCACCATCACAATATGCAACAGGAACATTTTCTGAAAAAGCAGATGTACATTACTGGATGTCCTAGCCTCAAATTGCAGAATGCCTTGAGCTCTATAACCAGGGTGTAATCAAACCATCTCCACATTAACAAATGCCTGAAAGCTAAGCTGTTCAAGCATGCCTTTATTTGAACTCTTCGCAGATCACAGGTCTCAATTGATCAATATTGGAACCTTTCACATTTGTATCAGACTGGACTCTCACTTATGTGGTCTCTACGTCAAACTCAAACTCCTACTAAGAAACCACATCAATCAGAAGTGACCAAAATTAGATGACCGGTGCTTAATTAACCTTATCAATAAATTACTAAATCATGGGCCCTGTTGAAGTAAGGTCATTCCTAGGTCCGCGTGAAAGTATTTATTGATCAGTATCTAAAATTATTGTAATTTGTTTTGAAGGTTCATATGTTTATGACATTGGTAAACACTTACTATTCTTTGGTTGGTAATGGTAATGTGGGCACAGATACACCCTCCCTTCTCTTTTTTGGATTTAAATAGTTCCGACATAGACAGGGATACTGTGCCATGCGTGTTTTAACACCATTAAACAGTAAACTGGGTCCCAATCTGAGGCGTGATAGGTGGGAGATTTCTGGTGCCTTCACCAATATTCACCTTGTGCTAGAGGCGTTACAAGAAAAACTACCCTGCCCAGCATTAACCTCCTATGCTGCTGAAGGCAATGTCACAAGAGTGCTTAGAAACCATTTGGTCACAGTCCTCTGAACTTAGAGATGCTTCAAAATAAGTGTTCATTATAAAGATGGGAAGTCTACTTTAATGTCCCTCTTTGTCACACCTTCACACGATTGCCACTGACGTTTTCTTATGGATACAGGTGCAATTCAGAAAGCCACAAGCAAGGTGAGTGTGGGTCTTACAGCAGTTTCAACAGATCATCTCTTCAGGTTCAATTTTCTGATCAAAGGTAAAACCAATAGATTGGGGAGTAACCGAAAGGCTAGGAATGACCACGTCGCCAACTTATTTCCTGAAGACACACAAACGGTTAAAAATATGGTGCTGTGAGGATAATAACTTGTGGACCGTGTGTTGTCAATGATAAACTAGGAATTAACAACAAAGAAGGAATTTTTAAAAAGCCCTTGACGCAGAATTATCAAATGTTTTTTCCTTGAAAAGTCCATACAGCGCAGTGATAACCTTGCAAGAGAAAACACATAAAACCATAATGTATCTTGGTACATTGCAAGTCGCAGTGATTCATGCAATGCTCAATGGACACATTGTGAACCAAGTAAAATGAAATGAATAAGAGTGGCAAAGGGCTAATAACCCTAACCTGTGATTCACAAACATATACACCAACGCTATGCAAGTGCTCTGCCAGTTACTAAGAATTGAAAGGTTTCTTAAAACCTTCGACAGCTGGTATTCGTTTATAAAGTTGAATATGTCCTTGAGGGACAATCTTTACTGTGCAACATTTACATGTTGGTATCGGGGGAGCAGAAAGTGGATCCTTGTACAAGTGCATGCACCACTATAAGCCTCTTTCATGATGCGAATGGCCTCCTTGCACTGGCCACATTTCTACATCTAGCAGCAGGCAAAGAATTTATCAGGTCACGTCACAGGTGCTGCTCAAAAGGTGATGCAATGCAGACCGTCCATTGATATACTTGACCCTTCACCAATACCTTCGGGTTGTTCAGGTGTGAAGAGGGCTCCTGCTGATAACCCATGCTCCAAATCAACATCTAATGCTTGGCCAAATGGAAGAAGGAACTCAAGGTCTTAACCACAAGTACTCAAGACTGAAAAGTGATGGCAACTAAGCAACTAAAATGTAAATAAATATATATATATATATATACATGTGATCAAGGCTCTCCAGAGCCGAAACGCGTAATGGCTGTTTTATCTCTGGATGAATAAATCTGATTTTATGCACCATAGTCGTGGTCTGTGCTCCATTCTTCCGAACCGAAGAGCCAGTGGCAGAGAGAGATATATATATATATTCAATGAAAAAACCATAGGTTTCACACATGTTATAGTTAGCTGGACATTTTACTCATAAAAAACCAATGAAATTCCCCCGTTATAGTTAGTGCAGGCAACTATAACTCACGCGACCGCAATCCTCTGCTGATGCTAATACTCTATTTAGACACTTATTTGCCCATGTCTTCTTCCATTAAATTTTAGCTATACATAAATTACAAATATTTTTTTTTCATAAAGACACATATGTCATCAGCAGAGGATTGCGGTCGCGTGAGTTATAGTTGCCTGCACTAACTATAACGGGGGAATTTCATTGGTTTTTTATCAGTAAAATGTCCAGCTAACTATAACATGTGTGAAACCTATGGTTTTTTCATTGAATTTGCAAGGTTTTTTAAATGCTAATTCCTAACTATAACGTGTGTGAAACCTATGGTTTTTTCAGAGTATTTGTACGTTTTTTTAAATGCTAAGTTACTTTACGCCGTTCGTGGCGTGCGCGCCCACTTAACGCAGTTCGTGCCGTGCACGCACGGTGGCCACGCGGTGTGCTATGCGCACCGCGTGCCCACGTTACGCTGGATGGGCCATGTACGCACGATGCGCTTCGCGCACCCTCCGCACACGGAGGACATATTATGCGCTTCGTTGTGAAATGTTAAATATTACATATTCCTTGGCTCAAATATGCCATGCACAAATGGTGCCCTGCGGGTACTGTTTGCACACGGGGTGGGGGAAATTGTGGATAATTTTTTTTTTTTAATGAATTTTTACCGTACGCGTACGGTAAGCGTAATCGCCGTTTTTTCGAAAAAATTTAAAATTGCATTTTTTGCCTTGGGGGTTCTTTTGGGACACCTTAATCAAGGCTAGGTGGTTAGGAGCTGTCTAACCAGCCCATTTAAATGTTTTCCACCTTTGTTTTTCCTCCCCCCTTCAGAGTGCGAGAGAGAAAATGGCGGCCGCCGCTTCCTGGTTTCGACCGATTCGAATGTTTACTAAGATCTAACAGCCAATCAGAATCGCGCTCGCGCACGGCACCGTACGCATACGGTAAGCTTACCGTAAGCGCACGGTAAGCGCACCGTAAGCTGCCACAGATATATATATTGATTTAAATGCTATTTTCTCAGGAACTACTGAACAGATTTACACCAGACCTACAAAAGGCACTTCCTTGACCTGTAGACTACCTCTCTGCCAAATTTCAAGTAACTCTGTTCAGCCGTTCAGGCTGTAGCTGTGTCTAAAGGTCCTATGGAAAAATGCATGGCAAAAACGCGTTTTGGGACCCCCTTTTTTCTCAGCCCCCGCTTGACGAATCCCCCCGAAACTTTCAGGGTAGGAGAGGAGCGTAGCACCCCATTAGTTTTGAAAATTTTGCAAGGATTCGTCGACCGGCGCCAAAGTTATTCCAAATAGAATGTTGCGGTTTTCCTATGGAAACAGGGTCCTAACTATAACTACCTACTGGCGACCGCCAGTAGGTAATATATATATATATATATATATATATTCACTGAAAAAACCATAGGTTTCACACACGTTATAGTTAGGAATTAGCATTTAAAAAACCTTAGAAATTCAGTGAAAAAACCATAGGTTTCACACATGTTATAGTTAGCTGGACATTTTACTCGTAAAAAACCAATGAAATTGCCCCGTTATAGTTAGTTCAGCTAACTATAACTCGCGCGCCCGCAATGCACTGCTGATGACGTCACATATTACATCACTCATGACATGGTCAGTGACATCACTCATGACATCACTGATGACATCTCAAATGACATCACTGATGACATCACTGATGACATCATCCTTGTGATAGAGTGACAGACCTCCTCTCACCCTAATATAACCTTTGATACACACATTCAAAAATAGAGACTAAAATTTTCAAAACAATGGACATACCAATACCAGTTACAACAACCTCTTCAGTAATTCTAAGATCCACATACACATCCACTCATTCACCAACAGTCCTATACAGTCACTCATACATGTACTCACTCATCATATGTACTCATACACCTATACATCCTGTTACACAATGCCACTCATCCATAGAGTTACTCACACACATAGTCACTCATGCTAATAAAGAATCAAACATACATTCACCTGCATATACAGTTATACACACACCACCACACTTACTTCTACGGAAACTTACACATACTTAGTCTTTTAAACAATCACTTATAGAAACATATACTTATTCATACAGGAACTCTTTCAATCTCTCCCTCTCACATATACTCACATATATACACCAATAGTCACATATACTAGTTTAAAACATATGTAGTTACTCCTGAAGACACTATTGAGACAGTCATTCACTCACTAACACACCCATACACACACTCATCCACCCATACAGTCCTGCACACATGCTGTGTTCAACACATACAAACAGTGAGTCACTCATTCATGCACCTATGCACTACGTAATACCCCCCACCGAACCATGCAGACACTCAGACTGATACTCAAAAAAACAACTAATAACCTATATAGACACCCATGTAGCTACTCACCAACCCATGCAGCCACTTATACACAAAGTGAGAGACTGTCACAGATATTTATATGTTTAAACATTACTCACTAAACCATGTATTCACTATGATACACTTAAACAGTCAGTTACACAATCAATTTTTCAATAAAAAAACAACCATTTACACACTTATATACCCATTTATTCTTCCATCGACCTTGAGATATACATATATAAAACATATTTAATTTTTCAGAAAAACACACATTCACTGGATGATGTCATCAGTGATGTCATCAGTGATGTCATTTGAGATGTCATCAGTGATGTCATGAGTGATGTCACTGACCATGTCATGAGTGATGTAATATGTGACGTCATCAGCAGTGCATTGCGGGCGCGCGAGTTATAGTTAGCTGAACTAACTATAACGGGGCAATTTCATTGGTTTTTTACGAGTAAAATGTCCAGCTAACTATAACATGTGTGAAACCTATGGTTTTTTCACTGAATTTCTAAGGTTTTTTAAATGCTAATTCCTAACTATAACGTGTGTGAAACCTATGGTTTTTTCAGTGAATTTCTAAGGTTTTTTAAATGCTAATTCCTAACTATAACGTGTGTGAAACCCATGGTTTTTTCAGTGAATTTGCAAGTTTTTTTAAATGCTAATTCCTAACTATAACGTGTGTGAAACCCATGTTTTTTTCAGTGAATTTGCAAGGTTTTTTAAATGCTATTTTTTTTTTTTTTCTATTTTTTTAAACATATTTTTAATTTAATGTTCTAACCTTTTATAAAGACTATGGTTAAATTAATAAAATCCTTAAATATTTTTTTTATATATATTTTTTAAAATAAACATGTAAAATTTATTTCTAGATTTTTTTTTTTTTTTTTTTTTTTTTTTTTTATAGTACGCGTACCGTAAGCTCACGGTAAGCGTACGGTTTACGCAACGTCCGTAATCTATCTACGCTGCTTGCGTATAGTTACGTACTTTGCGTAGCCGCGCGTACTGCGCGTGGGACGCGTGCGCGCTTACGCCACACGCGCACGTTACGCGGAAGTGCCGGGGAGTGACTGTTATGCGCATGCGCGGAAGCGCGTGTCTTTTTTACGCGCATGCGTACTTTTTGCCGTAAGCGTACCGTAAGCGTAACGTAAGCGTACGGTAGGTCATGTGATCATGAAACACAACTTTTGATTGGTTGAAACTACTTTCAGTTCTAGAACTCTCCTACACCACACCCATTCCCCTCATTTCTGCTTGTGATCCCTTGGGAGAAGGAGCTGGTTTGTCTTTGGGATACGATGGCAGAACAGCAGAGCTCTTCTGAGAGTGAGGCTAGCACCAGCAGCACTGTCTTGAGGCAGAGAGCGAGGAAAGTAAAGCCCTCTTATGTATGGGATTATTTTACTTTTCCTGAAGGCCAGCAAAAGGTGAATGCACCCTTAGTTACTTGCAAGCTGTGTCAGCGTGTACTTTCTAGAGGTAATCCTGACAGGAAGTATTCCTTTGGGAATCACACCATGATGAGGCACCTCAAGGATGTACACAAAAGGACACATGCTCATCTTTTTGGAGGTAACTCTTCAGAAAGACGAGCCAGTACATCCACAGCAGCTCAGCCTGGACCATCACCTGCAGAGCTTACTCCTTCTTCTGCAGGTCAGGTGAGCCCTTCATCTGTGGGGGGAGAATCTCCTTTTGCTGGCCCTCTGGAAATGAACCTTCGATTTCGGAAGGTTGATATTCATTGCACATTTTGTAAAGCTCTAATTTGTTATAGGGAGACCAGTGTTTCCCTAGTGAACAACAAAATAGATCAGCACATTTGTAGCTTTGAATGATTTTCCCATGGTTCCTTTCCTCTGTCCCTGCATGAACACAACGGTTCTTTTAAGAGCCAACCTTATCTTTCATCTTTTTTTTACATATGTTTTTAAAAACTTTTTTTTTTTTTTTTTACCGTACGCGTACGGTAAGCGTACCTTTTTTTTTATTTTTTTAAAAAAACACTAAAAATCATTTATCACATTACAAGGTCCTTGAGAGACTACAATTATTACTATTGACTTACCATACTCACTCAAAAAAATATTTATTCATTTGTTTTTTCAAAAAATAGTTTTTAAAATGGTTGTAGTTTACGAAAATTTTCTATATCGATCTGAAAAAAAAGAAAAAAGTATTAATATTTTTAAACCATTTTATAATACAGTACACATATTTACATTTTTTACCAAAAAATATTTTTGCCTTATTTTTGCTGTTTTCAGAATATATTGCATTTCACTATAAATTGTGAAAGCAATTGCATTCATCATTTTACAGCGGGCAAAAAAAAATAACAATCTCAAAGATTGTATTAAAAAAGCCCAGAATCTCTTCTCACTTAAACTTATCATTACAGAAATGCATATTATTCTAAAAAAATATCATCTAAAAACAATACTTTTTTCTTTAAAATACCGTCTGATATTTTTGTTTCAGGAGTATAATCACAATATTATATCTCAAATAACTCCAAAATACATCTGATTTTATTTCCTTTAGGCCAAATAGTATTTTTTTTTTTCCCTGGAATAAATTTCCAAGGGAAAACCATTAAAATTCTAAAGTTTAATCTGTCCAGATCTCACCGATTCTCTGTAACATTTTGGTTCACGAAAATTTTTTGAATAATTTATTTAGTCCACAATAGAATTGCTTACTTTTCCACATGGCCAAATAGTAATTTTTTAAATCATTTTTGTAAAAATTTGCAATGGCAGTCCAATCGCATTCCAAAATTTAAAATGTGCAGAAGTTACCGATTATCTCTAAATTATTGGTTTTTCAAAATTGCATTAAAAATTTAAAAAGTCCACATTACAATTGGTTATCTTTCCTTTAGGCCAAATGATAATTTTAAAAAATATTTTTTCTACAAAATTGCAATGGTAATCCAGTAAAATGGTAAAATTATTTTGTCCAGATCTTGCCAAGTCTCTCTAAAATTTAGGTTTCAGAAAGATTAGATAGGAATTTGCTAAATCAAAAGGCAAACGTTGTTTGAAAATCAATTGGGAATCATTACACAGTGTCCAGCCTTTTTCACATTTAAGATAAACTGTGTAATGTCCAGAAGTAACAGTAGGTCCATCATGGAAAATTATTGCAACAGTTACAAAAGTTTTTCCTGAAATTGATAATTGCTGTCCTGTAAACTTCTTTATTAAAGTATCCAATTTTGAACCATCAGCTCTACATCGTTGCATCATTAAAATTACATACTGTCCGTATTCCCTTAAAATTAATGTTGAAAACATGTCAGAATTACACTCACCACATTTCATGCTATGATTAGCATCTTTAACTAATTTTGCAAAAGTGACTGTTTTACTCTCTGGCAATGTCAAATAAATAAACCTTTCATTATCAACAATAGAGCCACATATATTATAACAATTTTCACAACTATGTTCCCATTTATAAGAGAGACCAAAAAAAATGTCAATGGGAACTCCTTCTTCTTCCACTACCTGAAGAAAATACATCAAAAATTCGTGTGCATCTTGCTGTTCATTTTGAGAAAACTGTGTTCGTCCTGAACATACATCTAAAAGTTTTCTAATGTCAGTAGCACTTTCTATTTGAGTTTTATCTTTACTCAGCTTTTGAAAAAGGAGACTGAGCTCTGAACAGAATCTTTTTCCCTGATTTACTATTATCTGCTCTTGCAAACTTTCCAGATAAAATGCAACATTCAGCACTACATTAGCGTAGCAGTTGACACCAGAGCTATTTTCAAAATGACATCCTACAACCTGTTCTTCATTTTCCTTATTCTTTTTGCTTGCAATTACATCACTCCTCTTTTTTTTCCTCTTCTCTACATCTTCATTACAGATATTCTCATTTCTCCTTTTACGAGAAACTACACGTTTCTCCAACACAGGATACTGACCTAAATGAGGAGCATAGCTTCTTCTTAATCTATTATACTCCTTTACACAGTTTGTATCAGCACTAACTTTTGAATCATCAAAGTCAATCATGAATAAACCTGATAATGTTTTGACTCGTGACAAAGCTACATATGCCATACCTTCTTTGAACACAGTTGAACCAATGTTCACAAATGCACAATCTA
The DNA here is from genome assembly GCF_964204655.1 of Triturus cristatus. Classification (NCBI taxonomy): domain Eukaryota; kingdom Metazoa; phylum Chordata; class Amphibia; order Caudata; family Salamandridae; genus Triturus; species Triturus cristatus. The sequence goes on along the minus strand of NC_140581.1, from coordinate 377,062,670 downwards.
CAGTCAATCCTTGAGACTTGTGGATAGTTACAGCATATGCTAGTGAAAACGGAAACTGCTTCCTACGTACATATAAGTCTTTCACAAGCATGAAACGAACTGAACAACGACAAATGTCTTTAACTTCCTCTATCTGATCAAATTTTATTTTTAAACATTCAATTCCATCTTTTTTCTGATAATTAATAAAACCCACAACTCTTCCCATCGCTCCATTCACTAAGCCTTTTTCAACATCCAAATTTCTCCTTAAAAACACTCTACAGTTCATGCAAACATATAGATTTTTTTCTAATCCTGCTGTTTTGGAGATATTCTTCTCTAGTGAGTCCAATTTATTTTTCAGTTTGCCTGTTACTGTGACAGTAATTCTTCCATCCTCAATTTTGTCCACTGCTTCCAATTTCCTGATGTCTTCATTTTCCAATTTCAAAAGCTCCTCATTAAATATTGAGCATTCACGTAGAGTTGGCATTAAGCAGATGACACTTTTGTTTTCTGCAATATTCTTGTATATTTTCTCTGCAACTATTTCTTCCTTTGGAAATAAGTTATGTAACAGCCGACTCTGTAATGCTTTTTTGCCAACTTCTGTGAGTAGTCCAATTCTGATATCTTTCAGAATACTTCCATATTCTTCATCGTTTGCTTGCCTCATATTAGTTGTAAGTTCCTTGTACTCAAAGAAGGACCAAATATTTGTATTTCCAATGCTTCCTAATGACTTCTTCGTGTCTTCATGTGTCACAGTATTAAACACTGGTTGTCCTTTAACTGGAGTAAGTTGCAAAAGATCCCCAAAAACTATGACGTGTTTTCCACCAAATAACACGTCATAGTCTGTCTTCAAAATTTGCTGCATTCTTAAATGCACAAAGGCAAGCATTAAGTTTGATACCATGCTCACCTCATCAATAATGAGAACTTGCATCTTCTTCAATACTCTTGACACTTCCAAGGATGCTTCTCCAGTTAGCTTGTTGAATTGTATTTTGTTCTCATGCTCCACTGGTAACATTAGCAAACGATGTAAGGTGATTCCTTTTATGTTATATGCTGCTAACCCAGTTGGAGCAGTAACCACACAAGACAAAGTAGAATCCGTTTTTTGCTTTAGGTAGCTTCTGATGACTTTAATTAGGAAACTTTTTCCAGTGCCAGCTTGTCCGCTTACATACATCCTGATTGGATGAAATGATGTGCATGAGCACTCTTTTTTGATATGTAGAAATCCGTGATCAATTTTGTTTTTGATCTCTTCATAAATTTGTTGCTGCTCTTGATTCAGTTGTCTTTCCAAATTTTCTAAGTCTATAAATTCTTCTTGAGCTTGATTCATAGCCGTTTCCACTTCATTCATGGCTATTGATGCTTCATTTTCAACGATTGGTTGTCCTAGGGGATCTTGACTGTATGTTCCTGAACTTTGGCTGTCCTGAGAACTGTCTCTAGCTATTTCTGCTGCAATTGTAGTTTCCTGTTCAATTTCTTCATTTAACATTTGCAGATAAGTTGAGAATGTACTGCATTGTATGCTGTCTTTGCAAGCATTAAAAGAATCTTCATAGCTCTGGAATTCTCCCAGTAGTTCATCCTCTGTACGCCATGGTTTAAACAACTGTAAAAGAGCCAAGTAGTAAAATTCTTTCTTGTCGGTAGTGTCGCAACTCAGCTTCCGGTGATTTATCAAACTTCCTTTGGTTTGCTTCACCAAACATCCTTCTTCACCAACAACTTTATATTTTCCACTGTTGATGTCTTCTGCAGCTTTCCGTGAATAAATGTAGTTCTGCAGCACTTCATAGAGACACATGTTCTCCAGATGATGACTTCTCTTGGGATAATATGTGTCCAACATGTTTGTTTTCAATATGTCTGTACTTTCTGGGTCATTCTCAGCCAAATATTCAATTTCTCCAACAGATTTCAGTACCCGATTTCTCATTGCTGCAAGGCCTAAACTTGCCCAAATTATTCTTCTTGACTTCGAGTAGAGACTTGCAGAAGATAACCTATCTGAACATTCGTAGGATCCAATTTCTCGATGCGATAACATCTTCAAACTGAAACTGTACAGCTTCTTACTGACAGTCTTCTCGTGAGAAATCTCTTCCCACATTTCCTTCAATTCTGTTTTTTCTGATTTCGTAATGTAAGACGTTACATATCGAGCAACAGCAATGGAATTGTCAGCAACATACTGTATATCCATGTTAGCGTTCCACATGGATAAAATGACTGGGTTGTAGTCATTTATATTTTTTGATTCTTCTTTTCTTTTAAGGTTGTAGGTATTCTTAGGTGATTTTCTTGTGATAGTATGTCTCACAGCTGACATAAAACTGTTGACTCTTCCATTTGTAAGAACAGGTCTAGGAAATCCAAATCGACATTTAGTGTAGTATTTTTCTTTGCTCTTGTATTTCCGTCGACAGTATTTTCCACACCGATGACTTTGGAAACGTAGAACTTGCTCCTTTAACTTGTTCTCTTCTGTGCTTTTAGGTATAGCACATGTTGCATATTCTTCAATGTAAGATAACACTGCTTCATCAGTATCTGTTCCAAACTTTGGGGCATCCTTGATCCACAGCAGCATATGAATATGAGGAGCACCTCTTGCCTGGTACTCTTTTCTCCAAAAGAAATCCACTACTTCTCCAAGGGGTGGATTTTTTTTATTGCAGATGAAGGACATCATAGCCTCAAATCTATGATTGAAATATCTGCAAACATTAACCGGATCCAATGAGCACAGTTCTCCTGCTGTCTTGTATTCGATGTTTTCAATGTTTGAATTGGCCTCTCGTAGAAAATCCAGTAAATCATCCCAAGCGTACTCGGCGCAGCTTAGGGTAAGGAACCATGTTGGTGTTCCTAAATTGCGTAACATGCATTTTAGTTCACCATGGCGTCGGTACCAATATTCATTTGTCCCACGCTGACAAGCCATCAGATTGATCAGTTGTGTTTCCAAATGATCATCTCGGTGCTGCACTTTCTCCATAAAATCCTTAGCAGACACATTTTGTAAATGTACTCCACTTTTTAAAATGTGATTTACTGCATAAGACAGTGCAGACAAGTCGCTTTCAAATAAAAGATGGAACAAATAAGGGATACTTTGTCGAAATCTGGGATCTTCAGCATATAGTCTTGTAGTCCGATACTCAGAAGCTGGAATCTGTTCCGGACGTTCATCGTATCGTCCTCCTTTTCCTTTAGGAAACAGCTGGGGAAAACATCGAGCTTCCAAGCTCTCCTCCCATACACTCACGGGATTTCCTTTTGCTTTCTTCATCTGAAAGAGATCAATATTGTCTCCCATAACTTCTTTCGAATGGAGAGGATGTATGCTAAAATGTTCATAAATTTCTTCTTCCTTTGACTTGTCCACTTTTTCAATTTGTCCAGTTGGTGTTTCTGTGTCTCCTTGTAAATCTTCTTCTTCTTCTTCTTCTTCTATATAAATTGATTCATACCATTTGTTATTTTTTTTCAAATACAAATTTGCTCTTTGTACTTTCCGCACATCTACCAGCTCCTGCCAAATCTTCTTATTCTTTGTAGGGACACCATTAACCAGAATAATTAATGGTTCAGTTTCCAAAGTATCTGCATCAATAGTTTCCATATTTTTTTTCAAATCCAAGGGCAAATACACCACTCTACCTTTTAAACCTCTCAGTAAATCTGAAGGAGGTAATTTACCAGTTTTGGGCTCCATACGTACTATGGTCTGGAACGGATGAACACATTGAATGAGTATAGACTCATATGTATTTAATTCAGAAAGTTCAGCAGGAATAGCATCCAATTCTAAATTATTATGTACAGCTCTGGTCGGCATTCTATTTTCCTCTAACTTGTTGTAGCAGTATTTACAAATACGCTGATCTTCACCCAATTCAAAACAATTTTCAAGAAATATATATGTGGCAAAATCCATCCACTTATAATTATCTTCATTTTCACTCTTTCTGTAGAGATCAACATTCCTAGTTTGTTTTCTATAATGAGTTCTGCGGCAACAAATACAAGTAACATTTGGTCTTTCATTAGAGACTATTGCAAATTTTGTTATGTGATCATTAAATGTCTTACTTACACAAGGTTCTACATTCTCTTCCACTTCTGCCTCATTTACTGTGTCCTTCTCTGCACTGTTTTGTTCAGGACCAAAGTAACAAAACTGAATTTCATCAACAACCTTCTCTACATCTGATACCGTTCCTCGGAACAGAGCCCTATTCAATTCATTTAACTGTATTGCTGGACTTTTGGCAAAATACAACCGTCTCACAAACTTTCTCATTTCAGTATGATGAACAGCCAGCATCCTAAAATGATGGAAAACACTATTGCACACTTTTCTAGATAGACAAGCAAGAGAATGACCCTGCAAACCAGTATTCTCTCTCACTCTGCATGGATCCAGACTTTGAAGCACCTTAATCTTTTGTTTTACACTTTTTTTACTATATTCTCTTAGAAACTCTCGAAATCTGTCAATAGATTCCTGACGCACAGTGCAAATACTACTACAATTCCAAGTGTACACTGGGGCTTTAGGACGCCTCCCCATTGCCTCATCTGCCATCACTTGTACCTCATCTCTTGGAACCATTATCTCCTTCTCCATTATGCAACCATTTTTTACTTCGTATGAACGACCTCTGGTGTCAACTGCATGCAGCAAACTATTACTTTGAAAATAGCTTTCTTCATTAAAAAAAGGTTCACTACTTGAACTATGCATCCACTTTCCTAAAAACACTTTACAAAAGTTTGTTCTGTTCACTACTCTTTTGCTTTTGCTTTGTGATTTCAGTACATTAACCATTTTATCTAATGTACGCATCCTATTCAAAATTAATATGAATAGTTTCCTTTTTAATTCTAATGCTTTTGCTGCAATGGCTTCAATTTCTTTTTTTCTCTTGTAATATTTAGCCTTTTGCTTATATTTCTTTATATCCTTTATCAAATTGGACATAACTCTTCTCTGAAACATTTTTCTACGTATCTCTTTAAATGCTGTTTTTCTGTTTATGTTAAACTTTTCAATTGCAGAAGGTATATTTGCATTAACTAAATCCTCAATTTTTTGCTGTTCTGTAGGTTTTGTTACATTTTTCCGAGAACAGACATTTTGTACATTTTTGTTTGTTTTCAATATTTTGTTTAGGAATTGTTTTTTTTGCTTACCAGAAGATTTTTTCTTTTTCCCAACATCAGCATCTTCTACTAACTTTGGTCCTCCAGTTGTCTTCAAATATAGTTTTTTTTTTAGCGTTTTTTGAACTCGAGATTTTGTAGGCATCTTAAATTTTGTTCACTGTTCTTCAGCAATACCTGAAAAAAACTAAAAAAAAAATCCTTTTTTGTATTTAAATATATTACTACATTTCTTTTCACAATAGTCACAAAACGAAATTTCTTTGCCATTTTGAATGCACACAAACTGCTCTTTTTTTTAAATTTATTTAAATGCACATGTCCAAGCTGTTTTTTTTTTCAGACCACCACCGTGTGTATTCTCTGTGACTGCCTACACTCCAGCAGGGGCAACCAGCCTTAGTGATGCTGAATGTATTTGCATTACAGACTTAAACCTGAAAACCCCACTCGCTTCTAATTACTGTGCATGACTATACATGGCAAGCACATGGGTGTGTGCTAAGCCTCTGCTTCTTCCCCCAAAAATTCGCTCCTCTTTACCATCTACTGCAACTGTGAAATCACCAGAGCAAGACGCAATAAATTTCTGCCTATAATTCTTCTATGCACACAGAGTCATGTTTTCACATTAGTGCCAAAACGAAATTTCTTTGCCAATTTGAAAGCACACTTACTGCTCTTTTTTTTTTGGGCCAAGTGAAAATCTCTTTTTACACTTTGAAATCACTTTTACAGACTGACACATTCTGAAACCTTTTTTTTAAATTTATTTAAATGCACATGTCCAAGCTGTTTTTTTTTTTCAGACCACCACCGTGTGTATTCTCTGTGACTGCCTACACTCCAGCAGGGGCAACCAGCCTTAGTGATGCTGAATGTATTTGCATTACAGACTTAAACCTGAAAACCCCACTCGCTTCTAATTACTGTGCATGACTATACATGGCAAGCACATGGGTGTGTGCTAAGCCTCTGCTTCTTCCCCCAAAAATTCGCTCCTCTTTTCCATCTACTGCAACTGTGAAATCACCAGAGCAAGACGCAATAAATTTCTGCCTATAATTCTTCTATGCACACAGAGTCATGTTTTCACATTAGTGCCAAAACGAAATTTCTTTGCCAATTTGAAAGCACACTTACTGCTCTTTTTTTTTTGGGCCAAGTGAAAATCTCTTTTTACACTTTGAAATCACTTTTACAGACTGACACATTCTGAAACCTTTTTTTTAAATTTATTTAAATGCACATGTCCAAGCTGTTTTTTTTTCAGACCACCACCGTGTGTATTCTCTGTGACTGCCTACACTCCAGCAGGGGCAACCAGCCTTAGTGATGCTGAATGTATTTGCATTACAGACTTAAACCTGAAAACCCCACTCGCTTCTAATTACTGTGCATGACTATACATGGCAAGCACATGGGTGTGTGCTAAGCCTCTGCTTCTTCCCCCAAAAATTCGCTCCTCTTTTCCATCTACTGCAACTGTGAAATCACCAGAGCAAGACGCAATAAATTTCTGCCTATAATTCTTCTATGCACACAGAGTCATGTTTTCACATTAGTGCCAAAACGAAATTTCTTTGCCAATTTGAAAGCACACTTACTGCTCTTTTTTTTTTGGGCCAAGTGAAAATCTCTTTTTACACTTTGAAATCACTTTTACAGACTGACACATTCTGAAACCTTTTTTTAAAATTTATTTAAATGCACATGTCCAAGCTGTTTTTTTTTCAGACCACCACCGTGTGTATTCTCTGTGACTGCCTACACTCCAGCAGGGGCAACCAGCCTTAGTGATGCTGAATGTATTTGCATTACAGACTTAAACCTGAAAACCCCACTCGCTTCTAATTACTGTGCATGACTATACATGGCAAGCACATGGGTGTGTGCTAAGCCTCTGCTTCTTCCCCCAAAAATTCGCTCCTCTTTTCCATCTACTGCAACTGTGAAATCACCAGAGCAAGACGCAATAAATTTCTGCCTATAATTCTTCTATGCACACAGAGTCATGTTTTCACATTAGTGCCAAAACGAAATTTCTTTGCCAATTTGAAAGCACACTTACTGCTCTTTTTTTTTTGGGCCAAGTGAAAATCTCTTTTTACACTTTGAAATCACTTTTACAGACTGACACATTCTGAAACCTTTTTTTTAAATTTATTTAAATGCACATGTCCAAGCTGTTTTTTTTTCAGACCACCACCGTGTGTATTCTCTGTGACTGCCTACACTCCAGCAGGGGCAACCAGCCTTAGTGATGCTGAATGTATTTGCATTACAGACTTAAACCTGAAAACCCCACTCGCTTCTAATTACTGTGCATGACTATACATGGCAAGCACATGGGTGTGTGCTAAGCCTCTGCTTCTTCCCCCAAAAATTCGCTCCTCTTTTCCATCTACTGCAACTGTGAAATCACCAGAGCAAGACGCAATACATTTCTGCCTATAATTCTTCTATGCACACAGAGTCATGTTTTCACATTAGTGCCAAAACGAAATTTCTTTGCCAATTTGAAAGCACACTTACTGCTCTTTTTTTTTTGGGCCAAGTGAAAATCTCTTTTTACACTTTGAAATCACTTTTACAGACTGACACATTCTGAAACCTTTTTTTTAAATTTATTTAAATGCACATGTCCAAGCTGTTTTTTTTTCAGACCACCACCGTGTGTATTCTCTGTGACTGCCTACACTCCAGCAGGGGCAACCAGCCTTAGTGATGCTGAATGTATTTGCATTACAGACTTAAACCTGAAAACCCCACTCGCTTCTAATTACTGTGCATGACTATACATGGCAAGCACATGGGTGTGTGCTAAGCCTCTGCTTCTTCCCCCAAAAATTCGCTCCTCTTTTCCATCTACTGCAACTGTGAAATCACCAGAGCAAGACGCAATAAATTTCTGCCTATAATTCTTCTATGCACACAGAGTCATGTTTTCACATTAGTGCCAAAACGAAATTTCTTTGCCAATTTGAAAGCACACTTACTGCTCTTTTTTTTTTGGGCCAAGTGAAAATCTCTTTTTACACTTTGAAATCACTTTTACAGACTGACACATTCTGAAACCTTTTTTTTAAATTTATTTAAATGCACATGTCCAAGCTGTTTTTTTTTTTCAGACCACCACCGTGTGTATTCTCTGTGACTGCCTACACTCCAGCAGGGGCAACCAGCCTTAGTGATGCTGAATGTATTTGCATTACAGACTTAAACCTGAAAACCCCACTCGCTTCTAATTACTGTGCATGACTATACATGGCAAGCACATGGGTGTGTGCTAAGCCTCTGCTTCTTCCCCCAAAAATTCGCTCCTCTTTTCCATCTACTGCAACTGTGAAATCACCAGAGCAAGACGCAATAAATTTCTGCCTATAATTCTTCTATGCACACAGAGTCATGTTTTCACATTAGTGCCAAAACGAAATTTCTTTGCCAATTTGAAAGCACACTTACTGCTCTTTTTTTTTTGGGCCAAGTGAAAATCTCTTTTTACACTTTGAAATCACTTTTACAGACTGACACATTCTGAAACCTTTTTTTTAAATTTATTTAAATGCACATGTCCAAGCTGTTTTTTTTTCAGACCACCACCGTGTGTATTCTCTGTGACTGCCTACACTCCAGCAGGGGCAACCAGCCTTAGTGATGCTGAATGTATTTGCATTACAGACTTAAACCTGAAAACCCCACTCGCTTCTAATTACTGTGCATGACTATACATGGCAAGCACATGGGTGTGTGCTAAGCCTCTGCTTCTTCCCCCAAAAATTCGCTCCTCTTTTCCATCTACTGCAACTGTGAAATCACCAGAGCAAGACGCAATAAATTTCTGCCTATAATTCTTCTATGCACACAGAGTCATGTTTTCACATTAGTGCCAAAACGAAATTTCTTTGCCAATTTGAAAGCACACTTACTGCTCTTTTTTTTTTGGGCCAAGTGAAAATCTCTTTTTACACTTTGAAATCACTTTTACAGACTGACACATTCTGAAACCTTTTTTTTAAATTTATTTAAATGCACATGTCCAAGCTGTTTTTTTTTCAGACCACCACCGTGTTTATTCTCTGTGACTGCCTACACTCCAGCAGGAGCAACCAGCCTTAGTGATGCTGAATGTATTTGCATTACAGACTTAAACCTGAAAACCCCACTCGCTTCTAATTACTGTGCATGACTATACATGGCAAGCACATGGGTGTGTGCTAAGCCTCTGCTTCTTCCCCCAAAAATTCGCTCCTCTTTTCCATCTACTGCAACTGTGAAATCACCAGAGCAAGACGCAATAAATTTCTGCCTATAATTCTTCTATGCACACAGAGTCATGTTTTCACATTAGTGCCAAAACGAAATTTCTTTGCCAATTTGAAAGCACACTTACTGCTCTTTTTTTTTTGGGCCAAGTGAAAATCTCTTTTTACACTTTGAAATCACTTTTACAGACTGACACATTCTGAAACCTTTTTTTTAAATTTATTTAAATGCACATGTCCAAGCTGTTTTTTTTTCAGACCACCACCGTGTGTATTCTCTGTGACTGCCTACACTCCAGCAGGGGCAACCAGCCTTAGTGATGCTGAATGTATTTGCATTACAGACTTAAACCTGAAAACCCCACTCGCTTCTAATTACTGTGCATGACTATACATGGCAAGCACATGGGTGTGTGCTAAGCCTCTGCTTCTTCCCCCAAAAATTCGCTCCTCTTTTCCATCTACTGCAACTGTGAAATCACCAGAGGAAGACGCAATAAATTTCTGCCTATAATTCTTCTATGCACACAGAGTCATGTTTTCACATTAGTGCCAAAACGAAATTTCTTTGCCAATTTGAAAGCACACTTACTGCTCTTTTTTTTTGGGGCCAAGTGAAAATCTCTTTTTACACTTTGAAATCACTTTTACAGACTGACACATTCTGAAACCTTTTTTTTAAATTTATTTAAATGCACATGTCCAAGCTGTTTTTTTTTCAGACCACCACCGTGTTTATTCTCTGTGACTGCCTACACTCCAGCAGGAGCAACCAGCCTTAGTGATGCTGAATGTATTTGCATTACAGACTTAAACCTGAAAACCCCACTCGCTTCTAATTACTGTGCATGACTATACATGGCAAGCACATGGGTGTGTGCTAAGCCTCTGCTTCTTCCCCCAAAAATTTGCTCCTCTTTTCCATCTACTGCAACTGTGAAATCACCAGAGCAAGACGCAATAAATTTCTGCCTATAATTCTTCTATGCACACAGAGTCATGTTTTCACATTAGTGCCAAAACGAAATTTCTTTGCCAATTTGAAAGCACACTTACTGCTCTTTTTTTTTCGGGCCAAGTGAAAATCTCTTTTACAGACTGACACATTATGAATCCACCATGTGTAACTACAACAAAAACAATTCCCATTTCTATTATTCATTTCTTAAGTTACCACATACATCCCCTCTCAAACTGTAAACTCACCTTTAAAATTAGTTAGTTGTGAAAGAAATGTGTCACTCAAACAGCAGATTATCAGAGCCAGGATCTCTGTTGTGTTCACCTCTCTCCTCTCAGCAGAACCAGATAATGGCAAACTTTCCCTCTATTTTTCCACACATATACATGTAAGTTTCAAATCTCAGTGCTTTCCCCTTTTTTTCAAATGTAATGACACATTTCTATTGGTTGAAAACCAACCCTTTTCCAAAAGTACCCTGCCCCCAACTTGACTTCTGCCTAGTACCCTTCCCCCAACTTGACTTCTGCCTGCTACCATAGCAACAGCTCATGGAACACTGCTGTGTGCAGTTAGGTCAGAAGTTCGACACACAATGTTTCAATTCCACAGAGCAAGAGTGCTTGACTTTTCAATCCTAACAGCAAATCCATAGTACTGTTCTTTGGTTACACATTTTTTTGTACCAATACAAAACATGCTTCTATTAATTTTCACATACAGCCTAGTTTTTTTTCTAGAATGGTATGAAACAGCCAATCAGTTCTTTTTGTTTTGTAAAAAATATGTATGCCTCCATTTCCAAACTGTCTTTCTTTTCATATTGCCATTCTACTGAAAGACACCTCCTGAGTGCATCCAGTTCTCCTTTGAAGATGTTCACAGTGTGGATTGTAGGGCACAGCTATGTCTTCTGGAGTGAAAAGTTTGCAGAGAAAACAGATATGGTGAGAGACCTTGCTTTGCCAAATGTAGACATTAAATGGATTGGTCAGAGAGGGTTAAAGTGGCACCAATTGATGCCATTGGTGAAATCCTTCATGCAAATCCAACACCCTGACCTCATAATAGTGCACTGTGGTGGCAATGACCTAGGCACTTTGACTGGGGTAGGTCTGGAAATGCTTATGAAGGACACCTTTGCACAACTGTTTACACTTTTCCCTAAAACTGCCTTTGTGTTTTCCAACATATGCCAAAGGCAAAAATGGAACTGGTCCAATCATTTCTGTCCACAGATTGACAAAGCAAGAAAGCACGTCAACAAATCTGTTTCTGCTTTCCTCCGTGACTATGGTATGGGTGCCATTTACCACAACAACTTGCGTTACGACATGCAAGACATTTATAGAGGAGATGGTGTGCACTTCAATGATGAAGGGAACAGAGTCTTCCTCTTGAACCTTAGACTCTGCATCGGTACTTACTTGTAGGTACCACTAAAAAAATGACTCCATAAACACAACAGCTCTTTTTAGAGCTCCCTAATTTCTAAACTCTTAAATCTGATTTTCATTTATTTATTATTTTTTTTTTACCGTACGCTTACCGTAAGCTTACCGTACGCGTACCCCGTGATTTTTTTAAAAATCAATAAATGTTTTTTTTGTACTTTTCTGTCCTTCTTTGACCCCCTTACAATTGTTAGGGGGTCTGTAACTCTCCTCATTGCCCCCTTTCCTTGTTTTCACTCTTTTTTTTCAGAGTGAAATACACAAAATGGCGGCCGCCGCTTCCTGGTTTCGGCCGATCCGAATGTTTACTAAGATCTAAGAGCCAATCAGAATCGCGCTCGCGCACGCCACCGTACGCTTACCGTAAGCGTACGGTAAGCGTACCGTAAGCTGGCTCAGATATATATATTGATTTAAAGGCTATTTTCTCAGAATCTACTGAACAGATTTACACCAAACCTACAAAAGGCACTTCCTTGACCTAGGGACTACCTCTCTGCCAAATTTCGAGTAATTCTGTTCAGCCGTTCGGGCTGTAGCTCGTTCTAAAGGTCCTATGGAAAAATGCATGGGAAAAACGCGTTTTGGGACCCCCCTTTTATCTCAGCCCCCGCTTGACGGATCCCCCCGAGACTTTCAGGGTAGGAGCGGAGCGTAGCGCCCCACCTATTTTGAGAAATTCGCGAGGATTCATCGACCGGCGTCAAAGTTATTCAAAATAGAATGTTGAGGTTTTCCTATGGAAACGTGGTCCTAACTATAACTACCTACTGGCGACCGCCAGTAGGTAATAGATATATATATATATATATCTATATATACATATATATATATCTATCCAAATATATATATATATATATATATATATTACCTACTGGCGGTCGCCAGTAGGTAGTTATAGTTAGGACCACGTTTCCATAGGAAAACCTCAACATTCTATTTTGAATAACTTTGACGCCGGTCGATGAATCCTCGCGAATTTCTCAAAATAGGTGGGGCGCTACGCTCCGCTCCTACCCTGAAAGTCTCGGGGGGATCCGTCAAGCGGGGGCTGAGATAAAAGGGGGGTCCCAAAACGCGTTTTTCCCATGCATTTTTCCATAGGACCTTTAGAACGAGCTACAGCCCGAACGGCTGAACAGAATTACTCGAAATTTGGCAGAGAGGTAGTCCCTAGGTCAAGGAAGTGCCTTTTGTAGGTTTGGTGTAAATCTGTTCAGTAGATTCTGAGAAAATAGCCTTTAAATCAATATATATATCTGAGCCAGCTTACGGTACGCTTACCGTACGCTTACGGTAAGCGTACGGTGGCGTGCGCGAGCGCGATTCTGATTGGCTCTTAGATCTTAGTAAACATTCGGATCGGCCGAAACCAGGAAGCGGCGGCCGCCATTTTGTGTATTTCACTCTGAAAAAAAAGAGTGAAAACAAGGAAAGGGGGCAATGAGGAGAGTTACAGACCCCCTAACAATTGTAAGGGGGTCAAAGAAGGACAGAAAAGTACAAAAAAAACATTTATTGATTTTTAAAAAAATCACGGGGTACGCGTACGGTAAGCTTACGGTAAGCGTACGGTAAAAAAAAAATAATAAATAAATGAAAATCAGATTTAAGAGTTTAGAAATTAGGGAGCTCTAAAAAGAGCTGTTGTGTTTATGGAGTCATTTTTTTAGTGGTACCTACAAGTAAGTACCGATGCAGAGTCTAAGGTTCAAGAGGAAGACTCTGTTCCCTTCATCATTGAAGTGCACACCATCTCCTCTATAAATGTCTTGCATGTCGTAACGCAAGTTGTTGTGGTAAATGGCACCCATACCATAGTCACGGAGGAAAGCAGAAACAGATTTGTTGACGTGCTTTCTTGCTTTGTCAATCTGTGGACAGAAATGATTGGACCAGTTCCATTTTTGCCTTTGGCATATGTTGGAAAACACAAAGGCAGTTTTAGGGAAAAGTGTAAACAGTTGTGCAAAGGTGTCCTTCATAAGCATTTCCAGACCTACCCCAGTCAAAGTGCCTAGGTCATTGCCACCACAGTGCACTATTATGAGGTCAGGGTGTTGGATTTGCATGAAGGATTTCACCAATGGCATCAATTGGTGCCACTTTAACCCTCTCTGACCAATCCATTTAATGTCTACATTTGGCAAAGCAAGGTCTCTCACCATATCTGTTTTCTCTGCAAACTTTTCACTCCAGAAGACATAGCTGTGCCCTACAATCCACACTGTGAACATCTTCAAAGGAGAACTGGATGCACTCAGGAGGTGTCTTTCAGTAGAATGGCAATATGAAAAGAAAGACAGTTTGGAAATGGAGGCATACATATTTTTTACAAAACAAAAAGAACTGATTGGCTGTTTCATACCATTCTAGAAAAAAAACTAGGCTGTATGTGAAAATTAATAGAAGCATGTTTTGTATTGGTACAAAAAAATGTGTAACCAAAGAACAGTACTATGGATTTGCTGTTAGGATTGAAAAGTCAAGCACTCTTGCTCTGTGGAATTGAAACATTGTGTGTCGAACTTCTGACCTAACTGCACACAGCAGTGTTCCATGAGCTGTTGCTATGGTAGCAGGCAGAAGTCAAGTTGGGGGAAGGGTACTAGGCAGAAGTCAAGTTGGGGGCAGGGTACTTTTGGAAAAGGGTTGGTTTTCAACCAATAGAAATGTGTCATTACATTTGAAAAAAAGGGGAAAGCACTGAGATTTGAAACTTACATGTATATGTGTGGAAAAATAGAGGGAATGTTTGCCATTATCTGGTTCTGCTGAGAGGAGAGAGGTGAACACAACAGAGATCCTGGCTCTGATAATCTGCTGTTTGAGTGACACATTTCTTTCACAACTAACTAATTTTAAAGGTGAGTTTACAGTTTGAGAGGGGATGTATGTGGTAACTTAAGAAATGAATAATAGAAATGGGAATTGTTTTTGTTGTAGTTACACATGGTGGATTCATAATGTGTCAGTCTGTAAAAGAGATTTTCACTTGGCCCGAAAAAAAAAGAGCAGTAAGTGTGCTTTCAAATTGGCAAAGAAATTTCGTTTTGGCACTAATGTGAAAACATGACTCTGTGTGCATAGAAGAATTATAGGCAGAAATTTATTGCGTCTTGCTCTGGTGATTTCACAGTTGCAGTAGATGGAAAAGAGGAGCGAATTTTTGGGGGAAGAAGCAGAGGCTTAGCACACACCCATGTGCTTGCCATGTATAGTCATGCACAGTAATTAGAAGCGAGTGGGGTTTTCAGGTTTAAGTCTGTAATGCAAATACATTCAGCATCACTAAGGCTGGTTGCTCCTGCTGGAGTGTAGGCAGTCACAGAGAATAAACACGGTGGTGGTCTGAAAAAAAAACAGCTTGGACATGTGCATTTAAATAAATTTAAAAAAAAGGTTTCAGAATGTGTCAGTCTGTAAAAGTGATTTCAAAGTGTAAAAAGAGATTTTCACTTGGCCCCAAAAAAAAAGAGCAGTAAGTGTGCTTTCAAATTGGCAAAGAAATTTCGTTTTGGCACTAATGTGAAAACATGACTCTGTGTGCATAGAAGAATTATAGGCAGAAATTTATTGCGTCTTGCTCTGGTGATTTCACAGTTGCAGTAGATGGAAAAGAGGAGCGAATTTTTGGGGGAAGAAGCAGAGGCTTAGCACACACCCATGTGCTTGCCATGTATAGTCATGCACAGTAATTAGAAGCGAGTGGGGTTTTCAGGTTTAAGTCTGTAATGCAAATACATTCAGCATCACTAAGGCTGGTTGCCCCTGCTGGAGTGTAGGCAGTCACAGAGAATACACACGGTGGTGGTCTGAAAAAAAAACAGCTTGGACATGTGCATTTAAATAAATTTAAAAAAAAGGTTTCAGAATGTGTCAGTCTGTAAAAGTGATTTCAAAGTGTAAAAAGAGATTTTCACTTGGCCCAAAAAAAAAAGAGCAGTAAGTGTGCTTTCAAATTGGCAAAGAAATTTCGTTTTGGCACTAATGTGAAAACATGACTCTGTGTGCATAGAAGAATTATAGGCAGAAATTTATTGCGTCTTGCTCTGGTGATTTCACAGTTGCAGTAGATGGAAAAGAGGAGCGAATTTTTGGGGGAAGAAGCAGAGGCTTAGCACACACCCATGTGCTTGCCATGTATAGTCATGCACAGTAATTAGAAGCGAGTGGGGTTTTCAGGTTTAAGTCTGTAATGCAAATACATTCAGCATCACTAAGGCTGGTTGCTCCTGCTGGAGTGTAGGCAGTCACAGAGAATAAACACGGTGGTGGTCTGAAAAAAAAACAGCTTGGACATGTGCATTTAAATAAATTTAAAAAAAAGGTTTCAGAATGTGTCAGTCTGTAAAAGTGATTTCAAAGTGTAAAAAGAGATTTTCACTTGGCCCCAAAAAAAAAGAGCAGTAAGTGTGCTTTCAAATTGGCAAAGAAATTTCGTTTTGGCACTAATGTGAAAACATGACTCTGTGTGCATAGAAGAATTATAGGCAGAAATTTATTGCGTCTTGCTCTGGTGATTTCACAGTTGCAGTAGATGGAAAAGAGGAGCGAATTTTTGGGGGAAGAAGCAGAGGCTTAGCACACACCCATGTGCTTGCCATGTATAGTCATGCACAGTAATTAGAAGCGAGTGGGGTTTTCAGGTTTAAGTCTGTAATGCAAATACATTCAGCATCACTAAGGCTGGTTGCCCCTGCTGGAGTGTAGGCAGTCACAGAGAATACACACGGTGGTGGTCTGAAAAAAAAACAGCTTGGACATGTGCATTTAAATAAATTTAAAAAAAAGGTTTCAGAATGTGTCAGTCTGTAAAAGTGATTTCAAAGTGTAAAAAGAGATTTTCACTTGGCCCAAAAAAAAAAGAGCAGTAAGTGTGCTTTCAAATTGGCAAAGAAATTTCGTTTTGGCACTAATGTGAAAACATGACTCTGTGTGCATAGAAGAATTATAGGCAGAAATTTATTGCGTCTTGCTCTGGTGATTTCACAGTTGCAGTAGATGGAAAAGAGGAGCGAATTTTTGGGGGAAGAAGCAGAGGCTTAGCACACACCCATGTGCTTGCCATGTATAGTCATGCACAGTAATTAGAAGCGAGTGGGGTTTTCAGGTTTAAGTCTGTAATGCAAATACATTCAGCATCACTAAGGCTGGTTGGCTGGTTGCTCCTGCTGGAGTGTAGGCAGTCACAGAGAATAAACACGGTGGTGGTCTGAAAAAAAAACAGCTTGGACATGTGCATTTAAATAAATTTAAAAAAAAGGTTTCAGAATGTGTCAGTCTGTAAAAGTGATTTCAAAGTGTAAAAAGAGATTTTCACTTGGCCCAAAAAAAAAAGAGCAGTAAGTGTGCTTTCAAATTGGCAAAGAAATTTCGTTTTGGCACTAATGTGAAAACATGACTCTGTGTGCATAGAAGAATTATAGGCAGAAATTTATTGCGTCTTGCTCTGGTGATTTCACAGTTGCAGTAGATGGAAAAGAGGAGCGAATTTTTGGGGGAAGAAGCAGAGGCTTAGCACACACCCATGTGCTTGCCATGTATAGTCATGCACAGTAATTAGAAGCGAGTGGGGTTTTCAGGTTTAAGTCTGTAATGCAAATACATTCAGCATCACTAAGGCTGGTTGCCCCTGCTGGAGTGTAGGCAGTCACAGAGAATACACACGGTGGTGGTCTGAAAAAAAAAAACAGCTTGGACATGTGCATTTAAATAAATTTAAAAAAAAGGTTTCAGAATGTGTCAGTCTGTAAAAGTGATTTCAAAGTGTAAAAAGAGATTTTCACTTGGCCCAAAAAAAAAAGAGCAGTAAGTGTGCTTTCAAATTGGCAAAGAAATTTCGTTTTGGCACTAATGTGAAAACATGACTCTGTGTGCATAGAAGAATTATAGGCAGAAATTTATTGCGTCTTGCTCTGGTGATTTCACAGTTGCAGTAGATGGAAAAGAGGAGCGAATTTTTGGGGGAAGAAGCAGAGGCTTAGCACACACCCATGTGCTTGCCATGTATAGTCATGCACAGTAATTAGAAGCGAGTGGGGTTTTCAGGTTTAAGTCTGTAATGCAAATACATTCAGCATCACTAAGGCTGGTTGCCCCTGCTGGAGTGTAGGCAGTCACAGAGAATACACACGGTGGTGGTCTGAAAAAAAAACAGCTTGGACATGTGCATTTAAATAAATTTAAAAAAAAGGTTTCAGAATGTGTCAGTCTGTAAAAGTGATTTCAAAGTGTAAAAAGAGATTTTCACTTGGCCCAAAAAAAAAAGAGCAGTAAGTGTGCTTTCAAATTGGCAAAGAAATTTCGTTTTGGCACTAATGTGAAAACATGACTCTGTGTGCATAGAAGAATTATAGGCAGAAATTTATTGCGTCTTGCTCTGGTGATTTCACAGTTGCAGTAGATGGAAAAGAGGAGCGAATTTTTGGGGGAAGAAGCAGAGGCTTAGCACACACCCATGTGCTTGCCATGTATAGTCATGCACAGTAATTAGAAGCGAGTGGGGTTTTCAGGTTTAAGTCTGTAATGCAAATACATTCAGCATCACTAAGGCTGGTTGCCCCTGCTGGAGTGTAGGCAGTCACAGAGAATACACACGGTGGTGGTCTGAAAAAAAAACAGCTTGGACATGTGCATTTAAATAAATTTAAAAAAAAGGTTTCAGAATGTGTCAGTCTGTAAAAGTGATTTCAAAGTGTAAAAAGAGATTTTCACTTGGCCCAAAAAAAAAAGAGCAGTAAGTGTGCTTTCAAATTGGCAAAGAAATTTCGTTTTGGCACTAATGTGAAAACATGACTCTGTGTGCATAGAAGAATTATAGGCAGAAATTTATTGCGTCTTGCTCTGGTGATTTCACAGTTGCAGTAGATGGAAAAGAGGAGCGAATTTTTGGGGGAAGAAGCAGAGGCTTAGCACACACCCATGTGCTTGCCATGTATAGTCATGCACAGTAATTAGAAGCGAGTGGGGTTTTCAGGTTTAAGTCTGTAATGCAAATACATTCAGCATCACTAAGGCTTGTTGCCCCTGCTGGAGTGTAGGCAGTCACAGAGAATACACACGGTGGTGGTCTGAAAAAAAAACAGCTTGGACATGTGCATTTAAATAAATTTAAAAAAAAGGTTTCAGAATGTGTCAGTCTGTAAAAGTGATTTCAAAGTGTAAAAAGAGATTTTCACTTGGCCCAAAAAAAAAAGAGCAGTAAGTGTGCTTTCAAATTGGCAAAGAAATTTCGTTTTGGCACTAATGTGAAAACATGACTCTGTGTGCATAGAAGAATTATAGGCAGAAATTTATTGCGTCTTGCTCTGGTGATTTCACAGTTGCAGTAGATGGAAAAGAGGAGCGAATTTTTGGGGGAAGAAGCAGAGGCTTAGCACACACCCATGTGCTTGCCATGTATAGTCATGCACAGTAATTAGAAGCGAGTGGGGTTTTCAGGTTTAAGTCTGTAATGCAAATACATTCAGCATCACTAAGGCTGGTTGCCCCTGCTGGAGTGTAGGCAGTCACAGAGAATACACACGGTGGTGGTCTGAAAAAAAAACAGCTTGGACATGTGCATTTAAATAAATTTAAAAAAAAGGTTTCAGAATGTGTCAGTCTGTAAAAGTGATTTCAAAGTGTAAAAAGAGATTTTCACTTGGCCCAAAAAAAAAAGAGCAGTAAGTGTGCTTTCAAATTGGCAAAGAAATTTCGTTTTGGCACTAATGTGAAAACATGACTCTGTGTGCATAGAAGAATTATAGGCAGAAATTTATTGCGTCTTGCTCTGGTGATTTCACAGTTGCAGTAGATGGAAAAGAGGAGCGAATTTTTGGGGGAAGAAGCAGAGGCTTAGCACACACCCATGTGCTTGCCATGTATAGTCATGCACAGTAATTAGAAGCGAGTGGGGTTTTCAGGTTTAAGTCTGTAATGCAAATACATTCAGCATCACTAAGGCTGGTTGCCCCTGCTGGAGTGTAGGCAGTCACAGAGAATACACACGGTGGTGGTCTGAAAAAAAAAAACAGCTTGGACATGTGCATTTAAATAAATTTAAAAAAAAGGTTTCAGAATGTGTCAGTCTGTAAAAGTGATTTCAAAGTGTAAAAAGAGATTTTCACTTGGCCCAAAAAAAAAAGAGCAGTAAGTGGGCTTTCAAATTGGCAAAGAAATTTCGTTTTGGCACTAATGTGAAAACATGACTCTGTGTGCATAGAAGAATTATAGGCAGAAATTTATTGCGTCTTGCTCTGGTGATTTCACAGTTGCAGTAGATGGTAAAGAGGAGCGAATTTTTGGGGGAAGAAGCAGAGGCTTAGCACACACCCATGTGCTTGCCATGTATAGTCATGCACAGTAATTAGAAGCGAGTGGGGTTTTCAGGTTTAAGTCTGTAATGCAAATACATTCAGCATCACTAAGGCTGGTTGCCCCTGCTGGAGTGTAGGCAGTCACAGAGAATACACACGGTGGTGGTCTGAAAAAAAAAAACAGCTTGGACATGTGCATTTAAATAAATTTAAAAAAAAGAGCAGTTTGTGTGCATTCAAAATGGCAAAGAAATTTCGTTTTGTGACTATTGTGAAAAGAAATGTAGTAATATATTTAAATACAATAAAGGATTTTTTTTTTAGTTTTTTTCAGGTATTGCTGAAGAACAGTGAACAAAATTTAAGATGCCTACAAAATCTCGAGTTCAAAAAACGCTAAAAAAAAACCTATATTTGAAGACAACTGGAGGACCAAAGTTAGTAGAAGATGCTGATGTTGGGAAAAAGAAAAAATCTTCTGGTAAGCAAAAAAAACAATTCCTAAACAAAATATTGAAAACAAACAAAAATGTACAAAATGTCTGTTCTCGGAAAAATGTAACAAAACCTACAGAACAGCAAAAAATTGAGGATTTAGTTAATGCAAATATACCTTCTGCAATTGAAAAGTTTAACATAAACAGAAAAACAGCATTTAAAGAGATACGTAGAAAAATGTTTCAGAGAAGAGTTATGTCCAATTTGATAAAGGATATAAAGAAATATAAGCAAAAGGCTAAATATTACAAGAGAAAAAAAGAAATTGAAGCCATTGCAGCAAAAGCATTAGAATTAAAAAGGAAACTATTCATATTAATTTTGAATAGGATGCGTACATTAGATAAAATGGTTAATGTACTGAAATCACAAAGCAAAAGCAAAAGAGTAGTGAACAGAACAAACTTTTGTAAAGTGTTTTTAGGAAAGTGGATGCATAGTTCAAGTAGTGAACCTTTTTTTAATGAAGAAAGCTATTTTCAAAGTAATAGTTTGCTGCATGCAGTTGACACCAGAGGTCGTTCATACGAAGTAAAAAATGGTTGCATAATGGAGAAGGAGATAATGGTTCCAAGAGATGAGGTACAAGTGATGGCAGATGAGGCAATGGGGAGACGTCCTAAAGCCCCAGTGTACACTTGGAATTGTAGTAGTATTTGCACTGTGCGTCAGGAATCTATTGACAGATTTCGAGAGTTTCTAAGAGAATATAGTAAAAAAAGTGTAAAACAAAAGATTAAGGTGCTTCAAAGTCTGGATCCATGCAGAGTGAGAGAGAATACTGGTTTGCAGGGTCATTCTCTTGCTTGTCTATCTAGAAAAGTGTGCAATAGTGTTTTCCATCATTTTAGGATGCTGGCTGTTCATCATACTGAAATGAGAAAGTTTGTGAGACGGTTGTATTTTGCCAAAAGTCCAGCAATACAGTTAAATGAATTGAATAGGGCTCTGTTCCGAGGAACGGTATCAGATGTAGAGAAGGTTGTTGATGAAATTCAGTTTTGTTACTTTGGTCCTGAACAAAACAGTGCAGAGAAGGACACAGTAAATGAGGCAGAAGTGGAAGAGAATGTAGAACCTTGTGTAAGTAAGACATTTAATGATCACATAACAAAATTTGCAATAGTCTCTAATGAAAGACCAAATGTTACTTGTATTTGTTGCCGCAGAACTCATTATAGAAAACAAACTAGGAATGTTGATCTCTACAGAAAGAGTGAAAATGAAGATAATTATAAGTGGATGGATTTTGCCACATATATATTTCTTGAAAATTGTTTTGAATTGGGTGAAGATCAGCGTATTTGTAAATACTGCTACAACAAGTTAGAGGAAAATAGAATGCCGACCAGAGCTGTACATAATAATTTAGAATTGGATGCTATTCCTGCTGAACTTTCTGAATTAAATACATATGAGTCTATACTCATTCAATGTGTTCATCCGTTCCAGACCATAGTACGTATGGAGCCCAAAACTGGTAAATTACCTCCTTCAGATTTACTGAGAGGTTTAAAAGGTAGAGTGGTGTATTTGCCCTTGGATTTGAAAAAAAATATGGAAACTATTGATGCAGATACTTTGGAAACTGAACCATTAATTATTCTGGTTAATGGTGTCCCTACAAAGAATAAGAAGATTTGGCAGGAGCTGGTAGATGTGCGGAAAGTACAAAGAGCAAATTTGTATTTGAAAAAAAATAACAAATGGTATGAATCAATTTATATAGAAGAAGAAGAAGAAGAAGAAGATTTACAAGGAGACACAGAAACACCAACTGGACAAATTGAAAAAGTGGACAAGTCAAAGGAAGAAGAAATTTATGAACATTTTAGCATACATCCTCTCCATTCGAAAGAAGTTATGGGAGACAATATTGATCTCTTTCAGATGAAGAAAGCAAAAGGAAATCCCGTGAGTGTATGGGAGGAGAGCTTGGAAGCTCGATGTTTTCCCCAGCTGTTTCCTAAAGGAAAAGGAGGACGATACGATGAACGTCCGGAACAGATTCCAGCTTCTGAGTATCGGACTACAAGACTATATGCTGAAGATCCCAGATTTCGACAAAGTATCCCTTATTTGTTCCATCTTTTATTTGAAAGCGACTTGTCTGCACTGTCTTATGCAGTAAATCACATTTTAAAAAGTGGAGTACATTTACAAAATGTGTCTGCTAAGGATTTTATGGAGAAAGTGCAGCACCGAGATGATCATTTGGAAACACAACTGATCAATCTGATGGCTTGTCAGCGTGGGACAAATGAATATTGGTACCGACGCCATGGTGAACTAAAATGCATGTTACGCAATTTAGGAACACCAACATGGTTCCTTACCCTAAGCTGCGCCGAGTACGCTTGGGATGATTTACTGGATTTTCTACGAGAGGCCAATTCAAACATTGAAAACATCGAATACAAGACAGCAGGAGAACTGTGCTCATTGGATCCGGTTAATGTTTGCAGATATTTCAATCATAGATTTGAGGCTATGATGTCCTTCATCTGCAATAAAAAAAATCCACCCCTTGGAGAAGTAGTGGATTTCTTTTGGAGAAAAGAGTACCAGGCAAGAGGTGCTCCTCATATTCATATGCTGCTGTGGATCAAGGATGCCCCAAAGTTTGGAACAGATACTGATGAAGCAGTGTTATCTTACATTGAAGAATATGCAACATGTGCTATACCTAAAAGCACAGAAGAGAACAAGTTAAAGGAGCAAGTTCTACGTTTCCAAAGTCATCGGTGTGGAAAATACTGTCGACGGAAATACAAGAGCAAAGAAAAATACTACACTAAATGTCGATTTGGATTTCCTAGACCTGTTCTTACAAATGGAAGAGTCAACAGTTTTATGTCAGCTGTGAGACATACTATCACAAGAAAATCACCTAAGAATACCTACAACCTTAAAAGAAAAGAAGAATCAAAAAATATAAATGACTACAACCCAGTCATTTTATCCATGTGGAACGCTAACATGGATATACAGTATGTTGCTGACAATTCCATTGCTGTTGCTCGATATGTAACGTCTTACATTACGAAATCAGAAAAAACAGAATTGAAGGAAATGTGGGAAGAGATTTCTCACGAGAAGACTGTCAGTAAGAAGCTGTACAGTTTCAGTTTGAAGATGTTATCGCATCGAGAAATTGGATCCTACGAATGTTCAGATAGGTTATCTTCTGCAAGTCTCTACTCGAAGTCAAGAAGAATAATTTGGGCAAGTTTAGGCCTTGCAGCAATGAGAAATCGGGTACTGAAATCTGTTGGAGAAATTGAATATTTGGCTGAGAATGACCCAGAAAGTACAGACATATTGAAAACAAACATGTTGGACACATATTATCCCAAGAGAAGTCATCATCTGGAGAACATGTGTCTCTATGAAGTGCTGCAGAACTACATTTATTCACGGAAAGCTGCAGAAGACATCAACAGTGGAAAATATAAAGTTGTTGGTGAAGAAGGATGTTTGGTGAAGCAAACCAAAGGAAGTTTGATAAATCACCGGAAGCTGAGTTGCGACACTACCGACAAGAAAGAATTTTACTACTTGGCTCTTTTACAGTTGTTTAAACCATGGCGTACAGAGGATGAACTACTGGGAGAATTCCAGAGCTATGAAGATTCTTTTAATGCTTGCAAAGACAGCATACAATGCAGTACATTCTCAACTTATCTGCAAATGTTAAATGAAGAAATTGAACAGGAAACTACAATTGCAGCAGAAATAGCTAGAGACAGTTCTCAGGACAGCCAAAGTTCAGGAACATACAGTCAAGATCCCCTAGGACAACCAATCGTTGAAAATGAAGCATCAATAGCCATGAATGAAGTGGAAACGGCTATGAATCAAGCTCAAGAAGAATTTATAGACTTAGAAAATTTGGAAAGACAACTGAATCAAGAGCAGCAACAAATTTATGAAGAGATCAAAAACAAAATTGATCACGGATTTCTACATATCAAAAAAGAGTGCTCATGCACATCATTTCATCCAATCAGGATGTATGTAAGCGGACAAGCTGGCACTGGAAAAAGTTTCCTAATTAAAGTCATCAGAAGCTACCTAAAGCAAAAAACGGATTCTACTTTGTCTTGTGTGGTTACTGCTCCAACTGGGTTAGCAGCATATAACATAAAAGGAATCACCTTACATCGTTTGCTAATGTTACCAGTGGAGCATGAGAACAAAATACAATTCAACAAGCTAACTGGAGAAGCATCCTTGGAAGTGTCAAGAGTATTGAAGAAGATGCAAGTTCTCATTATTGATGAGGTGAGCATGGTATCAAACTTAATGCTTGCCTTTGTGCATTTAAGAATGCAGCAAATTTTGAAGACAGACTATGACGTGTTATTTGGTGGAAAACACGTCATAGTTTTTGGGGATCTTTTGCAACTTACTCCAGTTAAAGGACAACCAGTGTTTAATACTGTGACACATGAAGACACGAAGAAGTCATTAGGAAGCATTGGAAATACAAATATTTGGTCCTTCTTTGAGTACAAGGAACTTACAACTAATATGAGGCAAGCAAACGATGAAGAATATGGAAGTATTCTGAAAGATATCAGAATTGGACTACTCACAGAAGTTGGCAAAAAAGCATTACAGAGTCGGCTGTTACATAACTTATTTCCAAAGGAAGAAATAGTTGCAGAGAAAATATACAAGAATATTGCAGAAAACAAAAGTGTCATCTGCTTAATGCCAACTCTACGTGAATGCTCAATATTTAATGAGGAGCTTTTGAAATTGGAAAATGAAGACATCAGGAAATTGGAAGCAGTGGACAAAATTGAGGATGGAAGAATTACTGTCACAGTAACAGGC
The DNA here is from genome assembly GCF_964204655.1 of Triturus cristatus. Taxonomy (NCBI): domain Eukaryota; kingdom Metazoa; phylum Chordata; class Amphibia; order Caudata; family Salamandridae; genus Triturus; species Triturus cristatus. The sequence goes on along the minus strand of NC_140581.1, from coordinate 377,037,172 downwards.
AAACTGAAAAATAAATTGGACTCACTAGAGAAGAATATCTCCAAAACAGCAGGATTAGAAAAAAATCTATATGTTTGCATGAACTGTAGAGTGTTTTTAAGGAGAAATTTGGATGTTGAAAAAGGCTTAGTGAATGGAGCGATGGGAAGAGTTGTGGGTTTTATTAATTATCAGAAAAAAGATGGAATTGAATGTTTAAAAATAAAATTTGATCAGATAGAGGAAGTTAAAGACATTTGTCGTTGTTCAGTTCGTTTCATGCTTGTGAAAGACTTATATGTACGTAGGAAGCAGTTTCCGTTTTCACTAGCATATGCTGTAACTATCCACAAGTCTCAAGGATTGACTGTAGATTGTGCATTTGTGAACATTGGTTCAACTGTGTTCAAAGAAGGTATGGCATATGTAGCTTTGTCACGAGTCAAAACATTATCAGGTTTATTCATGATTGACTTTGATGATTCAAAAGTTAGTGCTGATACAAACTGTGTAAAGGAGTATAATAGATTAAGAAGAAGCTATGCTCCTCATTTAGGTCAGTATCCTGTGTTGGAGAAACGTGTAGTTTCTCGTAAAAGGAGAAATGAGAATATCTGTAATGAAGATGTAGAGAAGAGGAAAAAAAAGAGGAGTGATGTAATTGCAAGCAAAAAGAATAAGGAAAATGAAGAACAGGTTGTAGGATGTCATTTTGAAAATAGCTCTGGTGTCAACTGCTACGCTAATGTAGTGCTGAATGTTGCATTTTATCTGGAAAGTTTGCAAGAGCAGATAATAGTAAATCAGGGAAAAAGATTCTGTTCAGAGCTCAGTCTCCTTTTTCAAAAGCTGAGTAAAGATAAAACTCAAATAGAAAGTGCTACTGACATTAGAAAACTTTTAGATGTATGTTCAGGACGAACACAGTTTTCTCAAAATGAACAGCAAGATGCACACGAATTTTTGATGTATTTTCTTCAGGTAGTGGAAGAAGAAGGAGTTCCCATTGACATTTTTTTTGGTCTCTCTTATAAATGGGAACATAGTTGTGAAAATTGTTATAATATATGTGGCTCTATTGTTGATAATGAAAGGTTTATTTATTTGACATTGCCAGAGAGTAAAACAGTCACTTTTGCAAAATTAGTTAAAGATGCTAATCATAGCATGAAATGTGGTGAGTGTAATTCTGACATGTTTTCAACATTAATTTTAAGGGAATACGGACAGTATGTAATTTTAATGATGCAACGATGTAGAGCTGATGGTTCAAAATTGGATACTTTAATAAAGAAGTTTACAGGACAGCAATTATCAATTTCAGGAAAAACTTTTGTAACTGTTGCAATAATTTTCCATGATGGACCTACTGTTACTTCTGGACATTACACAGTTTATCTTAAATGTGAAAAAGGCTGGACACTGTGTAATGATTCCCAATTGATTTTCAAACAACGTTTGCCTTTTGATTTAGCAAATTCCTATCTAATCTTTCTGAAACCTAAATTTTAGAGAGACTTGGCAAGATCTGGACAAAATAATTTTACCATTTTACTGGATTACCATTGCAATTTTGTAGAAAAAATATTTTTTAAAATTATCATTTGGCCTAAAGGAAAGATAACCAATTGTAATGTGGACTTTTTAAATTTTTAATGCAATTTTGAAAAACCAATAATTTAGAGATAATCGGTAACTTCTGCACATTTTAAATTTTGGAATGCGATTGGACTGCCATTGCAAATTTTTACAAAAATGATTTAAAAAATTACTATTTGGCCATGTGGAAAAGTAAGCAATTCTATTGTGGACTAAATAAATTATTCAAAAAATTTTCGTGAACCAAAATGTTACAGAGAATCGGTGAGATCTGGACAGATTAAACTTTAGAATTTTAATGGTTTTCCCTTGGAAATTTATTCCAGGGAAAAAAAAAAAATACTATTTGGCCTAAAGGAAATAAAATCAGATGTATTTTGGAGTTATTTGAGATATAATATTGTGATTATACTCCTGAAACAAAAATATCAGACGGTATTTTAAAGAAAAAAGTATTGTTTTTAGATGATATTTTTTTAGAATAATATGCATTTCTGTAATGATAAGTTTAAGTGAGAAGAGATTCTGGGCTTTTTTAATACAATCTTTGAGATTGTTATTTTTTTTTGCCCGCTGTAAAATGATGAATGCAATTGCTTTCACAATTTATAGTGAAATGCAATATATTCTGAAAACAGCAAAAATAAGGCAAAAATATTTTTTGGTAAAAAATGTAAATATGTGTACTGTATTATAAAATGGTTTAAAAATATTAATACTTTTTTCTTTTTTTTCAGATCGATATAGAAAATTTTCGTAAACTACAACCATTTTAAAAACTATTTTTTAAAAAAACAAATGAATAAATATTTTTTTGAGTGAGTATGGTAAGTCAATAGTAATAATTGTAGTCTCTCAAGGACCTTGTAATGTGATAAATGATTTTTAGTGTTTTTTTTAAAAAATAAAAAAAAAGGTACGCTTACCGTACGCGTACGGTAAAAAAAAAAAAAAAAGTTTTTAAAAACATATGTAAAAAAAAGATGAAAGATAAGGTTGGCTCTTAAAAGAACCGTTGTGTTCATGCAGGGACAGAGGAAAGGAACCATGGGAAAATCATTCAAAGCTACAAATGTGCTGATCTATTTTGTTGTTCACTAGGGAAACACTGGTCTCCCTATAACAAATTAGAGCTTTACAAAATGTGCAATGAATATCAACCTTCCGAAATCGAAGGTTCATTTCCAGAGGGCCAGCAAAAGGAGATTCTCCCCCCACAGATGAAGGGCTCACCTGACCTGCAGAAGAAGGAGTAAGCTCTGCAGGTGATGGTCCAGGCTGAGCTGCTGTGGATGTACTGGCTCGTCTTTCTGAAGAGTTACCTCCAAAAAGATGAGCATGTGTCCTTTTGTGTACATCCTTGAGGTGCCTCATCATGGTGTGATTCCCAAAGGAATACTTCCTGTCAGGATTACCTCTAGAAAGTACACGCTGACACAGCTTGCAAGTAACTAAGGGTGCATTCACCTTTTGCTGGCCTTCAGGAAAAGTAAAATAATCCCATACATAAGAGGGCTTTACTTTCCTCGCTCTCTGCCTCAAGACAGTGCTGCTGGTGCTAGCCTCACTCTCAGAAGAGCTCTGCTGTTCTGCCATCGTATCCCAAAGACAAACCAGCTCCTTCTCCCAAGGGATCACAAGCAGAAATGAGGGGAATGGGTGTGGTGTAGGAGAGTTCTAGAACTGAAAGTAGTTTCAACCAATCAAAAGTTGTGTTTCATGATCACATGACCTACCGTACGCTTACGTTACGCTTACGGTACGCTTACGGCAAAAAGTACGCATGCGCGTAAAAAAGACACGCGCTTCCGCGCATGCGCATAACAGTCACTCCCCGGCACTTCCGCGTAACGTGCGCGTGTGGCGTAAGCGCGCACGCGTCCCACGCGCAGTACGCGCGGCTACGCAAAGTACGTAACTATACGCAAGCAGCGTAGATAGATTACGGACGTTGCGTAAACCGTACGCTTACCGTGAGCTTACGGTACGCGTACTATAAAAAAAAAAAAAAAAAAAAAAAAAAAATCTAGAAATAAATTTTACATGTTTATTTTAAAAAATATATATAAAAAAAATATTTAAGGATTTTATTAATTTAACCATAGTCTTTATAAAAGGTTAGAACATTAAATTAAAAATATGTTTAAAAAAATAGAAAAAAAAAAAAAATAGCATTTAAAAAACCTTGCAAATTCACTGAAAAAAACATGGGTTTCACACACGTTATAGTTAGGAATTAGCATTTAAAAAACCTTAGAAATTCACTGAAAAAACCATAGGTTTCACACACGTTATAGTTAGGAATTAGCATTTAAAAAACCTTAGAAATTCAGTGAAAAAACCATAGGTTTCACACATGTTATAGTTAGCTGGACATTTTACTCGTAAAAAACCAATGAAATTGCCCCGTTATAGTTAGTTCAGCTAACTATAACTCGCGCGCCCGCAATGCACTGCTGATGACGTCACATATTACATCACTCATGACATGGTCAGTGACATCACTCATGACATCACTGATGACATCTCAAATGACATCACTGATGACATCACTGATGACATCATCCAGTGAATGTGTGTTTTTCTGAAAAATTAAATATGTTTTATATATGTATATCTCAAGGTCGATGGAAGAATAAATGGGTATATAAGTGTGTAAATGGTTGTTTTTTTATTGAAAAATTGATTGTGTAACTGACTGTTTAAGTGTATCATAGTGAATACATGGTTTAGTGAGTAATGTTTAAACATATAAATATCTGTGACAGTCTCTCACTTTGTGTATAAGTGGCTGCATGGGTTGGTGAGTAGCTACATGGGTGTCTATATAGGTTATTAGTTGTTTTTTTGAGTATCAGTCTGAGTGTCTGCATGGTTCGGTGGGGGGTATTACGTAGTGCATAGGTGCATGAATGAGTGACTCACTGTTTGTATGTGTTGAACACAGCATGTGTGCAGGACTGTATGGGTGGATGAGTGTGTGTATGGGTGTGTTAGTGAGTGAATGACTGTCTCAATAGTGTCTTCAGGAGTAACTACATATGTTTTAAACTAGTATATGTGACTATTGGTGTATATATGTGAGTATATGTGAGAGGGAGAGATTGAAAGAGTTCCTGTATGAATAAGTATATGTTTCTATAAGTGATTGTTTAAAAGACTAAGTATGTGTAAGTTTCCGTAGAAGTAAGTGTGGTGGTGTGTGTATAACTGTATATGCAGGTGAATGTATGTTTGATTCTTTATTAGCATGAGTGACTATGTGTGTGAGTAACTCTATGGATGAGTGGCATTGTGTAACAGGATGTATAGGTGTATGAGTACATATGATGAGTGAGTACATGTATGAGTGACTGTATAGGACTGTTGGTGAATGAGTGGATGTGTATGTGGATCTTAGAATTACTGAAGAGGTTGTTGTAACTGGTATTGGTATGTCCATTGTTTTGAAAATGTTAGTCTCTATTTTTGAATGTGTGTATCAAAGGTTATATTAGGGTGAGAGGAGGTCTGTCACTCTATCACAAGGATGATGTCATCAGTGATGTCATCAGTGATGTCATTTGAGATGTCATCAGTGATGTCATGAGTGATGTCACTGACCATGTCATGAGTGATGTAATATGTGACGTCATCAGCAGTGCATTGCGGGCGCGCGAGTTATAGTTAGCTGAACTAACTATAACGGGGCAATTTCATTGGTTTTTTACGAGTAAAATGTCCAGCTAACTATAACATGTGTGAAACCTATGGTTTTTTCACTGAATTTCTAAGGTTTTTTAAATGCTAATTCCTAACTATAACGTGTGTGAAACCTATGGTTTTTTCAGTGAATATATATATATATATATATATATATATATATATAAATATATGTATCTATATATATATATATATATCCAACAAAAAAATCCTCAAAACGCCATCAATAAGGATTGATACCGACGCCAGGTTAAATTTCAGTCTTTTTATTCAAGTATCCACCATTACGTGTCCCAGCCATCAAGTACGGCCTTGAACAAATGACATGCATGTCATTTCCATGTGCTTTTTCAATGATTAGATCATCATAGACATAAATACAAGGCTTTCGTAATCTTTCAAAGAGGAGAAATACATTTACCATAGCATCTAGCTCATTATTATTTAGCACAACATGCACATTATGTTGGTTCATCATTGTAATCACAAAAGTAAAATAAATTAAATTAAACTTTTGTCAGTTTTACATCTATATTATAGAGAATTAATGCCTGGCACATATGTTAATGTTGTGACCCGTAAATTCATACAATACATTATAGTACAATGATTCGATCAATCAAGCCCTCTACTGGCAGGCAATTTCACAGCACAAATCTCTTATATATCAGATTTGCATCAGTGATTGGGACCATTGGGACGACATTATTTGAAGTGCATATTTGTTGTGTTCTGGTGGGCAGACACCTCAGTTGGCAGGGTATGCCCAGACCTGGGCCCCTTGCTCACTTTACCACTGGATTCAAGCTAGCCTGGCTGATGAAGGGTGTTACCCCGAAACCGGTGTCATGATGCTTGTTTCCAGTCCAGGGAAGACCTGGCTTGGCAGTTCGGGCTGGACTGTTCCCATGAGGAACAGGGTCAAGACAGATTTGCATACGGCTGGGTTTGAACTGGGGTGAAGAAGTGAGTTAAAGAAAGATGATGGATTCAACCCAGATCTGTGACTGGGGGGGGGGGGGGGGGGAGTGTCTGAAAAGTTTCAGTGCTCCGTCCATCATCTCCTTGTGGTTTCTTTGCAGACACTTTAGGATGCCATTACATTGCAACATATATTGGCACAATCAAGCCCTTGTGCGACGACACTTTTATATCAAGAATGCCCGTCGATCAATATTATAGGATATGTGCAGAGCCATATACAGTCAACTGAACACATTGCATATTGTTGTAAATTCATATTGTCAAAGTGTGCAATCAAATCATTCAAAGTGTATATAAATTGTGTCCCTTATATTACCTATTACCTATATATTACCTGTATTACTAACTGGTGCTCACCAGTAGGTAGTTCTAGTTAAGACCTAGGGGCAGATTTATGTTGCACTTGCGCCTCATTTACGCCGCCGTTGCGTCACTTTTGTGACGCAGCAGCGGCGCAAATCCTGCGCCATGGTGCGGGGTATTTACAAACGTGACGCATCTCCCAGATGCATCACGTTGTAAAGCCCTGCGCCACATGTAGGCGTTCCAGGGCAGGTGGGGGCGTTCCGGCGCAGGAACGCCTCCTAAAAGTGGCTGAGTGAAATCTACAAGATTTCACTCAGTCACTTTTAGGCCCATGCTGCGTCAAAACCCTGCGCCTGCTTGAAGCAGGCGTAAGGATTGACGCAGCATTGTACAGATAGGGCCCCCCAGATCATTGCTGGAGCTGCGTCGCGCTTGCGACGCAACTCCAGCAATGCGCCACTTTTCGGCACAGATGCGTCACGCATCTGTGCCGTTTTTGCCCCATGGTGCGCCGCATTATAAATGCGGCGCATCCATGGTGGCGCAGCTGTGGCGCATAATAACTGGCGCATCCCTGCTGATATGCAGGGATGCGCCAGTCGTCATAAATCTGCCCCCTAGTTTCCATAGAAAAAGTGTTTTTTGACTTGCTTATAACCTTGGCACCTATTGACCAATCTTCACAAAATTTTCCCAAAAAAGTGGCGCTGTGAGTCTAGTTCTGCCTGGATAGTTTTGGAGTGATCCTTCAAAATAGATAGATAGATACATATATATATAGCTAAAGGATCAATAAACCTACAAGCTGAATGGCAAAGGCTAACTCCTGAGTCGGTGTCCAATTTTGAATATAAGTCGGGAGTAGTTGGAATATATATATATATATATATATATATATATATATATATATATATTCACTGAAAAAACCAAAGGTTTCAGGGGGATTATAGTTAGGAATTGGCATTCAAAAAACCTTAGAAATTCACTGAAAAAACCATAGGTTTCAGGGGTGTTATAGTTAGGAATTGGCATTTAAAAAACCTTTGAAATTCACTGAAAAAACCAAAGGTTTCAGGGGCGTTATAGTTAGGAATTGGCATTCAAAAAACCTTAGAAATTCACTGAAAAAGCCGTAGGTTTCAGGGGTGTTATAGTTAGCTGGACATTTCCCTCGTACAAAACCCTAGAAATTACCCTGTTATAGTTAGTTCAGCTAACTATAACTCGCGCCCCCGCAATGCACTGCTGATGACGTCACATATTACATCACTCCTTCAATTCCCCAGTCAGTATCCGTTCACTTCCAGCAAACACTCTGTCACTGCCGTTGCACTCCTCTAGTGACCCATTCAGCATCATGTACTAATCCATTCACTTCGCCAAACCCTAATAAATTCACCCAGGCACTCTCCTTGCTGTACTCTAATCATTCAGTCAGTACCCAAGTACTCATCCAGTGACCCAGGTCTTAGTATATGGTCTACTTCAAACCCTTATCCACTATGCATGCAGTCCTCTAACCACGTACACAATCTACATATTTCACAACTGCAATTTACTGTCAATGCCTGACTCATATAATGAAAGCATAAGCCATAACTGTCTTCTAATGCTACTAAAACTTGACAACATGACATGTTTTAAAAACAGTTATCTGTCAGCAAATGCACGATGTTACCAAACACTTCTCTCACAGTAGTTCCCAAATGCACACAGACTCACAGTGTGATTCTAGAAAAAAAACACTATCCCTAGCAGATTACCAAAACTCATTCACTACAGTGGAAGTGGTAAGCGAACTGCACACAATCTACATATTTCACGACTGCACTTTAGTGTCAATGCCTGACTCATTTAATCAAAGCATAAGCAAAGACTGGCTTCTAATGCTACTAAAACTTGACAACATGACCGGTTTTAAAACAGTTATCTGTCAGTAAATACACGATGTTTCCAAATGCTTCTCTCACAGTGGTTCCCAAATGCACACAGACTCACAGTGTGATTCTAGACAATCAACACTATCCTAGGAGTTTACCAAAACTCATTCACTAGTCTAGAAGAGTTAATGGTACTGAACACAATCTACATATTTAAGTACAGCACATCAGTGTCAAAGCATGACTCATTTAATCAACGCATAAGCAAAGACTGGATTCTAATGCTACTAAAACTTCACAACATGACAGGTTTTAAAACAGTTGTCTGTCAGCAAATACATGATGTTACCAAATGCTTGTCTCACACTGATCCCAAATACACAATAAGTCACAGTGTGATTCTAGACAAGCACCACTATCCCTAGGAGTTTACCAAAACTCATTCACTACAGTGCAAGTGTTAAGGGAACTCCACACAATCGACATATTTCACGACTGCAATTTACTGTCAATGCCTGACTCATTTAATGAAAGCATAAGCCATAACTGTCTTCTAATGCTACTAAAACTTGACAACATGACCGGTTTTAAAACAGTTATCGGTCAGCAAATACACGATGTTACCAAATGCTTCTCTCAGAATCCTTACCCAAATGTGCACAGACTCACAGTTTGATTTTAGACAAGCAACACTATCCTAGGAGTTTACCAAAACTCATTCACTAGTCTGGAGGAGTTAATGGTACTGCACACAATCTACATATTTAAGTACAGCACATCAGTGTCAGAGCATGACTCATTTAATCAACGCATAAGCAAAGAATGGATTCTAATGCTACTAAAACTTCACAACATGACAGGTTTTAAAACAGTTATCTGTCAGCAAATATATGATGTCACCAAATGCTTCTCTCACACTGATCCCAAATACACACTAACTCACAGTGTGATTCTAGACAAGCACCACTATCCCTAGGAGTTTACCAAAACTCATTCACTACAGTGCAAGTGGTAAGGGAACTGCACACAATATACATATTTCAAGACTGCACTTTTCTGTCAAAGCCTGACTCATTTAATCAAATCATAAGCCATAACAATGATATCTGTCAGCAAATACACGATGTTACCAAAAGCTTCTCTCACAGTGGTTCCCAAATGCACACAGACTCACTGTGTGATTCTAGACAAACAACACTATCCCTTGCACTATACCAAAACACATTTCTTCATCTAGAAGTAGTAAAACATTTTACTATAGAAACATAACATAACTCATTTAACAAATTCATAAACAATGTCTGGTTTCTAATTCTACCAAAATATAAAAACAGCACAGTTATCTGTCTACAAACACATGAAAAACACAAATGCTTATCACAGAATGGTTTCTACATGCACACACATTGTAGAGAAAAAAAGTACTCCCTACACTTTAGCAGGAGAAATACATTAGTCTGACTAAAATCAAAATAGTCTACATACGTCCCCTCACAATTAAATAACTCATCTTTCAAGTTCTTTTGTAGATTGAGAAGTATATCAATCACTCACCATATTTCCTTTTCCAGAATCCTTGCACTGTGCACCTCTTAGCAAAAACAAAGAATGGAAAAGTTTCCCTTTCATTTTCTACACATATACATGTAAACATCAAATCACAATCCTTCACACATAATCTCAAAAGCAAATACACATTTCTATTGGCTAAACATTTCAACCCTTTCCAACTGAAATACATTTCAACCCTTCCCCCAATCTGCCTTCTGCCTGTTACCATAAAAACAGGTCATGAAACACTGCACTGAGCTCACAGGTCACAAGTTCAGCACACAATGTTCCTACACAAGACACAAAGTGTGCTTGACTTTTCAACATATCAGCTTATCATATATAATGTTCCTTACAATCTGTTTTTATTAACCAATAAGAATCATACCTTTAAAAAACAGAAATATACACCCTACCTTTCAGTGTAGAAAGTAGTCATACAACCAATGATTTCTTGTCTTTTTTTAAAAAACATTGCCGTGGATCCGCGCACCCAACGCGTGAGAATCCGTGCACCCAACGCGTTAGGATGCGCGCACAAGGCGCGTATTTCGCCTTTTTTTTAAAAAAAGGGGTCCCAGGGGGTCCTTCTGGGACCCCCTAAGCACCTCTAGAGGGTCAGCGTATTTCCACTCTGCCCCCTTTATATGTTTTACACACTCATTCCCCTTGCTTCTTCAGCCTCGGTTCTACCGAGGCAGAAAATGGCTGCCAACCGTTCCTGGTTTCGAATGTAGAGAGACACTCGACAGCCAATTAGCATTCAGCGCGCGATCGGGAGGGTGCGCGCTCGGTTCGAGGAGGGTGCGCTTATGGTGCGGGTACGGTCCGCGGATCCTCTGCGGCCATAGATATCACTCACTTTTTTACCCTAATTTTCTCAGGAACTACTGAACGGATTCACACCATATATGCAAAAGGCACGAGTCTGAACTGAGGACTACCTCTTTGCCAAATTTGGTGTCATTCCGTTCAGCGGTTCGGGCTGTAGTTGCGACAACAGATACCTTGGGAAATTGCATGGGGAAAACGTGTTTTGGGACCCCCCTTTTTTCTCAGCCCCCGCTTGACAGATCACCGCAAAACTTTCAGGGTAGGAGTGGAGCGGAGCTGGCCAAAAGTTTGGAAAATTTTGCGAAGATTCATCAACCGGCGCCAATGTTATTCCAAATAGAATGTTGCGGATTTCCTATGGAAAATAGGTCCTAACTATATATATATATATATATATATATATATATATATATATATATGTATATATATATATATATATATATATATATATATATATTACCTACTGGCGGTTGCCAGTAGGTAGTTATAGTTAGGATCTATTTTCCTTAGGAAATACGCAACATTCTATTCCCAATAACTTTGGTGCCGATTGATGAATCTTCGCGAAATTTTCAAAACTTTTGGCCAGCTCCGGTCCGCTCCTATCCTGAAAGTCTCGGGATGGTTCGTGTAATGGGGGCTGAGAAAAAAGGGTGGTCCCAAAACATGTTTCCCCATGCAATTTCCCATAGGACCTTTAGCCGCAGCTACAGCCCGAACTGCTGAACGGAATTACACCAAATTTGGCAAAGAGGTAGTCCTCAGTTCAGACTCGTGCCTTTTGCTTAAATGGTGTCAATCTGTTCAGTAAAATCAAAATCACATATATATCTAGGCGGAGCCTAACCACACATCTCATCGTGAGATCTGATTGGCTGTCAGCACTTCATCCAAGAAGTGTTGGCAGCCATCTTGGGACCAAAATACATGATAGCACCTCATTAAAAAGCATTGCAGTTAATAGGGTTTACGACTTTAGTTACATTATAAATCATTTGTTGATGGCATCATACTCATTTTAGGAATTCTGGTGTGTTTTAAGGTGATTTTACCATGTGAAAAAGCCTTCTGCTGGGATATCATGAATCATGTTTGAGAGAAAAATATTTTCTCATGCTTTTCCCACAGAGGTTTGGAAGGTGATCTATAAACTAACCTGAGTGCATATTTTCTGTAAATTCACATTATCTTTCTCAGTCATGTGAGAATGAAGTCTGACATTCTCAGTAAAACATGTACATTCAACACGGGCAGAGACTGTCAGTTGATTCCTTTGTGTTCTACTGCAGTTTCCCAGAGTGTTCTAACAACTAGAGCACTAACAGTCCTACTTATGACAAACGTATGGCACACCTGAACCCATCTTGATTGGAATAAAATGGTAACTCTTAAAACATTTCATTTAAAAAGGAACAAAATGAGGGGGTTCATTTTGCCATAGAAAGTATGATTAGTGCTGCAGAAAGAAAAATTAGGGCACATTTTGAGTGACTTCTCAAATCTTCTTCTATTTCATTAAACACATTCTGACATGCAGACTGAAACATTCACTTTGAATACCATAGCAGACTTCCCTGGTGAGCAGTAGCTTTACTACAGTGATCTAATGAGCAACTAGAGTGCTAACATTCTGAATTTATAGCAAATGTGTGACACATCTGAATGCCTTCATGATGGAATCAAAGTAAAAAACTAAAAGTATTCCTACTAAGGAGACTGTAGTAAATGAGGAAATTAGGAAACTTCATAACAAATAAGTCTCCCAAGATGGCCACCAGAGACAAAAGAGCCCAAATGTAGCACAAATATCACCCAGATGTCGCCCAAGTATAGCCCAATGACAGAATGTCCCAGAGTGTTCTAAAGAACAACTAGAGCGCTAACAGTCTTACTTATTACAAAAGTATGGCACACATGAAGCCACCTTGATTGGAATAAAATGGTAACACTTAAAACATTTAATTTGCAAAGGAACAAAATGAGGGGGTTCATTTTGCCATAGAAAGTATGATTAGTGCTGCAGAAAGAAAAATGAGGGCACATTTTGACTTCTCAAATCCTCTTCTATTTCATTAAAACATTCTGACATGCAGACTGAAACATGCACTTTGAATACCAGCAGCAGACTTCCTTGGTGAACAGTAGCTTTACTACAGTGATCTAATGAGCAACTAGAGTGCTACCATTCAGAATTTATGGCAAATGTGTGATACATCTGAATGCCTTCTTGATGGAACCAAGTAAACAAGCATTGAAAATGCAATAGGTCTCGTCCTCCTGTTTGTAATTAGGTGGCTTTTTAGATTTGCTTGTATTAGTGTTTTTCAAACTTTCATGTACATAACATGCATATGTATGCATATATGTATATGTATGCATGCATTTATATTTGTATTTACATAGATATGCGGATTATATATATGTTTCTATATGTATGTATATATATATTCACTTAAAAAAACATAGGTTTCACACATGTTATAGTTAGGTGGATATTTCACTCGTAAAAAACCACTGAAATTCCCCCGTTATAGTTAGTTGATATAACTATAACTCGCGCGCCCGCAATCCTCTGCTCATGACGTCACATACTACTCATGACATCACTGATGACATCATCCTTGTGATAGAGTGGCGGTCGCGCGAGTTATAGTTATCTCAACTAACTATAATGGGGGAATTTCATTGGTTTTTTACGAGTGAAATATCCACCTAACTATAGCATGTGTGAAACCTATGGTTTTTTAAGTGAATTTGCAAGGTTTTTTAAATGCTAATTTCTAACTATAACGTGTGTGAAACCTATGGTTTTTTCAGTCAATTTGTACGTTTTTTTTAAATGCTAAGTTATGTATGTATTTTAATTTTTTTAATATATTTATTTTTCAATAAACTACGTATTAAATTTTTTAAAAAAATTTTAATGTTTTTTTCACCGTGCGTGCACAGTGCGCGCTCCCCCGTGATTTAAAAAAAAAAATTACATCTTTTTTTCTGCCTTCGGGGTCCTTCAGGGACCCCCTGACCAAGGCTAGGGGGTCAGGAACTCTCTACCCTGCCCCCTTTTCACGTTCGCCACCTTCCTTTTCCACTCTTGCACTGAAAACAAACAAAATGGCGGCTGACACTTCCTGATTTCGACCGATTCGAACGTTTACTGACATGTAACAACCAATCAGAATTACGCTTGCGCACGTTAGGGTGCGCGCACGGTGCGCGGCTATAGATATGTATGTGCTTTTAACTGCACTTTTCTCAGGAGCTACTGAACAGATTGACTCCATATATGCAAAAGGCACATCCCTGACCTGAGGACTACCTCTCTGCCAAATTTCAAGTAATTCTGTGCAGCCGTTCGGGCTGTACCTTCGACTAAAGGTCCTATGGGAAAATGCATGGGGAAAATGCGTTTTGGGACCCCCCTTTTTTCTCGGCCCCTGCTTGACGAATCCCCCCGAGACTTTCAGGGTAGGAGCTGAGCGGAGCGCCCCATTAGTTTTGAAAATTTCGCGAAGATTCGTCAACCGGCACCAAAGTTATTCAAAATAGAATTTTGAGATTTCCTATGGAAACACAGTCCTAACTATAACTATCTACTGGCGACCGCCAGTAGATAATATACACATACATGTATATAAATGCATATGCATATATATATGCATATATATATATGTGCATATGTGTGCGTGTAGAGAGAGGTAGAGAGAGGTACAGAGGTAGAGGTAGAGGTGTAGAGGTAGAGAGGTAGAGGTAAAGAGGTAGAGAGTAGTAGAGAGAGAGGTAGAGTGATGTAGAGAGGTAGAGAGTGGAGAGTGAGTAATAGAGAGTAGAGAGTGAGTATTAGAGAGTAGTAGAGAGTAGTAGAGAGAGTAGCAGAGAGTGAGTAGTAGAGAGTAGTAGAGTGAGTAGTAGAGAGAGAGTAGTAGAGAGTGAGTAGTAGAGTGAGTAGTAGAGAGTGAGTAGTAGAGAGTAGTAGAGAGTGAGTAGTAGAGAGTGAGTAGTAGAGAGACAGTAGTAGAGAGTGAGTAGTAGAGAGAGTAGTAGAGAGGGAGTAGTAGAGATTAGTAGAGAGTAGTAGTAGAGAGTAGTAGAGTAGTAGAGAGTGAGTAGTAGAGAGTGAGTAGTAGAGAGTAGTGGAGTAGTAGAGAGTGAGTAGTAGAGAGTAGTAGAGAGTGAGTAGTAGAGTGAGTATTAGAGAGTAGTGTAGAGAGTAGTAGAGAGAAAGTATGTATATAGATATGCAGATTATATATATGTTTATATATGTATATATATATATATATACACACACATGTATATAAATGCATATGCATATATATGCATATATATATATATATGTGCATATGTGTGCGTGTAGAGAGAGGTAGAGAGGTAGAGGTAGAGGTGTAGAGGTAGAGAGGTAGAGGTAAAGAGGTAGAGAGTAGTAGAGAGAGAGGTAGAGAGGTAGAGAGTGAGAGTGAGTAATAGAGAGTAGAGAGTGAGTATTAGAGAGTAGTAGAGAGTAGTAGAGAGAGTAGCAGAGAGTGAGTAGTAGAGAGTAGCAGAGTGAGTAGTGGAGAGTGAGTAGTAGAGAGTAGTAGAGAGTGAGTAGTAGAGAGTGAGTAGTAGAGAGTAGTAGAGAGTGAGTAGTAGAGAGTAGCAGAGAGTGAGTAGTAGAGAGTGAGTAGTAGAGAGACAGTAGTAGAGAGTGAGTAGTAGAGAGAGTATTAGAGAGGGAGTAGTAGAGATTAGTAGAGAGTAGTAGTAGAGAGAGTAGTAGAGAGTGAGTAGTAGAGAGAGAGTAGTAGAGGGTGAGTAGTAGAGAGAGAGTAGTAAAGAGTAGTAGAGTAGTAGAGAGTGAGTAGTAGAGAGTGAGTAGTAGAGAGTAGTGGAGTAGTAGAGAGTGAGTAGTAGAGAGTAGTAGAGAGTGAGTAGTAGAGTGAGTATTAGAGAGTAGTAGAGTGAGTAGTAGAGAGTAGTAGAGAGCAAGTAGTAGAGAGCAAGTAGTAGAGAGTGTGTAGTTGATAGTGAGTAGTAGAGAGTAGTAGAGAGTGAGTAGTAGAGAGTAGTAGAGAGTGAGTAATAGAGAGAGTAGTAAAGAGTAGTAGAGTAGTAGAGAGTGAGTAATAGAGTGAGTAGTAGAGAGTAGTTGAGAGCGAGTAGTAGAGAGTGAGTAGTGGAGAGTGAGAAGTAGAGAGTAGTAGAGAGTGAGTAGTAGAGAGTGAATTTGAGAGAGTAGTAGATAGTGAGTAGTAGAAAGTAGTTTAGTGAGTAGTAGAGAGTGACTAGTAGAGAGAGAGAGTAGTAGAGAGTGAGTAGTGGAGTAGTAGAGAGTGAGTGGTAAAGAGTAATAGAGAGTAGTAGAGTGAGTAGTAGAGAGTGAGTAGTAGAGAGAGAGTAGTAGAGAGTGAGTAGTGGAGTAGTAGAGAGTGAGTGGTAAAGAGTAATAGAGAGTAGTAGAGTGAATAGTAGAGAGTTAGTAGAGAGAGTAGTAGAGATAAGTAGAGTAGTAGAGAGTGAGTAGTAGAGAATGAGTAGTATAGAGAAGTAGAGAGCAAGTAGTAGAAAGTGAGTAGTAGAGAGTAGTAGAGACTGAGTAGTAGAGACTGAGTAGTAGAGAGTGAATAGTAGAGAGTGAGTAATAGAGAGTGAGTAGTAGAGCGTATTAGAGTGAGTAGTAGATAGTGAGTAGTAGAGAGAGAGTAGTAGAGTAGTAGAGAGTGAGTGGTAGAGAGTAGTAGAGAGTAGTAGAGTGAGTAGTAGAGAGTAATAGTAGAGAGTAGTAGCGAGTAGTAGAGAGTAGTTGAGAGTGAGTAGTAGAGTGAGTATTAGAGAGTAGTGTAGAGAGTAGTAGAGAGAAAGTATGTATATAGATATGCAGATTATATATATGTTTATATATGTATGTATATATATATATATACACACACATGTATATAAATGCATATGCATATATATGCATATATATATATATATGTGCATATGTGTGCGTGTAGAGAGAGGTAGAGAGGTAGAGGTAGAGGTGTAGAGGTAGAGAGGTAGAGGTAAAGAGGTAGAGAGTAGTAGAGAGAGAGGTAGAGAGGTAGAGAGTGAGAGTGAGTAATAGAGAGTAGAGAGTGAGTATTAGAGAGTAGTAGAGAGTAGTAGAGAGAGTAGCAGAGAGTGAGTAGTAGAGAGTAGCAGAGTGAGTAGTGGAGAGTGAGTAGTAGAGAGTAGTAGAGAGTGAGTAGTAGAGTGAGTAGTAGAGAGTGAGTAGTAGAGAGTAGTAGAGAGTGAGTAGTAGAGAGTAGCAGAGAGTGAGTAGTAGAGAGTGAGTAGTAGAGAGACAGTAGTAGAGAGTGAGTAGTAGAGAGAGTATTAGAGAGGGAGTAGTAGAGATTAGTAGAGAGTAGTAGTAGAGAGAGTAGTAGAGAGTGAGTAGTAGAGAGAGAGTAGTAGAGGGTGAGTAGTAGAGAGAGAGTAGTAAAGAGTAGTAGAGTAGTAGAGAGTGAGTAGTAGAGAGTGAGTAGTAGAGAGTAGTGGAGTAGTAGAGAGTGAGTAGTAGAGAGTAGTAGAGAGTGAGTAGTAGGGTGAGTATTAGAGAGTAGTAGAGTGAGTAGTAGAGAGTAGTAGAGAGCAAGTAGTAGAGAGCAAGTAGTAGAGAGTGTGTAGTTGATAGTGAGTAGTAGAGAGTAGTAGAGAGTGAGTAGTAGAGAGTAGTAGAGAGTGAGTAATAGAGAGAGTAGTAAAGAGTAGTAGAGTAGTAGAGAGTGAGTAATAGAGTGAGTAGTAGAGAGTAGTTGAGAGCGAGTAGTAGAGAGTGAGTAGTGGAGAGTGAGAAGTAGAGAGTAGTAGAGAGTGAGTAGTAGAGAGTGAATTTTAGAGAGTAGTAGATAGTGAGTAGTAGAAAGTAGTTTAGTGAGTAGTAGAGAGTGACTAGTAGAGAGAGAGAGTAGTAGAGAGTGAGTAGTGGAGTAGTAGAGAGTGAGTGGTAAAGAGTAATAGAGAGTAGTAGAGTGAGTAGTAGAGAGTGAGTAGTAGAGAGAGAGTAGTAGAGAGTGAGTAGTGGAGTAGTAGAGAGTGAGTGGTAAAGAGTAATAGAGAGTAGTAGAGTGAATAGTAGAGAGTTAGTAGAGAGAGTAGTAGAGATAAGTAGAGTAGTAGAGAGTGAGTAGTAGAGAATGAGTAGTATAGAGAAGTAGAGAGCAAGTAGTAGAAAGTGAGTAGTAGAGAGTAGTAGAGACTGAGCAGTAGAGACTGAGTAGTAGAGAGTGAATAGTAGAGAGTGAGTAATAGAGAGTGAGTAGTAGAGCGTATTAGAGTGAGTAGTAGATAGTGAGTAGTAGAGAGAGAGTAGTAGAGTAGTAGAGAGTGAGTGGTAGAGAGTAGTAGAGAGTAGTAGAGTGAGTAGTAGAGAGTAATAGTAGAGAGTAGTAGCGAGTAGTAGAGAGTAGTTGAGAGTGAGTAGTAGAGATGTCATTTGAGATGTCATCAGTGATGTAATCAGTGATCTCACTGACCATGTCATGAATGAAGCAATATGTGACATCATCAGCAGTGCAATGCGGGCGCGTGACTTATAGTTAGCAGAACTAACTATAACAGAGGAATTTCTATGGTTTTGTACGAGTGAAATGGCCAGCTAACTATAACACACCTGAAACCTATGGTTTTTTCAGTGAATTTCTAAGGTTTTTTAAATGCTAATTTCTAACTATAACGTCTCTGAAACCTATGGTTTTTTCAGTGAATATATATATATATATATATATATATATATATATATATATATATATCAAAGAAATGTGTCAGTTAGAAAACAGCCAGATCGTGGGTGCGTAGTATGTACAAAGATGGGTATTCTCAGTATTCCACATTAATAGCGACTCCAGAATATTGTCCACATAATCCACAGAGCCAGCGCCACCATAGCACCTTAGCTGGGACACACCATCAATGCCACCTTCGAATCCGGCACATTCCCCGATGACTGGAAACACGCAGAAGTCAAGCCACTCCTCAAGAAACTCTCTGTAGACCCGACGGACCTGAAAAACTACAGACCCATCTATCTCCTTCCCTTCATGGCCAAAGTCACCGAGAAGATTGTCAACGCCCAGTTGACTAACTTCATCTCGGAGAATGTCATCGTCGACCCTTCCCAATCTGGATTCCACAGCATCCACAGCACCGAGACTGCCCTCCTCAGCACCACAGACGACA
Source organism: Triturus cristatus (assembly GCF_964204655.1). Taxonomy (NCBI): domain Eukaryota; kingdom Metazoa; phylum Chordata; class Amphibia; order Caudata; family Salamandridae; genus Triturus; species Triturus cristatus. Next base: position 377,018,156 of record NC_140581.1, on the reverse strand, counting down.
TCTGCACACTCCTCGACCAAGGCCACACTGCGGCCCTCATCCTACTAGACCTCTCCGCAGCCTTTGACACCGTCTCCCACTGCACTCTCACAGCCAGACTCCACGACGCCGGCATACAAGGAACTGCACTCGACTGGCTCCGCTCCTTCTTCGCCGGCAGAACCCAGAGAATCCGACTCCCACCCATCCTCTCCGAACCCACAGAGATCAACTGTGGAGTACCCCAAGGATTGTCGCTCAGTCCCGCGCTTTTCAACATCTACATGCCCCCCCTCGTCGCCATCGTCAGACAGCATGGACTTAGCATAGTATCCTACGCCGACCACACCCAGCTCATCCTCTCCCTCACGAAGCAACCGACACCACCAGACTCAGCTTCCAGGAAGGAATGAAAGACATTGCAACCTGGATAAGCAGCAAATGTCTGAAGCTCAACTTGGGTGGGCAGCGCGCTTCACAATTCCCTGATTGATTGATTGCTTGAGAATAGAGTGGCCATTATTTCAAAGACAAAAATATTGACAAGGTAAGGGCATATAGATAGGTATAGGTTTACAACTCCACATATATGTACCTATACGATATATGTCTTAAAGGTACGTAGTTGTGGAGTAAAGAAGAGTATATTTATAATTAAGTGTATGTATTAACCTTGTCTATTTTTTTGGTCCTCTATATTTTGCCTGTATTTTGCTAGCACAATATTTATTTTGTCGATATTTTGACATACAACCATATGTTCCTTTTCATATGTTTCATATGTGATGTTTGCCTCCCCCAACGTTTCTCTATCTTGAAATGAAATGAAATTCAGCGATGGTGACTCGGAAAACTGCAAATAGACTAAAACAAGGTACAAAGGGGCATATTAACAAGGGGAGGCGATAATATTATCACCGCTTTAGAGCCCGTTTTCGGGCGAAAAGCAGCGATAATATTATCGCATTATCAACAAGGACACGCTAGTGCGTGTATCCTTGCATTAGCGCCCCTTGTCAGCACGCCTCCCATCGCATCGCTAATAAGATGCAAAGGAGGCGTGCCTGACCAGACTCCCTTGGGTAAATATCACTAACCCAGCTTCCTCATATTAAAAACGAGGGGTAGCGATATTTAAAATCACGTTAGGTATGCCTTAACGCAGGAAGTAAGGGGCATATTAACAAGGGCTTTATCTCCGCTTTTTTGGCTTTAAAAGCCAAAGAAGCGGAGATAAAAATATCGCCCTATCAACAACAGGGTGCTAACAGGCAAAATCGCATGTTAGCACCCTTTTACTCTACGCTTCTCTTTGCATCTCTAATGAGATATAAAGTGGGTGTTCCAGAGCAAAATAGTAGGAGAAATGTCGCTAAGCTACATTTCTCCTATTATCAAGCTTCACGCTAACCCTGTTAGAGACAAAAAAAAAGCAGCGCTAACCACGGTTAACGCTGCTTTTTTACATCTGCTAATTTTCAGATTTAGCCATGTAATCCAATGGGAGGTGGATTACATGGCTAAATCCACCATGGGCTATCAACAAGGATATCCCTATCCTTGTAGTTTTATCGCTGCATTACCAGCGATAACCTCCCAAAATGCCGCTATCGCTGAATTTTTTATCGCCTAGGCGGTTAGCGTTGTTAATAACGTGATACCCAGGCGATATTATCCAGCGATAGCGGGCGTTAAAAAAATTAACGCTAAGCACCCTTTGCGTTAATTTTCCCTGTTCCTTGTTAATATGCCCCTTAACGTCTGTTAAATTCCTGACTAAGGCATACCTAACATGGGGGGTGGATTGTGTGGCTAAGACCACAGGCCCTATCACCAAGGATATCACCGTTTTCCATGGAACATCGCTGGAAAACCAGCGATGTTCCATGGAAAACATCGCTATCACTGGATTAATTATGGCCATTGTGCTATGCGTTGTTAATACAGCGCTAGCATAGCGATAATTATCTGCGATAGCCGGCGATAAAATTCCTCAAGCTAAGAGCGGCCAGCGATAATTATCGCTGCCGCTTGTTGATATGCCCCAAAGTTGTTTATTTCTCATGTTAAAGTCTGCAGTAATGAAATAACAGCCAAAACAAATATATTACATTAATTACAAGTATTTAACAGCCAAAAGAATAGATTTCAATAGTTCCATACAATTTTTTCTTGGGTACGATCTTTCTTTCTCTTGGCAATGTAGTGCTTAATTTGAGCCGGTGATTGCCCTCCCGCACTCTGTTTTAGAGATCCAGCACCTACTTTTCCTCACCAGACTTTGGGCCAGAGCAAGAGAGAGGAAAACACAAACACAAACGGAGAAGGGAAGGAGAAATAGAAAAACGGACAGTGACAAAGGGAGAAAACAAGGATGATAGAGAAGCCGCAAGAGAGAAATGAAGGATTAGGGGGTGTATGGTGTTGAAAGAGGCCTGAGGTGGAAGCCACACACCGCAGTCTTAGTACAATTCTCACATTTATCAGAGTCGGCTGCGGCTCCTGAAAAGACGCTTTGGGCAGCAGCACGTATTATTTTACAAATTAGGCACTAATGTATTTCCTTTACAGCCCCATCTAGGAACTGGAATTCAAGATTGTCAATGACAACAACCACGTACTCCTGCAGACATAACTTTTATCTCTGGGGCATGTTCACGTAGAAGAGATAAGACTCCTGACACCCTCCATACTTCCTTGCAGCTATCCCAAACATATGTGCATTGTCTCTTTAAGTGAGATATCAGCAAACCTAGAAGCCCCATTACAGTGGTGGATGTGTGTTTGTTTTGTTACTTTTAATAGACATGTGAAGGGCTTGAAGCAAAGGAAACACAGAGCCTCACAGAGCTTTCTATGGTCTGCCTCTTCCTTCCAGAGCAGAGCCTCATAATCAAGGCTGCTCTTGTTAAGCTTTGTTTATCATTCTTGGAGAGCGGTTGTTGGCGATGCTCAGAGTGTGATTAGCAGCCCCCTTACTCCAGGTGGAATGTGTATCCTATCCTCTCTGACACTAAGCCCTCCTCAGACTCACCACAAAATGTTTAAACTACAAAAATCTGCAGGTGAGGAAGACGTCGAGGCACAAAGGACAAGGGAGGCTTCTGGGACCTTTTTGTCGATTGTAATTCATGTCTGGTGGTGGTTGCTCTGGTTTTTCCTGTGTTACTATCGTCAAAGGTAAAACGTGCAATCACCTCCAACTCTCTCTCTACTGCTGTCAAAAAGGCCGCATGTAATCAGCACGATTCCCCTCAGGCACCGACAGGTTTCATTTAATTACAACATGTGAGTCTGTTCTCTTCCTAGTGATGGACCTTCAGTGGAACGCTTTGGAATCGTCTGCCGCGTTTCCTTCAGGTGGACAGGATCAAACCCTCCCCCCACACCCATGACTCTGACCCACCGGTTTACATTTGGTTCGGTGTTCTGCAGGACTGTCCAGTGGCACCCCTCGTGTTCAGCATCAACCTCACAGGCTTACAAAACCTAACCAGGTCTCTGGCATCAAAAGCTGTACCAAAAAGGATGTAATTCAAATGATTCTGAAACTGGAAATAATATCAGACGTAGAACATCGTATACTTGTCAGGCACAGGACACTCACTGTACACTTCGATTTTGTGAGACCCAAGACACTGCACAATTCCATCTTGTCAGACACAGGACACTGTACATTTCTATCTTGTCGAACACAGGACACTGCACACTTCTATCTTGTCAGACACAGGACGCTGTACACTTCCATCTTTTCGGACACAGGACAGAGTACACTTCGATCTTATCAGACACAGGGCACTGTACACTTCCATCTTGTCAGATAAAGGGCACTGTACACTTCCATCTTGTCGGACTCAGGACACTGCACACTTCCAACTTGCCAGACATTGCACACTTCTATCTTGTCAGACTCAGGACACTGAGCACTTCTATCTTGTCAGACACAGGACACTGCATACTTCTATCATGTCAGACAAGGACACTGCACACTTCCATCTTGTCAGACACAGGACAATGTACACTTCGATCTTTTCAGACACAGAACACTATGCACTTCCATCTTGTCAGACACAGGACACTGTGCACTTCCATCTTGTCGGACACAGGACACTACACACTTCAATCCCGTCGGACACAGGACACTGCACACCTCCATCTGGTCAGACACAGGACAATATACAGTTCCATCTCGTCGGACACAGGACACTGTACACTTCCTTCTCGTCGGACACAGGACACTGTACACTTTCATCTCGTCGGACACAGGACACTGTACACTTCCATCTCGTCGGACACAGGACACTGTACATTTCCATCTCGTCGGACATAGGACACTGTACACTTCCATCTCGTCGAACACAGGACACTGCACACTTCCATCTCGTCAGACACAGGACACTGTACACTTCCATCTTGTGGGACACAGGACACTGTACACTTCCTTCTCGTTGGACACAGGACACTGTACACTTTCATCTCGTCGGACACAAGACACTGTACACTTCCATCTCGTCGGACACAGGACACTGTACACTTTCATCTCGTCGGACACAGTACACTGCACACTTCCATCTAGTAAGACACAGGACACTGCACACTTCCATCTTGTCGGACACAGGACACTGTACACTTCCATCTCGTCGGACACAGGACACTGTACACTTTCCATCTCGTCGGACACAGGACACTGTACACTTTCCATCTTGTCGGATACAGGACACTGCACACTTCCATCTTGTAGTTCACAGGACACTGTACACTTGCAGTTTGCCAGAAACCGAGCACTACTCGCGTGGCTCTTGCTAGACATAAATGAATGTGTACGAGTCCTGCAAGGCTTAGGACACAGTGGACTTGGGCAGAGGCGTAGCTAGAGCTTGTGGCGCCCGGGGCTATCCCTCAGATTGCCGCTCCTGGGGAGTGGGGGGGGGGGGTTGCTGGGGAAAAAGGTCGACAAGCACTTGAAAGAGGACCGAGAGACACGTATTATCGCCACTAATAGTTACCTCGATCGCGCAAGTTACATGCACATACATGACACGGTCCAAGGCTACACAGTTGAATACACTGGTGACTGGCAGTGACTGGCAGTACAAAAGAGAACACAGAGATTGCATGATCTATCTGGGGACTCAGAAACACCGCATGTGACATCCATCAGAGAGCTGTGTGAACAATTACCTGGTAATCCCCTCAGCACAATGCAAACATGCACATACATGACACTGTTCAGGGATCCATCATCTACAGCTGACATTAAATGACCATTCATCATGGTCCCCCCATTAAAACAGTGCACTTTGTGATCTGCATGGTACATGTTCTTTGCAGCAGGCATATTAAGCCTCTGTGCTACCTTTCCAGGAGTCAACCCTTCCACTAGACAAAGCTCGGATCTCTCTCTAGGAAGAACATTAATCACCGAAGTTATCATGACATTTTTATTGTTTCTGAAAATTGCTGGAGGCCAGGAAGGTGACAGCAAGTTTTTTTAAAACCATAATATACTTTCAAACACTACGCACCCACCCGAAATAGGTACCCAGTCACACCGTTTGCACCGCCCTAACCTGCTCAAGGTTCATGTGACCTCAGTGACAGAGTCACAGTGACTGGATCACTGTTGCTCTAGGGTGTGCTGCTTCGTAGGCCTGCCCGCAAGACTGGAGATGAACTTCAGTATGGATTGTGGTGGACAGGCCTTAAAGGTTAACCCACAATTGACACCATTAGGGTACACCTGCTTGTGCTAAGACATCAAGCCTTCTAAGGTCTAGTGGGGCCTTGTAAGGTCTAGCATGGGAATATGCTCCCTCAGTAGAGTGGTCTTGTGGACTGGCCATGAAGGCTGAACCCAGTTCCCCAGTTCCAACTTCGACAGCTCTGGCCATAGTGCAACATCCTCTCCCCCACTGAACACCATACTGTCCCACTGAGAGAAACTCGCACTGCCTTCAGCTACAACCTAATTGTGCCCGCTATAAACACTTGGATGTGGCTCAATTCAAATTATGCACTTGATAAGAGTAATATGCTGCCTAAAAAAAATAAAAGGAAAAGCAAACACTCATAGGGAATGCAAGATTAAGTAAAGCATGTGAAATGTAAGCAGAAACAACATGGTTACCTCAACTATCACTCACTATTCAGAAATCAGCGAGTGGTTTTGCCTGAAAAGTTAAGGATATGACTACAGGGCCCTGAAGGGAACCGTTTCAATGTCCATTGCTTATATCCTTAATAAACGTAAGCAGTATGGTTTAAAAAGACCACATCCATAAACAGAGCCATGGTACACATTTTGTTTTCCAATCCACCCATCAACCAGGTATTGCAGTACCTCCAGGAACGATGCACTTTCCCACCTGGGAACAACAATGCGGTTCAAAGAAAGACGAGAAAACAAAAGTAGCGCTTCACTGCAAAGTCTGTAAAGTGAGGCTGATGTGTTTGGATGTGAATAAAACCAATCTGGCCACTTTGCAACCACTCTGTCTTGCTTTATTTAGTTATGTATTTATTTAACATATTTAAAACCTTCTATTTCTCTCCATCCCGTCGCACTTTGGAATAGAAAAATGTCAGAAAAAGGGCATTTCCCGCAAGATTGTTTTTCTTTTTTGGATCCATTTCACAGGGAAGCAACTAAATGAAAGAAGGAAAGAGAGGTTGTGAACCGTTTCTTCAAGTTACGGTTTTCAGTAAGTGAGGAGCAAAACAGAAAGAGAGGGAATAATAGGAAGAGAGGGGGGGACAGCTGCCAGCACAAAAAAGAAGAGGACCTTGCCCGAGTCCTATTCCTTCTCTGTCTGCCCGTCCCCGAACGTCCATGAAAGCAAGCCGAGCCTTATCTGAATGCCTTTGTCCGCCCCCAAAATAGTGCCGCCTGGGGCGGACCGCCCCCACCGCCCCACCCTAGCTAGCCACTGCACTTGGGTTCTTGCCAGGAATAGAACACTGTTCACTTAAGTCTTGACAGACTCAAAACACCATGCAGTTGAGCCCCTGTGGCTGGTAACCGAACACTGGATGGGGCAGTGCCACCTCAGAGTCAATGCCACCAAAACAGAAATCTGAGCCTGTGAGGATGAGCTTTTCAGCTAAACCTCCCTCCCCACAGTGGCCTTCGGAATCAGGATAAAGAGGGTGGCTTGAGAGTCACTCCAGCATTTTAGCGCCCCCCATAGGGGTAGTAAGCACTATATAATTGCTAAAATACATTAAAAAACAGGGCCGGCTTTAGGGCGGTGCGACCGGTGCCACCGCACTGGGTGCTGACTTCACATGGGGGCGCCTGTTTGCTTAAAAGCACCTGCTGCTACGTTCCTGGGCTCAAGCAATTTTCAGTCAACAATTAAAATGTTAAGAAAACTCCAGTGATTAATGTTCTTCCAGGCAAGATCGGAGTTTTTGTCTTAGTAGAAGTTTTGACTCGCCGAAATTTTGAAGGTAGCGCAGAGGGTTAATATGCCTGCTGCAAATTACATGTACCATGCAGATAACAAAGTGAATATAATGTAAACAGGTCAGTGGGTTACTGCTTTTGTCAGAGTCTTCCTTTTGTTAGTTTCAGTTTACAGTTAGCTATTAACTGTCATCAAACAACTGCCAGACTTCAAGGTATAAATTAGAGCTATGGATATTTTCCCCAGACTTTCATTATTGTAATGATGCAAAAAGGGTTCATTTTGGGTACAAACAGTTCTTGCTATTAGAAAAGGAAAAACTCAGGATGACACAAGACAACTACTTCAGGGAAAGTCGAGTCTCCCTCCAACTCTGCAGGACTTCCTACAAAGGTTCCAAAAGAGTTTCTGCACTTGTTTATAGAAGGTCAGGATATTTCAGAATGGCTTGTGAATTTTGATATCGCATGAAGATTACAGGATTTTAATTGGGAATGGGTGTAATTCCACGGAATTTCGCGTAGTGACCAAAAAAATCTGCTGCGCTGCGTGGAGTTCTGCGAGCAGCGGAGTGCGTTAGGATCATGCCATTCGCTGTGATTTTGAGCGCCAGGTGTATGTCTCACTCTGTAGAATAATCGCAAATGGCACCATGCGCAGAACAAGAGGACGCAGCTTCCTTTCTTCTACTCAAGTAGATTTTCTACTCAAGCGGCAGCTTTCTCAACGTGAACAGAAGGTTTCTCAACGCGACCACTCTCATTGAGAAATTTGACCGCCTGCATTGAAAAATCTCGCCAGGAGGTTGGTTTTTCTCACTCACGCTCGCCAACTAGACCTTGGCGAGCAAGGAAAAATCTCACTGCCATTGACAAGCGCAAGAGAAGAAAAAAACTCCGCTCTGTGGAGGGAAGTTTTGTGTGCTCCACGGAGTGTTCCATGGAGGGCGGCAAACTATGCATACAGAGCGGAGTTCACCACCCAGGGTTACTTTTAATGAAGGGTCTAAGCCAGCAGCTTTAATGAGTTGCTTGTCTATAGACGGAATGACGCATTGGGAGAATGCCTCTAGCTTATCACCTGAACTATGAGTGAATCAAGGACAAGTCGGTTTGCGCTGAACCCAACCCAGTATCTTCAGCTATTCAAAGGAAGAAAGAGAACGTGTGGTGTTGCTTGAAACCTGGCTTCATGGGCCTCATGGTGTGTTGCATGATTGCAAGGAGTGAGGAAGATGGATGGGGGTCAGAGATTTTCATGCTCTTAGCTGGTTGATGGTATCAGAGAGACTCACAGCTGAATTCTCTACCCTACGTTGGCAGTACTTTTCTGATTTGACAGAGAAGACTTCAGAAAATCTTACAGAATTGACTGACAACTGGTTAGCTAACATTGCTACCAATGGGCCAAAGCAGCATAGCTATGTCTGTGCTAGAGAAAGAGAGGAGCTCTGAACAGACTGGTTCCAAACTATAGGATTAAGACCAAGGCCATTCTCAGGGTCCAGGGTTGGACATAGACAGAAAATGTACAGTTACTTTTAATATGGGAAAAAGTGACGCACTGGCGATGCAAGAGACTTGTAAATAAGCCCCAGAGGTCCCAGCCAGGAGCAGAACGACAAAGGAGGAAATGACTTGTCCTCCATGCCCAAGATGGAGACATGATGCCACAAGAATGGGTACAACAAAATAGACTTTCAAGTGAAAGATCCTACTCTAATGCCAGTCATCATAGGCTTTGTGTTGACTATTGCTGAGAGGACAAGCAAAGGGCTTGTGACACTAAAGTTAAGTGCCATGAGGGATACAGGTGTTTGCAGGACTTTGTTCAAGAAAAGTATTTAAAACCTGAAGAGATTCTGCACAGTGCCAAAGGCATAGGTTGGTAGCCAGTAGGGATGAGATGGAGTACCCGATTGCCACAGTTAAGGTAGAAATCAATGACAAGATGGCCATGATCAATGTAGGGAAAAGAGAAACAAGGTGCTGGATATCTCTTGGGCAGTGATTTAACTTCATCAGGTTTAGTGCCAGGACCAGAACCCTATATCGCTTGGATGAACCACATGAGCTGTGTTGACCAAAGCACAGGCTTCACATCTGCATCAGGAAAAGATTGGGACCAACATAGATTTGCAGACACCAGAGAAGGGCAGTAGGAGGATCAGGGCAGACTCTGAGGGGGATATTCTCAAGAACGTGTGATAACTACCGCAAAAGTTGCTTAACGCAATTCTTCACATCGCAGTCTATCGCGGGAAAATAACACAGTGTTAACGTGGTATTCTCAACACGGCGGCACCATGCGATAGTCCCACAATAATGCATCAAATGACTGCGTCAACACCAACGTGACGCTGCAAAACTGTGAAACACGAACGCCCAAAAAGAGACAAATCGCGATACAAAAATCAGCGATAGCCAGCGACAGGCCTGAAGTTCCCACGCCTCATAAGTGAAAATGCACTATAAAAACAGAACAAAAAAATAAACAGCGTGGCCCCATGGATGCACCCGGACCGAGTGCCCAGGCCAACGCAAACCCCACAAGCCCCACAGACCACCAGCAAGGAACCCCGGGTCGGGGAAGGCCAAGGAGAAGAGGAAGAGGAAGATGGGGTCAGTCCGCAGGAAAACCGGATCGTCATCACAGAGGTGACAGAACACTAATAACAACTGTCCGTCACCTCCACTGTGTCATTGGCAATACAGATGGAAAAATGGCATTCCATTATAATTGCAGTTGGAGTATCGAGGAGGTCAAGATGCGCTGGCATGATGTGAAAAGCCAAACCAAGCAGAAACCCGCTGCCAACAGAAAGGCAGCAACGGTGACTGGAGGTGGGAGTCTTGCGCCACAGGAGGAGCTGGAGCAAATGGAGGCCACAGTCATCAGTGTGGAGACGGTGCACGGAGTCGGGAGTCGGGACACAGCCCGACATGACCTGACACAATATCAAGATGGTGAGTAACGACCAGGGACTGGGGGCGCGGAGGGTGACGGGCACAATGGCACACATGCACAACGACGTGTAGCACACCGCACACCCACAATGGCCCTGGCTCATGTCCCTCATCCCCGTGGCACACTGCAGCACACATACAAACATCAAGTAGGCCCCCGTCCACCATGTGCCCAAAGGGGTACCACCCACACATCACCAATTCCACAACACACACATGCACCCGTGCGAAACACAGCAAAGATGTGTATTTATGAGCCACACTGACAATGCAACTGACCCTACACGACAAGCAGCATGGCTGGAGTACAATCACCATGACATTGTGCACGCCACGAGACTGAGGTGGCTGAGTGTGGACCACATCCGGAAAGGAGCAGGTCACACTCTTACACATCCACGTGCACAAACAACCACTGACGTCAACAATTCATCTGCAGACAAACTGCACAAGAGTGCAAAAACCGTCCAAATGACCCAAGTCGCCAACATCACAGCACCTTAAAAGCAAATAAGTCAAAGGCACACCGCCTACAAGGGATAAGGGGCAGCAAAATCACAGCTGCAGGGCCAACTCCCCCACAATGCAGCACACACACATTGCAATCCCAGCACATCCACATTGTGGACAATGTGGTACACAGTGAAACACTTACACTGCAGAACAGAGGACACAACTGGGTACGCCTGTGCATAGAAAATGGCCAATCACATCTGACATAGCAGGAAACTGTGAGAAGAAAATGTACATGTACAACCTCACCTACGTCATGTAGTCCAAATGTACACTGTCCCGCATCAAATAGACCGCCCCACCCAAACAGTCACAATGTACAGTGTCATGCAGTCCGTATGTAAACTTGAACAATGCGTCAACATACATGCCAACACAATGTCAAAAAGCATCTCCCCTTCACATTGCAGAGGGACAAACAACACCTCCAGCAGAGCAGACAAGACAACTCAATAGTGATGCTGAAGAGGACCTCCACACTTTTGACACCGACGCCCTACAACAGTGCATGGACACCTTAGGCAATCGACCTCCAGGAGCAGGGCAGCCCAGGTGCATCGAGGATACCCCACCTCCTGCACAGACCACACAGCTGGATGCACCCACCACCACGGCTGGCTCCCAGCAGCCCACCAAAGCACACATCGCATTCCAAGGCCAGGTGTCAGACTGCCAGAAGGGAGTGGCCAAACAGGTGCAAGTGGGGTTCAACCTCATGGAAGCCAAACTAGATCACATACGTGGGTGTCTGTGTCCCATCAGGGACCACCTACACTCCCCAACGGAGGCCACACTGTGACAGAGACACATGCCTTTGCACATTTCCAGTACAGAACCACACCCCAAGCCACGGGATAATCATCAACACCCCCACCCTGGACTGGCGTACGCAGGCCCATTTCACTCCTCTTACATATTGAGTTGAGGATGACAAAGCTACATGTGCAAGGTCCCACCCGCTGCCTGTGGTGACATGGCTGCGTCCGCTGTACACAGCACAAGGTAATGTTGTAGGGCCCGGGATCCTAATGCATACATCATGAGCACACGGACACACTCAGATAGTTCGTTGAACTGGATACGGGCACGTGCGCTCGACACCTTTATTGCCAGGGTCACATGTACAGTGACGCTTGTGCTGGATGTGTGTGGGGTGAGTGTAAGCCAGCCCTCATGGAGTGGCTGGTGCTGGCAACAACTTGAACAGTGATCACAATCAAAGCGGAAACAGAAAACACCAGCATTACAGAAACAACTGTGAAGCATCATGGTGATAGCCAGAGAAAGTACACTGTTCACCCAATATGCAACCAGAATGGTCCATGAGTTGTGGTTCACTGAGTTAGTGGCACCTGAGGAGCTGAGCAGGGTATCAAGCTGATGATAGCACCCACGACAGGTGTGAGCAACTCTGATAGTCTGGCAGTAAGTCACTTCCGAATCGGGCACCTGTTGTTTGGAGTTGGTCCTGGTGGTGGTGGTGTGTGCCTCCTGCGGTGATGCGACATCCGGGCAGGTCAGGATTCGATTTGATGTGTGAGCCCAGGTGGACCGCAGTTGATCCGGAGGCAGCGGACAGCGCAGGACCACAGACACATGGCGTTGATGAGCCCCAGGCCATCGACACAGAGGCCATCCAATAGTCAATCAGACAGGGTCCATGACTTGAGCTGCACAGAGTTAGTGGCCCCGGATGCACTGCGGCCGGCACAGGCACACCGCCACGGAATGGTGACTTGCAGTGCAGTGAGATGGGCCACGCGAGCTGAGCGGGTCCTCGACGATGTCGAAGATGACTGTAGCGCAGGGTTGTGGGGGGCAGTGGAAGGTGTCCTCCAGGGCATTATGCAGAGGGCAGAAGCCGGTCGGAAGCGGCAAATGGAAGAGTGGAATGCTACAGCCTCCTTTTTGCCACCAAGTCAGTATCACCAACATGATGATGAAGGCAACCCCCAGTCCATAGACTCAGTCGCCACCAAAGTTCAACCAGAAAGTGTCCATGGATGTCGGGGAACAGACTTAGTGGCACCGAAGCTGAAAGGGGATGCAGTCTGCGATGAGGCTTGTACAATGAAATCAAATCTGCTATTAATAAATCAAGACTGAGTTCTGAAAGTGTGACCTACTCGACTGCAGAGTAGGCCCGAAGCAGCGGTCAGTGTGGGCCAACCGCTGTTCAGCGAGCTCCTCCTGGAACTCTGCAAAAAGAACTATTGATGGACAGAATGCAGAACAATGTCATACATTCACCCCAGTACAGAGACCTAGGCCTAAATCCATTGTTTTTTTGCTCACCATGCCATTCCAGTTTGGACCCAGCCATATGCAAATCAGTCTTGACCCTGTGCCCAATGGGAACAGTCCAGCCCAAACTGCCAGGCCAGGTCCTCCCTGGACTGAAAACAAGCATCATAGGACCGGTTTCGGGGTTTCACCCCTCTTCAGCTAGGATAGCTTGATTCCAGTGGCATGGAGAGCACGGGACTCACATCTGCGCATGCCCGTCGCACTCAGGGTGACAAATGCAAAAAGAGCTATTGATGGACAGAATACATAACAATGTCATACATTCACCCCGGTACAGAGATCTGGGCCTAAATCCATTGTTTTATTGCTCACTCTAACACACAACGTTGAAATGACATGTGGGGTGACTTGTGGTTAACGGAGGTAGAAGCACCAGAGCTGAGTGGGTGTTCAGTCAGCGACGATGCAGTGTCCTGCCTGGTACGGACTGGATTGGATTGGTGTGAGGCCTGCTGGACCGCAGTGTAGGCCGAAGGCGTAGTCATCAAGGGCCCACAGACACGTGTGGTTGGGATGCTATGCACAGACTTGGTGGCACCACATCGAAGGGAGTATGGTGATTGAAACTCTGCATTGATGTGTGTATTCGAACATTGTATAATCAAGACTAAGTCCCAAACGTGTGACCTACTCGATCGCAGTGTAGGCCGGAGGCAGCGGTCAGCAGGGGCCCACAAGCACGTGTCGTCGGCTTGCGATGCACAGAGTTAGTGACACCAGGGCAGTTGTTGGTAGTGCTTGATCACTTCCGTTACGATGATCCTTTTATTCCTCCAGACTGAAACGCGTCTTCCTCTTACACCTCTCCTGGCGTGCAATGATTTGAACTCTGCCATGATGAAATCAAGACTCAGTTCCAAATGTGTGACCTACTCGAGCGCAGTGTGGGCCCAGGGCAGTAGTCCACGAGGCCCCACGGACACTTGTGGTTGGAATGCTATGCACAGAGTTGGTGGCACCACATAGAAGGGAGTATAGTGACATAAAATCAGCCATAAATATGTATCTGACACTGTGTAATCAAGACTCCATTCCAAATGTGTGACCTACTTTTCCGCTGTGTATGCCGGTGGAGTACGTCAACAGGAAAGGAGGACTGCGGGCCTTGCTCGAGGAGTCCTTGATGGTCTGAGAAGGCTGCCAAGGTCGCGGGCCACGGGCTTGGAGGTTGCATCAGCACGTCGTGGGCCCTCCTTGACACACGCCGGTGTCGGCAGGTTGGCAGTTAGGCCTGGGTGCGCAGGGGCAGGCAAGACGGGTTCGGGAACCAGCAGCCCGGGGTACAGCAGGCACACAGGATCGCAGGCAACTCCGCTCACGACGGAAGTGTTGGCCTCGTGGTGGGGTAAAAGGCACCGCCCTGGCAGAGACGTTGGACATTCCGGAAGAGAACCCCGCCCAAAGCTACGTGCTTTTTATTCACACCCCTACGCTGGCCCGGCGTACGCCAGGCCAGCCCACTTCGCTCACGCTTACAGGGGGGGATGTGACAAGATACATTTCCGTGATCTTCCCCACTGGCTGGGGTGACATGGTTGTGTCCACTATCCAATACACTCCATACACTAGCGGTGAATGTCACGAGGATATGTGTGTGGTCTGCATACTGCAGTCTGGCCATCACATCCATGCCACACTTGACATTGTGTGCATTCTCATTCATTCACTTGCCTCCTTCGCACATGCCTGGTTTTCACCTCTCCCCACAATCTGCTATTGTGTAGCTGATGTGCCATGCCATTGATGGCTAATGTACATGGCTGGCCCAGATGGCCACAGTAAGTTGTGTTGTTGTGTCTGGTGGGTGGGCATGTTGTATGTGAGTTTGTAACATGTGCATTCCCAGTGTTGTGAGTTGCATGGTTGTGGAGTTGAGGTGTGTGGTGTGAACATTTGGTACTTACCAACGAGCAGTGCATTTCCATGGGTGCCATCCTGGTAGCGCTGGTTGATGATGGACTGTCTGTAGCAGTGGAATCATGCACACTGCCTGGGTAGTTGGTGACGACGTTGGTGGCAATTCCCCAGTAGTCAACTGTTGCCTGCACATTGATGGAATGTGTGTGCTTTCCGTTGAGGTAATTGTGTGCAGTGTCACCAGGGGGCACAAGTAGGACATGTGTGCTGTTGATTGCCCCAACACATGCGTGAATCCAGCTATGGCGTGTAGTCTTTGCTTGGTCTCCGGCTGTTCCTGCACATTGTGGGGGATGTATATGTACTGGGGTACCAAGCTGATTATGGCATCCAGGACAAGTATGAGGAACTTGGATGGGGCTGGCTGTGAGACTCCTTCAACTCTGGCAGTTGTTGGTTGGGAGGTAACAGAGGCCAACAGGTGCAGCACAGCCAGCAGCTTTTTCTGAGGTGGGATGTTGGTTGTCCTCTGTGTTGGTGCCGTCAGCCTGTTGGGCGATGATGGTCAGGATGCGTAGGATGGTTGTCCTTTTGAGCCTGTAGTGGGCAATGACATTGTCTGGTGTTAGGTCTGTGAGGCTGATGCGTTTCCTGAGGGTCCGCTGTCTTTGTCCACGCTGCCTCTGTGCTGGTCTGGGGGGAAGTTCCGGGAGGGAAGGCGGTCCTGGTGGCAGTGGCGGTGGGTGTTGTGGCCTTGTTGGGGCTCCGAGCTGCATGATCAGTGGCTCCATGGCATCTGTTGGTATTCAGGTGTGGCTGTGGGCTGGGCTCCCTTTTTTGGTGCTGGTTGTCGTCCGGTCAGAGCAGGTGTTAATTTCCTGCTGCACAAGCGCCTTATCGCATGTTTTGTCATCGTATCGCCGATCTGGCTGGTCGTTGAGAATATTGAGGTGTGGTGTTGCCGCGGCTTTTTGGTCGGGAACGCCTACTCTGCATCTCATTAGCGATAGTTGCAGGGGTGATGTGTGGCGATGTTTTTTGCGGATGCTATGGCCGGAAAACTGATTATATGGGCTGTTAGCACCAGCCTGTGAATGGGGCGATAAATGTATTGTGACTTTGGCTGCGCTAAAGTGCCGATAACTCGGCGATAGATCCTTGAGAATGTGCCCCTGAGAAGACACAGGCCATCATACCCACCACACCTGCTCCAGATGGAGAAGAGGGGAAGGCACCCGAAGTGAACCAGATGTTGAACTCTGGGCCACTGCCAGAGCTGCAGGGTTTCCTGGAAGACCTTCCTGGTAGGAATTTCCCTTGGCACAAGAAGAGTCCCCTACACTTGTGGGAGTTTGAAAGGAAGTCCAAGAACAAGGCAGCAAGGGGGTGGTTGGAAGGTATTATGCTGGCTTGTAGGATGGACTACTGTACAGTGTGGGCATGAATCCTGGGCCAGGAGCTAGCAAGATGAAGTGTTCATGGGAACTTCCTGTGGTTACTGGCCAATGAAGTCCCCTTAGCAGGTCAGGTCATTAAAAAGACCCAGGATATGTTGTATTTTTTGCTCTATTGGACAGGAAGGACCTGAGAAACAGAATGGTTCTGTAGGACTGGTTCTAATTGTAGTTGAGTGGTACGCTAGCAGGTAAGACCAAAACACCATTCATTCCACTACTAATAGTAGGAGTGCCATTCAAGCAGGTGAGCATGGACATTTTTGGTCCTTTTGAACCCAACTATCATTAAGTACCTAGGGGCAGATTTATGAGCCCCTTGCGCCACTTTTGCGTCACTTTTCCCATGTTAAAAGTGACGCAAAAGTGGCGCAAGGGGCTCATAAATCTGCCCCCTAGTGCGTATATCTTAAGTTTGGTGGATCACACCACCAGGTATCCAGAAGTGCAGAAGACAAATGATGAATGGAATGCTTGAAATCATCTCAGCCACTGGTAATTACTTGGGTTGCATCCCACTGCATCATTATTTTACAAACCATGCCACCTCTGTTAGGGAAGCTGTGGGTTTGGCTAGTGCTTAGAAACCTGTCTGCCTGCTCCATGTTCCCCACATGTGGAGAACCCAGCAGAGTTAATTTCATTAATGTTTAGACACAGTCTTTAAAACATAATTTTAAAACAGATAACATTTAATATATATATCTACAGCTATATAAATACCAGTTCATCATTATTTAAGCTACAATCCACATACCCCTACCACCTAAACACATTAAGACACTAATCCAAACATATTTTAACCTAGAAGAACCAACTTTCATTGGGAGTACAGCCAGCACCAACCTCAAGCCATGAGGAGTCACCGGGACTCCCTGGGCGGTTCATTATGTGAACTGCATGAAGAAAGACCCAGCCAGAACAATAGCATGCTGTTTCGCGCACCTGAATGGTGATCGAAGAGACTGGTGCTGCGGCTGCATGATGTGTGGCATATTCTGGGCGAACCATCATCGTCGGAGAGTCTGGCACCTTGCCCAGAGGTTGCAGAAGAGGAGCACCCTCTGATCAGGCTTGCTGCACTGTTCGTCCCAGGGGCCCGCGTGAGTTGGAAGACTGCCACCCAGTATTCTGCACCAGTGACACAGATGCCAATGGAGCGAGCCCTGTGAGCCCATCATCCTGCGCTGAACCAAGCCACGCCCCCTGTGAGCAGTTAACATGAAGCTTGAGAACGAAAGACTAAGAGACTGCATCTTGACCTTGCAAAGATAAGCCTCATAAAGTTAACATTGCCAGTGTGAATCCTTTTGCTCAGCCTCTGAAAGATCTGACCTATGGTTGCCTAGCATGGTAGTTGCTTATGAATTTACACCTGTCTCTGATTAGTGCCTTTGACCATTTATTGACACTGTACATATTGTGGGCAACGCAGGAACTTGTAGATGGCATTATAAATGATCTGATACTTAGATGGGATTGTAAAACCAGTAGTATTTCCTTTTACTGCAAAATTGACTCATTTCTTTTTGAGATAAGCTTTGGGCTGAACAGTGAACTATTGCCTCTGTTGATTGACTATTAAGGTAAGAGGGGGAGATTTTCAAACTTTTTGCGCTGGTTTAGCGCCACAAAAGTGACGCAAACTAGTGCAATTTCTTTTTGTTGCTATTTTCTTTGCTATTTTCTTTTGCTGTGGAAAGTACCCTCTAAGTAGCGCAAAGCATTGCTTTGCGTTACATTGCGCCATGGGAGCTTAACATGGGTGGTACATGGGCGTTCTCATGCAGCCACCCATGCCTTTTGACGCAAACCATATTTACAAAGATTTGTAGATATGGTTTTGCGCCAAAAGGTAACGCCACTTCAAACGAGGCGCTAACAAGAGAAATGCTTTCATTTCTCCGTGCTTTCCTGACTTTCCATGCGTGCTGCACTGTGGAGCACGTATGCAAAGTGGGAAAAGCTTTGCATCGTACCTAGCATAGTATTGAGCACAGGAAGGTTACTCTTCCTGTACAAAACCTATGCTACACTCATGCACACACCCTAGCGCTGCGGCGCTAAGGTGTGTGCATGGTGCACGGCAGCTGAAATCAGCGCCAGCGCTAGGGAAAGGGGAGGATAGAGCCATATCTCTGAAGATATGACGCTCTCCTACTCCCTCCCAGTCGCGCAACGCAGCGCAGCCTCGCGGCGGTCGCGCTGCGCTGTGAAGTTTTTTTAAATCTCCCCCGGAGTCTTTGTCCCCCATACTGCCACTCTGCGAAGCCGCTGACGGCTCACCATCACTATCCAGAGAGTCAAGTGCAAAAAGGATGTACTTGTCCCATCTGCAGAGCCAAAGTAGGATGGACTCCAGCAGAGCGGAGAGAAATGACTTCAGGGACCACACTTGTGGCCGGTAGCACCTGCTTACCCTACGCCCTAACGAATGGGATCTGACAGCGTGCAGGAAAGCAGGAGGTTCCTCGTGCAGACTAACTTCAGAGTGATTTTGTTTCTATAGAGAATAAAGCATGTTAAAAGTGGAAAAACATTTAGCAAAGTAAGACTGGTTAGATGCCAAATTGTGTAGACAGTCTTTCCTGAGAGACCAGCATGGCTGCTGTTGAAGTAGTGTAGTATTGATGCAGCAACTGTGAAGACCACTTCTCCTCATGCCTCACTACCGGTTTAACCACAGCCACTTGTACATCTACGGCTTGCCCCTCCCACTCACCATGGCTCAGCCCTCCAGCTTGCTTATATTGTGACTCACCTTGGGTCTGGCCTCTATGTCACTTTCTCTTTTATGGGTTGATGTGATGTGCGGGTCTTTAGCTAGTGAGTTTGGACCTGGGAGGTAGCCTCTATGCAGAGTTGACACTTATGAGATATTCGTAATCTGAGGTTTGCTTTACCATGTAAACACTGAGTAAAAAATCAGGTTACATCATCCCATGAGGAATAGGTCTACTGTCTATGGTCAGTGCCTATTGGTCTGCGTCTTAGAGGCAGTCTGCTGTCTAGGGACTCACGCTGTCTGACTAAGTTACCTCAGTAATAGCATCTCCTTGTGTCTGCATGAGTACCGTATGGTCCCCTCCACACATAAAACATAATTGTACAATCATTACTAGGGGTGGATGTAACTCACTCCATATAGCGTAATCACACAGAATTGCTAACAATTTACACAAGATGATTCAGAATTATGTGAGAAGAGTCACAAAAATGCCCTTTTGCATCCAAAATTGACACTAGTATGCATTTTGCTCTAAGAATAAGCGCTAAATCCGCTCGCACTCGCTAAATGTGCTCCTGTGGTAGGATTTTTTTCCCACCAATTACGCTTAACTACACAAGTGGGCATAATTTTTGTTTTTTTTGCAGTTTTATATAGCTCAAACTTGACCCAAATCCAATCGGGTATCAGAGCGCTTTACATAGCACCAGTTATGTTACATTAGGACACACATTCATTCTTTGTTAGGCACGGGGAGATTAAGTGATTTGCCCAGAATCACAGGATCTTCAGTGTCATTGCCGAGACTCGAACCCAGTTCCCCAGGTCCGAGGTCGAGCGCCCTAGCCGTTAGGCGAACTCCTCTCCCCTAATTGTGTTATTATCAGTAATTCTGCATCAGCGAGTAACGCGGAATTACCTAAATTCCTCCGGCGTAATTGAGATTTCGCCCAGGCCTAGAACGCATTCAGCTAAAAAAAAGAAAAAATAAATATTGGTTTTCAATGAGTATTTATTTTAGGTATGAGTTGCAAGCTAAACTTGTGACAGTGATAGTACTGCTGAAAATCGAACTAAGTACAGTTTTAAAAGAGATGGTTACAATGTAGGACATTTTTTCTGTTCTAACATGGTAATGTTTTCAGTGAATTGGAATGTTAAATCTCGAACTCAGCCACTGCTGTATATATCTCCTAGGAACAGGTCTATTTGCTTTGAAAACAGACTTTGCTGTAGCTATTTGCTGCCCTCTGCTGGAAATAGGAATTCCTCAGGTTTCTAAAGTATTTTCGGTTCATACGTTATGAGAGAGGCATCAGTCATACTGGGTATAAATGATGCATTCGTATGCTCGTGGACTGGGGCTTTTCTACACAGTTCGATGCTTTATCAAACTTCATTTTAGCACGTAGCTACTCTCTCAATGCATACTTAACACAAAGCAATTCTCTTGGGACGCCCGTAACATGCTAAAAACACCCTAAACTAGCTCAGAGCGTGGAGCGAGACCAGTGGCCTAGGAAGGGTGCCCTAATGTAAGCATGAACATTGGCTCTCCACCTCCGTTCAGTCAGTAAACCACATGCATACATGGAGTGAAGAGAGATCTTCAGACCCCTGGGGCCCAGGGCCACCACCTCGATTATTGATTGTTACACCTGAGGCGCTGGGATCACAAAAGCCAGGGAGACAGCCTTTACAATGAGGTTTTTACCATGTTGTACCTTTACCACACATTTTTTACCACGTCTGTTATTACCATGTATATGCCTTTACAACACATGCCTTTACCATGCATTTAAGGTACGTTTGCCGTTGTGGGGGGTCTCCATCCACAAATACATTGTTTTATATCAAAAACAATGCGTGGTAATAGCATGCGTTGTAAAAGCATGTGCGTCCTAACAAAATGTGGGGTAGAAAATGCGTTGTAAAGGCATGCAAAGTATTTCCCTGCATCGTTCCATACTAGCACTCATAATCCCACTAGTTAACACACGTGCACTCAAACTTCTTGTCAAAGTGGTTATCATCTTCCAGCTACAAACACCATCCGGTGTGATCACATTTGGTTGGGATGCATTCGCACAGGATGTTGAGTGTCCCAGCCGAGATTCAATCCCGGTTCCCCAGCTTCAAGATCCACCACTCTAGCCGTTAGGCCACATCCTCTCCCCTCCCCTCTAATTAAAGTGGTTATCAGCTGCCTGCTACAAACTCTATACCAGAGGTCTTCAAACTATTTTGGTCTGAGCTCTCCTTAGGCAAACTGTTTTGACGTTGGGCCCCCCTCCAAAACTATATGGCAAGGATTTGGGGAGTGGGAGGGATGATCACAGGGGGCAGGGATCATGAGAACATTTCAGTTGTGCTTTTCTGTAGCTCATAATCCACACTAAATGTGCAGCACCAAGCAAGAACAGAATTGACCACAAACACTACTGCTCATAATTGGGGTGCCATGGGCCCCCAATGCATTCCACCTGCTGCACTAATGAGGGCTGTAGCCCTGAGAAACAAGCTATTTCCTCTTCTTTCATTCCTTCTCCACCATGTCTGACCATCACTTCAGTCTCAAAATAGGTCCAGGCTCTGTCTGAAAGAAATGTAGCTACTGCATGCTTCCCGATTTGTTTTGCGCCAATGGCGTCATCTGCCCTAATGCTAGCAAGGAAAATGAGCCCCCATGCCCAAATCTATTGTAAAACATTCATAATGTGTGTTGCAGTGGGCCCCTTGGCAAAAGTGTCACTGTACCTGCTTCACTAATATTAGCTGCTGCCTTGCTGTGGCCTGTGACCGTTCCCAACATAGGATCCCATCTCACACCAACCCTCTCCTTCCCATCCCTCCTCACCCTCTCATCTCTCTGATGCCCAAATCAAGGTGTTGCCTCTGTTTAATTTCGTCCCTCCCTTGGGTCATTGCTCCAAGGCTCAAAGAAACACTGGCGCAGGAAGTGTGCCCTTGACCTCATATGCAGCTGCAGCATCAAAGATGCCTACAGCTCTGCAAAGCAGGCTGACTACTCAGCCGGGCTAGTACTTATAGGTCAGATGCCCAAAGCAGGCTTTCTCAAAAAATAACCACACGAATAGCACATTTAGCCCCCTTGCTTCCGCTGCTTGAGCCCTGTTCCGTGAGGAACAATGGTGTCCTGGGCCCTAATGCTAGCAAGTAAAATGCACCCCATGTTCTTTTCCATAGCAAGACTGCCATAACTGAGATCTAGTGCCCACTCACAAAGTGTGTGTGGAGGGCCTGTGCTGCAAAACAGATTGAGAACTAAAGGGAACATGCCTTCTCACAAAGGCGCCCGCTACCTGAAAGAAATGCAAATGTGTGCAATGGTTAGAGCCAGTGTAGGCTTTAATTAAGTCACTCAGTTTTATGGTGACAAATATTTATTCTTTCTGAGAAGTAATATATGTGTCCATTAAAAGGAGTACACCCTTTTAATGGGCATATATAAAAATATTTACGTTCGGTATAGTCTGGATTCTTATCACTAAAATGTATATTTTTAAAGCACTTGTTTTTATCTTAAACTGTATTTTGCTGCAGTCTGTTTTATACATTGTAATACAATTTTAAAACAATGACATTCACAGTGCTTTCTCTCACAGACTGGGACATTGTAGCACTATTCCTCACTACACTCATAGGGATTCAATTCTGTGACTCAGTCGTCACACAAGACATCTGCAGTGATCACATTAGCTAACTGAGGTTTCATAAGGTAAAAGAGTATATGTCCTTTTAGTTAGTTTAACTTGCATTTATTTTTCACCTAAGGTGTGTGCGTCTTTATTACAAATATATTTACATCTTCAAAAATGGAACATAAATTAGATATTGCATTTTACAAAATGTAATGTAGACTCTATGACAAACCAGATGTCTCTAACTGCAAAACGTCAAAGTCCTTTTACAATCATCACTGTGGTGCAGTAATTGAGTGCAGGACAAGTCTCTATCATGTCTGTCAATGCCCCAACGAGAATGTTAGTTGATAAATGCCATCCATTTATCACTCTCCTGCCTGCAATCTCCACACTTGAAAACAAAATCGGAAACATTGTGAGCACTTTATTCTCCAAAATACAAAAATGCAGCAGTATGTCCTGTGAGGTTGTACTTGTGCAAAGTTTATTTTTCACAAAAAAGAAAAAATCCCTTGTTTGTTGTGCCTCCCAACAAGTAGTTCTTAAGTACATTTCTCTTTTATACCTTTCCATGACCATCGGTAGTTTGGATGGAAACTCTCGGTTTATATCACCCACAGCACCTTTTCAAGTTGCTAAACACTTTCATAGTTTAAAGGGATTGGGTTTCAGTTTCTCTGCAGACATTCCATTCCATTCCCCCACAGATTTACGCTGTTGCCTCATGACCCAGCACTACACCATGCCCTATACGCCTAATTGATCGTTAATTGATGATTTGTCCTCGAGTTGTGTGCGTGTTTCTATATGTAGTTATTCCAAGGTGAACAGAAAACAATGGAATGCAATTTTTTCCCTTCTTTTTAGCCTGGTCTTTGACCCTAACTTCACACTCGCTGGCCTGCCCAGTGCCACTTACTAATACATCCTTTCACTTTTTTTGTGGCGTTTAATTGCTGCATGTAAATGGAGACCGCCTAGAACGGCGCCTTTCGCGCTTAAAGGCTACCTTCATTTACATGTAATTGCAGACCTTTTGGCGCACCCCTGGCAGCACATCTACGCCCCCCCAGGGGGGCGCGCCCCACAGTTTGAAGACCTCTGCTCTATACGGTGTGATCACATTTGGTTAGGATGCACTCTGTGTCATAAGGATTAACCTGTGGTACACTCTCACTGCACCAACTCTCCACGTTCCTGCCCCTCCTTCTTCACCCCAATATCTTGGTGTTTCTTCTGTCCTACTCCTCATATTTATTAATAAGATCTATTTATGTTTAACTTGTTTTGAATGGCTTTCACTGGGATATGATCAGGGACGTAGCTTAGCTGGGGGCCTTTTGGAGTATAACACCACCAAATAAATGCTTTCTTTGCTTGGGGGGGCTGTTAAGAGTGTGACACCCCCCAAATAAATGCATTCATTGCTAGGTAGTTCGGTCTAGGGGCCCTGCGTCAAGTCTGCTATGTTTTTGCTGGTTTTTCTTGTTCTCATTTCCCTGATTTGTTTCAACTTCTTCATTTTTTGGATCAGTAACTTAAATATATATAGTGCGTGGTTTACCAGAAATGTAATAAACCTGCACCCATTGAAGTATTTATTGATTGCAATCAAGTTGTAGACCCATTTCTTGACGGACAATCTCAAGTCTGCTTCATTCCTCACAAAACTCATTTTCTCAATACTATCTCTCAAGCACACCTTGTAGATTCCTGGAGACTTTCCCATCCTGACACTCTTGACTTTTCTTTCTTCTCTCCTCCTCATGCCCTCTTTCTCGACTGGATTATATCTTTCTCTCCCAATCTTTATCTCAAAATCTACTGTCCTCCCCTATTGAACCTATAGTTATTCTGACCATGTCCCAATTGTTACAGATCTTGATTTGCTCCCTCCACACCCCAAGTCATCCCATTGGCGCTTTAATAATTCTCTTCTGCTGGACCCTCTTTTCTCCACTTCTTTTCGCTCTTTTGTGAATGAATTCTTTGATCTTAACAATGACCCCAACTCCTCCCCTCATATCGTTTGGGATTCTTTTAAAGCCACTGCAAGACGCTTTATTATAGATTTTGTCTAAAAAAAAAAAGAACCGTTTCCTTCAACAACGAAAGACTACTTTAGCACATATTAAGCTCTTAGAGCATAAATTCTATACCTCTTCGATGGACTTAGTTTCACCAGAATAAATACGTGCTAAACTAGCTTTTAACAAATCCACTACTGACAACGCGTCTTCAATTCTTCTTCGTATTAGTGCTCGTTACTATGGTGGTCGTAATAAAGCGGGTAAGCTCTCAGCAAATTACCTCAAAACACGTAAAGATCGCACTCTAATTGACTCTATCTATTCTTCAAATGGCTCTCTCTTGCATAAAGATCAAGATATTCTCAATGAATTTAAGCTTTTCTATATGGATATTTATACCCCAGAATCTCCTCCTTCCCCTTCTCTCATTCAAGCATGCCTCAATAAACTTTCTCCTCCTTCTAACTCTCATCTTAATCTTTCTGATCTAGAAACAGATTTATCCCTTAATGAATTATCCACTGCCTTAAATTCCTTAACTAAAGGGAAAACTCCCGGCCCAGATGGTTTATCCGTTGAATTCTATTTACACTTTTCCAACTTATTACTCCCCAAGCTCTTAACACTCTTTCATTCCTTTTTTCTAGCTGGTAAGACAGAAGGCACTTTCAAGAAGCCACTATTTGCCTCATTCATAAAGATGGTCGAGATCCCATGTTTTGTAAGAATTACCGTCCGCTCTCTCTGGTCAATGTCGACTATAAATTATTTGCTAAAACACTTGCTCTACAACTAGATCCTCTTATGCCCCACTTGATTGACAAAAAGCTATGTGGTTTTGTCAAGGGTCGACTTGCCTCCAATAAATCTCATTTGTTCCTTAATGTTCTTAACAAAATTCCCTCCCTCACCACATCCTTGGCGGCCATTTCTGTTGACGCTGAAAAGGCTTTTGACAGAGTGGACTGGTCCTTCTTATTTGCTTCATTATAATGGCACGGTTTTGTTCCCAAATTGATTTTACTCATCTCTCTACTCTACTCTGCCCCCAGAGCTTTGGTATTAATTAATAGCCGCGTCTCCTCTTATTTTCCTCTCCAACATGGGGTTTGCCAGGGTTGCCCTCTTTCTCCTCTTCTCTTTATTTTGGCTCTTAAACCTTTTCTCTCATCTATTCGCAATAACGACTCCATCTCCGGATTCACTTATGGTGATCAACAACTAAAACTCTCTGCTTATGCGGATAATATCCTACTCTTTATTTCTGCTCCCGAAACCTTTATTCCTCCGTTATTACAGGAATTTGGGGGCATATTTACAACGAGGCGATAAAAAACTATCGCCGCTTTAGCGGACGTTTTCGACCGAAAAGCGGCGATAATTTTATCGCTATATTAGCAAAGTCACGCTAACGCGTGAAACCTTGCTTTAGCGTTGGGATTTCTAACGCCCAGCTTTGCATCTCTAATGAGATGCAAAGTGGGCGTTCCTGACCTGACATGATAGGAGAAATGTCGCTAAACGACATTTCTCCTATCATCAAGCCCCACGCATAGCGTCAGGAAAAGTAGCGATAACACCTGTTATCGCTACTTTCCTAACCCCTGCTTCAGGACTGACTTAGCCATGATATCCTATGGAAGGAGGATATCATGGCTAAGTTTATGAGTCCCTATCAACAAGCTAACGTGAGATTATCGCTGGGTTTCCAGCGATAATCTCACGTTAGCCAGTTAGCGTGAGGATTTTTATCGCTATTGAGATAAGCGTTGCTAATAGCACGCTATCTCAACAATAAAAATCCACGCTAGCCGGCGATAATTATCCTAGCGCTAAGTGCGCTTTGCGATAATTATCGCCGGTTGTTGTTGAAATGCCCCCATGTTCCTTCTCCCTTGTCTCTGGCTACATAATGAATTCAGACAAAACAGAAATTCTTCCTCTTACAAACTGTGTCTACCCCACTCCTTATCTCTCACTGGCTTCACCTGGAATAGTTCATAAATTAAATATTTAGGTATATGGTTTTCCAACTCCATCGATTCTTCTATTAAATTGAATATGTCCGCAGTCTTATCCCGAATTGATATACTGTTTTCCTCTTGGAACCCCCTCTTCCTTTCTTGGTGGGGTCGGCTAGACTCAATAAAAATGATGATTGCCCCTATCTTGATTTATACATTCTCTATGCTCCCTATCCATATTCCTGCCTATTACTTTAAGCGTATTGACTCTTGCCTTTCTAAATTCCTTTGGAAAAATAAGAAACCTAGGATGTCCCTATCTTCCCTTCGCAGGACGAAGTCTAATGGAGGTGTGAACTTCCCTGATTTTCGTCTCTATCATAAATCCTTTTCCCTTCGGCAGGCCGCGAAATGGCTCTTTTCTGTTCCCTCCCCCTTCAACCCACTTTGGCTCTCCATCGAACAAACCTTAGTATCACCTTTCTCTCTAAAGGAAGTTGTGGCTTTCTCTGCCAACACCTTGTGCACCTCGCCCCACCTCTTTAAACACACATGTTCACTTTTGAAGCCTTTGGTACATTCTTGCCCCATCTCTAAATAATCCTTCTTAGATTCTCCAATCTGGCATAACTCCCTTATTCTCCTTAATAATAGACCCATCTATTGGAAGTCTTGGAGGTTGAAGGGCATAATTTGGGTCAAACTTCTTTTTGACGGCTTATCTCCCTGTTCATTTCCCCAATTTCGAACCTTATTCGATTGCCCCCGATCTTTTTTACAGAAATTTACCACCCTCATGTCAGTCATTCTTGACACTTATTATTCTCTTTACCCTTCGTCTTCCCCTGCTGTCCAAAACTCCCTTATTATGATACTTCTCTCTTTGCCCAAAGCTTCCCTCATTTACAAATACTTCTTAGCCCCCAATCCAGATCGCGCAAAATCCAAATTGGAAATCTCGTGGAATCTGACATGGGATGCAAATGGAATATCATTTTCTGGGATAAACTCTGGTCCCGATCTTTAAACATTTCTTGCTCTGCTTCTCTCACCCAATCTTTGTTCTTTCTTTACCATAGGCTTTATCTTATCCCTGCCTCTATAGCTTGTTTATCCCATTCTACTAATTCTAATTGTTGGACTTGTGGCTCTCCTAATGCTAATCTTATGCATCTTCTCTTCCTTTGCCTTTCGGTTTCTATTTTTTGGGGGGAAGTTTGGTCCTATATTTCTCACATATTAGATATTTCCATTTCTTATTCTATCCCTCTCCTTTTCTCTGGAAGTCTTTCTGATGCCTTAGATCAGGGTTACTCATAGTACGGCCCGCGGGCCGCCAGCGGCCCGGCAAGCCTTCCTCGGCGGCCCGCGGACCTTGCAGACATCCTACATGTGTTTTAAAAAAAAATTAAATAGTGTAAACACTGCCGGTTGCAGCAGCCGGACTCTGAGACTCTGCTCTGTGGGGGCCGGGGGGATTCCAGTGATTGTCAAAGTGGAGATGCAGGGGCCTAAGAGGTGATATACAACAAAGCTTTATTAACATGTAAATGGTCTTTTAAAGACCTGTGAAGTACTCAGTGTGGCTGTGTGTGAGTGCTGGGAAGCTGTCTCAGGGCGGCTGTGTGTGCGCGCTGGGAAGCTGTCTCAGCCCAGGCTGAGGGCTGACACACACATGGGTGAGATGACAGAGGGTGACGTAGAGAGGGAGAGGGAGGGAGACAGAGGGAGGGAGAGAGACAGGGAGAGAGACAGGGAGAGATAGAGGGAGGGAGAGAGAGAGACGGAGGGAGGGAGGGAGACAGAGGGAGGGAGACGGAGGGAGGGAGATGGAGGGGGACGGAAGGAGGGAGAGGGAGGGAGGGAGAGGGAGGGAGGGAGACGGAGGGAGACAGGGTGGGAGGGAGACGGAGGGAGACGAAGGGAGACAGAGGGAGAGGGAGGGAGACGGAGGAAGACAGGGAGGGAGGGAGACGGAGGGAGACAGACAGAGGGAGATGGAGGGAGGGAGACAAAGGGAGACAGGGAGGGAGAGAGACAGGGAGGGAGACGGAGGGAGAGAGAGGGAGGGTGAGGGAGGGAGGGAGAGGGAGGGAGGGAAACGGAGGGAGATAGGGAGGGAGGGAGACGGAGGGAGACAAAGGGAGACAGAGGGAGAGGGAGGGAGACGGAGGGAGACAGGGAGGGAGGGAGGCAGACGGACGGAGACAGAGGGAGGGAGATGGAGGGAGGGAGACAGAGGGAGACAGGGAGAGAGACGGAGGGAGGGAGACAGAGGGAGGGAGACAGAGGGAGGGAGACAGAGGGAGGGAGACAGAGGGAGGGAGACAGCGGGAGGGAGACAGAAGGAGGGAGACAGAGGGAGGGAGACAGAAAGGGAGACAGAGGGAGGGCGACAGAGGGAGGGCGACAGAGGGAGGGTGACAGAGGGAGGAGGGCGACAGAGGGATAAGGGCAGGCGACAGAGGGAGGAGGGCGACAGAGGGAGGAGGGCGACAGAGGGAGGAGGGCGACGGAGGGAGGGAGACGGAGGGAGGGCGACGGAGAGAGAGAGACAGGGAGGGAGACAGGGGAGGGAGACAGGGGGAGGGAGACAGGGGGAGGGAGACAGGGGGAGGGAGACAGGGGGAGGGAGGGAGAGGGAGGGAGAGGGAGGGAGGGAGAGAGAGAGAGAGAGAGTGAGAGAGATCTGTGTATGCTGGGTCTGGTGGCTCAGTGGACGAAGGCGTCTGCTGCAGGGACCTGTGTTCAACCTCAGGGTCACAATTTTTTTTTGCTTTAGCCCAGCCCCTCCCCCTCTGACCCCGCCCCCACCGGTGCGGCCCTCGGCCACAAACCACACTGTAAATTTGGCCCCCGAGAGAAAGTTTGTGAGTACCCATGCCTTAGATCTACCCTCCCACTCCCATGGTCTCTTTGACCTTATGCTTGCTTTAGCTTTCCAGCACATTTCTCTCAATTGGAAATCCTTTACAAAACTTTCCATACAACACTGGTGGAATAATCTTTGCCATTTTCACCGACTCGACACTGCTTTCGCCTCCTCCTGTAAGCCACTCGTTAACAGAGATCTTTTTTGGTTACCCCTTACTAATTATTTAAACAATTCTGTCTCAACAAGCAATTCTAGTTTAAATACTGAAATTTTTAAACCCCCTTGAATACTTGGTTTCTCTGTTCTCTACTTTTTTACCCTGGTTGACTTATTGTATGTAATTAATTAATTAAGAAATTCTCTCACATTCCTTTTAATATGCATTATTCTATTATATCATTGTGTAAGAATTTTTTTCCCCTTCATCTCTCCCCTCTTCCCCCCTTCCCTTTCCTTCCTCCCTTACCCCATATAAAATTTAAAATAGCTTTTGTTGTTCTTAAATAGTACTAGCCATATTTTCCTTTATGTTATATATCTCTTATATTGATTCTGTATTGCTAGCCTTTTGTATATCTTGTTAATTTTCAAATAAAGCTTTTTTAAACTGAAGAAGAAAAAAAAAGGCGAATGAGCAATGAAGATGCATTTGAGTAATATTTTTGATTTTTCACATTTGCTCTGCCTTTAAAGACAGAGGTAAAATGTCTGGATAAGTCTTCTGACAAATTGCTGTTTATTTTTTTAACATGGAGATTGGGGTTTCCTTTCCTTTCTTTGACTGCAAATCTAACAATCTTGCTAGGTACAAGGAGTGCTTTTCTAACAAACTACATTTAAATACCTGTAAAATAAGCATACAAATATTTCAAAGTATATATGATCATGGTTTCGATCTCATGCCCTCCAATCTGTTTATATATCTGACTGTTGTCAGATTGTCCATACAGAGGAGAACTCCACCTCTGACCCTGTCTTTAACAAAGCTTCCAACAGCAAAGAAGGCTGGAAGGATCGCTAAACAATTTCTGTGCACTGACAACTCCTTCTTGGACCATCTTCCTCAAGAAGACAACGTACCCCTCCCAGACTTCCATCTGATTCTAACACTGGATCAGGGGACGTAGGGAAAATGGCCTGCCAGGTCCTGTTGTTTATGTGTCTTTACAACTAATTTATTTCCTCCTTTGCTTCCAGATCTAAAGGAACCATTTCAGACTAACTCAGTCCCCTTTGTAAATGCCTTATATTCAGTCGCTGGAAAGCTCAGTAATAAAGGAGGACCAGAAAGACCACTTGAAGAACAAGCATTTGCAATGCAATCGGTCTCGCCTTTGGGAATTTATATGTATTTAGCTGTGCAGCACATTAGCCTGGGTGCTGAAACCTCTACTGTTCTTTAACATGGAGGGAAAGTAAGCACCAAACTGCGTGACACACCAGGTATGGGAACACCTGGAGAGAAATATTGCCTTTCAGCGGGAAATGGTATTGTCCAAAGCTCTGTTTTTAATATAAAATCAGGGCCTTCGGTGGGCATATCACTGAAAATACAAAATTTGAAAAAAATATTATTGTCTACAGATGCTCGTTGAAGACAATTTCTATGGACTGGAATCTAGAGAATGCTAAAGTGATTCTAGTATTTTACAGACCTCTGCTGGTTGTTTTCTATCAAGAAAGTTAAATTGAGGCAGTTGCCAGAAAAATTAAAAAAAGAAAGTCCCTCAGCAGAAAGCAATTCTGGTATTTTACTGACCTCTACTGGACGTTTTCTATCAAGACTGTTAAATAGAGGCAATTGAGCAGAAAAAAGTCCCTAAGCGGAAGCAGACAAGTCCTAGGGCTGATCTCCAGAGTCCACAAAGTACATACACATATAAGTATATAATAAGTATATACTAAAGTATATACAAGAGGTCTTGAATGCTCAACTTAAAAAGTAGGCAACAGAAATGACATTGGGCTAGGAACCACGGCTAGAAAGCATGCTTCACTGGCCAGGTCAAAGGAAACAGCCCTACTGAGCAGTGGTCAGACTCTTTAGACCATGGAGTCTGCTCCAAACTCTCACATCACCCACAGGGCGCTACAAACCACTTAATAAGCACCATGTGCAATTTCATCATAAATTGATATGGGGATAACCAGCAAGAAAAAATGGGTTCGATAAGAAAATAACGAATGCGTTTTATATATATGAATGTTATACATGCTTATATAAATCAATGCCATTTGAATTAAGTAACATCTATATAAAACACCTACGAGCACACTTTGCAAACGGTTGATCTGTACAATAAATATCTAGAAAACTGCAGAACAATTAAGGTTTAGCTAATATTGCTCAGTAATTTTACTTGTGGTAAATCCATAATCACTAAAAAAAAAAAGACGGAAACTGGACTGAAACTCAAAGCGTAGTATGATGCCTTTGCAATGTGTATGTACATATATTCACAGTGCCAAAGAACACATGCATAAAATGCACGCCCACCTGCCCTGGAGTGGATGGTATTGCACTCAATTAACTAGCTTTGCAAATTTCACTGTAGTACCTCACCGAGCAGCAAAATTATTGCCACAAGAAAACTCCAGCTGTCACCCAGGCATAAGGAGCAGTGCATAATGCCAACAAATATTTTCAAAAGGCTTCAATAAGCGCATTGCCTATGCATCAGAGTTGTAAAGATAAATATGGTTTGTACTAGTTTTCTGTGCTCCCACAGCTGGCTAGTCACGACATAATGGAAGACAACAGTGGGAAGCAGCACAGAATCTATAGACAGAACATCACAAAACTATCTGTGCGCGGCTCCATGCAAGCAAAAACAGAGATTGCAATCAAGTTAAAATATTCTTGAAGCAGACTGCGCAATAATTAACAAGTTTTAGCACACAACGTACCACATATCACGCTATGGAAGGATCACTAAATAACAAATGGTTTCGTAAAATTATATAAATATGTAAAGTCCCTTTTAGATTTTTCATTAACTATATTTTTACTACAGATCATATGAAGTCTGAGTTCTGTAGACAGTGCTTACTGTTCTAGAAGAACATACCGGATAGGAGCATGTAATTAGGCCGCAAAGTTGAGTTGAGAACAATTTTAAAGTTTGCCATTTTAGTGCCTAGCTAACCTTTAGAAGAGATCAATAAAACTGAACTAAAATGTAGTGGACATATAATCTAATGGTGTGACCCAATTATTCCAATAAAGTTAAATCATGCGGCCTGAATTGGAATATCTGTAGAATGCACGTCATATCTCCTTAACTTACTTTCGACATTCCAAACTAAATTATGCCAGGCATGTACAGGTTCCCAAGGGTGACTTCATGAATGAGTAACACTGGCTACTGTCTGCCTTCTCAAGCAGCAACCTTCCCCAACAAACGCGCGGTGAGGCAAAGAGGAGACGCCATGCGCGTGCACATCACCTGTCCATGCGCGCACATGGTTTGTCTCCCTTCGCGCACCAAACCCACAACAATAGTCTCGCAAAGGCGATGCAGCGCATGCGCTGCATTCGCTAGGCAAAACCTAAAAATGAAATACGGCCCCTTGGTCTCGCCAGATACTGGAGAGAAATCTACTGCTGAGACAAAGTCAGCCTCAATTTTTTTTTATAGCACTTTTATCTTTGAGACATGGAATACAAGCATTTCCTTTTCTGGATACACTAAAAACTCTAGAAATTCCATCCTTCTCAAATGAATTGGATCCGATTTTCACACATTTATGATAGAAACCAAGTCTGAATTAGGTCAATGGCCACCTGTACCTGCGATAATAAAATAATCTTTCTTGGTCTAAAGTATCATGTCAAGCAGGTATACCACCATCCTCAGTCCCTGGGACCTAAGAGCTGCCATCAACAATTTTAACAACTTGGTGAAATACCAGGGAGCAGAGGACAGACCAAATGGTATGGACTGGAACCTTTACATTTGCCCTTGCCAGAGTACCTGCAAGTGTTTCCTATGACCACGAAAGATTGGCACTGTGAGATCATTTCAGGTACAAACACATTATTCAGGCCCTGGAAGGAGAATATCCCTGAGACTGAGTATTGTTTCCACTTTATAATGGAAATATAGTACGAGTTCTTTCAAATTTATCACTGGCCGAAACTTTTTTTTTCTTCTGAACCAGAAATATGTTGCTGACAATAATCTTGGGATGTAGCACACAAGTCTCTATTGCACCCTTCAAGACTAAATCCTGCACTTCCAGTGAAATCAGATCTCCCCTACCTGAAAAAACAGGATTAAAGTAGGAAACCTGGACTGTTCTGTTGTGGCATAAGTCTATATTGAATCCCTAGACTGTTTCCCAAACCCAAGGATGGTTTGAAAGGTTTTAGCGAAAAGGGCTAAATTATCCCCGCTTTCATGAGGGGGAGGAGAACATTCTTACTTTGAAGTCCCCCTTCCAGTGTTTGCCTGTATTGATGCCAAATCGTCCTCCCCTCTCCTTTGAGGGAAGAATATCGGCCAAGAGTATCTATATTGTTAGCAGTTAAAGTAGGGTCTGAAGTAGGTGAAACTGCCAGCAAAGTCACACCTATATCCACGGCCCCGGTAGAGACCCGACTAAACAGCCACATCAGTGAGAAGTGGGTTTTATCTACCAAAGCAAACGGTTGCACACAATGTCCAATCTTCCTAATGAAGTCATAGACAAATAGAGATTCCCAACTGTTCAGTCCAACCCCGCAACCAGCCAGATCCCCAAGTTTTGGGTCTGTACTTAGTAACAGACTTTATTTCTTTTATATGGTTCTTAGGGTATTATAGGGCCATTAGAGACATTGTCGACATTACTAAATTAGCATGAGATTCGCTGCCATGATGCTGCTTTTGCGCACGTTACTATTTAACTTTGATTTTGCAAGACTCTGTTTGTGCCTTTCACATGAGAACAGGCTGCTTTAGTGTTCTCTTACTTTCCTGGAGTTTCGTCTGAACTCAATGTGCAAGGTCGATAAACAATGCCCCTTGTTATTCTGTTCTGGTCAGTCCCTACCACCGAGACATAACATGCTACACACAGCTGCAGTACTGAAGACTCGTGCTTTGATATTACGTTGTTGCATGTTGTTTTAACACAGTTGGAGAAAGCCGTTCCATGGAGAAGAGCTCTGCTGTTCGTATGATGTAAACCTTACATTCAGGCTTTAAGGTATGGGGTCTGCTCTCAACTCCCAGAGATCGTCCTTTTTATAAAATAAACTTCTTCTAGTCAAGGGGAGGGTGGTCAGATGTATAGACCCTTATATCCACAGTCTTTATATAAAATGACTTCTCCCTTTGTATTCTATGGAATTGTAGCAATGCTTACTGTGCTGAGTTTATGCATGTTGCTGCTAGTAGTGGCACGTATACTGTATTGTAGAGCAGAATAGTTAAAATAAACATTTTTAACTATTTCAGTGACTATTCTGATTGTGGACAAGTACGAGTGAGTGAGCGAAAGAGTACGTCTTGCTCCCGGGATTCCTGAGAGAGTCGGGAGTGTTGTGTTCTGGGTTGTTTATTCATTTGTAGCTCCGTGATATTTGGAGGAGAACAAATGAGACACAATAGCTACTCGGTTTGGGATTTTGGGTACTAATGTGGTAGGTTGGTACACCCCTATTCACTGAGGTCCTGTTTACCACCCGCATTGTTCTGTGTATGTGCAGAATCACTTCAATATTGCCTTTCATATGACAGTGCTGCATTCATGTTGTCCAAATAACATACAGCCCCTGGGCCACTTGGAGACCAGCTTTGGATCAAGAAGTTCACCTGTACACTTTACCTGCTCTGACAAGCACAATTCCCATGTCAATATACCCAATGTGTACAAAATTCTGACATGGCATGATGCCCCGGGTCTATCCACACCCTTTTTGCGTTCTTTAACCCCTCTACTTAGAAAGGTGATTTCTTTATGCCCAGCATCAGGGTTAGAGCTGCTTTATCTGTAATAGTTGACCTAGGACATTACGCCCTCTATTTAGACCTAGAGGCTCTGTCGATAGGATTCCTGATCCTTGCTTTTTACATAATCATTCACAAAGGGCAGAGTTTCAATAAAACATGGGATTACCCTCAGCAGCCAGGATTACCATTTGTAGATTAGCTACTGATTTCTTTCTCTTGAAAACCATTAGTAGCATCATCATCTGTACACAACGCATCGTCATATAAATCATCCGAATACTGTTCACAGAATTCATCAAATGACCTATTGTTTGAGCCAACTGTACCCATATTCGGATCTTGCCACAGGGACTTTAAGTGCTTTTCATATTGCAGACTTGCACTACCATCATCCGCATTCTGTTCATTCCCTTGGGGTTCAGATAAAGTACTACACATTGTGGTCACCACTGAGTTATCGATATCGATAGCCATGTTTTTAAAAGACGAAGAAACCGTTTTGTGAATCGAGTTTGACATGGAGGCAGACAAAAAACTGGAAGTTTATCTCAAAAACATGATCTTCCTCTATTTCTCCATTATTAATATTATGGTTCTGATTATTATTGATATTACTGATAATGCCAATATGCCCTTGACAGGGAACCCCTCAAAGCAAAAATTCAAAGACACACAACATTCTGTTGAAGAATAGGGCAAAACGTCCACAAATGTTTAGAGATGCACCAAGGCTTTTCCCAAATGGTTACAGAATGTTTATAAGCATCCTGTTCCTTTTCTGGTCGCTCTGTTTTTTGAATGAATAAAAAAGATATTCTTGACGCCATTTTAAAAAATGCACTGCTCCACAATTCTTAAGGGCAGGCACATGATTATTAAGGCCCCTGGACTCAAATCCTTAATCTTCAGAGCAGTGCTTAATTTGAGCCGGTGGTTTCAGGTGCTTAGCACAGGCACTTAATTTTCAACACAGGCACTTATGACAGTCTGACACCTCGTGGCTAGTTTAGAGATGAAGACAAAAAAAGTTGTTTATTGATTCAATATTCATTCTTATATCTTCGGGGACCTAAAATAGTCTGAAGTGTCACATTTGCAGCAGTGTGATGGTTAGTCTGTGCGTTGATACTGTCATTTGCAGCACTGGCAGGGGCGATGGGTGGTGCAAGCTGCAGTGGCCTCCTGACGAGGGCCCTGGCACTTACTTTTGTCTCCAAGCTAAGCACTGCTTAGCAAGAGCCTAATGCTTTAATCATGTAGGACATAAGTGACCTGCAATCACCAGCATGGTTTTGGTCCATGCAAAGAACACTCAGATTCTCTGTAATTGACAAAACACTCTCACTGTAGTTAAATTACAATGTAACAACCTTGAACCGGCTTGAAAGGCAGATTGGCCCATAAAACAACCCATGTCCTCCAGGCGAGCGCAGTAATAATGAGCGGGCTGAAGGCAACACTATTTCACAATGAGGAGCTGTTCGGCTGCTGAACGCTGAGGTTCGAAGAAAGCAACACTTGTTACAAATTACCAGACATATTTCATTGCAGTGTTCACCTGAAGTGCTCAGAGACTGAGCAACCACAACTAATGACGCCTGCCCCAAGTGCCAGTCTTAGAATGCATTTATTGGAATATACACAGAAAAAAATATTACATTTAATACCCAAAATGAAAAAAGCGTTCCCAATAAAAAGCATTTTAATACAAGGCCTCGACAAACACTCAACTTAAGCAGCAAGTAAAGAGGAAGTTCGCGATTGACTGCCCTTACTCTAGTGCTGGGTGTGTTTCTTCTGTGTTGTTACTTCCTGCCAAGGGGAGCAGGATTGTTGGAAATAAAGTTCTGCTTTGAATCGGCTACTAAAAATAAATAGCAAAAATAGAGATTGCATAATAGTGCTTCCTGTCTTTTAATAACCAGTAGCAGCTTCTGAAGAGCAGTAGTGGTGAGGCGGGGGGCTTTAAAAAAAAAAGTAAAGGAGGGAAGAAAGAAAATGTCACTTATGTTCCCGGCAGCCGCCTCTCCTCCGTCCTCTTCGGGCGACAAAGCAGGAAGCACCCAGCCTCCCAGACTCCCCTAGCCAATCACAACACTGCATTACAGCAGGGTTGTGATTGGCCTGAGCACCGTGGTTCGGCGCTCAGAGAGGGACTGGGAGGCTGTGCATGTGTTCCACCCAGGCTGTGCAATCCAGCCGGTGTAGAACATGCAAAGTGCTCATGACGGTTTGGCCAGCCCAAGACGGCCGGCCAAACCATCATGCACATTTAACAGAGTGCCCACCACGCCTCCCCCTGCTCTGCGGGCAGCACAGCCTCGCCCCGCCCATACCTGCACAGAGCCAATAGTGAAAACTGAAATGATAATAACATTGTTATCATCATATTATTTTTCCTGTGGGGCGACGCTCCTCCGCCTTAGCAGAGGAGCCGCCGCTGGAAATAAAACAAGTCTTTGCTGAGTAAGACGTTTTGAATTTGTCAATCACAGGATTCTAGTTCACATGTGGTAAAGGATTCCTTGTGGTGTTTCTTTGGCCACACTCCTTTAAGGGACCCCCTACATTTTTCATCACACTTAAAGCACTAGCTTTGCCTATACTATTTCTGACTCCCCCCAAGCCCTCGATGAAGCCCCTTGTGCAGTGTCATGCAGTGTGGGCGATGTTTGTTTGTACACTGACCTTATACAAAACAGCAACGCGTGATGCCACGGGCAGCAGCCAAAGGCAAATTCAAAGTCAAAAAGCAAAGGTCTGCAAAGTGGAAGAAACTAGCGGAAAAGGTCAAACCCACCTTCTGAAAACACCCACCCAGCAGGTGCAAGGAATCTACTTTTAGGCCCGGAAACAGATCGCTTTAGGATTGGATTTACAGGATTCCGTGTTTTGCAGATTTGGAAGATACACTCGTGCTTTTCAATGCCAGCAGATGGGATTTTGCACATTGCATCGCCCCTAGGAGTATATTAAAGATCAAAGCGCCTGCCCCTTCAATGCCAGGCGTGTGGCAGGGAAATCGTGTTCTTAGCACTCTTAACCACTGCAACAAGGACCACAATGTTGAAATGCAGTTATACATAATAAAGTGGGCCCTTGTCTCCTCAATGGAAGGCTACCCAACACTTGTCTTTTTGATGACATTGAAAAGTAATAATCAGGGGTCATTATTATTTAAAGTAAACAGCACATTTTGAAATAACAAGAGCACAAAATAACTATCAGGCAGATATTTATATGGAAGAACATCAAGAAATTGCCTTTTGCTGCCACCTTGTGGTTGCTTCCTTTCAAGCATGCCAATTTTAACTGTAATGCAGATTGAATTGATTTGAATGGTCCTGTTCATTGTTAATGATTCTGTCATTTTTTTGCGGTTTTCATTTTAATAAAGAGTTGTTTGACCAAGGGCATTACTTATATACTTACCTATGCCTCCTACTGGGGAATGGGCCATCAACCAGGACCCTCCAGCCATCTCTATCCCGGGCTTTTCTTTCAATCTGACTCCAAGTGTAGCCCATCTCCTGGCAGTCAGCCTTGAGTTCATGGTACCAGGTGTTTCCTGGCCTTCCTCTTTCCCCTTGCCCTTGAGGGTTGCAGGTCGCGGCTTGCCTGGTGGTATTGGATGCGGGATTGCGAAGGGTGTGGCCTCTCCAGCCCCAGCGTCTTTTCACGATTTCTTCATGAGCAGGGAGTTGAGAAGTCTGATGCCATAGGTCATTGTTGATGATATCTTTAGCCAGCGGATTTGAAAGATTTTCCACAGACAGGTGTTGATGAAGGTCTGGACTTTGTTGGTGGTGGTCACTGTTATTCTCCAGGTTTATGCTCCCTACAGAAGAACTGATTTTACGTTGGTGTTAAAAAACCTGATCTTGGTTTGCAGCGTTAGGTCTTTAGAGCTCCCGATCTGCCCTGCTTGTGTATGACACTGCCCAGGTAGGTGAAGGCCTCAACCTCTTCCAGTGCATCGCCTGCAAGAGTGGCTGCAGTTGTGCTGGCTGTGTTAGCCCTGGGCATTAGAGAGCTTTAACTGAGCACAAGATGACATTACACAAGTGAGATTCAGAATCAGAATCAGATTATTTGATTTGTCCAGAACCATAGGATGTTACTCAGATGCTGTGACTCAAACCTGGTACGCCAGCGCCAAAGTCAGCAGCTCTGGACATTAGGCCACATTTCCTATTACTTACCAATAATCTTCATCTCCAAAGTGCTAGTGGTCCTCATCCCAGTCCTGATTTAATGAGGTGGCACTACCCTCAAGATGGCTGTTTGTACAACCATTTTTAATAATATATATTATAGCCTTTCTTTCATTGAATAATAATTATGTAACAAATTATTGGGGTGTCCAAAGGGTGGGAGGGTGGGTTGAGGATTCGAATGTTGAATACTAAGATTCAGACTAATTAAAAGATTACTGGTAAGTAACAGAATCATTACCCCATCACCTGTGCTCTTCATCTCAGTTATAATTTAATGAGGATATACCTAAACATCAGAGATACACAATGCAATGTTAATTTCTTAATGAGTTTATTGAAAAAAGAACACCTCTATAGCTAGAATGACTTCAAAGCAGCGTTCCCCGCTCCAGTGCAACAATTGACAAAATCAGAGTCATTCAAATCTGGTCTATATTGTGATACAGAATTATTCAGAGAGGTCTTTGCGGCCGCTTTTCATGTCTCCTGCAAAGATACCCTATGAGCTTCTGCCGTGAAGTGGAATCTGCTCTTGTTGAAGGTCTTTGTACTTCTCTTGGTATTTCATGCCCTGCTGATAAATAAGCCTGTGAGATAACCTGGCAAACCTCGCTACTTAAAGCAGCCAGAATGAACTTTCTACTCTTGTTACCTACCCCTTATGGCACAAAAAGAGAAGTACTATAAAAAAAAAGGGGGGGTTTCAAAAAGAGTGCCAAAGCTCTCTCAACATTCAAAGGTTTAGGGAATGACTGTGCAGACTTTTCATCAGACTGGCAAAATAATCTCTTGGGCTAAATGAAAAATGTTTTCAACTTTAGACCTAGATTTTGGGTCTGTTTTTAACCCTACCTATCTGGTTGAAATAAAAGATTTGGATGGGTAGGAGATAACCAGAGATCCTAACTCCCTTAGCCTTCTGGCTGATGTAATTGCCAATAGGAAGGCTACTTTTGCAGGAAGCTACGAAATGTCTGCTGTTTCCAAGCATTCGAAGCGTCGCTTCTGTAAGCCTTCTACAGCCGGTTTAGGAACAACTGTCTTTCTCAGGTTAAATCTCTTAATTAATCTGAACTCCAAGGGAACTATTTGTGAAATATCACCATGTGATTCTCTGAATCTCTAATCGCCACCCACTGTGATTTCAAGGTAGACAGGGTTAACTATCCATTCCTCGGAAATAACTGAGGAATAACTTTAACCTCAAAAATATTCTCCCCGCTCTTATTGCAATTGCTGCTGACCATAACAAACCAAATTGAGTATTCGAGAGAACATTACAATGATGAGTCTCACCTACAGGGTGAGCAAGCTTCATCCTGCTTAGAAGTAGAAGAACAAATATAGCTGATGGCAGCTCTCCTCTCCAAAGGAAACAATAGGGCGACCCAATAACCCTTGAGAGCTTGGGTGTTAGTATATACTGAGGTAAATGGCCAGCAAGGGTTTCATGTGCTAGGATGCTCAAGAAATTGTGTATCTATCTATTTAAATAAGTAGAATCAATCAATCAATGTTATGATGAAAACGAGTAGAACAATGGGCGTAGAAATACAAACATGTTTAATAAACTGCAGCATTATAGCAAATATAAGCAAAGGAACAAGGGGCATATTTTCCAGCCAGCAACATACACTTGTCATAAATAATGGAACATCATGTTGATGGTGGAATTACACTGCAAATCTGAGCAACACAAGTGCATCACACAAACATTTAAGTGGCATTGTTCACAGAGTGAATAAGTAATTATAAAATAGCAGCTCATGGTAGTGAAGTAAAAAGATATGAAACATTATGTAAAACTGGCCAATGGGATTCCAGTAGGCAGGTCTAGGATACACTTTAGGCCTGGGTGGAGTTCGCCGAGTTCCGTGTACCGGAACGCCGCGAAGTGCCAAAAAAAACTCCACCAACCGACGCGGAGTTCCGCGAGCTGTGGAGTGCATTGCCTAGTGCCGTTTGCCCTGAATTTTAGCACTGGGTGTTTGTCCCAGACGGCATTGTATTCTGGGCACCCCGTATAGAAGTTTTTTCTTTGTAGCATTTTGCAAGTTCTGCATAAAAGGTGTGCAGCTACAAACTTTGAGAGACCAGCCTTTGATATTGTGAACAGTTGTGTAGCAAACCTGGAATGAAGTACTGCAAGAAGGAAAATGAGCCCCACCCCTCACACTTTCCCATACATTGCACCCACCACCCCATCCCTCTCCCTATTCTGCACCACTCCTCTATGTGAAATGTTAGACAACAGCAAATTGTATTATGCGGCTTATAATTTTTGACTTCTCCTTTGCAATCAGTGCAAGGATGTTCAGCAAACTCATTGACTACTATTTTGTACCACCTAGAAATGGGGCACTAAGGCACCCCGTAGCATTATGCTTACAATATCTTATGATTGTTGGATTGAAGGGTCTGCATGTCTTGGCATATACATTGTGTTTGTCTAAAATGCAGGGCTGGCTAAAGGCGGCACACATGGCTTGGTTATTTCGCAGCACCCACTGACTTCCGGTCCTATTTTGAGTTACACCCTGCTTCTCAGAAGGCAGGGACACTGCCCAGGTCTGAATAAGTGCACATCAGGTAAAATGAACCACTGAAGAGAGGAAGGGGATTGTTTCTCCTGCCAAGATTCCTAATCGAAGTTAACAGGTTGATTTGGCCACCTACACTATCAACGGTGGCTGCGAAATATTTGCATGAACGAGAGGCAAGGCCATTTTTAAAAGATTTTTTAAACACTGTGGCTGTTTGTGCATTAAGCATGATATGCATTTAAATGTACGTGCAGGAGGCAGCTTAGGCAAAGATGGCCGTCCATCGCCCCTTTGGCAACCGCTAAATGGGGCAATGTATAGGAGTGACTGATGAGGCCTGGTTGGTGGCATTGTCGCTGAGTGTCCTTCTCTCCTCCATGCCCTCTCTGTTTTTCTCCCAGCATGCTCTGAGGCTGCTGCTGCATGCACAGTCATCCACTGCAGAAGCTGTCATTCCAGCTTCTACCGCACTGCGTCATGAGAATAGTTTACCTCAAATTATTGACTTACCGGGTGAGGCTTCTCACAAAGTCTCCTCCACACAGAGTGGTAGTAGCAGCCGGTGAAGTCAACAGAGGGCCCTCTAGGATCTAGGCCCTGGTGCCACTGTACCAACTGCACTGTTGACAACAACACGTTTGCCTGTGGAGTGAAAATATGCTAGGCTTTCTGTAGCATATTTACAAGGAGTTAACGCTACCAGAACGTCACTTTTTCCGACGTTCTGGTGGTGTTAGGTCCTTTGCCTTATTTAAAAGGCAGCGTTAAGCCACTTAAAATGGCTTAACACAGCCTTGTAAATAATGTCCCTATTCATGCAGCACTTCGCGTGAAAGGGTCATGCAATA
This sequence comes from Triturus cristatus, assembly GCF_964204655.1. Classification (NCBI taxonomy): domain Eukaryota; kingdom Metazoa; phylum Chordata; class Amphibia; order Caudata; family Salamandridae; genus Triturus; species Triturus cristatus. The sequence goes on along the minus strand of NC_140581.1, from coordinate 376,974,868 downwards.
GTTGTTGCAGGGAGTGTTCCGCCGCAGCACTCATTACTTTTTAACACTGCCCCATATTTACAAGGTATGGGGCAGTGCCAAAAATATCACCAGGGAATACCTGGTCTTAAGCGGGCGATACGAGGAGTAATGTTTCATTTCTCCTCGTATTTTGCTCTTTCCACAGCAAATCACCTGTAAAGATTGGTTATGTGCAGGAAGGTGTCCCTTCCTGCACATAAACAATTACCCCTGCAGTGCAGGTATCCTGGCAACATGGTGCACAGGTACCTACGCTGGCGCAGCGCAGCTTCTTTAGCGCCAGTGCTAGGTGAAATGCAGGGGTGCACCGCATTCTTCTAAATACGGCGCATTCCTTCATTTTGAAACAAACGGAGCGTGGTGTTAGCAATTTTGGTGTAACACCGTGTTCTGCCAATTTCTAGTAAATACCCCCCTCTGTATCCAGCCTGTAAGGATAGAAACTTTGTGAAACTCATCATTTTGGCTTCTAAAGCAAAAACAGGTGGGGGCTCCTTGAACTGTCAAGCCCACACAGACCCCTCCACTCAGTCGGACTCTTGCTCGCACACATCCCACGCATACACAGACGTCTGGAGCTTGGGCTGGCTCATACATAGCTCCTATAGCGTGGAGCAACCTCCTACCACACATAAAAGCCTCCTCCTCGATTCTTGAGTTCTGCAAGAAGTTGAAGCTCTTTGAATAAGCCTCTCGCCCCTTTGGGCGAAGTTTGGACACCTGTGCAGCCAGCGCCTGGATCCTTTTGCAGGTGATAGAGCGCTCAAATACATATAACATAACAAACCACTCTGAGCAGAATGCCTGCTTTTCTTGTGTGAGAGAAAAAGTTGTCTGATGAATCAAGAGAACAATGAAGAGAATGATGAATTCTTCCAAAAGGCAGCAGAAATCAAGCAAAAAATCGACAAAACTGATTTTAGGTGTTTGGGATAAAAGCAGACATATGAGCTCAAATAAACAGAAATAGGGCAGAGAAAATAGTGGCAATATGTAAAATTTTGATGAGGAATAGTACTTACCTCAATGTCTTTGATAAAATCAAGATTTTGCTACACCTTCAGTCCAGAAAATATGCATTTTGTTACAACACTGGATGCTCCTTTTATACGTATTTAAATTATATTAACCAGTTTAGAAGCAATAGAAAGTAGCTTGCAATAAAGAGTTTGGAAAGTAGTGTCGTTAGCCAAGGCTAACATTTGCCCAAGAGGCTTTAGAAGCCGTGTTCCCCTTGTGGATGATAGCCAAACGAATCAGTGTCACTCCTAGAAAGACTGAAGGAAATCAATGGAAAGAAGTGGAGTTTCTGAGATTAGTTTTAATTTCATAAGATTTCAGGCGCTTAACTAGTAATAATTTAAGTTAATGTGCAAAGTATAGATAATCAACAATCATCAATTTTCATGTTTGTACTAAGAGAGTTATTGAAACATACTCCAGTGGCAGAAATATGTCTGCTAGCTACGCCTAAAGCTCTGTCATCTGCTATTATGGTGACGGGCAATACAAATAAAATATTTATCAATTTAGCAGATAACATTTTTAGAGGCACTGGATCATTTTCAAATCAAGAAAGAGGCAAACCTGAAAAACAAACAAATAAAATAGTATGATCGAGTACGATGCTTAGCAAAGCAAAAATGCAGACGGAGACGACAGACCAATAGATAATGGATTGTCGACATTCACGTTTTGCCAATACGGATAAACTCTAAGGGCTTATTTAAGAGAGGGTTGTTTCATGTTTGCACCACGCAACGTGGTACATGCATGACAAAAACCTCTAAATCATATTTTTGAAGCCACACAAAGCCACTTTGCATGGCATTCAGTGGCTTCAAAATCTGGAGTAACGTAGTGCAAATCGCTGTGTTGCGTTATTCTGCCATTGAAAGCGTTCCATGGGCATTGCGTGGGTGTTCCCTTGCAACTCCCTTAGTCTTTGACGTATCCCCAGATTTACAAGAACTTGTAAACCTGGGGATGCGTGAAAATCTTACACCTTCCCACATAACGAGAAGAAACATCTCTATTTCTCCTTTTTTAGGTCTCGGCTAGCGAAGGCTGCGCTTGCGCAGTCTCGCTCGCGAGATTTAATGACTTGGAGAAGAGGGGCTTGAACCCGCCCCTCTTCTCCCCTGTTCTCCATTGGCTGGCCTCTTGAATGCTGGCCAGCCACTGGAGAAGAGGTCAGTCACTCCGATTACGCCCCGTCCTTTTTGGATCGGGGGACGTGTTTTTTGCAAGAAGTCTCAAGGAGGAGATAACAGCAAAACACGCCCGCGAATCCGAAAACGACGCTGCGTTTCTCCGAGGCATTTCTGCTCTGCCTCGGAGAAAGGCGGTGGTGTCTTCCGGTGCCCTGGGCTTGTTTTACACAATATCCCGCTTTGTGCTCCTGCGGAGATCCCACATAGGCAAATAACCAAAGATTACGGCCGTGTCAAGCCGTCCTATGTCGACAATCACAGCCATGGCTCGTCTGCCATTTTGCGACGAACCGCGTACTTCCACCACAGCCTCCGAGTGCAATGGCCAATCCGTCCGGGTTATTATATGACTCGGGACCAGCACGTCCCCGCACTGTCCCCTAGTGCTCTTCAGTGCGGATCCGACAAGCTCCGCAGTCCGGGTCCGGAATCGGCAGGCCCAGCCGATAGCTTTACATTCGGCCGTTCGAGGCTGTAGAGTCAGCGTTGAATGCCTGCACCTCGAGGTGACTCGGGTAATTTGCTCTCCAGGTCCCGCAGCAACTTCGGTCCTCTGGGGTTGCTGCTGGTACTTCGCTTGTTGTTTCAGGCCGCAAGCACTCGGCAATGCAGGATAATTATTACGAATTACGGGGACATGCGACGGAGCGCCACTAAGAGACGTCTGCCATGCTGCCCCTAGCTTTCTTAGGGTTTCCTGATATATGCCAACCCAAACTGATCTATTAATAATGGTAAATGATGACCCTGAATATCAGTCACAATGTCTATGAGCATACTACCTAAAGTGATTGAACATACTAGCTTGTTTTTGTAATTATTATTCAACCCTAATACTCTAAAATCTGTACTCAAATCACATAATACAGTACAATCGTTATCCGATCCTGAAGAAGATCCAGAGTCCCTCATTATGGAGAAGCTGTTTCTTGGCTTTTACTGGGGAAGGACTCTTAGGCGCAGAATACCGCTGGGGCTTGCCCTCAAGGGACAGTGGGTTCTTAAAACAATCATTTACAATGCAACGGTCTCGGCATTGTTAAAGTTAGAGCTATTGCCATTGCTCATGACATTTTTGTTTATGTTTTTATTTTTCAAACATGTAAAGAAACGGCATTGTTATTTACAATGTCAATAGCTTAATCAGTGTGTGTGTAGGTGGTCCTGTGTGTGGGTGCAAATGCAATAGGTCTCGCATTTGAGAGTGATTAAGCTATTGACATTGTAAATAACAATGCCGTTTCTTTAAATGTTTTAAAAACAAAAATAATGTCATGAGCAATGCCAATAGCTCTAACTTTACCAATGCCGAGACCATTGCATTGTAAATGCCTGTTCTTCTTCAATCTGTGCTTCATTCTGCAGCACACATAGACAGAGGAATATGCCTCTGAGGAAACTCTGGATTCATTATTTTCCTGAAAAGCACTGCTAGACTGATGCTAGATAGAATGGGAGAAGGGAAAATTGGTAAATTATGCCCTGCTGTAGGAATTGCAACCATTGCACGGTCTGACAATGGGAAAGAACTGTGATGTGGGCATCCTGAATTTCTAAACTTGTCAACCAATATCCTGGCAGGAGTGAATTCCTGACATGCAATACTGTCCTGATTTTTAATTTATGGTACACATTGAAATGACTGACAAATATTTCTCAGACTTATAACAGGCATTATTTTTTTGTTTTTCATTTGACCAAGGTAACAGAACTACTTATTTTGTTTTTCCTTTATACAAGCAACATCGTATTTAGAAATCCTGAAAGTTGAACAGTCAAAATCTTTTTTTGTGCAGTAAGGTGCCCCATCCTGCACAAAAACAATCCTGCATGCGACGCAGGCACCCTTGCACCATAATGCAAGGGTGGCTGCATTAGCAGTAGGCTGGCAAAAGAGGGCCAGTGCTAGGGAAAGGAAAGGTATGTGCTCTATTGCCTTTAACCCCTTCCACGCGCGGCAAATTCCGCCGCGGTGCGAGGGGGGCAGGGCTGGGCGTGGCACTCAGGTACTCAGGACGGCTCCCGGCCGTCATAAATCACGGTGGGCGTGTGCTCATGACGGCCGGGAGCCGTCCGAACTCCGCCCACGAATTAATTCGCCCGCACAGTCGGGGAATTTGCCACGCGTGGGTAGAGCGGCAACGGTCGGACGGCTCCCGGCCACCTCCGGACTGGTCCTCGACATCCCCTATTGCAGCCACATCACGCAACACCTCCGACAACTCCACTAGCTTCCAGTCAACAAGAGAGTCATTTTCAAGCTCCTCACTCACGCTTACAAATCCCTACATGACAAAGGACCAGCGTACTTGATCCACTGCCTCACATTCTAGGTACCCACCAGGCAACTCCGAACCTCCCAACTCGCTTCCATCCCAGGATACACAAGACCAGAACCGGAGGAAGATCGTTCTCCTACCTCGCCACCAAGACATGGAACTCTCTGCCCCTGCACCTCAGGCAATCAGCGTCACTGACCCAATTCAGGAAGGACCTCAAGACCTGGCTCTTCGAATGATCCTCCACCCAGTCCGACCAGCAGTCCCCACCCAACCCCAGCACCTTGAGACCCTCACAGGTCAGTAGTCGCGCTTTACAAGCCCCTGATTGATTGATATTCTGCTTGTACAGAAATATTGCACTGTAGACAAAATTCCTAAAACCTTTCACTTGCTAGAGGTTCAGACTGTGTGCCTCCTAGATGATTTATATATCTGACAGATAGCAGATTTTCCATCTGCAAGAGAATGGCACAACTCTGTTCTTTGCAAAGCTTTGAGTGGTTGAAGAACCTGCAGTGCAGAATCCTTCTTGCACCATAACACACCAATCTGGAACTGGGTGCACAAATCGTATTATCTTCTCTGCAAGCTCTGTAGTGGAAGCAAAATCAGTGTGCCATTCCAAGCATCTAGGTTGTCTAACTGCCACTAAAGTTCGTAAAAGCTTTTAGGTCTTACGGAATGACATCTGAATAATACAATCCTTTTCTGAGATGGTACACAATGAATAGACTGACTAAAAATACTCATACTTATAACAGGGATTGTTTTGTTGTTTTTTGTTTGAACGAGGTAACAGACTACTTATTTTTTTTCCCTTTGAACAAGTAACACTGTATTTAGAAGTCCTGAAGGTTGAACAGTCAAAATCGTTTTTTGCCAACTTCTGGAGCAGCAAAGAGACCTCCAAACTTATCATTACTGAGTTCTTATGGGAAAATTGAAAAGAATTTTGGGAAAGGAATACGAAAAAACATTGGGATAGAACTCTCTGTGATAACTTTGAATTGTGTGTAACTCCCAAGGATCAAATGAGAATTCCCTCCATTTGTGTACAAGCGTTGGTAACCTGCCCTCTGCAAAAGATGGCGAGAAATCAAATTATTTTCCTGTGGCATCAGGTCCTTTTTGTACTCTATAATCTGAGTGAAGTAATCCTCTGCTATATGGAAGAAGGATGGAGACCCTAGTCATGCTGGACAAATTAGGAATCTCTAAATTCAGAATGAATGTTCTCTTGTCTAATAAGAAGTATTGAAATGTGCTGGGGCTATCATTTAACTTACATTACTGGCTTTCAAACAAGATACTGGGTTTTTGTACCTATATGAAATGTAGGAACTGCTAGAATGGTATAACTACTTATGGTTGTTTGCCTGCTTTAGTAACAGAATATAGAATTGAAACTCAGGAAACTTGAATTGAAAATAGTTATACTGATGATGGTGAAACATTCCAAGGTTTTGAAACACAGAAAAAGCCTCCATGTCTTCTTGTGAACTACTCCATTAAGACAAAATTCAGTCAGCCAATTAAACTTGTTGACAGAGCATGCCAGGATCCCAAAAATCTAAATCCATCTCAATTGTCCAAATCTAGAATAACTTCTGGACCTTTTACCCTGCACAAAGATTAGCATAAACAGTGCCTGAAATCAGCTGGAACAGCGACTACAGGAAAAGATTGCTCAAAAATTGAGTCACCAGTGAAACAAAGAAAAATATCATCTTGGCAGACATATTCAGTTTTGACTGAGTGCTAGCCTACTATCTCAGGACGAATACAACTCTGTCTCAAAAAAGACTATCCTACATGGCTAATACCTAAAGATATGCAGTTCCTCTTTTCTCAGTGCCAGAGAGACAAAAATTCAAAAATATCAATAAGTTAGGGCACCCATGTATGTGAGTACAAACTGGGTGGCTCCGAGGGTGAGAGAGAGAGAAAGGAGGGGGGAATCCCTCTTGTCGGATCTAGGGTTCTTTTGCGGAGTTCTTTTGTTCCTCGCTGTATGATGCAGTGGGGGTGAGGGGTCTAGAGTGTGTAGATGTAGTAAAAAGGTGACTAAAAAAGGTTGGATAGTCCAAATAAAACTTTTATTCTGGCTGGCTATCCACCTTATTAAAAACAGAGTGGCAGCTTTCTGACCTATCTGTAGTATGGGTATCACTTTTCCGGTGCCGGCGTAGAGGGGTAGGTGACTCGGCCCATTTCCTCAACGGATTGGACACCATGGTCCAGGTGCCTTGATACTCCGCCGGGCACCGATTGAAGTGATACTCGTACAACAGATAGGTCACTTCATGACACTACGGAAAACATGACCCGTTGTGTGAACATGTGGTAGGTAGAACCCACCTCCACCACTTTGTGTAGATAGATTCACTCACAAGGTCCTGAAGAATTGCCACGGATCATACTGACCAGCAGGCATGAAACATGTTGACCTCTAGAGTTGAGCATAACTTAAACTGAACCATCATGTCAGAAAGCTGCCACTCTGATTGTTTTTAATGAGGCCAGAATAAAAGTTTTATTTGGACTATCCAACCTTTTTTTGTCACCTTTTTACTACATCTACACACTCTAGACCCCTCACCCCAACTGCATCATACGGCGAGGAACAAAAGATCTCCGCAAAAGAGCCCCTTCACGGGTGCCCGTCAAGTATTGCAGCGCCGACCCAACAAGGAGCAGTCCATATGAAGAAGCCTGACACCTAGCTCGCTGGGTGTGTGAGGACCCTAGTTCCGACAAGAGGGATTCCCCCCTCCTTTCTCTCTATCTCACACTCGGAGCCACCCAGTTTGCACTCACATACAAGGGTGCCCTGACTTATTGATGTTTTTTCAATTTTTGTCTCTCTCTGTCACTGAGAAAAGAGGAAAGGCATATCTTTAGGTCTTAGCACTTGACAGGGCATCAATACTGGACCTCTATAAAAAGCCCTACAGTCCCTTCTTTTGTTGATTTATCCTAAATGGTTCCCAGAAACATCCTTCCTCTTAACAAACTCTTGTCCAAAAGTTCTCAAGTAAAGTCACCAGCATGCCCAAGTTGTGGCTATCAACTAGAATCTCTAACCCACTTCCTGCTCTTTTTTAGAACTTGCCATCAAATCCATAACAGAACAATATGGCACCTAGTTAAGAGCTCAGTACTGAGACAACTACACCCACATTGATTTTCCTTCTGGCCGAGGACCTGAATAAACCATCCTACAATTGGGTCACCAGACAGGAGACACCAGGCAACTCCATGGAAACAAACCAAAAGTCGGGAACATCTGTAACTGAAAGCAATGGACATTATATGAAAGGCGTACAGGGCCCTTTACCTCAAATCCCTAAGAAAGGAAAGGAGGAAAAGATGTAGAATTCAACAAAAAGGGACATCCTCCCTCACCTCTATAAGTTGCCCGCAACTTCTCCTTCCTCTTTAGCCAATCTCAGTTATTGAACTAGCTCCAATGTCAACTAATGATTATTGTTCTCTTTCAACCCTCATCCTTTTCTGTTCACACTTAGGGGTAGATTTACAAACATTGTGCGCTGGTTATGCATCAAAATCTCTTTTTTCCTAATTTACTTTTCTGCAAAAAACTTGTTTTGTGCTGGAAAGTACCCTAAAGTAACACAAAGCAGCACGAAGCACTGCTTTGTGTTACTTAGATCCAAGGAGGCATTACATGGGTGGTACATGTGCGTTCCCATGTGACCACCTAGGCCTTTTGATGCAAAACCCTATCCACAAACAATAATAGACAGGGTTTAGCACCAAACGTTAACCTTATTTGAAAGGAGGAATTAAAAGGAGAAATCAATTTATTTCACTTTCTTTTCCAACTTTGCATGTGTGCTGCACTGTGCCGCACACATACAAAGAAGGAAAAGTTTTATAGTGTGCCTAAGCATAATATTTTGTACTGAAAGGGTACCCTTCCGGTATAAAACCTAATATAGACTCACGCACACACCCAGCACTAAGGTGTGTGCTTGGTATTCAGCAGCTAATCTGCACCGGCACTAAAGAGAAGGGAGGAAAGAGCCATATCTCTGTGGATATGACACTCTCCTGCTCCCTCCCTGTCAAGCAACGCAGTGCAGCATTTTTTGCTGCTGTGCTGCATTCTGTGATTGTTTAGAAAATCTGGGCCTTACTTTCTTTTTGTAGCATCACAATATGTACAATTGCTTTAATTATGTCATGAAATACCAACAAGCATGAATGTTTTTCGACCCTTGTAGCAGCAGCAAAGATCACTGTTGAGTCTGCCACTGAGCAATAATGAAAGACTTCCCATGATTGAGCCACCGCTGCCTGGTGAGTGAAATATGTTGAATCTACTGATCTTCGTGAATACACTAGAGTCAAATAGCAATAGTGAGAATTACACTTCGGCAAGATTCAACTGATGAATGTGCTCATTCAACTCCTTTATAAAATTGTGCCCATACCCTTGACACCCACCGCTATTAATTCCATACCGCTTAATTTATTCATCATGCTGAAGTAACAATCCACTTCCACTCTTAGGTCCCAGCTACCCCTCCAATTACTCATTAACTGAATCTCAGCATTGACCGCACACAGTGCACTATTGCCTTTAAACTTGGCTTGTGCACACAAATACTACTTACATACATAATCAATGTTCAAGAGTAGATCCTTTCTCCTTTCTAGAGATATTGCAGCAATTGCATTTCCAAGGAGAGGGATAGCCCAATTGGCCAATCAGAGGGTTGTGCAGGGCATAGTCCACCAAACTTGTTTTCTCTACATTATTTAAGATCTTTATTAAAGGGCCCATGATATCCAGTACCCTATACTGTCAGGAGGGCCAGGTGCAAACAATACCGTTTTTGGGTTCCTTTCCATATTTCCCGTAAAACACCATTTTATAGGTAAGATTATGCTCCAGAGAAGGCTGGGAACACTCAGAACACTATCTATTTTGCACTTGTTTATCTAAAAATAGTTGCCAGAAATATACCTCCTTGTTTAGTGCAGCTATGTTGGTTAAGACGCTCGATCCAGTTTACACTCGGCTATCTAAGAGAGACCCCGGACCTCCTCACTTTTCGGCGAGGATTGAAAACCTGGCTCTTTACACTGTAATTTTGTTCTCCTGTCTAAAATTCTCAGAGAGTTTGTGGTCAGTGCCAGGACACCTTCGGGTACTTGCTGCGCTTTAGAAGTAGCGATAACATAACCTAACATAACATCTTTGAAGATCTAGTCCCTAAAGCTTGGAAAAATGTGATGTTAGTTCCTTTATTGAAGAAGTGCAACCATAATCCACTCAACTGGTCCAACTAGTGCCCCATTTCGCTTTTGCCATTATTTTCAAACATTATGGAAAAGCATGTCAATCAACAACTGTTGGCCTTTGTAGAAACTAATGGTCTTCTTCAACCCTCACAAGCCAGATTCAGGGCTGGCCAAAGTACTGAATCCACCTTGCTTGGAGTCACCAAATAACCTACACTCCATACTGATAGGGGAGGTTCGGCTGTTCTGATTCTACTAGATCTTAGCGCACTGTTCGATACCATTTCACACCAGCCGCTTCTTCAAAGATTGGAAGACATGGGCATCCAAGATCTGGCCTTGGCTTGGTTGGGATCGCTTTCACATGACCGCTCCTTCCAGGTCTTTACTAAAGCACACACCTTGAATTCTTATCCCATATCGTCAGGTTTGCTGCAGGGTTCGGCCTTGAGTCCAACCCTGTTTAACATCTATGTGCGGCCCCTGGCTGATGTAGTGGAACTCTGTGGGCTCACTGTTTTCTTATGTGGATGACACTCAAATTATTGCTTCTCTTCTTCCCAATGATGATCGCAATTCCTGCCTTACGAAGGAGGCAACAGACAACAGTAATTATCTGAAACTAAATGGGAATAGATCTGAAATCTTGCTGGTGGGTAATCAACCTCATCTTTGGGGCCCACATTACTGGTCTGATGCTTTGGGATCTGCCCCTTCCCCTGTTTTGGCTTCCTGAGGTGGTTAAGAAAAACGGTTTGACTGCTCCCTGTTTCTGCCCAAACAACAGTGGTACAGACATTAATCATCTGCAAACTGGACTATGGCAATATTCTTTATCTGGGGACCTTGAAGGCCCCACTTAAGTGCCTACAAGTAGTTCAGAAGGCGGCTGCTTGGTTGCTTTTCCAAATTCCCAAACACTCTTCAGCTTCTAATCTTCTTCGAGACCTCCATTGGCTCCTAAGGCTAGTAAGTGAGACTTATTTAAGGCTTTGTGCTATATGCATAAAGCTCTGGCGAACTCAGGCCCACTCTATCTTAGATCTCTGGTAGCAGTTTACTGTCCCAGTTGGCCTCGTCATTCTAGTAATCTCAATCTTTCAATAGACCCTAGATTTAGCAAGGTCTGACAAGAAGGTAGGTCTTTCTTTTATCTGGGTTCTAAATTGTGGAACTCTATACCTATGTTGTCGCGATCCTAATATATCCTCGGGTGCATTTAGGAAACTCTTGAAGACCTGGCTTTTCTAATCTTCTTTGTTTAGCCTCTGGTTTTATTTAGCCCTGGGAAACGCTGTGGGGTAGCACGCACTCTATAAAATGCTATAATACTAATTGCTTTGTAAATGATGCACTCTTTTTGAAGAAGGTGTGGGCCAGCAATGAGAGCAGGTGGGGTCCCATTACTTGTTCTCTTTGCTCTGGTTCTCAATTTATTCTTCCTGGCCTTCCACCTCCATGTGCGCCATTTGTTCTTTCACACTAGTTGTTCCTCATACATAAAATGCTTCAATATTACCTTATTTACGGTACAGCTAAGTCTTTAGGAAATTATTGAAGGAGCCATTTCTGGTTACTGCTAATGGATCTTGGTGTACCTAAAAAAGTATCTGTTCATATACAATGTACCTTTTTGTTTCACTGTTTTCCAATTGACTTGAATTAACATGCTATAATAAATCAATAAATAAATATAGAGTTAACCAGGTGTTCAGAAGGAGTCCATTCTGTGGAGCTCTGGTAGTGTACTGAGCCCAGGTTAAATATGGGCAACTGTAGGAAACTATACCAAAGTGAGCTATAATGTGCACAGAGTCCAGTGGAACCCCAAAGGCAGGCAGAGGTAAAGTTAGATAGCACCTTACTCTCTATTTGTGGTAGTGTGGTCGAGCAGTAAGGCTTTATCAGAGGACAGTGTTAAGCATTTGTTGTACACACTCAATCTGCAAATGATTTCACACACTCAAAGACTGAACTTCAGAACAATTGTTTTTGTATAAAAATATTCTTTTACTTATTTTATTTCCTAGAACCAAGCAAGCCTGACACAGGTAAGTGATACGTACTTTGCAGTAAACATACAGATTGTAACACAGTTTGGATTGCAATTGTAAATGTACTTTGATTTGATTACAGTAGTGTTAATAATAATGCAATGCTTTTCAGAATACAGTACATATACTTTGTATAGGACTTTGAGTAAAATTACAGGTAAGTTACTTTTGAAATTACTTTTCTTACACAGTGTAGTATACCTGGATACTACACTGGGACATTTCCTGTAAACAGGTAAGTATAATCATTTTTGTTAGTTAGTAAAATTTTTAATAATTTCTTTAGGTTTTCAAACTCCACACTTAAAAACTTTTCTAAGAAAAACAGTCAATGTTATCCTATGGAGGAAAATAGTGGTATCAGTTTTAGGGTAAGTAATCAGTAGTGGGAGTTGAGGTTCTGGGGGCAGACTCAGGGGTACCCCAGGGTAAGAGATACACTCTTGTTACACCCTCAGCGCCACTAGGGCGGCCGGGTGCAGAGTGCTGAGGCCCAATTTTATCCAATGGGGGATAGGGTGCCTCCAGTTGGTGGCTGCTTACGAGCAGCCCACTTGGTTGTGGGAGCAAAGCTCCTGGGCTTTAGCTCAGGGCAAATGGGGAAACAAAGTAGCACCAAAGGTGCACCCTCAGCGGCACTGGGGGGCCAGGTGCAGGGAGCTGTTTCGACTTCAGGCACCCTGTTATTTGCAATGGGGAATCCTCGGTTTGCAAAGGCACTGCAGGCTCGGGGACAAAGGTCTTCTGGGTGCGACCACCACTTCAAGAGGTAAGCTGTGATCTTGGGGGTTGGTTAGGCACCGTCGATTTGGCCACCCAAGGCTGTGGCGTGTCAGGTGCAGGGGTGCCTTTTAGGGTCGGATCTTCTTACCAGCTCCTGGGGGGAACAGCCATTACAACGCGGTTTTTACCAAGCAGTGCAGTTACATCGCATGCGTCACAACGCATGCGATGTTACAACGCTATGCCATTACAACGCAAGTCTTTACATCGACTTGCGCTAGATGGCGTGCTAACATTACAAATAGTGTAGTTTACTATCCCAACACCTTCCCTACTGTTAAGTGGACTGGAGTTGGAATAGTAAATTACACTTTTTTAATGTTAGCACGCCATCTAGCGCAAGTCGATGTAAAGACTTGCGTTGTAATGGCATAGCGTTGTAACATCGCATGCGTTGTAACGCATGCGATGTAACTGCACGCGTTGTAAAAACCCGCGTTGTAATGTCATACATCCGCTCCTGGTCGCGGTTGGGGGGACCCTCTGGATTTAGGCTGCCGGCGTCGGCTGGAGGCTTGAGGCAGGTCAGGGGTCACCGGATCTTGGGTCAGGATCGCTGGGGAGACCTCCTCGTGGTGTTTGCCCACTCCAGCTCGGGCCGTGGATGGCAAGTGCAGAGTGGTGAGGATTCACAGTGTCCGGCCGGAGCCAAAGGTTGGAGATGAACAAATCCGGTGTTCACGAGAGACACAGTCTTTGTGGTTGAAGGCAGGCAGGTCCTCTGGGGTTTTTGAGGTTGCTGGCTACAGGACACACCGGGATTTCACAGGTTCGAGGTGGAGACAGGTCGGTAGGGCTGGGGCCAAGTCAGTGAGAGTCTTCCTCTTGTTAGCTTCGGCATGGCTGTTCGGTCCTTCTTCTTCTTTTCTTGTAGTTTCTTCAGGCCTGAGGAAGCAAGGTTCAGGGGTGCCCCTAAAAACTAGATTTAGGGACGTTACAGGTAGGTATAAGGTTGGGTCCAATGCGTTCTTTCCCTGGGGTGGGTACACCCCCTATTCTGCCATGCTCCAGTGGGAGGGGGGCATAAGCCTTTCCCTGTTTGGCTGAGTCCCCCCATCTGCAAGATGGCGGGGTCTGAGATTTGTGCTTCACCTCGCCTCCCCCACCTGAGGGGTGGAGTTGGCAGAGGTGGGCACACCTCTCTTCCTCACTTGTTTTTCCCGCAGGTTCTCCCGCCCATAGTGGAAGTCAGAACCAGTGGAGACCAGTTGCTGAAAGCAGCAAGTGGCCTAGGGAAGCTCACAAAGGCGGCAAACCTTTGAAGCTTCCACTTTGTGAACCCTGCCCATCCTGGGGAGGAGGCTTGGCACCTCGTCCCAGGATGCGCATTGTTTCAGGCCCCCCGAGAGCAGCATGCTCCCGACCCAGGGGTCCAGAAACATGTCTGGTGGTGGCAGCTGAAAGCAGCCACTCAGCCTGGACACTAGTGGTAGGTTAGTTTTCAGGGGGCATCTCTAAGATGCCATCTGTGTGCAATGTTCATTAAATCCCACTCTGGCATCAAAGTGGGTTTAATGTGCTGAGAAGTTCGATACCAAACTTCTCAGTTTTCAGTGTAGCCATTATGGTGCTGTGGAGTTCGTAATGACAACCTCCCAGCACCATATACTCTTAATGGCAGCACTGCACTTACAATGTCTAAGAATGGACTTAGACAATGTAGGGGTGCAAGGCTCATGCACCTGTACCCTCACCACTGGTATAATGCACCCAGCTAGAGGGGTGACTGATCTATGCCAGGACAGTGGGTTGTAGGCATGGCACACAGGGATGTGTGCCATGTCGAATCTTCAATGTGTTCTGCACCAAAACACGCAGAGTGTGAAGGTACAGGACCTCCAAGGGTGGCACAATAAGTGCTGCAGCCCTTAGATGCATTCTCTGGTCACTATGCCCTGGGTACCTGTGGTACCATTTACCAGGGGCTAAGAGATGCCAATTGGGTTTAGGCTTCAGTGCAGTTTTAGGGAAAGAACATAGGCCCTGGGTACCTGGTTAGCAGGAGCACAGGGCATACTCAGTCAAAGCACAGCAGCAATTCAGCAAAAAGTGGGGGCAACCATGCAGAAAGAGGGCACTTTCTCACAGCAACTGTAGGGAATTATGACACTGTCTTTACTGAAAAAAAGAAGTGGACCCATCTTGATCAAATTTCGAAGTGTGTGACTAGCTTTTATTTGCATGGGCCTCTGTCTGTACCTCTCGGTCAAAATCTTCCCTAGCCACTAACCCTGTCTATGGGGAACCTACCTCCTCATCTGCAGACCCCACATGAGGTGACTAACCCTAGCTTGCTCACAGATGCAACCCAGTAGGCAGTGTGGCCCATTCTATCCCTACTTCAGACTTCTGTTCACAACCTAGGGCAAGCTCTGCCCAAAAGACTAAAAACAGCCGGCAGATGTCAAAGTAAAGAGCCAGGCCCATGGACTTCCACTACCAAGTGGAGGCTTGAATCTGAGGCCTTGGGTAGGCATCAATTACAGTCGAAGGGCTGGCAAGGAGTCTCCCACTTGCTTCTGAAGTTCCTTTACCCTCTTAGGTTTCTCAGAGTAGGGGCCTAAACATCCAGTTGCAGATACCCTACTTCCACTCTTACTTTCACCTTCTCATGGGTAACACCCTGAGACTGGCTCTTCTCTTAGAGCAGGTAGCCCCTGAGCCTCTTTGGATGGCTTTCACTTACTTATCATCCAGACCTTTGTACCCTCCATTTATGGGCAGTACCCCCTGACATCTATGCTTTTGGAGTGCCCTGGGTGACCTCCCATCCCAGCTCTTTTCTCAGTGGTGGGAGCTCATTGCCAAGCATGCCCTCAGGCAAGTACCCATCCCTGATTAAGGAAACATGGCCATAGTGCGGACATCCTCCCGCTGATGGGCCTGCATAACCCTACAGACCTGTCCTGGCAGAGACTGTTCTGGGAGACCCACCCTCCTACCACCATGGTCTATCAGGCACAGGTATACCATAGAGCAGTGACAGGGATTCCATTCACTGCAACCTCCTGGAAGTGATATCTACCACCCTCAGGGATCACAAGCTTACATTCTTGGTCCACCTCAAAGCTGAGGGATATTAGGGCATGCACTAACCTCTCTTCCTGGGAATGACCTCTGCCTAGTGTTACACTATTCATCCCTGCAGAGTGTCCACCTGTGGTTGACTTCTGATTACATGCAAGGTCCAATCTCTTATGCGTTGTCTATAGACAGTCGTAACTACGGGCCTGGTGTTCTGGCACCATAGGCTTCTTCCCACAAGAACCCTCTTTTTCTGCTTAGAAGTGGTCTGGGAATCCCTCCCCTCAGAGCCCTTTTGGAGCCCGTTAGGGAACTTTATTCTATTATCCTGACCTTTTCCTTTCTTCTACAGTGGGGAACCTAGACCACCCTGACTGTGGTCACTCCTGGGTACCATCATGGACACTCTAGTGCTGAGCCAGAGGTCATCTTCTCTCTCAAGCTCTCTGGGCACACTGAGCTTGTAATGTATCAGGTGCCCACATAACTCTGTAAAGCAATTACTCAAGATGTGCTAACACAAAATCAAATCATACATACAGCTCATCATAATCATTTACCTTAATGCCCTTCACCCAACTATCTAGTGCATTGCTAAATGAGTCCATAAAATCCACCCAAGACTGCTTTTAGTTTTCCCTGAACTTAAAGCAATACTTTTCTGAGGGGAAAAAAAGAAATTTGAACATGATAGCCTCCTTCTGAGGGCATACTTAACCTAGTCTAGCTGCATCTAGGGTCAATAGTGTATCTATCACAATAATGGACATATGCTACCACAGGTTGACCCTCAAATCCTCCCCTGTGACTCTCTGCAAACCAAGGGCCATCTCATATGTTGCATACCACTTATCATCTACAAGGTCCTCCCAATCTTTTTGTCCTTCAGCTACAATGGAGACAACCTGGGATGACACTGCTCTCTGCTCTGGACAATATAGATGATACTGCTCCTATGGGAGAACAAACCAAGGGCCATCTCATATGTTGCATACCACTTATCATTGTCATCCGCTACCATACAATTAGGCACCAGGCCTTTTGGAATGTGGTCTCTTTGTTGACCGCTCCTAGGTACTTCAGTGTCACTGTCACCATCACTGGACCCAGAGTCCCTTTAGGACTGCAAGGTCATATTACGCTGGCTCATCCCATAGGCCAGCAAGCCCTTCTTGTCTTCTAGGGCCATGGTCAACTTTTTCTCCTCAGCAGCCAAAACCAACTTTTTCTCATCAAGGGCAAAGGTAGCCAGCTGCCACTACAAGGTCCTCCCAATCTTTCTGTCCTTCAGCTTCAATGGAGAAAAACTGGGATGACACTGCTCTCTGCTCTGGACAATATAGATGATACTGCTCCTGTGGGAGAACACTTTCCTAGCACTTCCTCAATGTCATCCTCATTTGCCTCCTCAACTTCATCATCATTCTCGTCTGAAATGCAATGTACCTGACGGACCTCCTCCCAGGCACTTGGGGCAATGTGGTAATCCTCCTTCTTGTTCAGCTTCATCCCTCATTGCTTGCACATGCTCCTCAGCTCGGCTATGCTAAAGCTCTGAGTCATGGTGAGTAAATTACCCCTTTGCCCTGCCGCCCACCTAATTTAGATATCACCACAAAGCTGGTGGTCATTTCTAAAGAACTGGAAGGAAAGGGAAACAGCGTTTACAACGCTGTCAATACCACGTGGGTAGGTTACAACGCGGACGTTACATCGCCCGCGTTGTTACCACGCTTGGGATTACATCGCAAGTTGTTTCTACGACTTGCGCTAGATGGCGCGCAACACCAGGGAATGTGTTGGATTTTAAATCCAACACATTCCCTGCTGTTGCGCTAACTGGAGTAGGAATAGTAATTTATACTATTCTTAAGTCTAGCGTACCATCTAGTGCAAGTTGTAGAAACAACTTGCGATGTAAAGCCATGCGTGGTAACAACGCGGACGATGTAACGTCCGCATTGTAACCTATTGCGGGGTAATGGATGGCGTAGTAACATCATACATTAAGCAGGAAATGCCGTCACAGCAGTTCATGTCAATGCTTTTTACAGTTTGGTGCAGGATAGCATCAACATGAGGGAGCCCTTCACCAAACTGTTTTTTTTATTTTCAAAAAGAAAATTCCACAGCGGAATTTTCTTTTTGAAAATAAAACAGAAAATGCTGCCTTAACCATGGGTGTCCTCTCCCATGACAAGGGTAGCATTTAGCAGGACCAATTGTTTGTATCAAAAACATGTCTTTGTTGTATTTTATTCATAGAACCAAGCAGGACTTGGTACAGATAAATATGATTGGACTTTTCAAGACAGGTTGTTAAAAAGCAAGCTGGATGAATAATGACTTTACTTACAGGTTTATAAAAATGTGCAAATACAGTTGTAATTACTTTTGGATTACTTTTGATTCGTTTTCAGGATTACTTTTTCTACTCAGTGTGATATGCCTAGATATCATACTGGGACATTTTCTGGATAAAAGATGAGTAAAACAGTTTTTCACAAAACACAGTTTCTTAGGTTTCCATACAAAACAACCTCCACACTTTTTCAGAGGAAAACAGTCAATGCAAACCTATGGAGAAAAATGGGGTTATTGTTTTCCAGGAAAGTAAACAGTCTTGAGGGTTGAGATTCTGGGGTTAGAACAAGGATTTCCCCTTGGTCAAGGATGCACTCAAAAAGCACCCTGAGCGGCACTAGGGCGTCCGGGTGCATTGTACTGAGGCCCAATGATAGCCTAAGGGAATGTATGTCATTACATCGCATAGTAATACCACGCATGCCATTACAACGCGGGTATTACTACGCGATGTCAATGACATCGCATGCCATTACATCGCAAACTATTACCACAAATATGCCTTTACCACGCATGCCATTACAACGCAAAGGCATGCGTGGTAAAGCTATATTCGTGGTTAGTTAGCAAGGTAAGTGACTACCCTACCCCTACACAACCCTTCCCCGCCCCAGTCCTCTCCCTACAATTACATTACACAACACGACCCCCCAACACTACACAAACACTACCCTAAACCCTAAAACACTACACAAACACTACTACTCTACCCTAAACCCTAAAAAACGACACTACCCTTTACCCTTAAAATACTACACAAACACTACTACACTACCCTAAACCCTAAAACACTACACTACCCTAAACCTTACAACACCACACTACACAAACACTACACTACCATAAACCCTAAAACACTAGACTACGCAAACACTACTACTCTAAACCCTAAAAAACGACACAAGCCTTCACCCAAAAAAACACTACACTACACAAACACTACTACACTACCCTAAACTCTAAAACACTAAATCACTACACTACACAAACTCTACAACACTACCCTAAATCACTACAACACTACCCTAAACCCTAATACACTACATTACACTACAAAAACACACTAAAACGTTAAAAAAAAAACACAGAACACTACTTTTACACTACCCTAAACCCAAACAATTAACTCCCACCCCAAGCGCAAACCCCCTTACCTCTCTCCTCTCCAGCGTCGCCGTCGGATCCTGCTTGCTTCACGTCATTGTGAGGAAACAGCCTGAGTTTCCTCACAACGACTTGGACAGCCGCCACATTACATCGCATGCGTTGTAAAAGCGCATGCGATGTAATGGTATGCGTGGTTTTACCACGCGTTGTAACATCGCATGCGATGTAACGCATGCGATGTAATAGCAACGCGTGGTAAAACCCGCGTTGTAATGGCTGTTGCCCAGCCTAAGGGGCTAGGGGGCCGTAGGGTGGTAGCTGCTTATGAGAAGGCCACAAGGTTGAGGGAGGAAAACTCCTAGAGTTAAGCTCAGGCCAAAGAGGGATCCGAGTTAGCACACATGGTGTACCCACAGCAGCACAGGGGCGGCCGGGTGCAGGGTGCCTTTTTGGCATAGGGTGCCCTGTTGTTTTCATCGGGAGTTGCTGGTTTTGGGTTTTGGATTTTGGCTCCAGGCTCGGTCCAGGAAGTCTTCCGGGGGGAACCAACAGTTGGGCAGGTTAGTTGGAGGGCTCAGAGACGTAGATGCACCTCAGGTCCTCTTCTCCAGGGCAGGGCGGCTGGATGCAGGGGTGCCTTTTGAGGTCACATGTCACCTTACCAGGCAACTCGCAGTGGGGGGTCTCTGTGCAGAGACTGCAGGCGATGTTGGGGAGTCCTGGAGGGGTCAACCTACCCTAGACTTGGACTCTGGAGCACTGGGGGACCATGCTGGGACCAGTGGGCCACTCTGACTCAGGCCGTAGGCGACGGGTGCAGTGGTGGTTCCAGGCATCTGGTTTCTTTGTCTTCAGCAGGCTCAAAGTCTTTCTTTGGAGATTCTTTTGAACAGAGCTGCTGTTCACAGCAGATCCGGTCTTTGTTGAGGGCAGTCAGTCCTCCCAGGGGTTCTGGAGATCGCTGGCTGCAGGACAAGGGGAATTTTGGTGCAGGAACTCTGGAAACTGCATATGGGCTGGTAGGGCTGGGGCCAAGTCAGTTCTTCTCTACCATCTCCTCTGCTGTGCATCTTCTTTCGCCCTTCTTTGTATGTTGCGGGAATCTGCCTCTGGGCTCAGGGTTGTCCCCAAAATAGTATATTTAGGTTTTTTTTTAGGGGTCTCAAGGTAGTAGCCAATGGGCTACTGACCTTAGGGTGACTACGCCCTTGGTGTGCTCACCCCACATGGGGGAGTGGGCACAATCCCTAATCCTGATTGGGGAGTACCTGCCCTCTGCAAGATGGCGGGCACTGAAGAGTGATCTTCACCTTACCTCCCCCACCTGAGGGGTGGAGTTGGCAGAGGTGGGCACACCTTCTTGGCTGCTCTAATTGTTCCCGCCTGTCCTCCTGCTGAAAAGAGGGCAAGACAGAAAGGGAGCCTGCTCCTGATAGCAAGAGAGGCTCGGGGGTCATATTACAAAGGCAGCAAGGCCTTTGAGGCTCCCCTGCCACAGATGGACCTTCCTGACCTGGTGGAGATGTGACCAGCTATGCCCAGGAAAGGCTTTGTTTCTGAGCCAAGGGAGCGAAGGCTCCCACCCCAGGGGTCCAGAAACATGTCTTGTCATGGCAGGCTGGTGTTTACCAGTCAGGGAACTCACCAGAGGCTGGTCATTTTTCAGGGGACATCTCTAAGATGCCCTCTGAGTGATTTGTATAATAAATCTCACACTGGCATCAGTGTGGATTTATTATGCTGAGAAGTTTGATACCAAACTTCCCAGAATTAAGTAATGGTGCTGTGGAGTTCACAATGACAAACTCACTGACCATATACTCTTTATGGCTTTTCTGCACTTACAATGTCTAAGAATGGACTTAGACACTGTAGGGGTACAGTGCCCATGCAACTGTACCCTCAGCAGTGGTATAGTGCACCCAGCTAGAGGGGTGTCTTACCTATACCCTAGGAAGTGGGTGTCAGGCATGGCACACAGGGATGTGTGCCGTGTCAACTCTTCACTTTTCTCTGCACCAGAACACACAGCCTGCAATGGCAGTGTGTGTGTGATAAGGTACAGGACCTCTCAGGGTGGCACAATATGTGCTGCAGCCCTCAGAGGTCTGCCCTTGTCACAGTGCCCTTGATACCCATGGTACCTTTTACAAGGGACTTGCATGTGGCCAGGGAGGTGTGCCAATTGGGGGTACAAAGGTACAGTTTTGGGAAAGAACACAGGCCCTGGGAACCTGATTGGCAGAGACCCAGGGTACATCAAGTCAAAGTGCATCAGAAATCTGGAAAGAAGTGGGGGGTTACTGCAACACAAAACCACTTTCCTATAGGAAGAGCTAGAAGAAGGGGGCCAGGTAGGACCAGGATTGCCAGGAGATGAAGACCAAGAGGACTAGACATATAAATAACTGGACCAAAGTAAGACTAAGATGACCAGGCCCAGCCCAAGGGAGCTAATATGCCCAGACGTGGGTCCCGTGCTCTCCATGCCACTGGAGTCAAGCTATCCTGGCTGATGGGGGTCCTAGGATGCTTGTTTCCAGTCCAGTCCAGGGAGAAACTAGCCTGGCCGTTCAGGCTGGACTGTTCTCACTGGGCGCAGGGTCAGGACTGATTTGCATATGGCTGGGTTCAAACTGGAAAGGCATGGCCAGAAAAACAACTATGGATATAGGCCCAGATCTCTGTACTGGGGTGAATGTATGACATTGTTCTGCATTCTGTAGATCAATTGTTCTTTTTGCAAGGGAGCTAATATGCAGGATGAAGATCCATGGAGGCATTACTAGGTGAACCAAGATGGCAGGGACCAGAGCCAGGAGATTCGGATAACCAAAATGAAGAGGACTCAGAGTGCCATACACAGGAAGACCAAGAGAAAGACCCAACAGATTAACAGGATCAGGGTGTAGTGGATCAGTAGACCATGACAAAAAGGATCAGAGGTCCAGGAAGAGACAATACATGGAAGGGCCAGGACCAGGAATTGACAGGAAGGAACAATCCCGGAAGCTCATGGCTATGATATACTACTACCGTAAGCATCAGATTCAGGAAACCTGTGCAAGGGCTCAGAGGGCCAAGGACAGGAGGAGGACGAGGAGAACCAAAGCAATCCAGAAAAGGAGAACATGGAACAGAATCAGGAGGAGGACCACAGCAAGAAGGCATAGAAAGATCAGGAGGAAAAGTAATAAGACCAGTAGGAGAAGAAAGAAGACTGGGAAAAGGAGGAGACCTATATAGGCAAAATATCTCTCTCTATATTTATATATATATATATCTACTGTAAACTGTTCCTATTTATTCTTTTTATGCTATCAATCTCAGGAAGTCCCCTACTTTTTCAGCCCACTCATACAACTCAGGTCATTCAAAGTTGATAAAAATCTAGGACTGTTACACTCCAAGCTCTGAGTGGCACAGTGGTCCTAGGGTGGATGAGAGGGCAGGGCCATTGAAACTTTGAAGAGGGATCTATAGGTGGATGGAGAAACGGCTTGTGATCTGTAAAGGATGGCACAAAGGGTTTGAGAAATTCAGAGGGCTGAGGTCAGTAAAAAGGGTTAATGGCCATCAAAGGGGTCGAAGGGTTAGGGCAATCAGCAAAGGGGAATTGAGGATTATAAGAAGGCCCCGATAAGCAGAAGAGGGGATCGTGCAGAATGCAGATAGATGAGCTTAGATGGCACAAAGAGGGACTTTGAGTAACAAAGGGCCCTGATTGCCAGCTGTGTTAGCATTGAGAACCAATGCCAGTAGTGGTAGCTTCAGCTCCAGATGAGTGAGATGTGAAACTCTTTTTTTTTTTTTTAATGTTATTTTTATTGGAACCAAAAGTCTTGTTAGGGACATGTGCAATTACATGATGTTTGAACAACATAATACAGTCACCAAGTATATAACAGTATTTGATTGTTTCATTCTGGTTTTGTTATAACTTCCTACCCTCCCATCCCCCTCCCTAACCCAAACCTACATGGCAGACCATAAGGTAACAGCAATACTCAACATTACTCAGTCAGTGATGTCTACACTATAATATTTGTTAGCATCATTTCATTAAATCTGATTGACAAGTTACATGTACACACAATTACTTTATATCCGGGTGATTAAGCAGATACATTGTGAACGGACGCGAACTTGAAAGCCCACGCTGTTGGATTTTTGCACTTGTTTATGCGGGGCCTATCATAGCCCATTCTGAATTTAAATATGGTTGCAGTACTGACAAGAAACTCTAAAGGCTACTTGCACCTATGACTACTTGATTAAGGAACCATGAGATAACAATAGGGACAAGTATATTTTGGAACCTGTCCTTTGGGCTTTTGAAAATAAATCAAGGACATAGAACCTGACAGACGAATACATCCAGGATCCCCGGTTCAATTTTTCAGGACTACTTGTTAGGTTGATTTCCGGAATCCTAACCTATGTGACAGGCTGATGTCGCTTCTTGGTTGTGTCCGGCTAACTAATTTGAAGAAACAGGATTTGTTTGTCATACAAAACTATCGTTCTTGGAAAGCCTTGAAGAAGTCACTGGATGTGACGAAACACGTGGTGGCTGTTCACGAGCATCTTGACAAAGACTGTCTAATTTTGAACATTCTTTACAAATAGTCCCCCTATTTATATGTTCTTTTAGGAAAAGGGGTTTTTATGGTCTTGTTTATAAATTGTGATGCTTTTACAATGTCTGTTTAAATTAAAAAGAAAGTTTTGCATAAATCCATCTTTGTCTGTTGCCAGTGATATATTGATTTAATTGGATGAAGTTTGCTTATAAAGGCTATACATGAGAAGGGATATCACTTTAGAGTGCCGGGGTACCTGTATGTTATATTGTATCGCATAGTGACTGTTTGCAGGAACTGTGTAAATTTGTACCTAAGGTAGGAGGGTGCATATGTTACCCCGAGTGGCACCACAATCAATTGTTTTGTTGCTATTTATGACAAGGGAAATTAAGGCTATTGTTTCTTCTACCCAGTCTGATTATATACGATTTCTGAGATGCGATCCATTAGACATTACTACCGTTCCTCTTTTGTACATTGTGAAGGGCGACCAAAAAACTTTTGCTCGAGAGGCTACCGGTACTTCCTCTGCATAAATATTCAGTTGTTCCTTACAGAAAGTAAGATCTTTGATCCATCCCTCTAGTTTTAGAATAGCTCTAGTGTTCCAGTGCATAGCCACAGCTCGCTTAGCAAATAGAGTGGCAATGGCAACTATATGTCGATTGCACGACTTAAGTGCCGTCAGATATCCCATTAACAGATCTCTGTGTGCAATTAACCGTTTCTGATATCATTTCAATTAAGGCCAATACCCTCCTCCAGAACTTTGCTACTGCTGCACATTCCCATGCTAGGTGTATAAAGTCCACCCCATTCTGCCCACATCGCCTGCATCTAGCCTCCTCACGTAACCCAAACTTCCTCAATTCTGCCGGAGTATAGTAGACTTGGTGTATATATTTTAAATGGATTATACGTAGATTGCAATTAGCAGTCAGATTTCCAGTTAGCTTACAACTAACTTCCCAACTCTCCCAGGGCATGGGGAACTCGAGCACTGCGTTCCATTTATCTAATGCTGAAGAGCCTGGACTATCATTCTCCCGTTGAGATGCGTTGTTCATTCTGGTGATGAACCCCTTTCTTTCGCTCCCACTCAATAATGCCTGTAACGCCTTTAACCCGACTCGTTCCCGCGGGAAACTCGAATGCACCACCTCCTGTAACCTGGCATATATAAACCCATGCATTGCTTTGTATGGCTGGCCCACTTGAAAATCATTGAACGTTTTAAACATAACATTTTTGTACATATCCCCTAGCTTAACGATTCCCACTGCCCGAAGAATCTCCAGAGCCGCGCGCTCTTGTGCCACCGAGATTTCCATGTGGCCCTCAATAGGCATGTCCGGGGCATATTTGATTCCTTTCCCAGCTCTCACGGTAAGTGCCTTCCATGCCCAGACAGTACAGCAAGCTGGATTTATTTCCTTCCTATGGCCCCCATCAAAGGGATACAATAGTCTAGTCTGCAATGGTGCGGGATGTACCATGTCCGCCTCTACCGCCAGATGTGGCAGGAATTTTTGTGGGAATACCCAGTGAAATGTGCAAACTGTGCCTGAGTGCATAAATAATACAAATGTATATCCGGTGCTCCAACCCCCCCCCCCCGTTCGAATGGCAGGGCCAGTGTGCTCCAGCTGCATCTCAGTTACTTGCCAGCCCATATCAAGGACAACAGACTGGATTGCAGTGTTTTAAAAATACTATGTTGAATTTTATTGGGAGGTTAACAAATAAGTAGAGTAGCTTAGGCAGAATCGTCATTTTTATCACAGCTATTCTGACCACTAGCAACAGCGGTAAACGCTTCCAGCGGGATATTTTCTCAGTTATGTCCATCACTGCCTTCCCATAATTCATTTTAAGTACCGTTTCAGGGTCTATGTGCAACCACACACCAAGATATTTCACTGGGTCCGCAGCCCGAGATAGTGGGAAATCCATCTGGAATTGCAGCGTACTGTCTGTTAACGGAAGGATAGTAGATTTCGCCCAATTTATTCCTAACTCTGAGTGCCTTTCAAACATGACATATTCACGTAACAAGGGCGCCAAATGCGTAGCCGGGTCCTGCACATAAAGTAATATATCATACGCATAGAGTGAGATGATAAGCGGGTGTTGTCTGAAACCTAACGCAGCAACTGCATGCTTTTGAGGGATTTTACAGGCCAGTGGTTCCAATGCTAGCGTGAAAAACATTGGCAACAGTGGGCATCCCTGCTGTGTGCCCCTGCAGACCGGGATTGCCTCTGTTACCCAACCATTGACTCGCAGCCTAGCTCGCGGGTCGTTATATAGCAGCCTTAACCACTTCAGAAAGAATGGCGGCAGTCCCATCCTTTGCAGCACTGCAAACATATACCCCCACTGGAACGAATCAAAAGCTTTGGTGGCATCTAACAATACCGCCACAGCCGGGGTATTAGGGTCCAGGTGGGGTATAACCGCAAATATTGTACAGAGATCATGCACTGTGGATCATTTGGGGACAAATCCCGATTGGTCAGGAAGAACCAAATTAGGAATCAGTGGCTGCATCCGGCATGCTATCATTTTTGCCAACATTTTAGTATCTATATTGATGAGTGATAGCGGCCTATATGAATCGCATTTGTTAGCCACTTTAACAGGTTTTAAAAGTGTGACCAATAGAGCTTCCCTGAGGGACGGGGGCAGTATTCCTGTCTCATACACTTCAGCATGCACCTTTAGTAATTACGGAGCCAGCTCTTCGCAGTAAGCTTTATAAAATTCACTGGGAAGCCCGTCTAATCCAGCCGCTTTACATGTGGGCAAGGGCATAATAGCTGCCTTAACATCTTCCACATCGAAGGGTTGAGTCAGATACTCACGCTGTCCATTTGACAGCCACCCCAAAGCGATGTCTTCTGGATAGTTCACGATCTCATCGTCCGGGGCTGTTTGCCTGGTCCCAAACACTTTAGAATAAAAGTCCTTAAATGTGTTACCTATCTCAGGAGTAGAGTGCTGGACAATGTCATTGTTGTCTATCAATTCCGTAATATAGTCCTGTCCCCTGGGTGACGCTATCTTGTGAGCCAATGAGCGGCTAGGCCTACCTCCCTCGCCATATAATCTTGCCCTGGACCTTTAGGATTTCTGCAATAGCCCCTGGTCTGCCGTTTCATTGTATTCCGTGACCAATTCCCGTATGCGGGCCAAAGTGTCGGCTCTGGGATCCCTTCCATAGTCGTGTTCCAGCTTCCCAATTCTAACTGCTAAGGCCTGTATTCTAATACTTAGGTCTTTTAACACTCCCACTTGGGCGCCCATGCACTCCCCCCGTATGGTGACCTTGAATGCCTCCCACAGGGTACCTCCACTGTTCACTGTGCCCTAATTTTCTGTGTAAGAGTTACTAATTGCTTCCCTTATTTTAGGCAGGAAGACTGTTTCTGTTAGTGAGGATGGTTGCAATCGCCACTGGTATGGAGGTCTGCTACACATCGGCACCTTCAGTGTCAACAGCACCGGGGCATGATCAGATAACGTCCTAGCTAGATGTTTAACTGAAATAGTCCAAGACGCCACCTCTCGTGACACCAACCAATAATCCAATCTGGACCATGGGCCATGCACCGTTGACACAAATGTGCCCTCCTTCACACCTGGGTTCTGGGCCCTCCAGACATCCACCAGCCCTTCTGCCTTAATCAATTCCCTTAATAATATTGCCGCTTGTTTCCCATGGCCATCTGCAACATTAGAACGGTCAATCCTCGCGTCCAGGCTTACATTCATATCCCCACCCCATATTATTACCACCGGAGGATAGGATGCAAAACGTCTCCACACATCATTAAAAAATGCAGTATCATCAATATTGGGCCCGTATGTATTAACTAGGAGCACCAATGTATCACCAAGTTTACCCAATACTATCAGTACCCTCCCCTGCTCATCCGCTTCAGACTTCATAAAAAAATATGGAGTCCCTTTTTTTACCAATAGCAATGTGCCCCTTGAGTAAGAGGAGAATGATGAAGCAATTCTCACTGTGGCCCAACGATTACCCACTTTCAGTTTGTTGTGCTTAGTTAAATGTGTCTCCTGAAGACATGCAATCTGTACATCCTGTCTGTCTAAATAGGCTAATACATTTCAGATTTGTTGGGGGTTATTCAACCCCTGTACATTCCAAGTTATCAACTTAATGCTATCACCAAGATTTACCCAATCTTATATGCTGCATCGTGCATACCATGAAATATTCCAATGCAAGCAAAGCGTAAACATAGTACACATCACTTCACTCCCCCCGAGTCTGCCATGGCCCATCCCATCAACCCCCCCCACCCACTTCAGCAGCCCCAACTTGCTAAAGGCAACCCAAGCTACCATAACTAAACAGATGAACCCCCAGATAACCCACATGAACATTTGGGGTACTCCCATTTGGGGACACAAGAGTGCTCTCAGCCTCCCGCTATAGCTGGGAGGTGGTCGAGCTAATCTAATACCCGAGGGGGCAACTACACCCATCCGGGAAAGCATTTAATATAACAATAGTAAACCAACTTACTGTTCACGTTCTCTTCCCTGGCACCACTCGTCACTTTTGCAATACACACCATGTCATCTTCATAGTATAGCTTTTCAAGCAAACAGTGTAGAATATATAAGTCCATATACTCTAGTGAGCGTAGTAGTTCCTCATCAATGCTCTTACACCCCTTGAAGCCTAGAATCACCCTCCAAGGCTCATTGTTCCTCCTCGTCCAATCCTGCATCTGCGTTTCTTTAGACTTTTCGCATGCTCCATGGCCGCTCGCGGGTTTTTAAATATCTTTTCTTGGCACAGCTCAAAATCCACATCCAAGAATAAACAGTTCTTCAGTTCAAACAAAACAAAGCAGCCAACACGTGTTTCGTCGTGCATGTGGATTTTGAGCTGTGCCAAGAAAAGAGTATTCGATTTGAAGAAAACTCAATAAATTTATGGACTTTGAAATCTGAACGAATTGGATTCCTACACTAATTCAAGAACTGTTTATACAATATTTGATATTGGTTTTATGTTTAGCGTGCTCGGGGTAGACTTTTGTATGTTTTGTTACTCTCCAAAAGAGGATAAAGATATTAGCACCACTGAAAATATGGTCAATTAGGTTACGTTAACCCTAAATTAGAGTTGAGCGCCCCGCTGTATACCTGGTTACCTAGAGTTTAATTTTGATTGTAAATATCTTGGCCTCCCCCTCCAGACCTATCTTCAGATGCGCGGGATAGAGCATGGCATAAGGAATGTTCTCTGCTTGCAGTATTTTCTTTTCAGGAAGAATTCTCTCCTGCCAGTTTGCACCGCGGTGGTGAAATCCGGAAAGAACGCTAAATTGCTCCCTTGATGCGTAATCTGCCCCTTCTCTCGGGTCAATCTGAGGATCGTGTCCCAAACACGATAATTAAGCAATCTCGTGATTATGAGGCGAGGCGGGCCCCCGGACTCGGATGCATTGCAAGAGAGCGGTGAGCATGCTCCACCACCAGCATTGAGGATAGGTTGTCAGGACTAAAAATCTCTCGTAGCAGATCTTCCACATAGAGTTCCATCTTGCCTACATTTGTTGACTCCGGCAGGCCAATTATACGCACATTATTCCTTCTTGACCTTGCCTCCAGGTCCACATTCTTAGCCTGTATAAGTGCCAGCAGTTTCTCCATATTTAGTGCTTTGTCTGATATTGTTTGCAGCCCATCCTCCAACATGGATACTCGTTGTTCTACCTCTCCCAGCCTGGCACCTTGTTTGTCCTATTTGGCCGCCATATTGTCCATCCGCAGATTCAACGCATCTTTTTTCCCATCGATGGTCTGCAGACTGTGTTGCATCGCAAGTAACGTGGACTCCAACGTAGGGGTAGCATCCGACAGTGTATCCGCCTCTGATTCCGATGCTGCTTTTTGTTGTGCCCTGCTGGCTTTAAATGTGAGGCGCGGTTGTGGTTTATCAGGCTTGCCCATCCTGTACAAGTTCTAGCTGTACTATTTATACTGTTTGCTGATTGGACTAAGCTACAGCAGGCACACCTCATCAGTCTCTGTGTTCTTACAGTGCATGCAGGGTATACACAATCTCTGAATAAGTACTTGTCCACAGCATGCCAACACTGACTTTGTTCTATCTTTCCAGCTCCAACCTTGCAAACAGCAGCTGGTCCTCGTCTTCACTCTGCCAGCCCACTATCTGTTTCCACATGCCACTAGTGCGCACACTCTTGGGTCACCTTCGTGCACAGACACCCCGCTCAGCAAACTGGGGGACCAGTACCACCTTATAACATGGAGCAACTCCGCTCTCATACAGTAACCCCTGTTGCTTCACCGCCGTATCTATTTCCTTGCAGTTAGCTTCAGTGTCCTTCACTTGCTTTTTTTAGGCCGTCTATAAAAACTCAATTCACTGCAATTCCCTCTTGGTGGGTTGCCAGCAGTTACTGCAGATCCTCACTCACACCGAGGGGCAAAATCTCACGCTCTTGCCACACTCTGCATGGTAATTATCCCAGCAGGGATCAGGGGTGCCGCACTGGCCTCACGACTGTTCCTTCCACCTCCAAACAGTTCAAGCCCCATACAGCGAGTTCCCTCAGGCAGCAGTAGCAGTTAAATTGCCAAGCGACAATGAACTTCACCGTCTTCCCCCATATCCGCTTCGCTTTGGGCCCACAATCTGCAGCTAGAGGCCTGCTCACAACGCGGCAGCCCTGGCCACACTTGCACCCCCAATGAGTGCCACGTCATTCGACTCCGGGAATCTCACTTCCCTGTCAGACCAGCAGCAGCAAGGTTAGTCCTGAGGTGTGGTCTCCACTCACACAGCCGCCCCCCTGTACATAAAGGCGCAGCAGCAGCATCCGCCACACAACTTATTCCAGCCGCGACCTGCAATACTCGCACCTCTCCGGTCTCCACGCCGAGGCCCCGTAGCTGCCAAGCGCTTGCTCTAGGGGTTTGTCAGTACACGTCCGCTCCTCGGCCCTCCAACCACTTCCGCCTTTCACCTCCCGTTCATCGGGACCCAAGAAATCGTGGCCCGCAATCCCACAGCCCGGGGCCTCAGCAGTGGGCCGCGGCCGCCATGTTGCCCGCTCCATAGCCCGTGTAGCTTACTTTCGTTTCTGTTTGTAGGTACATGCCAGGGTCCAAACTCGGTCTGCACAGTGTCAGGGTAATTTTAAACACCGTGCCTCACCAGATGGGCTGCCCCGCCAGAGAGCAGGATATTGGTCAGATTACTGACTCGACCGGCAGAGCTGCACTAAGGCACAGCCATATTGCTGTGCACCCTCTAGCGCCCCCCCCTTCAGATGTGAAACTCTGAGGTCAAGATGAAGGGTGATGAATGTACATATGTGGCATATAGGAGGCAAAAGTGTTTGGAAGGCCAGCTAAAAAGCTCTGAGTGTCAAGAGAGGTAAAGTAGTCTGAGAAACACTTTGCTGTCAGGCACATTTAAAGATGGATGACAGGTTTTACAGCTGAAAAAATAGTCAGAAGGGCTGTGGGGCTCACAGATATCATTCAGAAGTGGTCTGGGGGCTGACGTTTAGGGCCAATGAAATAATCAGAAAGCTAAACTAGGTATTCTAAATACAATAGAGAGGTTATTAGAGCCGTAATTAGGGTTCTGTGTTCACTGATGGGCAACAGATGAGTTCACTACTCTCTGAGGGGTTCAAAAGCAACAAGGCTGGAGTTGTGGGAGACAATGGTAGGTGAAAGCTCACAAACTGATTACTTGAGGACCAGAAGGGCAGTATCAAGGCTGACCGAGAACTGGAGGAGGTCTGAATTCCAAGATCAGCAATTGAGATCACAGGTTAGCGAAGTGGCAGTGAG
This sequence comes from Triturus cristatus, assembly GCF_964204655.1. Taxonomy (NCBI): domain Eukaryota; kingdom Metazoa; phylum Chordata; class Amphibia; order Caudata; family Salamandridae; genus Triturus; species Triturus cristatus. Next base: position 376,943,291 of record NC_140581.1, on the reverse strand, counting down.
GCCTAACAAAGAATGGTCCAAAGAATAATTTCAGAGAGTGCGGAAGGACCTCAGAGGGTTAGAAGAGGTGGCACCGAAATATAAAAAATTGGGAGTAGGAGTGGGTTTGGTCTGAGCACTGGTATGGAGGCTTTTATAGACGGTTTTAGTAGGTTTATGGCAGATTTAGATCTATCTCCCAATCTTACAAAATCATATATAATGGAAGCAGGGAAAAGACCGACAAAGAACTTTATCTTTAAAATTGGGGATCACAAATTAGAGAAGGTCGAGGTTTTTAATTATTTAGGGATAATATTCGACAAACAACTCAATTTTAAAACACTTATCTCAGATAAATGTAATCAACAAACGAGCACGATGGGTTCAATAATGAATCGTGCCACGAGATTAGGTCGTTGGTCACCGAACGAAATATTGCATTTGTATAATTCAATATGTTGTTCAAAACCCCTATATGGGGTGGGGTATGGGGTTTCAGAAATACCTCTATGATACAGTTGGAGGAAAATAAGTTCCTCAGAAGGCTTCTGCAAGTACCTCAAAGTACGCCTGCCTACATTGTCCATGAGGAGTTAGGGCTTCCTTATATTAGTGACAGGCTAAGCATCAAACCGATAATGTGTTGGATCAAAATTTGGACCAACCCTGAGGCTAGCCTAAGTAGACAAATAATTAAGGACTGCATTAACAGAGATAAAGGCTATCGGATACCCTGGATTAAATACATAAAGGACACCCTGATGTGGCTGGGATTTGCAAATTATTTTGATGAGCCCACGACCCTGACGCCGCAAGTAAAAGTTGTCATAAAGTCTGAACACCTCCGGCGCCTAGCTTGTGCAAGGGAAGACAGTGAAATATCGAAAGTCTCAGTGAGAGCCCACATATTAACGAAGTCTTTATTAGGCTTAGAACCCTACCTGGCGTGTATCTATAACAAAAATGATAGATTTTTAAAGACTAGATTCAGACTGGATTTTTTACATCATATTTTATCCGTCCTCGCAGGGTACACAAGAGATGTTGCATCAAAGGGTCCTTGCGGCTGCGATCTGGGATCTCCGCAGGATACCCTACATTTTGTATTTTTCTGTCCCTTTTACGAGTACCCACGGGTACTATTTTAAAAAAATATTTTAAGAAAAAATAAATTTACCCAGGTAAGGGTGGCACTCCTGTATCTGAAACTTTCTTTCGATCCTTTTACGTTGTTTTGCACCGTAAACTTTCTAAGATTAGCCGCAAAACTAAGGAAAACTAGACATGAGGTGTAGACAACTTTGTCTTAGAGGATAGGGAGGGTCGGGTATCGTAAATAAAGCCGCTTTTTTGAGATTTTTATGCCTATTTTCACCCTACTGTAGTTTTAGCCAAGGATTTAATCAATTTATGAAAGGACTGGTATATTGTATTTGGGAAGTGTTATGATGTTTTTAAAAGACATAGTTCACATTTTAACCCCCTGTTTTAAATGGTTATAATCCCGTATTTTTAACCTTATATCGTTGGTGCTCCCTGTACCAATTTGGTTTAATCCCTGCACTTTATAACACCTTATCTTCGCTGCTATTTTAGAGGTATTCTGCTATTAAGTCATCTTTTGATTTCTATGTTCTAATGCTGTTGCTCTGGTCACACCCTGAAGATATAAAATATTGTAAACATTTTATCTATGCTATGTTAATGTAATGTTGAAATTTGTTAAATGTCATGTTCTTTTGTGGATATATATTTTTATACCCGAATAAAGATTAATTGACTTGATAGCTAACAAAAAGAAGTTGCCTGAAGGTCTGAGAGGCAGATGAAAAGTTGTATCACTGATAGAGTGGGCAAAGAGTAGAATATGGGTTCTTAGTGGTGAGGCTAGAAGAACCTAATAAAGGACCTGCAGAAAGATCAGGCATACCAGAAGGTTGTAAAATCTAGTAGAGAAAGTTGTTTTGGTCAGATGAGCTTTAGGAACTAGCAGTGGGGAGGGTCTGAAGGATTCTGAGGGCCAGTGTGCCAGGGTGGACTATCAGGGGGATTCTGGGAGCCAGTGGCACTGAATAAGGAAATGCAGAACAGAAGAGTGATGATTCCAAGTGCCAGTGGTACTGGCCTACAGGTTCTGCAAGTTAGAGGTAGTGGTCAGAGAGCTGGTAGTGAGGGTTGATAGTGGAGATGTGAGACTCGGAAGAGAGGGGATCTAGAAACTGAGGGTCATCACAGGAGGTCAAAGTCTCTTAGTGGCAGTGGGAGAAATAAAATCCAGGCAGGGTATAGTTCTTGGGGCCAGTGGTGTGGGTTCTGGAAGAGGCCATCCAGTGTAGTTAGAGGTGTCTCAGAACTGCCAGGGATATTATGACTGAGGCTCACTGATGTGGTATAAGAGCTCATGGCAATCAGAGGGGGTGGTGAGAACATGTCTGACATTGGTGTGATGTATGATAGGATGGGCTCTGGGGCTTGACAGAAGAGCTCTGAGGGCTGGTCCAAGGTAGAGGTAATAATCGCATTGGCAGCGTAGTCTGAGATCCTGTAGAAGGAGGCATAGACGAGGTTGTGAAAATGGGATGGGTGTGGATGAAGGCAGTTTGAATGTGTGCTATGGGTCTGGACTAGACTTTGCAAAGGCACTGAACTGAGTGTTCAATAATGGAACTTAGACAATGTTTGTAAAAATATGTCCCCTGCATTGCATATGGATTTATAGCCATGCTCGGTGTGCCCAACTGCTTGTGAATCTGCGATCCTGACTATTTACTGGCCCTCCAACCACATTAATCTAGCATGTGTGCGGAGGCCTACGCTTGTTCATCGAAACACAAGGTCACAACCTGTTGGGACCTGTAGTGGCACTCCAAGCATGCACTCACCACCAAAATGTGACTACTGTCTATGTCTTGGGTTCATCACATGAATTGGTGGTGGCAGCATACTGTGTTTCGTTAATTATTTACCTTGAACAAACCTTTTTTCCTGCGTCAAAGAGAAGTTTGGTCTACTGACCTCACTTGTATAAAATTCTGCTTTACTGTGACTCCTAGACCATTGCACTGATATTTCATGTGAATGCTGAGTGAATGTATGTGCAGTGGATGTACAGGAAGTTTGTAGTAGTATAACTAAATGTGTGGTAAAAGTATGAGCGCTGTGACAAGTGAGATGTATTTTGGATGGCCCCTGGTTAACATTGCACATGACAGAGATTGAAACAGCTGCCCCAGGCAGTAGAAGTGTATTGACTACATTTCTCCAGTTTAAGGGTCAAGCCCCAAAATGAAATTGAAGAAGGATGGCGAGAGTGCTACCCATAGAAATTTTATGAGGTCCTTGTTAGCAGTAGGCTGCTGATGAATTCTTCCTGATCAATTACATTTGGTAGATGGTAGGCATAATGGGTCGGTAAACTGTTTCTGTTGTTAGAGGTAAGTACATTTCTAAACAGCCCTTTGTCTGTGCTTAATGACTGCTTCAGGAAGGCTGATGACAGTCAGGTGCAGAAATCTCACAATTGAGTAGGCCCTTTTTTTGTTTGGATACTCCTGCTTGGATCCTGCACCATGGCTACCCGCTATGAGAGACATCACCTTGCACACAGGATGTGTCTGAGCGACAGCCAGAAAATTACATTTAAAGAGAACCACCCCAATCCAGTTCTGAAACCTTATGCCCTGTCTGGAAAATGAGTATAAATGTGAATTTGTAAAATGATCGATCCTTAGGTCACAAGAATGGAGGTAGCAAGAAGTATCTGTTTACTTACAGTTTTTTCATATTTAATATGAATATGTTTAAATATGAATGTTTTCTTTATAATCCTATAAATTGTGTATGTGCAATGTGTTTGTGATTCCAGCAGTACAAATCACCTTAAAGGAGTAATATTTTAAAATGTGTTGGTTTTTACTTTGGAAGATTAACTATTCCTGGACTGGTGATCAAATGATGATATAGCTGAATATATGAATGCCATATATACTATTTTGATACTTTCAAACTTCTCCCCTTAAGTATTCAAATTGAAAGTGCTGCACAAATTGGCTAAAACTTGGACAGCAAGCATTATACGAGCTGAATCAGTCACTGTGAAATATGCAAGCAACGTAATGAGTTTACAGCCAGACTATTGTGTCATCCATTGCATTTTTTATATGTCTATATTGGGCCAGTCATTAGAAGGATATTATTCTTCAGATAGTACCACTTTCTGCTATTGAAGGCTGTTTTATAGCTACATTAAAGTAATCTGGTTTACTGTATGGTGTAAATTGAGGAATTATTGAAGGGATTACCCTTGCTGTTCCCAAGCAGGTAGCCCTAGTTAGGTCAGATTAGAGCAGTGGTCTTTAAACTTTTAATGCCGTGCCCCCCAGGTTAAAAAAATAATAATTGCGCCCCCCAGAGAGTTTATTTTATTAAATTTGCAATGTTTAAATATGTCTAGACTTATTTAAACATTACAGTTATGTTAAACCTTTTAAAAGTGCAATGAAATACATGATTGCCAAACATACTCTTCTGGTTAGCTAGGCCTTACTAACGCGTGGAAGTATCCACAGTGTGAGTATGCGAAACGGGGGGTGGGGAGGTTTGAAGAATATTTGGAGTCCCTTCCCTTTTCACACATACTCCCCGTCAGATATAAATGACAAACTATGTTAGTAATGGCCCATTACAGATTGGCTTATGCTGATCATTTGTTTTCAGCTTAAAACAAAGCACTGATGTCAACATAATGCTTCTTTTAACCAGAGCCTGGCGCCCCACTGGGATCAGTTAAGGCCCCCTCTAGGTGGGCCCGCCCTCCAAGTTTGAAGACCCTTGGATTAAAGGCTAAGGATACATAGCCACAAACTCCATCTATCTTTACACCTTTCTGCCACGCACTATGGATAACCACACCATCAAGATTATTGTCACACAACTGGAGCATTTCTCCAAACCTCCCACAGGACGCTTAATACTTTTTATGCAGGCCAGGTTACAAACCCATATTCTCGAATCCACCAAGAAGATGGTACCTGTTTGAAAATGCAACTCAATCTCTGCCTCACTTCTTGTTTAAGCACAACCACACAAGTTTGCTATGAAATGATTGGAACACATTTCTAACCCTCAGGTGTGATAGCGAAAGCTTCCTATGTAGCCCACACAATATCAGCCTTGCACAACAAACTGGGTTGCTCATTAACTAATGACCCAGAACTGCTTAGGGCCCTATCAGGGTCAAGAAGCATTATATAAATCTTGCAATCCAAAGTAGTACAATCCAGGACATGTGCTTCTTCTTTTTGTTGTAAAACGTTAGCTGGATTCTGAAGCCAAGTATCACTGGTTAGAGCAGTATGGACTGGTAAATGCTGTTTTGCTGATTCCAGGCCAGACAGACAGCCACATAGGTTTCACTAGAGTAGGAAATAGGATGACAGCTTTCACCTCATAATATATAATATTAACGTAACATATGGCCTGATCCCTCTCATGGACGTTATCAAGCAACATTAATTGGCTCAATCAGCAAAGATGTTCTGATTAACAAATGCCACCGAAGGAAGCCTCCCAGAGGAGCCGAATGAACGTTCTTACTGCATCAGGTGCACACATTTTGTTGGAATCTGCACCCCCATAGGAGACAATTCTAAGAAATATGGCACTTGAAAAAGTGGAACTGTTGGACAGTCTTGCCATGCTAAGCAGAGAACATAAAGAAGACTAGAAGAGTGAGCCAGAGAAAGATTTTCAGGCCTTTATTGAAGATCTGAGCCCTAACTTGACTCTTTAAGAATGAATTTGGGCTCAATGGGGAAGAGGAGCCTGGAACAAGAAAGCAAGATGGAAAGTCATGACTCAACCTGTCAAGATATGGAACGAGAACTGGAGAGACTCATGAAGATGTTGGAATGCACGCAGTCGAAATGTGAAGAGTTGGAAAATTATTCTCGTAGGGAGAAGATCAGTATTAAGGGACTACAGGAAGGCGTGGAGAGATCTGACTTAGGGATACTTGTGGGAGAATTTTTGCCTATCTCTTGAAGGCCAAAGCACAAGAGACACACTGGCCAAACTTCAGCATTGCCTGGTGAAAGAAGAAACAATGAAGGCAGCAGGCAAACAAGGAGACATTAGTGCTAGGGAGTTCTCCTGCCAACTGTTCCATAATATCTCCCTAGAGACACTACAGAAATGCAACTACTTTCCCCTACCATGGATAAACTAAGGGTGAGAAAAACAGACATAAATTAATGTTCTCTTTTGGTATCCTTTTTGAAAAAGACAAGAAAGTCACCATTTCTCAAACAGGGCATATGCTGCACTGCTATTTGGTCTGAGCCTATACACAGATTGCCAAGGGCTGACTCTACTCCAAGGCTAGCCCAGGAGACACTGCAAAAATCTGTCTTGAGTAAGACCAGAGTACAACACTGTCAAACAAAGAGAGAATATAGTAAACTAATCACACTCGGCGGGAAGGGTAGTAAACGTTCTCTGTCTTTATGACCCGATGGAGATATCTTGCAATGACTGAATTGAAGAACGAAACCTGAGCCGTGAAAGAGATCATTAAGGACTTTTGCCTATGTAGTAAAGCCATGGGATACCAATATGTATGAGTAAGAGCTAAGGGTGATCTACCTGCAAGCTTATAAGTGGACCTAATACTGCAGCTGTTTATAAAAGATCAGTGTAGCCACACCCTCCTCCAAAGTGTATTAATGGATGAAGCAGGATCTGATGTTGTTTTCTGCTTCATAGGGGGCAGGGCACTCTGTGCTCCATTCTCTTCTGCCCAGCAAGACACCTCTTGCAAGCTTTGCTGACACCACAATGCTAATCACACTGTTATGTTTTATCTTTTAGTTTGTAGTTACATGGCTGTTTAATAAGTTTCAGATTCCTGCTTTACAAGAGCAACTGACCATGAGTTTAAGAAAAAGTACACATCTGTTGAACCGAGTAAGGGATTCCATCATCCCCTATGGCAGCCACTCTGCCTACTCTCATTTAAATGTTAGCACTTATTCACTTAGGCAACCTAATGGTTGTAATCACTTCTCTTAATGTAAAGGGCCTCAACAACCAAAATAAATGCACTTTGATATGGAAGACCCATATGAAGGACACCCCTGACAATAACTTGCTTTAAAGAAACTCACCCATCAAGATGAGACCAACACAGAATGAGACATAGATTGTACCCAATAGCCTTACATTCTTCAACTCACTGTAAGCATAATGGGGCAGGCATCTTTATGCACAGAGACTCCGGGATTAACACTGAGGATACTATCAGAGATAAGGAGGTTAGATTTATAATCACAAGGGGCAGATTGGAGGGTATCTCCACAACAACTACAGCAGTTTACACCCCAAAATAAGGTCAAGATGCTTTTTTGATAAATGTCTTTACACGAGTGGCAGAGTTTCCTAGGGGTGACATTACAAGAGATTTGTACCTGGTCCGGGATGTTATTCTGGATAGATCCTCCTCTCTGTGCAGTGCTATCGGGACTTTTTCCAAACATTTCAAAACTAAAGTACACACTGTAGGTCTACGGGATATATGGTGGAAGAAACATATGGTGGACAGTGAATATACCTATTTCTCTAAATTTGAAAGAAAGCAGTTGCAAATTGACTATCTTTTTGTCAGCAATAACTTTGGAACATTAGTACTAAAACCAGAAGTAGTTAGATCTATACCTCAGGCAATGCCACAATATCAATTGGTTTAGATTAAGGTCCTAGAAAAACGAGCACAAGGAATTTAAGACTGCACCTATTCCTGCTTCACGATCCCATACTCCGGTGAGAAATCAATGCTTGTATAGACAAGTATTTTACACTCAATGAGAATCAGGAGATCTCAACAGCTATGCTAGGGGATGCCTTTAAGGCAGTCTTACATGGTAGATGTAACTCTATTATAGCAAATATTAGAAGGCTTAGATATACAAGTTTTGGAAATAGACATTCAAACCCTTACCCAACAATATGACCATATGCCTTAACTAGTCCTCCTGTAGAAAATTACTACTGTAAGAGTTCGCCTTAGGGCTAGTGCTCACCCTACTTCATGTCAAATGGCAGTCATTTGTAAAAAATGACAAAATAGGCCCCCACTTTGCTCCTTGGCAGAGGTGAAAAAATGGAAACATACATTCAGAGGATAGTACACGTATGCAAACAGAGCTGGATAAATTAGAGGAATTGAAAAAGTTCTATCACAATTTATATAAAGCAGAAGATTTCACTCTCCCACTTAGAAAGAATATATAAAAAAAGGTCCACTTATAAAGAACACCACCAGACTATGCTGTCTATCTAAACACACCCGTATTGGACGAGAGATTAATACTGCAATAGCCCAGATGAAGCTGGGAAAGGCCCCAGACACAGATGGTTTCACTGGGGCTTTCTATAAAACATTCACGCATAACATGGTGCCAACATTGACCTCCTTGTTCTATACATTTGCTATGGTGGGAATGATAACATCTTCCATGATAGAGACAGTCATAACTGTAAACTTGAAGCGAGGCAAAGATCCACAGAAATGCACTTCCTATAGGCCTTGTTAAATTTGGATGCCAAATGATATTTGAAAATTCTGGCCAACACAGTTGAGGACCATCTTCTTGCAATTGTTCACCTGGACCAATCTGGATTCATAAAGGGAAGGCAGACACATGACAACATTAGAAGTGAGGTCCACTTGGTCGAACATTTATTGAAAAAAAGGTGGTAGTTATATATGTCTCATTAGATGCAGAAAAGGCCTTCGACCAGGTGGACTGGTGCTTTATGCAACTGGTCCTGAAGTGGGAATGGGAGCTAAAGTGATTGTCATGATCATGACTAACTATGCTTCCCCTAGAACTTGGGTGACTCTTAATGGCCATTAATCCCCATCTTCTTTTTGCCCTTAGCATTGACCCTCTTACCTCTAATGTTAGGAGCTCTGAGAGTATAAGGGAATCCAGTTAGGAGCAGAAACATATAAACTAGTTTCCATCGCTGATGATATCATTCTCACCTAGTCAGAGCCTTCTCACTCTCTGGAAGGTCCGCTTAAGCAATTAACATATTTTTAACATCTGATGAGGTACAAAATAAATACAACTAAATGTCAAGTCAAGTCATAAAATTTGTATAGCGCACTACATACCCAGAGGGTTTCAAGGCGCTTAGGAAGGGGAGGAGGATTATTTGTCAAATATCCACGTTTTAAGCTGCTTTCTGAACGCTAGGTGGTTCTGGGTGAGGCGAAGGTAAGCGGGGAGTGAGTTCCATGTTTTAGCAGCCAGGTATGAGAAGGATCTGCCTCCCATGGTGGTCCTGTTGATGCGGGGTACAGTGGCGAGGGCTTGGCTGGAAGAACGAAGTTGGCGGGAGGGGGTGTAGAAGGACATTCGAGAGTTGAGGCAATCTGGTCCGATGTCGTAGAGTGCTTTGTGTGCGTGGGTAAGCAGTCGGAAAGTGATTCTCTTATTGACGGGTAGCCAGTGGAGGTCTTTAAGGTGATCAGAGATGTGTTCGTTGCGTGGGATGTCTAATATGAGCCTGGCTGAGGCGTTTTGGATTCGTTGGAGTTTCTTCTGGAGTTTAGCGGTGGTACCTGCGTAGAGGGTGTTTCCGTAGTCCAGTCGGCTCGTGACCAGAGCGTGGGTGACTGTTTTCCTTGTTTCGGAGGGGATCCAGCGAAATGTTTTTCTGAGCATGCGAAGAATGTTGAAGCAGGAAGAGGATACGGCGCTGACTTGTCTGTTCATTGAGAGTGAAGAATCCAGGATGACTCCAAGGTTCCGTGCGTGGTCTGTCGGGATGGGTGCTTTTCCGAGGGCTTCCGGCCACCAGGAGTCGTCCCAAGCGGAGGGGGATGTGCCTAAGATGAGGACTTCTGTTTTGTCTGAGTTCAGTTTCAGACGGCTTTGTTTCATCCATTCGGCAACTTCTTTCATTCCTTCGTGTAGGTTTGTTTTGGCGGTGCTGGGATCATTGGTGAGGGAAAGGATCAGTTGAGTGTCATCCGCGTAAGAGATGATGTTGAGGTTGTGTTGGCGTGCGATGGCCGCGAGGGGGCTCATGTATGCGTTGAAGAGGGTGGGACTGAGTGAGGATCCTTGAGGTACGCCGCAGATGACTTCAGAGGCCTCGGACTTGAATGGAGGAAGGCGGACTCTCTGGGTTCTTCCGGTGAGGAACGAGGTGATCCATTCAAGTGCTTTTCCTTGAATTCCGATGTTATTGAGGCGTTGTAGAAGGGTGCTGTGGCAGACTGTGTCGAATGCTGCAGAGAGGTCGAGGAGGATGAGGGCGACTGTGTCTCCATTGTCCAGTAGAGTTCGAATGTCGTCTGTTGCTGCGATGAGGGCGGTCTCAGTGCTGTGTTTTGCTCGGAAGCCAGATTGTGAGGGGTCGAGGGATTTGTTGGCTTCGAGGAAGGCGGCGAGCTGGTTGTTGACGGCTTTCTCGATGACTTTGGCTGGGAATGGAAGAAGTGAGATGGGGCGGTAATTTTTGAGTTCGGTGGGGTCCGCTGTTGGTTTTTTCAGAAGGGCGGTGAGTTCAGCGTGTTTCCAGTCTTCTGGGAAGGTAGCGGAGTTGAAGGAGAAGTTGATGACGTCTCGGAGGTGCGGTGCTATGACGGAGTCTGCTTTGTTGAAGATGTGGTGAGGGCATGGGTCTGTGGGGGATCCTGAGTGGATGGAATTCATCAGGCGGGTGGTGTCCTCAGTGGAGATTGGGTTCCAGGCGTTAAGGGTGTTCACGGGGGGAAGATGTTCAGCAGATGGTAGGGTGGGTTGGTTTCCGGGATGGTTGTCAAAGCTGTTGTGGATGTCTGCAATCTTGTTGTGGAAAAAAGAGGCTAGGGAGTCGCAGAGGGTTTGAGAGGGGGTGATGTCGTTGGCGTTGGCCGAGGGATTGGAAAATTCCTTGACGATGTTGAAAAGTTCCTTGCTGTTGTGGGCGTTGTTGTCAAGTCGATCCTTGAATGCTGTTTTCTTGGCTTTTCGGATCAGTTGGTGGTGAGTGCGGGTGGCGCTTTTGAAGGCGTCCTTGGTGCTGGTGGTTGGGTCTTTTTTCCAGGCCTTTTCAAGGGAGCGGCAGAGTTTCTTGGATTTCTTGAGATCATCGTTGAACCATGAGGTTTTCTTGCTGCCAGGTTTGCTTTGACGTTTTTTCAGTGGAGCTAAGGTGTCGGCGGTGTTGGATAACCATAGGGTGAGGTTGGCGGCGGCTTCGTTGGCGTTAGATGAGAGGGCTGGGGAGTTACGAAGAAGCGATGCGGAGATTTGGTCTGTGGTGATTTTGTTCCAGTTTCTTTGCAGGGTAGGTTGGGAGTGGTTGATGGGTTTCGGCTTGTTGTAGGAGAAGTGAACGCAGCTGTGGTCGGTCCATAGGAGCTCCGTAGTGTGGCTGAAGGAGACATGATTGCTGGAGGTGAAGATGGGGCCGAGTGTGTGACCTGCGATGTGTTTTAAATCTGACTTTACCCCCGGACAAGATGACCATGCTGTGCAACAAATTCCCTTTTTGGTGGTTGCATACACATAAATAATCTGTATAAAACAATGTATCCCCCCATCTTGGCTGAGATAAAGCGTGAATTAAATACGTGGGCTCCACTGTTTCTGTACTGGATGGGGTGAATGAACATAATTAAAATTAGCATTCTCTCCAGAACCCTCTATCTATTTCAGGCACTCTTTACCCAAGTAAAAGAGGGCTTCTTCATAGCCGTACATGATGTGATAAATAGTTTTATCCGGGCAGGTAACCAAAACAGGCTACCTGTAAAAGTATTTAATGAGAGTAGGGAACAATGGGGAATAGCCCTACCATACTTCAAACGATTTTATAAGGCAATACAGCTGAGAGTCATAACAGAATGGTCTCAGAAAGCAATAGACACACAGAGGACGCACATGGAGAAGACGCTTATGGCAAGGCCACTGTGTGATGTCATTTGACCGTGGAAAATACATAGACCCTGAATTGCATACCTAAGCATTAAAACTACGTTACATATTTGGAATATCTTGGCCAGAAGAAGATATCGTACCTCCTTTCCATCACCTTAAACCACAATACACTTTAATCCAGACTTCTCAACAGCGCTTCAACCTTCACCTTCAACCTTCACCCTTGATAAATGGTGAGAAGATGCTTTAGTCTCATATCAGATATATGCCTCAAATGAACAATTAAGTCATTCATGCATTCTAACCTGGACTTCTGAATAGGGGAAACAGAACATCTCTGCTGCATTCAAATGAGGCATTGGTTAATGCAAGCTGAACTTAAAACCACTGCTATAACGAGAAATAACACTGCTTGAGAAACTTCTCACCAGCCTAACATCCCAAAAAGACCTCCTTTCAAAGATCTATGCAATACTGTTGAAGTCCAAACATGGACCACAATGACCCTTCCAAAATAAATAGAACAGAGCTCTAAATAAGAAAATCATTCCTAAAGACTGGGAAACACTATGTGGTGACATTAATAAAAAAAAACATTCTCCCTGGAAACCAAAGAGATTCACTATAAGTACTCTATGGGTGAGACTGTTACCCCACTAAGGTGCATAAAATGTCCCAGACAGCCAGCCCTATGTTCTGGCAACAATGTGGACAGACAGGCTCCATGATCCACACCTGTTTGATATACCTGTATGTAAGACAATTTTGAATAGACGTAGCTGCAACGATTAAAGAGATCTTGGGATACGCGCTACCACATACACCGGACCCATATCAGTTAGGCCTATGACAGCCGAATCTCAGGCATATGACTAATGCGGGCAGGACTGTATTGCGGAATTGCCTGGTATAGTCGATTGTGGGCCATAGTCGCTATGGAGCTATTGATAAGCTATGTGAAAGGGGAACACCTGAACTTTGAAGGGAATTGGAGAACATTAGTGGAGTTTCTATCAGGAGGTCATCCAAACACAATGTGCCCCCCAAGATCGAAGTCCTTACACCTTTTAACTTAGGGGCTGCGGACAGGGGCTGATATAGCTCTTTTTATTAAACAGATTTCGAAGGCATGGGGGCTACATCTAGCTGTGCATGCTAATGTCTATACTCATACATATACCATACTTTTTCTATATTAGCCAGATGGCTGGGTGGGTTAGGAGGGCTTATTTGGTTGTAGTAGGTGCTGTTATTTTCTCCTTTCATACCTTTTCTCATACATGTCTTTTGAAAATATTGAAGATGTTCACATTGGTGTTAAGGTCTATGGAATTGCTATTTCATGCTGTAATTTGCGAAACTGCTATGCCAAGCTGATTTGTTCCTATTAGGAACTCTCACCATACAGGCCTAGGTTGATGGTCCAGTGGCCAATCTCACTCAGAATGTGTTCAGTTTGGATGTTTCCCAATCATCACAGCCCCCCCCCAAACAAACAAAGTGAAAGGATGGAGCACTTTCAGAGGTCACACATGACTGTTCAGTTCACAGGGATAGCCAGAATAACTGACAGGAAATGGTATTGCATTTTTAAGCCATAAAGAGAGCTTTCTTCCCATTAATTTAGTTAAACTTTATGCTTTTGGGAGCACAATTAAATAGTCTATGAAATAATTACACTTAGCATCTGATGATGATGATTCTGAGAACGCTTTGAATATTTTTATAAGTTTCTCCAATACATTTTCTTAATACCACATGTACCATAACACTGGCATAGAGATGCAGTAATAGTTCAATTATCAGTCTATTTCACACAAAGTAGCCTATTGAAAGAAAGCTTCTTATTTACATGCAGAAACTATAAGAGGTTCTGAGACCCATCCGCAGCACACCTACATGGTTATACTTGTTGACTCTGCACTTCAAATGTTGGCTGTATGAAATCTGTGCTACACTATTTGTTACAAAACTATGAAGTATTTAACAAGAGGATAATCATTGTCCACGAATGCGGAACATCAGCTATGTCATCAGGTTCACCAAGGCAATGCAGAGAGGCTGCCTTTTAAGAATCACACATTTGGAAAACGGATTATGCAAAATATATACTTTATCCACTGTTACTGACACTTCTTTTTAAATAAATTAGACTTGAATGGCCTGGTTCTGGGCCATCCAGGACCTTAGCACAGGAGACCTGATACTGGGCTCTCCATCACCACATGCACTTTTTGGCGGTGTGCCACCCGTGAGTGGATGACGACTTGGCAGACCTGCACCCGCAAGCCCTACTCGAGTGCTTTCAACAATGGGAGACCATACAGATGGACCTGTTCACCAGCATGTGAATCGACAACAACAGAAACTACAAGTGAGAAATGTTACCTTGTAAGTATCTGTTTGGATCACGTAGCACTGTAGATTCACATGTGTCCACCTCCTCTTGAAAGTGTGTTGCTCTGCTTGAAGCTCTCTTCTTTTATTACTTAACTTACTTTCACAATACGCATGGTGTACCATACTGCTATCGCTCACTACTCCATGTGTACTCACAACGGCTGATGTGAAAACCAATCTAACATGGAGTCGGTCGCCATGCACATTACCCACTGCATAGAACTCCATTGGGCCTAATATCTTCAAAATCAGTTGCATAATTTAGAAAGCAATCATGATAAGCACCTGCGCTTATCTTGCAGACAGGGGTCACCATCTCTGGCGGTCTCAGCACACCTGCAACCAGGATACCACCAGACTATAGACTAAGAAGTGCAAAAAAAGAGAAAACACACAGTACAGAATCTCTACTATTCAGCCAGCAGCTGTTAAATAGTGAGGTTCCGCTGTTTGCATGGCTGCCAGAAAAACAAAGCAGAATCTCCACTATTTAGCCAGTGACTGAGTAAATAGTCAACTTTCTCTGGCATTTGAAAACCTGTTGGCAAAACAGTAAATAATGTCCACTGTTAGACCTGGCATCTTTGGCGTGTTTTTACACTGTCTTTTTTGCTTCTGACCTCCTGTTCTTGACTGGTGCTGCATTTCATTTTTGCTGGTTTTTGAACTCTGGGCACTTTACCACTGCTGATCAGTGCTAAAGTGCAAGTACTCCCTGTGTAAATTATGATTGTGATTGGTTATCCATGACTGGCTTATTTGATTTACTAGTAAGTCCCTAGTAAAGTGCACCAGGTGTGTCCAGGGCTTGTAATTCAAATGCTACTAAGTGGGCCTGCAGCACTGATTGTGCCACCCACATGAGTAGCCCTGCATCCATGTCTCAGACCTACCACTGCAGTGTCATTGAGTGTAGTTTTAAACTGCCATGTCGACCTGGCAAGTCCACCCACTTTTTGTCGTATGTTGCCCCCAAATCTCATACAGAACCTTCCTTTTTCTCAAATGCTAAGAATTAAAAGAGTCTCCTCTACACAAGAAGCATTTACGATACAGTGAAAGTTCAAAAACGCAATTTCAAACAAAGGGGGTACCATGAGAATACAATAAAAAGTGCAGTCGACAGAACATCATTAATCACGAGGAGCGAATTATTAATGACCAAACCCAAGTGGACCAGGATCGCATAGTCTGTTTCAAGATTTTCTACCAAATCAGCTACCAGTAAAAAGATTATTAGCAGACGTTGGGAACTTCTCCAGCATGAACCCTATTTTAAAAATCTTTTTGCAAATAAGCCCTTATTTGCATATACAAGAAGTCAAAACATCAAAGAAATGTTAACCAATCCTAAACCTCAACACAACAACTCAGAAACAGGCATGAAAAAATGCCATAATTGCATTCACTGCAACAATATTATTACCAGCAACTCCATTACACACCCATCAACGGGTAAACCAGTCAAACTGCGGCATACAACTGACTTTAACTCCACATTTGTGATTTACTGCATTAAATGCCTGTGCGCCTTAATGTATATAGGGAAAACTGAACAAAAACTCTAAATCAGAATAACAGAACACAAGAGTATGATAACGAAACCAAAATACCAATATCAACCTGGTGGTACACTAGTTGGAAAAGAAAATACAACATTGCTCAACTGAGGTTCCTCATTCTCGAAAAACTACAAACAAGTCCAGATAGGGACAATTCCAAGTTATTATCCCAGAAGGAAATAAGTTGGATCAAAAAATGCAACACTATGATGCTGTTAGGTCTAAGTGGCAAAATGGACATGAGCTGTTTCTTATAATCTAAACACATCACTAAGGATAATCACATAGAGGTCATCACACCACACATACAGTTACATTAGAATTACCGGGGTAAATCATTACATCATGGTTTGACATGTTCATGAGCTACATCATGTATAACATTAATGTTTCTGTAGGGCTTGAATTAGACCACATTTGAATACTTCAGTTTCGAATATTCCACCATTGTCATGGCTGATATATTATGATGTTATACGGAGAACATTCTGTGAGTCTTTCTTGTCACTCTTGTGGCTTACAGGTGCACATCAGCAATTATTCACAGGGATCTGAGGTGTGCCTTGCATATTCTGATGGCCCGTCACCAGGCTGATGTGTCTTCATGAGCTAGAGTGGTGGGAGGAGTTGTCACTGACACCTGAAATGGGCTGTGCCTGTCCTCATACAAAGCTGTCTCCACCCCCCTGTTGTTTATCTGTAGCTGGGTCAGGGAAAGGCAGGGTCTTGTGCACTACAAAGACTTTTCTTTGAAGTTCGCCTACTTCAAATACAGACACTGGTATAAGTACTGGAGTTGTGACACCATAACTTCACAACACTTCTGTACTATGAGGACATTCTGCCAAGAAGAAGAGCTTGAGAAGCTGTCAGGAGAGACTACCACTTTGCTATGTGCTTTGCTGTGTTGGCCTGCTTCTTTCTGCTTCCGTCTTGGGTACTGAAAGGACTAGACTTTGCTTTCTACATCCTGCTTGTCAATGTTCTCGAAAGGGCTTGTATGTGCTTACCTCCTGTTACTAAGTCTCAGGCAATCAAAGACTTCACCTGCAGTCCCTGAACTCCTCTGCTTGGAGTTATGACCTGCCAAGTGGTGCCAATTCCAGTTCTGGGCTGTTGTAGAGGGTTTTGCTGCAAAGGATTGAAGAAAATCCATGCATTAACCTTCAGCGCCTGTTTTTTTCCACTGCAGCAATGCCGTGCGGTTGAAAAACAATGTATCGGACCAGGAGCGGCCGAAGAATCAGCGCAGCACCTGCCGTGCGGCTGAAAGATCGCTGTATCCCGAGTCCTGAGCACCGTGTCTCCGACATAAAAGCACTCGCTCCGACTCCGACCCTGTTGTTCGGCTGAAAAAATCGACACATCAACAGAGCACGTCCAGATTTTCGAGGAAAGTTCTCTATCAACGTAGCCCAGCAATAAGTAACCGAGGTCGAGTGTCCAGAGATCGACCTCCCTCGCAGTAAGGAATCAATGCATCACCTCCCCTGACAGTTAGGAATCGACACCTCATCACCTCTGCACCGCAGCAAGGAAACAACGCATCACTTCCCCTGGCAGTAAGGAATCAACACATCGCTTTGTTTTCTGGCACCTCACCTCCCCTGTGCCTGTTTTCGTCTTTCATGATTAAGCATTCCAGCTACTTTGTGATAAAAGTGATACATCCAGTTTCCTATGACTGAACTGCTTTGAACCTTTTAAAAGTGATATCTGTATTTGTGTATATTGGATTTTTGTCATTTTGGTCTTGTTTTATTCAGATAAAGATTGGTTATTTTTCTAATCTGGTGTGGTATCTATTTGTAGTGTTTTCACTGTGTTAATGTGTTCTTTTTTTACAAATGCTTTACACATTGCCTTCGAGATTGGCCTGACTGCTCATGCCAAGCTACCAAGGGTGTGAGCAGGGGTTATCTTAGCTGTGTAATCCCCTTACCCTGACTAGAATAAGGGTCCCTACTTGAACAGGGTGCAAGTCACTGCCAACTAAAGACCCCCATTTCTAACATCTACTATATAGATAGCAGCTGGTTGAATAGCAGAGAAAATTCAGTACTTACCAAGTGGCCAGTAAACATCCATCCCCTTTTTAGGTCGAGCATTCGAGACCTGTTGTAACTTCTCTTGTCTACTTAAGGCCATCCTCCTGCCATTCATTTTTATGTTTTAGTGTCATTTAAAAATCCTTGCCTGTTAGTGGCAAGTCCTGCCTCTTTGTCCCTCCTTATTCTCTTAACTTCCTCCCAGGCAGCAGGGACTAAGTACTGAATCATTATGCTTTGGTTGTATATAAGCTCTTTAGGGGACTATTTTTTTCTTGAGCTTCTGCTCAGCACCATAGTGCTTGCATTTTATGATCTTTCGGTAAACAGGCATGGGAAGTCCCTCTGGTCACAGAGCTGCTCCCCCGCCTTTCGATTTTGAGCACGATTAACAAACAGGCCATCTATTTAATCAGCAAGGGTATTTTAAAAGCACAATTCGACATTTTCCTTCCATGTCTACATGCCCTCCCCCACCTAACCCTGCGTATGCTGTCTATTTAAACATTTTGTTTGCAATGCTGTTGAAAAGACGGTGTTAAAATTAACAGCTGATCTGTTTTCCGTGGAGTGCATTGATTCGCGACTATTTACGATGACACGTGGGTAGTCATGCCTCTATTGGGGGAAGGCCAGCTGTTGGGTGAGAGGAGTGTTGTTCTTTATCAAACGTATTCATTTGTTTAATGTTTCTGATTTGTGTTCATATTAAGTAGGACTTTGACTTGGAGGGGGGATGCTTTGTGTTGAAACGTGTATGAAGCGCCTCCCCACCGCATGGTAATATCTGCGTTAGACTCATGTTAGTTGTATAACCCGCGGCTGCTGCTGCTTGCCACTTTCCATGGAGCCACACTTCGCCAGATCCCCGGCCACTGTCCCAAGCTCTGCCTCCAGTGCCCATCCATGCTAGGCCAGCCCTGGCTCCTCACCGAGCAGGCAGGCGTGCTGAATAAACACACAGTCAAGCATGAGCCCTGGGTAATAAATCTCATTTTCATATCAGACACTGCCCACATCTGTTAAAGTAGCCGTAAAGGAAACAAGTTTGATTTATAGGCAGATGTGCCCAAATTGACGGCAGCAGGAGAAACTTGGAAAAATCAATGCTAATTGCACTTCGGGTCTACTTGCATTTGAATTTATCAAGCGTTAAGCCTTATTTCAAAACTTTTGCATTTCAATGAATATCTCTTCCCAGTCTGTCTCAGTCCTGCAAACACAGCTGCAGCAGAGGTGATGTTTTGTGTTTACTGCAACGATCCTCTAGTGCAGATCTCTTGGTGACCGCGAACCTTTGTTTACGCCATTATCGGACCACAAGGGTACAAAACCACCCAGGCAGACAGAACATTCGGTCTACACGACTGTTATTAAGAATTGTTTTTATATTGGTGCTAATTTTAGATTTTGCATGTATGTCAAAATCGGGATGAAAATCGTTTAACTTTGGTATGGTATTGGTGATCGGGGCATTCTTTGGTAGATTTCTTTTGGAGGCTGTCCAAAATGTGACAATTTTTTTTGTCAGGAACAAGATCCGGGGCATTGATGGAGCGCAAAAACCTTGGTAACAGGGAAAGCAAACCCCGTACCAGTATCCCTCCCTGCGTCACAGACCCGACATCACACTAACATATTCTCACATGCAGTTATTGGTGGGGCCCATAACACCAACATGCACATTAACCATTCATTGGTCCGCACACAGTCGGAGGATGAGCGGTTCAAGCGCTCTACATGTGAGGGGAATGCCTATTAACCTATAGGGAAAAAAAAGTTAATTTACAGAATATACATCAATATCTCTTCCACCTACAGATCTCAATCCTATACATCAAGGCAATCCTCCCACGTGGCCAATGGACCAAATAGTTGGATTGGTTGATGGTGATCTAGAACCAGCCAAAACACATTTTAAGATTTAGATCTTACCCTTCTCAATAAACCACAAACTCATTCTTTGTTAATCAATATCTGTTTATCTAAAATTTCTTAGCAAAGTTAAATTTGCGTTTGGAGAGTTTATATCAAATTTCAATTAAATCGCAGAACATCATATTTACCTATTCTGTCTATCTGGAGTCCTCTAAGTCTGTCGTCATTCGTCAAAGCAGATTAATGTTCAAGTTCTGTGCTCAGCACGCCACAGTCTCAAAGATCGGAAAAGACCAGAGAAGTGCAAGCATCTGTCAATGCCCATAAAATTAGGAAAAGTTCGTAGTCATCAGGTAATTGGGCAGCATCCGGACCATTTGGGACTCAGGAACGCAGCAGTCACCCTAAGTAGTAGAGTTCGCGTAGCGTCACCGTCGTCGTCGTGGTCATCGGTCAGTAGGGTAGGTAGTAGTCAAGTAAAGCAAGGATCCCTCTCTATTCTACCATGTACTTTTATAACAAAATCACAGTAAAAAGTTACATTTTTATAATTTCGTTCAGTCGTGATTGGTTGGTTGAGATCGTCCGGTGGGGTTTAGCACAGTTTGAGGGGTGAGGTCACAGTTCAGTTCCGTTTTCTTTTGTAAACGTCCTTTGTTTTGTTACTTGGCTGTTGTCCCACCGTGGCCTTGCCTTATTACAGTGGGTTACGGGTCATGCATAGGCTGCAGTCATCTTTGTCGCACTTGCGCTGTTCGCTTCGCGCCTCGTGGGACAGTGGCTTCGTCGTCTTGTCGGCGGCCATTTTATAATTTAGGCCCAAACGCCAACTCGGTACAAAAGGGGGTGGTGATGGACGGAGCATCAGAACCAATCAAACACTCACACCCAGTCAACAGATCTGGGTTTGATCCATCACCGTTCTTTAGCCCACTCTGCCACCCCAGTTCAGACATGGCCATATGCAAATCAGTCTGACCCTGTGCCTCATGGGAACAGTCCAGCCCGAACTGCCAAGCCATGCCTTCCCTGGACCGGAAACAAGCTTCCTAGGACCGGTTTCTGGCATTTCAGCCGTCTTCAGCCAGGCTTGCTTGAATCCAGTGGCAAAGTGAGCAAGGGACTCACGTCTGAGCATACCCTGCCAACTTATGGCGAACAAAGCGGTACAAAAGGGGGTGGTGATGGACGGAGCATCAGAACCAATCAAACACTCACACCCAGTCAACAGATCTGGGTTTGATCCATCACCGTTCTTTAGCCCACTCTGCCACCCCAGTTCAGACATGGCCATATGCAAATCAGTCTGACCCTGTGCCTCATGGGAACAGTCCAGCCCGAACTGCCAAGCCATGCCTTCCCTGGACCGGAAACAAGCTTCCTAGGACCGGTTTCTGGCATTTCAGCCGTCTGCCAACTTAAGCAAAACAAACACAAAAGAGTAATTAATGCACAGAATTAATAAATCTAATGTTAACCCCTTACTAATCCCTCTATGTGCTTGTATTTATCTAGCGTATAGCGACATTTAAAGCATTTATATTCACCCTTTATGTTGTCTTCTCGGGCAACTTTACCGAGACATCACAAAAGCAACATATACCATGCAATATTCCATTTATTACATATACTACTGTTAGTATGCGTACGGATTTTAGTCATAAAGGTTATTTAGCCATGCAAAATGCAAATCCCACGTATATTTGGTATATTAATAATGTTGATTAATAAACATGCAAAACCATTTAATAAAATATTATAGTTAATAAATTATTCAATTAATAATCTCATGCAGAATAGGGGGGTATACAAAATGTTGTACTATCCACTCCATCAATCCCCCCTTTGGTGATTTTATCACCACACCATTAAACTTTTGTTTCAATTTGTCAAGAAAATGAAATGAATTCCTTTCAGTTAATTACATCTCTCTTTCCCCAATTTCTTCTCTTCTAGCTGTTTTATACATGCTTTCCTTCATCTCCTCTAATTCTACTTCTTCAAATTCCCTCTCTTGTCTTTTATTTTGCCTTCTTTTCAAATTTTCTCTTTTTAACTTTTTCTGTATTTTCTTTCTTTTATGACACAGACATCCTAATCTTAGAATTAATACTATAAAAATAACACAGGTTAATAGAAATAAGATCCTACCTATAAAGGTACCACCTAAGTTTAACAAGAAATCCTTAATAGAAGAAAGTTTCTTCCCAATCTTTTCCCAAACACTTTCAACCTCCAGTGGTGTCATTTCCTCATGCAATTCAGTTATATTTTTAATGTGGATTTTCAGATCTTTACTTTCGTTAGGAATGTAAGTACAACAATGTTGAACTTTCAGCATTCCACAGACTCCACCCTCTTTTGCCAATAATATATCAAGGGCAAGTCGATTTTGCATTACCATAGCACGCAAGGCAGCCATTTCAGTATTTACCAATAAAAATCCTCCAGCGGTGCTTGTTGACAAGCGATCCACTACTGTTGATAATTTTCAAATTTTGTGTGCATTCAGAGATATTCCCACTGCCGGTATCAATGCTCCAAAAATGTATCTTACAATTTCTGACCAAGATTCTCTCTTTCTACCTAACTTATGTACACCATCTTCTCCTCTTCCCATGTGGAATATCTTTGGAAAGACTAGACCTACATAACATGTGCCATACCAATGATCTGGCAACCAATAGTATGCCTTGTTCCCGCAGATAAAATATAACCCAGGAAAAACTGGATCATTTTCTCCTTTAAATCCCCATCCACCCATGATTCGGTATGTATCATGGCATTCACTATTACCTACAAAGTAATTATCATATGCAGTTTGATTCCTTCTAATACATAATTTCCCTTTCTGAGGTCAATCTAAAGCCATAGTTGGACTAGCTTCTCCTTTCAAATGTTTTTCCATTTCAACATCCCAAACTGTCTTTTCCTCTTTTCTCTCAGATGCTTTCTTTTGCATTTTCGGTCTCCTTTCTTCAACCATATGCAAAAAAGTATTTTCTTCTTTCTTTAAACTGCAAGTCAAATTATTTCTAAAAATATATTCTAATGTTAGTTCTTTAGTTTCTAAGAAAAATTCATCTAACACCTTTGCGGGCTTTACTTTATTTAATTTTTTAATAGCAGGTACTTGTGAAAATATGTTATCTACATCTGAAAAATAATATTCTAATTTCCCTATCTGGTAAAACAAACTTGCTAATACACTACATGTTATTTCATATGTTACAGGGAGGTCATGATAGGTCACTCCCTCCGATACAGATGCAGGTAACTGCATACAAACGTAGCAATCCCTCACATCCATTGTCTTAACATATTCATACAAAAGTTTCGAAAACACATTGTTAGAGAAATCATTTATAGACCTGTCTTTATGTAGATAGTTTTTATCTATTCTAGTTGGACATACTTTCTGAACCTTTTCTATATTAGTATTAGTTTTATTCTCACTATGTCCTTCTACTGTGTCTATTGTAACCTTAAATGAAAACAGCAATGCTAACACACTCCATAGTAGCATTAGTAATCCTGTACAACAACACCACATTTTAAACCATCTCTTTAAAATACAATTTAGCTGTTCTACTTTCAGTGTTTGCCATTTTGCAAAATGACCAGTGTCTTTTGACTTAGCCTCTTCTACTTCACAATTAGTTTTGTCTAACCCAAGGCTCTAAGCACCTACTTGGTTCTATCAGTTTATGTCTTTTTCCTGTATTCTATTTTCTTTCCATTAGCAGCACTTTTGTCTTGTTCGGTTTGGCATTTGATCGTCTTTCACCTTTCTCTCATAATCTTCGTACAGAACTTCCTGAACATCCGTCTCTTCTCCGATGTCGGACAAGATAACTCTCAGGATTTCCGATTCTTCGTCTTCCTCAACCACTTCCAGTACAGTCACCTCTGGATTTTCTTGGCTGTCCGCCTCTTCTTTTATTTCAGGCAGGGCCACATACGACCATTCTGGCAATTTATACTTCTGGTTGGGCTTTCTTATTCTTTTGTTTTCGTCTGTTGTAGTTAATTTCTCATCTTTTGATTTTTCCTGACTCGATACTTCATTCACCTGCTCTGCTCTTGGTGAATTCACTTGTGTCAGTCGATATCTTAGTCTCTTTATCTTATTAGGCCAGATTTAATCTCTTGCTGATCTTTTCGATTTACTTACTTTGTCATTCTTCTCAGCTCTCCATGCTCTTTTCCTCAGGACTCGACCTTCTGGTACTTCCTCATCACTTTCCTCTGTTTCTGCTTCAACTTGCTTTTTGCATTCAGTTGTTCTTCTTTCCACCACTTCTTTTAATTTCCCTACTTCTGTCCCTCCTCGTGTTTCTTGTACAGTATCTTCCTGCTGACTAGCTGTCCCTTCTTCTAACTGGATGTTGGAATTCCCTACAACACCTCGGGGGTCTTTCGCAAGAATCTTTCCCTCACTATCTGTATCTGGCACCTGTTCATTTATCTTTGTTACTTCAGGTGGAATTTCTCTGTTTTTCATCAAGAATTTCGTTATCAATAACTTCTCCAATTGTCTCTTCACTGCTTTTCTCCTTTCCGGAGCATATCGGTATCTGTTCAGTCTCTGAGTCCGAACTAGTATCAGAAATTTGCAATCTCCTTCTCAAGGGAATATTCTCTGGGGCAAATGTCAAATTTGGCTCTGTCTCCCCCCTTTCAGGGTTTTCTCTTGTTCTTATTTCTTCAGCATCCGATTCGGAGCTACTTTCTGATTCGTCATAATATTCTCGTTCTTGATTATCCACTGGATTTGGGATTCTCAATGTGTGACTAGCATGGATCCAGTTCTTAATCCCAGCACACTTCACAGCTGTTGTTGTAGTCAAAATCACTTGTCGTGGATTTCCCCAACATGGGACTAGACAGTTCCTTCTTCTGTGTACTTTGATTCTCACCCAGTCTCCTGGGCTCAGATCATGAGCTTGCTTCTTTTCAAGGGCGGTGGCATCCGAACCAACCTGATGAAACAGAATGAACTACGTCAGCCAGCCCCTTACAGTAATCCAACACCAAGTCATCAGATACGGGCAACAGCTTGTTGACTGGTATGAATACATGGCGCATTGCTCTTCCCATGATTATCTCGTGGGGACTTAAACCTGTGGTTCTATCTGGAATTGATCTAATAGTCATGAGTATCAGAGGCAAGACATCAGGCCATTTCAAACCTGTGGCTAAACACTTGTTTCCCAATCGGTTTTTAATAGTGCCATTCATTTGTTCCACCACACCAGAAGCCTCTGGGCGATAGGCACAATGTAGTTTCTGTTGTACATTCAATGCTTCACAAATCAATTTCATGATCTCATTATGGAAATGCTTTCCTCTATCTGATTCAATTGTAACTGGGAACCCGAATCTAGGGAGGAATTCCCTCAAAAGCAGTTTTGCTACAGTAATTCCATCACTCCTTTTTGTGGGATATGCTTCTACCCATCTAGAAAACAAGCAGACCATTACTAAAACATACCTTAATCTATTACAAGGTGGCATCTCAATGAAATCAACCTGCATTCTGGTGAAAGGCCCTCCTTCTCGACCTATCATTCCTAGGCTTACCACTGTTTTTCTTCCTGGATTGAACTGCTGACATGTAAGGCATCTTTGACAAAGACTCTCAGCTACAAATCTGAATTTTGCATTGTACCACGTTTGCTTGAAGGACCAAATCATCGCATCCCTCGCTATGTGTCCCTGTCCATGATACATCCATGCCATGGCAGATATCATGCTATCAGGCATGACTGGTCTTCCATCTCGATAAACCCACACATGATCTGTTTCCCTTGGTGCACATCCTGCTTTTACCCACTGTCTCATTTCCTCGTCTCCTGCTTCTTCCTGTAATTGCCTCACTTCTTCCCATGTACCCACAATGTTAGTAAACATCAATGGCAAGGAATTCATTTCCTTCTCTTTAGCCCTGTTCACTGAGTTCTGATTACGAGCACAATATTGGGCCATATCGTTGGCATACCTATTTCTGACCGCGATATAATCAGCGGTTTGTACATGAGCAGCACACTTCACAACAGCCAATTGCTTTGGCAGCTGTATTGCCTCAAGCAACTTTCCAACCACTTCAGCATTCTTTATAGGAGTTCCACTTGAAGTCAGAAATCCTCTCTGTAGGCAAATCTGTCCACAATCATGCACAACACCAAAACCATACTGACTATCAGTTATTACAGTCACTCTCACATTCTTTCCAATCTTGCATGCTCTAGTTAAAGCTATCAGTTCAGCAACCTGAGCTGATTGTACTCCCTTCAGGTAAGATGCTTCCATTACTGCTGCAACTGTGCACACTGCATATGCTGCACTCAGATTTCCTTTGTCTGTTCTCAAACATGACCCATCTACAAACATCACAAAGTCACTTTCAGACAAGGGTACATCTTTTATGTCAGGACGTGGTTTTGTACAGAAATAGAATACATCCAAACAATCATGATCCACTTCATCCCTGACTTCAACATTTTCAGCATCAGGCAATAGCGTAGAAGGATTCACATTCAAGCATCTCGCAAGGCTCACATTCGTTGCACCTAATATGACTTTCTCATACTTAGTCAGCCGACTATGTGTCATGAATTGAGTGCGACTCCTTGTTAAAAGGATTGCCACATCATGAGATACATACACTCGCACAGGATATCCCATTACAATTCCCTCACTCTGTTCCAGACTCTTACAAGTGGCAGCTACTGCTTTCAAACAACCTGGCAAGGCTACAGCTACAGGGTCTAGCATAGCTGAGAAATATGCAATTGGTCTTCTCAATTTTCCATGTTTCTGTATCAATACAGAGAGTGCACATCCGTTCCTCTCACTGCAGTACAACTCAAACTCTTTTTCATAGTCAGGCATCCCTAACGCTGGCGCTTCACACAAACTGTCTGTCAATTTCTTAAATGCTGCTAGTTCTTCCATATCTAAGTCAACGGGATCTCTCACATCACTTCTCGTCAGGCGTACCAAAGGTTTTGCGATCAGGGAAAAGTTACTTATCCACTGGCGATAATACCCAACCATTCCAAGAAACATTCTCACCTTTTATTCTCTTGATCCTGTCTGTTGTTATTTTCCTCAATCCTTTTTCAATTTTGTGACCCAAATATTGTACTTCCTTCTGACAAAATTGCAATTTCGATGGTGACACTTTAAGTCCTCCATCTGCCAAATGATTTAACAATGCTATGGTGTCCATTACACAGACTTCTCGAGTTTTCGATGCCACAAGCAGGTCATCGATATACTGGACTAGCACTGAATTCTCAGTCATTTCTAAATCTTCCAAAGACTTTTTTAATATCTGATTAAATATCGAGGGGCTTTCCGTATACCCCTGTGGGATTCGGCACCAAGCCAAAATACGTTCGTCAAAACTAAACGCAAACATTTCCTGGCTATAATGGTGCAACGGGATGGAAAAGATAGCGTGACATAAGTCAATTACTGTGTACCATTCTGCATCATGAGGAATCTGATACAAAATCACAGATGGATTTGGTACAATAGGACAGCACGACACTACAATTTTGTTTATCTTTCTCAAATCCTGCACTATCCTGAACTTTCCATTAGCCTTTTTCAGTCCCATGATTGGTGAATTACATGGACTACTCATTATTTCTCTCAAAATTCCTTGTTTAATCATTTTCTCGATTATGGGGGTTACTCCTTCAATGATTTCAGGTGTCAATTTATATTGAGGAACATTTGGGTAGCTTGTTCCTTCTTTCACCGTTACTTTTACGGGATCCACGTTTCTCATCAATCCTACATCCTCTCCTGTAAAATTCCAGATTTCTGCTTTCACTGTTTGTTTTAATTCTTTTGGTAATTCGTCAGGGTTGAATACAGCATAGGTTTCAGTAATTTCGATTTCCATATTGGCCATAGTCATTTTATACAGTACATCTTCAACAGGGGTCTCAAATGCTATTCCATCAGGGGTACAAAATATGGTGCAATTCATTTTGCACAACAGGTCTCATCCTAATAGGTTTACAGGAATTGAATCGCACACGACAAAGCGGTGCTTTTCGGAAAATTTCCCTATATTGACCTTTACTGGTTCTGTGAGATACGTTTTGATCTGTCTGTTGGATATTCTAACCACTTGGATTGTTTCATCCGAGAGAGGAAGATTCTTAACATCAGCTGACCTAATGAGGGATCGAGTAGCACCAGTATCTACCAGGAAAGTAATATTTTCATCATTTACCTTTCCATCTACAAAAGGGCCTTTCTGGTCTACTTCTAGAGTTGCGCCAAGTACGCACTCTTCTTCCTCCCTTCGGCACGTCACTAACCTTCTTCTGACTCACTCTCATCGCCTTGTAGCCAATACTGCGAAACAGCACTAGCGCGCGGCAGCTTAGTTACCTGTTCTTCGTTGTAGAATTCTGTCTCATTACTGTATTTCTGTGAATTTACGCTCTGTGGAATAGGCGGTTTTGGCACCTGATTCTGTTGGGTAACAACCTGCTGCTGTCGCTGCGGGTGACCACTCACCTCTTTCTGCACCTGCGGATTCAATGATGCATTATCACCATTAGTATTCGGGGGAAATTTACACTGGGATTTCCAGTGCCCTATTCTTCCGCAATTATGACATGGCCATTTCTTTTTGGCTTCTTCAATATTAAACTGTCCCTTTCCTTTTCCAGTATTAAATCTATGTTTTGGTCCTGCATTATTTGCTTGTTCAATCAATTGTGCTTCCTGTCTTTCTGCCACTTTTACTTGTGCCCACATAGCTTTTTCTTTTAATTTACGCTGCTTGGCCTCAATTTCATCACTAAAATACTTTGCATGTCTTAACACTTCATCTATTTTCTTGTTTTGCCAATCCACTGTGTGCTGCTTAATCATTTCACTAATTTCAGGACGTAGTCCGTATACAAATCTGTATACAAAATGACTTAAATCCTTTTCGCTCAAATTTTCGTCACCACTGAATTGCTTAAAAGCAAGAATTAACCTTTCATAATATGCATGCACTGACTCCTTAGCTTCTTGATGAGTTCGGTCTATTTTTACCCAATCAGTCTCCTTGGGAGGTACTTTGTTTTTAAAAAAGGTAATTACTTGTTCATATTTCTTCATCACCTCTGGATCAGGGGCACCTCTAGGGTATTCTTTTGTAGGCTAGTCTATTACTATTTTACACTCTGTCCACAAATCTGCTGGTACTATTAGTGTCAAAAATGATGTTTAAATCAATCCACAAAACTTTTGACAACTTTACAAATCTGTCCACTTGTCTATACCACTCGACTGGCTTCTCGCGTAGTCGAGGGAAATCATTTGTAAATGACAAAATATCTTGCCTAGTCCAAGGAACACTACATATCCTCCTCCTGGAATTTCTCTCATAGGGCATTCTGTCACTATCTTTTCTTTTTCTCTTACAGGGAAAGCTGAAAATTTCTTTTCTGAGGCATCATCTCGTTTTCTAAACCACCTACTTCTCCATTTATCCACATCTCCCCATTTTCTCAACAAAATGATTATATCTTTAATCTGGATTATTCGTCCTGTGGTGTTCAAATATTCAATATCTTTCTCTGTAAAATCTAATCGATATGGTTTTTGTAAGGCCTTTACCTTTTCAATGTCTATACCCATTTCATTTGCTACTTCCTCTAATCTTTCGTGTAGGTTCCTTGCTCTCCAGGTTATACTTTTGCACAAAAAGAGTAATTCTTCATCCTGATAAGATTTTAATTTTTCCGTGGGGATAGTCCCTACTATTAATTCTTCCAAAACCATCCTTTATTTGGCCACATCTATAGATTGAGATTTTCTGTCTTTTCTCTGTAAACTCCTTAACCATTCACTCAATTCTTCTGAAGTAGGACCTACTGGTTTTTCCTCATTACCTCGTTCTAAGTGTCTTGGGGTCTCTGATATGGGATCTGTAGTCATTATTAGTCTTTCAACCAAACCTGGATTTGCTATCAAAATTTTAGGCGTACTCTGTTCTGATGTACTTACTGTTTGTCTCCATGGGTTCTCTTCTGAATTTATCCTTGACCTTTCTGTCTGTTTATTACTGTTATAAGGGACCGTTAGAAAGTGTTCATTATCTTTCTGTTTATCGAAAATGGGCATTACTGGACCTGTGGTTACAGGAACAGTTACGGCTTCTAAGTTTTTAGTTAACTCCCTAATCTTTTCTGTCAATTCCAAGGTTGTTTTTGCTAATTCTGCTGAATTTTCACTACTTACCTTATTATCCTGTTTTCTCTCTATCTCTCTGAAATAATTATTTTTCCCTAACTCTTGGGGTACTGGTTCAGTCTTAATGATTCGTAAAGTCTCTCTCATTGGGGCACTTGGTGTCAATATATCAGAATCTGGTTGATACGGGGGTGGATTTTTATAAAACATGTCATCAAGAACATCATCCTCCGCTTCATTCACTCCATACCCTCCTGATTCTATATTATGCCTCTTTTCCGTACATTTTGTACCATTAATTTCTTCTGCATGTCTTACAGGAAACAAACCATCAGCCATACTTGCACTTCGCCATCTCCTCATTCTGTTATCATGATTCTCCTGTCCATGTGATCTACCAAACATGTATCTATATCTTCCGCAACTCCTCTGTCTTTCTCTGCCATGTAACTCATCTTACCATTCCGTCAATGCTTCAAACTGTGTTGGTCTAGGTCTCGGTTCTAAATTCATCATTCTTTCTCTCAAAATTCTCAAAACCGCTAAATTAAATGAACCATGCTCTGGAAATGCCAAAACTCCATCATCCTTCGTGTACTTTGCCCAATTGTCTAACCAAATACAAGTATGATATCCATATTTCGCAACTATAATGGATGCGGGTGTTTTCGGTGGGGGAAGCAACTGCCCTTCTCTAGTCACAATCGGTTTGTCCTTTTTAAATAATTTCTTAATTTTTCCAAACCAAGTCTTTTTCTCTTTTTCTGGTGGATCGTAATACATCATTTTTGTCTTTCGTGTATCGCTAGTCTCTCCTTACAACTATTCTGATGTTTTAACCAATCATAGCACAACTCACACTAACGCACCAATTGGGGCGTCTATGTCACTTCTGCAATTCTCCAATCCCAGCGCGTCTCACACTTACGCACCAATCAGCAGCGTCTACGTCACCCTGTAATTCTCCACTCCTAGCACGGCATACACTAACACACCAATCAGGGGCATCTACTGACTAGCCAATCCCAGCGCGGTCTTTCTGACGTCAGCTTTTTCTCGCTGTCGCAGCTCCTGCTCCTGCTGACCCCTCCTTTACAAAATTTATCTGTAACTTTTCTTACGTTTTTCTGATTTACAATTCTGTTAGTAACGACATAAAGACACCACCATTGTCCGCTTCGCTAACTAAAGAAAAGTCAATTACCTTTTTCACAAGAATTCCGTTTATCCTGAGATCAGCGCCTACCTCTGCCCTACTACGGAATCGTTACTTCCATTGATAAAGTAGCACATCCCTCTACTTCACCCTTCTAGCAAGCATCAGCTAATCGTTTCTTCAGAATTAAGACACATAGTTGGAGACGCAATGCTCCTGAGAAATAAAACTAGAGTTTCATAATTAACCCGAATGCTACTTCATTCACGCACTTTCATACGGAAAATGTAGTTCATTCACACAATCAATCAATCAATCAATGACATTTATAGAGCGCGCTACATACCCGTAGGGTCTCAAGGCGCTGGGGGGGAGGTGCCGCTACTGCTCGAACAGCCAGGTCTTCAGCTTCTTCCTGAAGGAGAGGTGGTCTTGGGTCAGGCGCAGGTCGGTCGGGAGGGAGTTCCAGGTCTTGGCGGCCAGGTAGGAGAAGGACCTTCCTCCTGTAGTCGCTCTTCGGATGCGGGGGACGTCGGCGAGGGCGTGGTTGGTTGATCGGAGGTGGCGTTTGGGAGCGTAGAAGTTGACTCGGCTGTTGAGGTAGCTCGGGCCTTGGTCGTGTAGGGCTTTGTGTGCGTGGGTGAGGAGGCGGAAGGTGATTCTTTTGTTGACGGGGAGCCAGTGAAGGTCTCTCAGATGTCCGGAGATGTGGCTGGTTCGTGGGATGTCGAGGATGAGTCTGGCTGAGGCGTTCTGGATCCGCTGGAGTCTCTTCTGGAGCTTGGCGGTGGTACCGGCGTAGAGGGCGTTGCCGTAGTCCAGTCGGCTGGTGACGAGGGCCTGGGTGACGGTCTTCCTGGTCTCGGTGGGGATCCACCAGAAGATCTTCCGTAGCATGCGAAGGATGTTGAAGCATGCCGATGAGACGTTGTTGACTTGCCTGGTCATGGAGAGGGAGGAGTCCAGGATGAAGCCCAGGTTGCGTGCATGGTCTGTCGGTTTGGGTGCGGTGCCCAGGGCGAGAGGCCACCAGCAGTCGTCCCAGGCGGAGGGTGAGGAGCCCAGGATGAGGACCTCTGTCTTTCCCGAGAACAGCCAACAGTCTGTCCTACTACAGAATTATTACACTCATTAATAAAGTAGCACTTCC
Organism: Triturus cristatus; assembly: GCF_964204655.1. NCBI lineage: Eukaryota > Metazoa > Chordata > Amphibia > Caudata > Salamandridae > Triturus > Triturus cristatus. The sequence goes on along the minus strand of NC_140581.1, from coordinate 376,910,967 downwards.
CTCTACTTTATCCTTCTAACAAGCTTAGGGGACACCTATTACCTTTCCAGTGATAAGTGTTATCAGAGCTCCTTTTCTGGACTCCTGGTACCTAAGACCAAAATATCACAGGTGACCTTCGCTATCATACGCTTCTCTCATACAGAAAATGTCCCTAATGGCAACACATGACGATGCTACCGAATCGAACCCAGACAGTGCGTCGTGCAAGTCCAATCGTCACAAGTTTTCCCCGTGTACCTACAGGGCAACAACAATTCCGTCTTTCCCGAGAGCAGCACTTACTTCTGCTCTACTAAGGAACTGTTACAAACTTCCGACTTCCTACATCCCAGAAGTCGCCAAACAACATAGAAGTGTGAATACATAAACCAATACTAATCAATAAGCAATAAGCAATTTACAAGCAATAATCACCAAACCAAATCAATATAACCATCATCCTGCTACCAGAAAAACCGATGGAGCGCAAAAACCTTGGTAACAGGGAAAGCAAACCCCGTACCAGTATCCCTCCCTGCGTCACAGACCCGACATCACACTAACTCAGTCAGTCAAAGAACTTTATTCGGTTACTAAAAACCATAAAAGCAGTACAAAATACATAAAACAAGGTTAAAATTCAATAAAACATATTAAAAAGTGATTGCAAATCCTAAATAAAAGAAACGTAATTAGAGATATAAGGAGTACCATATTTGCAAGTGTCAGGTTTGGTGGTTGATCTTAGGGGCCAGACTGGTTTTCTTTTGTCTAGCGGCTGCTACCAAAAAACATGCTACACCATATGTGACATGTACCGAGTTCAACATCTGTAAATATAATAGAGCCGGCCGTACCTGAGCAAAGTTTAAGTCTTTCAGGATAGGGAAAAGAAATTTTTTACGGGCCACCAAATAATGTTCACAAAGCATAACTAGGTGCAGAGTATCCTGTGTAGAGAAGAAATCGCAGGTGCAGGGTGGGGAATCTTCTGGGATGCCCCACTTTGTATACGAGCCAAGCACAAGGTGTATCAGGTTGAACCTGAACCTTATGAGTAGAAAACGATGATATGGTTTGGTAACATATTTTAAATAAGGTTCCATGGCCAAAGACGACGAAAGTTGGTAAAATGATCTTACCATTGGTTTACAAAGCTCAACCGTTTCCCTCTCAGCTTCCAACATATTTCGAAAGTGCTGCTTGACCCACCTTACATCTTCTTTTTTAAGATTCTGTGGAAAAGAGTACATATCCGGGCGCCCTAGCCTAGCGCATGCCGCTCTAACATACGCTAGCCACGGTATGCTATCTACTTTATCCAAAGTCATACAATCTTTGAGAATGCAGTGGTTCAATGTAATCTCCTCGTTTGTCCAAGTTTTAATCCAACATAACAGTGGGGACATTTTTAAGAGATCAGTGACATAACCCAAGCCTATTTTGTTATGGATTGAATATGTGGGAGATGATTTCGGGAGTGATAACAAGGCTCGTATAAAGTTGTTTTCTACGATTTGGATGCCTGGGCTTCCATGGGTCTCGAACCCAATCTTTTAGCAAAATGCATAAGAGCTGTGGTAGATCTGCTTACGCCATTCTCCTTTAACTTCAGTTGGGCACCCCAAGTTCCTTTCTCATCAAAAGTGACTCCTAGATAACAAAAAAAGGGTACCCTCGAGATTGGAGAATTGTTACAGCTGAAGGACCTAACCTTCATATTTTTCCTCCGTGAGCCTGTAACCATAACATGGGATTTAGCAGTGTTGATCTTTAGGTCCAAGGCTTCCATGAAACCACCAAAATGATCTAATAATCTTTGCAGGCCCGTACCAGTCCGAGCTATAAGAACGGCATCGTCCGCGTATAGGACGACCGGAATAGGTAGCCCCCCCATACGCGGTATGTCCAAGGTAGCTGAATTCAGGGATTTCCCCAAGGAGTTAATATACAGTGTGAAGAGGAGAGGGGCCAGAATGCAGCCTTGTCTGACCCCTCTCCCTGACCTAAACTTCGCCGTGCATCTTCCTTCCCTTGTTACCCTAACCGAGGCGGACAAATTTTGGTGAAGGTCGTGCAAAAAGTTAACCAAAGTGCTGTCCAAACCCAAGTCTCGCAAAATAATCCAAAGTTTTGAACGGTTTTCCAAATCGAAAGCAGAAGATAAGTCCATAAATCCCAAATAAAGAAGCCCCCCCTTTGCCACAGTGTATTTGCTAATAATAAGGTGAAGGTTTAAACATTGGTCCATGGTCCCTCTATGTGCTCTGAAACCGTACTGTAGATCCGAGAGGGTCAAGCTCTCCACTAGCCAATCCCCCATTCTCTGCAAGATGACTCTGCCCAAGATCTTAACGGCAGAGTCCAACAGGGAGATTGGTCTATAGCAGGCAGGGTCCCCCCTATTCCCTTTCTTAAAAATGGGCACAATAATAGAGGTAGACCAGGAGGAAGGAAAACCAGCTGCAGGTATCGCATTAAATACATTGGTTAATATTTTTGACCAAAGTTGCGGATACTGGATGTAGAGATCTGCGGGAACCCCATCAGGACCCGGGGCCTTGTGTTTACTTGTGTCTTTAATCGCCCTCTCAACCTCGATGGTATTGAACTTCAGGTGAGGTGTAACATGGGCACTGACTGGTGAAATTAATGCTGTGGATTCATAAATCTGTTTAAAGTGGCCTAGCCATCTTCCATCTTCAATCACACAGTCCATATCAGTTTTCCCATCCTCGGAAAAAAAAGGCTGGTTCACCAAGGCCCAAAACTTTTTGCTATCTCTCAATACATCAATGGATAGTAAACTATCCCAAGCTTCCTCCTTAATTTGGGTTTTGCGGTTGGTGACTGCAATTTTGTATTCCTTCCTTAGGTTAGTCACTAAGGGCCTGTCTCTGGGTTTATGTTTTAATGCTTTCAACAAGGCACTGTGTTTTAGCGAGCAATCCTTGTTAAACCATTTATAAATCTGCTTGTTCCTTAGTGCGCCTGGCCTTGGCTCCAAGTTCTTAGAGATCCTGGTACATATTTCCTCATACGCAGCCATAAAGTCAGAGCCAAGGGCAGTTGGATCCAAGCACACTACCAAGTTAGCCTCCGACTCTTTGGCTAATGTTTGGAAGAATTGCTCAGGGACGATCATCTCCCACTTAAGACGCCTTCCCTGATCCTTAGTTGTCAAAACATTTGGAGCTGCCACACTTGTCAATCTACTAATCCGGAAACAGTCTAGGTCCAGCATTAAGAGGACAGGGTGATGATCACTGAAACTAGCAGTAACAACCCTATACTCACATGCCTTTGACAGGACCCCGGATGATACAAAAATATAGTCTATGACAGTGTTGGCGTCTCTCCCTATAAAAGTTGGGGCTCTGGGTTCAGTTTTGCCCTGTTCAATTTCAAATAGATTTAAGTTCGCAAGGAAAGTCTCGAGGCACTCACCCTCATTTGTATGTTCAAAATGGGGAATGCCCTCGGTCGGTAAACCCCCATATCTATCGTTAAAACAGTCTCCCTCACAAGGATGAATGTTGAAATCACCCAGGATTACCATCTCTGGGGCGGAACTGCAATCTTGTCTATAGACTGACAGGATATCTAACAAGGAGGTCAAATGCTCATTCGCATAAGAAACCTCCTTGGAATTATAAAAATTAATGAGCAAGAAAATTTTAGTGTCAGATAAAGTCCACTCCACAACTAACGTGTTCATGGGTGCGGAATCTAATTTTTTAAAAACCCCCACTAAGTCCAGAGAACATAGTGTAAGTAGGCCACCCTTTGCTCTCCCTCTTGCTCCTGGGACTGCTGGAGTAGAAAAACTACAGAAACCATCCAATGAAAAACTTGTAGTGGTATCCCATGTTTCTTGGATTGCCAGGACGTCATATTGTTTTACAAACCCTTGCCATATGGGGTCTAGAGCCTTTACGTTTAAACCCGCCACGTTCCAGGTGAGAAATTTACAATATGGTGAATCTGCGTTAGGAGGGGTAAGCGCACCCCGGCGATCACCCTCCACTGGGTCTTTATCAGGCGTAGGAGAAAGGTTTAATTTAATCGAGTCCTCCGTAGCAACAACCTTACTTGATTGAGTAGGGATAATCTGGAAGCTCCGTCCAAATTCCGAGCTCTGTATTTGTCAATCAACCCAATCTGTGGTTGACAGGCATTCAAAACGATTGGCTATTGGAAAGTGCAAGGGATTATCCAGACCATTTCTAAGCTGTTGGTAATGATAAGGTTGGCTGTAATGTGGACCAACAAGAGGGCCGCCTTGACGCTGTCTACCTCTTCTGCTCCTTACCTGGTTCCATCCCGCATTCCACCCCTCCTCCCACCCAAGGGGTTGTATCTCCCAGGGGGGATTGAGTCTCTGTCTAATTTTACTGTCATGGGGTCCTTTTAACCAACTCCATCGATTGTCAGCTTGATTTTGTGGGAGATAAAAATAAGACAGAGGTCTAGCAGCCACCGTACTTGTCTGGAATCTAGGGGATCCACTACTACAAATGAACTCTACAACCTCAGTATTCTCGAAAGTGACCACTACGCAGTCCCCTTGTAAGTTTTTTCTGTTGCCTCCCACCCACGGAGCTCTCTCAATCATTAGGATATTGCACGGTATATTTGGCGGGAGGGGATAGTTTTTGGATAGCCAATAACATACTTTATTTTTAAGGGCCTGATACGATTCTACTTCTGATGGAGGGATTTCAGTAACACCAGTGAGAATAATCACGTAGGGGCAGGCATCAGGGGGAAGGTGAATGTTTCTACGGGCCGTGCCCTTGGCTCTGTCGGGTGCATCAAAATTTAAAGGCTGTGATAAGCAATCACTTAATGTAGCCTGAGCGGTTGAATTGATTTTAGTTGTTGTCAGAGATTGATCTGTTTTCTGAGTTTGGTCAGTTCTGGGGGCCTTTATTGTGGTGCCAACCTGGTTTGTAGTGTTACTGGAATTCTTGGGGGGCCACTTTTATAGTCTCCAGCGATCTGTTAACAGCCACCGAAGGCTTATTGGCCTTTTTAGCTGGAATAGTAACCTGGGCAATTTTGTTATTCAAGGTGAAACTAGGGGCACTTATATCCTTATGTATGTTTTTTAGGACAGTTTCCAGGCAGCGTAGTCTAGCCTCTAAGGGTTCCAGCAATACTTTTAACATATTAAAAATAGTGGTGTTACTCATGCTTGAACCATAGCCCTCCTGTAATGGAGATATTACTGAATTACCAACTTCCCCAGTCAACTCCAAGATTTCCTCCAGGCTTTGATCGATAATAGTATCGTCTGGAAGGCTCAGGGGTAAACCACTCTTAATAACATGCGGTCCCTCTGTGGAACTGGGTAAAACTACTGGCGATTTATCCATGTTAGGGAGGTTAGGGGGAATTCGAACCTTCTTTCCTTTATGAATTGATGGTTTATTGGTTTTTCGAATTTGCTTAGGGATAGCCCCTTCTGTCCGACCCCTTTCTTTTGTAACGGATATATTGTTAGAGGTATTTGACTCACTTTGTTGCACTCCACATTCTGATAGGAAATGAAGGTTTGGGGAAGCCTCCAGGTCCTGTAAGGTGTTTGAGGCATCAAGATCCCCGGTCTCTCCAGTGCTATGTACTAGGGCCTGTATATCTGTCCGGAAATCAGTGTTGGGTGTCTGTGCCTGTGCAATAAGGCCCAAGGAGGAACGTTTGGCCATGGCCAGGTCTTGGGACACTCTCCTATCCATTAATGTTATACCCTCGTCAATTAGCGCATGAGTGCGGGTGATAAAATCATCCAAGGTTCCGGTAAGTTTTTTAGCTCCTACAGCGGCCATACTTCTGGTTTCGCGACAGTTCATGGCCTATAAACCTATCAGTAAAAGCACAGGGGATCTAAGTGTAACCGAATAGGGTTTATGGCCCAGTCCAGTCTCTTCTGGCCTCTGAGGGCCACAGAGGGCCCGCCCTTTGCCCGGGCTTCGCTCGGCGTCCCGCTCGCGTCCCGCTATGCGGAGGAGCGCTGTTCTTAAAGGTGGCGTTGCGGCCGGGGGCGTGTTTTGCTGGGGGCGCGGCCGTGCACACCTGTGCAGCGCAGGGACTCCTGGTCTAGAGAGTCCCTGCAGCACGCGCCCTCTGTTACCTCCCGCAGTTATTCCGTCCTCGTTCCGGGCACTCTCCGGCACCCCTGCAGCCTCAACCCCACGCCAAACGCCGCGCAGCGGCACCCGCGAAGCGGGTGCTGCAAGTTGTTATCTGGCGATATGGCGGTCAATCCCTCCAGGGACACGGGGAGGCCACAAGACGAGTCGGCGTTCTCCCAGCTCACCCAATCGGCAAGTGGCGGCGTCCAGGTAAAGTTTCTTGTGATTAAGGCTCCTCATTCTCACATGCAGTCATTGGTGGGGCCCATAACACCAACACACACACTAACCATTCATCGGTCTGCACACAGTCGGAGGATGAGCGGTTCAAGCGCTCTACATGTGAGGGGAATGCCTATTAACCTATAGGGAAAAAAAAGTTAATTTACAGAATATACATCAATATCCCTTCCACCTACAGATCTCAATCCTAAATATCAAGGCACTCCTCCCACGTGGCCAATGGACCAAGTAGTTGGATTGGTTGATGGTGATCTAGAACCAGCTAAAACACATTTTAAGATTTAGATCTTACCCTTCTCAATAAACCACAAACTCATTCTTTGTTAATCAATATCTGTTTATCTAAAATTTCTTAGCAAAGTTACATTTGCGTTTGGAGAGTTTATATCAAATTTTAATTAAATCGCAGAACATCATATTTACCTATTCTGTCTATCTGGAGTCCTCTTAGTCTGTCGTCATTCGTCAAAGCAGATTAATGTTCAAGTTCTGTGCTCAGCACGCCACAGGCTCAAAGATCGGAAAAGACCAGAGACGTGCAAGCATCTGTCAATGCCCATAAAATTAGGAAAAGTTTGTAGTCATCCGGTAATTGGGCAGCATCTGGACCATTTGGGATTCAGGAACGCAGCAGTCACCCTAAGTAGAGTTTGCGTAGCGTCACTACCGTCGTCGTGGTCATCGGTCAGTAGGGTAGGAAGTAGTCAAGTAAAGCAAGGATCCCTCTCTATTCTATCATGTACTTTTATAACAAAATCACAGTAAAAAGTCAAATTTTTATAATTTTGTTCAGTCGTGATTGGTTGGTTGAGATCGTCCGATGGGGTTTAGCACAGTTTGAGGGGTGAGGTCACAGTTCAGTCCATTCTGGTTTCTTTTGTAAACGTCCTTTGTTTTGTTACTTGGCTGTTGTCCCACCGTGGCCTTGCCTTAGTACAGTGAGTTGCGGGTCATGCAGAGGCTGCAGTCATCTTTGTCGCACTTGCGCTGTTCGCTCCGCACCTCGTGGGACAGTGGCCACATCGTTGTGTCGCGTCGGCGGCCATTTTATAATTTAGGCCCAAACGCCAACTTAAGCAAAACAAACACAAAAGAGTAATTAATGCACAGAAATAATAAATCTAATGTTAACCCCTTACTAATCCCTCTATGTGCTTGTATTTATCTAGCGTATAGCGACATTTAAAGCATTTATATTCACCCTTTACATTGTCTTCTCGGGCAACTTTACAGAGACATCACAAAAGCAACATATACCATGCAATATTCCATTTATTACATATACTACTGTTAGTATGCGTACGGATTTTAGTCATAAAGGTTATTTAGCCATGCAAAATGCAAATCCCACGTATATTTGGTATATTAATAAAGTTGATTAATAAACATGTGTTGGACCTGCGATGGGCAAGCCCAGCACAAAGGGGGGTAGCTTGGCTCGAGTGACAAGGCGGTAGAAGGCTGTTGTGTTAAGCCGGCTATGACCAAATAATAACTCCCTGCACACCACATAAAAAGAAGGACACCACACCACTGTTATAGAAAAATACGTTTCGTTTATGTAAAAGTTCTCTGGGTTGGAAGAAGTTCAATTAGTTAATCACATTCACCTTTCTTACATGGGTTTGATTAGCTGTGTACTGGTTGCGTAGGAATAAATGGTTGGACTCTAATAAATAAATATACTGGATAAATATCAGGATTCAATACATTTGGAATAAATATCAGCAATGACTGGAATAAATATCAGCAAAACATCACAGTTGCATAGCAAGTTAGATACCGATCGTTTCACATAAATATCTCAGGGTCATACTGGTATCGCTGCCACCAATTAATCACTTTCAGGGTAAACACATTTAGATTGCCATTTAATGCGGAATGCGCGCTCTTACAGTTTTTGAAGTGTTCACGGGTTCGGGCTCTCTGGGCACAAGATACTCGTGATAATCCTTTAGTTGCACTTAAAGCATATTGCGCGTGTATCTGGAAGATAAAGACATACAATGACTACGGCAATTACACTCCGCGGCCAGCCGGTTTAATACTACTGCGGCCGGAGGAGTCTGTGCGCTTCTGTCAACGCAGGCGGGGTCTCCGAAGGCGGCTTTAATTCACGAGTCCTCAGACCGTCGAACGGGCTGCCGGAGGGGTCAAACTACCTGTGCGCACAGTTCAAAATTGGAGCCGCACCTCAGTCCCGGAACAATGCGGCAACTTCAGGGGAAGAGACGGTCCCACCTCACTTTAGCTGCGCCAGTAAGCGCTCCAGTCAGTATGGCCCTTCTCCCAAGGGCGAAGGGGGGTTCCAGGGGCTCCGCGATCCTCCCTCCGATCTCACTCACGGGGGGGCTCCCGCCCACAACAACAGTCCCCAAGTCACTCGGGCAGGGCAGAGACGGTACTCTCGCCCAAATGAAGGCCAGCCTTTCCCCGCCCCAGCGCAGCACCTCACCTTCTGTCCACGATCAGCGCTTCGACGGCGGTGGGTTCGGAGACGTCCGAACGCCCGCCAGGAGGCACTTAAGTTGAAGGGGCCCTGTCAAGGGGCAATTGGGCACTCGCTGGCCAGGCGCTGAAGGCGAGAGGTCACTGCTCGCGCTTCTGACTGGAACGCCAGTCAGGGTCCACGTCAACAACCTCGGCTGTACTTCTGCCTGCGCTATCAGCTGCCTCAGGGGGGGGGGGAGGAACAGGGCAGGTGTCAATCTGGTGTCAAGTCCTCTTCTATGTTTCTTCTCTTCTCCACTTTTTCTCATCATGGCCGCCAGGGACTGGGCCTTTTATAGCCAGTGCCCTGGGGTGCCAGCACGAGCCAGAAGGTTCTAGAACCTTCCCTGGCTGTGTCAATGACATGGCCCTTCCAAGGTGTCTTTTTGGTCATTAGGAGCCACCATACTGGGCTTCCTAAGGCAGCCATTTTGTGTACTTGTAACTTCTGAGGGGATTCCTGTCAGGTTTGCAGGTTACACAAAGTGCGTCAAAACCTCCAAAGGGTCAGAGGTCAGAAGGACTCCAATGGGAGTCTCTCTCATAGGGGACAATGGTGTCCACCATTTTACGGTTGACAACCTCAGTGTGTAATGCCACCGGTTCCGTCAGGCGCCTTGTACATAGGTGCCAGGAACTTGGTGAGCAACTGAGCGTCAAGGAGCATCTAGCCCCATGGGACAACACACAAAAAGGTCCTGGTAGACAAATAAAAAGCCACAAATTTTAGGAGGCACGGGGGAACAAAATAAATCATGGTGTGAGGGGACTCTCAGAAGCAGACAGGTCTAACACGCGTCCCCCCCAGCTGAAAGTGGGGAGAGCTACCCAACCCCTTGGGAGTCCTCAACACTAAGGCGGAAATACCTGGAGAGACCGTCTGCATTGGCGTGGTCAGCTCCGGGCCGATGTTCCACCCGAAAGTCCATTCCCTGTAGGGAGATAGACCACCTCAACAGTTTTGGGTTTTCTGAACCAGGAAGTGCGAACCAAACAGGTATGGTCGCAGCTTCTTCAGTGCCCAGACCACCGCAAAGGCTTCCCGCTCAATGGTACTCCATCTCTGTTCCCGGGGAAGTAGTCTCCGTGACAGGAAGATCACGGGCTGATCCAGACCCTCTTCATTGAGTTGCGATAGCACCGCCCCAATGCCAATGTCGGATGCATCTGTCTGGACAAAGAATTCCTTCGAGAAGTCTGGAGCCTTCAAAACTGGAGCGTTGCACAATGCCTGTTTCAGAGTGTCGAAGGCTCGTTGGCAAGCCTCGGTCCAGATGACTCTCCTGGGTTGCTTCTTGGCCGTGAGTTCAGTAAGGGGAGCCACGATAGTGCCATACCCCTTCACGAACCGTCTGTAGTAACCTGTGAGGCCCAGGAAGGCTCGGACCTCAGTCTGGGTCTTGGGGGGTTCCCAGGCCACGATTGCCTCAATCTTTGCCTGAAGGGGTTGCACCGTTCCCCGGCCCACCAAGTGACCTAAGTACACCACCGACCCCTGCCCAGGCGCGCAACACCCATTGGGCTCACCGGGCTTCAGCCCCCCCGTCATGTGCGTCAGCCCGGCTGAGATAGCCTCGCTGGCTGGCGTCCGTCTGATTGCAGCCGCACCCGAGTACTTAACAGGTCTTTAAAAGACCATTTACTCGTTAATGAGGCTTTTGTTGTGTGTTCACCCCTTCTTACAGCCACTCTCCCTATGGCTGGAAGACTTAGCCCCCCCGAAATCTTTTTCAGCCCCCCCCGAAATCTTTTTCAGCCCCCCCCCCGAAATTTTGCTCTAGTTGCCCGCCTGCCCCTGCCCAATCTGACACTTGCTGGCCTTGATCGTCAGACCAGCTTGTTCCAGGGCCTGGAGAACGTCTTGCAGGTGCTGCAAGTGATCCTCCCAACTGCTACTGAAGACAGCAATGTCGTCAAGGTAAGCAGCAGAGAAGGATTCCTTCCCAGTGAGGATCATGTTCACCAGCCGCTGGAAGGTTGCAGGAGCGTTCTTGAGCCCAAAGGGCATCACACAGAACTGGTAGTGTCCATCAGGTGTGGAGAAGGCTGACCTTTCCCTCGCTCCACCAGTCATAGGAATCTGCCAGTACCCTGCTGTGAGGTCAATGGTACTCAGATATTGGGCAGCTCCCAACCGGTCAATTAGTTCATCCGCCCGAGGGATCGGATGAGCGTCGGTCTTCGTGACCGAATTAAGTCCTCGATAGTCCACGCAGAATCGCAATTCTGGCGTGGTGCCAGGTGGTGCAGCTTTAGGAACTAAAACCACCGGGCTAGACCAAGGGCTATTTGAAGGTTCAATAACTCCGAGCTCCAGCATCTTAGCTACTTCACTTCGGATGCTGGCCTTCACCTTGTCCGACAGCCGGTAAGACTTAGACTTCACAGGTGGGCTGTCGCCGGTGTCCACGTCATGAACACACAGATGGGTCTTACCCGGGACAAGGGAGAACAGAGGAGAGAATGACCCCAGGACCTGGCGGCATTCCTCCTGCTGCTCCGGAGTTAGGGATGGTGAGAGTTTCACTCCCTCCAATGACCCATCCTTTTCTTGAGACGCCAACAGGTCGGGGAGAGGCTCAGTGTCCTCTTCCTCCGATCCATCAGTCACCAGGATCAACATGACTTCGGGCCTCTCATAGTGGGGCTTGAGGCGATTGGCATGCAGCACCCGACGTGGATGCCGTGGGGTCTTGACGTCCACCAGGTAAGTAGACTTGCCCATCTTTTCCAATACCTCATATGGGCCTGTCCAACGGTCCTGAAGAGCGCTTAGCTCTCCCGGTTCCATCACCCACACCTTCTGTCCAGGCTCCAGCTCCACTGGGTGAGCGTTGTGGTCATACCACGCTTTCATCACTGCCTGGCTGGCTTCCAAGTTGTCACAAGCTTGCTTCCACAACTTAGCCATTTGGCTCCGGAAGGCCAGCATATAGCTCACCATGTCGTGGGGAACTTTCCGGGGAGACTTTTCCCATGAGTCCCTCACCAGGCTGAGAGGTCCACGTACAGGGTGCCCATACAGAAGCTCGAAGGGGCTAAAGCCCACTCCCTTCTGTGGCACTTCCCTGTAGGAAAAAAGTAAGCAGGGTAGGAGGATGTCCCATTTCCTCCGCAGGCTTTCGGGTAGACTTCTGATCATACCCTTCAACGTCTTGTTGAACCTTTCCACAAGGCCATTGGCCTGTGGGTGATAAGGAGTGGTGAACCGGTAGGTCACTCCACACTCCTTCCACATTGCCCGCATGTATGCTGACATGAAGTTGGTCCCCCTATCAGACACAACTTCCTTGGGGAAACCCACTCGGGTAAAGATCCCCATCAGGGCCTTTGCCACCACCGGTGCAGTGATGGTTCTCAGAGGAATTGCCTCTGGATACCTTGTGGCATGATCCACCAGTACCAGGATAAACCTGTGACCGGATGTTGTCGGTGGATCTAAGGGCCCAGAAATGTCGATGCCCACCCTTTCAAAGGGGGTGCCAACGACGGGAAGTGGTTCCAGGGGAGCCTTCAGCTTCGTCCCTGTTTTCCCACTGGCTTGGCATGACACACACGACCGACAATATGCGTCGGATGCCACCCTCATTCGAGGCCAATAAAAGTGGGGGACAAGCCTGGAAAAGGTCTTGTCCTGACCCAAGTGTCCTGCCAAGGGAATCTCATGAGCCAACTCTAACAGGAAGGCTCGGTAACACTGTGGGACTACCAGGGCCCGTGACAATCCGTGCACTGGCGCCCTGGGTTCACTGTAGAGGAGGCCATCCTCCCAGTAAATACAATAGTTCCCAGACTCGTTATCCGCTGCTTGGGCTTCAGCCTGTTGCCTCAGACCCTTGAGGGTGGGACATTCCCTTTGTCCCCTGCTCAGTTCCTCCCTGGACGGACCTCCCTCCACTCGCCAATCAGCGGGGATAGGTAAGTTCTCCAACGGAACCATGTCCTCCTCCGTGGACTCCAGGTCCACCTCCGTAGGTGGCCTATCCGTCTCACGGGGCACGGACGTCGAGGCAGGCTCCTCCTGTCCTCGGCATGCTCCCTCATCAGCAGCTACGGGGTGGGCCATTGTTCCAGACTCCGACCCCTGCGACTTCTCCTCCCGAGCAGTCGCCGACCTGGTACTCACACAGGCCCAATCAGGTGTACCCAGCATCTCCGAATGAGTCCGGTATTCCACCTCCTTCCAAGCATTGTGCTCCATATCATTGCCCAGCAAACAATCGACTGGCACGGCGGGGCTTACGGCGACTCGAAGTGGACCTGCAACCCCTCCCCACTCAAAGGGAACCTCGGCCACAGGATAGTGGCCCATTCTGCCATCAGCCAGTGCGGCTGGATGAAGTACGCCCGGAACCACCTGCTCCGAGGACACCAGATGACTCCTTACCATAGTCATACTGGCTCCTGTATCTCTCAGAGCTTCCCCTCTATGGCCATTGATGGTGACCCACTGCTCATACTTGGTAGTATTCGAGGGCACCTGGATCTTTGGAACCATCTCCCGATCACCCAGGGACACTAAGGTGACTCCCGCCCACTCCCTTCCCTCACTTAAGGGCATCTCCTCCCCGAGCGCTACACTAGCGACTCCCGGGGCCTTTCCTCCAGCGGGAGGGGGTGGTCTCTTTGGGCATTTCGGGTCTCCTTTGTAATGTCCAATACCACCGCACTCAAAGCAATGGACAACCCTTGGCTGCTGACTCTGGCCAGGGTGAGGGTTCTTCTGCGGGTTAGCCTTAGAGTTGGAAAAGGTGTTTTTCCCCTTAAAGTTATTTTAGGGGCCTTTGGAGAACTCCTGTTTCTTGTTATCTCCCCCCTCTTTCCTTAGGGGAGCGCCCTGTCCGGACTTCTGAGAATCTCCTCCAGTCCCCTTCGTGGACACTCGGGTACTTGCCCAAATGTCCGCCTCCTCAGCAAGCTTACGGGGGCAAGTAAGTTTGCTGTCTACCAGGTGTTGCCTCAGCTCGGGAAGGCATTTCTCGAGTAGATGCTCCTTGAGGATTAAGTCATACAACCCTTGATAGTCCTCCACCTCACTACCTTGGACCCACCCTTCCAGGGCTTTCTTGGCAAAATCCAGGAAGTCAACCCAATTTTGTGAGCTCAGCTTGTGGCTACCCCTAAACCTTTGCCGGTATTTCTCCGGGGTCAACCCAAACTTCCTAATGAGCGCCACCTTCATGGCGGGGTAGTCTACCTGTTCCTCCCGGTCTAGGGCCAATAGGGCATCCCTTCCTGTCGGAGGCATGTACCGGTATAATCCACCACCCCAGTGCTTCTCATGGATCCCATGGGCTCTTAAGGAGACCTCATAGGCTGCCAGCCACTTGGCTATGTCGTCCCCAGCGGAATAACTGGCGACTACGTCCTTTGGTAAATGGGGCCTGGGCTCCCTGGCAATTTCCTTGGACTCGACACCCCCCGGAGTATTGTTAATGGTCTTGAGGTCGAGTTCTCGTAACTTGAACTCATGTTCCATCCTCCTCCCTTCCATCTCCAGCTTGGCCAACTCCCACCTTAACTGTCTTTCCTCTCTCCTGTCGGCTAACTCGGTTTCTGATAACCCTCTTGATGACACACTACTGCCCTCCCGTGAGGCTACCTTGGGGCTGATAGACATCGCACCCACCCCCAGGGGACATTCTGTAATCATCTCCCTGACAGTTTCCCTGTCTGATTCCTCCTCCTCTACCGTTCCCTCCGTGTGTGCTTCCACCCAGGCTCGCAGACTAGTACGGAGCTCCTCTCTCTTGGCTCCTCGCCTAACGAACACTCCCCTTTCCTGACAGAACTCCCTGAGCTGTGCCACAGTATAGGTCTCCAGCTCTGACATTTTGAATTCCATTTTTGTCAGTTGAAAGTGTGGACCACCACCCTGAAGTAGGTTATGAAGATAGGAACTTTCTCTGAGGATCACCTCCACCCACCTCCAGGAAAGAATTTAAAAAAACAAAATCACAGAATTAGAAGGCCGCTGGGAGAATACTCCGGGTGTGTACCTGTGATGCACACCGAATTATTATGAGGTTCACAACAGCACGGCTCGTAATCCCACCGCTGCCACCAATTTTATGTTGGACCTGCGATGGGCAAGCCCAGCACAAAGGGGGGTAGCTTGGCTCGAGTGACAAGGCGGTAGAAGGCTGTTATGTTAAGCCGGCTATGACCAAATAATAACTCCCTGCACACCACATAAAAAGAAGGACACCACACCACTGTTATAGAAAAATACGTTTCGTTTATGTAAAAGTTCTCTGGGTTGGAAGAAGTTCAATTAGTTAATCACATTCACCTTTCTTACATGGGTTTGATTAGCTGTGTACTGGTTGCGTAGGAATAAATGGTTGGACTCTAATAAATAAATATACTGGATAAATATCAGGATTCAATACATTTGGAATAAATATCAGCAATGACTGGAATAAATATCAGCAAAACATCACAGTTGCATAGCAAGTTAGATACCGATCGTTTCACATAAATATCTCAGGGTCATACTGGTATCGCTGCCACCAATTAATCACTTTCAGGGTAAACACATTTAGATTGCCATTTAATGCGGAATGCGCGCTCTTACAGTTTTTGAAGTGTTCACGGGTTCGGGCTCTCTGGGCACAAGATACTCGTGATAATCCTTTAGTTGCACTTAAAGCATATTGCGCGTGTATCTGGAAGATAAAGACATACAATGACTACGGCAATTACACTCCGCGGCCAGCCGGTTTAATACTACTGCGGCCGGAGGAGTCTGTGCGCTTCTGTCAACGCAGGCGGGGTCTCCGAAGGCGGCTTCAGTTCACGAGTCCTCAGACCGTCGAACGGGCTGCCGGAGGGGTCAAACTACCTGTGCGCACAGTTCAAAATTGGAGCCGCACCTCAGTCCCGGAACAATGCGGCAACTTCAGGGGAAGAGACGGTCCCACCTCACTTTAGCTGCGCCAGTAAGCGCTCCAGTCAGTATGGCCCTTCTCCCAAGGGCGAAGGGGGGTTCCAGGGGCTCCGCGATCCTCCCTCCGATCTCACTCACGGGGGGGCTCCCGCCCACAACAACAGTCCCCAAGTCACTCGGGCAGGGCAGAGACGGTACTCTCGCCCAAATGAAGGCCAGCCTTTCCCCGTCCCAGCGCAGCACCTCACCTTCTGTCCACGATCAGCGCTTCGACGGCGGTGGGTTCGGAGACGTCCGAACGCCCGCCAGGAGGCACTTAAGTTGAAGGGGCCCTGTCAAGGGTCGCAGTCGCGATCTCACCACTGGGGGAGGCGGGGAGGCTCTAACTATGGCCAAAGTCTCTGAGGGGCAATTGGGCACTCGCTGGCCAGGCGCTGAAGGCGAGAGGTCACTGCTCGCGCTTCTGACTGGAACGCCAGTCAGGGTCCACGCCAACAACCTCGGCTGTACTTCTGCCTGCGCTATCAGCTGCCTCAGGGGGGGGGGGAACAGGGCAGGTGTCAATCTGGTGTCAAGTCCTCTTCTATGTTTCTTCTCTTCTCCACTTTTTCTCATCATGGCCGCCAGGGACTGGGCCTTTTATAGCCAGTGCCCTGGGGTGCCAGCACGAGCCAGAAGGTTCTAGAACCTTCCCTGGCTGTGTCAATGACATGGCCCTTCCAAGGTGTCTTTTTGGTCATTAGGAGCCACCATACTGGGCTTCCTAAGGCAGCCATTTTGTGTACTTGTAACTTCTGAGGGGATTCCTGTCAGGTTTGCAGGTTACACAAAGTGCGTCAAAACCTCCAAAGGGTCAGAGGTCAGAAGGACTCCAATGGGAGTCACTCTCATAGGGGACAATGGTGTCCACCATTTTAGGGTTGACAACCTCAGTGTGTAATGCCACCGGTTCCGTCAGGCGCCTTGTACATAGGTGCCAGGAACTTGGTGAGCAACTGAGCGTCAAGGAGCATCTAGCCCCATGGGACAACACACAAAAAGGTCCTGGTAGACAAATAAAAAGCCACAAATTTTAGGAGGCACGGGGGAACAAAATAAATCATGGTGTGAGGGGACTCTCAGAAGCAGACAGGTCTAACACGCGTCCCCCCCAGCTGAAAGTGGGGAGAGCTACCCAACCCCTTGGGAGTCCTCAACACTAAGGCGGAAATACCTGGAGAGACCGTCTGCATTGGCGTGGTCAGCTCCGGGCCGATGTTCCACCCGAAAGTCCATTCCCTGTAGGGAGATAGACCACCTCAACAGTTTTGGGTTTTCTGAACCAGGAAGTGCGAACCAAACAGGTATGGTCGCAGCTTCTTCAGTGCCCAGACCACCGCAAAGGCTTCCCGCTCAATGGTACTCCATCTCTGTTCCCGGGGAAGTAGTCTCCGTGACAGGAAGATCACGGGCTGATCCAGACCCTCTTCATTGAGTTGCGATAGCACCGCCCCAATGCCAATGTCGGATGCATCTGTCTGGACAATGAATTCCTTCGAGAAGTCTGGAGCCTTCAAAACTGAAGCGTTGCACAATGCCTGTTTCAGAGTGTCGAAGGCTCGTTGGCAAGCCTCGGTCCAGATGACTCTCCTGGGTTGCTTCTTGGCCGTGAGTTCAGTAAGGGGAGCCACGATAGTGCCATACCCCTTCACGAACCGTCTGTAGTAACCTGTGAGGCCCAGGAAGGCTCGGACCTCAGTCTGGGTCTTGGGGGGTTCCCAGGCCACGATTGCCTCAATCTTTGCCTGAAGGGGTTGCACCGTTCCCCGGCCCACCAAGTGACCTAAGTACACCACCGACCCCTGCCCAGGCGCGCAACACCCATTGGGCTCACCGGGCTTCAGCCCCCCCGTCATGTGCGTCAGCCCGGCTGAGATAGCCTCGCTGGCTGGCGTCCGTCTGATTGCAGCCGCACCCGAGTACTTAACAGGTCTTTAAAAGACCATTTACTCGTTAATGAGGCTTTTGTTGTGTGTTCACCCCTTCTTACAGCCACTCTCCCTATGGCTGGAAGACTTAGCCCCCCCGAAATCTTTTTCAGCCCCCCCCGAAATCTTTTTCAGCCCCCCCCGAAATTTTGCTCTAGTTGCCCGCCTGCCCCTGCCCAATCTGACACTTGCTGGCCTTGATCGTCAGACCAGCTTGTTCCAGGGCCTGGAGAACGTCTTGCAGGTGCTGCAAGTGATCCTCCCAACTGCTACTGAAGACAGCAATGTCGTCAAGGTAAGCAGCAGAGAAGGATTCCTTCCCAGTGAGGATCATGTTCACCAGCCGCTGGAAGGTTGCAGGAGCGTTCTTGAGCCCAAAGGGCATCACACAGAACTGGTAGTGTCCATCAGGTGTGGTGAAGGCTGACCTTTCCCTCGCTCCACCAGTCATAGGAATCTGCCAGTACCCTGCTGTGAGGTCAATGGTACTCAGATATTGGGCAGCTCCCAACCGGTCAATTAGTTCATCCGCCCGAGGGATCGGATGAGCGTCGGTCTTCGTGACCGAATTAAGTCCTCGATAGTCCACGCAGAATCGCAATTCTGGCGTGGTGCCAGGTGGTGCAGCTTTAGGAACTAAAACCACCGGGCTAGACCAAGGGCTATTTGAAGGTTCAATAACTCCGAGCTCCAGCATCTTAGCTACTTCACTTCGGATGCTGGCCTTCACCTTGTCCGACAGCCGGTAAGACTTAGACTTCACAGGTGGGCTGTCGCCGGTGTCCACGTCATGAACACACAGATGGGTCTTACCCGGGACAAGGGAGAACAGAGGAGAGAATGACCCCAGGACCTGGCGGCATTCCTCCTGCTGCTCCGGAGTTAGGGATGGTGAGAGTTTCACTCCCTCCAATGACCCATCCTTTTCTTGAGACGCCAACAGGTCGGGGAGAGGCTCAGTGTCCTCTTCCTCCGATCCATCAGTCACCAGGATCAACATGACTTCGGGCCTCTCATAGTGGGGCTTGAGGCGATTGGCATGCAGCACCCGACGTGGATGCCGTGGGGTCTTGACGTCCACCAGGTAAGTAGACTTGCCCATCTTTTCCAATACCTCATATGGGCCTGTCCAACGGTCCTGAAGAGCGCTTAGCTCTCCCGGTTCCATCACCCACACCTTCTGTCCAGGCTCCAGCTCCACTGGGTGAGCGTTGTGGTCATACCACGCTTTCATCACTGCCTGGCTGGCTTCCAAGTTGTCACAAGCTTGCTTCCACAACTTAGCCATTTGGCTCCGGAAGGCCAGCATATAGCTCACCATGTCCTGGGGAACTTTCCGGGGAGACTTTTCCCATGAGTCCCTCACCAGGCTGAGAGGTCCACGTACAGGGTGCCCATACAGAAGCTCGAAGGGGCTAAAGCCCACTCCCTTCTGTGGCACTTCCCTGTAGGAAAAAAGTAAGCAGGGTAGGAGGACGTCCCATTTCCTCCGCAGGCTTTCGGGTAGACTTCTGATCATACCCTTCAACGTCTTGTTGAACCTTTCCACAAGGCCATTGGCCTGTGGGTGATAAGGAGTGGTGAACCGGTAGGTCACTCCACACTCCTTCCACATTGCCCGCATGTATGCTGACATGAAGTTGGTTCCCCTATCAGACACAACTTCCTTGGGGAAACCCACTCGGGTAAAGATCCCCATCAGGGCCTTTGCCACCACCGGTGCAGTGATGGTTCTCAGAGGAATTGCCTCTGGATACCTTGTGGCATGATCCACCAGTACCAGGATAAACCTGTGACCGGATGTTGTCGGTGGATCTAAGGGCCCAGAAATGTCGATGCCCACCCTTTCAAAGGGGGTGCCAACGACGGGAAGTGGTTCCAGGGGAGCCTTCAGCTTCGTCCCTGTTTTCCCACTGGCTTGGCATGACACACACGACCGACAATATGCGTCGGATGCCACCCTCATTCGAGGCCAATAAAAGTGGGGGACAAGCCTGGCAAAGGTCTTGTCCTGACCCAAGTGTCCTGCCAAGGGAATCTCATGAGCCAACTCTAACAGGAAGGCTCGGTAACACTGTGGGACTACCAGGGCCCATGACAATCCGTGCACTGGCGCCCTGGGTTCACTGTAGAGGAGGCCATCCTCCCAGTAAATACAATAGTTCCCAGACTCGTTATCCGCTGCTTGGGCTTCAGCCTGTTGCCTCAGACCCTTGAGGGTGGGACATTCCCTTTGTCCCCTGCTCAGTTCCTCCCTGGACGGACCTCCCTCCACTCGCCAATCAGCGGGGATAGGTAAGTTCTCCAACGGAACCATGTCCTCCTCCGTGGACTCCGGGTCCACCTCCGTAGGTGGCCTATCCGTCTCACGGGGCACGGACGTCGAGGCAGGCTCCTCCTGTCCTCGGCATGCTCCCTCATCAGCAGCTACGGGGTGGGCCATTGTTCCAGACTCCGACCCCTGCGACTTCTCCTCCCGAGCAGTCGCCGACCTGGTACTCACACAGGCCCAATCAGGTGTACCCAGCATCTCCGAATGAGTCCGGTATTCCACCTCCTTCCAAGCATTGTGCTCCATATCATTGCCCAGCAAACAATCGACTGGCACGGCGGGGCTTACGGCGACTCGAAGTGGACCTGCAACCCCTCCCCACTCAAAGGGAACCTCGGCCACAGGATAGTGGCCCATTCTGCCATCAGCCAGTGCGGCTGGATGAAGTACGCCTGGAACCACCTGCTCCGAGGACACCAGATGACTCCTTACCATAGTCATACTGGCTCCTGTATCTCTCAGAGCTTCCCCTCTATGGCCATTGATGGTGACCCACTGCTCATACTTGGTAGTATTCGAGGGCACCTGGATCTTTGGAACCATCTCCCGATCACCCAGGGACACTAAGGTGACTCCCGCCCACTCCCTTCCCTCACTTAAGGGCATCTCCTCCCCGAGCGCTACACTAGCGACTCCCGGGGCCTTTCCTCCAGCGGGAGGGGGTGGTCTCTTTGGGCATTTCGGGTCTCCTTTGTAATGTCCAATACCACCGCACTCAAAGCAATGGACAACCCTTGGCTGCTGACTCTGGCCAGGGTGAGGGTTCTTCTGCGGGTTAGCCTTAGAGTTGGAAAAGGTGTTTTTCCCCTTAAAGTTATTTTAGGGGCCTTTGGAGAACTCCTGTTTCTTGTTATCTCCCCCCTCTTTCCTTAGGGGAGCGCCCTGTCCGGACTTCTGAGAATCTCCTCCAGTCCCCTTCGTGGACACTCGGGTACTTGCCCAAATGTCCGCCTCCTCAGCAAGCTTACGGGGGCAAGTAAGTTTGCTGTCTACCAGGTGTTGCCTCAGCTCGGGAAGGCATTTCTCGAGTAGATGCTCCTTGAGGATTAAGTCATACAACCCTTGATAGTCCTCCACCTCACTACCTTGGACCCACCCTTCCAGGGCTTTCTTGGCAAAATCCAGGAAGTCAACCCAATTTTGTGAGCTCAGCTTGTGGCTACCCCTAAACCTTTGCCGGTATTTCTCCGGGGTCAACCCAAACTTCCTAATGAGCGCCACCTTCATGGCGGGGTAGTCTACCTGTTCCTCCCGGTCTAGGGCCAATAGGGCATCCCTTCCTGTCGGAGGCATGTACCGGTATAATCCACCACCCCAGTGCTTCTCATGGATCCCATGGGCTCTTAAGGAGACCTCATAGGCTGCCAGCCACTTGGCTATGTCGTCCCCAGCGGAATAACTGGCAACTACGTCCTTTGGTAAATGGGGCCTGGGCTCCCTGGCAATTTCCTTGGACTCGACACCCCCCGGAGTATTGTTAATGGTCTTGAGGTCGAGTTCTCGTAACTTGAACTCATGTTCCATCCTCCTCCCTTCCATCTCCAGCTTGGCCAACTCCCACCTTAACTGTCTTTCCTCTCTCCTGTCGGCTAACTCGGTTTCTGATAACCCTCTTGATGACACACTACTGCCCTCCCGTGAGGCTACCTTGGGGCTGATAGACATCGCACCCACCCCCAGGGGACATTCTGTAATCATCTCCCTGACAGTTTCCCTGTCTGATTCCTCCTCCTCTACCGTTCCCTCCGTGTGTGCTTCCACCCAGGCTCGCAGACTAGTACGGAGCTCCTCTCTCTTGGCTCCTCGCCTAACGAACACTCCCCTTTCCTGACAGAACTCCCTGAGCTGTGCCACAGTATAGGTCTCCATATTTTGAAAAACAAGAGGTCCTTCAAAAACGATGCATCATGCGATAAATATAGACCAGAATCGGCTCTATATCACTTATACAATGCCCAGCCGGACATTGAAGTTTTAATGATCAAATAGAATTAATTTCTGACATACAATTAGAATGTAGAGTGGGACACAGTCCTGTGTCCTTACAAACTAAACAGAAAGTGCAGACAATCAAACACAAAAAACAAAAAACATACATCAGGCTGAAGAATGAAGCTTATAGCCAGTACGAAATACAAGGGCAAGCTTTCTTAAAGGTACAATAACATGCACAATTTTTAACAAATGCGTTTAAAATGCATGTTTGTACATGGGGTCGACGACGTTTCGATCTATTCAACCAATACATAGATCATCATCAGGACTAGAAAGAGTAAAAGCCTGAATTTACAATTCCTGTACGAATAGAAAGGGAAAAAATAAGAGAGAAGGGAGAGGTACATTAAAACCTAACAATACTGTGAGAAAAATATTGTCAGTAACCATGCACGGCATGCCATACGTGAGAAACACACCTGGCGGCTGGTTGTTGATGCGAAGGTATTGGTATGACCGGTGAAGTGAACCGAATGAACGAGGCTAGCACACACGCTCAGAAGCTGAGTTGACAAAGTGCAAGGGACTAAGATGGTACGTAGTGGAGTGTGTGGTGAAACGCCAGATAGTGTTCGGTGAAGTAGTACATGATCACGCTAGCGAAAAGTCAAGAGGACGTGAGGACTAACGGTGAGCCGGTAGCGTCGTGACTGGGAACGTAATTGAGGCGGGAAACTAACCCAATTCAGAACCGAATCACTCCTAGAGTAGTTTGCACAAGGGTCCAAGTAAGGAGTTGCTTGCGTGGATCAGCCAGGATATTACCAGGGGTTCAGCTGAAAACTAAGGACGGAAACCAATTACAACCAGAAAAACCAGGGAAGGGAAGGGCGGAATGAAGGAATATGGGCTCACCAATAGTTCGCTGCAACAAGTTGCGGGAATTTGAGGGAACGACCAACTTCCCAGCAAGGCGGCCTGAGAATCCAAAGTCCGCCTGTGGAGAACCATAGCGCGGGAGTTAGGGGTGAGGGGAGGAGGGTCGTGGAGAGAGAACACACTAGCGCGCCGATATAGCACTTACCAGCATCAAAGGGAACTGCACGATCGCCAGTTGGTAGTGACTGGCTAAGCTGGAAGGTAAAAGACTATTTTATAAAAGACTTCGTACCACAGACTCAATGCTATATTCGAGATAGCATGGACATGATCAATTTGATAGAACACCTTCCATTTGATCCTTCTGAGCACCTCCTCTGTACCCTTGACGTGGAATCACTTTATACCAATATTCCACAGCCCTTTGCCCTCAGAGTTATTCAACAAACTCTTGACTCTAGACCGAGACCGCATGGAGTCCCCACGTTATTCATTCTGAAATTACTTGAAATTTGCCTCACTAGGAATTTCTTCTGCTTTGATGACATATTTTTCCAGCAGGTTAAAGGCACGTCGATGGGCGCTATTTTTGCCCCGAACTTGGCCATTTTATGCATGGATTTTATTGAAACTACCACTATTCTGTCACCCACTAACCCCTTTATATCGGGCGTCAAAGTATGGCGTCGATATATAGACGATGTCTTTCTTATCTGGCACAATAGCACTGACTCACTGTCCAATTTCCAGCATTGGCTTAACAACAATTGTTTAGGCCTCCAGTTCACACTCTCCAGTGACTCCACATCCATTCCCTTCCTTGATTTGACCATATACCACTCTGAAGGTGAGCTCCTAACCAAACTCTACAGGAAGCCCACCGAACGGAACACACTGCTCCGATATGAGAGTAATCACCCTAGGGCCTTGAGGGACTCTTTACCATACTCTCAATTCTTGCGCATTCGGCGTAATTGCTTTTCTAAAGAAAATTATTTCACCGAGGCCTCAGTCCTTTCTGAAAAACTTAAAGCTCGAGGTTACCCCAAACGTCTTGTTCGCAACGCCCAGAAACGGGCTTGGTATTGCCCTAGGGAAACACTGCTCACACCCAACCCCAAAAAAGAAACCAAAAGAATTGTATGTGTCACCACCTTCTCTGTCATCTCAAACCAGGTGCGCAAATCTGTCCTGAAACACTGGCCCATATTGAATGCGGGCAGCCTTAATCTGGAAAGACCATTATTTGCCTTCCGCAAAAACCGCAATTTAAAAGACCACCTAGTGCGTGCAGTAATCCCCAAAAAAACACCTTCCACAACTCTTAATTCATATTGGGGTCTCACGCCACTGGTGGGGCATGCAAAATGTGGCAACTGCAATTTATGTGATCTGACGTTAGAAGGTAAATCCTTTTCGTTTGGTGACATTGTCATTAATTCTAATGGTTTTTCAAATTGCAACACATGTAATGTGATTTATTTGATCCAGTGCCCATGCAAGAAAAACTATATTGGGCAGACTACCCAGAAGATTAAAACAAGGATTGGTCAACACCGCAGCAGGATTCGTTGTAATGTCCCCAACGCACCACTGGTCGAACATTTTAAACAGGCTAATCACCAGGACAATGAGATCAAATGGACTGTTCTGCGAATCATCAAGCTACCACCAAGAGGTGGTGATCTGGCACAAATCCTGAACAAAGAAGAGCTGAAACTTATCATTCAACTTGACACAATTCGCAATGGTCTAAACAGAAATGAAGATTGGCTTTCTCTTATTTAGACCCTTCTGCAATTTTTGGAAATTCTGTAACTTTTTTCCCTGCCTGTGACAATTGTAGAAATTACGATACTGTTTTAACTAATCCTCGTATTATTTTACTCAACCTCGTTCTGGTTCCCAATTCACCTTTTCACCTAACACTGACCCAACATGGCCGCCATCCATTCACTCACGTAATCACGTCCCAGCACAGCCGGTACTTCCTGTCACATGACCCTGGTCCGTTATCACGTGACTCCGGAGGTCTTCTTTTACCTTCCAGCTTAGCCAGTCACTACCAACTGGCGATCGTGCAGTTCCCTTTGATGCTGGTAAGTGCTATATCGGCGCGCTAGTGTGTTCTCTCTCCACGACCCTCCTCCCCTCACCCCTAACTCCCGCGCTATGGTTCTCCACAGGCGGACTTTGGATTCTCAGGCCGCCTTGCTGGGAAGTTGGTCGTTCCCTCAAATTCCCGCAACTTGTTGCAGCGAACTATTGGTGAGCCCATATTCCTTCATTCCGCCCTTCCCTTCCCTGGTTTTTCTGGTTGTAATTGGTTTCCGTCCTTAGTTTTCAGCTGAACCCCTGGTAATATCCTGGCTGATCCACGCAAGCAACTCCTTACTTGGACCCTTGTGCAAACTACTCTAGGAGTGATTCGGTTCTGAATTGGGTTAGTTTCCCGCCTCAATTACGTTCCCAGTCACGACGCTACCGGCTCACCGTTAGTCCTCACGTCCTCTTGACTTTTCGCTAGCGTGATCATGTACTACTTCACCGAACACTATCTGGCGTTTCACCACACACTCCACTACGTACCATCTTAGTCCCTTGCACTTTGTCAACTCAGCTTCTGAGCGTGTGTGCTAGCCTCGTTCATTCGGTTCACTTCACCGGTCATACCAATACCTTCGCATCAACAACCAGCCGCCAGGTGTGTTTCTCACGTATGGCATGCCGTGCATGGTTACTGACAATATTTTTCTCACAGTATTGTTAGATTTTAATGTACCTCTCCCTTCTCTCTTATTTTTTCCCTTTCTATTCGTACAGGAATTGTAAATTCAGGCTTTTACTCTTTCTAGTCCTGATGATGATCTATGTATTGGTTGAATAGATCGAAACGTCGTCGACCCCATGTACAAACATGCATTTTAAACGCATTTGTTAAAAATTGTGCATGTTATTGTACCTTTAAGAAAGCTTGCCCTTGTATTTCGTACTGGCTATAAGCTTCATTCTTCAGCCTGATGTATGTTTTTTGTTTTTTGTGTTTGATTGTCTGCACTTTCTGTTTAGTTTGTAAGGACACAGGACTGTGTCCCACTCTACATTCTAATTGTATGTCAGAAATTAATTCTATTTGATCATTAAAACTTCAATGTCCGGCTGGGCATTGTATAAGTGATATAGAGCCGATTCTGGTCTATATTTATCGCATGATGCATCGTTTTTGAAGGACCTCTTGTTTTTCAAAATAGTAAGCACCCTGGGTCCTTCCTACCTTACGGGTTTCCCCTTGTCAAGCTTTAATACAGTATAGGTCTCCAGCTCTGACATTTTGAATTCCATTTTTGTCAGTTGAAAGTGTGGACCACCACCCCGAAGTAGGTTATGAAGATAGGAACTTTCTCTGAGGATCACCTCCACCCACCTCCAGGAAAGAATTTAAAAAAACAAAATCACAGAATTAGAAGGCCGCTGGGAGAATACTCCGGGTGTGTACCTGTGATGCACACCGAATTATTATGAGGTTCACAACAGCACGGCTCGTAATCCCACCGCTGCCACCAATTTTATGTTGGACCTGCGATGGGCAAGCCCAGCACAAAGGGGGGTAGCTTGGCTCGAGTGACAAGGCGGTAGAAGGCTGTTGTGTTAAGCCGGCTATGACCAAATAATAACTCCCTGCACACCACATAAAAAGAAGGACACCACACCACTGTTATAGAAAAATACGTTTCGTTTATGTAAAAGTTCTCTGGGTTGGAAGAAGTTCAATTAGTTAATCACATTCACCTTTCTTACATGGGTTTGATTAGCCGTGTACTGGTTGCGTAGGAATAAATGGTTGGACTCTAATAAATAAATATACTGGATAAATATCAGGATTCAATACATTTGGAATAAATATCAGCAATGACTGGAATAAATATCAGCAAAACATCACAGTTGCATAGCAAGTTAGATACCGATCGTTTCACATAAATATCTCAGGGTCATACTGGTATCGCTGCCACCAATTAATCACTTTCAGGGTAAACACATTTAGATTGCCATTTAATGCGGAATGCGCGCTCTTACAGTTTTTGAAGTGTTCACGGGTTCGGGCTCTCTGGGCACAAGATACTCGTGATAATCCTTTAGTTGCACTTAAAGCATATTGCGCGTGTATCTGGAAGATAAAGACATACAATGACTACGGCAATTACACTCCGCGGCCAGCCGGTTTAATACTACTGCGGCCGGAGGAGTCTGTGCGCTTCTGACAACGCAGGCGGGGTCTCCGAAGGCGGCTTCAGTTCACGAGTCCTCAGACCGTCGAACGGGCTGAGGGAGGGGTCAAACTACCTGCGCACACAGTTCAAAATTGGAGCCGCACCTCAGTCCCGGAACAATGCGGCAACTTCAGGGGAAGAGACGGTCCCACCTCACTTTAGCTGCGCCAGTAAGCGCTCCAGTCAGTATGGCCCTTCTCCCAAGGGCGAAGGGGGGTTCCAGGGGCTCCGCGATCCTCCCTCCGATCTCACTCACGGGGGGGCTCCCGCCCACAACAACAGTCCCCAAATCACTCGGGCAGGGCAGAGACGGTACTCTCGCCCAAATGAAGGCCAGCCTTTCCCCGCCCCAGCGCAGCACCTCACCTTCTGTCCACGATCAGCGCTTCGACGGCGGTGGGTTCGGAGACGTCCGAACGCCCGCCAGGAGGCACTTAAGTTGAAGGGGCCCTGTCAAGGGTCGCAGTCGCGATCTCACCACTGGGGGAGGCGGGGAGGCTCTAACTATGGCCAAAGTCTCTGAGGGGCAATTGGGCACTCGCTGGCCAGGCGCTGAAGGCGAGAGGTCACTGCTCGCGCTTCTGACTGGAACGCCAGTCAGGGTCCACGCCAACAACCTCGGCTGTACTTCTGCCTGCGCTATCAGCTGCCTCGGGGGGGGGGGGAACAGGGCAGGTGTCAAGCTGGTGTCAAGTCCTCTTCTATGTTTCTTCTCTTCTCCACTTTTTCTCATCATGGCCGCCAGGGACTGGGCCTTTTATAGCCAGTGCCCTGGGGTGCCAGCATGAGCCAGAAGGTTCTAGAACCTTCCCTGGCTGTGTCAATGACATGGCCCTTCCAAGGTGTCTTTTTGGTCATTAGGAGCCACCATACTGGGCTTCCTAAGGCAGCCACTTTGTGTACTTGTAACTTCTGAGGGGATTCCTGTCAGGTTTGCAGGTTACACAAAGTGCGCCAAAACCTCCAAAGGGTCAGAGGTCAGAAGGACTCCAATGGGAGTCACTCTCATAGGGGACATTGGTGTCCACCATTTTAGGGTTGACAACCTCAGTGTGTAATGCCACCGGTTCCGTCAGGCGCCTTGTACATAGGTGCCAGGAACTTGGTGAGCAACTGAGCGTCAAGGAGCATCTAGCCCCATGGGACAACACACAAAAAGGTCCTGGTAGACAAATAAAAATCGACAAATTTTAGGAGGCACGGGGGAACAAAATAAATCATGGTGTGAGGGGACTCTCAGAAGCAGACAGGTCTAACAACATGCAAAACCATTTAATAAAATATTATAGTTAATAGATTATTCAATTAGTGATCTCATGCAGAATAGGGGGGGGGTATACAAAATGTTGTACTACCCGCTCCATCAGCATCAAGGAGCTGTGTTACAAAGTACATGTATTTGTATAGGGCAAAGCTGGTGGATCACCTGTTTCTGTGCACTCCAAGTGTTGGCGGACAGTGAAATAAGGTGATGTGTTTAGGATCACACAAACTGTGCAAGCTATGATTCAAATGTATGTCTCATAAATATACGCCATTGACTTACCCACTGGATCACATATTTCGCCTCTTACGAATGAAGAAGCAGTTTAATTTTATGTTTTATTTCACATATGGTGAAGAGCCTGCTAAGGAACAGCAGTTGGACGTTAATGTGAGATGCTCCTTCAATCTCTATCTTCTACAAGGGCCAGGCCCATCTGATTCCACGATGTGCATCTCTTGGGCTTCTAAGAGGATTGTACCAGGGTCACGGTGCTGCAAAGAAACGATTGCCTGTGCTGTAGGGCAGTGGGCCACTGCACCAGGAGCTCACTTTGGGTGGGGAGGCCCCATCTTTTGCAAACATATTATGGATTATAAAGCACCTGCTTCCCCTTTCCTGGCCTCCCAACAATTTTCAGCGAACAATAAAAATACCAAAATAACTCCGGTGATTAATGTTGTTCCTGGACAGATGGAATATTCTTCTAGTGGGCGTAAGGTAGCTCAAAGGGTTAATATGCCTGCTGCAAAGAAGGTATACCATGCAGACCACGGAGTGCATATAATGTAAATAGGTCAGTGGGTAACTGCTTTTGTCAGAGAGATCCTTTTGTTACTTGCAGTTTATAAGTTAAAATCCTAATATAGAACAGTGAGCTTTTAGCTTTCATCAGAGAGCTGCATGAAAACTACAAGGTATAGATTTGAGCGTTATGATTTTTTCCCCAGTATTTCATTATTCTAATGTTGCCTAAAGGGTTCATTTGGGGTGAAATCAATTATTAGTAGAGGCAACGCCTAACCAGGGTGATACTTTTTAAATTCTGAGTTTGTGCTTCTCCACACCAAGCACTCTTAAACTAAACTGCCAAGCAGCATGAGTGACATGTGACTCCTACACCTTGTAGTCCTCTGTCTTATGTAACATTTCCTATACACTGATTTACTGACGTATGATTGATTGTCTCTGTGCAATGTGTGTGTGATGAAAAATGCTCTGACACAGACTGGTATGAGTGGCGCTATAAAACAAAAGAAATGCATTGGAGAGAGAGTAGTTATGGAGACTTGAGGGGTACTGTTAAAGGGTGATAGTGAAAGAATCCATAGTGGGGGTGGTCATTGGGGTCGCCAACAAACATTGCGTACCGGGCTCCAAAAGCTGTGAAGTTGGCCCTGACTTGGCCTTTCTAGTTACGGAGGCTCTAAAAACCTACAGAAAAAATAGAGTAAGAGAGCAGAAAACGTGTACCTGTGTGCGCATAGCAAGTCTTGTTTATCAAGCCCAGTTGCATCTTCATGCAAAGGTCCTGCTTTTGCAATGTATAGGCTATTCCTGTGGAAAGGGATAGCCTGTGCCACATATAGCATTTGATCATTAATTCAAGTTTCCTTTCCAGCGGCGCCACGTGGCTCGCTAAGTAATAAGCATGCTGTACAAAGTTCTACAGAAAAAGACACACAATAAAGGGGCATATTATCAAGAACGGCATTAAAATTATCGCCGCTTTAGAGGCAGGAAACTGCTGCTAAAGCGGCGATAATGGGCTTGATAATATGCCCTTGAGAATTCCCATAGAAGCCCATGTTCTAGTGTCAACATGGGCTTCTATTGGAATTCTCTGCGACATATCATCAAGCCCATTATCGCTGCTTTAGCTGCAGTTTCCTGCTGCTAAAGCGGCGATATTTTTAACGCCGTTCTTGATAATATGCCCGAAGTTCTTGCTTTTATTACGGTGAGGAGGGATATCCTTCCCAAGTGCATGAATGTTTTGCCGTTTACAGCATGTAATTTATAGGCATTTTTGTGCAGCCCTCAACAGCACACCACAGCATTAAACTCTATTGCATATCACTCTACAACACAAAATACTATTCTACATAATTACACTCCAAAACATACAATCGCAGTACACACAAAACCATATAATTCCCCAGCTTACCATGCCACATAATTCAAATCCACACCACACAAATCCACAAGACACAATTACACAACTAATACAGTCCAACCCACATAATTCCACAACACATCACATATATACACTCCATAACGCATAAATAAAAACATTGCCTTTTACAATGCCAGTAGCTCCAACGCATACAAGACCTGTGCATAAGTAAAAAAACATTGCCATTTGCAATGCCAAAAGCTCCAAGTTCAATTAATGCGAGGCCTATTGCATTTCAAATGCTTGTTTAATAGTGAAGGACAATACATGTTTTACAGAAGATGCCACAGAAGATTTGATGAAAGTGTTAAGAATTTCTCTGAAAATGTAATCTTTTGACTCGCTCCTACGCGATAAACTCCGTGGGTTTTGAATAACGCTTTATAAAATAGTGAAAAATAAAATACTGAATTGAAAGAAATAAGGAAGAAAGGGCGTACCTAAATGATCCACAAGAGGGACCCTGTCACTTAGGAATTGAATGGCAGGGTATAACTAAACGAGGAAAACAAAATTATAGTGATGCACAGGAAGGCGTAAAAGTAAGCTGTGTCGCCGACTGCATAGAAAAACATTAAGAAGAATATTAAATGAAAAACGAATTGCTGCAATAAACAGTGCAAACATTTAAGAAACGGTAGCCTTCCGCACACAGCGACGTTTAATAAGCTCCTCGAAAGTCTTTCCCTTTAAATAGGCTAAACTATCCCTTTAAATAGGCGGCCAATCACGCACGAGTCACAAGCCCATTGGGTAGCTGGACCTCCTGTAAAGGTGGGGCGGAAGTGAGCGAGAGTCGACTCGTGGTGGGCACGGAGGATAAGAGACTGCTCTTTGAGACAGGAACAACTTGTCACACCGCAGTACTAGTAGGAAGTAGGGCTTAAAGTGGGATGAAAAAGTGGGGAGGGCGAGTCTTAAAGGGAGGGTGACTTAATAACCGTAACTGGGAATCCTTTCCTAGAAACGTGGCTTGTGTCATGAAGGGCACGGCTTGAAACATGTAATCTAAAATCCTGTGCTTCCCGTAGCCTGCCTCTTGGCCAGTATTTTGGTACCTCTGTGGAGCTTTCTGTTATAGCGCTCAGCTCTATTACACATCAATGGGCAGATGCCTACAACAAGTCAGAACTATTGCTGTGCACCTGCTTATTAGCTGTATACGATAAATGAGTAAAACTTATTTTGTTGTATCAAAAATATGTTTACATTTTGAAAATATGAGACTAAAATAAACATTACCTAGAAATGTGGAAGGGGTCTTTACCACCCTGTATTCACTCTCGTGCATGAACTTAATTGTGTCTCCTTAACTTCATCATCCCTTGTACGCACATCCAGTCACCTGTTAGCACTACTATTTCGACAGCTCTGTTCCTCTTTCACATACCTGTGCATAGACTCGCAGTCACTATTGGCACAAGTGACCATAGCTCTGTTCGCTGTGCAGAGATGCCAGGGATTGGAGGAGCGTGTATTCTGAATACTTTCATGACGCAGTGACTGGCACTGTGGGAAACTCTCACTGTCTTTAGCCTCAGTTCCAGAACTTGCAATAGAGCAGCCATCATACACACCCATCCACAACCTGAACTCACCCATCCACAACCTGAACTCACCCATCCACAACCTGAACTCACCCATCCACAACCTGAACTCACCCATCCACAACCTGAACTCACCGTAACAACTAGCGGCAACTCAGTTCACGCTACACAGTACACAAGAGTAACAAATACTCTGAGGGAATGGAAGAGTAAGTAAAGCAAGTGAGGCGTACACAGGGACAGCATTGCTGACATGGATTACCTTACAGTTTTTACAGTCTTTTTCAGAACTTGATCAATGTGTTTACCTGTCAGTTAAGGACGCGAACATAGAGCCAGCCCAATATGGACACATGTTGATGTCAGTTTTTAATTACTGCCAGGCCTGAGACCCGGAGGCACCCACTCGACTTAAAGCCCTGAGAGAAAGGATGCCTTAGAGAAAGGATATTGATGTAGGTGAGGACAAAGGGACAAAAGGACAGCGAAACAGTAAGTACTGCATTGCCGATGGCAGTGAAGTCACAAAAGCACGTAGTGTGGGCATCGCACCAGGGATGTTATAAGCAGGGCTTGATTAGAGTGCCCTACTTGCTACTGAGAAGGTCTAGTAATCTCCCATTTAAAGTATCTCATCCCTGCAGAGAAATGAAAGAAGTGTAGGTACTCAGTACCTGCCCGTTAAAAGTAGTAGCGTTGGGACATGGGCAAAGTGAGTAGCTGCCCACGCTCTCCGCCATCCAAGGAGCCCCCCAGTAAAGTGATCTAGACACACATGCACAGTGTGCATAAAACAGGTTTGTCTACTTCTCATCTCTCGGCCTCACTCCTTGACCTCACACTTACGGCTGTAGTTCCTCATTTTCTCTCTTCCCCATCTCTCTCCATCCCTCTGTTCCTCCGTAATGTCACACTTTTCTTTCTGCCTCTAACTCCCTTTAACTTACTCTTTATCTGCTCTCTCTAAAATGCCTCTCTATGTACCTCCCCCCTCTCTTTTTACCTCAGAGCTCTCTATTTGATCTGTCTCTGTACCTTTCTATCTTTTTGTACGCCATATCTACCTCACCAAACACTAAATCTAAGTCCTTCTCTCTATCTCATTTCTGCCTACATCTGTTTATACCTCTCACTACACCACCTTCCTATCTGCCTTCCTGTAAGACCTTTCTTCCTTCTCTCTTCAACGCACCTATTTCTACCTTACCTCTCTCTGTACTTTTCCTTTTGGGAATCTCTTCACT
The DNA here is from genome assembly GCF_964204655.1 of Triturus cristatus. Classification (NCBI taxonomy): domain Eukaryota; kingdom Metazoa; phylum Chordata; class Amphibia; order Caudata; family Salamandridae; genus Triturus; species Triturus cristatus. The sequence continues at coordinate 376,877,617 of NC_140581.1, read as the reverse complement.
TGTCTGTCTCACTCAAAAACATATCTCCCTACCTTTCTTTCTCTACTAACCTCTTTCTACCGCTCTGTATATTTCTTTCTGGCTACCTCACCTTTCACTCCTTACCTTACGTGTCTCCCTGCCCCACCTAGCTCCCTTCTGCAGATCTAGTTCTCTTCTCCCTCTCCTTCACCCCTCTCACTATGCCATCCGCTTAAACTGTCTCTCCTTCTCCTGTCTAGCGCTCTGTCCCATTACTTTTACTCTGATTATCACATTTTACTGATGTAACTCTGCAAAACCACAAAGCAGTGCCTAGACTGCAAGTTGTATTTTTGGAGTTTGTAATGTAACATTTCAAACACTAAGAACTTATGTGTTATATTAATATTATGTCCTAGTCCAACATTCACCAAGTAACTCTTACTTTGTTGTTTCTACAGTGGGAAAAACAGGCTGGTTAGGCACTGAGTTCCACATAAAATACAGTTTTTGTAAGCAAGGAAAAAGATTCCTAGATCCAAGCACAACGTGCATTGACAAAGCAAATTGGTCTTGCCTTCTTTATATCTGAAAGTGCAACTTCACTGATGGGTGAGTTTGTGTGTGTGTGTGTGTGTTTATGGGTAAATACAGGATTCGCTGGATGGGTAGGTGAATGTATGAATGACTGAATGTAGAAATGAAAAGGTGAGTGCCTTATTGTGCGGATGGCTGAAGAGTGAGTAACTTGGTCCTCGAATAGATGAATGGACAATTGAGTTAATGAACAGCATCAGTAGAGCTGTCTTCTGCTACCAAAGGGGATTTGGCCACCTTCCGCATCCTGCCCTCAGACAACCCTGCACTCCCTCATCATCTAACCTATTAGATGATCCAGAGACCACAAGTGCTAAAAAGATATCTTTGCACTCATATGACACTCCACCAAAGTTGTCAGAAAAGTGATTTAATCCACAAGTGAAAATAGACAACGCCTCCAAAAGCCAAGGTATCTCTTAGCAAATACAAGTGCAAAACCACCACTGCTGTACAGCCCAGGCTCTTCTAATCCAAGACCTAGCGGCACAAGACAGCTCCCTCTATTGGCAGCCAGGGCCAAAGCTATTCAAGGGCCAGAGATGCCAGCTGCTCATATTGACCTAACTAACTCATAATTCAGCACACCCTGGATAACCTAATGAAAAGTGTCATTGAAAACATCCACTCCCAACAGACAGAATAAAAAGTCACTGCATTCGCAGAAGGGGAACCACTCCAAAAATGAAGATGGTACTGAGACTAAATGGCAAGTCTAAATTAGCAACCACGGGATGGGCTACTAGGTAAAAACAAAATTTGGTGGAGAACTATCCGCAGTCTTTTTGGACAACTATCAAGTATCAATTTGCTGAGCGACGTTTGGGGCCATTAAATGTTTTTATTGCCAGCTGCAGAAAACATTGCACCTGTGGGCCCTGGCTAGATTCTACCCTCAATAAATTCTTAATAAAAAGTGTGCAAAACTGTATATGTTAAAGTATATTGGGCCGGTAACCTTTTCGCTCGCATGTTGTGTCACCACAAATCAGTTTTGAATGCATGCTTCAAACATAAAATATAGCATCATTGTCAGTGCTACTTCATTAGTATGTAGAAAAATCTTCAACCCATGTCTTGACAATGATAAGTGTCAAACAGCATTTTTTTGTTAATGGGAGATCTACCATAGTAACATAACATTTAAAATACAAAAATAAAATTGCTTAGAAACAAAAAAAGAGATGTACATTCTGCTAATGTGTGCTCTGTGCACATCCAAAAGCTGCTATCAAAAATAAAGGGGAGATAGAGGGACAGAAAGGCTGACAGAAAGGCTTGTTCTCCTACCGAGAAGTACCAAAAACAAAAAGAACCAATCAGTTTTCTATGAACCAACCCTCCAAAAGGAGAAGAATACAGAATGTTTTCTTATATAACCCTCCCCCACCAGGGTTGCCCCTTGGTTGCATGCTTCATCGTGTTCATCCCGTTTCGCTGCAGAACGGGGTGTGCTGCAACCTACCCATTAAAAGGGAGCACTTATAGATGTATATTATATAATGTAAAAATATGTTGAAAAAATTGGAGCAGGGTGTTTTATGTGGAAAGAAGGCATTAAAAATACCTGTGTAGTAGGTACATTGTTATTTATTCCTGCCTCTAGTCTGTATACTTAAAAACGGGGAAAAGAACGAGTCAATAACTATGTATATGTCTTTCTAAGGGCAAACATGTTTCAAGCCGTTCCCCATGGCTTTTCTTCAGGACCAAGGATCTAACTCCCTGACACCACTCATTTTACCCTATATAACTGCATACACTCTCCATGCTTGGAATATACTCAATAAATATATATACAGCACCTACTTGGTGTTTACTGCTTGGAAGTATAAAAGATTCAGCAAACCTGCATCATGGGTCCTCTGGTGGAGAGGGAAGCTTGGCCTCTGTGCACTGATCTACATTGCCGCTGCCCCTAAATATGTTTCTATTCCTTGCTTTTCCCATAGCTCCGGAAGCCAGTAAAGTCACTTTCCGTTGGGCCGAGCCGTGAATTTAAAGAAGTGTAAATACTTGTTTATCTTTGTAGCACATGGATAAACACACCCTATGTTGTGTACACACTTCCACTTGTACTTGCCGACAGAAAATCTATGAGCTCTAAAACGTCAGGGAGCATCTCAATTTAAACAAAACAATGTTTTTAAACTCTTTATTTAGCACCTTCTTTGCCTACCCGTAGCTTTCAGTTTACAGTGCCCCTTCGTTCAGTCCTGACGATTTAGTCAGGAACACTTTGCTTTCTGGGCCTTGTAGTTTTGATATTGCATCACTTGTGTATGCCTAGAAGACCCAACCTCAAAACCGCTGATGGATAAAAAGTATGTGTTGCCTTCTGATCTTTTATTATTTCTCCTAGGATATCATTGCAGGACACCTCTTCCCTCTTCTTTTCAGTGAAAAGTAGGGAGTGTCAGAAGGATGTACCCAATTTGGAAATAATAACAGCGCTAAAGATAACAAAAAATAGGGTTTACAGGGGGAGAATGTGCGTGTGAGAGTGAGTAAGAGAAATAGAGGGGATGCTGGAGGAGACAAAAGGAAGTAAATGCATATGAAGAGAGTGAAAAGAGCAAAGAAGAGGAAGTGATATGTCAGACATGCAGATGGAGGGACTTTAGAAAGTGATATGAAAGAACAGCAGTAATAAACAACACAGAGGGAGAGATTGCAGAAGAACTTGATGTGAAGTGGACAATGCGAATTACTGAAACTGAGAAGAGCACTGCCGCTTCCACAGACATTTGTCATGTTTAATTCACATATGCATATTTTTCAAAATCTCATTCTCAGAACTGAAGCATTGCTGATTCTAATTATGCACGACAATATTACTATTATTACTCACATACATCTGATAGTGAATAAAAATGCGTGCTTACAAGTATTGGCAACACCAATAGGACGGGCTTGGTTTAGGTGCATGTGTTCGTTGTTGTTTCATATATTTGGCTGCCCTGACATAAAACTCATGGAGGCACCCGCGTACTGATCGGACAGCACACTATTTCAAGCACAGGATTTTAGTTCACTTGTTTTAGGTCTCACCTTTAATTTCATAGGCCACGCCTCTTGCAAAGATCCTAGTTATACTTATTTGGCTGCATCCATTTTAATGACCAACTACCTTTTTCATCCCACTAAAAGCACTGCTGACAGCTATAATGTATGTCTTTAGTTGAGTGTCAATCCTGTAAAGCGCTCTGATACCCTCACAAGTCTGGTGCGCGCTCTATAGAACTCTAAAATAAAATAAAATAATAAAATAAATAATAGATGTCATCGACATAGGACAATGCTTGGTCATCAAAATCTTGCAAATGTTCTGTAACCCAGTCTAAAAACAACCCAGGGCTGTTCTTATATCCTTGGGCCAATCGACAGAACTGCTTTTGAGAACGTAGGGTGCTCAATGTGGTCAAATTCTTGCTTTCAGGCGCTATGTTTAGGCAGACGAATCCATTGCAAATGTCTAATGTGGTTTTGTATTTTTACGCACTATGTTGTTCATTAGCACCACGCTGTGTGTGTTTTGTACAGCGAATGTAAGTGTAGCGATGTTCAAGTGTCTGTAATCTAACAATAAACAATATGAGTGGTCTGGTTTCATTACTGAAAACAAATGATTATTCATAGGGGAGGTACAACATTCTATTACACCTTGGAATTGCAGTTGTGTTAGTATTTCTCTAACTTGATTTTTGCCTAATTTTCTATGGGGTATTGTCCTTCAGGTTGTGGGGGTTGACTTCACTAGTATGATGTGATAAGGGGAACCATCATCTCTCCTCACATGGTTGCTGTATAACACAGAAGCTTGCGCTAAAGCCCACTCTTAGGTGTATGAATGTTTAACTGCATCTGGGAGGAGGTTGGAAAAGCAGGTAAAATTACAGTTTCTCCTCTGGGGCAATCCATAACAAACTCTGATGGCCAATCCTATTTAGCCAAGAGAATGTCATAATCAAATGATAAGTTTTCCCAAAAGAGAACATTTATTGGATGTTGTATATCCTCCTCCAGTTGGAGTTGCATTTCATATGGTTGATGCAGGACTCTCATGCTCCTTTATGGTGTTTCCACCTAGATATAGTCACTCATTGCTACTGCCGCCAGACACTCAATTAGATTTCGGCAAACTATTGTGACTTCTGATGCGCTGTTCAGCATGGTCAGCCCACTCCCTGCTCAGAAGCAGTGTCCTCAATGTCCATGGCATTCTTGAGTTTAAGGCCAGCCACCTTCTAGTTTTTGAATTGAGGCTTGGACTGTTTAGGTTTGTCTTCCCGTTTTATTATATAGTCAGAAGAGTCCTTCTTCGGTTTCACGTACTCCTCTGATCTGCGCTCCGATCTTCCCCCTCTCTCCAAGTGTTTTTGGGATGAATACTGAAAGGAACGAGAAGAACGTATACCAGTATCCTAATACCTATCAGGCGTCTTAATATCATCACAGTTACACAGGTTTTAGCGTCTTTCAGTGGATTTCTATTGAGGAGATCTGCCCTGTGATTTAGACTTTTCTTTATTTTTCTTATTATCCCACTTCTTCTTAGTAGAAGATTCCGATGCCTGCTTCGAGTTATCCTTTTAAGAATTACCCTTAATTTGTTGTTTACCAGGTCTGGCTCCCAAATGATCTTTACCTATGGATGCATAGGTTTCCTCAATCATTTTTGGTAATTCGCACTCCTGTTCTCCCTGAGCTAAATTTGTGAGTCGTTGGCGTACCACCAATACTGCTACTTCCCCTTTAATGTTACTCAACATTATGGCGGATACTGCGGCAAAGTTGCTCATGGCAGAGGCTTCCCCATACTCATTTTGGATCTGTTTAAGCACCTCTGGTAAAGCAACTAATGAGGGTGTGCCATGTGTTCTGCTATATAGTATAGCAAAGACTGTACGCCAAGTGGCGCAGTCTTCCACCAGGGGAACCATCCCTATTGGCAGGCACATTGTGAGAATTCTGTGCTTTTCCTGAGGACCCATATGGGGAAACACTGCTTCAAGCTGACTTGTTCTTTGTGCAATCCAGAATGGAATTTCCTCCCGCCTGATGGGAATTATACCCATGGCTGTATTGATAGTCAATGGAAAAATTCCAGGCATACCTAATTGTGGTTGGGCAGCTTGAGCAGCCCTTGCAGGATTTGTTTTAATTGTTCTCAAGATAAATTGTGTTAAATATCTATATGTTCTAACCAGATCTGTATATAGTATACTTAGGTCTAGAGCTGTCAGATATTCCATATCTGGGTAAGGTGTGTAACCAGCTAAGACTGGCCATGTTGCTCCCTCATTGCTAAGGGGACCTCATCTAACTTTATTTCTTTTATGTGGTAGGGCACCCTCAAACCAATTTTGGTGTTCTTAGTATATTAGTGGTATTTCCAGAGCTTCATAAGCTGTGTAATTGTTAGGAACTGCAGCCTTAGTGTATGTTTGAAACTGCCTTGTTCGTGCATCTGCTGCTGGGAATGTAACCCATGAATAGAATACCTCTCTCCTATATGCTTTGTGGGCCTCAACCATGAAGGGAACTTCTCACCTGCAAGGGGCAGTTCACGTTGTTGCAGAATCTGTTTAACTGCATGTCTGCAGTTTACTGGTATGTTACTTGCTGTGCCATCAGCCATGTGAATATGTGGAATTCAGTGAGGGTTCCTCTATGGGGAGATCCTTTGAAAGGTTAAAGCATGAACAACCTACAGCCAATTCATAGGGTTTGCCCACTCAGCCGAGGAGGATTTTTCCCTAACACCACCAACTTCTCCAGTTAGTAAGGGAGTAGGGGTCTTTGGGTATACAAAAGAAAGCTACACAGGCGATCCATTAAATAGGAACCCAAGCTAGAACGTTGGTGGTGCCATGTCATAAGGCTTATACTTTCTTACTAAAAACTGTCCATTTCATAGACAACATATACTTAAAAACAGTGCAAGACTGATTCTACGCACACCATCAGGATATGTTGGCCTTAGTCCTGCTAGCTCACAGTGCACCATCTGTACCATTAACCTTACAAGGTAACAAATGGATTGTGCAACCTCAGAACATGACAACCCTGACTCCCCAAGGAAATCATGGTAACCGATATGGAACCATTTTGTTTGGTTACTCATACATACCCAAAGAAATACACAAGAAATACACAACATGCAGTTTCAATATTTATTGAAGCATTGTGATTCTTGAGTAAAATACGTGCTGCGCTAATCAACAGATGGAAATAGAATAATGTTATTAGGATAACGAGAATGGTGAAAAAGATGAACAGTTCAACCATTTTGCTTTTACAGAATATACTCTTGCATATAAGTACTGTAATATAATGTACTCCTACCTAGTGTTTCTAGGGTGCGTGAATCTGCCAAGCCCCTGTAGGGTGATCTAACTCTCCAGTTTACCCGTGGGTAAGTATCATCAGGAAGCTCGTCTTCGTGGAGAGCTGGGCCTCATCCCTATCATGAGGTAAACAGGAATTAACTGGGCTTGGAATTCCAGCATGGGGCTATCTCTCAGTGGCAGCAAAATGCTCCGCTCACTGAATAAGGAAGTGATGCCGTTTAAATAATAAACATTACCCATGTTGCCATGCCAAAGTCCCAGTCAGGCGTCTATTGTTGATCTGATAGCTCTGTCGCTGAATAGCAAACAGCAACATTTGGCGTATTGAACCTGGTCCTTGTACAGAATGTTCAAGGTATTGTGATAACATGCCTACCAAGTAGAAATGTAAGCAATGCTGTTTCAGAGAATATATTCCTGCACAGACACGCAACAAATGTGTGTCAAATGTCATCGTGTTTAAGAAAACAAGACAACTTAAAAACTTGAGCATGTAAAATGGTGGTGTTTCTATTCAAGCCTATAATGTGACTACTAAACAGTACCAGCACACAGGAGGAAACATCTTTGTAGTTAAAACTCCCTCAAATTGTAGGTAACTCCCCCAAAGGTTTTCTGAATTAATAAAAATGATGACACTTTAGTTCACTGCTAGAATGCTTTAAAAAGGGCAACAATCTTGGCCACATGAGTAGAGTCAACTTGAAGTGTTTAGATTCCCTGACATATCTTGCCCCCAACTTTACATTCTTCTTTCTGTTGTTTCTTGTTTGACCCATCAATATAAAACACACCTTGACAGTTGGTGATTAGCGTGTCTTTGATATAAGTTCGAGAGGTTGCAAGATGGGCATTGGTTACCAAACAACCATTGGGTTCACCATCCTGGGAAGTGAGGCACAATGAGGCACGATTCAACACAGAACATTTTTCAAGGGTAATATAGAAAGCAAACAAAAGTAACATTTCATACATTGATATTTGTTGTGTTTTGGTAGTTAAAAAGATAAAAACAACAGAAAGAAGAGCAGCAACTGTAAGTAAAGACCCCACATAATATTTTCAGAAACTTCAACCAAGTGATAAGATGCTGTCACTGCATATTAACAAGGATGTAATCCACCAGCAATATGGTCAGGGGTGTCTCTTTTGATGCAGTAGATGCTCTACAATATCTGCATAATGTAAAATCTATTGCCAACTGTAAAATTTGATTTCTGTGTGGCTGGGGTACGCCCATTGTCCAAGAACGAAGCACAATCCTAGTCACAAACACACCCTAAATTAACATGTGCTCACCCCCTTGGTAGCTTGGCACAGAACAGTCAGGCTTAACTTAAGAAGCAATGTGTAAAATATTTGTGCAACACTTTAAAAAGTAAAAGAGTGAGAACACCACACAACAAGATAACACATCTGGTTAGAAAAATAGAGCCTACTTTAATGAACAAAAGAAGACCAAAACAACAAAAATCCAATAAGTAGAACCAGAGTTATGATTTTTTTAAATTAAAATGCAATATAGTCCTTAAAATCATAAAGCGCCAACTGGGGATATCTGGTCACGCCATACCGGGTTAAATCCAAACGTTCAGGCTGACCGCGATGAAGCGCGGGTCGGATACAGTCCCAGGTAAGTTCTGCTGATGTTTTGCCTTCTCAAGATTTGTGGCAGGAGTCCCATTCGCGGGGAAGAAGTTCACCTGAAGCAAGGAGAGCATTGCTGGTGGTGATACGCAGGTGAGAAGAGTCAGTCAGATGGGTGGGCTGGAAGCAATACTTGATGTGCGAAGAGATGAACTTGCGGTGGCTTGCACTGATTCTTCAGAGAAGTGGCGCAGTTCAGGTGTGAAAGGGCCCATTCACGTTCAAAAAGAGCCCAAAAGCTTGATTTCAGGAGACAAAAAACACTTCCAAGGGCCTAGGGCCTGAGAGGCACCTATTGGGTCAGGAGCTTGTTGAAGACGGATCCTATGTGCTGTAGAGAGCTCGTTATGTCTCTGAGGCTCAGATCAGGAGGCCAGCAGACTAGCCCTTGAGGTCACTCTTGGGTCCTGGGTTCATGATGGAGGTTGCAGGTCCAGTTCTTCTTCCACAGACAAGAGAGCAGCAGGTCAGCAAGGCAGCAGCTCCTTAAGAGTAGCAGTCCAACAGAGTAACAGTCCTTTCAGCAGCACAACAGTCCTTCTTTCTGGCAGAGTATCCACAGGTCCGGAAGTGTACTGAGTTGGTGGTGTCAGAGGTCCAGCACTTATACCCTGTTGTACCTTTGTAGTGGGGGAAGACTTCAAAGAGATGTCTTTGAAGTGTACAGAGTCCCTGCCCATCCTGCTTTTGCTCCAGACTCACTACTGAGGGTTATGCAGCCCGCTGTGTGGGGGACAGGACACATTCTATTCAGGTGTAAGTGTGAGGCTGTGGCCAGCTACTCCCTCCCGTCCTTCCCAGGACTGCCCTTCAGGACACAGATGGCCATCAAGTCGCAACTAAGCTCCTTTTGTGTGTGGTTGTCTAGAGGGAATACACAAAGCCCAGCTGTCATCCACCCCAGACAATTGATCAGAGACAGGCAGCAGGCATCAAATGGCTAAAGTAAGAAAATGCAACCTTTCGAATAGTGCCATTTTCAGAACTGTTATTTGAAATCTGACTTCACCATAAGTTAGGATTTTAAATTAGGAGTCCAGAGACACCAAATATGAAAAGTCTATCTCTTCATAATTGGAAGTTGTACTTCTAAAATGTAATAAGGCTACTCCAATGTTATCCTATGTGAGAGATGGGCCCTGCAACAGTACTAAATGAGTTTGAGTGTTTTTCACTACCAGAGTCGCACTGAGTGAGAGAAAGGGAGTAAATTGAGGTCTTTCTTGAGGGCCTGTGAGAAAACTGAAGCTGATTTGGTATAGTCCTGTGGAAGTCTCATCTATGTTAGCAGTCTCTGGTCAGATGTAAAAACAAACAAAACTTGGCTCACAGGATGTATTGGGCTTGAAAAGCTAGAACACAAACCGACCACAGTAAAGTAAGAAATAGTTGCTAGGTTTGGAAGAATAGGGAAATTGGGCAACACAACAGAATTTACAGCTCACGATCCTGCACAAAGTGGTATGTGTCTTTTCTGTGCTTCATTAAAACAAAGACAGTGGTGGTGGACTGTACTACCTTCATCTAATAATGCAAGTATAAGAAGAGAATTCCTTCTTTATCCTTATATCGAAGGGGATAGTAGCACATATGTGGAAGTTTCTTGATGGGGTTCAGACAGAAACATCCTACTTTGCTTATGTGTTGGATCCATAGGGAAGCAAGAACCTGTTCTAAATTGGCAACATATCCTCAAAACTTTTTTAAGCTCCACTGGTGACAGAGTGAGAGGGTTCACTGAGCAAGGCTAAAACAGCTTTTCAGTTAGCATGGGAGCATCCAAAACACTATGAGGAATGCAATACACAGTGAAATTCAGTTTAAATCAAATATCTGACTGTGGGAGGGCGGGCCGGATAAACAGACGCGGAGGCTGAATGTAATGAGCCAGCGGGTATGTCTTTATTGATATAGCAGGAGGTATGTCAGCCTGGTCGGGTCTCAGGTGTTCTTGACGGGGTCTCACGATCTCTTCTTCTGCCGGGTCTGGAGGGTCTCCTTCTCTCCTCGGCGGTTCTGGGATGGTCGAGATGGGTTCCCCAGGGAGGCTCATGAGATATACAAGAAAACAAACGAGAAGCCGTCAGGGACTCTGACCGGTTTGTACTAATGATACGTAAAAGGTCCGTCACCGCACCCGTGTAGACGTTTAGGGGATGGGGAAACCTGGTGAAGTGAAAAGAGGGTATAGGTTGCTTCAGATTGCTTAAAGACCCAATCACCAGGCATGCCGTTTGTACCTTGGGTGTGCCCCCTCCAGGATGTGCAAAGAGGAGAGAGACTGTCTTCCAAAGTATAGAACCATACAATAAATGGGTAGAGGAACAAACCATCACCTACGCCGACGACACCCAGCTGATCCTCTCCCTCACCAGCGACCCGGACGCCGCCAGAGCCAGCCTACACGAAGGGATGAAAGACGTCGCCGAATGGATGAAGAACAGCCGCCTGAAACTGAACTCAGACAAGACGGAGGTCCTCATCCTGGGATCATCACCCTCCGCCTGGGACGACTCCTGGTGGCCCCCCGCCCTGGGAGCCACCCCCAAGCCAACGGACCACGCACGCAACCTAGGCTTCATCCTGGACTCCTCCCTCTCGATGACCAGACAAGTCAACGCCGTCTCGTCTTCATGCTTCAACACCCTGCGCATGCTTCGAAAGATCTTCCGGTGGATCCCCACCGAGTCCAGGAAGACGGTCACCCAGGCCCTCATCACCAGTCGGCTGGACTACGGGAACGCCCTCTACGCCGGCACCGCCGCCAAACTCCAGAAGAAACTCCAACGGATCCAGAACGCCTCAGCACGACTCATCCTGGACATCCCCCGACACAGCCACATCTCCGGACACCTGAGAGACCTGCACTGGCTCCCCGTCAACAAAAGAATCACGTTCCGACTCCTCACCCACGCACACAAGGCCCTCCACGACCTGGGCCCCAAGTTCCTCAACAGCCGTCTGACCTTCCACAAGCCCACCCACCAGCTCCGCTCCGCCAGCCTCGCTCTCACCACCGTCCCCCGCATCCGCAGAGCCACCGCCGGAGGAAGATCCTTCTCCTACCTGGCAGCCAAGACATGGAACTCCCTCCCCATCCACCTCCGGACAACGCAAGACCATCTCGCCTTCAGGAAGCAACTCAAGACCTGGCTGTTCGAGCAGTAGCGTTCCCTCCCCCCCCCCCTCCCCCCCCTCCCCCAGCGCCTTGAGACCCTCCGGGTGAGCAGTGCGCTATACAAATGCCTATGATTGATTGATTGATTGAACCTGGTGACCCCGTAACCACCCGCCTCCCCTTCACCTTCTTCTACCACCCTCTTCCCTGTCCCGTTTTCCCCGTAGTTTAGCCACTCACCGGCCCCGCCGCAACTCTTCCCGGTTACGGCCGCTCTCCAGCCTCTTCCTGTGGGGTCCACCAGTCCTAGCACCACGTCTCGTCCTGGGCTTCCTCTTCTTCGTCCGAACTCCGCCTCGCCGCGCTCGCTCCTCGCTGCTCCGGCTCCGTTCTCCTCCTCTCCGGTTCCTCGTCCCGATGTTCCTCTTCCTCCGCTTCTCTTCTTTCTTCCTCTCGCTCCGCCTTCACTGCCTCATCTCTCTCCCGTCTCTCTCCGGCACAAGTGCGTCCGCCTTCTGTTGCAGTCTTCCTCTTATCCTGCGTTAGAGAATCATATCCGGGTTTAGTTCCTCCCCCTTCCGGGTCTCTCCTGGCGGTGTCACGACCTGTCCAGGCCTGAGGGAAAGGAGGCGGGGCCAGCTTCCGTAATGGTGTCGCCCTGCTGTGGGATTGCTTGAGGTCGATCTCCCCGGGTAAGGTCCGCTTGTAGGAGCGGGGTTGGGGTGTGGGTACTGTAATGTCCGAGACTTTCTCACATCCCTTTTCCCTTGCTGTCTTTCTAGAGGGGGGGGTGTCACCAGGATAGCGGGAAAGGAAGTCCACATTAGTTTGTTCTATTCCTTTCCTATGCTGGGTGTGGAATCTATAAGGTTGCAACAACAGAAACCAACGCAAGATTCTTTCATTGTTCCCTTTATTGTGGTCTAGCCATTCCAATGGGGCATGGTCGGTGTAGAGTATGAATTCTCGACCCTCGAGATAGTACTTTAAGGAGTCGATCGCCCATTTAATGGCTAGGGCTTCTTTTTCGATTACGGCGTAGTTTCGTTCCCGAGGGTATAGTTTTCTACTGAGGTATAAAATAGGTTTTTCCTCCCCTTGGTAATTCTTTTGTGATAATACTGCCCCCAGACCCTGATCCGAGGCGTCGGTCTAGAGGATGAATGGTAAAGAATAGTCAGGACTGGCTAACACCGTGTCTGATGTCAGGGATGCTTTTAATGCGCTGAAGGACTGCACTAGGTTGGGGCTGGGATCCCTCAATCTAGCCTCCGTTTTCACGGACTTTCGCAACAGGTCGGTGAGTGGGGCTGCTATATGGGAGAACCGAGGTATAAACCTTCTATAATACCCTAGTAAACCCAGGAACGCTCTAAGGGCTTTAGCTGAGAGTGGAAAGGGTATTTGGGATATGGCGGCCAGTTTTCTATCTTGGGGTCATATCATGCCTTCTCCTAGTAGGTAGCCTAGGTATTTTACGGTTCGGGCAGCTCAGTGACTTTTTGCTGGATTGATCTTGAAACCATGTTTACCCAAGGTTTGGACCACATTAAACATATGGTACATGTGCTGGTCCCATGTCTCACTATAGACTATGATATCATCGATGTATGCCCCGGCATAGCCTTCGTGAGGTCGTAGAATGAGATTCATGGCCCGCTGAAATGTGGCGGGGGCTCCGTGCAAGCCACATGGTAACATCACAAACTGATAGAGGTCGTCGGGAGTAGAAAACGCCATTTTCTCTCGGTCTTGTTCTCTTAAGGGGATTTGCCAATACCCTTTGCATAAATCGAGGGTACTGACATACTTGGCTCTTCCTTTCCTCTCTATCATTTCGTCCACCCGAGGTAAGGGGTAGGTGTCAAACTCTGACACTTTATTGACCTCCCTAAATTCAATGCAAAAACGTACCGAACCATCAGGTTTCGGCATGAGCACAATAGGCGAGTTCCATTCGCTCACCGAGGGTTCTATGACACCCATTTGCAACATTTGGTGGACTTCGTTTCGTATGACCTGTCTGCGGGCCTCTGGAATACCATATGGCCGTAAACGCACTACTTTACCGGGACTTGTTTTAATGGCATGTTCTACCACGGAGGTCTTTCCTGGAGTGTTGGAAAATACGTCCTGCAAAGGTAGTAGGGACTTAATCAGTGCGGCTGTATTGTTGACGGGCAAATCACCATCTATACACTGGCAGTATAAAGGGGTTTGGTTTCCATCTGTGGCGGTTAAGACGGGAAGGGGTCCCTCCCATTTCTTTAGTAAATTCACGTGATAAACCTGGGAGGTACCTCTCTGTTTGTCCAGTTCAATTTTATAGGTGACGGGGGTCACTTTCTCTAGTATCACATAGGGTCCCTGCCATTGGCCCAACAGTTTATGATCAGAAGATGTCATCATTAGGAGTACGGCATCCCCGACAGCAAAGGACCTCTCCTTCGTTTTTTTGTCGTACTGGGATTTTTGTGCCTCCTGTGCTTTTTCCATATTATTCCGAACGATGGTTCGGATCTGGCTCAGATGGGTTTTTAGATTCGAGGCGTATTCAATCAGGAGTGTATTACTGTTAGGTTCGGTTTCCCAGGCCTCACGAGCCATGTCCAATAGGGAGCGGGGTTGATGTCCGTATAGTAATTCAAAGGGGGAGAATCCGGTGCTCTTTTGGGTTTGGCAGTGGATGGCGTATAAAGCCAGGGGTAAGAGGTCCTCCCACCGTTTGGTTTCGAGGTCAAGGAGTTTTTTTAGGGTGGTCTTTCGGGTGGCGTTGTAACACTCCACTAAACCATCCGTTCGGGGGTGATAGGCCGCCGTCCTTATTTGCTTGATCCCTAACTGTGTACACACCTGTTTCATGACTTTAGACATAAACGGGGTCCCTTGATCCGTGAGGACCTCTTTAGGGAATCCCACTCGGGAAAACACCGTAATCATGGCGTTTGCTATGGCAGTGGCGTTCGGGTGTCGTAAGGCGATGGCCTTGGGGAATCGCGTAGCATAATCCACTAGGACCAGCACATACCGACACCCACTTTGGGAGGGTAGGAGGGGACCAATGATGTCCATACCCACCCTACAGAATGGTTCTTCGAGAATGGGTAGGGGTTGCAAGGGAGCTCGGGGAGGTCTGTACCTGCTATTTCTTTGACACACCGGGCACTCCCGACAATATACTTTTACTTTCTTATAAATGCCCGGCCAGTAGAACTGTTTAGTTATCAACTGTTCTGTTTTTTCCTCACCAAAATGCCCCCCCAAAAGATGACTATGTGCCAGATAGAGGACCTTATCTTGAAGAAGGGAAGGAATCTTTAACTGGGGGTTGCTGTTGGGGTCTGCCTTCCGGTAAAGTAGCCCGTTTCTGATAAAGAAATAAGGACATACGTGCAACGGGTCTTCTTGGGTCAGGGCTTTACTCCAGGCTTCCTGCAGTACCGGGTCTTCCCGTTGGGCTGTGTGGAAATGGTGAGTATGTTCCCACGGGTTTTCTATTGGGGTCGCTGGGAAGGCGAATAAGGTTTTCCCTTTTTCCTTTCTTTTTTGATTTCTGGTTCTCCTGGGTTTGGAAGGGGGCCAGTCGGGGTTCTCTTCCTGTGAAAAGGGGGCTGTGTTCAACCATTCATTGTCGGATTTTGGGGCTTCTTATAGTAAGGCGGGCAAATGGGGATAGTCGTCCCCTAAGATAATCTGCTCCGGGAGGCGCTGGATGAGGCCCACTTTCAACGCGGACCCAGGATCAGTAGAAGTTTGTACCCGTACATGGGTGGTGGGATAGGTTTTGGTATCCCCATGGGCGCATTGGATATTCACGGTCCCCTCCACAGGTCCGATTTGGGTCCCTAAATCCTGGGGTCGTACCACGCTCTGTCGACATCCGGTATCCGCAAGGGCTGTCATCCGTTGTCCGTTGACAGCCACTTCACAACGATAAGGAGGGGTTGTAGTTGTCTGGGGGAGGCAATAAAAGTTCCTCTGTAGTCCAAAGGGAGGGACAAGGGGCTTTATTTAAGGAGGTCCAACGTACATGCCCCAGAAGCCTATTTTCAAAACGGGGTACGGAGTTCCTCAAGTACAGGAAGAAGAGAGATGCGTACCAGGAGGAGACCCAGTCAGTCACTAATTGGTTGTAAGGAAAGGTATAAGAGGAGGACCAGGGGAGTGCCCTTTGCGGAACTAGAGCTCTCACACACCCAGCAAGCTAGGTGTCATGCTTCATCATATGAGCACTGCCCCTCGTCAAGTCGGCGCTGCAATCCTTGACGGGCTCCCGAAACCGGGGCTCTTTAACGGGGATCTTTTGTTCCTGCCGATATGTGCTTGGGGGTGAGGGGCCTAGTGGAATGGATGTAGCAGAAAATGGAGATGTTTAAAAAGGGTTAGTCAGTCCTAATCATGTATTTATTCTGAAGGTAGACTTCCCTATTAAAATTAGCGTAGAGTGGCTAAGTCGTAGAATCAAGGTGTCTAGACGTGTAGCTCTACTCTAAAAGATCAACATGTTTCTTGCCAAAAATTGTCTGGAGGATCAAGGCAATTCTTCAGGATCATAAAGCTGTCTACATAAAAGTGGTAATGTGGACTCTACATACCACGTCCTAGGTTGCTGCCCTGTGGAGATAAAGTGACAACATGAAGAAGAAAGATAGATTTATAAACATCATCTCTTTATCTAGTACATTATTGTCAAGGGTGGTGTTGTACAAATCACCATGCAAAAACGTGTAAAATACAACATGATAATGGGTGTATTATTATTAAAAACCAGTGAAAGGGGTGGTGGTGTAGATCTATAACTACTAATGATAAGCTAGTGAAACTCTCATGGACAAGCAGGGGTACACTCACCTAGTGAATTGACTAGATGTGCTAGCAACGGTGCTGGCGGTTATAGAGGACACCAATTGGGTCCTACAATAAGAAAAAAAGGTACATAAGAAAAAGTCAGTTCGTCAAAATTAATCCACGTGATCTGCCATGATGCCGCAGGACATATTGAGGCGTTTTAGCGTAGTAATGGACCATACTGTCCATCATGACAACAGAAATGGTAACGGACCCAGTTAGCCCGGAGCACAGAATCTGAGGTCTGTTTTGGCTCGTGGTTCCCAGCGTGGTAGAGGACGAGGGAGAACGGTGTAGCGTAGCTCACAGAACAATGGAAGATTGTACTCACCAACGTCAGTAGACGTAAATCCCGACGACCTACCCAAAACCGCCAGGGACCGGGGTGGTGAAGTGCTTCTGCCGCTACGAGTAATTATAGTGTTACTGAAATTGGTAGTGACGTGTCAGTCGAGCGCCGTTGTGTGGCGCGATGACGTCAGCAGTTGCCAGGTGATGGCCTGAGACGCTCTGGTAGAGGAAACGTAGCGGTGTGACGGAGTGTTACGAAACCGTCATTCGAGACGTGGTGCGTTGCTAAGCAACATGAACGCGTGTGTCGCGCTGCAAAGAGGTTGGGGGAGGAGACAGTCTCTGGGACATAGATGATGTCAGGGGGAGACGCGCAATAGTAAGCGTCAATTTTCACATGATTTAAACAAGGTCTCACTTAATACAGTATAAGCAATGGGGACACACTAATTGCAACACCAAACAATGTGTTTATTTGATCACGTGCCCTTGTGGGTTACAATACATTGGCATGACTATGCGACCAGTTAAAACCCGCATAATAGAGCACAGAAGCAACATACGTTGTCAACGCACCACGACCAAACTCTACAGACACTTTTTAGAGACACATCACTCCCCTGAGTCATTACATTGGGTGATACTAGAATCCCACACACAGATTTCCAAAACTTCTTTATTCAGGATTGAACAGAGGTGGGTGCATAGACTCTCATGTGGCCTTAATGATGACATCCCATGGAGCTCCATACCATGATTACATGTTCACGCTCATGGGGTGGAGTTACTTCAACACCATGATACATAGGCCTTTAAACCATCACTGAATATAAATTTATAGGCTCATCCTAACTGTTCTGCCTCCACGATACAATGGAACTGCTAAATCTGACTTAACCATCAACCTAGGTATGTGGATTGGGAATAGCCAATTGCCCCGAGACTATGCACTAGTTTCACGTCCACGGCAGACCTGATACACATATCTTTGATGTACGTGTGTCCCCATTGCTTATACTGTATTAAGTGAGACCTTGTTTAAATCATGTGAAAATTGACGCTTACTATTGCGCGTCTCCCCCTGACATCATCTATGTCCCAGAGACTGTCTCCTCCCCCAACCTCTTTGCAGCGCGACACACGCGTTCATGTTGCTTAGCAACGCACCACGTCTCGAATGACGGTTTCGTAACACTCCGTCACACCGCTACGTTTCCTCTACCAGAGCGTCTCAGGCCATCACCTGGCAACTGCTGACGTCATCGCGCCACACAACGGCGCTCGACTGACACGTCACTACCAATTTCAGTAACACTATAATTACTCGTAGCGGCAGAAGCACTTCACCACCCCGGTCCCTGGCGGTTTTGGGTAGGTCGTCTGGATTTACGTCTACTGACGTTGGTGAGTACAATCTTCCATTGTTCTGTGAGCTACACTACACCGTTCTCCCTCGTCCTCTACCATGCTGGGAACCACGAGCCAAAACAGACCTCAGATTCTGTGCTCCGGGCTAACTGGGTCCGTTACCATTTCTGTTGTCATGATGGACAGTATGGTCCATTACTACGCTAAAACGCCTCAATATGTCCTGCGGCATCATGGCAGATCACGTGGATTAATTTTGACGAACTGACTTTTTCTTATGTACCTTTTTTTCTTATTGTAGGACCCAATTGGTGTCCTCTATAACCGCCAGCACCGTTGCACATCTAGTCAATTCACTAGGTGAGTGTACCCCTGCTTGTCCATGAGAGTTTCACTAGCTTATCATTAGTAGTTATAGATCTACACCACCACCCCTTTCACTGGTTTTTAATAATAATACACCCATTATCATGTTGTATTTTACACGTTTTTGCATGGTGATTTGTACAACACCACCCTTGACTAATAATGTACTAGATAAAGAGATGATGTTTATAAATCTATTTTTCTTCTTCATGTTGTCACTTTATCTCCACAGGGCAGCAACCTAGGACGTGGTATGTAGAGTCCACATTACCACTTTTATGTAGACAGCTTTATGATCCTGAAGAATTGCCTTGATCCTCCAGACAATTTTTGGCAAGAAACATGTCGATCTTTTAGAGTAGAGCTACACGTCTAGACACCTTGATTCTACGACTTAGCCACTCTACACTAATTTTAATAGGGAAGTCTACCTTCAGAATAAATACATGATTAGGACTGACTAACCCTTTTTAAACATCTCCATTTTCTGCTACATCCATTCCACTAGGCCCCTCACCCCCAAGCACATATCGGCAGGAACAAAAGATTCCCGTTAAAGAGCCCCGGTTTCGGGAGCCCGTCAAGGATTGCAGCGCCGACTTGACGAGGGGCAGTGCTCATATGATGAAGCATGACACCTAGCTTGCTGGGTGTGTGAGAGCTCTAGTTCCGCAAAGGGCACTCCCCTGGTCCTCCTCTTATACCTTTCCTTACAACCAATTGGTGACTGACTGGGTCTCCTCCTGGTACGCATCTCTCTTCTTCCTGTACTTGAGGAACTCCGTACCCCGTTTTGAAAATAAAAGTTCCTCGTCATACCAATTTCCATCGGTTCCTCCTTCTGTGGGCAAAACCGAGCTATGTGACCAAGCCCTCCGCATCCGTAGCATTGTGGTCCGGGGGGGGGGGGGGATCTCATCGGAGGGGGTCCAGGGGTTCTGAAGACAGGAGGTGCGGGGATCACCGTAACGGGATCTGGCTTTCGGTTGAGTAACGGCCGGGGAGGCCGATGGGCCCCACTCGGGCCAGCTTTCTGGTTTGTCTTATCTCGTCCCTTTTGTACTTCTTGTGCTCTGCTATAGGCACTGGCGATTTCCACAGCAATATCCAGTGTGAGGTGTGCATGCTGTCTTACCCATCTTTGGATTGGTGGATGGAGGGAAGTAAGATACTGCTCCAAGTAGACTTTGGCCATGATGTCCTCTTTGGTGGCGGTAGCGGGCTTTAACCAACGATCAGCCATGTCTCGTACACGGAAGTATAAGGCCCTAGGGGTTTCTTGGGGCCCTTCCTTCATTTGCCGGAGTCTCATCCTATAGGTCTCATCATCTACTCCTAAGCGTTCCATAATACATTCTTTTATTTCAGCATAAGGGGTCGTACCTAGGATGTTGGCCGCTTGGTAGGATGCCTGTAGTTCTCCTGACAGTAGGGGTCCCAAATATTGTCCCCACTTGTCTGCTGGCCATGCTGCGGCCAAGGCCATACGTTCAAAGTTATTAAAGAAGTATTCTGGATCTTCCACGGCAACGTATTTTTGCAATATCACCGACGGAAGGGTACTCGGACCTCTTTGCTGTCCCAAAACGTCCGCAATTTTCCCCATAGCGGCGTCATGAGTCTGGCCTTGGTCCATGAGGGCCTGTTGCAATTTTCCCCGGTCTTCTTCTACAATGGTGAGGAATTTTTCCATGGCTTTCCCCAGGCTTTCTTGGTTCTCCGCCATTCGAGCGATCACAGCCTCCATGTCTCCGGCCAATCCCACTTCTGACACCACTTGTGGGAGGGCGGGCCGGATAAACAGACGCGGAGGCTGAATGTAATGAGCCAGCGGGTATGTCTTTTTTGATATAGCAGGAGGTATGTCAGCCTGGTCGGGTCTCAGGTGTTCTTGACGGGGTCTCACGATCTCTTCTTCTGCCGGGTCTGGAGGGTCTTCTTCTCTCCTCGGCGGTTCTGGGATGGTCGAGATGGGTTCCCCAGGGAGGCTCATGAGATATACAAGAAAACAAACGAGAAGCCGTCAGGGACTCTGGCCGGTTTGTACTAATGATACGAAAAAGGTCCGTCACCGCACCCGTGTAGACGTTCAGGGGATGGGGAAAGCTGGTGAAGTGAAAAGAGGGTATAGGTTGCTTCAGATTGCTTAAAGACCCAATCACTAGGCACGCCGTTTGTACGTTGGGTGTGCCCCCTCCAGGATGTGCAAAGAGGAGAGAGACTGTCTTCCAAAGTATAGAATCATACAATAAATGGGTAAAGGAACAAACCTGGTGACCCCGTAACCACCCGCCTCCCCTTCACCTTCTTCTACCACCCTCTTCCCTGTCCCGTTTTCCCCGTAGTTTAGCCACTCACCGGCCCCGCCGCAACTCTTCCCGGTTGCGGACGCTCTCCAGCCTCCTCCTGTGGGGTCCACCAGTCCTCGCACCACGTCTCGTCCTGGGCTTCCTCTTCTTCGTCCGAACTCCGCCTCGCCGCGCTTGCTCCTCGCTGCTCCGGCTCCGTTCTCCTCCTCTCCGGTTCCTCGTCCCGATGTTCCTCTTCCTCCGCTTCTCTTCTTTCTTCCTCTCGCTCCGCCTTCACTGCCTCGTCTCTCTCCCGTCTCTCTCCGGCACAAGTGCGTCCGCCTTCTGTTGCAGTCTTCCTCTTCACCTGCGTTAGAGAATCATATCCGGGTTTAGTTCCTCCCCCTTCCAGGTCTCTCCTGGCGGTGTCAAAACCTGTCCAGGCCTGAGGGAAAGGGGGCGGGGCCAGCTTCCGTAATGGTGTCACCCGGCTGTGGGATTGCTTGAGGTCGATCTCCCCGGATAAGGTCCGCTTGTAGGAGCGGGGTTGGGGTGTGGGTACTGTAATGTCCGAGACTTTCTCACACTGATCTAGCAGGTTTGCAGGTAAGTGGGACTGCGCAAGAAGAATGCTGATTGGATAAAGGATCTAAGGATACATTAACTTGGCAGAAGCAGTGTCGGGGTTCCCTTTGTCTGGAAAAACCAACTGCATCATTCGTTTTACCTGAGAGAGGAAAGGAAGGGAAATCTGAATCCTTAACAGGTGATCAGCTTGCACCAGTATCACCTAACGCGTGAGCGGGCCTACCGTTAATAATAACACTCTGGAAGTATGGCCCTAATGGGCTTAAAGTATGCATGGAGCAGTCAGCTTTTCTCTGGGTGTCTTAGTATTGAGGGAACCGATATGAAAGGGAAGGAAGAGCCGGTGAAAAACAAAGCTCTGCGAGATGCTCATTTTGACATTTTAGGGCGATTCGTACAGTGTCTTCCAATGATCTAATTAGCCACAGCTGAGACAGAAAGGCTCTCGGGTAGGACAAACCATCTTCTCCCCTCCACCTACATTCCGCCCTGTCCCCTTCCCTCTGTATACTGGAATGACTGCATTTGAATGGACATTGATTTTGTTTTTGTAGTTAGGTTTGTTTTCGTTTTGGTGGCCAAACAATCCTTTACCACTGTGACTCAAGCTGACAAGCCCATGGGTTGCCAGCCCACACAAGTGACACATGATTGGTACAGAATTTTAAGAAGCAGCCTCTGAACTAAAGCAGCCCCCACAGCATGGGAGGCAGTAATTGAAGCATTCTGAATGGCAGAATTTGGTCAAATATGTTTTTCAGTTGGTCCAAGTAATCAGCTAGTGCTTCCCCTTTACTTTGTTTACAATTATTGATCTTCGTGCAGTATGCTTTTGTTGGGCATAATGACTGGATTGACGGGCTGAGAGCTGGACCATTCCTCTACTAAACTACCCCTAGGGAGAAACCTCAGTTTCCCCTCTGGCGTGCCTTGGGTCATAGAGTGGAGATCCTGTCCAACCATGGCCATCACTCCTGATCAAGGTGTTGCAAATCTGATGTCACTTCATTACTGTTTTAGGATGGGTTTGTAGACATAATTTATTAAAAGTGGTGTGACTACAGAACAACCCAGCAAGGATCTCCTCGGCAGCCACCATGGAGAGGAGCTCATCGAGACTAGGCAGCGCACACATTTATAGCAATTATAAGTGGAAGTTACAGGAATGAGATCATGAAAAACATTGAAACTGAGAACAAGTGTCCTTCAATTGTAACTAGATCTGAAGCCCTTCATCATCCGCATGCTACATCCACGGCAATTTTTGAAAATGAACGATTTAAGCATCAACTACAATCTTGACCCCGCTACAAAGCTTGGCCCTCCACTTAGTGCACCAATAAGGCCTAATACAATTACCTCCTGCACATTAAATGAGTGGGCTTTGGCATAACTTAAACTTCATCATATGTTACAGCTTAAAATGTGAGTGAGATGTCATATCGGTACCTATTTCAGATTTGTATGCACAGTCTGCAGAGCAACTGTTCGAATCCTTGTGAGATAGTTCAGTGGGCTAAAATATTGACTGTCAAGATCCATGCATAAGTCTACAGAGCACAGGTTCTGATCCCGCTCAGAAAGTTCAGTGGGTTGATGCATCAACGCCATACACAAGTTCTAGTCAGTGTAAAATAATCAGTGCTATAATACACTGAATGCTTAGACTTACGTGTAACCTCTATGTCCCATGATGTTATCTTAATGACTTAGCTATTTCCCAACAGTCCGTGTACAGTGTGTGCTCTATATATCAGTAAAGCAATTTAGATAAATATAAGAAGCTTAAAGAGGCAATTGTAGCATTGTGGAAACTGGCAAATTATGTGCATCACTATACATTGTGAAAAATAAGCAATATTGTACATTTTAACAGGGCTGTCGACACTGGGTAAATGTATGCATTGTTGTGTATTTGAAGGCACTGAGCAAATTAGCACCGGAGTATCCCTGTAGGAAAAGGACAATATTGCAGGAATTGGCACTTATTTCTGTTACTGCCAGTGTGGTACAGGTACTCGTGGTTATTAGCACAGATCTTGAGACATGTTGTGGGCGGAACTATGGTTAAAACATTATTTGACTTCAAGATCTACTCCATTTAATTCTTGTTAAAACTCTTGCTATTGGCAGTGATGTGCTTCTAAAGTTCCTATTGGCAATTAACTCTTCCCAAGAATATTTAGTGGGTTTGCCCCAGGCAGTTTTTTAAAAAATCATCAATCTTTTCAGCCAATGTACTTATTATGTATTTATGTAGAGTTTTAATGTAGTGTTTGGAGGGCACTAGAGTAAGAGAGTGCTTTACATATGAAGGAATAGATAGTAGAAAATATAGGCAATAATTGCCGCAGAAACGGGACAATGTCACAGGACCACATGCAGAGTCTATACAAAATCTATACAATGATACGCAGAAGTAGTTAATAACTGAAATTAAAAAAAATATGAAATATTACTATAATAAATCCATAGCTGTATACAGAGATATTGGTGATTTGATCCAGTAGAAAGGAAATAAATAAGATTCTGTACCATAACAGTTACCAGGACGAGTACAATCCACTGTCCCTATAAGCTTCCACTAGACCTCAACAGGAAGCCAGGTGCTTAGGGGGCAGATGGGGGGGGGGGGGCTAAAGATCCAGGTAAAAATGTTCACGTTCTTTTTTGGAAGTGGAAACGGATGCAATGGTGTTGATGAAAGATGGAATTGAGTTACTCAGCTAGAGAAAGAATGGTTCAGAGTGTGTTTTTAAATTGAAGATGGGAGTTTTCATGAACGGAGAATCTGTGCTCTCACAAAGGTGAAAGACACCCAAAATCTTCAGTTTCTTGTCCAATAGAAGTGTAGACGTTTCTGTACTAGACCAGCTGGTTTGAAGATAGATCTGCAGTCAACAGAGAGTCAGTTGAAGGAGAACAGAACTTTAGGAATACAGCGAACACTAGCATTACTGTAGCCTTGAAAATGTCAATGATTGAACAACCACCTTGAGGTCAACTTTGGGAATGACGAGTTTGATCTACCAAAGACGTTTGAGCTGGTAATTAGTACTACACATCAGGGTATTAGTGCGTTTGTATAGATTGATTGGAGAATCAAAAGTAAAATGCAGTGATTTGGCGCAATAATGGTCAGTGAGCAATCGAGGAGCGTAGTCGAATCTAGCCATTTCTGGACATGAATGGGACAAGATTGAGATTAGATGAGTAAGATCTCAGTTTTGATAGGATTTCATTTAAACGAGTAGCCATCCAGGTCTGTATGTTATCAAGAATCGCAGCTACTCTGGTGATATGCATGGGAGAAGAATTATTTAACCATAGGTGAGTGCTATTAGCATATTGGTGATATGATATGACTGACTGTTAATGTTCGCTGGTTTGAGGTATAATTTAAAGATTTCCAGCAATAGAACTCATCATTCTGGAACACCTGTAGGAACAGGTGCAGGGGTGGAGTATGAACGAGCTATTTTAATAATTTGTGGCCAATTAGTTGGGTGGGACTTCAACAAATCAAGTATTATAACTTCAAAATTCCTGCATTTGTTGACGGTACGTATAAAGAAGCTGTCATGATCAAAGGCCGCAGAGAGATCTAGGAGTATCAGCAAGCATGAAAGCCCGCTAGTCAAAACATTTGCAATGATGTGCAGGATATTGGTTTGTGTACAGCAGCCTGTTCTAAATCCCTACTGGAAATCATCTAGGAGATTGCTGTCCTTAAAAATGGTTGCAATTGATTATTTAGACAGCTTTCCACAATTTTGTCACAAGGAAAGATAGAGCTTAGACTGGGCGAAAGTTATTAACATTGCTCGAATCAGCAGACTTTTTATTAGCCGTTATTTACTTAGGCAATTTGTGAGCAATCAGGAAACACTCCTTGAATGAGGGAAAGTCTTTTTTTTTAGTACGGAACAAAAATCGCAGCAGCACCTTACATCACAGATTTCTAGGAAATAATACAGTACACCCATGAGGAGACCAACCTTCTACAACATTGACTCAATCACAACAATCTAGTTTAACACTCTGGAAATGTCCGGAGGCATATTTCAGCGTCAGGGCCGGACTGGAACCCAAAACCGGCACTGGCAAAGTGCTTGGCCAGCCCCCTAGGGGTTTGGGGGTGCGGCCGAGCTGTTTACCAGGGCAGGTTTATGCCGCTTTTTTTTGTTACAGTGGCCGATATTGCAGCTATGCTGTAACGGCCCTGTAACAAAATCGGCCCCCAGGGACCAAAACCGGCCCCCAACCCTGGCGGCCCACCGGGGAAATGCCCGGTGCCCACTATGGCCAGTCCGGCTCTGTTCAGCGTGTGTTGGGAACCGAATGAAGAGACGATTCAGCAGTTCGCAGCAGGTAGGAGCTAAATGGGTCAGAAATGTCTTTATGTCGGGCAGAGGAGATATGTCTGCCACATATTGCTCCATCATATAACGGCAACAGGTAATGTCATTTAGCGACTGAGCTGTTGCAGATGCTGTCCTTTGCATGCATACCTTTACCAGTCTACTTTTATCTAGAACAAGAACCATGGATGCTAAGCGACAAACTGTGGGTGGTAGAACTGATATGTCTCCCAATAGTGCTATCTGCGGTGAAGGGACAAGAGACAGCTCCAACATATCACTTAAAATGTTGAATACCCCAGCCAATATAACAACACTTTGGGACAGTTCCAGGAGATGTGGAGAAAAGTATCATTAGCCAGGCTGATTCGCTAACATTCAGCATGGCCCACAGCTCCAAATTTAGCTAGTTGTGCTGGGGTGTAGTAGTATTGATGTAAGCATTTAAAATGCATTCATTTATTTATGCTTATAGTTGAATGGCATCTCTTTTACTTGAGCATAATAGAGCTCTCCCATCTATGTTTGGCGTCCAGGGTTGTGTCTACCTTGCCTGATAGAAGCTTGTAGTAAAAGAAGGAGATCGAGTTTCCTGTATCTGCTCTAAGAATGTAGGCAGTAAGAAGGGACATTGTTGGACCTAGCTCTTTCTGCAGGGTTAGCATTCCTCCTCCTATATTTCTGACCCTCATTTTGCTGGCTTTAGGATTCTGGGCATGTTAACACTGCTAACCAGTGCTAAAGTGCATATGCCCTGTACTCTAATCATAGTAACATTGGCTTATCCATAAGTGTCATATTTTATTTACTTATAAGTCCCTAGTAAAGTGCACTATGTGTGCCCAGGACCTGTAAATTAAATGCCTGCAGTGGGCCTACAGCACAGATAGTGCCACCTACTAAGTAGCCCTTTAAACATGGCTCACGCCTGCCATTGCAGAGTCTGTGTGCGCAGTTTTAAACTGCCCTTTCGACCTGTCAAGTTAACCTACTTGCCAGGCCCAAGCCTTCCCTTTCATTACATGTAAGTCACCCCTATGGCAGGCCCTAGGCAGCCCCAAGGGCAGGGTGCAGTGTACTTAAAAAGTGGGACATGTTCCTTTAAGTATTACATGTCCTGGTAGTGAAAAACTGCTAAATTTGTTTCTCACTACTGCAAGGCCTATCTCTCCTATAGGTTAATATGGTTATTGCCTTAAAACATTAAAGTGCAACTTTCCATTTGGAACAGATGGAAAATTGGAGTTGGGAACTATTTGAAAGGAATATTTAACAGGTAGAACCTCTTTTTGTTACTAGAGAATGTTTTAACCAGGTTTAGGATATCTCGCTCCAATATTTATTTCTTATTCTTGGATGAAGAAATTTGGTGAGGACCATCCTGTTTCATCCTTTTGGAGCCGTTTTGGTCTACAGTTTGGCAGACCCTCCAAGCCCCCAACCCTGCCCCCTTGGGTAGGATCTTGTATACTGTTTCCTTTAGAATTATTATAAAATCATATACAACAAGCATTGGCATAGCCAATCGGTCTCGCCTTTGGGACCTTATAAGAGTTTAGTTAGAGATGTTGACTTTGCCTATGGCTTTAAGCTGTGCTGTACAGAAGTCTGCAGCATGCTGAAAAGTTATAATAAAGAGGTGTCAGATGCATTTTTGTTACCTTATATATGACCAAGAAAGCATTATGTAAAACTGAACGACCATATTAAAAAAGTATTAACAATAAATAATGTGTAAATGACAATGCCTTTTATTTATGTTTTACAAACAAAAACAAGAATAAAGGGCATAGTTATTTGCAATGTCAATAGCTCAAACTCGTGTAAATGTGAGAATTATTGCTTTGCAAATGCTTGTTACTACCTGTTGCTAGATCCATTCTTGCACTAGTGCATGCAATGCTCCAGGTCAGGCACTTCCAGTCTGCAGGCTGTACATTAGTCAGGCTCTTTGCTACCTGTTGTGGGGTGCGTTATAGCCCTGTCTAAGCTTTAGAGGGAAAGCAGAGAGGAAGGGGGGCAGTTTATACACCATTAGCAGGACACTGGTGGGAGCACCTCTGTTCTAATTCAACCGTTCTAAAAGTGACAGAAGGATGCCATTAATTGGTTTGTATAGTCAAGCACTAAATACGCCCTTAACTATATAAACAAATTATTGTCTGTGGCCTTAGGATTTTTTTGTACTTAATACACATTTACAGTAACCACATTATGTTTCTCCAATAAATACAGAATGTGATATTTATATTGCACAAACCTAGCTTAAAGGCCTAGGAGCACAGGACAAGGTAGACGGCAGAGGCCAACAGTGAGTGATAGGTGCTGAGAAGGCCTGCGCTATTTACGCCTTCACCTTATCTCTTTTAAAAGGATATACTGCTCTTTTGCCGTTTTGTAGTAAATAACAGTGGACTGTCCTTTAATGTAACAGTGCATCATTCAAAGTTAATGGACTTTTTCAGCTGAGCTGGGATTCTAATTTATGTGATGCAGATCACACTATTCGACACTGAGCGATTAACTCGCTCTCATGGCAGCAGGATGAGGAACTGACAAATTCCAAAGCATCAGACACAATTACATTTTAAACAAATAATGAAAAATGAAATCAGCAGCAGACGTTTTGACACTTGCCTAAGTAGGCCCATTTAGTGCTGGAATACTCAGAGCCTCCTCAAGCACTCTGCGGGGAATGGACCTGAACACAAACAAACTAATGTGTGTGAAAACAGCACTGCTCACTGAGAGAAGCAGCATAAACAGCAAACTGCGGTGAACTGATGCCACACGGGTGTAAGGGTCACGTGGCGGTGAGGAGCAGCAGATGCTAGCAGAGGAGACATACAGACAGTCTAACCTCTAACACCAGGTTACTATCTGATGCCGTGTCACAATTGTGAAGCCTTATGCCAGCCTTAGGACTAAAGAACCTTGTTCGAGTTTCAGCAATAGCCTCACCACCGTGTGACTCTGGGCAAATCTGTTAATTTTAACATTCCTGTGCCAAGAAAAATTAACGTGTCCTTGTGTAAAGTAATGTAATGGTACTCGTGTAGAGTGCACCAATACCTTTGTGTCCAGTGCAAGCTATGTAAAGATAGCAACAACAAGAGAAAGGGAGCGAGAGAGATCTGGCCCTGGAAACGCGCCCTGCTGTTTTTTATGTCTCGGCCTGACAAAAGCAGCGCATGCGCTGCTCTCGTCATACAAGGGCTTCTTGGAATCGATACGATTTCAGAAGCTCGCTTTCTGCTCTGCCCGTCTTTAGCATTGGTGCGCGTCATTTTGCGTCACCAATTATGCAAAACCGGGTGTTCTGATTGTCCAGGAGGGTTTTTAGTCCCTCCTGGTTACCACCCTGTCTCCTTTTGTCCCCACCCACCGCGATTGCATCTTTTACTGGCGGCGGGAAACAGTGTCTCCTAATTAGCCGCTAAACAGTTTTTTTTGGTATAGCTTTTCACGGTCCCTCGCTGATCCTCAGGCTTTGTTTAATGTCCCCCCCACACAAACGCCCGCAAGTCGGGCTACTACATAAGACCGTGCTTGTTAAAAACTGCTGTCAATAATAAAAACTCGTGTAGGCGAAATATAGCTATAGGACAATATCATGCTAAATCAGTAAGGTCTTACACACGCAACTATGTGTCCTTGTGTGTGCGATATCAATACAATTTGCATGCGTCTGTGCGTGCCTAGCAAAGCCAGTTTAATTTAAAGTTACCCAATTTATGACTGCAGCGAAAAACATGCATTCCATACCCCATCATAGTACAGATTAATTTGAGAAATCGCTGCTTGTTGCCATTCAGTTTCCTTGTTTTTTCTTGTTAGCTTTTCAATTTGTGATGCAACAAGCCCCTTACAATGAGCCCACCCCTTACTAAATGGGTTAAAGCTCCCCATTTCTTCGGTCTGAGCACCCCATACTGTAGAGGGGGTAAGGGGGACTCATATGCGGGCACCAGGACCTTGTTTCTGTCAACTGAGCCTCAACCTAGAGCGTTTGAGCCCCTGCCACCAGCATCTGCACCTCTACCACTAGTCTCTCTGAGGCCCCTACCTTTGATTTATGAACCCCTGTTATCGCGAGCATCTTGAGACTCTGTCTACAATATTGGAGCCCGCTTCTCACTGGCCTTTAGCACCTCTAAGACTGGTACCTGAGCATCGTCACCCCAATGCTGGTGTCCATGCGGCAGCCTCCTAGCTAGCAGACTACGAGTTAGTACGGGGAGAGCATGTGGCCTAACGACCGGAGCTGCTGGCTTTGGAGCTGGGGAACCAGGTTCGAGTCTCGGGGTCGGCTCAAATATAAAAATACAAGGCCTCTCCTGGGTAGTCCACTAGCACTCTTAGCTTGTAACCCACTGCTCCTATGCGGTCCCATCCGACTACACTAAATCACTTTCACTCTGTAAAAGTACCCGCGCTCTCTGCTAAGGCCCCTCCCTAGAGCCCAGCTTACACAGCCTCAGTGCTGCACACGAAAAATAGGTGGCTCTGGCCATCCCGCCCAAAGCGCCAATTCCCAGGGCTTACCACCAGCGTTACTATGTCAAATCAAAACCCTTATCAGATGAAAGACTTCCTCAATGCTCTACCGAGAACACGGCTTCCCTCTGCAAAGGTAGCAAGGTCAAAACCATCAGCTGGCCAAGTCATCCGTGACTCATGAACGTGCATGGAGACTCTTTTCAATGGAGGCAGACTGCACCGAGCCCTCGGGGTGAGAATGTGAAGGCTAGGCTGGTTTAAGAGCCCCAGGTATTACAAGAGAGGGTAGGCTAGTGCTTAGTTACGTGGGGAGATAGAGGTGTGGGAAAGGGAGGAATAAAGTCCCCTTAAGGGACGATGAGCTGTAGGTTGGGGATAACAGCCCTAAGGAAAGAGTGAGGGGTAAGTGTTAGAGGAGAGAGGGATAAGGGGGAGGGGCGGGTTGAGAAGGGGAGACGTATATGACATTGAGAGAAGATGGAGGCTGAATAGTTTTAGATGCTTTTAGCTACACTGTAGGTGGAAGCCTGAGAAAGGGACTGATTGTCCCATATAGTTGTCCTGAGACATCCCTCCCACTTGCCCGTGCTGTGTAGGCCCTTTTATATATAGGCCTTTGTTAAATTGACCGTGGCTCTGCCATTTTAGTGCATCGCAGGCTGATGGCAGGTCTGACCCAACTCTGACCCAGCGCAGATTCAGTTCCTCTTTCTGCGAAGCTTTCCGCCTCCAAGCTGGTAGCCCCCACCCTACCCGGTCGGTACCAAAAGTTCAGCATCCTCTTGACACTTCAACATACAGTAAGCTGCATCCTGGCATAGCACTTGCTTCCTGGGCAGGTTTCCCGCATTTCAGGAAGTGGCAACCGCAGAGCTTAAGTTGAGAGGATTTATGTGTGTATATATTCGATTTGAGCACAATATCTGTTTGTATTTTTCGCTTTGCGCACAATGTCTACTTATAGTTTCTGCTTGCTCTGTGTAATTTACGACAAGCGATTGGCCTGAGAAACTGACCTTTTCACCTAGTTCATTGTCAGCATTAAGTGGTAAATGACGACATGTCTGGTGAAATTCTGCAGACGAGGTTTATTTTTGGGTAAGAGTTGCGTGCGAAGCAGCCCAAAGTTTAGTATATAAGGGGAGCACACAGACACCTCAACGGATTACCTCGCTGTCTGTATGTAGGTGACAGACAGATTCCGTAGGTTTCCCCAAGAGTTCTTAGGGGCTCTTGTGTTTGCTTCTGCGCCTGCTTAGCATTGTGTTGTGTTCACCTATATGAAATGTTCTGTTATGCTTAGTTATTGTCTTTTTATATTTGATCAAAATGCATTCCTTTCATTCAAAATTGCAGGAATGCTGGCTCTAGAGTAGACGTGAGAGTTCCTAGGTAATAGAGTTCTTGTACTCTGAAACATATCTCCTAGGTATAACTTGTCTCTTAAAATGCTTTCCTTCTCTCAGGCAATCTGATATGGAGAGAATGGACATGTGATTATATGAATTCTGTATTTTGTATTTTGTGTCTTTGATTTGCGGTTTCTTTGAAGTTGCATCTTCTCATTAAACTGCTATTGTGTTCTACCTCAAATTCCATGTCTCACATGTCTGTTTTCTTCAATTCTAGAGCGAGCGTTCCCAGGCACCCCTGCTCAAATTAAGGTGCCCCTTTTGTCCCTGACTCACTCTCCTGCCCAGTTCTGTGGTAGCTCCCGGGGCTCTGAGTACCGCCCCTAGCTTCCTTGTCCTGTAATAAATCCTCCCTCCGACATTTTGGTGCCGTAACTCGGATTAGCAGTGCCTGCAGACGGGGGCAGTAACGGCTGGGTTTGAGGGGACGCAGACTGAGCACTCGTGACTCCTTTCTGGCTGAAGCCTTTGAGTACAAGCACTCGGGTGAGTACTATGACTACCTGACGTGAAGTGACGCTTTGGTAACGGTTTATGAAAGGAGCGCTTGTGAGGCTTCTGTGTTTTTCTCGGCTCTCAGTTCTTTCCTGTCTCCTGTCTTGGTTGGCCTCGCTAAGGACGTTTTTTACTGGGGAGGCTTGTGTGTGCGGCATGGAATTCTGAGCTGGACAGTACGGTCAGGAAGTTGTTGGTTTATTGTCTCCTTTTGTTATATATAGATGTGTGTGCTATTGTTTTTGTCTTGAGTGCCCGGAGGAGAAGGCTGCGTCTTGCGCCTTTCACGGGCTTATTTAGCTCTTTTTTTATTATTACATTTTTACATTTTACATTTTTACATTGGTTTTGTAGGAAAACAGGCATAGAAGAAAGACAATAAAAAAGTAAAAAGAATAAGGGATAAGGAGAGGCTGTTTATGTCTGCAGTCTTTTCAATGCTATTCTTTTTGGTATAGCTTGCTGTTGGGTCTCTCTGTATATAGTGAAACAGAGAGCGCCTCTTTATCAGGGGGCTACGGGTCGGCCTGGTAGAAGAGAAGGAGAGATACGATTTACTATCGTATTCTTTCAGCAATAAAAAAGTGCTCCACCGAGTGCTGTGTGGATACAGTGGAGGCTCTCCTACATCAATACAAGGTAGGAAAGAGGTTGGATATTGTCGGTCCACTTAGCTACTGGATAACGGATATCGCCTGGATTATGAGGATTTTATGAGGTTCCCCGGGATGGTTTATTGGATGTTATGAGTTTTTGGTAGTTCTGTGACAGTTTCCCTTTTGTGCGTGCCCCATTTGTAAATAGGAAGCACGTGTTCTATTTTTGTCCTTCAGAGGGCAAGGTATGCAGTCATTGTCTGAGAATAGACACTCTGAACGTGCCTGACTTACTTCTTTCGTGAAACACATGTAGAATTTCATGACTGCATGACTTCAGGTTACCGTCTGATAATGCATACAGAGGCTCATTAAAGTGAAGCAATTGCACTTTATTGTGGTTGGTGCTTATATGGGCACTGCAGTAAGGGTCACTGACTGACACAGAAGCTGCTTTTAGTAAGGCCATATTATTTACGTGCACAGTTATTTTGTTATTTGTATTTTTTGATGATATGTTTTATGATATGCAGATTTGATGATATGTTTTATGATATGCAGATGTATATTGAATGTATAAGGACATGATGTTAAATTGATGTTGACTGGTCTGTATCGTTTTATTAGGATAAGACCCGCTAGGTAGGGTTATCATTGTAACAGAAGATCACTGCCAAATGCAGAAGATTGGTTTGTTAGTGAGATTCAATAACTAGGGAGGAATGTAACTGTATTTCTTTTGTACTCCCACATGTATTGATCTGCCACTGATAACCGTAGTGATTTTCGTTTTATTGAAAGTTTTGTGTTTTGTATTTGGAATGTTTTTGCGCCACAATTGTTACAAGTATATTGTTTAGTGCTGCCTTTTTTCCAAACCATTGATCATTTCTAGTGCTGCTAACATTAACTAGGTGTCACTAAGGTTTGAGGTACAGCATAGGTACACAGATGAATAGAATATTTGGTTACAGAACTTATAGAACCGCAGACACCATATATGTGCAAATTTCTATGATAGTGCCAGGATTAGAAACACTGACTGAGGTCACTAGCTCCTGGCCCCGTAACCCCCTGCGAAGCAAGGTCCTTCATTATTGCCTTGGTGAACATCCTGGTGCCCTGCAGTTTCCTGACTTCTCACCAGAAGGAGTCTATAACGGTCCAGATAAGCGGGAGATTAAAGAGGCATTTTATTTAACCATTAAAGAGGCATTGGGGGACGAGCTAATATATGATCACCCTGACTACTGACACATAAGGAGAGCAGTATATATATATATATTACTATAGAGTACTAAGGGATACAGATGAGCAATAGTGGACATCAGTCAGTTGGATAGTTCTGCACATACTAAATGACAGAATAATAGCGGTGCACAATCCTGGCGAACAGACTATAGCAACTTTTGGGAGGCGACAAAGTGCCTTGATAGCCAGAGCGTGGAAGTTGCTGGGAGTCACACTAGCACATGGCACTGAGGTAAAGGTATCTTCACTACACCTAGTGCAGCTGCGCCTCCCAGTGCCTACCTGTAGACCCACTACCCTGAACCCAGACCCTGTACTTGAGCTGCCACAAAGCACCCCCTCTGTGGAAGACGCTCCAGATACACCGCTGCAGCCGCCACTAGTGTCCCCTCCGACGCCATGTGCTGCTAGAGACTCCTCCACGGCATTAACCCAGCTGGGGAGCCCTGATCTCGTTCACCAAGAATCACTTACACCATCCCCTCTATTCACACCGTCTCCTCCAGGCGACAGCCACCTGGAACAACAGGAAGGGTCACAAATCACTAGCGACGTATTAGGCTGTGAACAGCAC
Source organism: Triturus cristatus (assembly GCF_964204655.1). Taxonomy (NCBI): domain Eukaryota; kingdom Metazoa; phylum Chordata; class Amphibia; order Caudata; family Salamandridae; genus Triturus; species Triturus cristatus. Next base: position 376,843,003 of record NC_140581.1, on the reverse strand, counting down.
AGGATATTGTTGCAGGCACTTAACGACCCCAACTTACCCCTGGTTTGTGAGCATCACGCCCAGCAGCTGCATGTGCAGCTGCAGCTGCAGCCCTCATTAAGTATCATAGAGCAGTTACAGGGACGCCCTTCTATAACACATTACCCATTACTGTGGGGATACTTACAGAACCGCCTGTTACCAAGAGAATAACATTGTTTATTTGTGGTCAGAAATAAGTCAACCCACACAATACCCTAGGGTATAAATAACAACACATCTGTGGCAGGTGAGGTTGATAGGTGACACCCAGTGGAGGTATACTGTTATTTCTGAATACACACAACGCTAGAGAATAATGGCAACACCACTAGAACACGTGATAAAGAATTTTACTACTCAGGGGAAACGTATTAGAAAACATTTTGGAGAGCTGCACAAGCTCACACAGACTATGCTACACCCTTGGCCAAAAGAGGGTACCTTCGATAAGGCAGTACTAGATCATGCTCAAACGTTCCTGGAGGGGAAGTACTCTGGGAACAAACTAGATAAACGTAAAGAAACCCTAGCTCTGTGGAGAGTATTTAAGGACAATGATGAAAAGGCTCCAGTACCTACCGCACCGCCACCAGCCTATGACGCAGATGGCATGTATACAGAGCGAGTTGTTAAGGCTGACCTAGAGCCTAATTTAAATGACCAGGCAGCTGTAGGACATGAGGATATTTCTGCTTCAGATCCCTCAGAAGATTCACCAAACAGCCTGCCAGGGAATGCGCAGGGCCAGGTAACACTAAGCTCCCAAAGCCCAGGGGTGCAGTGTGCAACATCAGGAATGCCAGGTCAGATTGATGCGCTATTCACAATAAAATTGACACCAGCACCCAACTCTGCAGCTCACCAGCAGGAAGAGGGCTCAGAGAGTGATGGAGCCTCTGGTGATTCACAGCACAGCTCCCACTTGCCGTTTCCTAGGCCTAACCCTACAGCGCCTACATTTTTCACTGACAATAGCGAGCCCTTAGAAACAAGGACTAGACACTATGGCCCATTCCTCTCCCCTGGCCAGCAGCACAGCAATACACAGGCACACCATAACGGGTGGCGACCCCTTAACACAGGTCCCAAGCGAGAGGAAGAGTACCTGCTACAATTCAATGGAGGAAACAGAGATAGTGAACAATCTCGCCCAGAAATAATCACTGAGGCGGACATTAGTAGATGGAGAACAGAGCACAACTTACACCAAGGAACAGATAGAGAATAAGGGGACACATCACACGAGCAACATTCAGGGAGTCCCACTGGCCACCCCGCAACAATACAGCGGTTATCATTACAAGTGGACAGGGTAAAGGATCAACTCACTGAGCTAATGGGTGGCTTAGGCCAATTTAGAAGAAGGCAGCCACCAACACTAAGTGAATTGGCTGGAGCTGCAGGCCCGGTGGGTTCACGTAGTGGTGGGGTCCCAATGATCCCCCCACAGCAGGAGCCATGGATAGACTTCCATCAGGAGGTCCAAAGCATAGCCCCAGCCCCACCTCAGAGTAACCCAGCAGCTCCTCTGATGATCAACCCAAGCACACCGCAAGCTCTGCCAACAATTGTCACGCCCCCATCTATACACATACCTCAGGTAGTGCCACCGGTAGTCACACCACGCAGGCCAGATGCACAACAGATGGACCTTGATAATCTTGATCTACCAAGTGTGCTCGAACGGGCAGAAACAAGATGGAGAAGGCAGAGAAGGACAGAGAGAGAGAGACTTGCAGTGCAAGGTAGCCATGGGCGGCCTGATGACATCCCACAAGATTATGATGTATCAGGTACTGCAACGCTAAGAACAACAAGATCTAGAACTCTGCATCACATGGCCCCTAACAGGCCATTGCCGTCAATGACCAATGGTCTGACGCCAAATGAGATAGTGATACTTGGGGAAGGGACTGACTATTATGTCAATCCATTCTCAGATAATTTAGCAGGTTGGACAGAAGCTAATGCACCTCAAATGAATGTCTGGCCTCGGGATGGGTCATTTGAACCAGAAGACATGGCCACAGCTGATGAATGTATTCTGCAGGGGGCGGGAGATGACGATTGGGATTACGATTATATGAGCAAGGGCCTAAGAGTTTGTCAGAAATACGCACGTAGATATGACAACACAAGGCCCACAGGGGTGACACGCCAGCTACCCCTGTTATTTAAAAATGTTAAAGATCCCCCCCTTTATGTTCCTTGGTCACTAATGGACAAGGACAATTTAAAGAAACAACTCCCACCTCTCACAGAGGGTGCTGGAAAATGGATACAGGCCTTTGAGAAACACACTGCAGGTGTTCCATTGGCTATTGGAGATGTAAAGAGTCTGCTCACCTCCTTGATTGGAGAGGATGCAGAGGACATGTTTACACGCATTGACACAAGACTGTCTACCACTAATACACAGTGTGACGGTAACCCCTTCAATAAGATTAGATCACCCCTATGGAATGAATTGCGTAGGAAGTTTCCTGACGTTCCTGACATCAGCTCTTTGATGTCACAGACAATGCAAAGCAATGAAGATCCAGCACAGTACATTTCACGAATGAAGGAGAAATGGCATCAGGAATTGGGAGAAAAATGGGATGTAACAGGGGGTAATTGTAGGTTCTTTTACCACACAGTAAAGAAGGGACTGCCCACTGCTGTACAGGACAAATTAGATGGAATAGTAGCCATGGAGTGCAAACCATGGCCAGAGATACAACACCACATCATTCATTTTTGCAAACAGGAGCAGGAACAGGAGAAGAAAAGGTTATTAGCTATTGAAAATGCAGCAGCTAAATTAGTGCAGCATAAACTTAAGAAAAGGGAGACCCCTGATACAATGATGGTGGCTTCACCAGTGAGTCAGATGACTGCTGTCACTAATTTCCCACAAGATGCCCAGACTGCACTAGGAGGTAACACACAAGTAGCTGCACCAAACCTACAGGCACAGCCCTTCAATAATGGTGTGCAACAACAGGCATACACCAATGAGCAACAACAGCAGTATTATGGTAATAAGCAAATGAGGTATGCAAATACTGGGATGCGGGTGAGAGGTAGAGGATTAGGCTTCCAAAGACCTGCGCCACAGCCAGGAGCACGAGTGTGCTACTACTGTCAGCGACCAGGACATTATATGAGGGAATGTCATATTAAGATGCGGGATGAAGGGAGGTCAGTAGGTAGAGGAAATCCACAACAAGCTCAAGTGCCAGTACAATACTACCAGCAGCAGCAGCCGCTGCCGCCTCAAGCAGTATATTCCTATCCTTCCCCAGCACAGCAGCCAATGCTGCAGCAGGTACAATTACAGACACCTGTGATGGCCCAAATGCAGCCCCAGATCCAACAAGCACAGCCACAGCTACTTCAGCCACAGATGCCTGTGTACCAAATGGTGCGACAGACGCAAGCTCCTGTGCCTCAGGGAGCCACGATACTGCCCACCACCAATCCCTTTTCACAGGGCACCATCCAGCAGTACCAGGCTGGAGGATATTCAAGTTAGGACAGCCCACAGACAACTCTAGTGTGTCCCGTGTTATCGTGCCTCACAAATATCAGAGAGGACCCAGTTGTGTATGTCACGATAAACAACAAAACTTATAGTTTTATGGTTGACACAGGTGCTACGTTTTCCTGCATCAGGGAAGGAGCACTGCCCATCTCCAACCAGAGCGCAGACACACAGGGTTTCTCTGGGGCAATAATAAGGGTCCCTTTTACCAAACCAGTACCAATGGAAATAGGAGGTAAATGTATTCAGCAACGCCTGCTCTACTCAACACAGTACCCAGTCAATCTCTTGGGACGAGACCTCATGGCCAAATTAAATATGACAATTAGTTTTAAAGAGAACGGTACAATGACTTGTTCCATTCCTGGTACATCAATGTGCAGGATGATGGCTGTCACTGTGGATTCCTCCCTGAGAGATGAGATAAGAGCCCGCCCAATGGATGAGCAAGCATTCTCCACAGCGGTACACATTGTTGTTGCCAATACACCAGAGATGAATGGGCGCACTGTCCAACTACCCGAGGAATTCCTTTTTCGTCCCCAGTCACAGAACATGCCTGTGCCTGACAAAAACATGATCCTAGGAATACACTGTCTTGAAATAACACCCACGTATGGTGCTTTCTTAGCACTAGACGACAATGCCCACACATGGGCCTGTGTCATTTTCATTGAACCTGGACATCAGGTAAGGAATATTTCAGATCACCAACTGTTTGGAGATCCTGAGGAATATTCCAAAGTGGAGATTATTTATCAAAATCCAGTACCTTTGTCGGTGACAGTTGAGATTAGAACTCCAACTCCGCCCGAAGTATTCGATGCTACCCGTGACTCAGACTTAGCTCAGGTACCAAGCATTCTTTGGACAACAGGTCCCAATGATGTGGGGCTCATTAAATCAGCTGCGCCATTCAGGGTAACACTGAAACCAGGTGCCCTTCTACCCAGAGTGCGCCAGTACCCTTTGTCTAGGGAAGCAGAGGAGGGAATTGCCCCTACCATACAAGCGCTGCTACATCAAGGTGTGATATACCCCTGTATCTCGCCGTTTAACACGTGCCTTTTTCCGGTGAGGAAACAGAAGACTAATCAATGGAGATTAGTGCATGACCTACGCTCTGAGGCCCCTACCTTTGATTTATGAACCCCTGTTATCGCGAGCATCTTGAGACTCTGTCTACAATATTGGAGCCCGCTTCTCACTGGCCTTTAGCACCTCTAAGACTGGTACCTGAGCATCGTCACCCCAATGCTGGTGTCCATGCGGCAGCCTCCTAGCTAGCAGACTACGAGTTAGTACGGGGAGAGCATGTGGCCTAACGACCGGAGCTGCTGGATTTGGAGCTGGGGAACCAGGTTCAAGTCTCGGGGTCGGCTCAAATATAAAAATACAAGGCCTCTCCTGGGTAGTCCACTAGCACTCTTAGCTTGTAACCCACTGCTCCTATGCGGTCCCATCCGACTACACTAAATCACTTTCACTCTGTAAAAGTACCCGCGCTCTCTGCTAAGGCCCCTCCCTAGAGCCCAGCTTACACAGCCTCAGTGCTGCACACGAAAAATAGGTGGCTCTGGCCATCCCGCCCAAAGCGCCAATTCCCAGGGCTTACCACCAGCGTTACTATGTCAAATCAAAACCCTTATCAGATGAAAGACTTCCTCAATGCTCTACCGAGAACACGGCTTCCCTCTGCAAAGGTAGCAAGGTCAAAACCATCAGCTGGCCAAGTCATCCGTGACTCATGAACGTGCATGGAGACTCTTTTCAATGGAGGCAGACTGCACCGAGCCCTCGGGGTGAGAATGTGAAGGCTAGGCTGGTTTAAGAGCCCCAGGTATTACAAGAGAGGGTAGGCTAGTGCTTAGTTACGTGGGGAGATAGAGGTGTGGGAAAGGGAGGAATAAAGTCCCCTTAAGGGACGATGAGCTGTAGGTTGGGGATAACAGCCCTAAGGAAAGAGTGAGGGGTAAGTGTTAGAGGAGAGAGGGATAAGGGGGAGGGGCGGGTTGAGAAGGGGAGACGTATATGACATTGAGAGAAGATGGAGGCTGAATAGTTTTAGATGCTTTTAGCTACACTGTAGGTGGAAGCCTGAGAAAGGGACTGATTGTCCCATATAGTTGTCCTGAGACATCCCTCCCACTTGCCCGTGCTGTGTAGGCCCTTTTATATATAGGCCTTTGTTAAATTGACCGTGGCTCTGCCATTTTAGTGCATCGCAGGCTGATGGCAGGTCTGACCCAACTCTGACCCAGCGCAGATTCAGTTCCTCTTTCTGCGAAGCTTTCTGCCTCCAAGCTGGTAGCCCCCACCCTACCCGGTCGGTACCAAAAGTTCAGCATCCTCTTGACACTTCAACATACAGTAAGCTGCATCCTGGCATAGCACTTGCTTCCTGGGCAGGTTTCCCGCATTTCAGGAAGTGGCAACCGCAGAGCTTAAGTTGAGAGGATTTATGTGTGTATATATTCGATTTGAGCACAATATCTGTTTGTATTTTTCGCTTTGCGCACAATGTCTACTTATAGTTTCTGCTTGCTCTGTGTAATTTACGACAAGCGATTGGCCTGAGAAACTGACCTTTTCACCTAGTTCATTGTCAGCATTAAGTGGTAAATGACGACATGTCTGGTGAAATTCTGCAGACGAGGTTTATTTTTGGGTAAGAGTTGCGTGCGAAGCAGCCCAAAGTTTAGTATATAAGGGGAGCACACAGACACCTCAACGGATTACCTCGCTGTCTGTATGTAGGTGACAGACAGATTCCGTAGGTTTCCCCAAGAGTTCTTAGGGGCTCTTGTGTTTGCTTCTGCGCCTGCTTAGCATTGTGTTGTGTTCACCTATATGAAATGTTCTGTTATGCTTAGTTATTGTCTTTTTATATTTGATCAAAATGCATTCCTTTCATTCAAAATTGCAGGAATGCTGGCTCTAGAGTAGACGTGAGAGTTCCTAGGTAATAGAGTTCTTGTACTCTGAAACATATCTCCTAGGTATAACTTGTCTCTTAAAATGCTTTCCTTCTCTCAGGCAATCTGATATGGAGAGAATGGACATGTGATTATATGAATTCTGTATTTTGTATTTTGTGTCTTTGATTTGCGGTTTCTTTGAAGTTGCATCTTCTCATTAAACTGCTATTGTGTTCTACCTCAAATTCCATGTCTCACATGTCTGTTTTCTTCAATTCTAGAGCGAGCGTTCCCAGGCACCCCTGCTCAAATTAAGGTGCCCCTTTTGTCCCTGACTCACTCTCCTGCCCAGTTCTGTGGTAGCTCCCGGGGCTCTGAGTACCGCCCCTAGCTTCCTTGTCCTGTAATAAATCCTCCCTCCGACATTTTGGTGCCGTAACTCGGATTAGCAGTGCCTGCAGACGGGGGCAGTAACGGCTGGGTTCGAGGGGACGCAGACTGAGCACTCGTGACTCCTTTCTGGCTGAAGTCTTTGAGTACAAGCACTCGGGTGAGTACTATGACTACCTGACGTGAAGTGACGCTTTGGTAACGGTTTATGAAAGGAGCGCTTGTGAGGCTTCTGTGTTTTTCTCGGCTCTCAGTTCTTTCCTGTCTCCTGTCTTGGTTGGCCTCGCTAAGGACGTTTTTTACTGGGGAGGCTTGTGTGTGCGGCATGGAATTCTGAGCTGGACAGTACGGTCAGGAAGTTGTTGGTTTATTGTCTCCTTTTGTTATATATAGATGTGTGTGCTATTGTTTTTGTCTTGAGTGCCCGGAGGAGAAGGCTGCGTCTTGCGCCTTTCACGGGCTTATTTAGCTCTTTTTTTATTATTACATTTTTACATTTTACATTTTTACATTGGTTTTGTAGGAAAACAGGCATAGAAGAAAGACAATAAAAAAGTAAAAAGAATAAGGGATAAGGAGAGGCTGTTTATGTCTGCAGTCTTTTCAATGCTATTCTTTTTGGTATAGCTTGCTGTTGGGTCTCTCTGTATATAGTGAAACAGAGAGCGCCTCTTTATCAGGGGGCTACGGGTCGGCCTGGTAGAAGAGAAGGAGAGATACGATTTACTATCGTATTCTTTCAGCAATAAAAAAGTGCTCCACCGAGTGCTGTGTGGATACAGTGGAGGCTCTCCTACATCAATACAAGGTAGGAAAGAGGTTGGATATTGTCGGTCCACTTAGCTACTGGATAACGGATATCGCCTGGATTATGAGGATTTTATGAGGTTCCCCGGGATGGTTTATTGGATGTTATGAGTTTTTGGTAGTTCTGTGACAGTTTCCCTTTTGTGCGTGCGCCATTTGTAAATAGGAAGCACGTGTTCTATTTTTGTCCTTCAGAGGGCAAGGTATGCAGTCATTGTCTGAGAATAGACACTCTGAACGTGCCTGACTTACTTCTTTCGTGAAACACATGTAGAATTTCATGACTGCATGACTTCAGGTTACCGTCTGATAATGCATACAGAGGCTCATTAAAGTGAAGCAATTGCACTTTATTGTGGTTGGTGCTTATATGGGCACTGCAGTAAGGGTCACTGACTGACACAGAAGCTGCTTTTAGTAAGGCCATATTATTTACGTGCACAGTTATTTTGTTATTTGTATTTTTTGATGATATGTTTTATGATATGCAGATTTGATGATATGTTTTATGATATGCAGATGTATATTGAATGTATAAGGACATGATGTTAAATTGATGTTGACTGGTCTGTATCGTTTTATTAGGATAAGACCCGCTAGGTAGGGTTATCATTGTAACAGAAGATCACTGCCAAATGCAGAAGATTGGTTTGTTAGTGAGATTCAATAACTAGGGAGGAATGTAACTGTATTTCTTTTGTACTCCCACATGTATTGATCTGCCACTGATAACCGTAGTGATTTTCGTTTTATTGAAAGTTTTGTGTTTTGTATTTGGAATGTTTTTGCGCCACAATTGTTACAAGTATATTGTTTAGTGCTGCCTTTTTTCCAAACCATTGATCATTTCTAGTGCTGCTAACATTAACTAGGTGTCACTAAGGTTTGAGGTACAGCATAGGTACACAGATGAATAGAATATTTGGTTACAGAACTTATAGAACCGCAGACACCATATATGTGCAAATTTCTATGATAGTGCCAGGATTAGAAACACTGACTGAGGTCACTAGCTCCTGGCCCCGTAACCCCCTGCGAAGCAAGGTCCTTCATTATTGCCTTGGTGAACATCCTGGTGCCCTGCAGTTTCCTGACTTCTCACCAGAAGGAGTCTATAACGGTCCAGATAAGCGGGAGATTAAAGAGGCATTTTATTTAACCATTAAAGAGGCATTGGGGGACGAGCTAATATATGATCACCCTGACTACTGACACATAAGGAGAGCAGTATATATATATATATTACTATAGAGTACTAAGGGATACAGATGAGCAATAGTGGACATCAGTCAGTTGGATAGTTCTGCACATACTAAATGACAGAATAATAGCGGTGCACAATCCTGGCGAACAGACTATAGCAACTTTTGGGAGGCGACAAAGTGCCTTGATAGCCAGAGCGTGGAAGTTGCTGGGAGTCACACTAGCACATGGCACTGAGGTAAAGGTATCTTCACTACACCTAGTGCAGCTGCGCCTCCCAGTGCCTACCTGTAGACCCACTACCCTGAACCCAGACCCTGTACTTGAGCTGCCACAAAGCACCCCCTCTGTGGAAGACGCTCCAGATACACCGCTGCAGCCGCCACTAGTGTCCCCTCCGACGCCATGTGCTGCTAGAGACTCCTCCACGGCATTAACCCAGCTGGGGAGCCCTGATCTCGTTCACCAAGAATCACTTACACCATCCCCTCTATTCACACCGTCTCCTCCAGGCGACAGCCACCTGGAACAACAGGAAGGGTCACAAATCACTAGCGACGTATTAGGCTGTGAACAGCACAGGATATTGTTGCAGGCACTTAACGACCCCAACTTACCCCTGGTTTGTGAGCATCACGCCCAGCAGCTGCATGTGCAGCTGCAGCAGCAGCCCTCATTAAGTATCATAGAGCAGTTACAGGGACGCCCTTCTATAACACATTACCCATTACTGTGGGGATACTTACAGAACCGCCTGTTACCAAGAGAATAACATTGTTTATTTGTGGTCAGAAATAAGTCAACCCACACAATTCCCTAGGGTATAAATAACAACACATCTGTGGCAGGTGAGGTTGATAGGTGACACCCAGTGGAGGTATACTGTTATTTCTGAATACACACAACGCTAGAGAATAATGGCAACACCACTAGAACACGTGATAAAGAATTTTACTACTCAGGGGAAACGTATTAGAAAACATTTTGGAGAGCTGCACAAGCTCACACAGACTATGCTACACCCTTGGCCAAAAGAGGGTACCTTCGATAAGGCAGTACTAGATCATGCTCAAACGTTCCTGGAGGGGAAGTACTCTGGGAACAAACTAGATAAACGTAAAGAAACCCTAGCTCTGTGGAGAGTATTTAAGGACAATGATGAAAAGGCTCCAGTACCTACCGCACCGCCACCAGCCTATGACGCAGATGGCATGTATACAGAGCGAGTTGTTAAGGCTGACCTAGAGCCTAATTTAAATGACCAGGCAGCTGTAGGACATGAGGATATTTCTGCTTCAGATCCCTCAGAAGATTCACCAAACAGCCTGCCAGGGAATGCGCAGGGCCAGGTAACACTAAGCTCCCAAAGCCCAGGGGTGCAGTGTGCAACATCAGGAATGCCAGGTCAGATTGATGCGCTATTCACAATAAAATTGACACCAGCACCCAACTCTGCAGCTCACCAGCAGGAAGAGGGCTCAGAGAGTGATGGAGCCTCTGGTGATTCACAGCACAGCTCCCACTTGCCGTTTCCTAGGCCTAACCCTACAGCGCCTACATTTTTCACTGACAATAGCGAGCCCTTAGAAACAAGGACTAGACACTATGGCCCATTCCTCTCCCCTGGCCAGCAGCACAGCAATACACAGGCACACCATAACGGGTGGCGACCCCTTAACACAGGTCCCAAGCGAGAGGAAGAGTACCTGCTACAATTCAATGGAGGAAACAGAGATAGTGAACAATCTCGCCCAGAAATAATCACTGAGGCGGACATTAGTAGATGGAGAACAGAGCACAACTTACACCAAGGAACAGATAGAGAATAAGGGGACACATCACACGAGCAACATTCAGGGAGTCCCACTGGCCACCCCGCAACAATACAGCGGTTATCATTACAAGTGGACAGGGTAAAGGATCAACTCACTGAGCTAATGGGTGGCTTAGGCCAATTTAGAAGAAGGCAGCCACCAACACTAAGTGAATTGGCTGGAGCTGCAGGCCCGGTGGGTTCACGTAGTGGTGGGGTCCCAATGATCCCCCCACAGCAGGAGCCATGGATAGACTTCCATCAGGAGGTCCAAAGCATAGCCCCAGCCCCACCTCAGAGTAACCCAGCAGCTCCTCTGATGATCAACCCAAGCACACCGCAAGCTCTGCCAACAATTGTCACGCCCCCATCTATACACATACCTCAGGTAGTGCCACCGGTAGTCACACCACGCAGGCCAGATGCACAACAGATGGACCTTGATAATCTTGATCTACCAAGTGTGCTCGAACGGGCAGAAACAAGATGGAGAAGGCAGAGAAGGACAGAGAGAGAGAGACTTGCAGTGCAAGGTAGCCATGGGCGGCCTGATGACATCCCACAAGATTATGATGTATCAGGTACTGCAACGCTAAGAACAACAAGATCTAGAACTCTGCATCACATGGCCCCTAACAGGCCATTGCCGTCAATGACCAATGGTCTGACGCCAAATGAGATAGTGATACTTGGGGAAGGGACTGACTATTATGTCAATCCATTCTCAGATAATTTAGCAGGTTGGACAGAAGCTAATGCACCTCAAATGAATGTCTGGCCTCGGGATGGGTCATTTGAACCAGAAGACATGGCCACAGCTGATGAATGTATTCTGCAGGGGGCGGGAGATGACGATTGGGATTACGATTATATGAGCAAGGGCCTAAGAGTTTGTCAGAAATACGCACGTAGATATGACAACACAAGGCCCACAGGGGTGACACGCCAGCTACCCCTGTTATTTAAAAATGTTAAAGATCCCCCCCTTTATGTTCCTTGGTCACTAATGGACAAGGACAATTTAAAGAAACAACTCCCACCTCTCACAGAGGGTGCTGGAAAATGGATACAGGCCTTTGAGAAACACACTGCAGGTGTTCCATTGGCTATTGGAGATGTAAAGAGTCTGCTCACCTCCTTGATTGGAGAGGATGCAGAGGACATGTTTACACGCATTGACACAAGACTGTCTACCACTAATACACAGTGTGACGGTAACCCCTTCAATAAGATTAGATCACCCCTATGGAATGAATTGCGTAGGAAGTTTCCTGACGTTCCTGACATCAGCTCTTTGATGTCACAGACAATGCAAAGCAATGAAGATCCAGCACAGTACATTTCACGAATGAAGGAGAAATGGCATCAGGAATTGGGAGAAAAATGGGATGTAACAGGGGGTAATTGTAGGTTCTTTTACCACACAGTAAAGAAGGGACTGCCCACTGCTGTACAGGACAAATTAGATGGAATAGTAGCCATGGAGTGCAAACCATGGCCAGAGATACAACACCACATCATTCATTTTTGCAAAAAGGAGCAGGAACAGGAGAAGAAAAGGTTATTAGCTATTGAAAATGCAGCAGCTAAATTAGTGCAGCATAAACTTAAGAAAAGGGAGACCCCTGATACAATGATGGTGGCTTCACCAGTGAGTCAGATGACTGCTGTCACTAATTTCCCACAAGATGCCCAGACTGCACTAGGAGGTAACACACAAGTAGCTGCACCAAACCTACAGGCACAGCCCTTCAATAATGGTGTGCAACAACAGGCATACACCAATGAGCAACAACAGCAGTATTATGGTAATAAGCAAATGAGGTATGCAAATACTGGGATGCGGGGGAGAGGTAGAGGATTAGGCTTCCAAAGACCTGCGCCACAGCCAGGAGCACGAGTGTGCTACTACTGTCAGCGACCAGGACATTATATGAGGGAATGTCATATTAAGATGCGGGATGAAGGGAGGTCAGTAGGTAGAGGAAATCCACAACAAGCTCAAGTGCCAGTACAATACTACCAGCAGCAGCAGCCGCTGCCGCCTCAAGCAGTATATTCCTATCCTTCCCCAGCACAGCAGCCAATGCTGCAGCAGGTACAATTACAGACACCTGTGATGGCCCAAATGCAGCCCCAGATCCAACAAGCACAGCCACAGCTACTTCAGCCACAGATGCCTGTGTACCAAATGGTGCCACAGACGCAAGCTCCTGTGCCTCAGGGAGCCACGATACTGCCCACCACCAATCCCTTTTCACAGGGCACCATCCAGCAGTACCAGGCTGGAGGATATTCAAGTTAGGACAGCCCACAGACAACTCTAGTGTGTCCCGTGTTATCGTGCCTCACAAATATCAGAGAGGACCCAGTTGTGTATGTCACGATAAACAACAAAACTTATAGTTTTATGGTTGACACAGGTGCTACGTTTTCCTGCATCAGGGAAGGAGCACTGCCCATCTCCAACCAGAGCGCAGACACACAGGGTTTCTCTGGGGCAATAATAAGGGTCCCTTTTACCAAACCAGTACCAATGGAAATAGGAGGTAAATGTATTCAGCAACGCCTGCTCTACTCAACACAGTCCCCAGTCAATCTCTTGGGACGAGACCTCATGGCCAAATTAAATATGACAATTAGTTTTAAAGAGAACGGTACAATGACTTGTTCCATTCCTGGTACATCAATGTGCAGGATGATGGCTGTCACTGTGGATTCCTCCCTGAGAGATGAGATAAGAGCCCGCCCAATGGATGAGCAAGCATTCTCCACAGCGGTACACATTGTTGTTGCCAATACACCAGAGATGAATGGGCGCACTGTCCAACTACCCGAGGAATTCCTTTTTCGTCCCCAGTCACAGAACATGCCTGTGCCTGACAAAAACATGATCCTAGGAATACACTGTCTTGAAATAACACCCACGTATGGTGCTTTCTTAGCACTAGACGACAATGCCCACACATGGGCCTGTGTCATTTTCATTGAACCTGGACATCAGGTAAGGAATATTTCAGATCACCAACTGTTTGGAGATCCTGAGGAATATTCCAAAGTGGAGATTATTTATCAAAATCCAGTACCTTTGTCGGTGACAGTTGAGATTAGAACTCCAACTCCGCCCGAAGTATTCGATGCTACCCATGACTCAGACTTAGCTCAGGTACCAAGCATTCTTTGGACAACAGGTCCCAATGATGTGGGGCTCATTAAATCAGCTGCGCCATTCAGGGTAACACTGAAACCAGGTGCCCTTCTACCCAGAGTGCGCCAGTACCCTTTGTCTAGGGAAGCAGAGGAGGGAATTGCCCCTACCATACAAGCGCTGCTACATCAAGGTGTGATATACCCCTGTATCTCGCCGTGTAACACGTGCCTTTTTCCGGTGAGGAAACAGAAGACTAATCAATGGAGATTAGTGCATGACCTACGCTCAATTAACAGCATAGTGATCCCAGAGTTTCCCATCGTCCCAGACCCTTCAGTGATACTTACCAACATCCCACCTGACACTAAATACTTTTCCGTCATTGACCTGAAAAATGCATTTTTTAGTGTCCCTCTACACATAGACAGCCAGTTCTTATTTGCTTTCTCGTTCCAAGGTAGACAATTCACATATAAAAGACTGCCCCAGGGGTACTGTGAGTCCCCCAGTGTATTCAACAGAGTTGTCAAAGATGACTTGTCAAATTTCCAATGTGACAGCACCTTGCTACAATATGTTGATGACATACTCCTCTGTAGCACCACTGAGCAGCAGTGCCGACGGGATACAGTTGCTCTGCTCACAACATTGGCACAGAGAGGATACAAAGTAGACAAACAGAAACTCCAATATTGTCAGGAAGAAGTACAGTACCTAGGACAGCTGATCTCAGCATCAGGGAGAAGAGTTACCCCAGGAAGAGTAGAGGCAATAAGAAGCACTCCTGAACCCCAGTCAGTTAAGGACATGCAAAAGTTCCTAGGACTAGTGAACTACGTTAGACAATGGGTTTTTGACTATTCCACCATTACTGCACCACTCCTGGCAGCTGTCAAAACGGCCAAAGACAGGCATAATAAGATTGACTGGACACCTGAAATGACGTCAGCCTTTGCCAAATTGAAAGATGAGATTACAAACGCACCTGTGTTAGGCTCTCCTGACTACACAAAAGAGTTCTATCTATTCACTCACTGTAATGGACAGGTCATGACAGCAGTCCTCACCCAGAAGTACCCCATGGGCCACAAACCCATTGCATACTTCAGTGGCATGTTAGACTCGGTAATGAAAGGCCATTATCCTTGTGAGCAGGCCTTGTCAACCGCAGCATTTGCTGTTGAGAAAAGCACCCCCATAGTCATGGGGTCCCCTCTGACACTGTACACTGAGCATGCAGTATTCGCAGTGATACAAAAAGCTAAAACAACTCTCACCACACAAAGAGTGTCAGGATATGAAGTGATACTGTCATTACCATCGTTGAAGGTTGTTAAATGTCATACTGTAAATCCTGCCACGTTCTTTGTTCATCCCATTGCCACCACTGATGATGACAGTCATGACTGTGCCACATATTGTCCAGATGAGTCAGGAACAGCGAAAGAAGACCCATTGCCAGATAGTGTAATTTACTTTGTTGACGGTTCCTCTACCATTGATCAAGAGACAGGAATAAGATACACAGGTGCTGCAGTGGTCAAAGCACAACAGAGAGACTCCTCTGACTCACTAGACATCGTACAGCAAATAACATTGCCATCACATTATTCAGCGCAGGCAGCAGAGTTGGTAGCTTTGATTGCAGCCCTCAAACATGGAGCTGATAAGAGGATTACTGTATACTCAGATTCTGCATATGTCACCACAACAACACATTCCAGCATCCTGAGATGGAAAAGGCGTGGCTTCCTTAAAACTGATGGCACACCTGTAATGCACAAACAGTTACTTGAGGAACTAATAGATTCATTAACATTACCAGCAGAAGTGGCTGTAGTAAAGTGTACTGCACACACAAATGGCCAAGATTTCGTTTCCAGAGGAAATGCCATGGCGGATTGGGCTGCGAAAGCAGCTGCCAGAGGGCCCCGACCTGCACCATCTCAAGTGACAGGGCAAAACACCTGTGCCCCCATCCTGTTTGCTCAAGATGCATCCGTCATAGTACAGGTAGATACACAAAGTACAGTAGATGACACAAGTGAATCGTTGCTCTTAGATACCCCTGATCCAACACTTCCATACACTATAGATGATACACAGCAATATGATATCATTGCACAACTACACCTACGAGAAATACAGGAGAGTGCCCCTCCTGAAGAGAAAGAGCTGTGGAAGAAGAGAGGAGTGCAACAAGATGTCTCAGATTTCATTTACGGACAGACAATGACAGGGAAGCCAGTTATGCCACAGGCACTATTACAAGTAGCGCTCACTCAGTTACACCTTCCGACACATGTCCCTCGTGATATCATGTCCACAACTTTGCAGACGGAGTGGTTCATCCCCAATGCATATGAGCAGATACAACTCTTCATTCATCAGTGCCTCATTTGTCAACAATATTCACCTAACCCAACTATGAAGACAGTTGCCTCAACAATACCAAGGCCCAAAGGTCCCTTTAGAGAACTCCACATTGATTACATAGACATGATTGACAGATGCAACAATTACAGGTACCTCATTGTAGTGGTATGTCCATTTTCAAGGTGGATTGAAGCTGGACCATGTGTCCATTGTGACGCAAAGGCCGCAGCTACTTTTTTGCTTCGTGAGGTCATATGTCGCTGGGGATTACCGGATGCTATTCGAAGTGACAATGGCCGCCATTTTTCAAATGATATCTTTGCCATAATTACCTCAATGTTAGGAATAAAACATAAGTTGACATCAGCCTATCATCCACAAAGCAATGGTATTTGTGAGCGCCTTAACGACCTGCTCAAAGCCAAAATCAGTAAGATAAGTGCCACAATTGGAAAGAAATGGCTCTATTGCCTGCCCATTGCTCTGTTCACACTCAGAAACGCTCCCAGTTCTGACCATCACCTCACACCTCACCAGCTTGTCACGGGCAGATCAATGAATGTGGTTGTTCCCTCCACCAGACCTAAAGTAGACACTGAAATGTCTTCTGAGATTGTGAAAGCTGAACTGTTTGATTACTTGTGTGCACTAACTCGTGCTGCAAAGTTCCTTTCTATTCAGATATCAAGGACACAGAACAAGGGCTCTATTTCTGACGAACTTCCACCTATTTGCCCTGGGACAATAATCTTCGTAAAGAAAAAAGTCCGGAAGTGGAAAGATCCTAAATTTGAAGGACCCTATCAGGTCATAGACTCTTCACCCACTGCAGTCCGAATAGCCGAAAGGAAGGCATGGATACATCGGAGCCACGTGAGGATCCACCCGGCACCATCCCAGGCCTGAACTATGGACAAGAGGAGGGCATCATGTTTCCATGGTCTAACCAAGAGAAGGAGTATGAAGATCGCATGGCCATCTATGGACTGAGACACAGTGACAGACGTTCCTCGCATACCGAATTTTCACTGAAAAAGATATGTACAGTAATTGGTATTCTCTTTGTTGTATTTTTAATTGCAGTAATTGCATTTGATTGGGTTGTGGTGTATCCAGAGAGAAGGGGAAGTACAGCTAGCAATGTTAGATCTACCCTAGGACAACACCAGTCTGAGACACTTCCTGACACCTATGCACCGTCCACTCTGGCACCTTCTACACCCCCTGCTAACCCAACAGAATGGGATATGGTACTGGATATCACCTTGAATGCCCATATGCCAGATACTCATAAAAAGGCCCGCCAGAATAAGCGAAGTGTTGGGAGTGAATTGATTGTCAGAGGCATAAAGGCACCTGCCAGGTATACGCCACGTAACACTCACAAGCAAGCAGTGGCCCCGCCAGTAGCAGACTGGGTTAGTAAACTTCAGGACACAGTTGTGTTCACCTATGACCAGCATTTCATGCCTGGTTCCCCCTCCCAGCGCACTGATAAGATATCAGAGGATAATGGGGTTCACAATGCACTGTCTGACAACATGTGGTATAGAGACATGAGGGAGGTCGGGAGGAAGGTCACGAATGAATCCTGCTTTGTGTGCTCTCACATCCCTCATGCTGTAGGCGCAGACAAATTGATATTTCCCAGAGAAGTGCCACCACCCACTGCCAAATGTCTCCTACATCTGTTTCTTTGTCGCATACATGGTCAGATACAGCTCCACTCAGCCACAATAGATGGTGTGTTTGTGAATGCTACAGAGTGGGATGACAAGTATGTTACATTTACAGTGATAACAAATCCATCAGAGTATGAAAGGAGGATAGAGGCTTACCGTGGTATGGAAATGCCCATCGGCCTGTTGGAGGTCTGGAGATACCACTTTAGGAGACTAGGGTACTTCGCCTTCCCAACACCCCCGTCAAAATGTCACTCACCAGTGCATCGCCAAGCCAGCCATAATGATTCCCAGTGCCCTTGTCAGTGGAGGCCAATATTGCGCCTGCAGGCCAACATTTATTTTAACGGCAGGTGGAATGGCCCACATGACTTGGTATGTAAGGCAGCCTCCTTAGGGGATGCAATTGTGAAGGAAAATGACACACATCGTGTTGATAAGAAGATAGGGGAGGAGTGCGCTGAGATATGGGCACAAGAGACTAGAAGATACACTTTCAATGAGGGTACAAGATACCAACCAAAGAAAGCATACAAGCTAAAGTCTCCTCTCCTTTGTTTCCTAGGTAACGGAACGATCTCTGTGGGCCGCAACACAAACTGCAGCAGCACAATTTTTAATTCGGACCTTCAGTACGGCACCTCCAGCCTCATGGACATCTATTGGGCCTGCGGTGAACACATTTATCTGCAGCTGCCACCCCACTGGAAAGGACTGTGTTCCATGGTCATGATGCATGAATTACACCTGGTTGTACCAGCATCGAACATTTCCCGCATCCATACCCACCCAATGACAGGTGATGTCACCCTGCTCCACCACCGAAAAAGGAGCCTTCAGGAATACTTCTCGAGTGGTCCAATTCACGAGATTCCACGAGATTTCCTCCTTTTCAACGAAGCTGAACTATTCTTCGGGGGCGCTGTCCCCATGTTCCAGACAAAAGCCAATGCTCGCTGGCTCCAAGTGACGCGATACGAACTGATGCAGCTCGTCAACAACACCCGTGATGGGTTCAACGCCGTGAAAGAAGAACTGAGACCTCTGAGACTTATGGTTCTAGAGCACAGATATGTTCTAGATCAGCTGACTGCGATGAGTGGTGGTGTATGTGCAAGAGTGGGGAAATCCTGCTGTACTTTCATTTTGGCTAATGATGCGGACAACGGAACACTTACAAAAGCCATCGAAGACTTGGACACTTTGGGGAGACAGATGCATGAGGAAGGAGGTGCTGAAGCAGACGTTTTTGATAATTTGTTCAGTTTTGACTGGATGCCTTCATGGCTGTCTGCTGTACTAAAACTTATGATGCCTATAATTTGTGTGCTGTTGCTGTTGTGTTGTGGTGTACAGATTCTAATACATTGTGTGAAAAGATTCAGTTCTACGGTAATTGGTATGAACTACGCAAGCTCAGGAGAGTACACTGGAATACGCGTTGAACAGGGGGATGGGGAAGAAGTAACTAGGCTGAACATAGTAGAGCTCACCATCCCTGGGTCCAACGCGTCACAAGCTTCCCTTAGTAGGTGTTATCAGCCCCAGGTGCCTGGAAGCCCCCCACTTCCCTCAAGGAAAGACTTAGTACACCCGTATGAGATAATGGCTGGGGATAGAGAGGAATCACAGGGAGAAATAGAAGCAGGCCCGAATAGGAGTGAGGGAGGGCTTTCTCCTCGTGACGCCACATGGCCACTCCCCCCACCGCCAGCTAAGTATGCTGTACGAATGGTGTTCATTAAAGATGAACAAGAGGAGGGAAATGAGAAAGGGACTGATTGTCCCATATAGTTGTCCTGAGACATCCCTCCCACTTGCCCGTGCTGTGTAGGCCCTTTTATATATAGGCCTTTGTTAAATTGACCGTGGCTCTGCCATTTTAGTGCATCGCAGGCTGATGGCAGGTCTGACCCAACTCTGACCCAGCGCAGATTCAGTTCCTCTTTCTGCGAAGCTTTCTGCCTCCAAGCTGGTAGCCCCCACCCTACCCGGTCGGTACCAAAAGTTCAGCATCCTCTTGACACTTCAACATACAGTAAGCTGCATCCTGGCATAGCACTTGCTTCCTGGGCAGGTTTCCCGCATTTCAGGAAGTGGCAACCGCAGAGCTTAAGTTGAGAGGATTTATGTGTGTATATATTCGATTTGAGCACAATATCTGTTTGTATTTTTCGCTTTGCGCACAATGTCTACTTATAGTTTCTGCTTGCTCTGTGTAATTTACGACAAGCGATTGGCCTGAGAAACTGACCTTTTCACCTAGTTCATTGTCAGCATTAAGTGGTAAATGACGACATGTCTGGTGAAATTCTGCAGACGAGGTTTATTTTTGGGTAAGAGTTGCGTGCGAAGCAGCCCAAAGTTTAGTATATAAGGGGAGCACACAGACACCTCAACGGATTACCTCGCTGTCTGTATGTAGGTGACAGACAGATTCCGTAGGTTTCCCCAAGAGTTCTTAGGGGCTCTTGTGTTTGCTTCTGCGCCTGCTTAGCATTGTGTTGTGTTCACCTATATGAAATGTTCTGTTATGCTTAGTTATTGTCTTTTTATATTTGATCAAAATGCATTCCTTTCATTCAAAATTGCAGGAATGCTGGCTCTAGAGTAGACGTGAGAGTTCCTAGGTAATAGAGTTCTTGTACTCTGAAACATATCTCCTAGGTATAACTTGTCTCTTAAAATGCTTTCCTTCTCTCAGGCAATCTGATATGGAGAGAATGGACATGTGATTATATGAATTCTGTATTTTGTATTTTGTGTCTTTGATTTGCGGTTTCTTTGAAGTTGCATCTTCTCATTAAACTGCTATTGTGTTCTACCTCAAATTCCATGTCTCACATGTCTGTTTTCTTCAATTCTAGAGCGAGCGTTCCCAGGCACCCCTGCTCAAATTAAGGTGCCCCTTTTGTCCCTGACTCACTCTCCTGCCCAGTTCTGTGGTAGCTCCCGGGGCTCTGAGTACCGCCCCTAGCTTCCTTGTCCTGTAATAAATCCTCCCTCCGACAAGCCTATTCTGGAATATATCAAATCTCAAAGTGGGCTTTGCTCCCGCCCATTACTTACCATTGGTTGCCTGTCTCTCATTTGTTCCTTTTTTTCTTAATTGATAACTTTCCTTGTCCATCTTATGTTTGGCCCGCTTCTTCTTATGTTATTCCCTCCCCTGGAACATAGATTGCATCATAATGCCTGTTTTTTTTGCCGATGCTATACAGCATTGGCAAAGAAACAATGGCATAGAGAATAGAGAGTCTAAAAGGCAAGACCGGTTGGCTTTGCCAGTGCTTATTGCAAAAGCTCCCTTCTTATAAAAAGATGCAATATAGTTTACAACCTTGTTATTGTTTTAGACAATGTAATTATAAGTGTTTGTTTTATAATTATATTATGTGTATGGCTGAAAGAAACATAGATTGTTACTATTTGAACATTGCATACGTGCAAGCTGATAAGTCATATATAAGTGACACTGCAAGCTGCACTTATTGGGTCTGTGCAGGTTTAATTTCACTAGTGAGCAGCATCCCAAAGGGTAACTAATCCAGAGGAGCTGGAGAACCAATGCATTAAAAACAAGCATTAAAAAGGCAATAGGTATCGCCTTTGATTAAGTTAAAGCCATTTGCTTTGCTAATGGTATTGTATAGCAAAGCAAATGGCTTTAACTTAATAAAAGGCGAGACCTATTGCATTTTTAATGCTTGTTTTTGTTTGCAGAGGGAGCGGTGGGGGAAGGGAGACCTAGAAGCATACATCAGAGTCATTCACAAGTTTAAAAACTGTAAGGTTATATGCACGAACTGTGAAATGGCAGACACGACTAAAACGCCTCAGTTCATGAAGCCAACAATATAGACATCTATACTTTTAATCTTCATGAATTCTACTTACAGCATTTCCACAAAATGAAATAATGGGTCAAAATCTAGTAAAACAACTTGCTTTGTGATAGACAGATTTAGTGTAATTCTGTGAAAAATCATTTCCTGTAGTAAAGAGCAGTGGCTGGTGAAATTGTTCAATTATAAACAAAATCCACCTCGTAGACATTTCACTCTAGGAATTATTTCTCTTTGTTCATAAATCTGTTCTGCTGGATGAATGCCATTCTTTTCACGCAATGCCATCCACTTCTCTGTTGTGCAAAAGAAAATGCCCAGGCCTAGTAAAGAGCATTCGTACCAAGTGTATCTGATAATATGCACTTTTAAAACTACCCCTAACTAACCAGCACTTCATTAACTTATATATACCGAAATGTATTAATACCTACAGGCATATAAAATGGGTGATATTTCAATAAATAAAACACGACATTTCATAGGTGCAGACATGGCGGCCGCGGTGGCTGCCTACCTTTAGCCCGTGGATGTTGCGCTTTCACAGAGGTTTGCAGGTTGAAACAGTAATTGACCAAATTGAAGCACACATCAGAGCCATTCACAAACATGCTCAAAAGCAATTGTTTAAAAAGAAATGTGGGCGCCACCGAAATTAGCTGTGCGGAATGATTAGGAAAGTACCCTGGAGACTGGCGAGTGCAGACACTGTTTCTTAACCTCCACGGAAATTCAGAGACCCATTTAAGCTGAAATCAGTAAAAGATGTAACAAAACAAGCGCGGTGCGCGCACACTGTAAGGAATGCGAGGTATGCAGCTGGCACCCAGCGGTGCAGCTGCTCGCTCCCGAGCTCCCTAGGCCAGGGGAGAGAGAAGGCGGGACATGCACCCGCCTTTAGCCAATTGCGTGCTGTCTTTCTTAGAAACCCGCGCGCAAAGGCCAATAGCGTGTGAGAAACAAAAAAAAGCACACGCATGAGCATGTGCTCAGAGTTGAAAGTCCTTACTAGAAGCCTCGCAGAGCAGCACATGCGCGCTGGCTCAGGCGAGACCTAAAAACAGGCTATAAGGAGAAAACATGCATGAATCTTTAGAAGCCGAGGGCCACAACAGTCATCATCTTTAAGGGATATAAGTTTATCCACTCAGCTGGAGATAAGAGTATAACTATGCGGAGCAAGTGGTGGCACGTAGGCACCTGGTGTGAACTAATTCTACTAAATTGTGGTGAATATATGTGCGGCTTAGTAAGGTCTTGTTTTTAATTTTAGGTTGAGAAGTGACATAGGGTCCTATCCTGTGGCAAATCTGATGAAGGCAGTCTCAATCTGTCAAAACATGCATAGATTTGATTTGAAGCGATGATTAAGCTACAGATCTATGGAGACGAGAAGACCAAATATGTGTAATAGAAAGTTCTGGCATTGATCAGTATATGCTCTGAGATCTGTAATTACATTGATGTAAAATGACAAATTGTAAATGATGTGAATATTGAAGATATACTTTGAAGTCTTCATAGATATAAGCCTCTAAGAAGTGAAGAAAAAATCAAAATATAGCCAATATGAGGATTAGAACACCCAATTGTTAACTGTAAGATTGTTTTGTATGAGTGGGTTATTGTGGTATGTGTATGAATTATGTCATATAGGTTGATTGGATGATTACGTTGTGCAAGGAGGGGGAAGGTTTGAGACACTCTTTAACAACGATGTATTGTACATTTCTCACAGTTTTGACATTTTCACCTAATAGAAATTTTATAAATTCATAAATTCATAAAAATACAAAAAGATGTGTTTTAGATTTTATATGTATAGGTACAAAGAATATTTGACAAACAATAAATGGCACTGAATTTCTAAGGAGGTACATTAATGAATATATCAGTATGAACTATCAATAAATGGATTATTTTACCAAACGGTGGATCCACGTTGTTGTATTAGCTGCGCATATATCAGAGTGATCAAGCGATTGATAAGCGACAGAAAATATCCCCCAATCCCATTCGGCAGACGACCTCCTTCCTATTTGGCAAAAGCTTATCTGCATTGACAAGTTCTGCCACCAATAGCAGTGGCAAGTCGACTCTGTGGATTACCGCTATCAGCGTTGTATGATTTAAAGCTGCAAGTCTTTGTGGTATAAATCCAGATTATTCCATCAGGACCAAAAATTGCAAGCTTCTGAAGACATTAAAATAGGATATCACCAGGATTTTGGTGTCTGTGTTTAGTAAAGACAGTGGCCTTTAGGAAGAGCATGATTGTATGGTCTCTATTAGGTTTTAATTATACTATTATCACTGCTTCCATTGTGATGGGAGGACAGGGAACCTTTGTCAACTGCTGTGTTATACATATCTAGAAGGCAAGCGCAAGCAGGTCAATGTATTCTTTATAAAAATCTACTAGAAGGCTGTCCTCACTGGCTGCCTCCCCGCTAGGGAGCTTGATTATGGCTGCTTTAACATACTCCAGTGGTATTGGGGCATTATCTAGTTCCCTAGCTGCTCTCCAGCCATGCTAGCGCCACCTGGTTCAGGTATCCAGCGAGGTGGGCATTATTCAGAATGGAGCATAAAAGCTCTCATAAAATGTTGGAAAACTGTTAAGATACTGCCCAGAGCTGTAGTGATCCCTGGCTCCTCACTATGAATACTGTTGGATGCACAAATGACCCTAGACACCCAAGCCAGTATGTTACCCGGCCTATCCCACTAACCAAAGTCCCGGGCCCGTGGCCACTCTGCCGATAAAGAGAACCTCTTGCTCTGCCTCCACCCGAAATTCTGTTAGAAACTCCCGAATCCAGGCCAAAATTGAAGTATTGTTAGTCATTGCATAATCAGCTTTTAGCAATTTAAACTCAGATTCCAAGGGACCCAACTGGTTGCAAATTGACTTGAGCACACCGGCACTCTTAGAGATACACATCCCTCTTATACGGGATTTGAAAGCCTCACATAATGTGCGAGTCTCCACCCTCTTACCACACATTCATTGGAATGCTTCCCCCCACTCACAAATGATACTGTGGAGACTCTAATGAAAATGATCAAATCAGGTTCCCCTCAGGATATTCTACCTGCTAAAATAGCTTTGTTACTCCATAAACAGTTGTCACCTGCCATCTGCTCAATTCTTAATTTTTCCTTGAGCAAGGGCCATTTGCCACCGAGTGGAAGGCCGCCCAAACAATTCCCATCCGGAAGAAACCTAATGCCCCTCAGGATGATCTGTCCAACTACCGTCCTATCTCTTTGTTACCTTTTCTGTGTAAACTTTTGGAAAAACATATTAACAAGCATCTCTCAGAGTAAACTGAAGTAACATAATGCCTCGGCCCCTCTCACTCTGGGTTCCGACCTAGGTTTAGTACGGAGTCAGCACTGATTGCAGTCACAGACAACCTAAGACACTCCCTGGACAATGGTAAAGCAGCACTACTAGTGCTGCTGGATTTCTAAGCAGCATTTGACCCTATATCCCTTTCCATCCTACTCAACAGACTAAGAAACATTGGTATCCACGGCTTAGCCTTTCAGTGGCTGTCATGTTTCTTAACTCACCGCACGCAAACCATCAATTTCGGTGCTTCCCGATCCCAAACTTCGGAGCCGACTAAAGGAGTACCTCAGGGATCCTGTCTCAGTCCCACTCTGTTTAACATTTATTTGGCTCCTCTGGTGGACTTACTTAGGGAATTGGGCTTCATTCCAATCTCATACACTGATGACACCCAGTTTCTAATGGCTTTTGATAAAAACTCTCCTAATTTCCAGTCGACTTTCTCCGAAGGTATGACAACCATCTTGGCTTGGATGAGGAACAACTTCCTGCAGCTTAATGCAGGTAAAACAGAGATTATGCTATTTGGAGAAGCCCCTCTACTCTGGTCCCTAGATTGGTGACCTACTGACGTGGGTGCAGACCCGGTCCCCAAAGCAGTGGTGAAAAACTTAGGTGTATACTTGGACCAGAAACTTACAATGAAGGAGCAAGTCACTTCCACTGTAGGCTCCTGCTTTCACACACTAAGCCTCTTAAGGAGGGTTTTCCCTTTCCTCCCCATGACAGTTCGTAAATCACTCCTTCAGGCATTAGTTAAACGCTATCAAAACACTAATACAACCTGGGTCTGTGATTGAGCAAAGAAATTACACAAAATGGTCTAAGTGAACCCCATTCTCAACGTGACGACTCTATAAGAGAGCACTCCCTTCAACAGGGCCCATCAATCACTTAAGGTGGTTAATTGTTATTATCATCTGGGTCTGTGTACTCCAACCAGCAGGACCAGTTCATGAAGCAGTGATGTTAAATGGTAGCGGCAGTTTCAGTCGATAACCTTTCAAGTATTTGCCCGGCGGTAATTGCCTCTCATACCACTCGATAATTTACCAATAAAAGAGGCAGGCGCCGGAGACTGGAAGGCAGGAAACAAAGTTTTATTCCGTCGGAGCAGAACACATCAGATCTGACAGCAAGGTATCGTCACGAGGTGCTCTAACTGCATCTCTGAGACCTGGTCTCTTATACACTGGTTTATTGCTTTATTATACATAGTATATTCTTGAGATTCCCTTGATGCCTGAAAGAACATCCCCTGAAGCCCCCGGCTCAGATCTGATCCCACGCATGGTTACAGTAGAGGTTCCCACCCTACCCGCAGTGGGAGATGGCTATCGCGCAGCAGGGAATTCCGCTAATTCCCGGGGGTGTGTGCAACCGGCCGGGTCTCAGGGGGTAGGGGCTTTGATCTACTGTAATCCCTTTGATGTGGGGGGTTTCCCTTACAGTAGGGGCAATAAACTGCATCCGCAGGGCTAGGTGATGGCCTGGGACCAGTTCAGACAATGGGGCGCAGAGGAAGGGGGTTATCAAAGGAGAGGCATGACCATGTATGGGTTGTCGGTCGGAAGTGGTTCCGTAGCAGGGTCGCGCAGAAGGAGAGGGTTTATGGCCTGTATGAGAGAGCGGGGGTGGCCAGCGCGCGGGGGATGCTTGCAGCGCCAAAGGGACCGCGCTGGCGATTGACAATGAGTGGGGTGCCTAAAATGGCGGCCGTGCATTCGCTGTGCGTGGCGCTGGGGAGAGGCAAGATGGCGCAGATAATGTTCAGTTTGCAGGCTAAATTTCCACAGTCCTCCCTTTTAACATATCTCGCCAGCTTGTCTAGTTCGGATTTATCCCCATAATACTGCGGACTTCCACCTCATAGAGGGCTTTCATCCGCTCTGTTTCAAAGTTCGAAGTCTTAGGGCAGATGCAGTTCATAAAAAGCGAACATAAAGGTGGCAGACACTGAATCCCCAAACAACATCCACATAGTATCACAATCGGTATTAGGATAAATGAAAACAGCCTCCATCCCCAACTTTTAATAGTGTCCCAAAACCAACTCCCCAGCGACCATTCTTCTTGCTCTTGATGGACCTCTGTGGACAGTCTGTGGAGGTGTTCAATTGCTTTGTAGACTGAGGGTGAGTTGTCTGGTACGTAGGTACAACAGCTGGACCCAATGATGCGGCATGCTCCTCCACGATCAGCCAGGACCACATCTAGAACGAGGCGGTTCTGAAGGGCCACTAAGCGGACGGCCTGGAGCTCGGCGGTATTGTTGGCGAGGGCGCCAGCCGTAATGTTCATTGCCGTTTCGACTGCCTGGGTTAAGTGGCGGATGGCACGGCTGTTTGCCATCGGACCCCAGAGCGGAACAAGACCCTTTACTGCATCCATGAACTCTGCTCCAGTGGAGTCGGCTTGCACAATGTCTTTGGCCCGTTTCTGTCGGTGATGGTTTGCTGGAGCCACATACGTCGGAGGAAGGACAAAGGCGATGTAGCAGGTGCCTCCCCAACCTTTCGGGAGCCAGGTGTAGGCCTTAGTACCACAGACGAAGTACATATTCGGGGAGGCAACAAAGGAGGGTGGGTCAACTGAATCCAATGTTCGGGTGATGAGGCAGGAGCTGTGGCCCACCAGCTGTGCCCCCAGGCCTTCGAGGCATACAGATCCAGTGATGTTGATGACGGACAGGGCCACTGTTAGGGTGGCGGCGGTCCGTTTTCGGAGGTAAGAGAAGGTGGGTCTGGCTGGATTGTTGAACACTTGCATTTCAACTCGTTCTTTGGCAGGGATGTCCATGTGAAAGGAAGCGTTCGATCTCAGAGGGCAGAAGAGGGCGGTAGTTCTACCAGTTTTGTTCATCCAGAACCCATGGTAGAAGTGTGACATGGTTCTGCCGGAAGTGGCATTGTCCTTGTAGCTCTCCTGCAGAAGGATCAGCCAGGCGAGGCAGGAACCATGGACAGAAAAAGGTGAAGGGATGAAAGGGATTGAGTGCCCAGTGGCATGTGGTAGCAATCCACAGATCCAGCAGTTAGTGGCGTTGGTGGCAAGATTGTGTTGGTGGAGCAACTGCACAAAAGAGTTATTCCAGAACTCCTTACGCCTTTCTCGGAGTTGGGGTGAAAGTGAGATCAGATGGTGCTCCTTCGTGGTGGTAGGTTGAACGGTGGTCAGCAATGTCTTATGAGCGGGTGTGTTCTCCTCCATGATCCAGAAGGTGACCATGAGGAGAAGGCAAAAGAGAAGGGTAATAAAAAGTGTTATAGTCTTAAAGCTGTGCATTCGGTCAGTCTTTGGGTTTTTGTAGGGGATCTTCGGACGTCCGGTTGCTTCCATCACCTTCATGTCGGGCGCTTCCATCACCTTCGAGAGACTCGGTAGCGGGCAGAACCACAGACTTTGCTTAGTTTCTCTCCTGGTGGCCTTTGAGGTGACTAGGCTACCGCTCTGAGATTTCCACTTAGCCTGTGGTCTGCTTAGCCGAAGTCCTCTCCTTTCGTCGCAAGTTATACCCTTCTTTGGATGGCACAGTGGGATCGGGATATTCAACAATTCAAGTGTCTCTGTATCCGGGCAGCGGCTCAGGGATGGTCGGTCTTTGTCCAGAAGTTCCTCTTGGGCGGTGACGTTGTCCGTGGTTGTCAGGGTCGGTGATACCTTCTTGCAGTGGTGTGCGTGCAGCCAATTGCGTTTCCCCTCCACTCGAAGAGCTGTTCGGGTGGTGATCAGGACTTGCAGGGGGCCCGTCCACCGGGGCTCCAGACTCTTGGTGCGCTGGAAGTTACGCACTAAGACGAAGTCACCAGGTTGGATGTCGTGTCCGGGGCCCCTGGAAACATCGGGGATGGCGTGCAGCACCTGCTGATGGATGATAGACAACGTTTTAGTTAGATTGTACAGATAATCAGACATGAGGACGTCCGGGACGTCGTGGATGGATGTCGGTTTTGGTGCAGTCCAAAGGTTCATGGGCCGCCCGAAGACGACCTCGTAGGGGGTTAAGTGGTGTTTGGTGGGGGTGGAACGCATTGATAGCAATGCTAGTGGGAGAGCGTCTGGCCATCTTAGCCCTGTGGTGGCGACTATTTTTGCTATCTTAAGCTTCAATGTGGCATTGTGTCGCTCAACCAGGCCTGCAGATTGGGGATGGAAGACCGCATGGAACTTCTGTTTTACACCCAACCCTTTTAAGATGAGTTGGATAACTTCGGCTACGAAGTGGGGGCCATTGTCGCTCCACAAAATTCGACAAAGGCCGTATCGGGGGAAGAACTCCTTCAGTAGTACTTTTGCGGTAGTCATAGCGGTGTTGTCATGGGTTGGGTAGGCTTCCACCCACTTGCTGAAGGCACACACAATGACAAGCACATACTTCAAACCTTGGCACCTTTCTAGCTGGACATAGTCCATTTGTAGGACTTCAAAGGGGGTGATTGGGGACCCCAAACCCTCCCCGGGGTACAGCAGTTCCTTTCCCAGGGTTGTGTTGGAGGCATACTAGGCATTGTTGGACTAGACGTTTGGCTGAGTCTGGTATTTTGTCGTTGTGCCAGACTTTAGAGATGAGTTCGATCATGGGGGCAGACCCTATGTGTGCGGGGGAGTGTGCCATGGTCAGTATGGGGATCAAGTATGAATCTGGTAACAACCATTTGTTCAAGTCTTTGGTTCGCCAGCAACCGTCATCGTCCTTCAATCCCACCCGGGCCCATTCAGTTAACTCGTGTGGTGTGCTGGCTAGTTGGATATCCCTAATTGTTTCCCTGGCATCCTTCCATTTCTCAGTTTGTGACCTGGTCACGTACATACGGGTCGTGGACCTATTCTCGGCTGTGGTTCGGGCAGTAATGTCAGCCAGTGCATTTCCCTGTCCTATAATGTC
The DNA here is from genome assembly GCF_964204655.1 of Triturus cristatus. Lineage (NCBI taxonomy): Eukaryota > Metazoa > Chordata > Amphibia > Caudata > Salamandridae > Triturus > Triturus cristatus. The sequence continues at coordinate 376,813,028 of NC_140581.1, read as the reverse complement.
TGTCACCTTCTTGTGTGCCTGGCATTTGATCACAGCTAACCGTGTGGGGAGGAGGACTGCTTCGGTCAGGGCAGAGACTAGATCTCCATGCAGGATGGGTGTGCCATGAGAAGTCAAGAATCCCCTCTCTTTCCATAAGAGCCCAAAGTGGTGAACTACCCCGAAGGCGTACTGACTGTCGGTGTAAATGTTTGCGGTTGTCCCTGCTGCCAGGATGCAGGCTCGTGTAAGAGCAATTAGTTCCGCCGCCTGTGCGGATCGCTGTGTGATGCGGGCTGTCTCAACAACTGTTCGGGCTGTGGTGACTGCATAGGCAGCTGAGGTGGTGCCATCGGGGAGCTTGATGCATGAGCCATCCACCCACAGTTCTCCGTCAGGGTCCGGGAAGGCAGTATCCCGGAGGTCAACCCTACTCTTGGTTTGTTCGTCGGTGAGGGTCACGCAATCATGTATAGGGGATGCATTGGGGTCAGCGTCAGGGAGAGGCAGTAGTGTAGCTGGATTCAGAGTGGTGCATCGTTTCAATGTGATGTGGGGTGCAAGCAGAGTCAGTTCATAACCAGTCAGTCGTGCGCTAGTCAGGTGTTGAGTCTTGGTTTGGTTCAGGAGGGTGTCAACAGCATGGGGTACCAACACCGTGAGGGGGTTCGAGAGCACGATCCCCTCACTTTGTCGGATAGAGACAGCAGCGGCGGCTACTGCTCGAAGGCAGGCGGGCAAAGCTCTGGCTACGGGGTCAAGAGTGGCAGAGAAGTAGGCACAAGGGCGTTGCTTAGAGCCTATGGACTGGGTTAGGACAGACAACGCACATCCCTCCCTTTCGTGGGTGTAGAGGGAGAAAGGTTTAGTGTAGTCTGGGGTTCCTAGGACTGGGGCCGAGCAGAGGGCGTTTCGTAATTCTTTGAAGGAGGATTGACATTCAGGTGTCCAGGGGAGGGGGAAGGGGACATCCTTAGCCAGCAGGGAAAGCAGAGGCTTTATGGTAAGACTGAAGTTTGGCAACCACTGTCGACAAAAGGAGGTGAGGCCCACTAGGGATCGTACTTGCTTCTGAGTTTTGGGAACAGGGGTTTCTAGGATGGTTTGAATTCGGTCAGGGGTAAGTTTCCTCCCGTCTTTGGATAGTAGGTGGCCTAGATACGTTACCTGGGGCTGGCAGAATTGCAATTTCTTTCTGGAGACCTTGTGACCGTTCTCCGCAAGGAAGCGGAGGAGGTGAATGGTGGCTGTGACGGCAAGAGGAGTGGTGTCGGCCGCCAAAAGAATGTCATCGACGTACTGTATCAACACCACTCCATCGGGTAGTTGGACTGCATCCAGTTGCCTCTTGAGGGCTTGGCTGTAAATACTGGGACTCTCAGTGTAGCCTTGGGGTGCCCTGCAGAATCTGTACGAACGGGCTTTTAAAGTGAAGCCGAACAGGTAGCGGCTGTCTGGGTGGATGGGGATGGAAAAGAATGCGTTCTTGAGGTCAATAACAGTAAAGATGGTGGCAGTGGATGGAATCAGGGTGAGGATGGTGGTGATGTCTGAGACTACGGGGTACTGGGGTATGACTACTTTGTTAACCTCTCGCAAGTCAACAATGAAACGGTAGGCTTTCTCATCCCCCTCGCCTTGCTTCTTTACAATGGGTAGGATTGGGCTGTTGCAGACATTACTGACTACTTCTTCTACCACTCCTGCCTCGACCAGGGACTCGATGATTTCCACCAATGCCTTCTCGCCTTCGGGTGATATCCGATACTGTGGAAGCTTTGGGAGCACTGCGTCCGGTCGGACGGTTATGTGTACCGGGTCGATCACCATGCGCCCTACATCTGAGTCGGTTTTAGCCCATAGATGTGAAGGTAATGTGTCGAGTAGGGACATATCAGCATCGGTTATAGAGAGCATACGCCGTGTGTGACAGGGTCTGGACAGATCTGGGTTATCGTGTAGGATGACTCGAACTCCGTCTGGGGAGCATCTGATGGTGGCTCGAAAATGTTTTAGCAAATCAAGTCCCATAATAGCATCGGGGGTGTTGGAGGAGAGCAGAAAGGTCGTGTCAGTGGTGTTATCTTCTAAGTCAAAGGAGATTGGTGCTGATAAGGGGTTAGTGGAGGGCGTTCCGTCAAAGCCTATTGAGGTTACGTGTGAGCCAGACAAGGGTGCCCTAGGAATCAGTCGTTTAGATAACGCACTACGTGTCGCCCCAGTATCTACCAGGAATGGAGATTTTGTGCCCAAGACCTTAGCGGTGACGTAAGGACCTTGCTGGTCAACACGGAGTTCGACTGGATCCCTCCCTTGCCCCTGGCGGTCCTATGCGAAGTCATGAGTGCTCTCATAGTCGGACTGCTGACACTGGTTTTGGCGGGGGCGATCAAAGGTGTTTGGTCTGCCTGGCCTGTCGTTGATGGTGTTGTTCGTGTGCCCTCGTCCCTGTCCTCTATTTCTGGGGTCATATGCTGTGTCTCTGGGGTCCCTATTCTTGTTCATTTCCAGAAGGACCGGGCACTGGGATTTCCAGTGTCCGAACCCTCTACAGAACGCACATTGATTTCCATCTAAGTCTCTCCGTCCGTTGTAGGGTGTAGGTGTATGGTCTCTAGGGGGTAGCTTTCTAGGAGCGGTTGGTTGGTAATTCTCTTTTGGGGGTTCCCTTCCTATGGTCACCCCTTGCAACTGTGCTATCATCACCCTCTCCTTTAATTCCTTTTTCTTCTTCTCTGACGCCCTATCGTTCTCGTTCTTCTGGTTTTCGTAGTATTGGGCCATCTGGAGAATCGCTGCGGGTTTGGAGGCTGCCCAACTGCTCTCGCTGGTCTGTAGCTTCTGGGAAACTTCTTGAGACAGACCCTTTACATAATTCTGGACAAAGAGGTGGTGTCCGGTTGCGGTGGTCATGTCTTGGCCACTGTAATCGGAAAACACAGTCTCGAATCGGGAGAAGTATTCAGACACATCCTCCTGGGGTTTCTGGCGGCAAGCCGTCACTATCGACCAGTCTACCTTTCTTTCTGGGATTAGAGTCTTCAGCTTTTGTACAATCTTGTCTGGGAGCTCTAAGATGGCTTTCGGGGGTTTCTGTCCTGGTTCTCGCTGTTTATCTATGGTATCGAGTTGTATCCAGGTATATCCGAACGGCTCAGCGTGGTCAACTTTCCGGATTTGTTTCCACACATCAGCCGGCAGGCATAGCCCAAAGAACAAGTCGATATCTGCTAACGTCATTATCGTTGAGCCTAAGGCTGTACCCAATTCAGTGTAGAAGGCAGTCGGGTTCTTTCTCAAGTCGGGTAGAGTCTTTCTAAAGGTCAAAATATCTTGCCGGTCCCACGGCTGGTAGACCCAGTTATATACAACCCTTCCCTTCGCATCTTGGTGGTTGATGTCGTCGTGTGTTCCCTGACCCCGTGGGGGGACCCAGTAGGGGGCAGCTTCTTTAATGGGCATCATGGCATCGGCCCTTCCTCCCTGGGGCTTAGTTGCTATGAGGGTTTCTGTTTTGGTGGTCTGTCCATGTTCTTTAAGGTGTCGGTAGACCTCGAGTGTACGAGTGAAGAGGTTCGTTACATCGCCCTCTCCTTCTTCCCCAATGTCTACCTTCCTATATAGGGCCGCTAAGCCTTCGGGACCTTTATCGTGGTATCTGTCCTCATATGCATTCAGGGCGTGATAACAGAGCCGTACGACGAAGTGTCGTCTGCGGCTGTCGGCATACGAGCTATACACGTCTGTTATATACTCCTCACTTTCTTTTCGCTCCACCAGCGTCCCTACTATCCTATCGATTCCTGCTCGTTCATCCTTAGTTAATCGATTCATTCTGGTGGACTCTTTCTTTCCCATCTCATGGTCATCTAGCGTTGTAGTCGATATTGGGTTCAGTACAAGAGGCTCAGCCGGCGCGGAGGCCGTGAGGGCCGAGGCCCCTGTACTGCTTTCGCTCGTGTTCGGGGGTTGTGGGTGTTGCACTACTGATTGGGAGGGTGCATACGGAGGGGGCATGTAAATGATCGGGGGACCTAACAGTAATTCGTCATTCGTTCGCTGCTTGGAGGACAACTCAGGGTAGAGCAAAGAAGGGGTCCTAACAGCGTACTGGCCTGAGGTTTCGGGCTCCTGTCTTAGTTTAGTTTCCCTTCTCTCCTTTATGTCTTCTTCTAACTTTTTAGCGGCAAGGTGAGCTGCCTTTCGTAATTCCTTTTCTGCTTTTACTTCTTCCCTCTTTTTCCGTTGCGTCGCTTCTTTGCGCCACATGCCAATACTGTCAAGCATAGTAGGCGTCGTCTTATTGCTACGCAGAGCTACTTCTAGCGCTTCTATCTTGCGGTCGTCGAAGGATCCCATCAGTGGCCACTGACTTTCGGGGTCCTTCTTGGTATATTTATGCCACAGCTTGCTATAAGCTACGGCGACTAGTCCATATTTAGTGAACATGTCCTTATTAGGGGTGCCTTCCAGTGGAGCCGGGTGGTTCACCTCTAATAAGCGGTCCGGGCAGAACCAACTACCAATCAGTGGGGAGAAGATAGGCATGACGGGTTTCAACGGGGACAAAAGTCAGCACTACCTATCTTTTCACTGCTTGCAAAGACTAGACAGAATATCTCTATTCTTCGTTATTTGTAAGCAGAGAATACCTCCAAAGAACCAATATCGAACAACTAGTGTTCGGACAATCAATCAATCAATCAATGGGGAGATAAAGATAGGCACGACGGGTTTCAACGGGGACAAAAGTCTGCGTTACCTACCCTTCACTATTTGCAAAGACTAGACAGAATATTCCTATTCTACGTTATTTGCAAACAGAGAATATCTCAAAAAGCACTATTCTTCAAAACAATCAATGTTCGGACAATCAATCAATGGGGAGATAAAGATAGGCACGACGGGTTTCAACGGGGACAAAAGTCTGCGTTACCTACCCTTCACTCTCTGCAAAGGGAGAGAGAGAGAGTATTTCTACTCCTCCCCGTTTGTAGACAGCGAATATCTCAAAGAGAACAATAAATGAGCAATACTAGTATTCAAACAATCAATCAATTATTTCGCACTTTTGTCGTATTTCACGACCTTACCCGGACCGCGTGGACAGTTTCTCGTCTTCCGCCTCCAGCGCCCGATCGTCCTCTACTCTCCGTATTTGCCGCGGCACTCCTGATGGTTCCCAGTCAGGACCGTAGATCACTCGAGAGAGGTCTGCTCGGAACCAGTGAAGTTCGGATGATCGGCTGCCAGACGAGGGTCTATTGGGCAGGAGCTCTCCCGATCGTTGCAGTCGTTCACTCTGTCGTCGGGACCTCTCCCACTGGATCCACGTGTCGCTGATGAGCCCCACGCTTGGGACGCCAATTGTTAAATGGTAGCGGCAGTTTCAGTCGATAACCTTTCAAGTATTTGCCCGGCGGTAATCGCCTCTCATACCACTCGATAATTTACCAATAAAAGAGGCAGGCGCCGGAGACTGGAAGGCAGGAAACAAAGTTTTATTCCGTCGGAGCAGAACACATCAGATCTGACAGCAAGGTATCGTCACGAGGTGCTCTAACTGCATCTCTGAGACCTGGTCTCTTATACACTGGTTTATTGCTTTATTATACATAGTATATTCTTGAGATTCCCTTGATGCCTGAAAGAACATCCCCTGAAGCCCCCGGCTCAGATCTGATCCCACGCATGGTTACAGTAGAGGTTCCCACCCTACCCGCAGTGGGAGATGGCTATCGCGCAGCAGGGAATTCCGCTAATTCCCGGGGGTGTGTGCAACCGGCCGGGTCTCAGGGGGTAGGGGCTTTGATCTACTGTAATCCCTTTGATGTGGGGGGTTTCCCTTACAGTAGGGGCAATAAACTGCATCCGCAGGGCTAGGTGATGGCCTGGGACCAGTTCAGACAATGGGGCGCAGAGGAAGGGGGTTATCAAAGGAGAGGCATGACCATGTATGGGTTGTCGGTCGGAAGTGGTTCCGTAGCAGGGTCGCGCAGAAGGAGAGGGTTTATGGCCTGTATGAGAGAGCGGGGGTGGCCAGCGCGCGGGGGATGCTTGCAGCGCCAAAGGGACCGCGCTGGCGATTGACAATGAGTGGGGTGCCTAAAATGGCGGCCGTGCATTCGCTGTGCGTGGCGCTGGGGAGAGGCAAGATGGCGCAGATAATGTTCAGTTTGCAGGCTAAATTTCCACAGTGATCCGGTCACTAGCATAGAAGGAGCAACCAAGGAGGATTGTCACCTGATCTCTCACGAGTATAGTCTTAGATGAGGTACTACCCATAGATCAAAAGGTGGGAGATCCTAAAAGTCAGCAGTAAAATCATAATAGTGAGAATTAAAAATGGCTAAGGGTGCTCAAAGGTTCTTTAATAATAGAGGACCCCTGTCACGTTTAAAAAGCAAGATGGCAATATGGCATAAATTAAATTGACATTATGCTATTGTCCATAGCAAGTACGGTCAACATGTTTCTGCCCTCAAGCGATCAAAAGTATCTGGGCTTTCGTCAGGACCTAAATTACTGCTGTGGTTTTTTTTGTGAAAAAACGTGTAAATAAAGTATACAAAAGTGGGGTGTGCAGAAAAATTATTCCTACTGCACCGGTCAGGTTTGGAAGCAATCAAAACCGGTTACCTGTGGAAAAATTAGAAAAGAAGAAACAAAGACCCAATGTGTAAAAACAAGCTCAATTAAAGGTCAAACATACTCAATGACCTAAGATAGCATTCACTAATGCTGTATGGCATTCAATACTGTTCATTTTGAATTGCACTTACCCATAAACAGTGGGTACTGCCCTCACCTCAACCTGGTCTCGACTCAGGGAAAGGGGCCCCGCTCTAAAAGGACAAATTAGTAGGAGAAAGAGAAAACAGGTAATACCCGAAAAAACTCTCCTCTTTAAAAGCATGGTTTAAAACCTGAGAACCGCATCAGCACATCCCAAAATGCAAAGGCAGATATGGTAAATGAAAGTCATTGTGAAAAAGGTGTTAAGAAATCCTAGTATTTCAAGAATGTGTGCCATATGTGATAAGACATTTAAATGTTCACTATCATACTTGGTAAACATTAAGCTGTGCCAGTAGACGTGAAACATAGAGGCAAACACAGACTGTAAAAGAAAGTCACAAAACTCTAGAAAAGAGTTGTCAAAGTTAAGCCACATGTACCAACTAGACTGGTGTGCAAAAGAGGGAGAAAACAAAGTCACTAACTGAGATCTCCCTAAGACAGCGTGTACAGGACTGATACAAAACGAGCCTGTTCCAACCAAAGAAAAGTACCCACCCAGTCAAACTGTCTAGGGCTGGGAAACAGAACACTCACCTGTCCGTCGGTACCCCGGGGCGGTCTTTAAGTTAAGACCGGAGGTGCCGGCGGACACGGCGGCGAAAGCTATTTATCCCTGCTAAGCCCAAGTGAAAGCAGGTGAGGCGGGCCGGTTTAGTTGCCCAAAACGATGCCTGTAATCTAGTAACGCGCATGCGCGGCGGAGCGATGCTTGTAATCGAATGAAGCGCATGCGCGGCGGAGAGAACACTAACTCATTCTCTCACGCCGGCACCGCGCGAGTGCATGATCTAACCACTGCTCTATACAGCACCCCTGTCAGACGCACTTATTTAAAGAGCAGATTAGCTCCCATGCGATAGGGTAACCGCAACATTTATGATGCTCAGAGAGTGTATGGTAGTATTTGAGCAATCGATAATTGTGCAACCTTAATCATATGGGTGTCTCCAAAACAACATTCTGTACAGGACAGGTCATTAATGTGTATACATCCAAAGAGGACATACAAGGGAATTGTCAATCTCAGGTGTTACGATGTTACATTTATAGTAGCCATCTTATCGCAATAACCCCTATGTAGCAAGCATGTGTGAAAAAACACATCAATATTAGCCAAAAGAGGGGGTAAATTTTATAACAACAGCCATGGAATTTCATCATTCAGACCATCAGTGTCTGAATGAAGTCTGTGCACCCATCTCTGCTCTCTGAGTAGAAGGAACTTCTATATGAGGTGGAATGTGTGGTTGTTGAACAACCAGAACAGGTTTCTCAAGTTTACCTGCGAGTTTTCAAAGGAAAGCATATCCTTTTTGGATTTACGGATTGGACCGAAGAATGGCAACCTCAGCACTGAACTTTACAGGAAACCAATGGCACGGAACTCCCTTTTGCATTTCCAGAGCTATCACCCTAGGGCTCTAAGGGAGAACCTCCCATTTGGACAATTCCTTCGTATCCGTCGGAATTGTTCAGAGGTGTCTAAATATCGCGAACATGCTTCTCTTCTATCTACACAACTACAGGAGAGACAGTATCCTATGAAAATCATAAAAACATCTATGAAGAGAGCCAGAAACAACCATAGAGAAGCTCTGCTCGAGAAAAGGACACAGAATCCCATTGAAGAGACCAAAAGAATCACCTGTGTCAACACTTTCTGCAACTATTCCAATGCACCCAAGAAGAGCATCCTGAAGAACTGGAGGTTTCTCAAAATAGAGGGTAGTCCTTTACCCCCTCCACTTTTTGCCTTCAAAAGGAGCTCCAATCTGAAAGACCGACTAGTGCATACACGACCCAGGGTGCTGAGAAACCAAGAAACAACTACACTTTGGGGGTTACCACCAGTGGTAGGTCACTTCCCATGCGGGAATTGTGCAGTATGCCCCCAGACTCGGCATACCACTGAGGTAGAGATAGGGACGAATAGACCTTGGTCCCTCAAAACCCATACGAACTGCAATAGTGAACGAGTGATTTACCTAATAAAATGCCCCTGCAATAAGAACTACGTGGGCATGACATCACGAAAGGTTAAGGTGAGAATATCGGAGCACAAGAGCACCATCCGGTGTAAGAAGAGTGCTACCAAGCTCACCAATCACTTTATATCGGTGGGACACAAAGAGAACGAGCTTCAGTGGGTGGTTCTAGAACAACCACACATTCCACCTCATATTACTGACATCCAGAAGTTCCTTCTACTCAGAGAGCAGAGATGGGTGCACAGACTTCATTCAGACACTGATGGTCTGAATGATGAAATTCCATGGCTGTTGTTATAAAATTTACCCCCTCTTTTGGCTAATATTGATGTGTTTTTTCACACATGCTTGCTACATAGGGGTTATTGCGATAAGATGGCTACTATAAATGTAACATCGTAACACCTGAGATTGACAATTCCCTTGTATGTCCTCTTTGGATGTATACACATTAATGACCTGTCCTGTACAGAATGTTGTTTTGGAGACACCCATATGATTAAGGTTGCACAATTATCGATTGCTCAAATACTACCATACACTCTCTGAGCATCATAAATGTTGCGGTTACCCTATCGCATGGGAGCTAATCTGCTCTTTAAATAAGTGCGTCTGACAGGGGTGCTGTATAGAGCAGTGGTTAGATCATGCACTCGCGCGGTGCCGGCGTGAGAGAATGAGTTAGTGTTCTCTCCGCCGCGCATGCGCTTCATTCGATTACAAGCATCGCTCCGCCGCGCATGCGCGTTACTAGATTACAGGCATCGTTTTGGGCAACTAAACCGGCCCGCCTCACCTGCTTTCACTTGGGCTTAGCAGGGATAAATAGCTTTCGCCGCCGTGTCCGCCGGCACCTCCGGTCTTAACTTAAAGACCGCCCCGGGGTACCGACGGACAGGTGAGTGTTCTGTTTCCCAGCCCTAGACAGTTTGACTGGGTGGGTACTTTTCTTTGGTTGGAACAGGCTCGTTTTGTATCAGTCCTGTACACGCTGTCTTAGGGAGATCTCAGTTAGTGACTTTGTTTTCTCCCTCTTTTGCACACCAGTCTAGTTGGTACATGTGGCTTAACTTTGACAACTCTTTTCTAGAGTTTTGTGACTTTCTTTTACAGTCTGTGTTTGCCTCTATGTTTCACGTCTACTGGCACAGCTTAATGTTTACCAAGTATGATAGTGAACATTTAAATGTCTTATCACATATGGCACACATTCTTGAAATACTAGGATTTCTTAACACCTTTTTCACAATGACTTTCATTTACCATATCTGCCTTTGCATTTTGGGATGTGCTGATGCGGTTCTCAGGTTTTAAACCATGCTTTTAAAGAGGAGAGTTTTTTCGGGTATTACCTGTTTTCTCTTTCTCCTACTAATTTGTCCTTTTAGAGCGGGGCCCCTTTCCCTGAGTCGAGACCAGGTTGAGGTGAGGGCAGTACCCACTGTTTATGGGTAAGTGCAATTCAAAATGAACAGTATTGAATGCCATACAGCATTAGTGAATGCTATCTTAGGTCATTGAGTATGTTTGACCTTTAATTGAGCTTGTTTTTACACATTGGGTCTTTGTTTCTTCTTTTCTAATTTTTCCACAGGTATCCGGTTTTGATTGCTTCCAAACCTGACCGGTGCGGTAGGAATAATTTTTCTGCACACCCCACTTTTGTATACTTTATTTACACGTTTTTTCACAAAAAAAACCACAGCAGTAATTTAGGTCCTGACGAAAGCCCAGATACTTTTGATCGCTTGAGGGCAGAAACATGTTGACCGTACTTGCTATGGACAATAGCATAATGTCAATTTAATTTATGCCATATTGCCATCTTGCTTTTTAAACGTGACAGGGGTCCTCTATTATTAAAGAAACTTTGAGCACCCTTAGCCATTTTTAATTCTCACTATTATGATTTTACTGCTGACTTTTAGGATCTCCCACCTTTTGATCTATGGGTAGTACCTCATCCAAGACTATACTCGTGAGAGATCAGGTGACAATCCTCCTTGGTTGCTCCTTCTATGCTAGTGACCGGATCACTGCTTCATGAACTGGTCCTGCTGGTTGGAGTACACAGACCCAGATGATAATAACAATTAACCACCTTAAGTGATTGATGGGTCCTGTTGAAGGGAGTGCTCTCTTATAGAGTCGTCACGTTGAGAATGGGGTTCACTTAGACCATTTTGTGTAATTTCTTTGCTCAATCACAGACCCAGGTTGTATTAGTGTTTTGATAATTGTTGTTAGGGGAAACACAACCTGCTGGTCTATTGTGTTGTTTAAACTTCCCTTAGACCTCCCCCCACGTTGATATGTGTTATCATTAGTTAAACGCTGCCTAGACTATTGTAACGCCCTCCTGATCTCAGCCAACGAATCCTCCCTCAATTGACTTCAGGTGGTCCAAAATACTCCGGCCCGTATAATTTCCAACTGCCCTGCCAGGACCGCCTCTCTGCTGCTACTTCATGGACTACATTGGTTACCAATCCGCAAGCAGATCCGATTTAAGATCTGCTGCACAGTGCACAAGGCACTACACGGCAATGGCCCTAGCTACTTAGGAGAAAGATTCATCCGATATCAGCCTTCCAAAACACTCCGGTCAGGCTCTAAATCACTAATTCTGGAGCCCTGTGTTAAGAAATCCTGCATAGGTGGGAAAGCTTTCTACTACCTAGCCTCCTCCTATTGGAATCAACTCCCCAGCCACCTCCGGAAATGCCCTGACTACCTACTCTTCCACAAGCTCCTCAAAAGTGATCTTTTCTGAAATCCTCTTCCTTTCCTTACTGTAGCTCTCCTACAGCACGGAGATACCCCACTGGGGGTGATTCAGGCACTTTATAAGATACGAAATAAATAAATAATAGAGTTTTCATTTGTTTTGTAGTAATCTGTTATGGTTTCCCTGATTTCTGTACTAAAGGTAACATTTTGTAGCTCTGTACCCCTTAGGGCCAGGTGTAAAATTGTGGCGGACGAGTGGGACTCTCCAGAGCAATCATCACTGGTAAGTGATCCGACAAAGTTTGCAGGAGGCATTTTCAACCACAGGCATGAGGAATCTTAAGACCGACCACATGCCTTTGCGAGAGGAGCTGCCCTTTACAGGGGAATACAAAGTGTGTGCAGAGGTGGCTGGTGTAATGTCTGCCACGCATCCACCAAGTCACATAATCGCATAATATGAGTGAGTGCAGTACATGCTCGACTAGGTGGCCTAGGTCTCTTGGATAATCTATCAAGTGGTGTTGACAAGGACAAATTAAAATCCCCTTCCCCCTTATCATTGACCAATCCCTGTAAGGGGAGCAGAGTTGCAACACCTCATCAAGTAAATCACGGTTGTCCACGTTAGGGCCATATACGTTCGCAAGCAAAAGACTGCGACCTTCAAGAATACCAGCAACAACAACCAGCCTAAATCCAGCATCTTTAATATGTTCCAATAATGTGAAGTTCAGGGTTTTCTTGATAAGAATGACCATTCCCAGAGAGTAAGTGGAGTATAAAAAACAGAATTGGTGCAACCACCAGCTAGAGGCGAAAGTGAGTTGGTGCATCGGCGAGCAGTGGGTCTACTGTAACATCGCAATATCCGTCTTGTGCCAGTCCAGATACACCAATATCTGACATGCTTTAGGAGGGATCACTCACCCCACAAACATTCCAGGTGACAACATTCCACATATTTACTAGCAAACGCAGCATTCCTTATCTTCCACTACAGATGAAAAAGACTACCAGCGCTGACTTTGAGTAAGCAACATCATAATATTTGGATGCAGTAGAGTAGCAGCAGAAAAGCAAAAAAATAACACCAATAACAAACAGAAATCCCCACCAACCCCTCTTCCATACCAACCTCAATCGTCAGTGAATACCCCACCCTTAAAAACGAGTAAAAGACCTGCCACCCCACCGTAGAGGTGGTCAACATAACTTCGCTCTACACGTGGAGAGAATCCAGAGAGCACAGAATTGCCCTTGACAGCACCCTTGACATGTGGTAAAATGTGTTCTATTCAACCACACACCACTTGCCAACTGGGCGAAAAGTCAGCACATTTTTGTATAAAAATACAGAACATTCAAGTTAAAACACAACAGCATAATATAGACAATGAAATCATACATCGAATCCCACAGCCCATCTAGGTAGTATTTGGAGCAGATGGAGAACTTGTATGGAACGCCTGCCTCACTGCCAGAGAGAGCATAAGCCCATAGAGGAGGAAGGGATTGACTAATCATTGTCACTGAGAACAGGGGTTCCTTGTAGCCTACCACTCCTTGTGGAGGCTGGACTACTAGGCTCCAATGATTGACTTTTCCCTGCTGTACATAGTGATCAATAAATTCAAGCACCATTTCCGTTTTGCATGAGAAAGTCACATTTACTATTATATTCCATCCAAAGCTTGGCCAGGAACTGCATGGAGTACTTAATTTTCTTGGCTCTGAGATCTCTAGGCCTCCTGCACCGCCAGGGTGAAATCTTGGTAGAAAGAAACCTGTGAGCCCTCGTATTGGAGATCCAGAGTTGCCCTATTGAGTCGTAATATAAGGTCTCTATCCGTGTAGTTGAGAAGCTTCGCTATAATTGGTGTCGAGCTTTGACCAGCCCGGGGCCTGTTAGCCAGGGTGCTATGGGCCTTCTCCACAATGAGGATGTGCAAGAACATTGCATGGCCCAACAGTTTATCCAACAAGTCCTCAACAAATAGCTCAATGTTGCCATCCTTTGCAGATTCCAGAATATTAATACTACAAACATTGTTTCGCTGAGACCTTACTCTCAAATCCTCGTTTTCTTGCCTTCACTGCTTTCAATTCACGCATCATTGTGGCGAGAGAGCATTCCATCTGCTGCTGCGTGTCCTCTAGGTCAGAGACTCGCATTTTTGCGTTAGTGAGCCTGGTATCATGTTTATCTACCCGCTTTTTAAACCTATCCATTCTAGAGGTAAGGCTGTCAGATTTACTGGTGATGGAGTGTGGGCTGTCTTTCATGTCTTTTAGCATTGCTGCAATATTTGTGTCTGGAGTGTCGCTGGTGGCGACATGTCGTCCCTCCACCTGTATGGTGGGGTCACTTTTTTTCAAGAGGAGTTTGGCTTCTTTATTGTGCCCTTTCCCCATTATTCAGGCAAGGAAAGAGTCAGGTTACCACTCAGTCAGCAAGGCCAGTTTTTGAGCAGCACCGCTCAACTGCAGCCTCAATATATACTGTATACATTCGTAACCGGACCTTCAAGGTGACACAGAGAGAATGGCAAGTAGAATGTAATAGGGGCAGCTTATCGGTGAGCTTGAAGGATATTGCGGGGGTAGGGCCCCCAAGCATTAAACCGCATGCAGCCGGCCAACCGCCCCACTACAATCCCCTCTCCCCAATGGCGCTAAATTACTGCTAGGTGGCCCAGTTAGGAGTGCAGCTGTTGGCAGAGATATCTGGTCACAGCACTTGCCTCGTTGGAATGGGGCCGGTGTAGGGAGAGCGGGTTGCAGAATCAACAAGTCACCAAGCTCTTGGTCACGGGCGCAGTAGCAGCGCAGGCAATAGGAATGCAGGAAGCCAGTAGAAGGCGAGCGTATGTGCTGGTCCCTGATGGATTGTGGTGCAGTCCAGCACGACATTACAGGGGCAGAGTAGGCACTGCGTTACATTGCGGCGGCTCACCTCAACAAGCCGAGTCCAGATGTACAGTTCCTAGACAGTGGGGGCCACCTTTATTCATGATCAACTCAGCTCATGGCTCAAGGGAGAACCGTAGCAACATAGCGCATGGAGGCTCCAAACACCGGTCACCAGGCAGGCTGCCATATAGGCCCAAGCACTGGCACCCAATAGCATCGCTGTGCCCCACTCCTCTGTGCCCAGTGGGTGTTAGAGACGCCCAAACCACCATTTCCAGCCATAATTAAGGCCAGAGGAGCAGTTCATAGCCTCGCTGTAAAACAGCGGCTTCCAGGGTAGAAGCGCCACGGGCGGCACCGGCAGGCAGGCCACTCCGGCATGCTGCGCTACAGTCACAGCACCAATGCAGCATTTACAATGCAGTCCGCTCTCCTCGCCGGTTCAAAACTTATCCAGTGCCCATCGAGATCAAAGGGCTGGACAGACATGGGGGTCTACTCCAACCCCCCCACCCCGCCTCCACTACCTCCCAAATGAGAGAAATTCTAATGTTAAACCAGGAAGGCAACATGATGGAGGATACAACTTTGGTTAAGGTGAACAGTAATGCACTTACTATATCATTATAAGGTTTAAGCCTGGAAATAATACGCACAAGTTCAGTTTGCAATACCTCAGTGGAGAGAGACTAATTATTCAGGTTTTTTTTTGGTCATGATCAGGGAGAGCAAGAGTGACAAGGAAAGTATGTGTTGATCTTTTTGATTTTTGTATTGAAAAATGGCTACGTTTTTCCCATTTCTTAACAGGTTCAGTTTTGCTAAGGGCAGATTAGCATTAGTAATAGATTTAACATCATCAAATACTTCTTGGTTTGGTTGTGTCAATTTGCACCCTGGAGAGACCTTCTAAGATGTGTTTTTGGATCACCTTCTCTGTGATGGCTGGTGCTCAAGATATATTTTACAAGGGTTTTGTCACCAAGAGCATTCAGCCATTCTGGCTGCTTATTTTTCCTCATGAAATTGTTCATCAATAAGTTCTTTGGGCTACCTAGGAGCTGGTTAATGTTCTTTAGGTCTCTATCCCATATTTTCTGTCTCTTGGCTTGTCATGGGTGGTAGTTTTGGAGAAGAAAATAGAGAACACGTTTGGTAATGGCCCATCCAGTCAACTAGGTCCCCGGGTTACCCCAGTGCAGATCGAAATCACCAACAAAAATGTGATTAGGAAGGATATGTTGAGAGGTTATAAGTTACAAGCTATTTTGTACAAAGGAGATATTCTCATCTGGTAGGTAATAAATAATATGGATTCCGGTGGCAACAGACTTTAGTTCAGACTTCTCTAACGAAAGGCTTGTGAGCTACAGTAGCTCCCAAACGACCTTGTAAGTAGCTCTCCTGTGTGCATCTTAGCCTACTAAATGAGAACCGTATGCTTGGTTGCATTAATGTATGTATGCCAAATTTGTGTATTGAAGACAAAGATTTTTTGTATTTTTAGAACTTCATAGGTTGATGTTTAGAGCAAGATGGCTGATTTTTCCTAAATATTTCTAAAGCTGATTTTTGTGTCATAATGCATGTGGAAAGACTTAATACTAATATTATTATTTTCTTGCTAGGGGCATTGCAGCTGTGGCTGTTACTTATTACCCATGTAGAGGTATTTCGAATTGACACCTTTTTTACATTACTGCTGGAAACCCTATCTGATCACTGCTAGTAAGCTTTCATATTGTGGACACTAATATAATATTGTCTTATGTGGTCACTCCTACAACACTAATGATATTAGTAGCGCAGGATGATTTTCATTTAACATAAGCAGC
This sequence comes from Triturus cristatus, assembly GCF_964204655.1. NCBI lineage: Eukaryota > Metazoa > Chordata > Amphibia > Caudata > Salamandridae > Triturus > Triturus cristatus. The sequence continues at coordinate 376,796,782 of NC_140581.1, read as the reverse complement.
ACTTATTACACAAAAGGTTGGAGGCCCCTGCTTTGGTTCAACAGGGAGATGTTGAAGAATGAGAAGCGAGTTAAAATACAAGAGATGACAGGGGATGCATGTAAGAAGCTGGGTTTCTGTTAGACTAACCCCCCACACACACTTTTTGTCAGACTACTGATGCACTTTGACTTGATGTGCCCTGGGTCCCTGCCAATCAGGTTCCCAGGGCCTGTGTTCTTTCCCAAAATTGTACCTTGTACCCCCAATTGACACCTCCCTGGCCACATGTCAGTCCCTTGTAGAAAGTACCATGGGTACCAAGGGCACTTTGGATAGGATAGGGTAAGTATCTAAGGGCTGCAGCACTTATTGTGCCACCCTTAGAGGCCCTGTAACTTTACACACACACACATACAGCCATTGCACGCTGCGTGTTTTTGTGCAGAACAAAGTGAAGAGTCGACATGGCACACATCCCTGTGTACCATGCCTACAATCCACTGAACTGGCATAGGTCATCTACCCCTCTAGCTGGGTGCACTATGCCAGTGGTGAGGGTACAGGTGCATGAGCCCTGTACCCCTACAGAGTCTAGACCAATTCTTAGACATTGAATAATCATTCTTAATCCTGAGCAAGTAATAAAATGTTCAAGAGTTCGAAAAATATGATAGTCCAGTTCTTCTTCTTTATTTTCAAGTGGTCATCGCATATGTCTTGGCAATCAAATCCAGATGAATTACAATTGTTAACACTGTAGGCTGTTACAATCACAATTTGTTGGTGGTCGTAGTCAATAGACGTAGCCAACACATGTTTCTTCTTAGGGTCCTCACCCTCCGACTTCCTCAGGGCTACAACAAAAATATATATATACACCCAGTAACTATTTTGTCACAATTATAGTAAAGTTAGGAAGTGAAGTACCAAGAGAGACCTTTGGTAAAAAGACCCAACAGTTCTAAACCGTTTTCCGAAAATAAAAATTTGTAGAGAGAGGTGGCAAGGAGAGAAAGGAATTAAAGCTAAATCCAAGTGAAATAGTCACCTCCCTCCCTTGCATGCTTCTCCCCCTTCCAAATTCCTAACCCACCGTGTGCCATGTTGCTCTCTCCCTTATATGCTGCTCTCTCTAACCGCTTTGGCTCCTTGTTGCTCTCTCCCTCGTGTGCTTTTGCCCACCCCTGCTTTTTCTCTCATCGCCCCACTCACTCCCCATTACTTTGCCTTCATCTGCTTCCCTACCTGTTCCCCCATTGTCTCAGCCCTGTTTCCTATACCATTTTTGGAGGTTAGTGCTTCAGCGCTAGTGAAGTTTAATTTTTTTTTATTTACCAATCCAACTTGGATCAGTAAATAAAAAAGAAATGCTCCCTGCAAAAATTCACAGACTTGCTCGTGCATGAAGTGTGCGCATTCACTATCATGCATGCAGGCACCTACAAAATGATGTGGCCCATGTCATCACTCATATTTTTCTTTTTGTTCATCTTTTTGTCGATGCTGCTCTTCAGCAAACGGAATTGGCAAAGCCAATAAGTCCTCAAGGTGAGACTTACTGGATTTGTTAATGCTTGTATGAATCTGTTCCTTAAAAAAAGGCTGGTGTGTTATGTACCCCCGCGCCCCCACTCCATCTGCAATAAAGAGCTGCAGCCCAGGCAAACACAAATATCCTCTAAATGTGAGCCTTCCTTCACATGTAAACAAGAAAAGCAATTACACAGCTGTAAAGCTTCTTGCTATCTTGTCAGCTACTGGAAAGAATAGAGAGTGGGAGATAGTGCGAAGGCCAATCAATGCAAATACGCATGACTCATAGGCGAGCAATCCACTGCAGTGTAAACTCAGTACTGCACAACGAGAAAGCCATTTGTCTAAAATACAACAGTACCTTTAATACAAAAAACTGCGCCTGTGCCATGAAGAGAAATTGGTGACGCGAAGAGAGAGGGGGCGTGTGGCGGTGTACGCTCCCCTGAGGAAAGAGGCGCACACAAAGCTATTAAAGAGCTCAGGAAAAAGGGGTTAAACTCTACCGAACCATTGACGTATGTGAGCCTCTGATGCGCAAGAATGCGAATGAGTCACACATACAGTAATGGAAGATATATGTACATGATGATGGCCATCTAAGGCAAATCCCCACCGCCCTCGCGCTACAATCCCTGACAAGCCTTATTCCATGTCCCTTCTATCCCAGATAGAATATGCTCCGCTACTTTTTTGTACCCGTGTAATTAACATGTCGCCGCGCATCAGTCCTGCCTGGCCTCCAGTCCAGAGTGTACGTGTGAAAGCGCCGGCGTCTTGATTCTGAGGGGTTCTCTTCCCAACAAAGCGTGTGAAGCGTGCAGCGCGTGCACCTATTGTGCGGCCTCTCGGCGGCCACTGTTGAGGAGGCCAAGAGAAAGATCGCGAGAAGTGTGTCTGGTCTGGCAGGAGGGCTGCGGTGATTAGGGGGCATATCTACAACGCGGCGATAGAAAAGAATCGCCGCTTTTGTGGCCGTTTTCGGCCGAAAAGCGGTGATAATTTTATCGCCTAATTAGCAAGGTCACGCTAACGCGTGAAACCTTGCTTTAACGCCCAGCTTTGCATCTCTAATGAGATGCAAAATGGGCGTTCCTGACCTGACATGACAGGAGAAATGTCGCAAAGCGACATTTCTCCTATCATCAAACCCCACGCTATGAAGCATAGCGGCAGGAAAAGTAGCGATAACCCCTGTTATCGCTACTTTCCTTACGTCTGCTTCAGGACTGACTTAGCCATGATATCCTATGGAAGGTGGATATCATGGCTAAGTTTGTGGGGCCTTATCAACAAGCTAACGCCACATTTCGTGAGATTATCGCTGGGTTTCCAGCGATAATCTCACGTTAGGCAGTTGGCGCTAGGATTTTTATCGCTTTTGAGATAAGCGTTGCTAATAGCACGCTATCTCAGCGATAAAAATCCACGCTAGCCGGCGATAATTATCCTAGCGCTAAGTGCGCTTAGCGATAATTATCGCCGGTTGTTGCTGATATGCCCCATAATAAGTCACAAACAGGCTGCATTGTAAAATATCTTACAGGGTTAAGGTACTTGCTGCAGAGATCTTTGTGTCCAGCAATTTTCAGGGGATAAGGTAGGGTAACTCTGGTGGTGGTTAATGCGGTCGCTGGAGAGATCTGGTTTTGTCCAGTCACAGTTTTGACTCATCATTAAGTAGCATAGAGGTTTAATGTGGCTGATGCAAAAAACAACGTGTAACGTGCAGATTACATACATTCCTCATAGCTCAATGGATTGTTGCTTTTGTCACAGGAATCCTTTTGTTGCTTGCACTTCATAAATTACCAACCTAATTTATTCCAGCACAGTGAACTATGAACCAGCATCAAGGAGCAGAATGCAATCTAATCTGCAAGGCATAGGTTTAGAACCTATTGGTTTTTTCTCAATCTTTCTGTATTCTAAGGTTACTAAAAAGTATTCCTTAGGGTAGCAATTATGTCTTATTACTACAGACATACCCTACAACAGTGTTGCATTTTAAATAATAACTGTGCTTCTCCATACCAAGCACTCTTAACATATAATGCCAACCAGTATGGATAATGTGTGATTCCTACACATAGTAACCCTCATTGTCTTATGTAAACTTTTCATGTAGATTGATTTACATACTTAAAAATTAATTGTCTCTGTATAATACGTGCCTCTTTGAAGTGGGGACGGGTGATGTAAAGCACCCGGACACCTTACATTAGGATAATAATAATAATACAGACACTTATAAAGCGCAACAGCTACCTCAAACAGAGGTGCCCCGGCGCTACGCGAACAGTAGTACAGCGCTGGACAGCTCAGATCAGGCCCTCGGGCCCTCAGTCTGCCCTAAATAGCCAGGTTTTTACAATTTTCCTGAAGAGGGTCTCTGTTTCTATGGTGCGGAAATTACTCGGCAGGGAGTTCCACAGTTTTGCTGCGCTGAGCGTAAAAGATCTGCCCCCCATTCGCACCTTTTTGAAACGGGGGATGCACAGTAAATTTTGCGAATTGGACCTCAAGGGTCTGGACTGTTGATATCCACGTGAACAGCACTGTAAATATAGGTTAAAAATAATTGGGATTATTTAAGTCGTTATCAGTGGAAATACTCATACAGACAATATATATGGCATTCTTACCTTGCATTCCTTTCTCTTACATACTGGTACTGAACAAAGTCAAAAACCTGCCTTCAAATAATAATTTCTCTAAAGCACTTATAAAGTGATAACAAGCTGAGAGCCTGTTAGACCCGGCCTTGTGGCATGGCCATCCCTGACCCCTAGCCACACCCCCTGACCCGTACACCTCATTCAGTCCCTCAGTACACGGCCTAGCCGGTCCTGCCCGCCAGGACCCACACACACCCGACCCGGACTTCCCTGTCCGTGCCCTCCATCTTCCCAGCACCACAGGGCCCGCGTGCCCACTTCATGCACCTACGATGGCCGCCCGGCCCCAGCACAACCCAGGCCTAGAGGCGCCGCCCCGGCTGGGGAACATCGCGCTCCCATGGAGTGAGAGAGGGAGGAGCAGTTTCCATCGCACCTCTGGCCTCCCCTCGGGAGATGGGTTTCGATCGGCCCTCCGGCCTCCCTGAGGGCTGGCTCCACGCCTGCTGGGTGTCTGGGACTCCTCCCGACCCGGCCCTGAAAGGATCAAAGGACAACATGGCAGGAAACTCCAACGAGCGGCCCCCAGGCGCTAAGACCCCCGCCTACACGGACCCCAGACATCAAAGAGGGGTTGACCTATAACAAGGGGTGCTCTGAGACTATCTAGAGATTCGACTCTGGAACGACGAGAGCCCTGCTGACGTGGTCGCGGCTCCCTTGCAACCTTGGAACCTCTGAGCCCTGCTGAGTGACTCGCGGCTCCCCTGAAGATCGTAAGACCTCCGAACTTGTGCTTGAGCCCTGCTGAGTGACTCGCGGCTCCCCTGAAGATTGTAAGACCTCCGAACTTGTGCTTGAGCCCTGCTGAGTGACTCGCGGCTCCCCTGAAGATCGTAAGACCTCCGACCTTGTGCTTGAGCCCTGCTGAGTGACTCGCGGCTCCCCTGAAGATCGTAAGACCTCCGACCATGTGCTTGAGCCCTGCTGAGTGACTCGCGGCTCCTAATGACTCCCTCGGTCCGGCTGGACCGCAGCGTATCCCCCAGCTCGAGGATTGTGAGTTGTGCTTTGGGTACGCCCCTGCATTGATCCGGATCCCCAAAGACTGTCCCGCTACCCCCTTTCCCTACCGAGACTCTCTGAGCCCGTGCTCTATTTGTACATATCCCCCTTGGTGATCATAAAGATCCGACGAAGTTGAGTAGATAAAAGATCTGTTCCCAAGAACCTACCGTGTGGTGTCTCTTTGTCGTGTGGTGCCGTGTGTGCGATCCTAGATACGAGACTCTTCCCCTGAGGAGTCTCCCGCCAGTGCCCGGCTACGTTACCCCGAGGGTAGGTCTCAGGGGGTTCAGGTAACCTCCCTGTCTCCCCTGGGGTCGCCTTCTAACAGAGCCTTTGCGTCCCTCCATTGTATTGGTAGCTAGGTGTTAGGCTCCAGTTAGCTCCCAGGCAAGATGAGACGTCAACATTAGGAAGGCTGACTGCCCTTTAACCCCTTCGGTGCTCATGACGGAATGGTTCCGTCATGACCCACGGTTGAGCTGTGCTCATGACGGAACCATTCCGTCATGACCACGCCCGCGCAAGATTCCGTCAGCACAGCGGCGGAATCTGCGCAGCATCGAAGGGGTTAAGTGAGGCCTTTGTGTTGGGGCCTACTGTAAGTAAAAATAAGAGACTCTCCTCACCCTTACAGGTTGCTGTTCAGAACGGAAAGCAAACAATGTGTTGGCACTGTTGAAGGTTTCTTTGGTGTCTGCAAATCACACCAGGTCAAATTCAGCACATTTCACTCCAGCTGGCCTGGGCCAGTAACGGTGCTGGATGCATGATTGTGAGAAAGTGCCATCTTTCTTGCATGTATGCCCCCACTTTTTGCCGAATATACTTTGACTGAGTGTGCCGTGGACTCCTGCCAATCAGGTACCCAGGGCCTATCTTCCTTCCCTAAAACCTAAAACCCCAAATTGGCAAACTCTGGCCACATGTCAGCCCCTGGTAAACGGCACCCTAGGTACCCAGGCCCTTGTGACCAGGGAAGGCCTCTAAGGGCTGCAGCACTTATTGTGCCACGCTTAAAGGCCCTGTACCCTAACACAACCACACTGTCCTTGCAGGCTGAGTGTCTGGGTACAAGACAAAACAAAGAGTCGACATGGCACACATCCCTGTGTGCCATGCCCACAAACTACACTGCCCTGGCATACATCAGCCAACCCTCTAGCTGGGTGCACTATGCCAGTGGTGTGGGCACAGGAGCATGAGCCCTGTGCCCCTACAGTACCCAGGTCCATTCCTGGGCACTGTAAGTGCAGTGCTGCCATTTAAGAGTATATGGTGCTGAGAGCTCGTCAAACACGAACTCCACAGCACCATGATGGCAACACTGAAGACTGAGAAGTTTGGTATCAAACTTCTCAGCACATTAAACCCGCACTGATGCCAGTGTGGGATTTAATGTACCAAGCACCCCAGAGGGCATCTTAGAGATGCCCCCTGAAACCTAACCTACAATCCATGTCTTGTCTGGGAGGCTGCCTAGGCTGCCACACAGCAGACATGTTGCTGGACCCCTGGGTGGAGAGCCCCCACTCTCCTGGGCCTGCAACAATGCACATCCTGGACGAGGTGCTAGGTCTCCTCCCCCAGGATGGGCAGGGGGAAGCTTCAAAGACATGCCACCTATGTGAGCTTCTCCAGGCCACTTGCTGTACCCAGCAACTGGCCCCCACCGGTTCTGACCCCCACTCTGGCGGGAAGACTGGCCGGAAACCCCAAGTAAGGACAGGGGATGTGCCAGCCTGCCAACCCCACCCCTCAGGTGGGGGAGGCGAGGTGAAGCACATCTCCGGGCGCTTGCCATCTTGAAGATGGGAAGCCCTGCCCAATCAGGACTAGGCTACTGCCCCCCTCCCACAGGAGAGTGGCAGGATAGGGGGTGTACCCACCCCAGGCCGGGACCCATTGGTCCCTGCCCTTTACCTACCTGGAACGCCTCTGAATCTAGTATTTAGGGGCACCCTGAACCTTCCTTCTAAAGAGTCCAGATTCCGAAAAAGCAAAGAAGAGCAAGAAGAAAGAAGACCTGCCGTGCAGCTGCTAAGAAGAGGAAGACACCAACTGCTGTGGCCCCAGCCCTACCGGCCTGTCGACCCTCGAACCTGCTAAATCCCGGCACCTCTTGTGGCCAGCAACCTCACAAACCCCGGAGGACCTGGCTACCTTGTGACTCTGAGCATCTGGGACTCCCATGAGCAGTGGCTCTGCTCAAGGCAAGTTTCTAACCCCTGGCATCAGCCCGGAACCGCGAACCCTGCACACTCTGCACCCGCTGTGAGAAGTTGGCCTGGCATATGCTGGTCACTAGTTATAGTGGCCACCTTGCACCAGTCCAATTCGACTCTTGGTAGATAGGTTTGAAGACAACCTTTTAAAGAAAGCTATCCTAGTGGTAGCTGTGGAGAGCAGCCTTCAGGCTAAGTCTCTGAGGAATGTAAAGCAGCTTGTTTTACCTTATAATCTCTTGAATTACCAAATGAAAAGACACCACACAGGTATATATATCAAATATATATGTATTTATTTCTAAATATACTCTACTAATCTCTTTATGAAATTAGAGCCAGGTAAACATTCAAAAGATCAACAGTTCTCAATAAATTAAGCACAAATATGGCTGTAGCCCTAGGGGCGTACCAGACCATATATTAAAATAGTGGTATAACAAACTCGACTTGCAATATGAAGAGGCCTAGGGCCTTGGGAATCGCTGGGGCTTCACTGCTGCAGTGTTTACAGGTAAGTAATCAGCCCACAGGAGGCGCGTGCAGTGTCTAAACACACATGCGGGTTTCTCATTGGTTTCAATGGCAAAATGTCGCGGTTTGTAATTTATAGTTCTAGGGCACTTCGGAGTGGACAACAAGCAAACAACTTACAGGGTAAGTACTTCGATAGCCAATGCACACTTGGGCACCGTAATCCCAGAGTTACCTCACCCAGGGAAGCCGGGTGCATATGTGTCCTTTGGTGTCGGGTCGCGATGCTGTTTTCAATGGAGATCGTTGAAGACTTGCTGCTTGTGTCGTCGAGAGAAGTGCCCGCGGGAATCCAACGATGGATTGGAGTTGCAGGCGACCTAGAAATTGAGGGGACAGAGTTCAGAGTCACTTGCCAGTGACCGGTGGCCAGCAGGATAGATGACCACAGCTGTCGCGTCTCTTCAGGTCGCGGATGTCGTTTTGTCTCTTCACTCACGAGGTCCAGGAGAGATCGATGACAACCAGCAGCTGGGCTCGGAGGGTCCCACGATGTGTGCAGCTGTTGGCGGTGTCGGCACTCGGATTGGAGCCAACAAACCTTGGCAACTGCAAGTCTCGTGTGGATGGAAGATTGTCGATGGATCAGACCAGCAAGGTCTGATGAACTTACCCAGCAAGGGTAAGTGGGGGCAGGCCCAGAGCAACCAGGCGAGCCCTTGAAGTGGATAGGAAAGTCTTCTGGAGAGTCGCTAGCCAACGGGCAAGCAACCGCAAAGACGCCTTTGCAGGGAAACTTCACCAACAGCCCACGGTCACTCGGGACAGGGTAGGCCGCTGATCTTCAGTTCCAGACCTGCTAGGGACTTGGACAACAAGTGGTCCAAAGCACAAGTTTGTAGCTCGTCGTTTAGGGCTTGCACTCGAAATCAGTGCACGGTTCCCTGGTATCGCTGTTCCTCGTCACTCGTGGGGTCCAGATGCCACAGCTTCGCTGGGGACTCAAAATGGCCGTCAAGAGGTCAGGAAATCTGCTTCAGGGGACGCAGGGACTTTGGGCTCCCGCGGGAGCGGTAAAGTTTGCAACCGTTGTTCAGTCCTTTTGGTGCCTGCCAAGCAGGGGAGTCACTCCTTGACTCCAAGGGAGATCCTTCTGTCTTCTAGAGGTAATAGAACGTCGAAGGGCCAGGATTCTTCTTCTTAGAGCGTCGTCTAGGTCTAAATTGCATTGGCAATGTGTGGTATCTTATAGTGAAAAGATGGGAGGGACTAGCTCTATGACCACTCCTCTAGGAGGGTCAGGGTAGTGGGTGGTTACACCCACTTCCCTTTGTCCAGTTTCATGCCAGAGCAGGGGGAGGTAGCCCCTGAACCGGTTTGAGCTGGCATATGCACAGAGGAGCCTACTGCTCCCCCAGTGCAGGACTTCAAAGCACTCTAAGAGTGCACCCACCCAGCTCCAATACACTAAATCCGGTCTGGGAGGTGGTGACACCTCCCTGTGACAGGAAACTCTTTGTTGAGCTCCCTCCACTGCGAGTTTCGGTCAGTAACAGGAGGGCAGCCCGGTGTCTGTGCTGGTGGCATCCATTTTGTGATGCCAGGGCTCTAGATGATGTCTACCGTGTAGTACAGTGTGTACATGTCGTCCCCTCTAGAAGGGTGGGATCCTACTCCCACACCAGTTACTGGTGTAGGGGTAGGATTCCAAGTTGTTTGACACCAAAGACGACATGTTTTGATGCAGTAATTCCAAAGTTAGCATTTACCGCGAGGTTATAATGCACTTAAGAGTATATGGTTTAACCGCATCCACAAACAGCAGCAGAGAATCGACTCTGCCAGCTGCAGAGGGATCCTGCTCAGGCAGAAGCACCCCCTCACATAGTAAACCAAGCACCCTGCCCTTGGGATTGATAGGGCCTACCATAGGGGTGACTGATAGGTTTATATGTGTGTGTATGGTGAGATATAGGAACCTATACCTCAGTGGGAAGTGCTAACACTACCTCACACAGGCTGCAGTAGCAGGCCTGTGGTGTCAGATTGTGAGTGCTTCCCAGGGTAACCGCATCCACAAACAGCAGCAGAGAATCGACTCTGCCAGCTGCAGAGGGGTCCTGCTCAGGCAGAAGCACCCCCTCACATAATAAACCAAGCACCCTGCCCTTGGGATTGATAGGGCCTACCATAGGGGTGACTGATCGGTTTATATGTGTGTGTATGGTGAGATATAGGAACCTATACCTCAGTGAGGAGTGCTAACACTACCTCACACAGGCTGCAGTAGCAGGCCTGTGGTGTCAGAGTGTGAGTGCTTCCCAGGGGTGGCATAATACATGCTGCAGCCCCTGGTAGGCCTGTGAAGTACCAATGCCCTAGGTACCTAAGGTACCATATACTAGGGGCTCATAAGGTACCACAGTATCCAATCACTAGTGCATCTAATATGCACACCAATCATTTAAGGGAGTAAGCAGATAGGCTGGGGTCCTGGATAGCAGGATCCCAGCCAGACTAGTCAAAAACCATTCAAACACCAGGAAAAAAGTGGGGGCAACCATATAGTCAGATTCCACCTTCCTACACCCGCCAAGCCTGGCCTGTGCCGGAGTGGACATAGACCCTGAGGATGTCCCCCCGGCAACTGTCACCCCGAATCTGGCACCCAAGGACCCGCCTCGACGCTCCTGACGACGCCTACAGCCTCAGAACCAGGGACCCCCCAACCGCGATCAACAGAGGGTAAGATTTCCCAACATCAAAAGGCACCCCTGCACCCGGTGCCCTGCAGCCCCCTGAGCCCAACTCCTGGGTACCTACCTATCCTCTAACTACCCAACTTACCTCTCGAAGTGGTGGTGGCACCTGAAGAATCTTCGTCCCCGAGCTTGCAGCCTTTGTTCGTCCTGGAGCTTTCCCATTGAAATCTATTGAGCGTCCAAAGGCTCAAAAGCACCCTGCACCCAGCCGCCCGAGTGGCCCTGGCAGTGTAACTTCTACTCCTACCTACTTCCCCATTTGCCCTGAGCAAGTGACCAGGAGCCCAGCTCCCACAGCCGCATGGCCTGCTAGTCAGCAGCCACCAACCAAGGCCCCCCTGCCTCCCATAGGATAACATTGGGCCTAACTCACTCTGCACCCGGCCGCCCTAGTGCCGCTGGGGGTGTAACAACTGTACCAACCTGACCCTGGGAGACCCCTGAGTCTGTGCCCAGAACCTTAACTCTGCCAGTCGAGTACTTACCCAAAAGCCGATAACCCAATTTTCTTCCATAGGGTAACATTGACTGGTTTCTTCTGAAATGTCTTCTGTGTGGAGTTTCTAAAACTTAAAATATTCACCTTTAATCAACCGACTAACGAAAACAGAAATACTCACCTGCTATTAGGAGAGATCCCAGTGCTGGATCTTGGTGCCCAGCACTGACCCTGAAAAGTAATTACAATCATACTTACCGCTAACCCAATTTTCTCCCATAGGAAACCTATGAAATTTCTTCTAAGTGTCAATTTTTGCAAACTACAAATAGTCTTTAAAAATCGGACCAACTGTGAAAACGTAATTACTTACCTGTTTTAGATAGAGGTCCCAATACTGAGCCTAGGAGCCCAGCCCTGGATTACAAAAACGAGAACATACTTTACCCATAACTTGAATTTTCTCCCATAGGGAATCATTGACTGTTTTTGTATGAAATTTCTTCTAAGTGTCAACTTTTAAAATAGCAAAATATTGCCTAAAAATCACAACAGTAACTAAGACGAATTTACTCACTTGTTTCCAAGAACTGTCCCAGGACTGAATCTAAGATCCAGTCCTGGAGTTAGAAAAGTAATCCTGAAAGTAATCTATTGCAAATAACTTAAAACTCACATTTAGCTCAATGTATTATTGTGTTTGAAATTGTGTTGCCTATTGCAACAACCTGTAATTATTACCTACAAAAGTCAATTGCATATTGCAAAAATATTTAACTAAAGCCTCTCATTCTGAGAAAGTATATTTTGATACCTATTGTTGGTTCTAAAATAAAACAACCATATATTTTTTATATAAGCCCTTGGCCTAGAGTTCAGTCCTTGAATGTGTGAGACCATTTGCTGACGGAGTGTGTACAACAAATGCTTTACACTGACCTCTGATACTGCCTTACTGCTCGACCAAGCTACCACTTTAGAGAGTGAGGTTATATCTAACTTTAACCTCTGCTAAACCTCTGGGGACTGTGGACTCTGTACACACTGTACCTATTTGGGAACAGTATATACAGAGCCACTTTCTCACAATGACCTAGCTGGATCCCATACATTGCCTGCACCGGACTGGAAGACTCCAGAGGACTCAGCTTAATACAGGGCTCGCAGGCAAGCTGACCCATGATGGACATTGGATGTCCCAAAATAGGTAAACCAGGAATAGCCTGCACAACATTTTTAGAGCAGATTTTGCACCAACTTTGTATGTCTCCTCCGGAAAGCCTCTAATCTGTTTTTATACATTCGTCAACTGGCCTCCAGAACTGAATACAGTCATTTTGATGAGACCTCATTACTGATTTATATATTGGTAACCCGGAGGTAGATTTACCCTGGCACAGTAGGGCTCTTTTACCTTCAGGCATTACCTTAAGATATCTGTAGCCCCAAAATTCTGGTTTGTCAAGCTCGCAGAGGCATTGTGATCGCAGACTCCGCTGACCCGCTGCATGTGCCGGTGCTACAGACCCCTTTTTCTTTCATGCACAAGCCATTGTAGGCAGGTTTAGATTGACAAACCCACAATGGAAAAGAGAAGGGACCTTTGAATTTACTTCACTGGTACAGACTGGTTTGAGCAGGTCAGCCTATTTCCCGAATGGAAGTATCACTGTGGCAAAGAACATGGGTACTGTTAACAGATGAAGAATGATGTGCTGAATTCCCCCCTCAGCACATGTTCAGCTACAACAGAGGAAGTCTAAAGATCAGCAACAAGTACCCGATTGGCTGTCCGTGGTGCCCTTATGGAAAATCTACTATCTGTACAGGACCATAATTTCGAGAACATGGAATGATTGTATTCAAAGGTTGAAACTAAACTTTGAGGAAGATGCATTCAAATCATGTTTGATGCCCACAAAAATGTAAACACAGCACAAGTTTTCAGTGGCTTGTTGGGCCTCACAACTGCCACTCTTAGGGGATATAAGCTAGCCCTATAAGGAAGTGAACCATGAAAATTCACCTTTGACTCCCAGCACAATCTCTGCACCTAGCCAGAAGAAGCTTTGTACCAAGGACAAGAAGAGTTATGATCAAACTTGGAAAATTAAGGACAGGTTTATGTCAGAACCCCTTTCAGGGGGCCATGGGGCACACTTGGGCTAACGGGCCCAACCATGTGGGTTGAGGCCTTTTAATCCTGATGTTCCGGGGCCCGGCCTACTATGGATCCTGAGCAACGGGGCCAAGGACCCCTTCTGCACTTAAATCTCATTGGTAGACCTGAACGAGAAGTCTAAGGGGGGAAGGTGTGGATATAGATTAGTGAACATGACTCATAACTCAAAGAGTGTGCAGCAGCAATAAATCAATGTCCAGCCAAATGCTTATTTGTATGACAAAACATTATTTTCTTTCTAACTCTACTCATTCAAAGGAAAGTAACTGCATTCACAGACAACAACACGTTTCCCCTTAGAGATTGGGGTTCTAATGTTTCATTGGCAAGTCCCTGTACCACCCGTTCCTCGTAATGTGATCAGGGTTATTCCCCATTCATTGGTGGCCACATCCAGGGAATGCTCACTAATTGGCCTTTAACTCAAGAGTCCATTCTGACTTTTTGATCAAAAGTGTGTTAGCGCTGCAGCGCTCATAGCAGCAAGTTCCCTGGGGCCCAGTAGGCTCGACTCAAGTCTTACCCGCTCCGACAGAAAGGAAGCGTGTCTTGGAGGGTGCCCCATCCGCGGGCGGTTTCAACAGCTCCAGTCCTGCTCAGGTGAGTCGGCTGCATGCGAGCGTCATGGAAGCACTAGGAGTAGGGTAAATACTCACTCTTCCCAAGGGGGGAGTGACTCTGATGATCTCGATCTCAATCCCATTGAGGCGGTGTTCCTTTCACGGCATCCCCACTCGATCCACATGGTCAGGTCAGATGCCGTCCTCGTTGCTCCAGATGAAATGCAGGTCACCCCTGCTCCAGTTCACGGGCTCCTACCCGGTCCACAGGGCACCATTACTCCCGGCAACCTCTCCTGGCATGCAGGGTTGTCACGCCACTGCCACACAAGGCGGCGGGCTTTACTGCATGGCAGACCTTACCATCACTGCCCCTCCTGGCATATGGGGGCACGGCTACAGGATTGTACAGGTTTTGGTTCATCTCAGTAAGGCAATCTTTTCCACACGACCCCTCCTGGCACACGGGGTCACCACAACAGTGCTGTAACCTTACCGCACAGCAATCTTTACATGGCTATTGTCAAGGCAGCCTTTTCCTGGTGTATAGGGGTCACTGCCTTTAGTCTGCACTAGAGCAACAACCCGATCAGTGCAGGATCCATCTCCTCATGCCTTGCACCAGTAGTCCAATCGGCTGGGCTCCCACTGGATCTTGCTTCCTCCAGCACTCTCCTCTTCCTCACGGGACACACTCTTCTTACCAAGCAGGCAGGCACTGGTGCGCCAGGCTCCAGAGCAGGTGATCTTGGTTTCCCTGGGTAAATTCCCTTCACCCAGCAGGGAGGCTAGAAGACCCTGGCCTCCAGTCCTGGTCACAGGCAGAAGTCTTGGAGAGCTTCCCATCCTCACACAAGCCTTCTGCTTACTAGGCAGATGACAATTTTTCTGGTTTCCATCTTTCCTTCTTATATTTCATTTTTCAATAACAAATGTGATTTAGGCTCTGGATATTTGATATTTTAGGTTGGGGTTCTACTTCTTTTGAAGTACATATTTATCCTCTCCCTCTTCCTCTTGAAAAGCCTTCTGTCACAGCAGGAGAGACTCTGCAGCTGATAGTCTCACAAGACGAGCCGTGGAAGTGACTAGAGTTCAGACCTGGATGTCAGCCACAGTGATATGTGCATCAAAAGGCTAATCCCGAGCTCCCAGCCCTATACTTTCTGATTCCCTTATCAGCCTGTCTCCTTCCTGAGATCTTTTCCTTGTGACCTCTCACTGAATCAAAGGGCACCCTTTTGAAGTGTACAGGGGAACCTTGCTCTCCCTCCTCCAGTGTGTCCCACCCGGCTCACAGGAATGCAGCAATATGAAAATCTGTCTGGAAGATTCCTCTACCTCCAAATTTCTTCACCAGACAAGCCTCCCAAAACGGAACCCAAGGTCCCCCATATAATGTACCATTACAGGCACACTTGCACACAGTGTATGTACACTGCATACATACTATCCATCATTGTTACCTCCATGTATTGCGTAACCACAGACACATGTGCAATCAGCACACACATTCACTCTGCGTACACTGCTCAGTACTGTAGCCTTTCTGTGTTTCCACTTGCAGGCACACATGCAGCCAGCACACTCATTTACCATGCTCATGCTGCACAACACTTCACCCTTCATGTATTGTACTCCTCGCAGGTACACATACACCCAGTACATTCACTCACCATGCATGCACTGCACAGCACTGCTCCATCCTTTTATTATACCCGTCTCAGGCACACATACAACCAGTACAGAGTCCCTAAAACTTCACAACACTTCACATCTGATTTAGGCCCATGGTAAGTTCAGCAGCAGAACTTTAAAAAGTGATTGAGCCTGTATGCCTCACTCCAGTGACACAGGTTAAAAAGGACCTGTTCACTACACGATATGCTGTCACCAAGCGCTCGTGCTGCTTAATTCCTTGCAGTAGCCTTTCACCACTATAAGGCTAGCACTTTGGGCACCCCTTCCGGTCCAACAAGACTGCAATTTCTGAGACAAGCTTTGTCACTGCGCAAACGCATGATCCTTGTTCAACCACAATAACAAAAATCAGCATTAGGGATTTAGCCAACAGTACAGTTGGGCACTCAGGGCAGGGGTAAATGTCCATTACCATGCAGAGGACTTTTCCATCCCAACAGTTTGAGTTGCTAGTAATTGTAGACGAGAAGGACATCAACTGATCTGCATTCTGATAACCTGTCTTATTAGCTTAAGAACCAAGGCCCAGCTGTCTGACTTCTGCTGTGAGGATCACAGCACAAATCATTCAGTGGTGTTTTAATGATAAGGTGACCCCTTGACAAAACCAATAGGCTTGCCTGCTTTTTTGATGTGTTGAGCCCTTGACAAAACCAATAGGCCTGCTTTATTTCAAATGAAACCTCTTTATATTGTGATGTTGTGTCTGGTATAGGTGAGGAGAGTTATGATTATGGGGGTCGTGACCCACAAGGGGTAAAATGTGAATTCAGAATGTCACCAAAGGTATTTCCACCTACCTTATGTATATATGTGTAATATAATGAGTAGTATTAAGTGGTGTGTGTGTAATAAACATATTTTCCTTTTTCAAAGAAAAACACCGACTTGGTGTTGTTGTTACATGCCAGCAGATGGAGATTAATGGCCCACACCACTCCCCTCAGTAGGTCTTGCACTACTCCGCTTCGCTTCCCTGAGAGGGTCAAGTGCTACAATGGGGTACTTGGCTCCCATTAGGAAGACAATTGTGGACCAATTGCTTCTGCAGGCCTCACAGTCTGCACAACTGATAACCCAACTTCTTACAACTACATAATGGTATTCAATATTTGCTTGATAATTGCAAGCTGTGTGTAGAATGCAGTAGTATTCTATGTATTCAGCTACACACAGAGGTTCAAAGACTTTCTACGCTCTCTTACTAATATTGGCTAAATTGGTGAGTATTTTCTAAGAATATATATGTTTTTAGTACATTGCTCGTGCTAAACACTAATTTATTTCCTTTTCATGGATTTCAAGTATGTGTCATATGGCTCACTTAATGGTAAAAAAAGACCATAAATGTAGGGATCAAAACTTTTTTAGGGCTGAAACTATGTATAGAAGGGCCAGCCTGAGTAACTGCCTGTGTGAAAGAATGGTTATCTGGCAAAATCATATTCTCTCCAAGCACTTGCTAGAAAATCCTTTAAGATCAATGCTATCGTTGTAGAGACCACAAGCAATGACAGGGCTGGTGGTGACTTCAAGCTAAATATACATTGACTGCCACAGATATTTTGGCTAAGTATGTCTTTTTAGAGGCTGTAAAAGATATTAGTGGTCCCAGACTCTCACTGCTATTAAGTCTATCGTTAGAAAAGCTTGAATACTAGGAGAGGTTTTAAACAAATCATTTAAGACAATGCCACACAGTGCTCACACAAAACTCCTATTGTATAGCACGTTGACATAACCTTAAAATATAAGAAATAGAGATTTTGCATTGTTTATAACATCTATGTGGATGCATTGTAATGTTTTAGCAATATTGATTATGCTACTTACTGTAAGACCATCTACACCCTTACAATGTTAGTAACATAAACATTTTGTTAAGTTTATAAAGAACTGCTTAGGGTAAGCTATTCAGTGCTGACATAAAGAATCCTTTTTAAATGTAGGTGATCGCTTTACTTTGTCTAGGCTGTACAGTACCTTTACAAATAGTTATCAAGAAACTTCACATTGATAAAATCCTTTAGTTGCATGAGTTGAGCCTAAAGAAAGTGTTTACAGTCTCTACCTGCAAGATTATGTTGGTATTTTTCACAGCATGAAGATATAGAAATGTCTAATTCATGAGCAGAGAGTCTATAGGAAAGTATAGATTATAAATAGACAAGATAACTGAGGTAAGAATGAATTTTTTTGTCAAATTGCTTGTTGATCTGAACATTTTTAAAAGTTGAATAATGGCTACCTTGGTAAAGCTTAGAGATTGAACAAAAGTAAAATGGAGAATATATCTTTTTACTTTATCTTTCTTACACATTGTTTGATATGCTCCCAGAAATATTAGATTTGTAACTTTACTGTTGAACTCGATAATGGAATCAGAAGGGGATGTGATAAGGCTCTACTCACATTTGGAATATGAATACTAGAATTTGGCTAAATTTCCAGTTAATAAAAAATATCCAATCTATTTATTTTATGATGCGCAATGCATTAATATGTCTCCAATGCCACTTTGCAGCACATGAATGAATTAGGTAGAAAACACAGCACATCATCAAGCTTGAACTGCTACATAAATTTAAGTATTAACTAACATTCAAGATCACCATGTTTGGGTGTAAAAGGGGCTCACTCACAAAAGTTAGCACGGGTATCTTTGAACAGCTTTGTCTTCCGTGCTATTTTTAAGGATAGTAAATTGGACGAGGGGGTCAGGGGAAATCTACTTAGGAACTCCCTGGACTCTCACTGATTTTACCCCTGAACATTTTTATTCTGTATTTGGGGCTGTAGATCAAACAAGAGCCGCTATATCTGAAGATGCGCATGTAGGAAGGTGGAATCTGACTGCATGGTTACCCCCCGCTTTTTGCCTGGTGCTTTGCTGGTTTTCGACTTAGTTTGACTGGGATCCTGCTAATCAGGACCCCAGTCTATCTGCTTTCTCCCTAAATTGGATTTTCGTGTACTTTAGGTACACTCCTCATTGGATTCTGGGGTACCCTTATAAGTACCTTGGATATGGTATACTATATACCCAGGGCATAGGGACCACAGAGGCCTCTCAGGGGCTGCAGCATGTATTATGCCACTCCTGGGAGGCCATTCAAAATGACACCACAAGTCTGATACAGCAGCCTGTGTAAGGTGGCGCATGCACCCCTTACTTAGGTATGGGTTCACTATATCTATCCTAATCACTGCACATATAAACCTATCAGTCACCCCTATGGCAGGCCTTATCAATCCTGAAGGCAGTGTGCTGGGTTTTATGTAAGAGGGTGCCCATGCATGAGCAGAACCCCTCTGCAGCTTTCAGAACCTTTATTCCGGGGTTGTTTGTGATGCAGCCAACCATATACTCTTAAGTGCCTTATAACCTCGCGGTAAATGCTAACTTTAAAACGGCTGCATGGAAACATGTTGTGTTTGGTGTCAAACACCTTGGAATCATACCTCCACACCAGTAACTGGTGTGGGAGGTATGATTCCACCCTACTAGAGGGAGAAATATGACTACAACGGTACACCCGGTACCAGCTTCATAGACCCCGGCATCACAAAATGGATGCTGCCAGCCACAGACACAAGTCTGCCCTCCTGCTGCTGAACGAAACTCTGGCAGGGGATGGCTGCACAATAGGTTTCCTGTCACAAGGAGGTGTGACCACCTCCCAGACAGGCTTTAGTGTATTGGGGCTGGGTGCGTGCATTCTGAGAGTGCGTTGATGTCTGCACTGGGGGCACATTTGGTGTCCCTGTGCATAGTCCAGCTCAAACCGGTTGCAGGGGCTATCAGCCCCTGCTCTGGCGCGAAACTGGACAAAGGACATGGGTGTAGCCACCCCTCTGTCCTGACCCTCCCATAGGTGGGTCCCCAGAGTTTGTCCCACCCCTTCCTTGGGTATAAAGTAGGAACCCCTGACTACAGGACATTAGATTTACCTGGACGAAACTCTGATACAGAAACCAAGTACTTCAACTATCAACACTACGTTGGATGACCGAAGAATCTCCCTTGGAGTAAAGGAGTTACTCCACTGCAAGGCAGGCACCTGAAACGCATCTGACCATTTTGCATTTACCCCGCTCCTGAAGGACTTCGAAGATTTTGCAACACAGGAGGTGGGTTCCCAAGCTTCCCCGAGGCCGACCCGTGCTCTCAGCAAACCTGAGACCCGCAGCCCTCGTGGGGACCGTGCAACTCGAGCCCCTGGACACCGAGCACATTTGCAGTAGCATATGCTTTTTGGTGATCCCTGAGGCTGTGTTTTGGGCTACTTGTAGTCCAGACCCTGAGCAGTGTTTCCACCGAAGATTACCAGCCTACACTCCATGAGTGTTCTGTGGGCTGGTATTTTGTGATTCCTCTCGAGGTCCCTTCGCGATCCCTGGTCCGTTGACCTGTGGGTCCCTGAGAAGGGAACTTTAACTTTCAGTGGGCTTTCCTGATTGCTCCACACGTGCCCTGACTCTCCATCGCTTGGGGAGTTCCCAGGACCTTGCTGGTCCTCACCGAAGCATCTTTTCTCTGACCGCGTGGGTTGCAGTTGCCAAGTATTGTTGGTCTCCAATCCGGACACTGACCCACCCCTCCCCCCCCCCAAGCATTTGGCATCCTTCGTGGGACAGCTCACCTGTGGAATTTGGTAGTTGTCGACGTCTCCTGGTCCCCGTGGCTGCAGAGTCAAGGTTCAACTCTTCGCACCTGAAACACCTGACATCGGTGGGCATTCGTCTATCGTGCCCCTGGTCACTGGCAAGTGACCCAGACTCTGTCCCCTCTGCTTTCAGGTTCTTCTCAGCTTTGATCCAGGCTTGGATCACACCGGACACTTTTCCTCTTCACAGCAGCAGCACTTTGCAGCATCACGCCATTGAGAACAACGAAGATTCCCGACACCATTTGACACCTATGCCTCCGGCTTCACTGGATGAGGTAACACGAGTACTCCGGTGCTCACGTGGGTGCTGGCCTTAGAACCTTCTAAGTTTGAAAGGGTTTGCTCAAAGTCCTCTCCTAAGTGTCCTTTAGCCTTAAAATTCCAACGCCACTTTCCCATAGGATTGTACGGAGCTCGCGGCTGTGTTTCTCACACTACACGCGTCCCCGTGGGTCCCCTGTGTCACTACCTTGGGTGGTTCCTTGGGGTCCCAGCAATTCTACGTGCTCTAGGCACTGTGTCTAGTCAAGTCGTGGTTGTTATACCACTTTCTTAATATATGGTTTGGTCTCCCCCTGGGGCCCACTGTGTATTGTGCTACTTACTGTCGTTCTAGTGCTTTTATATTTTGTATCTTGTTCTCTAATCTCATAAAGAGGTTAGAGAACAAGATAGTGTTTGGTAATAAATACATATATTTTATATATACCTTGTGTGGTTCTCCTTTCATTTGGTCATTCAGGAGGTTATAATCTGGTAAACCAAGCTGCTTTACATTCCTTCAAGACTTAGCCTGAAGGCTTCTCTCCATAGCCACCACTAGGATTGCTTTCAATAAAGGTTGTCTTTAATCTAATCATCAATAAGGGTCGTTTGGACCGGTTCAAGGTGGCCATTATAACTAGTGGACAGCATATACCAGGCCAACTTCTCACAGCACACTAATCTTCAGTGGGGAATCAGTTTCAGAGGAAGATAGAAAAACCTCCTAGAAGGGATTTGAATACAGTACGCAGCACATTGAATTTAATATTTTGTTTTTTGGGAGCTCCTGCATTTCTTTCAGGACTGGGGTAATGTGGTTTTATTGCTTTAGGGTTAAGCAGGTCTCGCTACTTGGTTATCTATTCTTTGATGTTTCCAAATCCCTTTTAAAGTTATTATGTAGACTTTAAGGATTGGCAGCTTCCTCTATGTCAGAGTATCTCATAGATATTGTCCCACCATTGTATATTTGATTAAAGCCATCAATGAAGCCATCAGCAACCTTGAGATGAAGTTAGATATTTAACAGTTTCTTCCATTGACAACATGCACTAGAACATCTTTTCTGGGCAAATTACTTCAATGCAGTACTCCTATTTAGTAGAAATGTGAGATGAGTCTTAGGAACAATATATAATGTACAATGCTCAGTTACATTGGACTCTACAAGTAAGGATATTGAAGGAATCTTTTACTCTAAACTATAAAGTGACATTATAGAACCACAGGGTGCTTGGTGATAGCTAATCATCCTCGCTGAAGTGTGTTCAGGTCAAGGGGCATGATGGGGCAATTGTCTACATAGAATCCATTAAGGGGCATATTTAAAAGGAAATGACGCAACGCAGTTCCGCAACCAATTTTGCTGCGCAGAGCTGCGTCATTGTCTAAGTACGCAAATGCACCGTATTTACAAATATACGGTGCATTTTCTGCACCTGCCTGCTCAAAAACAATCATTAATGGCTTTTTGCTACTTCTATGTGTGCTCCAGAATGCAGCACACATAGAAGGAGCAAAAAAAAAGGATAAATAAAAGTATTTCTCCTCATTGCGCCAGGCATAAATTTTTGGTGCTGCCTCAGATTTACGATTCCTTGTAAATCTGGGGCAGTGTCAAAAAGCCATGGATGTTGCTGAGAACGCCCACAGCAACACCCACTGCACGTCACTTTAACGCAGAAAACTGCGTCAAAGGGAACAATATTTTCAAGGCCGCGTTAAGCCATGCAAAGTGGCTTAGCACTGCCTTGTAAATGTGGAGCAGTACACAGCACCACAGGAGCAACACAAAAAGTGAGGCTCCGGTGGGGCAGGGGTCTTGTAAAAGTGTGAATGTGTTTCACTCTGAAAAAAGACTAACTCCTCCACCCATCCTTAAACCATCACCCCTCACCACCCATCCCTGAACCATAAGATCCCCTCTCCACCTCTAAGTACAGCCATTCCTGAACCTTAAAAACCCATCTTTATGACTAAACATCCCTCACCCCTGAAACCTACACACTTCTCACATCCCTAAGCACTACCCATCCTTGAGCCATAAAACCATTCACCAGCCATAAGCTCTATCCCTCCCTGAACCCTAAAAACCCTCTCCTCCCCAAACACCATCCATCCCTGAATGCTAAAAAACCCTCTTCACACCTCAACACTACCCATCACAGAGACCTAAAAATCCTTTTTTCTCCCCAAACTCCATCCATCCCATCCCCTAACCCTATAAAACACATTCCACCCCTAAACAACATTAGTTCCAGAACCCTAAAACCCCTCTCCCCCCTACATATCACCCAACCCTGAACCCTAAAAAAGGCCCTCTCCAACCCTAAACACTATGTATCCCTAAATCCTAAAAAACCTCTCCACCCATAAACACTACCCGCCCCTGAATCCTAAATCCCCTCTCTGTCCCTAAACATGGCCCAAACCACTACAAAACCATTGTATACCTACGTATATGCAAAGTAGCGACTCAAGTTATAAGATCATTTGGTGTAATGACTCCCCATGTAATAGTTACCATGAGGTAAAAGCATTGCAGTAACTAGTACTAAGTAAAACACTAATGTTAGGGTAACACACGGTTGACTACCCTTCTAGACTGCCTGAGGAAAGGGTGACCCGCTCAGTAGGTACGATGACATCTTTAACAGAAAAATATACATGAAAGGTGTCAAGTGTCTCTTTTAGAGGGTGATCGGAGGAAATCCCCACAAAGGAACCTCCTTTATGGATCTTCTGATTGTTGGGGGAAGACAAAGGTAGCAGCGGAAAAATCAGCAAGGCACCAAAGCTGCTCCCAACATCAGGAAGGATAAAAGAGCCAGACTATGCCAGGACAAGATTGCAGAGGGAAAATAACCCAGCCCGGTTGAAGCAAAAATAAGGATCAAAATAGTAGCAAAGAGTGAAGATCATGACAAAAAATCAAGGAAGGAAATGAGTTGCAACACATTTTCTCTCATAAAGCATCCTTCATACATGCTTCAAACCGGAATTAATATCACAGGAAGAGACTCCGTAATATCTTAGATGTATGACACAGACCACCATCTTGAAAAGGGTCATTTTAAGGTTCTGCTCCTTTCCAAGAGCTCATGGTGGTCACTCACCTGTAAAAAAAAAAACCTAGGTTTGACATCCTGGACACCACTCATAAATCAAGATCTCCATGTGACTGGCAGAAAACTACTCAAGTTCACAGAGAGCACAGAAACGCCAGAAGAACTCAGGTGGCGGGGACTCTCAGCATCAATCTGAGCTCACGGGCAGAGAACACGCTGATGGAGCGCGCCTGAAAAACCTCTTCCCCTTCTGAGCCCAGGCGGTCTACGGTGAGCTCTTAGCACTGTCTTCTGCAATAATCTCATATGAATGTAAAAGCCATCTGTAGGTGAAAAACATCAGAGAATAGCCAGACTCCAAAGTCCTCCGCGAACATGTGAAAAAGAAGGAATGCTTCCAAAATTGGTTACAGTAGGAGATATACCTGTACAAAGAGGGCCATGAAGATGAGAATACAGCTAGAAATTCATATTTTTCAAAGAAAGCAAGTGCAATGGTGTGCCCATTGTAAAGTGCTCTGATTGAAAGTGCAAAGTACGAGCTGGAACAACCTATACAAATAAATCGAAAACATATATTTTATGTAAGTCTCACCACGTGCAGCTCAGACAGAATTAGCTGTATATATTTTCCTATCAGGAATATCCAACATGGACCTGAGTTTCAACTATGCCATTTCCATCTAAGTACCATCTTAAAATCATGTGGTTGCAAGGCAATACACATAGGAGTTAATCTGAAAAGGCAGAGTGACTATATGTATGTACACAAGCAACAACATACTCAATGTACACATTGCAGGGGGGCCACTTCTAAAAAGAAAATTTCTCAGATTTCGAAAATATAGCTATGTATGGTAAAACCGAGGACTAACAAAAACTGCATAATTTCCAGCTCGCAATCATCTATTTATTTACAAGAATTACACTCAGCTCTGTTTTTTCAAGCAAAACAACCTATTCATAGAATTAAAAAAATAGAATTGATCTCAAATTGAAATGACTTTAAAACAAGGATATGTGTTTTTAAATGGGAATACCAAGCATTACAGACCAAGGACCTTATGAGTTTGGCGGTCTGATGGACGACCAAACTCACGGTGGTGGTGCGGCTCCCACCGCACCGGAGTCCAACCGCCCTATAACAAGTAGGATGGTGGGACCGCCATGGGACCGCTGCTGGCGCCCGGAGTCTGCGATCCATGGCAGTGTTGCAGCGGTCTTGAGGCTGCGATATACTTGGCGGGGCCACTGCAGCTTTGCCAAGCATATTTCCAGTTTCCTCTATGCCATGGTTTTCATGGCAGTGAGCCCACCATGAAAACTGTGGCAGAGAGGAAACAAAGGGGGCCATACAAGGCCCACCGTTGCCTCTGCACCAGGGGGTGCATGTAGGTGGGGACATGGTCTGCATGCACCCCCAGTCCATGCCCTGCAGGAACTTGCTTTGGCGTTCCCATTACGGTGCCTTTTTTAATCGCACAGCTGTGGGACTGCCAAAGAACCGCCCACCAGTCACGAAAAAAGTTGTGATCTGGAGTGCTGTGCGCACATGGGTTTGGCAGTGCGGGGCGGTCCCGCTCCCACACCGCCAAACTCATAATAAGGCCCTAACTCATTCCCTCCAAATAGTAAACATCAAGAATGCAATTAAGAGATTGTCTCTCAAGACTTTTTGCCTGCCTCTGGGAGACTGCGATGAAGCGAGACAGCTTATTTCTGATTATTGAGGAATGTTGGGAAAATCGCACCCCTTCTTAGTTCAAAATGTAGTTTAATGAGATTTCATTTTAGTTTAAATACATAGGGCATTTTCAGGATTTCTTTTGTGTTAAAATTATTTACTTTAATTTTTATAGACGGGCGACAGATTCGCTATCAATTAACAAACTGTAGACACATGGAAAGAAGGTTAGTGTAATATGTATAATAGTTTAGTATATTTATAAACTTGTATTGCAGTCTATCTATCTATCTATCTATCTATCTATCTATCTATCTATCTATCTATCTATCTATCTATCTATCTATCTATCTATCTATCTATCTATCTATCTATCTATCTATCTATCTATCTATCTATCTATCTATCTATCTATCTATCTATCTATCTATCCAGCTATCTATCTATCTATCTATCTATCTATCTATCTATCTATCTATCTATCTATCTATCTATCTATCTATCTATCTATCTATCTATCTATCTATCTATCTATCTATCTATCTATCTATCTATCTATCTATCTATCCAGCTATCTATCTATCTATCTATCTCTCTATCTACGTGCTTAACTCTAGTATTCCATTGTAACACCATCTCCTACATGAGTAAAATAAAAGAATAATCATTTTGCCTTCTTAGATTACATAAACCACTAGTTTAGAGAAGGGCGAGTAGCGTAAATAAATGAGCTGTTGGTATACACATTCATCACCATGTGACTGTTTTTAGTCTAGGTATATTGCTGCATCACTTATACCCTAATTCCACTCTACTGCACAGGAAGTCATTGCCTGCTAGGAACAACAAAACGCGGCTGTTTACTTGCCACCTTTAAAAGCGTAAAACAGGTGAAAAAACAGTTCTACGTGCTGTTCGCATTTAATGCTAAATTTACAGTAATAGCACACTTTTCGGCTCAGGTATGGCAATTACCAAGTCATTATATTATCGCTAATGAGCCGACAAAAGCCAGAAGACTGGGGCACCAGTGAGGCGAATGTGGAGCACAACACTCTTTATCTGCGTTAAAATGATTCCGAAAACAGCTGTGCTCTTACACCAGCAAAAAAAACTATATTAAGAGTCTGGGAGCGTCTATACATGCTGAAATTTGTAAAAGTCTTTATCCTAGAAATAAGTAGAAGTAGGTATCTAAATATGCATTGTGTGACCCGGAAGTGGACAAGGGCACCAAGCATGCCTTATTATAAAACGAAAAGATGAAATATTCATTTGTATTCCTTATTTCCTGGCTTTCCCGAGCTCTGTGTCTGTGGCCTTCCGACTTCGAGAACCCTCCGTTTGTTTACATTATCATGTTCCAAATGTATTGAGAAAATACACGATTAGTTTGTTCATGTGGATGTCCAATGTGAATGTCCATTTGGATTTTAAAGAACTAAAAATACATGAAATATAAGACATATATCATTACACGTTTATAGTTCATTAAAGGCTCTAAAGGGATCCGTGATGCACCCGCCATGGAGGGCAGAGCTCACAAAGTAGATGTCCTAGGGTGACGTGAACTCTGCCGAGTCTTCAAAGGAATAATGCAGCTTTGAAAATGAGTATCTGCTCCAGGTGCATCTGAGAAGTATCTATATGCACACTGTACCCCAGGATCACGCCAGGACTTCCTGTCCGCTCATCAGTAATCCAGCAGAAAGCCAGGCCAGTCTCATAATGTCCACCCCGCCATTAAGGATACAATAGCCACTCCCTCTAGTGCTAAAGGCCTCATTCACATTATCAACATTACTGTCCTTTTCCTCAACCACCTGCAGAAGAGAATTTTAGTATTGTTAAAAGAACCCGGTCTGGGAGACTGATACCCCACCCCACACATATTTCCCAACAGTAAAGTGAAACTACTGTGCAGCTGAGGTGGAGTGAAGCCCCAAGGTAAAATACAAGATGCCAAACATCTGCATCGTCACCCATTCTGAGACCAGTCTCAAGAACCATGTATACACTGTTCAGATGCACACATTCCGGGAGGTGGTGATACCCAAATACAGACCTTATGCTGAGACATGTTACTAATATGACTGTGGAATGTAAGATTGCATTCCGCAATCGAATGAGTAAGACATCCTTGAAACTGTGAAGGTATTCCAACAGAGTCATTCCTATCGCTAAAGAGTGCCTCTGAGCAGATGATCCTTTGATAGACATGGAATGCCTGGGTGTCTGAGTGGATGAGTGTTGGCAGTTGAAGATGGGTTGAGCAGCTAGGGAGGCTGCTCCTGGTGGGGCTGGTACCACACTAGGCTGGCTGGGGTAGAGGCAGATGTAACCTGAACTGGAGACTGAATAAAGATGGCTTAAGAATACCTCCTGGCTCCAGGTGTCTTTCTACAGAGATCACAACATTTATTTTGGCGACGAGCGGACTTGGACCCTAGAGACTCTTGGTGAACCACTGAAACAAAGGAACTATAAAGGAAATAAAGGAGAAACTAAGAGATCCTACAAGCAACTACATCTACAAAGAAAGAATTCCCAGGAAAGCCAGCGCCAGCCCCACCAGTGTCCTTTCCATTGGACAGCCCACAGAGAAGTGTCATCAAAAGGACACTACAGCCTGGGAATACTACTAACACCTAAAGAACTACAGTGAGTTGGAGGAGTAGCTAAGCTACAGCCGCATCTGGTGTTCCAGCCACAACATTAGCCACAAAAGGATTGCAGTGAGTTGGAGGAGTAGTCAAACTACAACTGAATATGGTGTTCCAGCCACAGAAAGAAGAAAAAGTCAATTTAATTGATGTAAAAACGGAAAGTGTGCAGTGGCTGTACACATGGTGTATATCTTGTTCAAAATGGTCTTTAATTGACAGTTGCAGCGATTTGGAAGGCCTCCAAAACCACAGTGACAGTTGCAGCGATTTAAGGGGGTTCCAAAACCACAGTGTCTCACTTCTTCTTACTTGGACCACAGTGACATTAAGGAAAATGGCATATATGGTGGTACACTGTTGGAGAATCACAAGTTTTGGGCTTAGCGTCTTCTGGCTCTTGTGGTATGCTCAATTCTGGTCACACAAGTAAGGGCAGTGTCAATGAATTGCGTCCAATTGTAGCACAGAGGGGCAATGTGGTTGGCGGCCGCTATTGTGTGTTGCCTTTTGGCAGTTCCTGTTTGCGGCAGACTTGCAGACTATGTGCCTTCGTTAGTGCCAACCACGATGTTAGCGTTTCTTTTCAATAAAGTTTTCTGCAAGTCGGCATGAGGATCAGGGACTACGCGGTGTCTGCATGACTTTTACTTCTCCATCCTCCTTCATGGTGTCGAGTTTTTTGGGTAAATTGTACTCTGTAGACGCGTAAGGTTTGGAAAATTAACGAGACGTTTGGCGGCTTCCTGGCATGTTCAGAGTACAAAGGACAAGAGGTGTGAGAAGCTATGCAAGACTGTATTCTGAGAAAACTATTTAGAGTTAGTGTGGAGTATTAATACTTACTTGTATTCAGGTATACAGTGATGTAACAAGTCATTATGTCGCCGTCTGGACAACCTCAGAGTGTAATCTTTTGTTTCACTGGACGTAATGGCTGATGTGTGATCTCATCTTGCCTGGACCAGTGGTAAAGCTCCGTTGTTTGCTCACTGTATTGTTTTGGTTTCATTAAGCTATGGATTCTAAGGTGTCCTGTAACTCGTATATGCCACAGAGTGAACATGTAGTGCTGTCAAAAACTGAAGTTCTTGATATGTAAAGTGTTTTTACTTATGTACTGGTCATGATTTCTGGTGGTGTACATTGTTCTTGTGTCCCCACAGTGGTGTGATGATTTGTGTGATTTAAGTAGGGGACCAGACCTTTCACAAATCGGGTGAGATATTGCTCACCGGCGTGGGGCACAGTGCACTACTGTTCTAGTAATGTAACATAAAAAAGTCGTGATGCCACAGGTGTATAGTTTGAGGATGGGTATTCTATTTAACAGTGATTTTCCTGTGGGTGGTCGTCACGTTGTTCCCATACACGAGGGAATGTTTTGGGTAACAGCCCTTTGACTAGCTATGTTTGTTACTCCCATATGGGGTACGTAACCTCCATGAGGGGGTCAAGAGCTCATTTGTAACCTCTATAAGGGGTTTGTAGTACCTAGGTTAACCCTCACACAGGGTTGAGTTATTGTTGCACACAGGGTTGAGTTATAGTTGCGCGCAGTACTAATGTATGTCCCTTCATGGGAGTTTCTATGGGTGACGACCCATATACATGTTTGGTTCCCTTTCTTTTGGGATTGTAGTAGTAGAGTATGCTATCTTTAGTGCTACTCTAGGTTATTATTTTGGGCATTGGTTGGGTGGGGTCTTTTACCCTTTCCGTTGTAGTGCATTATGTCACAGTGTTTTATGCAAAATGCTTCAAATGTATTTCGGGTAATGTTATTCTTGCTTCATAATGTTTTTATTTCTTTGAGGAAGGGATGGGAGATATTGTTTATCAAATGTTTTTATCTTATCCGTTCTTTGTATAATGGTTCTTTCTCCTGCGATGTTTTAATTTTATGTTTGCATCCGTGGGACTTGTACCATTATTCATTTTTTCTTGTGGATAGTTTTTCTTTGATGCTTTATCATTTGCATGTTTGTTTTCGTTGAAGAAAAAGGGATAATGTTATATCCTACTTAATTGAATAACTTGAAGTCCAGCCCTGCTGCCACTAGCTGCTCAGCCAGAGTGTGAGATGGTAATAGAATGTTGGTGTGCCTGTGATGCATGGAATGCCTGGGTGTCTGAGTGGATGAGTGTTGGCAGTTGAAGATGGGTTGAGCAGCTAGGGAGGCTGCTCCTGGTGGGGCTGGTACCACACTAGGCTGGCTGGAGTAGAGGCAGATGTAACCTGAACTGGAGACTGAATAAAGATGGCTTAAGAATACCTCCTGGCTCCAGGTGTCTTTCTACAGAGATCACAACATTTATGTATTCTGGTAGTAACAAAACCACCACCATAAACATCTGGAAACGGCTGCCTGACCAGTGCATTGCCCCAGCGATACATATTAGTATCGTTTACACCGTGGACCACGGCATCTCCACCACCCCAAAACTGAATGGGAATGGAGGCAGTTGTCTTCAGATTGTTCACATGCTTCAGGTCATTGGGTTCCCAACAAGTGGAGCTTATCTTGTTCCTATCACCAGACAGCACCAGCCTACCCGGTGTGTTTCAATGTGAGTCAGTATCAATGGCATCATTAAATATACACTTGGGAGTAGGAAAGTTGACATTGGTACCAATTCAGAGCTTCTGATCCCAACACTGGTTTCTATCCCTTGGTCCATGACTACACCAACTCAGAGGCTCTACTGACCCCAGTGGCCCTGAGCCACATTACTAGTGAGAGTTATCTTCACACTGGGTAGGTACAAATGGAGCTATTCTTGGAAGTGTAGTGATGGGTGACCATTGAGGTTGATCTCTTCCCCTTCAGTGCCATGGAGCTTACAACCAGTGCGCAAGCAACAATGGAGTGCAGCCGGAGAGCCAACCTATGGGCATCTTATGTAAGAAAAAGCAGAGATCACACAGGGCGTACTATCTTCCTGCCCCACACATTGCTCAGATGTACTGGAAAGAAGGGGGACACTGCTGGGCCATTTGCGATAAACAAATGATCACGACACAGGGCAATGGGATATCCCCACTTAAGAAGTCGAAAGCATATCTTGTTAATTTAGTTCTCTTGAACGTGTTTCATAGTTGTTTGCTTTGGTCAATGTTTGGGCTTTAACGAATGAGGGATGCGTGGTCTCAGTGGAGCTACAGGTTTCATTTGAGATAATGGGGCTCTCAATAATTCAAATAGCTTCAGTTTTCCCCTTTATGTGTCTAAAATAGGGGGTGCATGCTGAAAATGTTTAAATTGTGAGATAAATTGTGTGTCAGAGAGAGCCTTTCTATACAGTTTTTACCTCTGGCAGTACAAAGACAGGGGTAGGGAATGGTTGTAATGTTAAAGGAGGTCTTCCCTGGTGTATGTGACAAATTGCACAACGACAACGTAGGTAGAAGCTGAATGAGGCATTCCTATTCCCAATCACCTCATGCCCTATGGCTCCTATCCATCCTGAAGCACAAACTCGAGAATATTTAACGAGGGCGTCCAAACCCAGTTAGAGAACTCTACCGGGTGTTCTGTTACAACATTTAACAGCTTTGATACCTCATTAAAGCAATTCATCAAGCAAACCAAACTTTTCTAGACCTCTTATAAGATACAGGGGCAGATTTATCAATATTTCACGCAACGCAGCAAGATACCTTGCAGCACTGTGCTGCGCTGCGTGAAAGGGAGAGGGCAGGAATGTGCCATATTTAACATTATATTGAGCATTTCTGTCCTCTCCTTGTGCTGGCACACTTTTTGGCTGCCTAGTGCCAATGCAGACCCACTTGAGTCATGGTGCAAAAGGTACCTGTGTTGCAGGGAGGATTATTTTTGCACAGGATGGGAGACCTTCCTGCACAAAAACAATTCTTTGAGGCTTTTTCCTCTTTCTAGAAAGAGTAAAACACGAAGAGAAATAAAGATATTTCTCCTCGTTACACTTCCCCTGTGAAGGCGTAGCATTCTGATGCATTCCCAGGTCTACCACTCACGGTTAATCTAGGAAATTGGGAAAATCCATGTGTGGATGCAAGGGCGCACCCACGCTCCACCCATAGAACACCTTCCTGGGGCAGAGTGTACTGCCTTGTGTTGCTCCAGATTTACTACACACCACGGGGCCACGCACGGTTGCCTTGCGTGGCGTGGTAAATCTGACTGCAGTGTTGCGTTGACCTTGCATGAAGTAAGGGCAACACAACACTTTGATAAATCTGGCCTATAGCTACTAATCATTGCTTTCAGTTGTGCGTCAATGGTCATGGGTTTAACAATTCTTTGTTTACACAACATTCTCAGAGATATATTTTGATTCTGTGGAGGGAGTTTTCAGAGACTTTGACACACATTTATTGAGTAAAACAGAAATAACACTGTTAGAAATTTTGGGAATGGTGAATTTAATTCCGAGAAGAAAAAGAGCAATGCACAGAACCAGCAATAAAAACTGAAACCTTATTTTACTTTTTAGTAAAGTGAGTATTGTTGGTTTGTTAATAGCTGGCTGTGTATATCAGGGTGCTGGAAGCGTATCTAGATTTCAAAATACCTTAATGTGTTAGGTTATAAGAAATTTAGTTACAATTTTAAAAAAATGTTTTATTGAAATTTTTGCATTAACCAAAACAGGTTACAAACAACGACTGCATGCAAATTGCAATGATTCCGACAGTTGACGTAATGTCATAATGTGCAGCATGAATCTGGAAAGGGGGGGAGGGTAAAGGAGGGGGAAAGCAAACCAGCCACTCAACAGGAGTTGTAACCCATCAGTCTAGTGTCAATCACTGTCACAGCATCTCTCCATTCCACAGTCCTGGAAGTAGTCTGACATCGCTATAAGGGCTAGGGAGAAGGGCTCCATGCCGGGAAGGATGCCCCCATGTCCTGTTCAGCCTGATCAGTTGACCGGGGAGCAGTAGTTGCATCGCTGGTATCCTCTTGTGTACCCAGGAATGTCACAAAGGGTGGTCGGGACAGCATCAGCAGCCAGTAAGCGTTCAGCTGCTCTTGATAGATAGCAATATCCCGAAGCCACCTGTCCTTCAGGGCACCAGGCGCCTACCCCAGTAAATCGCCACCCTGCGCTTAGCCAGCGGAAGCAAGTTCGCGGTCAGCCTGCGCACCTGTGATGGGACCTCCTTGACATAACCAAGCAAAGCGAATCGTAGGGAGCGCTCAGGTGCATGTCGTTGTGACATGTGTACAGCTCGCATCAGCCACCAGACCAATTCTATGCAATCTCTCAGGCGTGCAATATATACTTTGAAGGTATTTAAAATGGACTGCACGCAGCCCGTAGTTCGGGGAGAGGGTCCTGAATGGAGTGCAGCAAGACTTCCATTGCTCAAGGCTGATGGAGATGCTTAGGTCAGCGGCCCATGTTTGACAGGCTGTGGGTGTACGGAGCAGAGAAGTCTCCTGCATTCCGGAGTACAGGCGTGTGACAAGCATGCGTGGGAATGGGTTTGTAAGGATCGCTTTCAGCACACAGAACTTTGGAGGGGCATCTGGAAAGGTATTGTGAATTGTTCTTAGAGCCGCTTGCAGCTGGTAATAGGTGAAGGTGTCCAGGAGCGAGACTGCGGGTTCCTGGAACACCTCTTGGGGATTGCCAAGAAGCCCTCTGGGTACACCACCCCAAAGGACGCCAGAAGCCGACCGCGAGTGTGAGCGTCCATAGTTACAGGTATTATCGGGTGGCCTACAATCTGCACCAATGGGGCAAATAAATGATCCAGTCATGCCCTCCATCTAAACTCGCCCCACGCCATGAATGCCACTGTATCTGTCAATGTCCGTGGTTGCCTAGGAGGGAGATATAGGGCCATATGCAGCAGGCAAGGAGCAGCATGATCATGTGCGGGCACAGTGTGTGGTTGAATTTGTGTAGGATATAGTCAGTAAAGGGTAAATTGTGCTTGCGCACTCATGAAATATAGGTCCATCTCTGGGGCTCCCAGCCCACCCTGCTCAAAGGGGTGTGTCAAAATTTCTCATGCCACCCGGGGTTGTTTACCTGCCCATGCTAAGTTGATGAGGTGAGGTGAGGTGAGATCTAAACCTCTTACAGAAATACGCCAGTAAGGGAATTGGCAAATTATGAACAGATACAAAACTTTGAGAAGGACCACCATCTTAGCTATAGCCAGTCTCAGAGTGAGGGACAATGGGAGCTTTGTCCACCCTACCATGAATTCCTCAAGCCATGTCATTAATCTGCCGTAATTTGCTCACCAGAGCTCATCTAGATCCAGACTGAGCGGGATCCCCAGGTAGCGAACTGGGTCCCGCGCCTACCTCAAGGGACACTCGGACTCAAAACACCTGGTTGCGGCAGTTAGAGAGAATATGATAGATTTAGCCCAATTGATGTTTATGCCCAAAATGCCTCCAAACTGAGTAAATTCCCTAATGAACAGATCAAAATTGTCCTGAGGGTCTGTAATATGCAAGGTAAAATCATCCACATACATGGAAACCAGGACCCTATGGGGGTGAATGCCAGCCCTTTGTGAGAGTGATGCTGCCACAGTCTAGTGGTTCTATTAGGATTGCAAAAAATATGGGCGAGAGGGGGCATCCCTGCCGGGTTCCCAGAGGTATCTTGAAAGGGGGAGTTATCGCTCCAGTGACCCTCAGTCGAGCAACGGGCTGGGAATAAAGAAGGCCAATCAGCCATGTAAACTTGTCTGTGACCCCACAGCTCATCAGTAAATTGAACAGGTAAGGCAATTCAAGCAAATTGAACACCTTAGCGGTGATTATATGCAATAGAGCAAAGAAGGTACGCATATAGCGAGCCGTTAAATGGGTGAGTACAAAGCCAGATTGTTTGGGGCATACTATGCTGGGCAGGAGAGGGGGGAGTCGTGAGGTGATCAATTTTTCCAGTATTTTATTATCCATGCCTAGCATGGCGAGGGGTCTGTAGGATTCACATCGCTGGGGATCTTTATCTGGTTTTAAGATGGTGACAGTCAGGGCCTCCCAGAGGCAAGGGGGGAGTACTCCACACAATAAGGATTGCTCATATATATTTATGAGATGCTGAGCAAGGATTTGGGCATACTCGTTATAGAAGGTGGGGGTGAGAGCCATCAAGGCTCAGGGCTTTATATCCTGGCAGAGTACCAATGACCTGAATAAATTTATCTGCCATGAAGGGTTCTTCAAGGAGGCGCCAAAGCAGCTGCACAGAGTCTAAATAGGGAACGAGGTCGAGGGCAGAGGCTGGGAGGATGTATATAAGTCAGAGAAGAAGGAAATCATTGCTCACTGTGTAGAGTTTACCCCAGAATTTATAGTCTGCTGATCGTATAGTAATTCAATTATATAATCACTCACTCAGGGTTTGCACAGCAGGCTAGCCAGAGTCTTACCCGGTCTGCCCCCTCTCCGTAGCGCCGTGCCGGGGTATCCTTCCTAATATAACATGTTTCCCTATGCGTCAATTCATCATACTCTAAGAGCTTGCTGTGGATAGACGCCAGCATTGGTTCGCTACATGTGTCATAGTATTGGGGTTCTAAGGCTCGAATCACCGCCACTAGTCGTGCCAGCTCCTCATGCAGCAGCCTAAGTACTCCAGCCTGCTTAGCTATACATACTCCATGGATCACTAACTTAAAAGCCTCCCATAAAATGGACGGGGAGGAGACTGATGGCCTGCTGATCAAAATATTAAATTAAGCTATACATACTCCACGGATCACAACCTTAAAAGCCTCCCATAAAATGGACGGGGAAGAGAGTGATTGCGCGCTGTCTTCACTCCGGAACACCTGGTCCCGGAGAGCACCAGCCGGTAAGTGCCCGAAAAAAGTGTGCGATATGCACTCAAAGAGAGGCATTTCCACCTGGCCCGGAGCAAGATTTGAGAGTGTCCGTAGGAGGAGAATGACATTGGTGGTCCAGGTGACCACATCTCTAATGGCCAGCCAATAATCATTTCTCGACCACATTTAATGTGTAGATGCTATGAATGTGCCCTCTGCGCTACAAGCATGCCAGAAGCACCAGATATCAGTGAGGTTATTATGATGCGCAATTGTGTAGCAACATTCGGGTGTGGGCATTGGCAGTCACTTGACCTATCCACGCTTGTATCGAGTACCACATTGAAATTTCCTCACCACAGGATCATCCCCGAGCCCACCGTCCCAGCTAATCTTCAGACCTCTGCGAAAAAGAGAGGGTCATCGACATTAGGGCCATAAACCTAAATCAGTATCAAGGGGTGGACTAGTAATGTCCCCGCTAGTATAACATGTCGACCCTGCTTGTCACATAGCACGCATATGCCATGGAACACCCCTGCGAATCAGCACTGCGACCCCCGCGCATAGTTAGAGTAATATGCCACATGTTGTTCCATGATCTAGCCCACCTACAGGCACTCCTAGGTCACCTCCGTCAGATGCAGCTCCTGCAACTGGCAGATGTCAACATTATGCAGCTGGAAATATGCCAGCACATGCCGCAACTTACACCTATCATTGAGCCCCCTTATGTTCCAGGTCACACATTTATTCAGCGACATCTAGAGGTCAAGGAGGGAGTGAGACATTTCAGCAATCAGGCAATTGCGGCCAGTGAAAGGAGCAAGAGGCACAGAGCTGAGTGATATCGAGGGAGGGGAAAAAACAAGGACAAAGCAACAGTAACAGTTCCCCAGAACCCACTCACCTCTCACTCTGCCACCCATATCAGGCCAAATAGCACCCCCACCAACCAAACCAGATCTTGCATACAGTCAAAAAGATCAAAAAAGGAATCATCTCCAGGGGCATCCAGAAGACCCAGCGCACTCCCAGCCTAAGGAAAGCCAGGTGCCCGACGAAGGAATGTTATGGGGGCAGCTAGGATCCCAAAAGGCGGTGCCTCAGCTTCACACCGTAGGGGGAGGTTGAGTCAAGAGGGTAGTCGCGAGCGTCCCACCAACCATCCTGCAAACAAAGGATTGCTAGGCAATCCCCCCTGGGCCAACAGTACTTCCATCTGGCATCTCCAAGTTCCTGGCCCAGCAAGTGTTCCATTAGTCATTGTCGTTGAAGCATTCACACACTGAGGCTCCGGGAGAGGATGGAGGTCCAGCATCAGCAGCAGGAAGTCCTCTGGCAAAGTTGGTAGCAGCCTTGGGTTTGGTGAAGTGATAGGTTTTTCCTAGATTTTAAATGTAGAGTTAAGCCATGAGGAATGAGTACCTGATGTTGGTTTTCTGCAGTGTGCGTTTCACCGGAAATAATTCTTGGCTGGCTTTCTGTACGGCCAGTGTAAAATCTGGGAACAAAGAGATCTTGTTTCCTTAATGCTGAAGGGGCAAGCGATCAATGCCTAGGTGCAACGTGGTGTCTATGTCTCGATAATTTAACAGCCTAGCAATAATTGGGCGTGAAGGGGTGCCCAAGGGTGGGCACTGGTCCAGGGACATGTGGGCACTCTCTAGATGAACGTGGGTGAGAGATCTTCCCCAAAGAGAGAGCGGAACATCACCTTCACATAGTCTTCCATTCGATCCATTGACATCAACTCGGGGACTCCAAGGATGCACAAATTGTAGCATCTCAATCGCGCTACAAGGTCCTCATTTTTGTTGTGTATAACCTCAAGTTCCTTCTCCATCTGAAGTAAGAACTCCCTAGTGGAGGAGTGTGCATCCTCTACTTCCGAAGTGCGATGTTCAAGTTGGTCAATTCACTCCTCATGTATTTGTCAACTTTCTTCTCCAGGCAGGTGAACCTGTCGGTGAGCAAATCTATTTTTGTAACAATGGCGTTTAGGCTGTGTTTAAAGTCCAGGAACATGGAGCATACATCTGTCTTTGGCGCGGTGTCCCCTTCAGCCTAGGGGTTGTATATCCCTTTTAAAATTCCATACGGAAAGTGTCAACACCCACTCAGGGTGCACACAACCATACTATACCAGTTCCTAATAGCCGACGGGAGGAAGGAGGCTCACAAATAGGTGCTTGCGGCAGGGAGAGACCTTTGACAAATATTTGACTTCAAGGCTCCCATTGTCCCATTCCTCCATGAAGAAAGTGTGTCCCAAAATTAGGAACCCTATCATTGACCAGCCATTAGGAACTGGTATGGTACACTGAGTAGGTGTTGACGCTTTCCATATGGAATTTAAAAAGGGACATTCAGGATCCTAGTCCTGAAGAAAGCCCTGGACGCTTATTTGGGCCAGTGTTGGGCTGAAACATGTCTACCTGAATAGGACACAGGCCGCATAATGGTGTTTCAAGTGTCCAATATTTACTTTTAATCACCCCTACACCAACCATAAATAAATGACTGCATTTAAACGGGCAGGTGCATGGGGTTTCTAACCTTTAGGATCCCTCAGAAATATCGCTGAATAGGCCCTCTGATTACAATGAGTGCCGCCCACCACTAGACTATTTCCTGGCGAGCACGGGATGGCATATGATAAAGCATGACACCCAGGGGGTGTGTGAGGCCATGCTGTTCTTTTTGGGAAATCTTAGTCCAGGGTCCTACCTATAACTATTGGGACACGAGTCATCCTGAAAATGAATGAAATGGTAGATGCTTGGTTTTCATAAATTGAATGCCTGATTTGGGATACGTTTGCTTTTTTGTGATTTTGTGTATAGAAGGGAGAGTGCAAAAGGATACCCATACAACATTCTCTCTCATTCCCCCAGCCCTCAAAATTATAAGGGCTTTGTGTGTGTAGTATTCTCAGATTTCCCCATGATGAGTGATGGGGATTCAGCCCAATCTCAGCAGGAGAATGGCTTTCTCCACGGGTGTAAGGAAGTGGGTTTCTGTTGCAGTAACCCAGCCACTTCTTGCCTGATACCTGATGCACTTTTCTTTGGTGTGCCCTGGGTCCCTGCCAATCAGGTACCCAGGGCCTGTGTTCCTTCCCTAAAAACTGTACTAAAGCCTAAACCCAATTGGCATCTCTGGCCACATGTCAGCCCCTGGTAAAGGGTACCCTAGGTACCCAGGGCATTTTGACCAGGGAAGACCCCTAAGGGATGCAGCACTTATTGTGCCACCCTTAGGGGCCCTGTACCCTGACACACACACACTGCCTTTGCAGTCTGAGTGTCCTGGTGCAGAACTAAACACGGAGTCGACATGGCACACATCCCTGTGTGCCATGCCCACAAACCCACTGCCCTGGCATACATCAGTCACCCCTCTAGCTGGGTGCCCTATGCCAGTGGTGAGGACACAGGTGCATGAGCCCTGTGCCCCTACAGCATCCAGGGCCATTCCTGGGCACTGTAAGTGCAGTAAAGCCATTAAAAGTATATGGTGCTGGGAGGTTGTCATTACGAACTCCACAGCACCATAATGGCTACACTGAAGACTGACAAGTTTTATATCAAACTTCTCAGCACATTAAGCCCACACTGTTGCCAGTGTGGGATTTAATGTAAAAAGCACTACAGAGGGCATCTTAGAGATGCCCCCATGAAACCTAACCTACAATCCACGTCTTGTCTGAGAAGCTGCCTAGGCTGCCACACAGCAGACATGTTGCTGTACCCCTGGGTGGAGAGCACCCGCTCTCCTGGGCCTACAACAATGCACATCCTGGGTGAGGTGCTAGCTCTCCTCCCCCAGGATGGGCAGGGGGAAGCTTCAAAGGCATGCCGCCTTTGTGAGCTTCTTCAGGCCACTTGCTGTACTCAGCAACTGGCCCCCACCGATTCTGACCCCCACTCTGGCGGGAAGACTGTCGGGAAACCCTACGTGAGTAAAGGGGGTGTGCCAGCCTGTGCCAACTCCACCCCTCAGGTGGGAGAGGCGAGGTGAAGCACAACTCTGGGCTCCGGCCACCTTAAGGATGGGGAGCCCTGCCCAATCACAGCTAGGCTCCTTCCCCCCTCCCAACAGAGAGGAGCAGGATAGGGGTGAACTCACCCCAGGACAGGGACCCCTTGGTCCCTGCCCTCACCCTACCTGTAACGCCCCTAAATTTAGTATTTAGGGGCACCCTGAACCTTCCTTCCTCAGATCCCGATTTGAAAACAAGCTAGAAGATCAAGAAACCAGAAGACCTGCAGCGCAGCTGCTAACAGGAGGACAACACCAACTGACTTGGCCCCAGCCCTACCGGCCTGTTGATCCTTAAACCTACTCCTGTGGAACTCTGGCGTCTTCAGTGGTCAGCAACCTCAAAAACCCCAGAGGACCTATCCACCTTGAGACTCTTCCAAGACTGGGACTCCCACGAGCAGTGGTTCTGATCAAACAACAATACCCCTGGTGCCAGCCAGGAACGGCGAATCCAGCACACTCTGCACCCTCCGAGCCCGGCCTGTGCCCGAGTGGATAAAGACCCTGAGGACGTCCCCCCGGCGATTCTGACCTGGAATCCAGTGCCCAAGGACCCTCCTTGACGGCCCAGACGACGCCTGCAGCCTCAGAACCAGGGACCCCTCCAACCACGACCAGCAGGGGGTACGATTTCTGACGTCAAAAGACACCCCTGCACCCGGTGCTCCACGGCCCCCTGTGCCCAACTCCTGGGTGCCTAACTATCCTCCAAGATTCCAACTTACCCCTCGAAGTGTTGGTCGCTCCTGAAGATCCTCCGTCCCGAGCCTGCAGCCTGTGTTCACTTTCGAAGATCTCCATTGAATAACATTGAGCGCCCGACGGCTCAAAGGCACCCTGCACCCAGACGCCTGAGTGCCCCTGGCAGTGCAACCTATGTCCTAATCTACTTCCCCATTTGCCCTGAGCAAGTGACCAGGAGCCCAGCTCCCACAGCCGCGTGGCCTGCTCGCCAGCAGCCACCACCCGAAGGCCCCCTGCCTCTCATTGGATAACATTGGGACTAACTACTTCTGCACCTGGCTGCCCCTGTGCCGCTGAGGGTGTACCAACTGTACCTACCTGACCCTAGGAGACCCCTGAGTCTATGCCCAGAACCTTAACTCTACCAGTCGAGTACTTACCTAAAAGCCAATAACTCACATTTCTTCCATA
This sequence comes from Triturus cristatus, assembly GCF_964204655.1. Taxonomy (NCBI): domain Eukaryota; kingdom Metazoa; phylum Chordata; class Amphibia; order Caudata; family Salamandridae; genus Triturus; species Triturus cristatus. The sequence continues at coordinate 376,755,904 of NC_140581.1, read as the reverse complement.
GGCTAACATTGACTGGTTTCACTTGGAAATTCTTCTAAGTGTGGAGTTTTGGAACTTTAAAATATTCATCTAAAATCAGCCGAACAACGAATTCCGATTTACTCATCTGTTATCAGGAGAGACCTCAGTGCTGCATCTTGTAGGTCAGTACTGACCCTGAAAAGTAATTTTAACCGTACTTACCAGTAACTTGAATTTCCTTCCGTCGGATATCATTGCCTGCTTTTTGCTGAAAAAGTTTCTGTGTCGATTTTTGCAAACTACAAATATTCTTTAAAAATCGTACCAACTGTGAAAACGTAATTACTTACCTGTTTTAGATAGATGCCCCAGTACTGAGCCTAGGAGCCCAGCACTGGATTACAAAAGTAACGAGAACATACTTTACCCGTAACTCGAATTTTCTTCCATAAGAAACCATTGACGGTTTTTCTGTGAAATTTCTTGTGTGTCAATTTTGCAAACTTATAAATATTCCTTTAAAATCGCCTGTATAACTTAAACGCAGTTTCTCAACTGCTTACAGGTGGTACACTAGTGTTGGATGCAGGATCCAACACTGACCTAGAAAAAGTAACCATAACCCCACTTACCAATTAAGTGAATTTCCTTCCATAGGATAACATTGGTGATTTCATCAGGAAAAGTTTCTAAGTGTCAACTATTAAAATAGCAAAATATTGCTTAAAAATCACAACAGTAACCAAAACGTATTTACTCACTTGTTTCCAAGAACTGTCCCAGGACTGAATCTAGGATCCAGTCCTGAAGTTAGAAAAGTAATCCTGAAAGTAATCAATTGCATATAACTTAAAATTCCCATTGAGCTCAATGTATTATTGTGTTTGAAATTGTGTTGCCTATTGCAACAAACTGTAACTATTGCATTTCAAGTCAATTGCCTCTTGCAAAGTATTTAACTAAAGCATCTCATTCTGAGAAAGTATATTTTGATACCTCTTGTTGGTTCTAAAATAAAACAACCATATATTTTTATATACAAACCATTGGCCTAGAGTTCAGTTTTTGAGTGTGTGAGACCATTTGCTGACTGAGTGTGTACAACAAATGCTTTACACCTTCCTCTGATACTGCCTTACTGCTCTACCAAGCTACCACTTTAGAGAGTACGCTTATATATAACTTTAGCCTCTGCCAAACCTCTGGGGACTGTGGACTCTGTGCACACTGTACCTATTTAGGAACAGTATATACAGAGCCACTGTCTCACAACGGGTCCTCAGATCCAGGGATCAAAGCGTGCACCTCAGCTGGGTCCCACCACTCCCCAGGTACTTCCGACTAGGGTGGGCACGAGCAGACCCAGCTGCCCAACACCACAAGAAAGCTCTCAGGTGGTCAGGGGTTCACATCCAAGGCCAAGTCTCAAGCACCCCGATAGTGCTCCTTGCTTAGGCCTCCACCCTGGGCCCCACCACACCCCAAGATCCAGTTGTAGGGGGCACGAGCAGACACAGGCATCCCTATCAAGCCCAGGTGTTGGGAATCTGCTTACCAGATATAAGTGGCCAACACCCCGGGGCCAGAGTGCAGGGAGGATGGGCGAAAGTCCCAACGTGGTGCTTCCGTGCGGCCTTGGTGATTCAGGCACCAGATCAAGCCTCCCAAGCTGCGGCAGTCTCCGCTTTCCAGTCTTTTTCTGCCACCGTCAAGTACGGCTCAGTCCTCAATCAAGTGACAGCCCCTTCTGCCGCACACCGGCCCCTCCGGGCCCAAGCAGCCACTCCACTTACTCCATTGGGCCCCAATGGCCGGTCTTCAGCCCCCAGGCTCTGCCCCCCCCCCTCCAGGTACAAGCATAGGGGGAGTACAGGCGGGCCGGAGTGCATCAGGTGAGTCCAGTTGGGAAGGCAAGGTCCGCAGGATACAGGCGGCCTGAGCCGCAGGGCCCAGAACCGGAGAGAGAGGCTGCAATGCCTCTAAGCAAATGTTCCCTGCTGGTCCCAAGAGACAGGTACACCAGATCTCACCTTCCAGGCTGCTCCTGTCCCCAGAAACCAGTTCCCTGTTGCTCCCTCAAGCCAAGTTCAGCTTGCGATTGAGCGCGGGCACCAGTGATCGCAAGCCGGCGTCTCCTGGCCCGGTTGCCGCTCCAATTAGGGCAGTTGCGGTAGGCTACACGGGAGACAGCAGGCCCACTCCACCCAGCGCCGCCAAATGAGTTTCGCTTTGCTACCTCCAGCAGCAGGCTCACGGTATGCAGTGTTGTGGGGAGTCTGATCCAAGCCAGTGCAGTTCCGATGCTCTCCGATGAGTCGGATGATTGCGGTGGCCATCTTGTGCTTGTGCTCTCTAGCGCCCCCTAAAATTTAGTTAGAATTAAGACTATTTTGAAGTTGCCATTTAGATTTTATATCATTAAGTTTCTTGCAAATAATTTAAGTGGTGAAATGTCAATATCAAAGACTGTAAAGAATCCGCACTTGTGGTGGAGACTTCACATATAAAAAGACAACCCTGGAAGACTTGCTCAGGTGTCCCGCCTCGAAGGCTTCTAGAGATGGAACAGAATTGGTATTACCTACTTGGGTGATGAGGTAAGGGGAACATCCATTATAAAATTCCAGGATTTGCAAGCACAGTTCTCACATTCCACTACACAGTTCCACAAGTACTTACAGCTGTGGCACGCCCTCCACTCCCATCGGGAGGAACTCCTTAACCCCCCAGAATATAACACGCTCAAGGCCAAATTGTTTCAGGGCCCACTAGGTAAAGGAGGGATTTAACAACTATATAAATCACTGATTATTAATTCCCTTGCAAAATGTGGTCTCCCTAAACAAAGCCTGCGTAAGCACGCCAAGATATAGGATTGATGGTGGACTTTTTCTGGACCGAGCAGGGCTTCTTTGACTTGGTGAAGGGACAATCTCATTGCAAAATGATAATAAACATGTGGTTAGCAATCAAAAAAAAGAAAGGCCTGCCCTATCTCTTTATGTGTGGAGTACTCCGACCCGTCTGCGGAGTCTCTGCAGTTATACTGTGCCTCCGTGCATATTAGGTGTGACATATGTGCAGTGTAAAGACTCCACGTGTGGTGAAAGTCAAAGAACTAAGAGTATTGGGAACCATTTTAGACGCTCCCTGGTTTAGCATTGCACACAATGGAGGATAGATACAGCTTCCCCAGACAGTCGATGTGTGTATTCCTGTGGCTGAAGAATGGTGATCCAGACATGAGATGAAGGAGGATAGATAACAGTTGGTTCAATTGTTCACGTAGTTTCTATTTTTAAGTTTCTCCCTTAATGTTTCTTTCATTAAATGTGGAAGGCAAGTCATTTTGTGTACAACCGGCTTACTGTTTGTTTTTAAATTATTTCCGTGTTGTACATTTTTACAATGACATAATCACTTCGAGAAAAATAGGGGTTATTTTGACAAGCAGAATTTGCAGTTAAAAACTGCATAGCCATGCTACTGCTGGCAGGCCTGCAGACATATTTATATTATTACTACAGTGGATCGCACAATGGGTGATGCAGTCCACATTTACCTTGCAGGCCTTGGGTACACCTTGGTACCATATACTAAGGACATAAAGGTACGTTAAATATGTCAATGAGGTACCAATTTCATCATGTTGAAAGGAGAAGAACAAGAACATTACCACTGGTTAGCAGGGGTAAGGTGCAAAGAGTTCTATTGCCAGCAAACTGAGGGATCAGCAAAAAGGCAAACAAAATCAGGGTGACCATGCAGATAGGGCAAATTCCCAACAGCAAGTTTAAGTTGTCTGCAAGGTTATGGTTTACTGTGACAGGACTGTTACTTCTAACACTCTGAAAAGAGAAGCAGGGAAATGTTTAAAATGCACTGAAGTTGGCTCTAAAGTACTTGCAACTAAATAAAAACAACACTGTTTCAAATAAAAACGCAATAGAAAATGAAATCTTTTCTGATGGAGTTGCGAACAATGTAAAAACAGGAACAGTTAACTGCAGGGAAAGATAAAACTGAAACCTTATGAAACAAAGCTGCACAAGTGGAGTTTATATACAGGAACACACACACACAAATCCTTTGCACTCAAGTGGCACACTTGTCGGGTCCTTCTAGGCAAATATGGCCTCTGTGGAGAGTTGGTACACTGTTGCCGGATTGATCTGTAAATAATATACTCATGGTTCCTTCAAATACCCAGAAAAGGGAAGGGGGTAAAGCAATTAGGGTAAAAAAAAATAAGATAAGGTAACAAAGTTTATTGGAAGTATGATTTCAAAATCCTACACGATTGTAGGAAAATACTTTAAAGTAAAAATGTTTAACCAATTCTGTGCCAAGACCGTAACAGTTACATCCTCCGCCACAGTGACTGTGTGCGGAGGACGTAACGGTTACGTCTCCTGCACACGTCCAGGAAATCCCTCTGCTGTACACAGCAGTGGGATTTAATTTTTTTTTCTTTCAGCCTCGGGAGCAGGTGAAGTGCTTCTCCTGTCATTTGTAACAGTCCTGGGGAAATGCTGGGTGGAAGGAAGTTTGTGGCTCTCTGCAGATTCCAGAACCTTCCATCACAGAAATGTGAGGAAAATGTGTTTTTTATAGTCAAAGTTTGAGGTTTGCAAGTCATTCTGGGTAATAAAACGTGGTGAGAACCATGCAAGTCAGCCCATCCTGGATAGCACTAGGTTGGCTAGGTTTCCCTGGGTGATGGCTGAGCTAGGGTCCAAAATCTAAGGTGACAAAAATGGTAGAACAAGTGTTATTATATTTTTCCAGGCCTAGGGAGCCTTCACCTGTGTAGCTGGGTCCAGGAGCTCCGATCGGGCCCAAGGGCCCAGGACGGGGTTCCATCAGGCCCAGGGAGGCCTGCCCTACTTCGCCTACATGATAAGGTGCCTGCGGCCCCTGGGTCGGAGCTCCGTCAGGGCCCTCCACGCAGCCCCATGCCTGAGGCCCAGCTGAGGCTCCGAGCACCCGGGCCGCCGAGTACCCTCAGCTTGGCCATTTGGTTGCACGCCATGCTTTCCACTAGGGGGGAGGGAGTGGCGCCCTAGAAGTCCCGATCAGGGCTCATTTATCTCCTTCAGCCCAGGCTGGGCTCCAGGAGGCCGGGTGCATCTTTGGTCCCTCTGTCACTTGGTGCGCACAGATTACAAGAAAGGAGGGGAGCCTTCCTCTGGGTTACTAGGGCCTGGGTACCCTGGACCCACTTGTGGTCAGCCGGTTCACAGACAGCGACCAGATGGCCCCAGCAGGTTCTGGGGTGGGGGCCCCTTATCCTGATCGCCATTCTCAGGCCTGCAGCATGGCAGAGTGCAAGGGACGGGGTCCGGTGGGCCCTGGAAGGCCTCCTCTGTGCGGCCAGGCCCAGGAACTCTGACCGGGGCCTGCCAGGCCCCACGGTGGGTGCTCCCACCCTGGACTCCATCCTCCGGCATGCCCCACTGCCAAGTGCTTGGTACAGGGTCCATCAGAACCAAGGAGGCTTCCCCTGCTTGGCTTGGTTCTGAAGTCCCGACCAGGCTCACGCCCAGGGCTCGCACTTCTGGCCCACCACATGCCCAAGCCCTTGGGATGGGCTCCTTGGGGCGCGGGAAGGCCTCTCCTGCTCGGCTGGGTCCTGGACCCCAGACCGGGTGCTGGGGTCCCTCCCGGGTCCCAGAGCAGACCATCCCGCTCTGGGGTCCGTGCTCCAGCCTGCCACACTGCCAAATTCACGGGACAGGGTCCATCAGGCCCAGAGATGCTTCCCTTGCTTGGCCAGGTTCAGAAGCTCAGACCGGGGCCCCAGCGGACGCCAGGGTGGGGTCTCCACATCCTGGTCGCCGTCCTCTGGCCAACCACATTGCCAAGCCCCTGGGACAGGCTCACGCGGGCCGGTAAGGCCTCCCCTGCTCAGCCGGGTCGAGCTCTGACTGGACCCCTACCGGGCCCAGGCAGGACCTCCCGCCTTGGGCTCTGTCCTCTGCCCTGCCATGGGCATGAGACGTAGGTCCATGAGGCCCAGGTAGTCTTCCCCTGCGTGGCTGGGTTCAGAAGCTCTGAGCCCCTGAGGGCCCTGGCGTAGGGCCCGCCCATCATGGGCTCTGTCCTCGTGCCCACCTTGTGACAAAGTGCCCAGGATGCAGTCCGGTGGGTCCAGGGATGCCTCCCCTCCTCGGCTGGGCCCAGGAACTCTGCCTGGGCCCCAGAGCCCTGCGGGGCCCCAGGGCAGCCACTCCCACCCTGGGCTCTGGCCTGTCGCACTGCCAAGGGCCGGGAAAACCTTCCCCACTTTGCCTGCATGCTGAGGTGCCTGCAGACCCTGGGACGCCGCCCCGTCAGGGGCCTCCTCGCAGCCCCATGCCTGAGGCCTGGGTGGGGCTCCGAGGTCCCAGGCCGCAGAGTCCCTGTCCCCTCCAGGAACACATGGAAGCCCTTTTGTTGAGGCACAGCGTGACCAGATGGCCATTCTTCGAACCCAGCCATCTGGTTGCGTCGAGCTCTTTGGCCATCTGTCCATGTGCAATGCTTTCCAATGGCGCTATCAGATGGAAAGCTGCCCTGGAAGTCCCGATGGAGCCTTATTTGCTTCCCTGATCCCAGCCAGGGCTCCAGGAGGCTGGGCACATTCGCGCCTTCGGTCTCCTCTGTCACTTGGTGCGCACGGATTAAAAGAAAGGGGGATATTTTTCTCCGGATTACTAGGGCGAGGGTACCTCAGACCCCCTTGAGGTCCTACTATTCTGAGCTGGGCAGAGTCAGGGCTCGGGGCCACCCACCGGGCTCCCAGGAGCCCGGATCTGCTCCTACCTCCCAGCCCTGCCTGATGGGCCTTTCCTCCGAGCCTGCCCTCCCTGAGAGCAGGCTGGGACATGAAGTGGACATCCCAGCTGCCCTTGAAGTTCCGATGAGGGCTCAGTTGCTTTCTTAAGCCCTGGCAGGACTCTAGTAGGTTGAGTGCATTTGTGCTGATGGTTTCTACAGTCCCTCGGTGTGCATGGAATACAAGTAAGGGTCGTAGCCTTCCTCTGGCTTAATAGGGATAGGGTACTTCAGACCCTCTTGTGGTCCAGCGGTTCTCAGCTGGGTGCTACCAGGGCCCAGGCAGCTGGGGCCTCCAGGGGCCTGGGTTGACGCCTGCCTCCCAGACCTGCCCGATGGGTCTTTTCACTGAGCCTGCCTTCCCTGAGAGCAGGCATGAAGCTGCCATCCCAGCTGTCCTGTAAGTGATCATTGGATTCCATAAGCCCAGGCAGGACCCTAGGAGGTTGGGTGTGTTTGTGCCAGTGGTCCCCTCTGTCCCCCAGTGCGCACAGATTACGAGAAAGGCGGGTAGCCTTCCACCGGATTACTAGGAACTGGGTACTCCTACTCTGGACCCCTTGGGGTCTGGCGGTTCGTAGCCAGTGACCAGCCGGCCCAGGGCCAGCCCACCTTCATCCTGGGCTCCATCCTTGGACTCCTGCGTACCAGACCACCTGGGACAGGGTTCCGTGGGCCTTAGGAGGCTTCCCCTGCTTGCCGGATCCAGGAGCTCCAACTGGGGCCCCAGCAGGCCACAGAGTGAGTACCCCCCATCCTGGGCTCAGTCCTTTGGTCACCGGGTTGGAGGCCCGACGGGGCTTCCCTCGCAACCCCATGCCTGAGACCTAGGTGGGGCCCTGAGCCTCTGGCCCGCAGAGCCCCGTCCCCTCCAAGGACAAGCGGTATCCCTGTTCGTTAAGGCACAGCACGACCAGATGGCCGTTCTTCTAACCCGGCCTTCTAGTCGCGCTCAATGCTTTCCAATGGCACTGCCAGATGGTCGAACTGCCCTGGAAGTCCCAATGGGGGCTCATTTGCTTCCCCTTAGACTTAGTCTTGGGGAATAAATCCAACATGCATAGTCCTGGAGTATCAGAGACATTTTGTTCTGCAGTACCCTTTCAAACCTGTATCAGGCTTGCCATGTCTCAGGCCTGCCATTTTACGGCCTGTGTGTGCAGTTTACTTCCACTTCGACTTGGTATTTAAAACTACTTGCCAAGCCTTAAACTCCCCTTTTATTACACATACGTCACCCCTGAGGTAGGCCCTAGGTAGCCCATAGGGCAGGGTGCTGTGTAAGTAAAAGGTAGGACATGTACTTAAGTTTTGCATGTCCTGGTAGTGACAAACAGCTAAATTGGCTTTTCACTACTGGAAGGCCCACTCCTCTCATAGGTTTTACTTTTAAGATGAAATTCCTGTACGAAAGGAGTGGCTGCATCATGTTTTATATCTTTGGAATGATAATGATACATCCTATTTAATGGTAAAGTTTAATTTAGCGTTACTATTTTAGAAATGCCACTTTTAGAAAGTGAAAGACGCACAATTGATGAACGGAATGCAGAACAAATCATAACATTCACCCCCAGTCAAGAGATCTGGGTTAAATCCATCATTCTTTTGCTCACCATGCCACCCCAGTTTAGACCTGGCCATATGGAAATCAGTCTTGACCCTGTGCCTCATGGGAACAGTCCAGCCCGAACTGCCAAGCCAGGTCCTCACTGGACCGGAAACAAGCATCCTAGGACTGGTTTCGGGGTTTCATCCCTCTTCAGCCAGGACAGCTTGATTAGAGTGGCACAGTGAGACGGGGACCCATGTCTGGGCATACCCGCCGCACTTAGGGCGAGGAAGCAAAAGACACACAATTGATGGATGGAATGCAGAACAAATCATAACATTCACCCCCAGTCAAGAGATCTGGGTTAAATCCATCATTCTTTTGCTCACCTGGAGTCAAGCTAACCTGGCAGATGAGGGCTGAAAGCCTAAAACCGGTTCTAGGATGCTTGTTTCCAGTCCAGGGAGGACCTGGTCTGGCAGTTCGGGCTGGACTGTTCCCATTGGGTGCAGGGTCAAGACTGATTTGCATATGGCTGGATCCAAACTGGAATGGCATGGTGAGCAAAAAAATGATGGATTTAGGCCCAGATCTCTGTACTGGGGTGATTGTATAACATTGTTCTGCATTCTGTTCCTCAATTGTTCTTTTTGCATTTGTCACCTTGAGTGGGATAGGTATGCCCAGACGTGGGTCCCGTGCTATCCATGCCACTGGAGTCATGCTATCCTGGCTGATGAGGGCTGAAAACCCGAAACCAGTCCTAGGATGCTTGTTTCCAGTCCAGGGAGGACGTGGCCTGGCAGTTCGGGCAGGACTGTTCCCATTGAGCGCAGGGTCAAGACTGATTTGCATATGGCTGGGTACAAACTGGAATGGCATGGTGAGCAAAAAAATGATGGATTTAGGCACAGATCTCTGTACTGGGGTGAATGTATGACATTGTTCTGCATTCTGTCCATCAATTGTTCTTTTTGCAATTGTCACCCCGAGTGGGACGGGTATGCCCAGACGTGGGTCCCGTGCTCTCCATGCCACTGGAGTCAAGCTATCCTGGCTGATGAGGGCTGAAAGCCCGAAACCGGTCCTAGGATGCCTGTTTCCAGTCCAGGGAGGACCTGGCCTGGCAGTTCAGGCTGGACTGTTCTCATTGTGCGCAGGGTCAAGACTGATTTGCACATGGGTGGGTCCAAACTGGAATGGCATGGTGAGATGGATTTAGGCCCAGATGTCTGTACTGGGGTGAGTGTATGACATTGTTCTGCATTCTGTCCATCAATTGTTCTTTTTGCACTTTTAGAAAGTGAACATTTCTCTGCTCTTACTGCTCTGTGTGCCTGCAGCTTGTCCACAATACATGCCTGGGGTGGGTAACAGCTACACTTTGTGCATTCCCTTGAGACAGCGACAAACACAAGAAGGGTAGGTGAGACAGAGAACTCATCTGCATTCTGATAGCTCTTCCTGGGCAGGAAGAGAGGGGGAGCTGACACTTACACCTGAATAGGCAGTGTCCTGTATGCCACACAAAGGGCTGATTAGCCCCTACTGACAATGTGGACCGAAGGCTGGGAAGAAAGGCCTGTGTGCACATCAAAGACCCTTCTTTAAAGCCACACCCACTTCAAATGCACAACTGGGTATACGTATTGGGGCTCTGACCCTACCAAGACAGTACACTACTGGACCTGAGAAGAACTCTGCCAGGAGTAAGGACTGTTGTACTACAAGGATTGCCACTCTGCTTGACTGCTGCTCTGTAAGAATTGCTTTTCTGCTTTGCTGTGCTGTCCTGTTGTCTGCTGACCTTTGCCCTGCTGAGGACAAGGACTGAACCTTTCTCACTTGAACCCAGAGTGACTCCAAGGGCATGGGGGCTTGCCCCTTGTTCTGAAGTCGCAGGGCCATCAAAGAGTTCCTTCAACCCTACAACAGCACCTGGTCTCTTACATCTGTTAGTCCTGTCCTACAAAGTGGTGCCAATCCAGTCCTAGGCCCTTGAAAGGTGATTTCTACTGTGCTGATCCATCGATGATTCGGCGACAGTCAGAACCAATGCATGCCCTTTGACACTGACACTGCTGCCGCTCGACCACATCGCTTGTACGGAAATGGCAGCACGATGACTACAGACTGCTCAGCTTGATGACAACACATCACCCGTATCGTAAAAGGGTTCATGGATGAAGCCTTTATCGACTGCGTGGATCGCAACTGACCCATCGCCTGCATCCACGGGATCAACGACGATGCTTCGCCTCCTCTGCTACTCGCATCGAGTCTTCGACATTTCCTCCATCCAAGGTATTTTTTCAGCGGAATCTGCATGAGTCCTGTAGCCAGCCTGCCCTCCATCGCTGTCGGTCTAAACTTTGAATTTACCCCGGTCTAGAACGATCAGATGTCCCCAGTTGACAGTTTGTGACTAAGCACTATAATTTGATTTAATCTTTCAAAATGTGTAATTCTGGTTCTCCTTATTGGATTTTTGTCATTGTGTTCTTATTTTACTCATAAAAAAATAAACTATTTTTCTAACCCTGTGGGGAGTAATTTTGTGGTGTTTTCATTGTGTTACTGTGTGAGTGTGTGTTGCACAAATACTTTACATATTGCCTCTCTAGATAAGCCTAACTGCTCAGTGCCAAGCTACCAAAGAGAGTGCCCAGGTTATCTTTTAGTGTGTATCTAATTTACTCTGACTAGAATAGTGGTTCTTGCTTGTACAGGGTGCATACTCTGACAACCAGAAAATCTATTTCTAACAAACACTTGGTAAAGCAAGGTCATAGCTTTATGCCTACCATCTATGCTGCATATAAATTGCGAACATTTGAGGACTAATGGTTCTATAACTGCAGTGTTCCAGTAGGTACCAATGGCCCTAAGCAACGCCGTGAAATGACCATGCAGTACTGCATAGTCTTGGCAAAGATCTCGGAAACCAACTATAGTCCTCCCTCATCAATGCCTCCCACTTCCGTGAGTCCCTTCGCTTCCCATAGCCAAAATGCCTGTCAGTTACCACTGTGAAGTAGTATTCTCAGTGAGGACAGTGAACATTACCATGCGTATTTGCGTCAAGTATGTGTGCTTAGCAATGCATATTTACAAGCAAATCGCAGAGTTATACTTAAACTGTTCTCTCAACTAGCCGAGTTTTTCGATAACAAATCTAGCAAGAGGCGCTATATCGCTCTCAGGTTTGGTTGTGGCTCCCGATCTACTTACTGCAGTTGTGCCGCCAGGTAATGAAGTTTAAAGTCTACAGTCATGGCCGAATTGGCCAGCCTGGCAATCCCCTGAGAGGCTGGAACCCAAGCAGGCTTGTTTTGACACTTGGAGGCCAGTTTCAGTTTCCAGGCATGGTGGTGCACGTTACGCGATCCAGCAGCAACTTGAAAGAGTTGCTCTGCTTCTAGCGCGCATAAGCTCATCTGCACATAGGGGCTGAATTTATCATTTTTGCTAGGACTGTTTTAAATTCCTAGTTTGGCCCTATCCAGGGTGGCCATCCTGACCTCATCCACGAAGAGTCTAAGCTTGGCCAAAGCTTTTCTACATCTGTAGCCTGGCAATACAACTCAACGAGCAGTATATCTGTTTCTCTAAACATCCCCTTGGATATACATATGGGGAGGGAACCAAAATAATATAATAATTTAGGCAATAGGATGATTTTACACAACACGATTCTTCCCATTACTGACATAGGAAGTGCTTTTCAAACTATATAGACTGTCTCATGGATGCCACTGCCATTCTAGTATACCTATTTAATAGTAATTCTTCAGTGCAGAAGACCCAAACCCCCTGTACTTCATAGTGGTTGGCTCCTGTCATAGCCCATCCCCAGCATGACCGCCCTCTCTCTATCTACAGGTCCTCTGACTAGATAACCGAGGGATTTAGCCAAACTTCCTCTTAATCCTTAGAGTGCTCCAAATAACCCCAAAGAGTCCATAGACCCTCGGATAGCCCAATCCTCTCCCCGAGATAAGGCAATGTATCATCCACAAACAGGGATGTATAATGAATGTTATTATTTATTTGGAGTCCTTGATAACTGTGTCCCGGTCTTAGTGTAGCCGCCAGCAGTTCCAGTGCAATGGCAAAAAGAACAGGGGACAGTGGACGGCCCTGTCTAGTACCTCTGTTGATCTTGCTACTTTCAGATTTCAGTCGACCTGCCATTACTCAGGCCGTCGGGTTTGTATACAGTAGTCTCATCCACCCCAGAAAGTCTCACCCCAGCTTCATAGCCCACATCACTGCACACAGTTCCTCTCATTAGAGAGAATCAAAGGCCTTTTCAAAGTCCAGTCATAGGAACAAGGCCCCAAGGACATCGCTAAAGACATGATTCAATACATGTATAAGTCGTCTGTAATTCATGCTGTGGGATGTAGTCCGCTTGATGCAGATGGATCAAAATGGATCAAGATGGATCAAAATGCTGACTTTGTGGAGGAGTCTGTTAGCCATTACCTTACTCATGATGTTTAACATCAACAGCAGTCTATTTGATGAGGACAACTTTGGGTCCTTATCTTTCTTGGGAATGTCAACTAAGACTCCCTCTTGCAATGATGGGGGCAGGCAATACTCCTCTCTCACTGCATTATAAATACTGTAGAGTTTAGACTCCAATATATCAACAAAGGCAACATAAAACTCTATGGGGACTCAATAAGTACCAGGGACCTTCCCTCAAGATAACTTTTTAATAACACCACGCACTTCCTGTTTCTGTACATCACCTCACCATCTTCTGGAGCATTTTTGCTTCCACTCCACCTCCCTCTGCCTCCAACGTCCACAAAGCAGCCATTTCCTTCGTGCCTCATAGAGATCACACTGTTGCCAGCTTGCTCTCCCTGTCCACCTGAGCCAACAGGCCACCCCCACTATGCTACGAATCCATTGACAATTCTGCTTTCGCTTTGTGAGGGTGCTCTGCTCTCTGTTCCTTACCTTCTGCATCATACTTGTTCAGCAGTTCCATCCTCCTGCAGAGCAAAGTAAAAAATATCCTTGTCCCGCACCTGTACTCTAGGATTCACTGGGTATAGTGGGGCACATTGGATTCCCAGCTCTCTCATCCTCTTTTTGATACCAATAACAAACGTCCTTTGTTTTTAGACTGCAGCTGTAAAGTCTGAGAATGTGTAAACTTAGGCATTTTGTACAGGGAAGGGGCCAGAGATACTAGTCTGGCATACAAGGAAATCTAAATCTCTTTGGTACAACAGGCGAGCAACCACCAGTCGTGGTAGTCTCCATGTCATCTCTGTGTGCCCTTTCGAGGGAGTAAAATTTAGATAAGCCTTCTGGGGCCATCATCTCCTGCAGCCAAACCTCTAGGTAGGAGTTCATTGAGGCACCCTCTATCTTCTTGGGTAGCCCCACCAGCTGAATATTATTCATGATCCTTTATATTTGCTTGCAGGCTTCGCAGCTGTTGCCGTGTGTCAGTTAGTTGCATTGTGAAGTGATCTGTAATTTTTAATAGCTCTAAATCCGCTGCTTCTATCTTATGTACCACCTGCTCAGTTTGCCCTGCAGGTCTCTGATACAGCTAGAGTGTCAATCTTACCTTCAAGTAAGTCTCTAGTGGAACTGATCACCTCCAGTACAGCGTCAGGTTGATCTGATCCTCCAGGGGGTATGTCTGAAGGTGGCAAAGAACTGTCAGTGGTTCTGTTCGGTTTGGGTGTCCCCTCAGTCTGCAGCTCCTCTTTTTGCCTTTGGGTCCTGCCCATATTGGCAGGCACTGGTACCACAGCACAGGAAATTATGTGAAGAAGGGTGCTGTCAAAGACCCACACAAGATTCTATATCAGCCCTCAGCAACAATCCATGAGTGTCCAGCAACTGTTTTGGTAGCCGTCTCCAGTACTGTTAAATATGTTCTACGCCCTTACTTTGTGCACACAAATGGCAACTTAATGACACTGAAGTTCTCAAGAGAGACTCAATAGGTCTGTGGGGTGAAAAACATTATTCACCATGGTATGCTTTCTGATACCCGCTGAGGGCGCAGTCTCCTATAAAGCACCACAACACACTGTGGGGCATATTCTCAAGAACGTGTGATAACCATCGCAAAAGTTACTTAACGCAACCCTCAACATCGCTGTCCATCGCGGGAAATTTACGTCGTGTTAACCAGGAATTCACAACACGGCGGAACCATGCAATAGTCACCAGATAATGCGTCAACTGACCGCGATGAAATCAATGCCACGCCGCAACAATGCGAAACGCGAACGCAAAAAAAGCTGTGATGAGACCAATCGCGATACAAAAATCCGCGAAAAGCAGCCATAGGCCTGCAATTCACACGCGTCAGGTGGGAACAATCACCATAAAAGTGGAAAAAAACTGACAAACAAATGCCAAACAACAGCCAAGCACAATGGATGTTGCTGGAGCAAGTACGGAGGAGAACCAGAACCCCACAAGCCCACAGGAGGACCTACCTGGGACCTCGGGGTCAGGGAAGGCCAAGGAGAAGAAGAGTAGGAAGAAGCGCTTCAGTCCGCAGGAAAACAGGATCCTGATAATGGAGGTGGTCGAACACCATCATCTACTGTTCATCACCACCACTGTGTCATTGGCAACAAAAAATGGACTATGGCAGTCCATCGTGGACAAGGTGAATGCAGCCGGAGTCCTGAAGAGGACAATGGAAGAGGTGAAGAGGCGCTGGAATGACGTCAAGCGAAAAACAAAGCTGAAACTCGCCAAAAACCGGAAGGCAGCAATGCAGACTGGAGGTAGGAGTCCTGCGCCACAGGAGGAGCTGGACGACATGGAGGAAATGGTGTCCACAGTCATTAGTGGGGAGACGGTGGCTGGAGTTGGGGGACCTGACACTGCTCAACAGGACTGGACACAACAGCACTAGGGTGAGTGACGACCAGGGACTGGGGGACGGGGAGAGATGGGCACAATGGCACACATGCACAAGTAAGCACAGCACATCTGCGGACAAACCATGCCCCAGACCCCAACTCCCACCAAGAGAACAATTTACCCAAGTAGGCTACATGTCAGCACTGTACAAGCACAGAAGTCAAAGGCACACTGCATGAAAGGGATAAGGGGCAGCAAAACAGAGCAGCAGGGGACACCCCCGCAATGCAGCACACAACCATAACATGCAGAGCACATCAACACTGACAACAAAGTGGCACAAACCCCAACACGTCCACACCAGAACACAGGACACAACTGGTGTTGACTGGGTGTAGACACTGGCCAATCACAAGTGGCATTGCAGGGAAATCTGAGTTTATATTGTACAAGTACAAACACACATCCATGATGTTGTCGAAATGTCCACTGTTCTACAGCAAATGGGCAGCCCTCCGAAACAACCACGATGTACACAGTCATGCAGTCTATATGTAAGCATGTACAATGCGACAACACACATGTGAACACATTGTTAAACTACATCTCCCCTTCACATTGCAGAGGGAGAATCAACACCTCCTGCAGAGCAGCCCGAACCTCTCTTCTCTGATGACGAACAGGACCACCACACCTGCGACTCTGACGCCCTCCAAGAGTTCATTAACATTCTCCGCAGCCAACCTCCAGGAGCAGGGCAGCCCAGCTGCAACGGGGACACCCCACCCCCTGCACAGACCACGCAGCATGCAGCACCCACCACCACGGCTGCCTCCCAGGACTCCCACGAAGAACACATGGCCTTCCAACGCCGTGTGTTGGGATGCCAAGAGCAGCTGGCTGAACAGGTGCGGGTGGGCTTCGACCGCATGGCAGACAAACTAGATGCCATACTTGGGTCGCTAAGTCCCATCAGGGACCACTCACGGTCCCTAACAGACACCGACAGTCCGCTCCATGCCCTCCAATGAACCATGGCTGACATCGCCAGAGTCCTGACTGAGCGACAAGAATGACTGGCTAGTCAGGGTGGCTCCAGCGAGCTCGCCCGGGTTGGGACTCATGCGGAGGCTCATGGAGACCATGGAGCTGACCAATGCGGAAAGAGCGGCTGCCACGGCTGCACACCAGCGAGAGGTAGCTGGGTTCCACAATGACCTCAAAACCATCCTCATGGCATTGCTGCCACAAGGCCTGGCACCGATGCATGCTGCTGCTACCACTAAATCCACATCTCCACCCCCTGAAGTGTCAGTGCCACACAGTGTGGCAGACATTCCACCTCCGGCCCCTGAGGTGTCACTGCCACACAGTGCTGGAGAAAGGCCAGCACCACCCGCATGTGAGGCACATGAAACAGCAGAGGACGAAGATGCGGATGAAACCGCCTTACTGGTACAGAGAAAACTGTAGCATTCATCTCCGCCATATGGCCGGTTTCAGCTTGGTTCTGCCCTCTGCATCATCACTTTCCACTGTCCCCCGATACACTCTGCGACACTTACCTTGGACCTCGCAATGGACTGCCATATTCTCTTTGATCGCCAATGACGCAGCTAACAGACTGAACTCCTCCACTTCCTTTGGACTTGTCATTCCCTGAGTGACTCTGGCTAGCCCTCCACGGGCCAACATTTTAAAGTGGGGTTTGAATGGCCCTGTACTGCTCCAGATGCAACACTCCACTGAATATGCATTAAACATTCCGAATCACAAAGATGTGTCGTCTCTATGGTCTTTCAAGTGTGGTATTATGGATGAATGTAGGGTCAGTGAATTCCTCTTACGTCCATGTGGCGCATGTCGTTGGACTTGGGTCGCAGGGTGACACATTGCCGATTGTCGCCCGGGTGGTGCCGACGCAACAACAGCCACACACGCATTTGTTACTTCCTTGTCCAGCCCCGTACGGAACCACGCCAAGAGCCCCCGGGCCATTGTTCAAACCCTTATGCTGGCCTGGCATACACCAGGCCAGCCCACTACGCTTACGCTCCAGGGGGGCACAACAACGCCACATGTGCCAGGACTCCCCTGTAGTGATCTGCTGCTCACAGGTCTAGTTGGCAGCATGCCACAGCCACTCCCTCATGGCTGGTTTACACCCACACCACACCCATCCTGCACACGCATCACAGCACAAGTGACCCTGCCAATAAATAGGGCCGGACGAACGTGTACGACGCTATTTCCAACCTCTCTCAGGGTGTATCCGTGTGGTGTGCATGTAGGCATGGGGGCCCAGGGGCCTGAAACATCACATTCCGCAGGCCCGGAGGTGACATGATGGCCTCCCCACCATGATAACCAATCATAGAGAGTCCATGACTAGCGGGGCACAGACTTGGTGGCACCGGATACACTGCTGCCGGCACAGGCACACCGCCACGGGACGGTAGGGCCACCTTAAGTGCTGAGCGGGTGTGCAGCCTGCGATGATGCCCTGTCCCGGCGGTCCGGACGGCGCAGGTTTTGTGTGTCCTGCTGGACCGCAGTGTAGGCCTGAGCCAGTGGGAAGCGCGGGCCTACCGCCACATGGCGTCGCCTCCTGGATCACAGAGTTAGTGGCACCTATGAGGCTGAGCGGGTGTGCCGCCTGCGATGAGGCCGGGTGCACTGGTATGTCCTCTGCCATGGAGTAATCAAGACCCAGCACCAAACATGAGACCTGGTGGCCTGCGGAGCGGGGCTGCATGATGTGGAGGGTGCCATGTCCGCGGGTCCCGGGCTTGTGGCTTGCAGAGGCACGTGGTGGGCCCTCTTTTCTTACGCCGGTGGCAGAAGGTGAGCAGTGAGGCCTGCATGCACTGGGACAGGCATGCACCGCTGGGTGGCGGGAGGGGCTGGGGTGCAGCTGCCTGGGTGCGCAGGGGCAGGCATGCACCGCTGGGCGGTGGGAAGGGCTGTGGTGCAGCTGCCTAGGTGCCCAGGGGCGGACAGGCGAAGGTGTCGTGTGCAATTGTATGTACTTTGCCATTCAGGTATCTGGACTCTGTTTCAGATGACGGGTCTGTCTCAGATGTGGGACCTGGTGAACTGCACTACATACCGGCACGTGGTTGGAGAAAAAACGGTGGCAGCAGGTATGCAGTGTGGCCTGGGTGCGCAGTGTCGGCACTCTCTGTTTGTTTATGTTTATATTTATGTTTTTTCAATTTTTATTGCGCACGAATACCCTAAGGTGTCTCGGCGCATACAGAACATCCTACTGACAGAGACATCTGAAGAGATTATTGGTTAAATAACCAAGTCTTCAGGAGTTTACGAAACATGGTAGGGGTAGGGGCAGTTTTTACAGTGAAGGGAAGGGAGTTCCACAGCTTAGGAGTAGCTACCAAAAAACGTCTATCTCCCCATGTGGAGGTTTTGGTGCGTGGCACTGGGAGAAGAAGAGTAGAGGCTGATCTTAAAGTTCTATTGGGAACATAAATCCGAAAAGCATCCTTCAGGAACTTAGGTCCCGAATCATGAATGGCTTTATAAGCGATGCATAAAGCCTTAAATTTTATCCGACTCTTTACTCTCAACCAGTGCAGCTGGTGAATAGCCGCAGATGTAGGGTGACGGAAAGGAACATCAAGCATTAATCTAGCTGCCGCATTCTGTACAGATTGTAGCTTGGCTAGAACCTGCTCCTGAGCGTTAAGGAAAAGGCCGTTACTATAGTCAATTTTTGAAAAGACAAGTGTAGTAATTAAAGTTTTTCCTGCCGATGAAGGCAGGTATGGCAGCAACTTCTTGATCTTTCTAAGCATATAATAGGAAGATGCCGCCACAGCGTTGGCGTGATACTTAAAAGACAGTTTATCATCGAACATGATACCGAGATTCCTGACCTTGGTTACTGGAGTGGGAGGGGGACCCATATGACTGGGCCACCAGATCGCAGACCACTCAGGGGAAAGCCTACCAAAGGTCAGCACCTCGGTTTTGTCCGAATTCAATTTTAAACTGTTGTCCGCCATCCAGGAGCTAATAGCCATCATCCCTTCCTGAAATTGGGCAGCAACTGCGGGACCATCTTTTTGAAAAGACAGCACCAATTGGGTGTCGTCGGCATAAGTGGTTAACCGCAGCTTATGAGCTTTTATAACCTTCGCCAAATCCGCCACATATATATTAAATAATGTGGGGCTTAGCGAGGATCCCTGAGGAACCCCGCAAGGAAGAACAAAAGTGGGTGAGTAAAAATTACCCAACTTAACCGCTTGAGTTCGGTTGGCAAGAAACGAAGCGATGAGGTTCTTTGCAAGATGGGTTACCCCCATGGATGCGACACGGTCGACCAAGATGGAATGGTCGACCGTGTCGAAGGCGGCGGACAGGTCGAGGAGCACCAGGACCGCTGCCCCCCCCTGATCCATGATGGTCCTAATCTCATCAGAAGCTTTTATCAAGGCCGTTTCGGTGCCATGATATTTCCTAAATCCGAACTGCGTATCATCCAGAAGATTATGATGGTCAATAAATTCGGATAATTGCAGGTTCATCACTGACTCAAATATTTTAGCCGGAAATGGTAGGCAAGCAATAGGCCTGTAACTAGCTGATTCAGTGGGGTCTAACGATGGTTTTTTAAGTAGTGGTTTTATAGCTGCCTTTTTCCAAATGTCCGGATAGATACCAGATAGGAAAATGGAGTTGCAAAGGTCCGTTAGATAAGGTGCTATGACCTCAGTGAGAGAGTTCAGTATCATAGGAGGGCAAGGGTCAAAAGGAGAGCCGGACTTAATAGAAGTGACCAACCTACCAATATATTCAGATGAAACAGGAAGAAAATTGGTAAACATAGGTGTATGAGAGGGGAGATCAGGGGCAACAGAACGTGTAGGGAGGGAGAATGACGAATAGATCGTGGAAACCTTGGAAAAAAAGAAAGTAGCCAGCGCATTACAGAGGACTTGGGAGGGTTCTGTAGGAGGACCTATAGGTGGATTGGACAGGGTGTCAACTACCTGATACAGCTTTTTGGCTGAATTGTGAGCTGATTCAATTTGGGCCAAAAAGAAACTACTTTTGCATCTTATAATAGATTTTTTATATAATGCAAGGGCATCTTTATAAGTCTGCCTATCGACAGGGTTGTAATGCTTTCGCCAACGCCTTTCCAGGTTCCTGCAGTATTCACGCTGTAAGCGGAGATCCTCCGTGAACCATGGAGCGGAGGGTGATACCCTATTAGGAATAAAAGATTTAACCGGAACCACACGGTTCACTGCATTAGAAATCCATGCCTGATATCTGATGGATGATTCACTAGGATTAGAGGAAACCTCATACCGGGAGTCTGCTAGAGTCTGGGAAAGAACTGAATGATCCAGGTTATTCCAGGCTCTAGTACGGATGGAAGTACGGGGCAGGGTATTGGAGGCTTTATGATTGTTAACTTGAATGGTAAAAACTACTGCGGAATGGTCAGACCATACTACAGGAATAACTGAAGATAAAGAGAGCTTAGGATGGTTAGTAAACAGCCCATCAAGCGTGTGTCCAGCTTGATGTGTAGGAACATCTACCAATTGCGATAAGCCGGCCACATATAGGTCGGCTATTAGTTGGGCGGTGTGTTTATCCCCTAGGTCCTCTAAGTGGAAATTAAAGTCTCCTAATATGGTAAAGTCCGGATAACTTATAGAAAATTCTTGAAATTCTTCAAGAGCCCGAAGGAAGCGCGAGTGTGGGCCAGGGGGACGATATAACAAAATCCCTTTAAATGTCTGATTGTAATTAAGTGAGATAGAAAAAAAAAGCGCTTCACAGTCTTGTCGACTTATAGAGTCAATCTTGACTCTTAAGTCGACTTTATAGATTATGGCTAAGCCGCCTCCTCTCCCTGTAGTTCTGTCCTGTCTCACCACACAGTATCCCTCAGGGATGGCTGAACAGAAGTCCGGGCCTGAAGAGGCGTCTCCCCATGATTCTGTAATAAACAGAATATCAAGCTTCTGAGCTACAATAAGTTCCCTTATTTCCCAGCAATGACTAGGGAGAGAGCGGGCATTGATAAGAACTACATGAATATGACAAGTAGATCCTGGGCCAGGAGAAAACTTTGAAGGGAAAAAAGGGGAAAATGCAAATTTACAGCCTGGGCATGTAGCAGGTAAAGAGATAGGAGAGGAGGGCAGGGGTAGACTTATACACTGATTACTAGACACCCCTGAGCTAAACTCCTTCAGCTGAGAGGCAGAGTAACGTATCCTGGTGCAATGGCGCAGTTGGTCAACATGGCCAGGGAACATGGCCCTAGGCCCGGAGCTGGCGCGGACGGGCGCAGACGGGCCCTCTCATCTTTTCTCTATCTCTCTCTTCCCCTCTCTGTCCGTCTATCTTTCTCTCCCCCTCTCTGTCCGTCTAACTCTCTCTCTCCCTCTCTCTCCATCTATCTCTCTCTTTCTCTCTTTCTCCTTCGCTCTCTCTCTGTCCCTTGATGTGCGCAGGACACACCTTCTCATCATGATTTTTGTCTTGCAGGCTTTGACCTACAGATTGTCCCGAGGGGAGCCGCCATGTGTCTTCATTTCTGTTCTGTGTTTATTTTAATAAATTATCATTTTTTGCTTTGGATGTGAATGTGTGATGCTCATTTTTGTGACGACACATGCATGTCACCAGATGTGATTGTGCGACATCATGCGGGTTATTTGGTACATGATTCAGTGTTGTTGATGTAGCATGTCTTTGGCCGGGGGGGTGCTGGAGAGGGGGGTTCCTAGGGGTGGTGGCCCTCTTGGGTGTCCGGCATGCATGTTCAGTGGCTCCATGGCATCTGTTGTTCTTCAGGTGTGGCTCTGGGCTGGGCTCTCTTTTCTGGTGTAGGTTGTAGTCCGACTTTGCACCAGGTCAGAGCAGGTGTTATTGTCTTGGTGCTAACGCGCCTTATCGCCTGTTTTGTGATCTTATTGCAGATTAGGCAGGTTGTTGAGAATGTTGTGGAGTGGTGTTGTCGCGGCTTTTTGCACGGGAACGCCTACTCTGCATCTCATTAGCGATAGTTTCCGGGGTCATCTGTGGCATGTCTTTTGCGGATGCTTTCGCAGGAAAATTGGTGATATCAGCTGTTAACACCAGCTTGTGAATGGGGAGATAAATTTATCGCAACTTTGGCTGCGCTAAAGTGCCGTTAACTCAGCGATAGCTCATATATTTGCACTCCTGATATAAGTGACTCAGATTAAGCTGTCCAAGCACCCCATTGTTGCCTCACAGCCTTCCAGTTCACTTTGTATCTTATGCTCAATGGCAATTTCCAAAAGCAAAGTTCAACTTCTTGCAACCTGATTGTCAGTACTTGGAGGTCCTTCTCAGATGAATCCAGTCTTTTGTTTAAATTATCTGCACCCCTTTGATACAAGCAGGTTTTTTGTCAATATTTTGCAGCTTTCGAGCCCCCCACCCCCTCAACTCCACGATCTTCTAGGATCACCTAATTCTAGGAGTGGTTCACATCAGACACCTTTTCTACCTTTTTGTGTAATTTCTCATGATCCCCAGAAAAAGGGATCTTGAGTGGAAAAGATTCCTTTTGGTCCTCAACGGAGGGGCTCTTGAATGAAAAACAGACTTTGCGTCCTTTTTGATGTTTTCTTATTCTTTAGGCGGCATCAGTCCCCTGTGGGGTGATTCAATCATTGCTTGCACTTCATCCAGACATATATGTTCCGCACCTACCTGAAGCTTAAACCCATCCAGTACGTAACACCTGATCTAAACCGGGCTCAACATTATGTACCTGGATGATGCAAACCTAAACTTTCGCCTCATGCCAAGTCACTCGGATTCACCCTGGAAACCAATCTCACTTTCAAGCAACACATTGCCAAAGAAACTAAGGGAGCCTGGTACTAACTCTTGCTAACTACAGAAAATGAAACCTTTCCTGTGGCTAATTAATATGTACCCTGAAGCATCATGCAGCCTATAATACCTACACTGCCAAGTATTAAAGCTCAAACGTCCAACCCGCCATCAGTGGTGGGAAGTCGGAGTTTCACCAGCGAGATCCGACGCCACTCCGCACCCCAAAGCATTGTCAGGAGTAATTCCTCATTTTCCGGAAGGCTGTCTGGGGTATTCGAATGGGGAGGGTGGCAAAGAAGTATAGGAGTCATGGTTGGGCCACCATCTTTGCTAAAGTTGCAAGGTCCATGATGGAAAGGGGCAGCATGTGCCAGAAGAAGGACTGTCGCAGAGACGCGAGAGTCATCTATATGTTTCCCTCAACTTATTGTCTTTCAGAGTGATATATTTGCACTCCTAAATGTATGTGGTTCCCAGCGGATCCCATCTCCCACCTCTGAAGGCCTATTGTCCGTGCATGAGGAAGTCAAGGGAAGGCACTGATTTGACTCCAATTCACCTGTAGACCTGAGACCGCAACAAAGCGGGTCTGCATAGCAGAGGCACCTTCTATTTCTGAGGAATAGTAACATATTGTTTGCATTTAATAATACTTGGAGCCGGATTTCCCTGAAATACAGCCCACAGAAACAGTTGCCCTGTCTGAGGGGCAATGCCAGGGCCTCCATAGCTGTTGCAAACAATACTGGGGATAAAGGGCACCACTGTCTGGAGGGAAACATCGTTTACAACGCGGGGATTACATCGCGATGCCATTACATCGCGGTTTTTACAACACAATTCGTTACGACGACTTGCGCTAGATGGCGCTCTAGGACAAGGAATAGTATAATTTACTATCCAACACCTTCCCTACTGTACGTAGACTGGAGTTGGAATAGTAAATTATACTACTCCTAAGTCCAGCGCCCTCCAACGCAAGTCGTTGTAACGACTTGCGTTGTCAAAACCGCGATGTAATGTACCGCGATGTAAATGTATGCGTTGTAACGTCATACATCCCTGTCTGGAGCCTCTTTCAACGGCACAGGACTGAGGGATAAATCCATTTCTTAACTCTCGCTGTTGTGGTGTAGAGCAGAATATTCAGAAAGTTGATGTGAAATAAATTGCACACCATTGTCACTTTCAACCAAACAAGGAAAATCTTCCCTGTGAAAACATTTGTCTGGAAACTTGATAACAGTATTAGGGTCTGATTTAAATCTTGGCTACTCCGTCACAGCTCTGACAGCTATCCTGTCCGCTGAATTATAAATTCCATAGGATATAAGGGGATTTAGATTTCAGCGGACGCGATATCCGTCACTGTTGTGACAGAGTAACCTGTCTGCCAAGATCTCAATCAGGCGCTAAGTTTTGGGATTACTGAGCCATTCTAACTCTGCAAATTTAGAAAATTAGTCAACACAAAAGCAGACAAGTACCTTCTAATCAAATCTTCACAACTACCTAATAAGCCCTTAGCCAATTCACTCCAGGGTGCTTTTTGAAACTTGTGAGGTTGAACATTCACTGAAAAGGTTTTTAAGGATGTATCAGAATTACTACACTTTATGCATTTGTTAACATGCCGACCTGACTATAATAGGCTCTTATATTGTGCATTTCCGTAAGATAATAAACAGTAAAACTCTACTCATATAACCTTGCCAAAATCTCTGTAAGGTTAGACAAAGCTTTGCCTGTGCCATGGCTGTGTAAAAGGGCCAAGAGTGGTTTATGACCAGTCCTGATTACCACATCCTTTCCCCATATGTATTTTTTTAAACGTTCAATAATGTTCAACACTCCAAGCAAATGAAAGAGCCTCTCTTTTTATGGATGAATACCGTGTTTCAGATTATGACACAGGGATGGAAGCAAATGCTATAGTTACTTTCCCCAGACTTTGACTGAGAACAGCACCTAAACCAGTGGCCATCGCCTCAGCTCTACTGCAAGGAGCAGCTTGTTCTCTGCGTTGTTGGTTAAGATTTCGGCGGCATTCTCGTAATGTCTCTGCAGGCCACCTGCATTTACTGTCGGGGGGCCTCCGGGCCTCAGTGCAGGGGCGCCCGGGGGCTCTCTTGCTGGGGCGCCGTAATGCCACTCAAGCTGCTTCAATAGCGAGTTTCTGATAGTAGCTTTGCCCCCGGAGGCAACCTCTGCAGTTGCATGGCCTTGTATCCCCTCCTGGCGTAGGTTTCACCGTTTGCTGTAACTAGTGACTGCCTCCTCGGTCTTTGCCTGGCAGATGAGGAGGGAGCGCCTACCCTGAAGAGCTCTCGGTCCTCAGCTTCAACACTAGTCTCTGCCTCTCGGCGTGTGCCGGCCCCTCTGCAGTACGGTTAGGTGCTTGCTCTTGTGGCGTCCTCGGATCAGCGCCCTCTCCGCATCCACTTGTGTTAGGCAGCTCTCCTCGCCCTCCCGCCGCCGCAATGGCACCGCAGATGGCTGCCGCACTGTGCTGGTGCCGCCTCACTGGTCCTCTCCTACGCAATCTCCTTGCAGCGCTCCTCGGCCAATCCCGGAAATTTGAAAACAATTGTGGAAAACGAGCGCACAATCTGAGGGACCGTGTGCCCGGGACAGGGGTCCCTCGTGCTTGGGCAGTCTCCCCGATCTCCACTGCCTGGCTGGGTTGAGAATCAGGGACCGGCCCCGGGCCTCCTGAGTTTCGGTCAGGGCCGGGGAGCCCACGTCCTGTGGCCTACCAAGTGTCCATCTGCCCAGGACAAGGGTCCCTGGTGCAGAGCCCCGTAGGGTGACCAACTGGCATCGGTGCAAATTCAGGACACGGTTAGTGTAAAAATTCAGGACAAAGGGTAAAAATTCAGGACAAAAATTCAGGACAGGAGGTCAAAATTCAGGACAAAACTTCGGGACAAAAGGTAAGTTTTACAGGCACATCAGAAGAGGTCGCAAAATAGTATAAAAGCAAGTAAATAGACGCCACTTAAGTACAAGTCAAAAGAAGTTTATATTCGGTTGAGACAATCCACGTCACGGTTTTTCAGTATGCGCACAGCTTGCTACCTTATACGATTCAAAACTCGCATCTCGCTCCAGCAGAATACAAGTGGGGCCGCTTTTATTGTTGATTGAAAACTACTGGATATACAAGGAACTTTGCAATGCCAGCCCCAGTCACAAACCCCCCCGCCCCCCTTCCTCCCAGGGAAACACCCAATGCCCGGTCTGGAAATCCGGCCTTGATACCACCCTCCAATGGTGCCCCTCATCTTCACATAGACCCTCTCTCATGCGTATTTAATTTCTTTTATAGGGCTGCTCATCCCAAGTATGTAGGGCTGGGCTTCGGAGTGCGTTACATCAAACACACATCATATAGAGACAATAACTCATATAAACGTGAAAGTCAATGTATAGGAAATGTTACTTAAGATAATGGGTGCTACAAGGTGTAATCATTCTTTTATCTATCATTCAGTCTTTCACCATTCATTCTGTCCTTCCATCTGTGTGCCCATCTATATCCAAACATATTCAACCATTTGCACACCTATCCACCATGTATCCTTCCATACATCATTTCACTCATCCATCCCTCCATCCACCCTTTCACTCATCCATCCATTATTCACCCATCCACCCTTTCACCCCATCCATCTGTACACTCATCCATCCACTCTTCCACCCATCCATCCATTCACTCATCCATCCATTTACCCTTTCACCCATCCAACCATCCTTTCACTTACTCATCCATCCACCCAGTCACTTATCCTTCCACCCATTCACCCTTTCAGTCATTCATCCTCCCTTTCTCTCTCTCCATCCCCCTTTCACTTATACATCCATCTTTTCACCCACCCATCTACTCATCCATCCATGAATCCATCCATTGACCCTATTACTCATCCATCCATCTGCATGAAAGGGATAAGGGGCAGCAAAACAGAGCAGCAGGGGACACCCCCGCAATGCAGCACACAACCATAACATGCAGAGCACATCAACACTGACAACAAAGTGGCACAAACCCCAACACGTCCACACCAGAACACAGGACACAACTGGTGTTGACTGGGTGTAGACACTGGCCAATCACAAGTGGCATTGCAGGGAAATCTGAGGTTATATTGTACAAGTACAAACACACATCCATGATGTTGTCGAAATGTCCACTGTTCTGCAGCAAATGGGCAGCCCTCCGAAACAACCACGATGTACACAGTCATGCAGTCTATATGTAAGCATGTACAATGGGACAACACACATGTGAACACATTGTTAAACTACATCTCCCCTTCACATTGCAGAGGGAGAATCAACACCACCTGCAGAGCAGCCCGAACCTCTCTTCTCTGATGACGAAGAGGACCACCACACCTGCGACTCTGACGCCCTCCAATAGTTCATTAACATTCTCCGCAGCCAACCTCCAGGAGCAGGGCAGCCCAGCTGCAACGGGGACACCCCACCCCCTGCACAGACCACGCAGCATGCAGCACCCACCACCACGGCTGCCTCCCAGGACTCCCACGAAGAACACATGGCCTTCCAACGCCGTGTGTTGGGATGCCAAGAGCAGCTGGCTGAACAGGTGCGGGTGGGCTTCGACCGCATGGCAGACAAACTAGATGCCATACTTGGGTCGCTAAGTCCCATCAGGGACCACTCACGGTCCCTAACAGACACCGACAGTCCGCTCCATGCCCTCCAATGAACCATGGCTGACATCGCCAGAGTCCTGACTGAGCGACAAGAATGACTGGCTAGTCAGGGTGGCTCCAGCGAGCTCGCCCGGGTTGGGACTCATGCGGAGGCTCATGGAGACCATGGAGCTGACCAATGCGGAAAGAGCAGCTGCCACGGCTGCACAACAGCGAGAGGTAGCTGGGTTCCACAATGACCTCAAAACCATCCTCATGGCATTGCTGCCACAAGGCCTGGCACCGATGCATGCTGCTGCTACCACTAAATCCACATCTCCACCCCCTGAAGTGTCAGTGCCACACAGTGCGGCAGACATTCCACCTCCGGCCCCTGAGGTGTCACTGCCACACAGTGCTGGAGAAAGGCCAGCACCACCCGCATGTGAGGCACATGAAACAGCAGAGGACGAAGATGCGGATGAAACCGCCTTACTGGTACAGAGAAAACTGTAGCATTCATCTCCGCCATATGGCCGGTTTCAGCTTGGTTCTGCCCTCTGCATCATCACTTTCCACTGTCCCCCGATACACTCTGCGACACTTACCTTGGACCTCGCAATGGACTGCCATATTCTCTTTGATCGCCAATGACGCAGCTAACAGACTGCGGACTGAACTCCTCCACTTCCTTTGGACTTGTCATTCCCTGAGTGACTCTGGCTAGCCCTCCACGGGCCAACATTTTAAAGTGGGGTTTGAATGGCCCTGTACTGCTCCAGATGCAACACTCCACTGAATATGCATTAAACATTCCGAATCACAAAGATGTGTCGTCTCTATGGTCTTTCAAGTGTGGTATTATGGATGAATGTAGGGTCAGTGAATTCCTCTTACGTCCATGTGGCGCATGTCGTTGGACTTGGGTCGCAGGGTGACACATTGCCGATTGTCGCCCGGGTGGTGCCGACGCAACAACAGCCACACACGCATTTGTTACTTCCTTGTCCAGCCCCGTACGGAACCACGCCAAGAGCCCCCGGGCCATTGTTCAAACCCTTATGCTGGCCTGGCATACACCAGGCCAGCCCACTACGCTTACGCTCCAGGGGGGCACAACAACGCCACATGTGCCAGGACTCCCCTGTAGTGATCTGCTGCTCACAGGTCTAGTTGGCAGCATGCCACAGCCACTCCCTCATGGCTGGTTTACACCCACACCACACCCATCCAGCACACGCATCACAGCACAAGTGACCCTGCCAATAAATAGGGCCGGACGAACGTGCACGACGCTATTTCCAACCTCTCTCAGGGTGTATCCGTGTGGTGTGCATGTAGGCATGGGGGCCCAGGGGCCTGCAACATCACATTCCGCAGGCCCGGAGGTGACATGATGGCCTCCCCACCATGAAAACCAATCATAGAGAGTCTATGACTAGCGGGGCACAGACTTGGTGGCACCGGATACACTGCTGCCGGCACAGGCACACCGCCACGGGACGGTAGGGGCACCTTAAGTGCTGAGCGGGTGTGCAGCCTGCGATGATGCCCTGTCCCGGCGGTCCCGACGGCTCAGGTTTTGTGTGCCCTGCTGGACCGCAGTGTAGGCCTGAGCCAGTGGGAAGCGCGGGCCTACCGCCACATGGCGTCGCCTCCTGGATCACAGAGTTAGTGGCACCTATGAGGCTGAGCGGGTGTGCCGCCTGCGATGAGGCCGGGTGCACTGGTATGTCCTCTGCCATGGAGTAATCAAGACCCAGCACCAAACATGAGACCTGGTGGCCTGCGGAGCGGGGCTGCATGATGTGGAGGGTGCCATGTCCGCGGGTCCCGGGCTTGTGGCTTGCAGAGGCACGTGGTGGGCCCTCTTTTCTCACGCCGGTGGCGGAAGGTGAGCAGTGAGGCCTGCATGCACTGGGACAGGCATGCACCGCTGGGTGGCGGGAGGGGCTGGGGTGCAGCTGCCTGGGTGCGCAGGGGCAGGCATGCACCGCTGGGCGGTGGGAAGGGCTGTGGTGCAGCTGCCTAGGTGCGCAGGGGCGGACAGGCGAAGGTGTCGTGTGCAATTGTATGTACTTTGCCATTCAGGTATCTGGACTCTGTTTCAGATGACGGGTCTGTCTCAGATGTGGGACCTGGTGAACTGCACCACATACCGGCACGTGGTTGGAGAAAAAACGGTGGCAGCAGGTATGCAGTGTGGCCTGGGTGCGCAGTGTCGGCACTCTCTGTTTGTTTATGTTTATGTTTATTCAATTTTTATTGCGCACGAATACCCTAAGGTGTCTCGGCGCATACAGAACATCCTACTGACAGAGACATCTGAAGAGATTATTGGTTAAATAACCAAGTCTTCAGGAGTTTACGAAACATGGTAGGGGTAGGGGCAGTTTTTACAGCCAAGGGAAGGGAGTTCCACAGCTTAGGAGTAGTTACCAAAAAACGTCTATCTCCCCATGTGGAGGTTTTGGTGCATGGCACTGGGAGAAGAAGAGTAGAGTCTGATCTTAAAGTTCTATTGGGAACATAAATCCGAAAAGCATCCTTCAGGAACTTAGGTCCCGAATCATGAATGGCTTTATAAGCGATGCATAAAGCCTTAAATTTTATCCGACTCTTTACTCTCAACCAGTGCAGCTGGTGAATAGCCGCAGATGTAGGGTGACGGAAAGGAACATCAAGCATTAATCTAGCTGCCGCATTCTGTACAGATTGTAGCTTGGCTAGAACCTGCTCCTGAGCGTTAAGGAAAAGGCCGTTACTATAGTCAATTTTTGAAAAGACAAGTGTAGTAATTAAAGTTTTTCCTGCCGATGAAGGCAGGTATGGCAGCAACTTCTTGATCTTTCTAAGCATATAATAGGAAGATGCCGCCACAGCGTTGGCGTGATACTTAAAAGACAGTTTATCATCGAACATGATACCGAGATTCCTGACCTTGGTTACTGGAGTGGGAGGGGGACCCATATGACTGGGCCACCAGATCGCAGACCACTCAGGGGAAAGCCTACCAAAGGTCAGCACCTCGGTTTTGTCCGAATTCAATTTTAAACTGTTGTCCGCCATCCAGGAGCTAATAGCCATCATCCCTTCCTGAAATTGGGCGGCAACTGCGGGACCATCTTTTTGAATAGACAGCACCAATTGGGTGTCGTCGGCATAAGTGGTTAACCGCAGCTTATGAGCTTTTATAACCTTCGCCAAATCCGCCACATATATATTAAATAATGTGGGGCTTAGCAAAGATCCCTGAGGAACCCCGCAAGGAAGAACAAAAGTGGGTGAGTAAAAATTACCCAACTTAACCGCTTGAGTTCGGTTGGCAAGAAACGAAGCGATGAGGTTCTTTGCAAGATGGGTTACCCCCATGGATGCGACACGGTCGACCAAGATGGAATGGTCGACCGTGTCGAAGGCGGCGGACACGTCGAGGAGCACCAGGACCGCTGCCCCCCCCTGATCCATGATGGTCCTAATCTCATCAGAAGCTTTTATCAAGGCCGTTTCGGTGCCATGATATTTCCTAAATCCGAACTGCGTATCATCCAGAAGATTATGATGGTCAATAAATTCGGATAATTGCAGGTTCATCACTGACTCAAATATTTTAGCCGGAAATGGTAGGCAAGCAATAGGCCTGTAACTAGCTGATTCAGTGGGGTCTAACAATGGTTTTTTAAGTAGTGGTTTTATAGCTGCCTTTTTCCAAATGTCCGGATAGATACCAGATAGGAAAATGGAGTTGCAAAGGTCCGTTAGATAAGGTGCTATGACCTCAGTGAGAGAGTTCAGTATCATAGGAGGGCAAGGGTCAAAAGGAGAGACGGACTTAATAGAAGTGACCAACCTACCAATATATTCAGATGAAACAGGAAGAAAATTGGTAAACATAGGCGTATGAGAGGGGAGATCAGGGGCAACAGGACGTGTAGGGAGGGAGAATGACGAATAGATCGTGGAAACCTTGGAAAAAAAGAAAGTAGCCAGCGCATTACAGAGGACTTGGGAGGGTTCTGTAGGAGGACCTATAGGTGGATTGGACAGGGTGTCAACTACCTGATACAGCTTTTTGGCTGAATTGTGAGCTGATTCAATTTGGGCCAAAAAGAAACTACTTTTGCATCTTATAATAGATTTTTTATATAATGCAAGGGCATCTTTATAAGTCTGCCTATCGACAGGGTTGTAATGCTTTCGCCAACGCCTTTCCAGGTTCCTGCAGTATTGACGCTGTAAGCGGAGATCCTCCGTGAACCATGGAGCGGAGGGTGATACCCTATTAGGAATAAAAGATTTAACCGGAACCACACGGTTCACTGCATTAGAAATCCATGCCTGATATCTGATGGATGATTCACTAGGATTAGAGGAAATCTCATACCGGGAGTCTGCTAGAGTCTGGGAAAGAACTGAATGATCCAGGTTATTCCAGGCTCTAGTACGGATGGAAGTACGGGGCAGGGTATTGGAGGCTTTATGATTGTTAACTTGAATGGTAAAAACTACTGCGGAATGGTCTGACCATGCTACAGGAATAACTGAAGATAAAGAGAGCTTAGGATGGTTAGTAAACAGCCCATCAAGCGTGTGTCCAGCTTGATATGTAGGAACATCTACCAATTGCGATAAGCCGGCCACATATAGGTCGGCTATTAGTTGGGCGGTGTGTTTATCCCCTAGGTCCTCTAAGTGGAAATTAAAGTCTCCTAATATGGTAAAGTCCGGATAACTTATAGAAAATTCTTGAAATTCTTCAAGAGCCCGAAGGAAGCGCGAGTGTGGGCCAGGGGGACGATATAACAAAATCCCTTTAAAGGTCTGATAGTAATTAAGTGAGATAAAAAAAAAAAAGCGCTTCACAGTCTTGTCGACTTATAGAGTCAATCTTGACTCTTAAGTCGACTTTATAGATTATGGCTAAGCCGCCTCCTCTCCCTGTAGTTCTGTCCTGTCTCACCACACAGTATCCCTCAGGGGTGGCTGAACAGAAGTCCGGGCCTGAAGAGGCGTCTCCCCATGATTCTGTAATAAACAGAATATCAAGCTTCTGAGCTACAATAAGTTCCCTTATTTCCCAGCAATGACTAGGGAGAGAGCGGGCATTGATAAGAGCTACATGAATATGACAAGTAGATCCTGGGCCAGGAGAAAACTTTGAAGGGAAAAAAGGGGAAAATGCAAATTTACAGCCTGGGCATGTAGCAGGTAAAGAGATAGGAGAGGAGGGCAGGGGTAGACTTATACACTGATTACTAGACACCCCTGAGCTAAACTCCTTCAGCTGAGAGGCAGAGTAACGTATCCTGGTGCAATGGCGCAGTTGGCAACATGGCCAGGGAACATGGCCCTAGGCCCGGAGCTGGCACGGACGGGCGCAGACGGACCCTCTCATCTTTTCTCTATCTCTCTCTTCCCCTCTCTGTCCGTCTATCTTTCTCTCCCCCTCTCTGTCCGTCTAACTCTCTCTCTCCCTCTCTCTCCATCTATCTCTCTCTTTCTCTCTTTCTCCTTCGCTCTCTCTCTGTCTCTTGATGTGCGCAGGACACACCTTCTCATCATGATTTTTGTCTTGCAGGCTTTGACCTACAGATTGTCCCGAGGGGAGCCGCCATGTGTCTTCATTTCTGTTCTGTGTTTATTTTAATAAATTATCATTTTTTGCTTTGGATGTGAATGTGTGATGCTCATTTTTGTGACGACAGATGCATGTCACCAGATGTGATTGTGCGACATCATGCAGGTTATTTGGTACATGATTCAGTGTTGTTGATGTAGCATGTCTTTGGCCGGGGGGGTGCTGGAGAGGGGGGTTCCTAGGGGTGGTGGCCCTCTTGGGTGTCCGGCATGCATGTTCAGTGGCTCCATGGCATATGTTGTTCTTCAGGTGTGGCTCTGGGCTGGGCTCTCTTTTCTGGTGTAAGTTGTAGTCCGACTTTGCACCAGGTCAGAGCAGGTGTTATTGTCTTGGTGCTAACGCGCCTTATCGCCTGTTTTGTGATCTTATTGCAGATCAGGCTGGTTGTTGAGAATGTTGTGGAGTGGTGTTGTCGCGGCTTTTTGCACGGGAACGCCTACTCTGCATCTCATTAGCGATAGTTTCCGGGGTCATCTGTGGCATGTTTTTTGCGGATGCTTTCGCAGGAAAATTGGTGATATCAGCTGTTAACACCAGCTTGTGAATGGGGAGATAAATTTATCGCAACTTTGGCTGCGCTAAAGTGCCGTTAACTCAGCGATAGCACATATATTTGCACTCCTGATATAAGTGACTCAGATTAAGCTGTCCAAGCACCCCATTGTTGCCTCACAGCCTTCCAATTCACTTTGTATCTTATGCTCAATGGCAATTTCCAAAAGCAAAGTTCAACTTCTTGCAACCTGATTGTCAGTACTTGGAGGTCCTTCTCAGATGAATCCAGTCTTTTGTTTAAATTATCTGCACCCCTTTGATACAAGCAGGTTTTTTGTCAATATTTTGCAGCTTTCGACTCCCCCACCCCCTCAACTCCACGATCTTCTAGGATCACCTAATTCTAGGAGTGGTTCACATCAGACACCTTTTCTACCTTTTTGTGTAATTTCTCATGATCCCCAGAAAAAGGGATCTTGAGTGGAAAAGATTCCTTTTGGTCCTCAACGGAGGGGCTCTTGAATGAAAAACAGACTTTGCGTCCTTTTTGATGTTTTCTTATTCTTTAGGCGGCATCAGTCCCCTGTGGGGTGATTCAATCATTGCTTGCACTTCATCCAGACATATATGTTCAGCACCTACCTGAAGCTTAAACCCATCCAGTACGTAACACCTGATCTAAACCGGGCTCAACATTATGTACCTGGATGATGCAAACCTAAACTTTCGCCTCATGCCAATTCACTCGGATTCGCCCTGGAAACCAATCTCACTTTCAAGCAACACATTGCCAAAGAAACTAAGGGAGCCTGGTGCTAACTACAGAAAATGAAACCTTTCCTGTGGCTAATTAATATGTACCCTGAAGCATCATGCAGCCTATAATACCTACACTGCCAAGTATTAAAGCTCAAACGTCCAACCCGCCATCAGTGGTGGGAAGTCGGAGTTTCACCAGCGAGATCCGACGCCACTCCGCACCCCAAAGCATTGTCAGGAGTAATTCCTCATTTTCCGGAAGGCTGTCTGGGGTATTCGAATGGGGAGGGTGGCAAAGAAGTATAGGAGTCATGGTTGGGCCACCATCTTTGCTAAAGTTGCAAGGTCCATGATGGAAAGGGGCAGCATGTGCCAGAAGAAGGACTGTCGCAGAGACGCGAGAGTCATCTATATGTTTCCCTCAACTTATTGTCTTTCAGAGTGATATATTTGCACTCCTAAATGTATGTGGTTCCCAGCAGATCCCATCTCCCACCTCTGAAGGCCTATTGTCCGTGCATGAGGAAGTCAAGGGAAGGCACTGATTTGACTCCAATTCACCTGTAGACCTGAGACCGCAACAAAGCGGGTCTGCATAGCAGAGGCACCTTCTATTTCTGAGGAATAGTAACATATTGTTTGCATTTAATAATACTTGGAGCCGGATTTCCCTGAAATACAGCCCACAGAAACAGTTGCCCTGTCTGAGGGGCAATGCCAGGGCCTCCATAGCTGTTGCAAACAATACTGGGGATAAAGGGCACCACTGTCTGGAGGGAAACATCGTTTACAACGCGGGGATTACATCGCGATGCCATTACATCGCGGTTTTTACAACACAATTCGTTACGACGACTTGCGCTAGATGGCGCTCTAGGACAAGGAATAGTATAATTTACTATCCAACACCTTCCCTACTGTACGTAGACTGGAGTTGGAATAGTAAATTATACTACTCCTAAGTCCAGCGCCCTCCAACGCAAGTCGTTGTAACGACTTGCGTTGTCAAAACCGCGATGTAATGTACCGCGATGTAAATGTATGCGTTGTAACGTCATACATCCCTGTCTGGAGCCTCTTTCAACGGCACAGGACTGAGGGATAAATCCATTTCTTAACTCTCGCTGTTGTGGTGTAGAGCAGAATATTCAGAAAGTTGATGTGAAATAAATTGCACACCATTGTCACTTTCAACCAAACAAGGAAAATCTTCCCTGTGAAAACATTTGTCTGGAAACTTGATAACAGTATTAGGGTCTGATTTAAATCTTGGCTACTCCGTCACAGCTCTGACAGCTATCCTGTCCGCTGAATTATAAATTCCATAGGATATAATGGGATTTAGATTTCAGCGGACGCGATATCCGCTACTGTTGTGACAGAGTAACCTGTCTGCCAAGATCTCAATCAGGCGCTAAGTTTTGGGATTACTGAGCCATTCTAACTCCGCAAATTTAGAAAATTAGTCAACACAAAAGCAGACAAGTACCTTCTAATCAAATCTTCACAACGACCTAATAAGCCCTTAGCCAATTCACTCCAGGGTGCTTTTTGAAACTTGTGAGGTTGAACATTCACTGAAAAAGTTTTTAAGGATGTATCAGAATTACTACACTTTATGCATTTGTTAACATGCCGACCTGACTATAATAGGCTCTTATATTGTGCATTTCCGTAAGATAATAAACAGTAAAACTCTACTCATATAACCTTGCCAAAATCTCTGTAAGGTTAGACAAAGCTTTGCCTGTGCCATGGCTGTGTAAAAGGGCCAAGAGTGGTTTATGACCAGTCCTGATTACCACATCCTTTCCCCATATGTATTTTTTTAAACGTTCAATAATGTTCAACACTCCAAGCAAATGAAAGAGCCTCTCTTTTTATGGATGAATACCGTGTTTCAGATTATGACACAGGGATGGAAGCAAATGCTATAGTTACTTTCCCCAGACTTTGACTGAGAACAGCACCTAAACCAGTGGCCATCGCCTCAGCTCTACTGCAAGGAGCAGCTTGTTCTCTGCGTTGTTGGTTAAGATTTCGGCGGCATTCTCGTAATGTCTCTGCAGGCCAGGCCACCTGCATTTACTGTCGGGGGGCCTCCGGGCCTCAGTGCAGGGGCGCCCGGGGGCTCTCTTGCTGGGGCGCCGTAATGCCACTCAAGCTGCTTCAATAGCGAGTTTCTGATAGTAGCTTTGCCCCCGGAGGCAACCTCTGCAGTTGCATGGCCTTGTATCCCCTCCTGGCGTAGGTTTCACCGTTTGCTGTAACTAGTGACTGCCTCCTCGGTCTTTGCCTGGCAGATGAGGAGGGAGCGCCTACCCTGAAGAGCTCTCGGTCCTCAGCTTCAACACTAGTCTCTGCCTCTCGGCGTGTGCCGGCCCCTCTGCAGTACGGTTAGGTGCTTGCTCTTGTGGCGTCCTCGGATCAGCGCCCTCTCCGCATCCACTTGTGTTAGGCAGCTCTCCTCGCCCTCCCGCCGCCGCAATGGCACCGCAGATGGCTGCCGCACTGTGCCGGTGCCGCCTCACTGGTCCTCTCCTACGCAATCTCCTTGCAGCGCTCCTCGGCCAATCCCGGAATTTTGAAAACAATTGTGGAAAACGAGCGCACAACCTGAGGGACCGTGTGCCCGGGACAGGGGTCCCTCGTGCGTGGGCAGTCTCCCCGATCTCCACGGCCTGGCTGGGTTGAGAATCAGGGACCGGCCTACCAAGTGTCCATCTGCCCAGGACAAGGGTCCCTGGTGCAGAGCCCCGTAGGGTGACCAACTGGCATCGGTGCAAATTCAGGACACGGTGAGTGTAAAAATTCAGGACAAAGGGTAAAAATTCAGGACAAAAATTCAGGACAGGAGGTCAAAATTCAGGACAAAACTTCGGGACAAAAGGTAAGTTTTACAGGCACATCAGAAGAGGTCGCGCAATAGTATAAAAGCAAGTAAATAGACGCCACTTAAGTACAAGTCAAAAGAAGTTTATATTCGGTTGAGACAATCCACGTCACGTTTTTTCAGTATGCGCGCAGCTTGCTACCTTAGACGATTCAAAACTCGCATCTCGCTCCAGCAGAATACAAGTGGGGCCGCTTTTATTGTTGATTGAAAACTACTGGATATACAAGGAACTTTGCAGTGCCAGCCCCAGTCACAACCCCCCCCCCCCCCCCGCCCCCTTCCTCCCAGGGAAACACCCAATGCCCGGTCTGGAAATCCGGCCTTGATACCACCCTCCAATGGTGCCCCTCATCTTCACATAGACCCTCTCTCATGCGTATTTAATTTCTTTTATAGGGCTGCTCATCCCAAGTATGTAGGGCCGGGCTTCGGAGTGCGTTACATCAAACACACATCATATAGAGACAATAACTCATATAAACGTGAAAGTCAATGTATAGGAAATGTTACTTAAGATAATGGGTGCTACAAGGTGTAATCATTCTTTTATCTATCATTCAGTCTTTCACCATTCATTCTGTCCTTCCATCTGTGTGCCCATCTATATCCAAACATATTCAACCATTTGCACACCTATCCACCATGTATCCTTCCATACATCATTTCACTCATCCATCCCTCCATCCACCCTTTCACTCATCCATCCATTATTCATCCATCCACCCTTTCACCCCATCCATCTGTACACTCATCCATCCACTCTTCCACCCATCCATCCATTCACTCATCCATCCATTTACCCTTTCACCCATCCAACCATCCTTTCACTTACTCATCCATCCACCCAGTCACTTATCCTTCCACCCATTCACCCTTTCAGTCATTCATCCTCCCTTTCTCTCTCTCCATCCCCCTTTCACTTATACATCCATCTTTTCACCCACCCATCTACTCATCCATCCTTGAATCCATCCATTGACCCTATTACTCATCCATCCATCTGTTCTATCATCCATCCACCCTTTCACTTCTTCACTCATCTATCCATCCTTTTGTCCATCGAACCCCCTTTCACTCACTCATCAATCCTTACATCTACCCTATCACTCATCCATCCATTCACCCTTTCACTTATCAATTCATCAATTGACCCATCCTTTCACTCATCCATCCACCAATCCACTTGCCCATCATCTACCCTTTCACTCATCCATCCACCCTTTTACCTATTCATCCACCCCTCCACCCATACCATCCATCTATTTACCTTTTCTCTCATCCTTCCACTCACTCACTCATCTATCCTTTCTTTCATTATCTATCCATTCACCCTTTTATTCATCCATTCATCCTTTCACTAATCCATCCAGCCATTCACACATCCCTTCACTTATTTACTCACCCACCTTTTCACATTATGAGCTGAGCCCTTGTCTGCAGAGTTGCAGACAGAAGAGACCCATCAAGAACTTCACCTCGCTGTAGTTCCTAAAGCAAGGGGTGGGGGAGGGTTCACTATGCCCCTGCACATAGCCAATCTGAAAACTTAGAAGTCATGCATGATGCACAGTGCCAGGACGTGAGGTGACGGTGACATGATGTTGTTTCCAGGGCTTTAAGCGGGGTAAAAAAAACTGGGGGGTCTCTTCAAAGGAGAACTTCGATGTAATTAAGGGCGTGGCTTAAAACCCTCCAGGCTAAAAATATGTGCTTAGCATAGTGTTCCGCCTGACTGGTATTATGTTGTTTCTGTCAGTGCATCCAGATATTTAATACAGCAAGTATCAGTACACCAACAACAAGCCAGGACTATTGGCTTTGTCAATGGTTGTTAGTTGCTTCAAATAAAAAAGCAGCAATCATGGCTTTGGTGAATATAATATTGAAAATGCATCAGTTCTAAAATGAGACAGTGAAAGAACTATACACCATTCTTTTTAACTTGTTTCACCGGCTTCTTTAGATGAACTGTTTTCTCAGGTCGCAGCATTGGCGTTTTACCTTTCATCCATCTAACAGAATGCCCTGCTGTACACTGAACAAGAGGGATACCTAGCTGACCCTTTAGATATGCTGTCATCAGTTAAACAGACTCGGACCAAAATCCTTCTTAATTTGATCCAATCATTTAATCATTGAATTTTTGCTTTTGTTTTCGGTTAGTTTCAATAATATTTAGTACAAAAGGACAACACTTAACAAATTACACAACTTCCTTCACAAATTACAAAAATTAACATTACCAAATTCAC
Organism: Triturus cristatus; assembly: GCF_964204655.1. Classification (NCBI taxonomy): domain Eukaryota; kingdom Metazoa; phylum Chordata; class Amphibia; order Caudata; family Salamandridae; genus Triturus; species Triturus cristatus. Next base: position 376,716,159 of record NC_140581.1, on the reverse strand, counting down.
ATTGAACGCAATAATACAATACAAAGTTCACACAGAGAGACAAGTTGTTAAATTATAAACATCCAGACTTAAACACATATGTACAAATTCAAATTGCTACCAGTCGACAACAGTACATTGCAAAGGACACCCTATAGAGCAAACTCAGGGCGCCATCCAAAGGGGATATTTTAGTTTTAGCAATAGAACATCACCAATTGCTACTTAGTTTAAAAAGGTGATCCCCTGTTGGTTAAATCAGGGTCAACGCGTTTCAAAGCCCATCGGAATCAAAGGGCTTCTCTGCAGGGCTGAGACTGGGGTCTGTAATTGTATTCGGAAGGCTCATCAACTTTGTTGGGGGCCCAATCTTTGACGTGATTGCTTATTCCGTAGATTGATGGAGGCATTCAGGTGGTGCGAAAGTTGCTCTTTGGTAGCCAAATTCGCCCAATGTGCAACCTGCCTCACGAGGTGGAAATAATTCATACCTCCACGTTGAAAGTTCTTCAAGCGCAGGGAGCGCATACGAAAAATATAGTTCAAGAAGTGTACGGGGCAGTGAAATGGCCTTCACATCAAAGGGCGGTCTCAAAGACGAATTACCCTTGAGACGCTGAGTTCAAGAGTTATTCCAGCACTGTAGGGACCTTCCAAATCTATTAGCATGGTTTAACACGAGTTATTTTGTTCCTGGTACACTGAGGCAGGAGGAGGCCACCACATGCTTTTACAGCCCGAGACTGCCCATTGTCATTCTGTATGTGGCAATCAGCCCCACACAGAGTGACACTGGGCGGGTGGGGCTGCTCTTGTGCTCCAGGAGGAGGGCGGGGCGTCCCAGCAGGAAGCAGAGGCCTCTCACAGGGGAACAGTTCTGCTCCCTGCACCTCCCAAAATTACAGACAAAAGGCGTCCGTAAAATGGATCCTCACGGACAACGGACGTGAGGTCCAAATTACGGACTGTCCGTGAAATTTACGGACAGTTAGTCACCCTAGAGCCCCGGAACCCTGCAAGGGCAGGCGGGAGCCCTACCGCTATGGCTCGGCGCGGGCAGACGGGAGTCCTTTCGGTCCCGGCCATCTGGTCGCACCTTTCCCTCAGCCATCTGGTCGCACGCAATGCTTTCCAATGGGGCGACCAGATGGCCGGGCTGCCCTGGAAGTCCCGATGGGGGCTCATTCACCTCCCCGATCCCAGCCAGGGCTCCAGGAGGTAGGGTGCGTCCGGGCCTAGGGTCCCCTGAGTGTCTCGGTGCACAAGGGTTCCCAGAAAGAGGGGTGGCTTTCCTCCAGATTAGTAGGGGCAGGGTATGCCAGAACACCAACCCCCGGGCTGGCGGTTCTTTGCCGGGAACCAGATGGTCTATGCCCGGACAACACCTCCCCTCCCTCCGGGGGCTCCCTCCTCCGGCCCACAGCGTGGCAAAGTGCCCGGGAGGGGCTCCATGGGTCCCAGGCAGACCTCCACCGGGCATCCGGGCCCGAGAGCTCCGGTGGTCCGCCCCGTGCCTGAGGCCCAGCCGGGGTCCTCGAGCCCCCAGGAAGCGGAGCCCCCGAGCCCTGCATGGGCAGGCGGGAGCCCTACCGCGACGGCTCGTGTGGGCAGATGGGAGTCCTTTTGGTCCCGGCCATCTGGTCGCATCTTTCCCCTCGGCCATCTGGTCACACGCAATGCTTTCCAATGGGGCAACCAGATGGCCGAGCTTCTCTGGAAGTCCCGATGGGGGCTCATTTGCCACCCGATCCTAGCCAGGGCTCCAGGAGGCCGGGCTGGTCCGTGCCCTGGGTCCCCTCCACCACTCGGTGCGCAAGGGTTCCCAGAAAGAGGGGTAGCCTTCCTCCAGATTACTAAGGGCAGGGTATGCCGGGACACACCTCCCGAGGATGGCGGTTCTTAGGCGGGGACCAGATGGGCTATGCCCGGGCAACACCTCCCAGGCGTCCGGGACTCCCTCCTCCAGCCTGCAGTGAGTCAAAGTGCACGGGACAGGCTCCATGGGTCCCCGTACGTCCGGGCCCCGGGAGCTCCTGCGGGCCTCCCCAACCCTGAGGCCCAGCGTGGGGTCTCCGAGCCCCCCGAGCCCTGCAGCCCCCGAGACCTGCAGCCGGAGCCCTGCAGCCCCGGTGCCCTGCAGCCCCCGAACCCTGCAGCCCTGCAGCCCCGGAGCCCTGCAGCCCGAAGCCCTGCAGCCCCCGAGCCCTGCAGCCCCCGAGCCCTGCAGTCCCCGAGCCCTGCAGTCCCCGTGACCTGCAGCCCCCGAGCCCTGCAAGGGCAGGCGGGAGCCCTCCCACGAAAGCTCGGGCGGGCAGATTGGCCTCATTTCGGTCCGAGCCATCTGGTTGCACCAATCCCCTCGGCCATCTGCTCACACGCAATGCTTTCCAAAGGGGCGACCAGATGGCTGGGCCAGCCTGGAAGTCCCGATGAGGGCTCATTCACCTCCCCGATCCCAGCCAGGGCTCCAGGAGGTCGGGCGCCTCCATGCCTAGGGTCCCCTCCATCACTCGGTGCTCACGGTTTACCAGAAAGGGGGGTAGCCTTCCTCCGAATTACTAGGGGCAGGGTATGCCGGGACGCCCCTCCCAGGGATGGCGATTCTCTGCCGGGTACCTGATGGGCTATGCCCGGGCAACACCTCCCTAGGCATCCAGAGCTCCCTCCTCCGGCCCACGGCGTGGCAAAGTGCCTTAGGGTCTGATTTAAATCTTGGCTACTCCGTCACAGCTCTGACAGCTATCCTGTCCGCTGAATTATAAATTCCATAGGATATAATGGGATTTAGATTTCAGCGGACGCGATATCCGTCACTGTTGTGACAGAGTAACCTGTCTGCCAAGATCTCAATCAGGCGCTAAGTTTTGGGATTACTGAGCCATTCTAACTCTGCAAATTTAGAAAATTAGTCAACACAAAAGCAGACAAGTACCTTCTAATCAAATCTTCACAACGAACTAATAATCCCTTAGCCAATTCACTCCAGGGTGCTTTTTGAAACTTGTGAGGTTGAACATTCACTGAAAAGGTTTTTAAGGATGTATCAGCATTACTACACTTTATGCATTTGTTAACATGCCGACCTGACTATAATAGGCTCTTATATTGTGCATTTCCGTAAGATAATAAACAGTAAAACTCTACTCATATAACCTTGCCAAAATCTCTGTAAGGTTAGACAAAGCTTTGCCTGTTCCATTGCTGTGTAAAAGGGCCAAGAGTGGTTTATGACCAGTCCTGATTACCACATCCTTTCCCCATTTGTAGTTTTTTAAACGTTTAATAATGTTCAACACTCCAAGCAAATGAAAGAGCCTCTCTTTTTATGGATGAATACCGTGTTTCAGATTATGACACAGGGATGGAAGCAAATGCTATAGTTACTTTCCCCAGACTTTGACTGAGAACAGCACCTAAACCAGTGGCCATCGCCTCAGCTCTACTGCAAGGAGCAGCTTGTTCTCTGCGTTGTTGGTTAAGATTTTGGCGGCGTTCTCGTAATGTCTCTGCAGGCCACCTGCATTTACTGTCGGGGGGCCTCCGGGCCTCAGTGCAGGGGCGCCCGGGGGCTCTCTTGCTGGGGCGCCGTAATGCCACTCAAGCTGCTTCAGTAGCGAGTTTCTGATAGTAGCTTTGCCCCCGGAGGCAACCTCTGCAGTTGCATGGCCTTGTATCCCCTCCTGGCGTAGGTTTCACCGTTTGCTGTAACTAGTGACTGCCTCCTCGGTCTTTGCCTGGCAGATGAGGAGGGAGCGCCTACCCTGAAGAGCTCTCGGTCGTCAGCTTCAGCACTAGTCTCTGCCTCTTGGCGTGTGCCGGCCCCTCTGCAGTACGGTTAGGTGCTTGATCTTGTGGCGTCCTCGGATCAGCGCCCTCTCCGCATCCACTTGTGTTAGGCAGCTCTCCTCGCCCTCCCGCCGCCGCAATGGCACCGCAGATGGCTGCCGCACTGTGCCGGTGCCGCCTCACTGGTCCTCTCCTACGCAATCTCCTTGCAGCGCTCCCCGGCCAATCCCGGAGTAGCAGTCAGCGGGTTTGGTCCTTCTTCGGGGGCCCCGGGGACTGAGTCTGGTTATGACTAGGGTTTTGCATAGCGCCACTACGCAGAATTTTGAAATAAATTGTGGAAAACGAGCGCACGTTCTGTAGGGCTGGGCGGACTTTGCGTAGCGCAACTACGCAGAATTTTGAAAACAATTGTGGAAAACAAGCGCACAACCTGAGGGACCGTGGGCCCGGGACAGGGGTCCCTCGTGCTTGGGCAGTCTCCCCGATCTCCATGGCCTGGCTGGGTTGAGAATCAGGGACCGGCCCCGGGCCTCCTGAGTTTCGGTCAGGGCCGGAGAGCCCACGTCCTGTGGCCTACCAAGTGTCCATCTGCCCAGGACAAGGGTCCCTGGTGCAGAGCCCCGTAGGGTGACCAACTGGCATCGGTGCAAATTCAGGACACGGTGAGTGTAAAAATTCAGGACAAACGGTAAAAATTCAGGACAAAAATTCAGGACAGGAGGTCAAAATTCAGGACAAAACTTCGGGACAAAAGGTAAGTTTTACAGGCACATCAGAAGAGGTCGCGCAATAGTATAAAAGCAAGTAAATAGACGCTACTTAAGTACAAGTCAAAAGAAGTTTATATTCGGTTGAGACAATCCACGTCACGGTTTTTCAGTATGCGCGCAGCTTGCTACCTTAGACGATTCAAAACTCGCATCTCGCTCCAGCAGAATACAAGTGGGACCGCTTTTATTGTTGATTGAAAACTACTGGATATACAAGGAACTTTGCAGTGCCAGCCCCAGTCACAAACCCCCCCCCCCCTTCCTCCCAGGGAAACACCCAATGCCCGGTCTGGCAATCCGGCCTTGCTACCACCCTCCAATGGTGCCCCTCATCTTCACATAGACCCTCTCTCATGCGTATATAATTTATTTGATAGGGCTGCTCATCCCAAGTATGTAGGGCCGGGCGTTGGAGTGCGTTACATCAAACACACATCATATAGAGACAATAACTCATATAAACGTGAAAGTCAATGTATAGGAAATGTTACTTAAGATAATGGGTGCTACAAGGTGTAATCATTCTTTTATCTATCATTCAGTCTTTCACCATTCATTCTGTCCTTCCATCTGTGTGCCCATCTATATCCAAACATATTCAACCATTTGCACACCCATCCACCATGTATCCTTCCATACATCATTTCAATCATCCATCCCTCCATCCACCCTTTCACTCATCCATCCATTATTCATCCATCCACCCTTTCACCCCACCCATCTGTACACTCATCCATCCACTCTTCCACCTATTCATCCATCCATCCATCCATTCACTCATCCATCCATTTACCCTTTCACCCATCCAACCATCCTTTCACTTACTCATCCATCCACCCAGTCACTTATCCTTCCACCCATTCACCCTTTCAGTCATTCATCCTCCCTTTCTCTCTCTCCTTCCCCCTTTCACTTATACATCCATCTTTTCACCCACTCATCTACTCATCCATCCATGAATCCATCCATTGACCCTATTACTCATCCATCCATCTGTTCTCTCATCCATCCACCCTTTCACTTCTTCACTCATCTATGCATCCTTTTGTCCATCGAACCCCCTTTCACTCACTCATCAATCCTTACATCTACCCTATCACTCATCCATCCATTCACCCTTTCACTTTTCAATTCATCAATCCACCCATCCTTTCACTCATCCATCCACCAATCCACTTGCCCATCATCTACCCTTTCACTCATCCATCCACCCTTTTACCTATTCATCCACCCCTCCACCCATACATACATCTATTTACCTTTTCTCTCATCCTTCCACTCACTCACTCATCTATCCTTTCTTTCATTATCTATCCATTCACCCTTTTATTCATCCATTCATCCTTTCACTAATCCATCCAGCCATTCACACATCCCTTCACTTATTTACTCACCCACCTTTTCACATTATGAGCTGAGCCCTTGTCTGCAGAGTTGCAGACAGAAGAGACCCATCAAGAACTTCACCTCGCTGTAGTTCCTAAAGCAAGGGGTGGGGGAGGGTTCACTATGCCCCTGCACATAGCCAATCTGAAAACTTAGAAGTCATGCATGATGCACAGTGCCAGGACGTGAGGTGACGGTGACATGATGTTGTTTCCAGGGCTTTAAGCGGGGTAAAAAAAACTGGGGGGTCTCTTCAAAGGAGGACTTCGATGTAATTAAGGGCGTGGCTTAAAACCCCCAGGCTAAAAATATGTGCTTAGCATAGTGTTCCGCCTGACTGGTATTATGTTGTTTCTGTCATTGCATCCAGATATTTAATACAGCAAGTATCAGTACACCAACAACAAGCCAGGACTATTGACTTTGTCAATGGTTGTTAGTTGCTTCAAATAAAAAAGCAGCAATCATGGCTTTGGTGAATATAATATTGAAAATGCATCAGTTCTAAAATGAGACAGTGAAAGAACTATACACCATTCTTTTTAACTTGTTTCACCGGCTTCTTTAGATGAACTGTTTTCTCAGGTCGCAGCATTGGCGTTTTACCTTTCATCCATCTAACAGAATGCCCTGCTGTACACTGAACAAGAGGGATACCTAGCTGACCCTTTAGATATGCTGTCATCAGTTAAACAGACTCGGACCAAAATCCTTCTTAATTTGATCCAATCATTTAATCATTGAATTTTTGCTTTTGTTTTCGATTAGTTTCAATAATATTTAGTACAAAAGGACAACACTTAACAAATTACACAACTTCCTTCACAAATTACAAAAATTAACATTACCAAATTCACATTGAACGCAATAATACAATACAAAGTTCACACAGAGAGACAAGTTGTTAAATTATAAACATCCAGACTTAAACACATATGTACAAATTCAAATTGCTACCAGTCGACAACAGTACATTGCAAAGGACACCCTATAGAGCAAACTCAGGGCGCCATCCAAAGGGGATATTTTAGTTTTAGCAATAGAACATCACCAATTGCTACTTAGTTTAAAAAGGTGATCCCCTGTTGGTTAAATCAGGGCCAACGCATTTCAAAGCCCATCGGAATCAAAGGGCTTCTCTGCAGGGCTGAGACTGGGGTCTGTAATTGTATTCGGAAGGCTCATCAACTTTGTTGGGGGCCCAATCTTTGACGTGATTGCTTATTCCGTAGATTGATGGAGGCATTCAGGGGGTGCGAAAGTTGCTCTTTGGTAGCCAAATTCTCCCAATGTGCAACCTGCCTCACGAAGTGGAAATAATTCATACCTTCACGTTGAAAGTTCTTCAAGCGCAGGGAGCGCATACGAAAAATATAGTTCAAGAAGTGTACGGGGCGGTGAAATGGCCTTCACATCAAAGGGCGGTCTCAAAGACGAATTACCCTTGAGACGCTGAGTTCAAGAGTTATTCCAGCACTGTAGGGACCTTCCAAATCTATTAGCATGGTTTAACACGAGTTATTTTGTTCCTGGTACACTGAGGCAGGAGGAGGCCACCACATGCTTTTACAGCCCGAGACTGCCCATTGTCATTCTGTATGTGGCAATCAGCCCCACACAGAGTGACACTGGGCGGGTGGGGCTGCTCTTGTGCTCCAGGAGGAGGGTGGGGCGTCCCAGCAGGGAGCAGTGGCCTCTCACAGGGGAACAGCTCTGCTCCCTGCACCTCCCAAAATTACAGACAAAAGGCGTCCGTAAAAGGGATCCTCACGGACAACGGACGTGATGTCCAAATTACGGACTGTCCGTGAAATTTACGGACGGTTGGTCACCCTAGAGCCCCGGAACCCTGCAAGGGAAGGCGGGAGCCCTACCGCTATGGCTCGGCGCGGGCAGATGGGAGTCCTTTCGGTCCCGGCCATCTGGTCGCACCTTTCCCTCAGCCATCTGGTCGCACGCAATGCTTTCCAATGGGGTGACCAGATGGCCGGGCTGCCCTGGAAGTCCCGATGGGGGCTCATTCGCCTCCCCGATCCCAGCCAGGGCTCCAGGAGGTCGGGTGCATCCAGGCCTAGGGTCCCCTGAGTGTCTCGGTGCACAAGGGTTCCCAGAAAGAGGGGTGGCTTTCCTCCGGATTAGTAGGGGCAGGGTATGCCAGAACACCAACCCCCGGGCTGGTGGTTCTTTGCCGGGAACCAGATGGTCTATGCCCGGACAACACCTCCCCTCCCTCCGTGGGCTCCCTCCTCCGGCCCACGGAGTGGCAAAGTGCCCGGGACGGGCTCCATGGGTCCCAGGGAGTCCTCCCCCGGGCATCCGGGCCCGAGAGCTCCGGTGGTCCGCCCCGTGCCTGAGGCCCAGCCGGGGTCCCCGAGCCCCCAGGAAGCGGAGCCCCCGAGCCCTGCATGGGCAGGCGGGAGCCCTACCGCGACGGCTCGTGTGGGCAGATGGGAGTCCTTTTGGTCCCGGCCATCTGGTCGCACCTTTCCCCTCGGCCTTCTGGTCACACGCAATGCTTTCCAATGGGGCAACCAGATGACCGAGCTTCTCTGGAAGTCCCGATGGGGGCTCATTTGCCACCCGATCCTAGCCAGGGCTCCAGGAGGCCGGGCTGGTCCGTGCCCTGGGTCCCCTCCGCCACTCGGTGCGCACGGGTTCCCAGAAAGAGGGGTAGCCTTCCTCCAGATTACTAAGGGCAGGGTATGCCGGGACACACCTCCCGGGGATGGCGGTTCTTAGGCGGGGACCAGATGGGCTATGCCCGGGCAACACCTCCCAGGCGTCCGGGGCTCCCTCCTCCAGCCTGCAGCGAGGCAAAGTGCATGGGACAGGCTCCATGGGTCCCCGTACGTCCGGGCCCCGGGAGCTCCTGCGGGCCTCCCCAACCCTGAGGCCCAGCGTGGGGTCTCCAAGCCCCCCGAGCCCTGCAGTCCCCGAGACCTGCAGCCCGGAGCCCTGCAGCCCCGGTGCCCTGCATCCCCTGAGCCCTGCAGCCCTGCAGCCCCGGAGCCCTGCAGCCCGAAGCCCTGCAGCCCTGCAGCCCCCGAGCCCTGCAGCCCCCAAGCCCTGCAGTCCCCGTGCCCTGCAGCCCCCGAGCCCTGCAAGGGCAGGCGGGAGCCCTCCCACGAAAGCTCGGGCGGGCAGATTGGCCTCATTTCGGTCCGAGCCATCTGGTTGCACCAATCCCCTCGGCCATCTGGTCACACGCAATGCTTTCCAATGGGGCAACCAGATGGCTGGGCCAGCTTGGAAGTCCTGATGAGAGCTCATTCGCCTCCCCGATCCCAGCCAGGGCTCCAGGAGGTCGGGCGCCTCCGTGCCTAGGGTCCCCTCCATCACTCGGTGCTCACGTTTACCAGAAAGTGGGGTAGCCTTCCTCCAGATTACTAGGGGCAGGGTATGCCGGGACGCCCCTCCCGGGGATGGTGATTCTCTGCCGGGTACCAGATGGGCTATGCCCAGGCAACACCTCCCTAGGCATCCAGAGCTCCCTCCTCCGGCCCACGGCGTGGCAAAGTGCCCGGGACGGGCTCCATGGTTCCCGGGCAGTCATCCCCCTGGCGTCCGGGCCAGAGAGCTCCGGTGGTCCTTCCCCGGGCTTGAGTAGCAGCCGAGGACCCAGAGCCCCCGGGAAGTGGAGCCCTGCGTGGACAGGCGGGAACCCTAGCGCGAAGGCTCGGGTGGGCAGATGGGAGTCCTTTCAGTCCCGGCCATCTGGTCGCGCGCAATGCTTTCCAATGGGGCGACCAGATGGCCGGGCCTGCCTGGAAGACCTGATGAGGGCTCATTTGCCTCCCGGGACCCAGCTAGGGCTCCAGGAGGTCGGGGTCGTTTGCGCCAAGGGTCCCCTGAGCCTTGAGGTGCGCGTGGGTTACCAGAAAGTGGGGTAGCCTTCCTCCGGATTACTAGGGACAGGGTACTCTGGGACCCCTCTCGGATAGCAGTCCTCAGCCGGCAGCTGGATGGGCCAGGATGCCGCCCCGGACCTGGGACGGGGTCCGGTAGGCCCGGGGAGGCTTCTCCTGTGCCTCCGGGCCTGGGAGCCCCGGCTGGGGCTCCGGCCTTGGGCCCCGTCTCCCGGCCTGCGGCACTGCCAAAGGCCCGGGACTGGGTTCCGTTGTGGCCGGGGAGCCTCTCCTTGCTTGCCTGGGTTCAGGAGCTCCGGCCAGGGCCCCTGAGGGCCCCGGAGAGGGCGGCCTCCCCACCCCGGGCTCTGTCCTGGGTCCTGCCATGTGGCAGGGTGCCCGGGACGGGGCCCGGAGGGCCTGGGGAGGCTTCCCCTGCGCCTCCAGGCCTTGGAGCCCCGGCTGGGTCCAGGGGCCCTACCAGGCCCCGGGTCGGGGGCTCCGGCCCTGGGCCCCGTCCCCCGGCCTGCGGCACTGCCAAAGGCCCGGGACGGGTTTCCGTTGTGGCCGGGAAGCCTCCCCTTGTTTGGCTGGGTTCAGAAGCTCCGGCCAGGCCCCTGAGGGCCCCGGGGAGGGCGGCCTCCCCACCCGGGGCTCCGTCCTGGATCCTGCTGCATGGCAGGGTGCCCGGGAAGGGGTCCGGCGGACCCGGGGAGGTTTCCCCTGCGCCTCCGGGCCTGGGAGCCCCGGCTGGGTCCAGGGTCCCCACCATGCCCCGGGTCAGGGGCTCCAGCCCTGGGCCCCGTCCCCCAGGCTGCGGCACTGCCAAAGGCCCGGGACGGGGTTCCATTGTGCCTGGGGAGCCTCCCCTTGCTTGGCTGGGTTCGGGAGCTCCGGCCGGGGAGGGCGACCTCCCCACCCCGGGCTCCTTCCTGGGTCCTGCCGCGTGGCAGGGTGCACGGGATGGGGTCTGGTGGACCCGGGGAGGCTTCCCCTGCGCCTCCGGGCCTTGGAGCCCCGGCTGGGTCCAGGGGCCTGCCAGGCCCCGGGTCGGGTGCTGTGGCCCTGGGCCCCGTCCTCCGGCCTGCCGCTTCGCCAAGGGCCCGGGACAGGGGTCTGTCGGTCCCATGCAGGCCTCCCCTGCTTGTCAAGGTGTCTGCGGGCCCCGGGTCGGAGCGCCCGTCGGGTCCCCCTCGCAGCCTCCATGGCTGGGGCCCAGCTGGGGCCCTGGGCCTCCGGTCCCCCATGCCCCGGCGCCCGCTCACTCTTTTGTTGGGGCACAGAGCGACCCTTTCAAGCCTGGCCATCTGGTCGCGCCTTTCCCTGGTTAGGGAGCTCCGTCCCTGGGCCCCGTCCCCTGGCCTGTGGCACTGCCAAAGGCCCGGGACAGGGTTCCGTTGTGCCCGGGGAGCCTCCCCTTGCTTGGCTGGGATCAGGAGCTCCGGGGAGGGAGACCTCCCCACCCTGGGCTCCGCCCTGGGTCCAGCCGCGTGGCAGGGTGCCCGGGAAGGGGTCTGGCGGGCCCGTTGAGGCTTCCCCTGCGCGGCCCCGGGTCAGGGGCTCCGGCCCTGGGACATGTCCCCCAGCCTGCGGCACTGCCAAAGGCCCGGGATGGGGTTCAATTGTGCCTGGGGAGCCTCCCCTTGCTTGGCTGGGTTCAGGAGCTCCGGCCGGCCTCCCCTGCTTGTCAAAGTGTCCGCGGGCACCGGGTCGGAGGGCCCGTTGGGTCCCCCTCGGAGCCTCCATGGCTGGGGCCCAGCTGGGGCCCTGGGCCTCCGGTCCCCCATGCCTCTGCGCCCGCTCACTCTTTTGTTGGGGCACAGAGCAACCAGATGGCTTCCCATTCGAGCCCGGCCATCTGGTCGCACCTTTCCCCTCAGCCATCTGGTCGCACCTGTCCCCTCGGCCATCTGGTCGCGCCTATCCCTTCGGCCATCTGGTTGCGCCCATCCCCTCAGCCATCTGGTCGCGCGCAATGCTTTCCAATGGGGTGACCAGATGGCCGGGCTTGCCTGGAAGTCCAGATGAGGGTCCATTTGCCTCCCCGATCCCAGCAAGGGCTCCAGGAGATCGGGTACATTCGCGCCTTGGGTCCCCTCTGTCACCTCGTGTGCACGGATTACAAGAAAGGGGGTAATTTTCCTCCAGATTACTAGGGAGAGGGTCAGTCAGACCTCTGTGAGGTCCGGCGATTCCAAAACAGGGGAAGGCAGTACCCAGGACCACCCACCGGGGCCTCCAGGGGCCCGGGTACGCACCTGCCTCTCAGCCCCTTCCCGATGGCCCTTTCTCTCCGAGTTTGCTGGGTCAGATCTTCGTAAGGTCCGGGGATCCCGAGACAGGGGAAGGCAGCACCCGGGCCAGCCCGATGTGGGGACCCCAGGGTAGCGGGTAGGCACACCTGCCTCTCAGCCCCCTTCCCGATGGTCCTTTTTCTCCGAGTTTGCTGGGTCAGACCTCCGTGAGGTCCGGCGTTCCCGAGACAGGGGAAGGCAGCACCCGGGCCCGCCTGCCGGG